>NC_067399.1:252216455-253648955 GCF_016432865.1 Antechinus flavipes
TGGGAATGATTTAAATGTCATCTCCAAAAATTAAACGGTGGAACACAGTCTGGGGAAGGAGTAGGCGAGAAAATAGTTAGTTTGCAGGGTTGATTGAGCACCGACTGTGCACAGAAGCCTGTGATTGGTACTGTTGGGGAATTGAAGGGATAGACTAGCTATCATAAAGGCAGTTTTGTATAGTGGTTAGAGAGCTGGCCTCAAAGTCAAGAAGAACTGGGTTTAAGTTCTAACACATGTTAGCTTTGTAACTCTGGGTAAATCATTTAACCTTTCAGTACTCTAAACCAAGTAGTATCAAATTCAAATACAAGTGGACTACTAAACTGCATATAAGGATTCCCATGGGTCATGTATTGACAGTTTTGAAATGAATATCTGTGTTTTATTGTATTTTTATTCTTGGTTACATTTTAATAAGGTTCAGGTTATTCTGGGAAGTCATGGCAGCATGTTTGATACCTTTACTCTTGGCAAGTTTTAGAAAAGGTTCTTACCTGCCTTAGTAGAAGGAATTTCCTCATCTAGGATTTCTCTACTCAGTGAAATTTCAAATCTAGACCTTATGGATATTAGATATCATCTCTACCTTGCAAGGCATCTATATGGGTAAGGCTTACAACATACTGAGTGAACAGGGTCCCACACCCAGGACAAAGAAACTGAAACACACCCAACAGAGTAAGAAACAGCTGCTACTATTGCTCATCTCAGCCTATCTAAGGACTTGCAATGTTTCAGATGCTTTAGGTATCCTTTGAATTTGAAGGACTCAGGGGATCTGTTCACACTAGTGACAGATTAATTCACCAATAAATAAAAGTCCCAAGCACTCAGAAAAGAGAATATTAAGAATAATATAGTGGGAAATACCTTAAAACTAAAAATCTGGGTTCCAGAGCTGCCTCATCATATGACTTTGTATAGTTTCTTCATCAGTTTTAAACAGGGTAATAATACTTTTCCTTAACTCTCAGAAGTAAGTCTAATTAAAATAATAGCTTTTTGAGGTGTTGTCTCTCCCCCCTCTCCTTCCCCCACAGTATTTTATTTTTCTAAATACAGATAGTTCTAAATAAAGATAGTTTTGAACATTCATTTTGGTAAGATTTTGTATTCCTGTTTTTTTCAACCTCTTTCTCTACTTCCCTCCTCCCCAAGACAGTAAGCAACCTGATAAAGGTTAAACATATATAATCTTTCTAAACATATTTCTGTATCTGTCATATTGTGTAGACCAAAAGGGAAAAAACATGAGAAAGAAAAAGCAAACAAAACAAACAACAAAAAAAGGTGAAAATCCACATTTAATCCACATTCAGTCTTCATAGTTCTCTCTCTGGATGTGGATAGCATTTTCCATCCCAAGTCTATTGAAATTATCTTGGATCACTGTGTTGTTAAGTTCTAAGTTTATCATCACATAATCTTGCTGTTATTGTGTACAATGTTTTCCTGCTTCTGCTCACTTTCACTTAGCATCAGTTCATATAAGTCTCTCCAGGCCTTTCTGAAATCATCTTGCTCATCATTTCTTATAGAACAATAATATTCTGTAATATTTATATACCACAACTTGTTCAGCCATTCCCCAATTGATGGGCATCCACTCAGTTTTCAGTTTCTTGCCAGTACAAAAGGGCTTCTACAAATATTTTTAGCACATGTGAGTCTTTTTCCTTTTTTTATGATCTCTGCTTGATCAAAGAATATGCAGAGTTTGATAGCCCTTTGGATTATCATAGTAATAGCTGGTCTTTTTGGATTAAGACCTCGGTACTGTTCCCTGTGGACCTAGGATTTCTCTTTGTACTTCTTTGTAAGATTACTTGATGCCTTAATATTATTTCAAAAGGGAGCTACTGATCCTCAGCTCTAGGTGCCTCAGCTGGAATAGCTCCTTGTATTTAGAGATTTGCTGCCACCATTCCTACTATTGCTACTGTTAGGCATCTGGGTGATAGTGTTTAGAATTCTGGATTTGGAGCCAGGAAGACCTGAATTCAAATCCTGATTCAGATACTTACTAACTAGCCTTATGATCCTGTAAATCACTTAACTTCTGTTAGCCTTGGTGAACTTATCTATAAATTGGAAATAATACCATCATCTACCTCATAGGGTTGTTGACAGGATCAAGTGAGATACACAGGAAATCAGACAGGCAAGGCTGTGAGTAGTTATTGCTTACTATGTGACAGGTATATAAACATAAGAGATAGCTATTACCTACAAAAAGCTTATATTCTATTGGAAGGAATATCACTCATAAAAGAGAGTTGAAAGAAGTGGGAGGAAAAGGGATTACAGGAGTAAAGTATGTGAAAGTCTGGAAAATCAGAAGCACAGACAGGAGGAAAATGAAGTATGGCCTCTCCAAAATAGAGGATTCTGAAAGGAACTCACCAAGATAGGAAAGGAACTCGCTTGGAAAAGGGATGTTACAAAATGAGAAGGCAATTGAGTGAAATCTAGAGAGTCAGAAACATAACCAGGAGGGGAATAATTAAATGCTAGCTATTATTTCTTGGTATTTCCTTCTAGAATTAACTTCTCTTAACTTTGCTTAAAAAAAAAAAAGTAAATCAAAATTTTCCAAAATGTATTCGCAAGAGAAAAAGATAAACAAATTTTTTAAAAATTGTGTGTGTGTGTGGGGGAAGGGACATGATGATGATTAGGTCAAATAAAACTATTCAGTCAAAAAAAAAAAAAGGCACTTAAGTCTTCAAAACTAATTATTAGATAAAGGCCTAGGCCTACCAACTTGCTTCATCTAGTTTTCCTTTAGTGTGAAACATTGAATTGCTTAATGCTTTCTTCCAAGAACATATTGAACAAATTCTGAGATTTGCCCAGCTTGGGCATTTCTTTATATTTCCCACTCCTCATTATGCAGTTCGAGAGTCACTCTAAATCAAAAAAACCTACTGATAGTCATGTGAGCTTGCAGTTTCACTATAATTAGTATGTAATGAGTCCAGCAAAAATGAATCTTTTTTCCTTATGTTTGAAGTGGAGAAAAGAATTTTTTAAAAAATCTACCATCACATAATTTTTTTTTACCATTACCTTAAAAAGCTCAATTTAACCTGATAATTTAACCTCAAACTTCATAAAACATAAATCTTTCCTAATACTATCTCAAAGTATTGTTGTAAAGAAAATATTTTGCAAAGTACTAAATGACTATGAACCATTATTGTGTCTCTATTTTCTCATCTGTAAAATGAGGATAATGAGACTGGTATTTACTTCTCAGGACTGTAGGGAGCTTCAAATGAGAGATCAAATATGATATGAAAAAACACAGTGTATTATGTGTAGAGTGGTCCAATGGTTTTGGCGAGGACCATCATTCAAATTCTGCCTCACTTGCTGTTATTTTGAATAAATTGCTTAATCTCCTTGACCCTTAATTCCTTAATCTGTAAAATAAGAAAAAATTAGACTAGATTATCTTTGTGGTCTCTTCCTACTCTAGATCCATGATCCTATGAATTTGAGGGACTCTCCTCCAATTTACTCTAACTGGATAGGTTTCCCTGGGGGCTAGCAACCTCTATTCTGTGGATCTGAGCTCCTAGAACTTCTGCTAATTCACAAGCTTCCACTATTGGATTTGTCTTTGATAGTCATCCAGGTGACATATTATCTCAAGAAATGACATTGTAAGTACAATAGCTACAACGTGTTCTTCCTATAAATCTGGGGTATGCTTTCCCACATCTACACACAGAGCTGTGAAAAGTAGGCACATACACAGAGTACAGTAGCAGAGAGGCATCCACAGAGAGAACACATGGTCCAGGAAATTCACAACTCCAGCACTGAAGATTCTTGAATCCTTTCTATTCTGCTATCTTCCTGTTGCTTCTCCTGGGTGAGGTTCTTCGGCTGAAGCTGGGCACCCAGTGATCATTCTTTCCATAGTCCAATTCCCAATAGCCAAGGTAACTGATAAACTCACTTCTTCCAGTTTTGTACTTTGACTTACTAGGTTGGCTTCTTGCTGCATGTAGTGTCTACTAGTGTTAGGGTGCAGCTAGGAGGTCCAGAGGATAGATTGCTGAACTTGGTGTTTGGAAGACCTGAGTTTAAATTCAAACTAGCCCTGTGACTTTGGGCAAGTCACTTTACTTCTGTTTGCCTCAGTTCAGTTTCTTCAACTGTAAAATGGGGATAATAATAGCACCTACCTCCTAGGGTTGTTGTGAGGCTCAAATGAAACATTGGTAAAGTATTTAGCATAGTGTTTGGCACATAGTAGGTTTTATATAAATGCTTATTCCCTGCCCACTTTACCCCTTCCTATTGAATAAGTAATTAGCTCATGTAAGGGCTGAGAGAAACTATTTTTTGTCATTCTCATCTCTCCAAGATATTCACCTTTGACATGAATTATGATGGGAGAGAGTTTCATGTAACTGATGGTAAAATGAATAGTACTCCCTTCCCTCCTATTCTCTTCAGCTATCAAAGATATTACATGCAGTTGGATGGGTAACTCAGTTAGATGATTTCTAGAAATATCTTGAACAAGTGGTTCAGATAGTCAATGAGCTGGCCTCAGATTTGAAAAAGAGATTAAATTGAATTGCATTTAGAAAATTATATAGCACTTTTCAAAATTATAAGCTTCTCCTTGACACAAAAACCTATTTTTAAAAATCAATATTCACCCACTGATGCTGTATGACTGGGAATAATATCCCACTCTCCAAAGACAAAAAAATTACAGGTGACCCAAAGGGCAATGGAGAGACACATGGAAGGTTTAAAAGGCTGCAGCATATTATCAGTGACTTGAATGCAAGATGCCATTTTAAGGATACTAACTAGGAAATATGTGATCAGAAAAAGAAAGAGGTTTCTTTATTGGGGGTAAGAGGTACCAGTCTGGAAATTAGCTAGTACCTACAGAATGTTAAAAGACCCAGAGGGAAGCCTCCAGTGCATTGAGGAGATCTTCCATGAAGGATATAAGAGAGCCTAAGGGCAAGGCTGATACAGGATGTATTAAGGACTGGAAGAGGGAAAAGGGCAGAGCTAGAGTGGAGTGGGCTTAGATGGGAAGAGACGACAGCTCAAGCACAGGCAGTGTGGTAAGCAAAAGTACCAAGGCAATCTCATTTTAAATGTAAATGCAATTCAGGCAGTTAGATTTCTTTCAGAAATTGTCTATTTTTCTATATTTCCTATTTGCTATATACAAGTGTATTTTCTTAAGATGCTTTTGCTAGATTAGTCCTATGACTTCCATCACAATATGAAAAAGCAACATACAGGGACTATCCATTTAAATGCATACTATAAGTATAAGAAAATGATAGGATAGGGCTGAAAGGGTAGGACATATACTAGATTAATGAAGAATCTTAAATGTTAGGCAGGAAAATTTGAATATTACTTGGTAGGTCATAGAAAGCCACTGAAAATTTTAGAGCAGAGAATCATATGGGTTGGAATAGCAGAAAATATTCTACATTTAGATTTGGAAGGTCTACCTTCAAAATCTAGCAATGAAATTTTCTAACTAGGTGAATCCTAGACATCAATTCAATGTCTCAATGTCATCATTTATAAAATGGGGAATGATAATATTTATACTATCTCACAAGAACTATAAAAATGAAAGTATTATTATTGTCTATATTTATTCTGGCAATTATGTAAAGAATATATTACATGGCAAGACGAGAGTAGAAGTAGGAAGACCTGTTAGAAAACTATTGTAATCAACCAGGTGAATGGCAATGAGAGACTATAAGAGGATGGTGTAATAGAAAGGAGACATGTAAGAAATATTGCAGTCAGAATCAACAGGAGTTAGATGTTGAAATGACACAATTTAAGAAAAGGGAAGAGTTCAGAATAATATCAAGATTTCAAACACAGGAAACTGGGTGAATGGTGAGAGAAACAATGAAGTCAAGAGGATGGACAAATTATGTAAGATTTTTTTTTTTTTCTAATTTGAGGGGGTTTCAAGTGGAAATGTCTTACAGGCAGCTATAAGTTTAGAAGACAGGTCAAAGCTGAAGATTTAGATGAGAAATTTGCTTGGAGGTAGTAATTGAAATTATAGGAGTGGTTAAGGAGTTGGTTGTTGTTCTTTGTTCTCAAAGAGGACTAAAATGATACCACTATGTTAGAGTCAAATTTTCTGTGTCCAACTGTGACTGATCAGACCAATATGAGCTTGAAATAGTCTACCACAGATAGGACACAAATAGTTCATGTGCACATATGAGGTGGATTTTCTAAATTTGCATATTTCACATTTCTTTTGAGCTAATTCACTTCTGTTTTGCTTATAGAGCACAGAACCTTCTCTGATGAGGGCAAGCCAGGCTGGGTGGTCCTGTATCAGTGTTTCCCATATCCACTCAATTCCAAAGTTCTTTGAGAGTGAGCAATATTCTATACTTAAAGTAGGTATTCCCCCAAGGGAAAGGTGCTCTCCTCTTAGGAAAATGTCTAAAGACAGAAAGAATAATAAGAAACTATTAAAGAGATATGAGAAGAGTTAGTGTGTATGATATCTCTGAAATTAAGGAGGAGAGATTATACCAAATGTGGTGGTAGTAGTTGTTATATCAGGAAGGAGATGTCATAACTTGCAAATAATTTGGATTTAAGTAAGGCAGAGCTGTGCAAAGTATTCAGCCTCCCTCTCTCCTCTAGAGCCATCTGAATCCTATGGCAAGATATAGATCAAGTTCCTTGGGGGATACCTTGGCATTTTTAAGCCAAAATCTTTTCCATGTCTCAATTTGACTGAGGAAATGTCAATTCGGTGATTAAGGCTAGGTAAAAAATGAAGAAAAGAATGGCCTCTTTTACCTAGTCAAAAGAAAAAAACCATCAATCTGGGAGGTGAAGACCCTTAAGAGTTTTTGGCCCAAACAGAAACAATTGCTATTTATACTCACTCTTAGCCATCAGAATCCAATCAATGAGGAGCAAAAGAAAGATTAGTCCACAGAATCAAATATGATAAAGAGGTAAAAGTGAACAGAACAAAGACTATCAGATTACGTGGCCATTGGTGAACTTTGAGAGAACAGGTTTAGCAGAATAATGGGGATTTCAACCTGGTTGCTCAGGGTTAAGGAAGTATAGGTATTAGGTACAAATGACTTTTGCAAGTTTATGAATATGCAGAAGTAGGAGGCTATGGAGGATATGGTATAATGCTGGGCTTGATTGATTTGTTATATAATATTGTTGAACTAGCTTTTCCCCTCTTTATTTTTTATTGCTATAAGAAATGACTCTTTGGGTGAGAAAGTGGAGGGGGATATATTAAGAAGTGTAAGTGATATGAAAACAAAAGATAAAAATTTTAAAAAAATTAAAAGAAGTTGACAAGTTGAAAGGAAGGAGAAACAAAGAATGCTACAGTGGGGCAAAGAGTTAAGGGAAGGTTTTTCTAGGATAGAAAGACCCAAGCATATTTGTAGACAGATGTAAAGGAGAAGAGATTAAAGCTAGACAATAGTGAAATGTTGATGAAATCATAGATTTAGAACCAAAGGGGACCTTAGACATCATTTCAATATTCTGGAAAAAACCTAGAAGATAATGATTGCTGAGCCACTTTGAAAAGCCATGGAATAAGAAGGATGTGGTTAGAAGGGAAAGGAGGTTAGAGGAGTCAGGAGGAAGAAGAGACCTTTCGTGATGTTGGACAAGTCCTAAAAGCATACAAATAATTTTTGAATTGTAAAGATCTTAGCAATTAGAAGAGATAGCAAATATATTAACAATAACAACAATAATATAATACTTTACATGGGGAGGAAGGATAGGAAACAAATAAGCATTTATAAAGCACTTATTGTGTATCAGGCACTATACTAAGCCCTTCCCAATTATAATCCCAGTTGATCCTAACAACAACCTGGGAATTAAGTGCTATTATTCCCATTGTTCAGTTGAGGAAACTGAGGCAAATATACTTTAAGCCATTTGCCAGGGTATACAGCTAGTATCTGAGATTGAATTTGAACTCAGATCTTCCTGCCTCCAGGCCCCATATTTATATACATACTGTACCACCAGCATCTTCCTCATGGATTACAAAGAATCTTCATCTGATCTTCACAAAAACCATATTTATTTATTTGTTTATTTTTAATATATTTTATTTTATTTTATAATAACTTTATATTGACAGAATCCATGCCAGGGTAATTTTTTTTTACAACATTATCCCTTGCATTCGCTTCTGTTCCGATTTTTCCCCTCTCTCCCTCCACCCTTCCCCTAGATGGCAAGCAGTCCTATATATGTTAGATATGTTGCACTATATCCTAGATACAATATATGTTTGCAGAACCGAACAGTTCTCTTGTTGCACAGGGAGAATTGGATTCAGAAGGTAAAAATAACCCGGGAAGAAAAACAAAAATGCAAATAGTTCATATTCGTTTCCCAGTATTCTTTCTTTGGGTGTAGCTGCTTCTGTCCATCATTTATCAATTGAAACTCAGTTAGGTCTCTTTGTCAAAGAGATCCACTTCCATCAGAATACATCCTCATACAATATCATTGTTGAGGTATATAACGATCTCCTGGTTCTGCTCATTTCACTTAGCATCAGTTCATGTAAGTCTCTCCAAGTCTCTCTGTATTCATCCTGCTGGTCATTTCTTACAGAACAATAATATTCCATAACATTCATATACCACAATTTACCCAGCCATTCTCCAATTGATGGGCATCCATTCAATTTCCAGTTTCTAGCCACTACAAACAGGGCTGCCACAAACATTTTGGCATATACAGGTCCCTTTCCCTTCTTTAGTATCTCTTTGGGGTATAAGCCCAGTAGCACTGCTGGATCAAAGGGTATGCACAGCAAAAACCATATTTAATAAAAATGGGCATTGCTCTTTATAGTTTAGAAGTAGTGCAAATGAGGCTTTTAGAGATTAAGAACCCAAAGTTTCATATCCAGTGAAAATATGTGAACTGGAGCTCAAATCTAGGTCAGTTATTTTTTCTATTATACCAGTCTTCTAGGTGCAGCGTTAAGGAGTCATATATCCAACTGTGTATTGGTTTTGGTGTAAGACAATAAAGACATGTCACTTCTTTGAATCTAAAATTCCCTAGCTGCACAACACTGTGCAAAACAGATATGAGAAATGTTCAAGGACTGAAGATAGCTGAATGTTTTTCTGTTTTTCAAAAAGAAGTGAGTAGAGTTAGCAAACTAAAGACTGGTGAGTTTCATTTCAATTCCTGGCAAACTTCTAGAATTTTTTTCATCAAATGGGATGATTTTTAGACACATAGAAAGGGAATAGGGTTTCTTCAAGAACAAGTCATAGCAGACTCACTTCATTTCTTTTTGACAGTGTTTCTAAACTGGTAGATTTAGGAATGCTCTAGATATAATTTATCTGGATTCCATCAAGAATCAAGTGATATTCTTAACAAATTTGTAAATAATGCAAAATGGAAAAGATAATTCATAAACTATATGTCTGAAAAGATCATGATAGGATCAATCTAATAAGTGAAATTTAACAGATAAGTAAAAAGTCCTATATTTGGTTTCAAAAAGCCAGCTTTATGAGTATAAGATGGGACAACCATTATTCTTGGGGAAAAAAGTATTAGTGAATTATAAACTGAATGAGTCCAGTGTACCCCAGCAACCACAAAAGCTAATATCATTCTAGATTTCATTAAGAAAGGTACCATATTCAGGAAAAAAACAAAAAAAAAAGGTGGGATGGACAGTCTCAGGTACTCCATTGATGGAGATTTTCAAGTATTATAAGTGATGGTCAATGAGGACCCAGTCCTGGAAGCATGAAGTAGAGGGTAAGAGACTGCTAAATTTGAACAGTGCCAAAATGATCTCCTCCTATCTGATTGGGATTGAGGGGGAAAAGTGTTATATACTTCTGGGTAGGAGACCCTAGGACCCTATCTCTCCATTTTTTTTTAAAACACTGAATATAGACTCATTTAGTCAAATTACCTTAACCTCTTTTGTTTTTTTCCCCTTCATTTAGGATCAACTTTATCAGCATAGTTTGGAAAGATCATAACTATGACAACTGAGAACTACCTTCTCCCTAACATTTGAACATCAGGAGAAAGAGAATGCCTAAACATTGGCAGAATTAAGTTGTTGCCACTGCTCTTTATACTCTAGTTAGAATTGGGGAAATAAATTTAACTTTATTTATTTATTTAAACTTTAACGTTAAAATGCTTGGTTTTGATTTTAAGTGCTATAGGATTACATAAAGGAAACCAGGCTTGGTTGGAGTGGCTGAAGGTGGTTGGAGAAGGCTTCATTGAGGTCAGATATGTTCGTGGTTTTGAAAGGATTTAGAAAGATGGAAATGGTGAAAGAAGGCATGGGGGAGGGCATAAAGTTTGAGAATAAACTTGAGAGTATTGCCTTTGAAGCCTGAAGATATGAATTTGAATCCCAGGATGTAATATTCTTTCTAAAATGTAATCTTCTCTTGTTGGGGTTTCCTTGGGGTCTCTGGAGGCAGCCTTAGTTTCAGTTCATTAATCACCCCAAATGCAGCCAGGAGTTA
Organism: Antechinus flavipes; assembly: GCF_016432865.1. Taxonomy (NCBI): domain Eukaryota; kingdom Metazoa; phylum Chordata; class Mammalia; order Dasyuromorphia; family Dasyuridae; genus Antechinus; species Antechinus flavipes. The sequence goes on from NC_067399.1 coordinate 252,227,030, forward strand.
AAGTCCTTTATTGTCTCCTTCCACATCTTGTCTCCTCTCCTGAGGCCTGATTAGCTTTCTTATAGTCCTTCTGTAGCTTGAGCTCTTGCTGCCAGTCTTTTGTCTTCTCTGCTTCTGCCAGCTTCTTGAGGTCTCCTGAATGTGTCTTGGTTTCTGTGGAGGAGGCAGGAGGACTGCCACCACTTCTCTGCTCTACCCTAGTTCTCTTCAACTGAATCCTGGCTGAGGCTCCTAGAGCTTCTAGTGTGCTGTCTTTTCTGGCCCTGAGAGCTTCTAGCTTATATGCTCCACACTGAGTATATACACCAATCATTGTATCAGTAGGAAACCATTATTTGTTGTAGGATTAAATCAATGCTAAACTAGATTTAACCATTGTCTCCTCAATTCCACTTAGTACCTTGTTTCAAGTTCTGGCCCATAACATCTCCTTGTAGGATTAAATCAATCATACTGAACCAGGCTAAATTAGATAACTATTGTCTCTATCAATTCCACTGATTTAGTACCTTGTAAGAATCCTTTGTTTCAAGTTCAGAGTTCTGGCCTTACTACCTCTGGGAAATTCACCACGTTTTTATGGGCCTCATCTGTAAAATGAAAGGTTTGGATTAAATAGGTTCTCACAGGTTTCTTCTGGAGTCCTCTGCCAGTAGTTTTGATAAATCTTTTTTGAGCATAACTCTAGACTGGGCTACAAAGAAGTTGGGGTGGGGGAGTTTTGGAGGGAGGGTGAGAAGATAACGGAAGTGGCAAAGGCACAGAAAATAAGAATTACTGGTCTCAAAATTTTGAATCTCAACACAAGTCCTTTCCTCTATTTAGGGGTTAGGTACAACTATGAGGAAAGGCTAATAATAATGATGATGATGATGATAGCTATGATTTCTATACCACTAAGAATCAGCACTGTGATAAGGCTTTCCAATGATCTCATTTGATCTTCACAACAACCCCTGGAGATAGGTTCTTTTATTATTCCTAAAGGGGGATTTCCTTCTGTGGATTTCAAGAAAGGAGAGGCAAGGTGGGGTGGACAAGTCCCAAAGGAGGGACCCTTCGGGTTGAGGAAGCCAGCTTCTTTGAGAAAGTCCCAAACACCAGGGGAAATATTTTTAGTACCTTTTCTCTATTCTCTAGGACTCCAGTAGGGTTAAATGCTTCCCTGCCTCGTCTTTCATCTTCGAGATAAAAACAAAGAGATTCAGCCACCAAAGAGGTAAGGATGTATGCAAAGCAGTCAGTGACAAAGCAAGCTGAAGGAAGTGCCCAAACCTCGCGGGGCATAAAAGCTCGGTGTTGGTAAATTCAGAGATTGCATAAGTCTTAAATCACAGGCCGGTTGTTCCTGTCTCGAAACACCGCCCTTCCCCTTTCCCCTTAAATCTCATCTGCATAATCTGCCTCTCCTCAACAGTAATTGGGCACTTGTTTCATCTCTTCCCCCAGAGGGGGCGGAGCTCCAAAGTCTGAGAGGGTGGAGGAATGGGGAGGGGAGGTGTGGGAAGGTGAACCGATTAACATAGTTCAGCCTTCCTACCCTCCTCTGCGAAGCATCGATTGGCTGAGACGCGGCTGACGCTTCGAAGTCGGGCCAGTCTACAGGCTGAGTCAAGCTGTCATTCAGTGTGGCGGCCGGCCGCACTTCCGCCTCTGTGTCAGTGGGTCCCAGGACTGAGGGGCGGGGGCTGGGGGGGTGGGGAAAGAGTCACCGCCGGCTTCGGGAGATACCGGGTACAGGTGAGTGCTTCCCTCCCTCTTTCCTTTCCGACCGGAAGAAGACCCTCCCTCCTTCTTTGGTCTCCAAGGAAAGGCCCCCTTAGCAACGGACCTCAGCCAGGCCTGTGGGTGGGGTGGGGAGTGGGAGATCGGCTCGGGGGCTCTGAAGAGCTCCCCCGCCCCCGTTAGGCCTCCATCCTGACGGAAGGGGAGGAAGCTCCCTGCACCTCTGAAGCGAAGATGGTCTAGTCTGGGCCCACGGGGCTAGGGGACACAGAGGTCCCTGAAGCGGCGCCGTGGGAGCCGCCCCCGGCCCTAGCTCCCCGGAAAGATGCATCACTCCCCTCTTCCCCTAGCTCTAAACATTAGAGAACTCCCTCCCCGCCCTCCGGGCCGTCCCATCGTCTGCAGCTCCCGCCCCCAGGGGTGGGGCCTGTGCACTGTCACGGGCCCCGCTGCGGGGCTCTAGGCCTCTTCATCCCCGGTGTCTGCAGAAGCTGCTCACCCAGTGGAGGGCCGGCCCGGAGAGCTGCTGGAGTTCGCGTTGTGTCCTCCTTTCTTTCCTGGGGTGACCCAGGTTCTGAGCCCTGAGTAAACTTTACAAAGGAAGAGAGAAGTTATCTCCACTCTCTTGGTGGCTTCTGCCTCTCCCCCCCATCTCCAACTCCAACTGGTTATTCCTGGTTTTTGTTATGCTGCCGCTCACGCCGGAAAGGAGTGGAAGTTTTCTCCTTTGTTGATTGAGCATGCGTGAAAATCCGAGAAGGTATAGGCGGGGCTTTTAAATTGGGCTCTTCAACCTGGAAGTGGGGGGCTAAATTTTGCGAGCTGCAAGTGTGTGCAATTAATTTCCCGGGGCTAACCTACGATCTGCTTTTGGGTCTTATGTTATTCTTCCATTGAAGTAAGTAGCTGCTTATTTCCATTGGGAATAATATTCCCTATTGTCAATGGCATTTTATATTTTCAAGTCAGAAACTGGTTCTTGGGTTTTCTATTTCGTACCCTATGAAGATTAATTGATGTTATTATACAAGTACTTTGAAGGTTACGGAATCATTAACTCTTTAGATGAGAAAAGCAGTATATTTTCACGGTTACGTTTATATCTCGTCTAAAGTAGGTAGACATCTTAATTTCTTTTGAATAATAATCAAGTTTGCCTCTGAAATACATCCCTAGCAAATACATCCCAGTGACTGTAATTTAAAACAAATTTTTTTTTTTCAATACTTCCCTTTCTTACAATTTTTATCTTTTGCACAAGGATAAGATATGGGTCATTTTACATTTACATTTTTCCTTGAAAGGCTGACCTCTTGCTCCTCACAAGTACAAAGCAATTGAGAAAAGAACTTTTTTCCATTTTGAAGGTCGGAAATTGTGCCATTTATAATTTGTTGCTTTAACTCGACCACGAAATCACTTTTCATATTTTTCTTAAGGAGATATTAAGAGGGGAAAAACTTGCTTTAAATCCTGATTATTTTTAGAGTTTTTGTCTCTACATTTCAGTTGTCTTAAGAATTTTGAAATATTGAAGAGTGCCTAAACTATCTCATTTTCAGGGAAAAAGTTCAAACCATCCCATTTAAATTTCAATCTTTAAGAGTAAGAATGCACTTATTATTAGAGTTTAGGAAAGAGCTGTTAAACTAATTACAAAATAATTTTACAGTAATTTTCATTTGTTATATTCAAGGTGATTAAAAAGGCAATAGTCACAGACATATCAACAAGGACTTGTTAAATTGCCTATTTGCCACGTACATATCTTAGGCGTTGAGATCACAAAGAAAAAAGTTAAGCAGTCTTGAACCTCAAAGAGCTTACCTTTTTTTGCCCCAGTGAAACACCATGTTTCCATGTAAGTAAATCCAGAATATTTATTAGAGATTATTATTATTAGCTACAAGGTAATGAGAGAGGGGTACAGCACCCACCTCCCACTCTTTGGAGATAGCATTTTATTTTTCCAAATAACATGTAAAGACATAGTTCACCATTCATCTTCACAAAACCAAATTTTTCTCCTTCTCCCTCTTCCCTCCCCTAGACAACAAGCAATTAGATATAGGTTAAACTTGTGCAATTCTAAACTCTAAAGAGTTTAAGAGGATGAAGTAAGGAAGGAGTACATTCCAGGTTTAAGTTTAAGGCATGGAGATAGAAGATGGAATGTTGTATATGAGGAATAGTAATTAAGCCAGTTTTTCTGGAATGTAGATTATGTGTAAGGGAAATAATGTGTATGTCTAGAAAGGTATGCAGGGAGCCAGATTGTGAAGAATTTTCAATGACAAGTAGAAGAATTTGCATTTTATTTTATTGACAATAAGGAACTACTAGGGTCTTTTGAATAGGGGAGTGACACAGACTTAAGCTTAATCACTTTGGCAACTGTGTGGAGGCTGGAATAGAGACTAGCCACAGGAAGTTCAATCTGGTAGTTCAAGGAGGTTGTTAAAAGCCTAAGTGAGGGTGGTGGTTTTGTGAAGAGAGATATGAAAGATAGAAATGACAATATTTGGTAACTGGTTGGATATAATGGAGTAAAGGAGAGTGAAAATAATAATAGCTAACATTTATATAGAATTTTAAGGTTTGCAAAGTGCTAAACATTTCTTATCTCATTTGATCAAGAATGACTTGGGTTAGGAGGGATAGTGATGCCCTTGGCAGAATTAGAGAAGCTAAGAATTGATGCTAATTTCATACATAGGAAGCCAAGATTATATTTTCTGATTAAAATTCTTTTTTTTTAATTTTTATTTAATAATTACTTTATATTGACAGAATTCATGCCAGGGTAATTTTTTTTACAACGTTATCCCTTGCACTTGTTTCTGTTCCGATTTTTTTCCCCTCCCTCCCTCCACCCCCTCCCCTAGATGGCAAGCAGTCCTTTATATGTTGGATATGTTGCAGTATATCCTAGATACAATATATGTTTGCAGAACCGAACAGTTCTCTTGTTGCATAGGGAGAATTGGATTCAGAAGGTATAAATAACCCGGGAAGAAAAACAAAAATGCAGATAGTTCACATTCGTTTCCCAGTGTTCTTTCTTTGGGTGTAGCTGCTTTTGTCCGTCATTTATCAATTGAAACTCAGTTTGGTCTCTTTGTCAAAGAAATCCACTTCCATCAAAATATGTCCTCATACAATATCGTTGTCGAAGTGTATAATGATCTCCTGGTTCTGCTCATTTCACTTAGCATCTGATTACCATTCGGTGAGATGTTGGAAAATCATTTTACTTTGGAATTTATTACCCATCTGTAAAGTTACTTTAATAATATAAAGAAGGCAAATTTAGATCAACATATGAAAACTTTGTTACTTTCCTTGAATTTCCTTATTTATAATACATGCTATTAGGATTTATTGGAGAGATACTGGAATAGGGTAAGAAAAGTTTAGAACTTGGAGACCTAGGCATGATTTCTGCCTTTGATACTTCTCAAATGTGTGAATATGAGTCTCTTAACTTTCTGAGTCTTAGTTTTCATATCTGTGAAACTGGGATAAAACTTGTAGTACCTAACTTGAATAAATTGTTGTGAAGATCAATAAGGTTATATGTTTAAAGAATTTTCAAGCTATGTAAATGCCATCTGCCATAGACTGAAACTTCCTTTTGTATTTTGTCATTAAGTTCATAATAGTTAGAACACAAGATTAAAGTTTTTCTTTCAAAACTTTTTATTCTTTAGAAATTTAGATCTTATTGAAACTTAAAACTAAGTGCTGTTTCATTGTGTACAAAATATTTTCTTTCCAAAATAAGTTACTAATTATTTTTGTTTTGTTTTTTACTTCAGAGTCTGTGTGTTTATAGAAGAGTTTTGTTTCTTCCAAAACATGGTAAATACATGTATCCTTCTGGATATCTAGGATGTTTGCCTCTCTTGAGTAATTTGTCAGTAGCAAAGATTTTAATTTGTAACTCATGGCCCAGAATTAAAGGTTTGTAACCAGTCATCCAGAACTCAGGTTTTATGAGTTTGGGTTCACTAATGGAGGCTTGTTTGTAATAAACTGCATTCAGGATTTCTTTCCCCTATGAACATTATAGTTTGACTGATGTCTAGGCCTCTAAGAAAATGTTATGCTTGTGCAAAAACCGAAGTTAAGAAATCCTTAAAAATAAAATGGACTTTATTTTGTGGAATGACCCTGTTCTTCCATAAAAAGCGAAGGAATCCATGCCCAGTTTTCCAGTAAGTCTCCATCTCCTCTCCCTCTACCTATCCCCTCCTCCCATTATTCATATACAGCCATTCGGATTTACAGAACTATTCTGAGGTTGAGGGTCCCCATCTACACCAAAAGCACATGTTAGCACTTTCCTCAGGCCTACCAACTTCATATTACACAGTGCTAGTGAAGGGTAAGGTCCTGGATTGCTTCTTCACATTATGGTTCTTTCCCTTGCTGTTCTATAGCTTCCACTTGATCTAAGAACTCTGCTTTGTCCAGGGTCTTCACCTCTTCCTTCTCCTAATCAAGTAGTTTCTTCCTTCATCTCCCTACCACGATTCTCTTCCCTATGAGATTGATCCTCACATAAGTTCCAAAAATTTTCTGAAAATACTTGTATAATCAAGTTATTTCCTTGCTCAATTTTAATGGCTTTCTCTTGCTTTTAGAATAAAATAAAAACTTTTGCGCTTGCTTTCCAGAGTTAGTTTCACATTCTTTTTTCTCTGAGGCTTTATGGTATCCTTGAAGAGGCATCAAAAATACTGAGATAACCTGTGTATAATCATTTCCTAATTCTTTTTCAGCTCCTCTCTAGCTTTCTAGTTTTTCTTAAAAGGCCAAGTAAAAGTATTATTAGCAGTAGCAATGAAATGTTAGTTGATGATGTGTTAACTTAGTTAACTTGTGTTAAGTTGGGTTAACTTAATAGCTTCCAGGATGAGGAAAATTCACATCTTGGTAAAGATGTTTTGGCTGATAAGGTTAGAATAATGGATTTCATTTATGTTAAGGAGAAATATTTATTAATCACTCAGACTCCAGTTTCAGTCATAGTTATTAGAAATAGAAAGATAAAACAAAATATAGTCTCTGCTTTAATGAAATTTTAACAAAGAGAAGTGAGAACCAGAAGAATATTAGTACATAGTAGTAGAAATATTATACGATGAAGAATGAATAATTTAGTTCTCAGCAATACAGTGATCTAAGACAGTTCCAAAGAATTCATGATGAAAAATGCCAAATGCCCTTCAGAGAAAAGAACTAGTATTGCCTATATTCATCCTGAAGGATCTCTTTCTTTCTCTTTTCCCTTTTTTTCTTCTTTTCTTCCTTGTTGCACAAAATGACTAATGTAGAAATATTTTTATGTAATTGCACATATATAACCTGTATCAAATTATCTATAGTCTCAAGGAGAGGGTGACAGAATTTGGAATCAAAACTTTAAAAAGAAAGAAAAGGCTGTTAAAATTGGCTTTACATGTAACTGGAAAAAATAAAATAATATTTAAAACTAAAAAAAAAAGTATCAATATTTATGTTGCTTACAGAACTAATAAAGAAGGAAATTTCTTCTTTTTAAGGGTATGCCAGGAAGATTTATGAGTACTTTGCCAATCCCCTCCTAGTCATAGTCTCCTTATAATTATGATTCAACATTTAGTAAGGGCTTACTCTGTACAAAATAATTTACCTAAAAGTACATCTATGCTATCCCTTCTCCCCACCCCTTTCCCCATGCAACAAACTCCAGTGCCTTTGTCTTTTCCAAGACTAAATATAAAGTCCTCTGTTTGGCCCTTTATTCCCTTGTTCCTTTTAACTTTTCCATCCTGACTGCAATTCACTGCCTTTAAAGATTCTAGGCTTCAGTTACACTGGTTATTGGTGCTATCTCCTGATTCATGTTAGCCTTTACTTACATCTCTCATATCTAGAATTTACCTCCTCTTTACTTCTAACTGTTATCTTCTCTTGTGTTTTTCAAGACTTAGCTCAAATCTCATCTTCTGTAGGAAGATTTTCCTGATCCCCACTGTTGCTAATGCCTTTTTTAAAAAATTACTTTCCATATCTTATGTGTATAAAGTTATTTATATGTGATCTTCCCTTCCTCTAATTAAAATTTGAACTTCTTGAAGGTAGGGACAATATTTTTTTCTTTCTTTGTATTCTGTCCATTAGCACATTGCTTGTAACATAACCAAGTGCTTAATGAATGCTTATGATAATCCACATTACATAGTAATAGTGGAATACTACAGTGTATACCTATGCTTTGCACTATTTATACTTATAAGATGAAAGGGAGAGTTAAGGTTTGAAAAGCAGTGGAAATGAAATATATACATTTTGATCAGTAATATTATGTATTCAATTTTGAAAGAATTTAATAGTTAAATATTAGTTTGTTGTTCTCCTTTAGAAAATGGAAAGAAGTGTGAAGTTACATCATTTATTGATTTTAGCTAATGTTATTCAAATAATAACACTCTGTGTAAACATTCAAGTATTATATAAAAGTGTTCTCCACAATAAAGCCATTCTCCAGTACAAAATTGACAAAGGATGTGAACAGGAAGTTTTCAAAGAAAGAAATCCTAGTTATCAGCAGCCATATGAAAATATACCAAAAAATCTAATGAGAGAAATGTAAATTTCTTTCTTTTATAATAGTTTTTATTTTTCCAAATATATGCAAAGATGGTTTTCAACATTCCCCTTTGCAAAACCTTGTGTTCCAAATTTTTCTTCTTCCCTTCTTTCCTAGACAGTAAACAATCCAATATAGATTAAACATGAGCAGTTCTTCTAAACGTATTTACATGTAAGTCATGCTGTGCAAGAAAAATCAGATCACAAAGGGAGAAAAATGAGAAAGAAAGAAAAAAACAAGTAAATAACTATGACCCTCCCCACCTCTCTAAATACTATGCTTTGATCCACATTCAGTCTCTCTTTTTATCACAAGTCTATTGGAATTGCCTTGAATCACCTTATTGTTGAAAAGAACCAAGTCCATCACAGTTGATCATCACATAATCTTGTTGTCATTGTAAGCAGTGTTCACTTGGTTCTACTCACTTCACTTAGCATCAGTTCATGTAAGTCTTTCCAGGCTTTTCTGAAATCAGCCTGCTTATCTTTCTTATTGAACAGTAACATTTCTTTGCAAGAAATGTAAATTTCTAATAATAGTAATGCAAATTTAAAAAACTCTTTTGATACTCTGCTTCCTATCCCCTAGAGTTGGAGTTTTTGGGGGAATAAATGGATATCTTTTTAATGTTGTATAGCTCATAAGCTATCACTGGATTGCTTCCTATCCACCATTAGTGGAACTGTCAGTAAGCTGCATAGCCTTTTTCTGCATTTAGTTATAAGGTTTTTATGCCCTGATACAAGGTCAGTTTTTATGTAAGTGCCACATACTATGAAGAAAAAGGTATGTTTCTTGCTATTCTCATTTTTCTCCATAGATTTATCATACCCAACTTTTCTAAACTTGTGTTTATATTAACTTCTTTCTTGTTTATTTTTTGCTTATATTTATCTTTTTCTAAGAGGGAAAAGTTGATATAGCACCAAATGTTATTTGTGCACCAGATGATATGCTTTAGGAGAAATACCAGAAGTTGGGATTTGATCATATGAAGAATTCACAGTGGCCATTCTCCTTGGCAGAAAGCAGTTTTATTTAGGGAAGAAGTTACAGACAAAATAATGGGGTACAATAGATACTAGGAATAGTAAATATGAAATAGGAGAGCATTATCCAATAGAAAGGGAGCATCCCATGAGGTTGGGGCAGGTAGCTTAGCTGGTAGACTAAGTCCTGAAAGGGACTTAGCACCCTAAAAGAGTTAGTTAGCTGTAAGGAGCAGAAGTGGGGTTGAGAAGCATAGTAAGTTTAGGAGAGATACTATCTGGCATGAGGGAAGAGTAAGGGGAAAAGTACCAGAAGGCAGAGGGCTAGTGGCAGGCTAACTCAAAGGAGGGCAGTCATAGCAAAAATTGAGATCCCTTACTGGTATAGTATTACTATCTGTTTCTTCCTGTAACTCATTTGATGCTTCCTTTTAAGAATTTGGATGTTGTGCCTTTTGGGGCATATATGTTTAGTGTTTCTATTACTCCGTTTTATATGGTACCTTTTAAGCAAGATAGTTTCCTAATGTGTAGTTTGAAAAATAGTACTTTAGTTCTTATTTCCTTCACTCCTTCCTTCCTCCTTCATTTCTTCTTCTCTCCCTCCTATTCTACCTCTAAATTGTAGGGGGCAATGGGAAATCTGTGTAATAATTATAGAGTCAAAACAGATTTCTTCATTACTGTGTCTGAAAAATGTACCTTAGTTTGCCTCATGAGTCCATCACCTCTGTCGGCAGGTAGATAGCATATTTTATTCTCAGTCCTTAGGAGTCAAGATTGGTCATTGCATTGGTCATAGGTTTTTCTCTACAGTGTTGACATTATTGTATAAATTGTTTATTTTTCCTTTTTGTAATTTTTTATAGAGCATTAATATTTTATCATATCCACATATCATAATTTATTTAGCTATTTCCCAATTGATGGACACCTTTTCAGTTCTTTGCTTCTATATAAAATGCTGAGGTAGCTAGATGGCTCTGTGGGTAGAGTGCTGATCTGGAATCAGGAAGAATCAAATCCAAGTCTGGCCTCATATGTTTACCAGCTGGATGTCCCTGGGCAAGTCACTTTCTTTGGAGATATCTGGGTGGTTCAGTGGATAAAGGACGAGCCTGGCGTCAGGAAAACCTAAGTTCAGATTCAGTTTCAGATACTCAGTAGGTATGTGTTCATTTAACTTGTGTTTGCCTTAATCCATTGGAGAATGAAATGGCAAGTAGCTTTGCCAAGAAAATCCTATGTAGAGTTACAAAGAATCAGATACAATTGAGTGACTAAACAACAACATGAATTAATAAAGAGTTGAATGCCAGAATCAAGAGAATTATTTTATACAATGACTTTAGTAATATTGTAAAGAAAAACAACTTAATTGACTTAAGAATTCTGATCAGTGCAATAACTAAAAATAACTCTTAGGTCTGAAGAAGTATGTTACCATTATGGTAATGGTAATTATGGTAATGAAATTGAGATATAGAATGAGGCATTTTCAGAGATAAGCAATGTAAAAAATTTGTTTTGCATGACCATTCTTGTTACATAGGATAGTTTGCTTGTTTTTAATTAGGAGGTTTGGCATAGTAATGTCAAAATAAGAAGAAATGAAAGAAAAGAGGATTATTGAAGTGTTTTTAAAAAAGCTATAAAAGTAAACAGGAAGTTCAGAAAAGGACAGACAAGCAAGACAGCTTTGAAAATAATGTTTTGAATTTATTTCATTCTTTTAAAAAAGAAAGCCATACTTTATAATAGAGACATGTTATTTGTGTTCTTTGTATATGGAAATATTCATGTTTCTTGATGCCTGTCAAAATCAGTGTCCCACACCATCTGGAGCTGCTCACTTAACCTCTACTTTCATTGAAAAATTGTGTCCCCAGAAGATAACTGCTATTTCTCCCCTAGAATTGGAGTTTTGGGGGGAATAAATGGATATCTTTTTAATGTTATATAGCTCATAAGCTATCACTGGATTGCTTGATTATCAGTTAGTAACAATTAGCTAACCAGTTCAATTATATTTTGGAAATGAGTATTTACTAAAAATGGAATAATAAGAATTAATACAAAGCATTCCTCCAAATTGTCCCACTGGACGTTGCCCCACAAATGTATAGAGAGTCCAAGGGAATGTGGGCTAAAACTCAGAACAAAGACATAGTCACTGGAATTCTTTTTGTTAAAAGTATTTTAATCCTCTTTGTGAGACATCCATGAAGTTCTCCTAAAGGTTTAGTTTTTTCCTGGGCTTCTTGTAGAATCTTGAAGCCCCTTTACTCCACTCTGCCTATCTTGAAGACACTAATACCAGCTAGTCTAGGGATACTGCTAGGACAAAAATAGTCTAAAATCTAGGCCTTTCAAAGTTTGTTGTCATGCTCTATTCAAGGAATAAAGTCGAAGGAGAAGAGACACAGGTTCTTGTCACTCTAGTGAGTCTCTCTTCCTTTCAGGGGCTACATTAGAACTGTTATCTCTTCTGTCTAACCAAACAATTGAATGCAGCAGTCCAAATTGAATTACTTTGTTATAGAAGACCCACCAGGCATAACAACTCAAGATTCAATAGAAATGTTCTTATCTAGTAAAGATATCTGGTCCTGCTCATTTCACTCAGCATCAGTTCATGTAAGTTTCTCCAGGCCTTTCTGAAATCATCCTGCTGGTCATTTCTTACAGAACAATAATATTCCATTTCACATATTCATATTCCACATTCATATTATTCATATATTCATATTCCACATTTTTCATATACCAAATTTATTCCAATTGATGGGCATCCACTTAGTTTCCAGTTTCTGGCCACTACAAAGAGGGCTGCCACAAACATTCTTGCACATACAGGCCCCTTTCCCTTCTTTAAAATCTCTTTAGAATATAAGCCCAAGAGTAATACTGCTGGATCAAAGGGTATGCACAGTTTTGATAACTTTTTGAGCATAGTTCCAAATTGTTCTCCAGAATGGTTGGATGTAGTCACAATTCCACCAACAATGCATCATGTCCCTGTTTTCCTACATCCCCTCCAACATTCTGCATTATCTTTCCCTGTCATTCTAGCCAATCTGACAGGTATGTATTGGTATCTCAGAGTTGTCTTAATTTGCATTTCTCTGATTAATAATGACTTGGAGCAATAGATACTTGTTAAAAGATGATTACCAAACTTTGTATTGTATTCCACTGGTTTTAAAAAATTATATGTGGAAAAATCATTTAGAATTGATTCAGTACAGCCGTTAGATGCAGAGCAAGAGAAAGGACCTTAGTGATATGATCCAAGTTGAGCAACCAAAATTAGAGAGATAAGTCCAGGTAGTTAGTAGAAGAGAGAAAATCTGAACTCAGATTCCCAGACTCCATATTCTGTAATCTTTACAATGAATGATGATATAAAACTTAAAACATTCTTTGAGAATTACTCCTTAAATTGTGGTATGAGAAATGTTAATTAATTATCTTTCATAACTATTCATATTTTCTTTCTTTTGTTACCCTGTAAATGAATCTTATTGTGTTCCTAACTAAACTGAAAGATTTCAGTCTTAAATTTCTAAAATACCTATATATTATATAAATATTCAGAAATGCATGTAGCAATTCACTGTCTGAGGGATGAAGAATATGAGCATTTGAATATGAAACTTATCTTTACTTTCTTAGGAGATAATGTTTTGAGATTTTCATTATATTAAGACTGATAAAGAATTAATTTGGTTATTTAACAAGTTAATACATTCTTTTGGGGATGCCAGATAAATGTGAGCTTCTTTCAATGGGAATGTTTGTATAAAGGGAGGGTGGAGAACTTATACTGGAGAATTTCTTAGGAATTATAGGAAGAACTAAAAGAAAACTTGGGAGATTGAGAAGTCCAAGGATGTGGTTCATAAATATTAAACATAATTTAATTTGAACTTCAAAGCATTTGACTCTCTATTTTTTCCTCTTATAACTTGTAAAATTGTCTGGGCAAACAATATACTTGCCATTAGGTAAGTAGAATATTATCTGTTTTTCTTGGTAAAAATTTAAGTACGATTTGGTAGAATTAGATAAGAAGTGTTTTTTTACATCTTAGTCATCGACTTTTCATTCCCTGAAATCCCTTTGCAGTATGCTTTATTTCTGATATAATAATGAATCTCAAAGTCATCTATCATGAAATCATAGTTCTAAAATGTACAATTCATATATAATGGTCTCCTGTTTTTATTTAAGTTTATGTATTTTCAACTTTGCATTTAAAGCTTTGGGTACAGGAAACTCACTATTATCTACAATTTGGACCTGATGTTTGTGCTTTCAAAGCTGTAATTTGGAGCATTTCTTTTTACTTTGAAGGTAATGTCTTTAAAACTAAAGCCTGAAATGAAAAGTGAAGGAATTGATCTTAAGATAGGAAATTTTGAAGTTGAGATTGAGAACTATCTTTCCTACAAGTATTGAATTTGACACCTAACTTATTACTGTTTAAGGCATGGTACTGGGGTCAGTTTAGAAACTTTTTTTTTAAATAGATTTTTATTTACAAGATATATGCATGGGTAATTTTTCAGCATTGACAATTACAAAACCATTTGTTCCAGTTTTTCCCCTCCTCCCCACCCCCTCCCCTAGATGGCAGGTAAACCAATACATATTAAATATGTTAAAGTATATATTAAATATATGTATAGATATCCATACAATTATTTTGCTTCACAAGAAGAATTGGACTTTGAAATAATGTACAATTAACCTGTGAAGGAAAAAGAAATGCAGGCGGACAAAAACAGGGATTGGAAATGCTATGTAGTGGTTCACACTCATTTCTCAGAGTTCTTTTGCTGGGTATAGCTGATTCTATTCATTATTGAACAAATGGAACTGATTTGGTTCATCTCATTGTTGAAGAGAGCCACGTCCATAGGAATTGATGATCATATAGTATTATTGTTGAAGTATATAATGATTTCCTGGTCCTGCTCATTTCACTCAGCATCAGTTCATGTAAGTCTCTCCAGGCCTTTCTGAAATCATCCTGCTGGTCATTTCTTACAGAACAACAATATTCCATAACATTCATATACCACAATTTATTCAGCCATTCTCCAGTTGAAGGGCATCCATTCAGTTTCCAGTTTCTAGCCACTACAAAGAGTGCTGCAAACATTTTCTGCAATTAATTTTTATAAATTCTTATCACTGCTATGTACAAGACCTAGTGCAAAGGGTGTGTGTGTGTGTGTGTGTGTGTGTGTGTATGTATGTATGTATGTATGTATGTATGTTATCCTATGCATGTAACTGAGGATTTTACAAAGGGAATATTTACTTCAAAAAGTATAATCAAATTCCCCTCCAGTCCAGGGGATGGGAGGCATAATTCTCTTCCTTCTTCTGCAGCAGTTGAATTTCTGGGGAGGAGAAAAGGATTAGATTTATAGCTTTCCTAGGTTTCCATAGAGCACAGTCAGTCCCAAGTCCAAAACTCCCTTGGGAAATGAGTCTCAGGCACCTTGGCTCTTAGGAGGACTTCATGGTCCTGGCTTGTTGCACCATTCCTGACTACAGTTCTGCCTTCAAGATCACCATGACTCAGTTTCTTAAGTCTATAGTTCACTTTCAGCATCTGAAACAGCAAAGGACATATTTCTTGGAGTGAGAGTAAAAAAAGAGCAGGGGTTTTCCCTTTACTTTTGGGGAGATCTTTAGTAACCAGAAAGAGTCATTTCAATAGGTTGTTGGGATAAAAGCCTGATTTCTAGGGGTTGAAGAAGCAGGAAATGTGTAATGATTTTTCTTGAGTTAATTCACAAGCATGCACTCCTTTTCCATACATCTTTTATATACTAGGGACTATGCTAGGTTCTGGGAGTACAAAGATGATAAAATGAACAATTTGTTCACATTTATTGAGGTAGACAACAGGTGCACATATAAATAAATGAAGAACAAATATAAGATTTAAAGAGTTTTGACTGAAAAATGGTTAGAGATGTTGATAGCTTGAGGAAGTAGCAAGGTCAAAAAGAGGCTTTTTGTTTCTATTTGGAACATTTCTATGTATGTGTATGTGAATGTGTATACACATTTTTTCTGTTTTGTCTCTAAAATATTTTATTACATGTGAATTTACCATGTCATTTAATTTTTAGTCTTTTATTGATTGTTGGTTTTATTTTCAAACTTCAGGATTTAAGTTTTTTTTTTTAAAAAAGGCTTACTTTGACTATAAAAAAATTTAGCTATTATTATTGTTTTCATCCAATCTTCAATGTATATAAATTAGTTTTTAAAAATTATTGACCTGGAAATTTGTAAATCTTTAGAGTTAAGTATTTATAGTTGGTCTTATCTGGATATCACAGATACAGTTTCCATGTTTGTTAATTTTGCAAGTTTCCATGTTTTATTTGGCATCTCTGCTCAATTATTACCTTTGCAGAATTTTTGCTTAATTGGTTCTGTGGAACTGCTGTGTCATGGCAGCTCTTAATAACTATGAGGCATATTTGGTAGCCTAATTTAAGTTCAGGACATAGCTTGGAAATTTAATGTAGAGCACCTGACTACATTTGTTATCCTTTTTAATACACATATAATAATGACAGTTTAAAATATGAATGCTTCATTAAAAGTGATTCACTGATGTGACTATTAATAATTGTTATGATGCTGGTGTCAGGTCCCTGCCCCAGTTCAGATACTTAACTCTGAAAAAAATCATGGTGTCAGTACACTTTGAATAAGAACTTAAAATAACATACTGCTACCAAATAGAACTGAGCAACATGTCAATAAAACCAATAGGAAAGAAAAATCCCTTATTTGTGAAGTATATATGCTTTTTGACTTTAAAAGCAAGCAGAGATAATTCTTACTTTGGAAAGATTTTATTTTTTCTTCTTGGATCGAGTCGGAGCATTGTGCCTGGCATAATTTAGGTGCCTTAAAAATGTTTCTTAAGTGAAAGATAATGATATTAATGATCTGAATGATTTTTAATGGTTTTCTACACTTGAGCTTAGCTTACCTCTGTAGATAGACTGTAATGAATATATAAATACATACCTAAATAGCAGAAAAATATTTAATATGCCCTTGTTAGTACCCAAGAGTTTTGTTGTAAGGATCTAAAAAGTGAAAAAAGCTTAACCACATTTATGACCATAGTCAAATCACTTCACCTTTCTGGGACTCAGTTTCTTCATCTGTAAAATTACTCAATTTGATTGCCATATCTAAATCAATTATGCGATGAGCCTAAATAAAGTCCTTTCTAGTCTTAAAACTAAAAGGAACTAGAATCCCTTTTCCATTTAAATACTAGAATTTTAACCTGTAGATTCAGATTCATGTTGAATTAGTCTGGAGTTTCATTCAGTTTCCAGTTACATTCTTGGAATAAGTATAGCATGAACAATGTTTATTTTAAATATGTACATAGTTATATTCTAAGTGTAGCATTAAATATGGAAAATATTATATCATGCATATAATGTTATCAAATTAAAAAGGAAATTGGATAGTGATTTAGATGTATGAAAGGAAAAAAACCAAGGAATGATCAGGAAAGGATTAGGGTTTTGTAGTAAACATAAAAATCAAGTCTGGTCTTAAGTATTTGGAGGAAACTAGTCTTAGGAGTGCAACTGATATTTTTTTTGATGGTATGCTTGCTGGTAGACTGTTGTCCCACTGAGCTATACTCTGTTCAATTATCCTTTCAAAATAGAATATATACCTTCAGGAACCTCTTGATCGCTGGGGGATTCTGGCATCACAACCTTCACCCTCACTGTCATGTATTAAATGGATGACATGCATTTTTTTAAGTGATTACATTATGCTAAATGTTGGCACTCCAGATACAAAAATGAAACAATTCTTGCCTACAGAAGAACTTACTTTCTGAGGGTAAGACAGCACATATAAGGGATTAGTGTCTGAAGAGGAGTATTTTGGTTTGGAAAATCATAGGGGAGAAGATTGACAAGTTCTTTTTGGTATTATTGCCAGTCTTGTTTTGATTATGATTCTAGAGTTAGAAAGGGGAGAGAACCAGTTAAACAATTGCTGGAACTGGTTCAGATATAGAGGGATTGTGAGAGGAACTCATCAGAAAAGCACAGATTCTGCATTGGGAATTCTGGTCCTTGAAAGGATTAAATTGATATCTCCCTTCTTTTCCAAACTGTAAATGTACAAGTTGCTATATAGTATCAAATGCAGCTTTGCTTTATTATTAATAGTAGTAGTAATATATTACATTTCTATAGCTTTTTACACTTTACATAGCATACTATAAATTATAGCTATCTGCTTATGTCTTTCCCACCTTTACCTTGAGCCCCCCAACTTAACAGTCTTAAGCTAAATTTTGTGTTGTTTTTTTTCCAGTGCATAAAACTCATAGTAAGGACTTAATGAACATTGGTTTCATTACTAAGTGGATAGATATGCATGCTCAAGCCTTTTCTTTCTTCCTACTAATATATATATATATATTTTGGCCTAAACAAAAAACAAAAAAGAAAACAAAAATCTTTCCTTAGCTTCTTTAGTGATGAAGGAGCAGAAGGAAGAAAAGAAACTTAGTCACTTTGGTTACAATGATTAAAATCCTGTGAGGTAACACAAGTATTATCCTTGTCTTACAAGAGAGGAAAAAAATTACTTGCTGGAGGTGACATGGCTAGTAAGTGGCTGAACTGGTTTTCCAAGTCTAGTATTCTTTGTATATTAACTACATTGCTTCTCTTCTTTATGTCAAGAGGATAGGTAGAATTAGAAGCAACAACTTAAATAGAATTTAAAGCATGTAGTTTTACTAGTTATGGATTCGTCTTGAGATGTTGAATCATATGTGTTTGTTCTAGATCCTTGATATGTGTGGTACTGTCACCAAGAAGAAATGTTTTTGGTTCTGAAGCTGTCTCTTATAATTACCAGAAGTAACATAGAATATCTTTATCATTCAATGGAAGCAATATTTACTTCTAGTAGCATCTTCTGGTACCTTCTTTGACTTCATTTCTCCGGCTCAGTGTGTTTCCTAGTGCTACATTACCTTCTGACATATGTACAAAGTGATCCTTATCATCTAACTTTATATAGTTCAGAATTATTTGGATGATAGTGCTTTGGCCTTTGATGAGTGAGGATAATATGTAAGTAGGATAAGAGAAGATAACTTTTTATAGGATTTTATGTATACGTGCTTTCCCTGCCATACATCTTTTCACAAACAAAACACCTTGGGCAACTATTGTAGGAATATTGTTAACAAAGCTTTTTTTTTTTTTTTTGGTACTAATTTTGGTACTAATTTTGGTATTTACCCCTCTGTCTTCAGTATTGTAAGTTTCACTTAAACAGTGATGTGTAAAAGAACTCACATTTAACTTTTCATGTTTGTAAATAAATATAATGAATAGTTTTGTTTTTTAAGAACTTAGGTTTTAGATCGGCCTTGTTAAATTAACAGTTGAATAAAAACAAAGTTAAAATAATTTTGAGAATTGCTAATTGAATACTTTAATCAGGAATCTCCAACTCCTAGGTCCTTATTATGAATCTGAGTCATAATTAAAGACTTTAAGAACTATACTTCTTAAATTACTTCTATTCACTAGCAGGGATTAAATTAGAATTATCCTTTACTCAGTTCATCAAGTCTTTGAAAGGTAGCCTTGATTCATCCTGATAGGCAGTATGGGAAAAATCAGGTGATAGTATTAATAGCAAGCTGAGAAGTGTAGCTAATCTTAATTTACTTTAATAAGTTTTGGATTGATTAAGGATTGAAAAAGAACACTGGACTTATTATATATAATGAAATTTGAAGTGATTCACTTGAATTTAAAGAATCAAATAAGATGGAATGAGATGTTTAACTGAAAAAAACAAAAATCTAAAGGGTTTCAGTGGATTGTAGTGGATTTAAGACACTAGTGTATCATGCTAACCCCTATATGCTAATACTACTTAAATCTTCATTTGCAAGGTATGGGTCCCAGATTAGGAGGTGATAATCCTGATGTGCTCCCTAAATGAGAATACATCTGAAGTATTGTGTTCAGTTTGGGAAATATATTTTAGGAATGATAATGACAATGACTCCTCAGCCACTGAATTTCTGGAAAAGGCAGGAGTGCAAAAAGCCCCAAGATTGTGCCATCAGAGAACCAGTTGAAGGAATTGGGGATGTTTAGCCAGGAAAAGAGAAGGTTTTATCATATGTGCATATAATCAAAGCTGAAAGGGCCCTCAAAGGTTCAGGTTTTTTCATTATATAGATATGGAAACTCAAGCAAAAGGAGATGTAAGTGACTTGCTCAAGATCACACAAGTAGTAAGTGACAGCTACAATTCAGACTTTTTACTTACAAGTCTAAATCTGGTACAGTATCATTGCCTCTCAATAGGATCACAATAGTTATCTTCAAATATTTGAACATCTGTCTATTTTCTGGAGCAAATAGGCAAAATATAGATTTTTTGTGAGCAAAAACTAAACTAACAATTAAAACTATCTAAAGGTAGGATAGGCTGCTTCTTAGATGGTGAGTTTTTCCTCACTTGATTCACTCCATTTTTTAAAGCACAAACTGTGTGACTACTTGTAAGGTTTATTATAAAAGGAATTTTTAACAGATGAAAGTAGCCCACATAATACTTGACTCTGATATGTTGACATGGATATCTTTGCTTTATTTGAAAAAAAAAAAAAGCCCAAGAACTTTTTTATTTCTAACAAAAATATAGCATACTGAATTTGACTTTTCAAATAATATTACCTTAATATAGAACTTTCACATAGATTTTTTTTTCAATTGATTTTTTTGTTATGGCAATTCTTGGAGATAGGACATATTATTAAATCACATTTTTATTTTTATTTTTTTACAGTTGAGGAAACTGAGCCCCTGGACTGTTAAGTGATTAGCTAAGGTTACATAGCTAATAAAGGGTAAAGCCGGGCCTATAATTATCTTCTGACTTCCAAGAGCGTAGATTTAGACTGACAGGAATATTTAATGGCAGTCTGGTCAGGCTCTTCATTTTACTGAGGCCTACTTCTGATCCTCAGAGAAAAACAGATTGTGAGGGTCTGAACTGGGATATGAACCTACAATTTCATTTTAAAATCAGCAACTTTTCTACTCTACCACTACTCCAGCTGTTATTTTTCTATTCATTATGCTATGCTGCTCTTCACTAATATTTCTTAATGTTATATAGGTTGAATAAGTTAGAACAATAGCCATTATGACTAAATTATACCAATTCATTAGAAATAATAGGTGAAGTAGTTTGAATGTTGTATCTGACATTTAGCAGCAGTGTGATTTGGAACAGTTAGTGGGCAGTTTGGCTGGGTAGTGTGCATGAAGGGAAACAATATAAAACCTGGCTAGAAAGGTATGTGGGAGTCAGATTGTGATGTTCTTTAACTCTAGAACTTGAGTACTTCAAAGGACCAGCCCTAATCTGTCTCCTAAAGCTCTAAATTCTTTATCACCACTTACAAGTTGGCCAGTTTCAAGTGCATGTCTGTTAAGTATTTGAAATTGAACATTTCCAAAACAATTCATTATTGTCCTCATCCCCCAAACTATCCCTATTTTTGTTTCTAATAAGGACACCACTACCATTCTTCCAGTCACCCAGATTCACAACTTGACTCCTTGCTTTCCACTCAAAATTATATATCTAATCAACTGACAAATCTTTTCAGTTCTTACACCACATCTGTCCATTCACCAGCCACTATCTTAGTACAAGTCCTCTTTTACCTTTTTGCGGAGTAATTGCATTGGCCTTTACATTGGCCTTTACATTACACCAATTATGCCTGTGCTGTTTACCATATAAGACATTATTAAGTGCTAGAATTTAAAAAAAAGATCAAGTAGAAGGAAGACAAAAGGGTACTGGATTTGCAATTAAAAATCATTGGTAACCTTAGAAAAAGCAAAAATTAGAAATTAAATGAAATCATTTTTTATTAAATGCTTGTCATATGATTCAACATCTTAAAAAATTTACTTTGCCTCCTTTGTGTTACTTGTATAAGTATATTTATGTGCTTCATTTGATATTTTTAATAGTGCAATAATATTCCATTAACTTGACCTTTAAACAGATGACTGCTGTTGCTCTTTTAACTCTCAAATTTCATGATTTAAAAAAATTTACTTGTAATTAATATATGTTCTTATTCTGCTAATCATGCTTCAGTTCACTTCATTAAAAGTCCATATTTATGTTCTTCATATTTGTTTTTAATGATTTGGAAAGTAATGTGATATAGTGGATTGAGATGAAATAATTAGGATTTTAAAAAACCAGAAAGTTGTTCAGTTGTTTCAGTTGTGTTTTAGTCTTTGTGACTCCCTTTGGATTTTTCTTGACAGAGAGACTGGAGTGGTTTGCCTCCCCAGCTCATTTTACAGATTAAGAAGCTAAGGCAATTAGAGTTAAAGTACTTGTCCAGGGTCACATGGCTATTAAGTGTGTGAGATAATATTTGAACTCGGGTCTTTTTGTCCCCAAGCTTGGCACTCTATCCACAATATATTACCTAACTTCCTAGTCAGGAATATCTAGATTCAGATTCTATCTCTAAAGAGCTCTATGATCATTGGCAAATAACAACATCTCATGGCCCCTGGACAACTTTATAAGAATTTGTATTACAAGAGATTGTTGCTCTAAGTCTGTAGGGGTTTTCAGATCATGGAATCAGAGACTTAGACTCTCCCAAGAACCTTCTTTCCTTCTCCCTCCCCACCTGCCAAGAGACCATAGTATTTTAGTAAACTGAAGTGACATTTACTTAGACATTCCACAATAATTAAAGATATATGTTCATTTTAAAATTCTGGTATCTTTTCTGTGAAGGAGGCAGAATGGTTCAGTGGAAAGAGATGTGCTTCTAGATTCAAAAGATGTGAGTTCAGATCCCATTTCTAACAATTACTTACCTGAGCAACCTTAGTTGAATTACTTAACTTTAGTTTTCAGTTCCTCAATTGCAAAATAGGGTTTGATGGCCTCTTGAGGTCCCTTTCGGCTTTAGATCTATATACAAATAAAATAGAAACATTTTTAGAGCAAAAATGATCTTTTCCTTTCTTTTTAGTGATATAATTTAAGATGAAATCCTAATGGTAGGATTGTGGATTTTACTTTGTGATTTTTATTGTATATTAACAATTAAATGTCCACAAATCATGCCCCAACTTATTAGATATTTAACTAGCTGCAACATAAGAAAAGTGCTGCAAATTCAGAGTAGGGTAAGGTACTCATTAATCAAAACTGAACAACCCAGAAATAAATTAGTTTTCTTGCTGGTGATTTGTTTTGCTTTCAAAAAAGCATAATTTTCTATATAACATTTCTAAAGTACTCTTTTCTAAAGGGTTAAATTAAGTTTTTTGTGTGAGAAACCAACTTTTTTCTTTCACTAATTTTTAACATAATTACATAGAAAGATGGAGAATGAGTAGAAAGTGGTCCAAGGTTCTCTTTTCTGTTTGTGCCTGATTAGCTAATCAATTACTGTGGATTCAATTATCACCTTTGTGATAATGTGTATATAATATCTTAATCTCTTTCTTGAATGTTACCTGGATATCTCATCAGTATCTCAGACAGAGCAAAAAAAAAAAAAAAAAAAGCAAACTATCTTCTTTAAACCCATCCTAAACTTCTAAACTTCACTACTTTTATTGAGAGTGTCATTAATACTTCTAATTATCCAGGTTCATTTCCAAATGCATCCTGAGTCAGTTGTTTAATCTTTATCTATATTCTCTCTGCAATATGTCTCACACCTGTTTCCTTTCCACTCACAGAGCTGCTACCCTAGTTCATACCTTTCCATCAAGCCATCTAACAAGCACATATTTTGTGCCAGTCTGTCGATAAACATTTTCTACATGCCTACTATGGACTAGACATTCTGCTAAGTAGTAGGAATACAAAGGTAAAAACAAAATAGTTCCTGTCCTCTATAACCTTTTTACAAGAAAAAACAAAATATCCATGTACAAGTATACACTTAGAAGTTTAGACAAAATAAATAGAAGATGTTATTGAAGGAGAGGGCACTTGCAAGTAGGAAGAGGAATCAGGAAAGGCTTTGTATTGAATGTAGTATCTTACAGGAAAGTATGAAGTTCTATGAGAACATTCCCTGAGACATGATGGACAAACAAAGCCAAGGCCCAAAGATAGTGTACAGCTGGTGAAAACTATCAGTGAGGTCAATTTAGCTAAACATCTCTCTCTCTCTCTCTCTCTCTCTCTCTCTCTCTCTCTCTCGTTTTTACTCCTTATTTTCAGTTTTCTTTATTTTTTTAAAGCTTTTTCTTTTTTTTTTAAATTAAAACATTTTATTTTCAAAATATTTTCAACATTCACCACCTTTGCAAAATCTTGTGTTCCAAATTTTTTCCCTCTTTCCTCCCCGCCCCCTTTCCTTCCCTAGATTGCAAGTAATCTTAATATATGTTAAACATGTGAATTCTTCTATACATATTTCCACAAATATCATGCTGCACAAGAAAAATCAGATCAAAAAGGGGAAAAAATGAGAAAGAAAATAAAATGTAAGCAAACAACAAAAAGGGTGAAAATACTATATTGTGATCCACATTTGGTTTCCACAGTTCTTTCTCTGTGTGTAGATGGCTCTCTTCATCACAAGACCATTGGAACGGGCCTGAATCATCACATTGTTGAAGAGAGCCATGTCTATCAGATTTGATCATCATATAATCTTATTGTTGCCATGTATAATGATCTCCTGGTTCTGCTCATTTCATTTGGCAAAAGTTCATGCAAGTCTCTCCAGTCCTCTCTGAAGTCCATCCTGCTGATTATTTCTTAAAATAATATTCTATAACATACATATATGCCAGACCTTAATCAGCCATTCTCCAGCTGATGTATGTATATTCACTCAGTTTTCAATTTCTTGTCAGTACAAAAAGGCTGCTACAAATATTTTTGCCCATGTGGGTCCTTTTCCCTTTTTTATAATCTCTTTGGGATAAAACCCAGTAGAAACCCTGCTGGATCAAAGGGTATATACAGTTTGGTAGCCCTATGAGCATAACTCTAAATTGCTCTCCAGAATGGTTAGATCAGTTCACAACTTCACCAATAATGTATTAGTGTCCCAGTTTTCTCACATCCCCTCCAACATTATGTTTTCCTTTCATCTTAGTCAATCTGAGAGAGTGTGTAGTTATCTTAATTTGCATTTCTCTGATCAATAATGATTTAGAGCCTTTTCATATGACTAGAAATGGTTTTTAGTTTATTTATCTGAAAATTCTGTTTATATCCTTTGACCATTTATCAATTGGAGAATGGCTTGAATTCTTATAAATTTGAGTCAGTTTACATATTTTAGAAATGAGATCTTTATTAGAACCTTTGAATGTAAAAATTTTCCCCCAGTTTGCATTGGTTATGTTTGTACAAAACCTTTTTAACTTAATATAATCAAAATTATCCATTTTATATATAATGTACTTCAGTTCTTCTTTTGGCACAAATTACTTCTCCACAGATCTGAGAGGTAAACTATCCTTTGTTCTTCTAATTTGCTTATATCACTCTTTATGTGTAAATCATGAATCTGTCAACCTTATCTTGGTATAGGGTGTTAGGTATGGGTCAGTGCCTAATTTCTGACATACTAATTTCTAATTTTCCCAGTGGTTTTTGTCAGATAGTGAGTTCTTATCCCAAAAGCTGGGGTCTTTGGGTTTGTCAAACCCTAGATTATTATAGTCATTGACTATTTTGTCATGTGAACCTAACATATTCCACTGATTAACTACTCAGTCTCTTTCCCAGTAGCAAATGATTTTGATGACCACTGAAAAGCTTTTTATTCTCAAAACATTTACATAGACAGTTTTCTACATTTACTCTTGCAAGACTTTGTGTTCCTCTTCCTCTCTCCCTCCCCTATATATAGCAATATATGTTAAACATATGCAGTTCTTCTTTATATATTTCTACAATTATGCTGTACAAGAAAAATCAAATCAAAGAGGAAAAAAAAAGGAGAAAGAAAACAAAATGCAAGCAAACAATAAAAAAAGTGAAAATATCTCTTGTGGTCCACATTCAGTTTCTTACAGTCCTGTCTTTGGATGCATATGGCATTCTTCATCACAAAGTCATTGGAAATGATCTGAATCACTTCATTGTTGAAAAGAACCTCCTTTGTCAGAATTGATCATCATATAATCTTCTTGTTGCCGTACAGTGATCTTCTGGTTCTACTCATTTCACTTAACATCAGTTCATGTAAGTCTCTCCAGGCCTCTTTGAAATCATCCTGCTGGTCATTTCTTATAGAATAATAATATTCCATAACATTCATATACCATCATTTATTCAACCATTCTCCAACTGATGGACTTCCACTCCGTTTCCAGTTCCTTGCCATTTAAAAAACGGCTGCCATAAACATTTTTTGCACATGGAGGTCCTTTTCCCTTTTTTTATGATCTCTTTGAGATACAAGACCAATACAGACACTGCTGGATCAAAGGCAATGCAGTTTGATAGCCCTTGGGCATAGTTCCAAATTGCTCTCCAGAATGGCTAAATCTGTTCACAATTCCACCAACAATGTGTTAGTGTCCCAGTTTTCACACATCTCCTCCAACATTCATCATTATCTTTTCTTGTCATCTTATAGGAATTATTTCCATAGTTTCCAAATTGATTGCTTGTTACATTCTTTGCCCTTTCATACTCTATCAAACTGCTATATTCAAATTTCTCAAACAGATCTCTCCAGGTTGCTCCCCTATTCAAAAATTTTCATTGACTTCCTATTATGCCTAGGCTCCTGAGCCTGACATTTTAGCTTATCACAGGCTGAATTTCTCCTACTTTGCCAGCCTAATTTCATATTACTTCCCTTTATGCACTGTGTTCTAGTCAGACTAGTCATTCTAGCCAAATAACATGACCCTTCATCTCTCAGTATTTTTCACAGTCTGACTCATCTCAATCAGTAGTAGATCTGCCTCCTATGAGCCACGCATGTGCAAGACATGGGGGATACAAAGACAGACATAAAACCTTGTACAGAATATATAATTCCTCACCTTAGCTTCTTGAGATTCCTAGCTTTCCTTAAAGCCATTTTTAACGGGAATCTCTCTTAGTTCCCCTAATTGTTTTTAAATCGCTTCTATGTTTATAATAATATATAATGTTTATAATATTTATATATTATATTTATAATATTTAATGTTTAATAATGATATAATAATATATAATGTTTATAATGAGAAGAGGGGCTACTTTGGTTTTTTTCCCTTCTCTCTTTTTGTGAAACACAGTACACATTTAATCATTGTTAGTTGAATTTAATGGAATGCAGATTGAAAGTAGATGTTTTTATCATTAGCGAATATTAATATCACAAGTAAAATTTATAAAGCTAATCATAAGGGAAGTCATTTATTGTTATCATCTGGTATATTTTGAACAAATGGCATACAAAATCATCTTACTAGGGATGGCTTCAAAAGACCTTAGCAAATTTATCAAGTTTTGGTTTCCATTTTGTATTTGTATCAATATGATTTTCATTTGTTGGAGATGAAAAATAGTCATCTTCTTTTATTCATTTTATGGTTGGAATGTTTAGATGCTCTAGTAGGTTGACCATGATAAAATAAGTGGCCATGAATGAAGTGGGCTTTTCTACTTTATTCTAAAATTATGGACACTATCTGCAAAAATAACCATTGCTAATTCTGAACTGTTGCTTGTTCTTGTGTATTAGAGAAATATTCAAGTTTTATATTTCTTAGAAATGAATAAAAATCAGTTTTTATAATTAAAATAATCATAGCTAATAATTTAATTCAATAAAAAATTTGAATTTATAAATGAGAAAAACTAAGGACGAGTAATAACTTTCTTAGAAATATACAACTAATAAATGTTTGAAGCTAGATTTGGACCTAAGTGTTATTGACCCAAGTCTAACAATGTAGTGTTAGGTTTGTTGTTGGATAAAGTTATTATGTACATTGATTTTGCCCGTCTTTTCTTGTTTCAAAGAAATGTTTACTGTGGGGAGAAAGTTATATATAGAAATGCCTGTTATAAAAGATATCAATAAAGCTTTTAAAATTAAAACTATTTATGTATATTTAAAGTCCTTGGCAGCTGATGTTAACTTATTTGTTATAGTTATTTTACAAGTTTTACAAATACTTATCATGAATACTATCATATGAGATGACTAAATGTCACATGAAATTATTTTTCTTTTTGTCTTTGGATTCAAAATAAAATTAATTTCACCACGTCTCTATTTCTCAGGAGATTTTGTGAACCATCCTTTCATTCACTTAGAATTTTTTTTTGTTTTTTTAGTTTCCGTAATAATGAGAATGCCAGTAATTATACAATTTTATTCTTTCTATATTACATTCATTTGGTCATTAGATAAAAATCTCTTTTGACTAACAAAAAACTATTGTTTTTTTTTTTTTTAATTTGTTGTGTTTTTTTAAAAATAACTTTTGTCTTCCAATTTGAACTTCTTTCATGACAAAGAAAAACAAACAAAAATATCCAGTATAAAAAGGATGTGACTAGGCTTAGGGTCAGGAAGCTCTGGTTCAAATATTGCTGTAGACACTTATGACCTATATGATTTTGAGCAAGTCACTTTTCCTCTTTAGACTTCAGTTTCCTCATATGTTAGATAGATACCTTGGATAGAACTCAGTGACCTCTCAAGTCTTCCTATTCTAGATCCATGATCCTATATGTTCTCTCTGCCATGAGGGAGGAGGGTTTCTTTCATTAATTTTTCTCTAGAACCTTTGCTGGTGGTTTTTCTATTATATAGAGTTTAGCTTTTAGAAATCTCATTTATATTGTTGTAGTCATCATACATAGTAGCTAGGTACTCAGTTATAGAGTGCTTGGTCTGATGTCAGGTCTGAATTCATATGTGGCTTTAGACACCTAATAGCTGTGTGACTCTGGGTTGGTCTCTTAATTTGTCTTAATCCACTTGAGAAAGAAATGGCAAACTATTCCAGTATTTTTGCCAAGTAAAACCTTTGGAACAGTGGTGTGCTATGGTCCACAGGGTCATGAAGAGTTGGATACGACTGAAAGACTGAACAAGTCATGTGTATATTGTTCTTTTGGTTCTGCTTATTTTGCTTTGTACTGGTACTTAGTTTCTTTATTATGGCACAATGATGTTTGATAACATTCATGTATCATAGTTTTTCCAGGCATTCCGTGATTGATAGGCACCCATGTTGTTTTCAGTTTTTTATTATAGTCAGGAATGCTACCATCAAATTTTTTGGCTTATTTTTGGTAAGACTTTTGTTTTTGTTTTTGACTTGGAATATTCGCCCCAGAGTGAGATGGCTAGATCAAATGATAAAAACAGTTTAGTTACTTTTCTTGTATAATTTCAAAGTGAAATACAGAACAATTGAACTCTATTAGTGCATTTGTGTGCTTGTCTTCTCATTGCCTCTCCAACATTGACTCTTCCTATTTTAAGTTGAATCTCAAGAGTATTTTAATTTCATTTATCTTTTAGTGATTTGAAGCACTTGTTCATGTGATCGTTTGTAGTGCAATTTTTTGAAAACCATTCATATAACCTTTACTATTTGTCTTTTGGGGCATGGCATGGCATCACCAGGGGTGATGTATATTTCTGTTATTCCCTATATATTTCATATATGAGACTTTTATTAGTGATACTTGATGTAAATGTTGTTTATGTTACCATTTTCTTCCAATTCTCTTAGATTTTATTTGTAAAAAATTTTAAAATGTTTATCCTAATCACATAAGTTGGGAAGTGTGTCAGGAACAATAAAATGGGCTTTATACTTGATCCTATTAGTAATAGAGAGCCATAGGAGTTGATTAAATAGGGGAAGGGACATGATCAGACATTTATTTTAGGAAGATCATTTTGATAACTGAGTTCTGGAAGATGGATTGGAGTGGTGAGAGACTCAAGGCAGGGAAACCAATCAGCAAGCTATTAAGTAGTCTAGATATGAAGTAATGAGGGCTTGTACCAGTCTATCTACCATGTCAAAAGAGAGAAGGGGGAATATATGGGAAATGTGACCAGGATAGAAATATCAGTACTTAACACTTGATTGAATATGTAGGGTGAATGTGAGAGAGGAGTCAAGGATGATACCTAGCTTGCCAGCCTGGGTGATTGGGAGGATGGTTGCAACTTTTAGTAAGTAAGAGGAAAATTAGAAAGAGGGAAGGAAAAATAATGAGTTCAGTTTTGGACGTGATGTGTTATGTCCATAGGACATCTAGGTTTAAATGTTTAATTGGCAGTTGGAGATATGCCTGGAGTTTGGGAGAGAGGTTAAATCTAGACAGGTAGATCTGTGAGCAATTGCCATAGAGATGAAAATTGAAAACATAGGAACTAATGAGGTCACCGAGTGAAATAGTATAGAGGGAGAAGAGGGTTAGTGGGTATGAACTGGATAAAGATCCAGCAAAGGAGGCTGAGAAAGAACAGTCAGATAGATAGGAGCAGGACAAGGAGAAAGCAATGTCATTTAAAAAAAAAAAAAACCCACCAATAAAACAAACAAACAAAAACAGACAGAAAAATTATCAAAGAAGATAGGTGATCAACACTTTCAAAAGTTGCAGAGTGGAATGTAAGGAAGATTGAGAAAAAGCCTTAAGATTTTGGTAATTAATATAGAATTGGTATCTTGGGAAAGAGTAGTTTTGGTCTAATATTGAAGTTGGAAGCAAATAACAGTCTTAGTTTGCTAATATTTAAAGTGAGGAATTTGGACTATGGGCTAGACAGTGCAGTATATACAGTGCCAAAGCTAGAATCAGGAAGATTTGGGGAATACAAATCTGGCCTTAAACGCTTCCTAGCTGTGGAACTCTGGACAAGTCACTTAACCTTGTTTGCCTCAGTTCCTCATCTGTAAAATGAGCTGGGAAAAGAAATGGCAAACCATTCCACTATCTTTGCCAAGAAAAATCTAAATGGCTCATGAAGAGTTGAATATAATTGACATGGACTGAAAAACAACAAAATTTGAATTATAACATCTTTCAACTCCTAGTTAGAAATCTTGGAATCAAGTTCATTTTTCCTATATCTAGCATCCCTTGTGACCAAGGCATTTTAAAATAATTCTTCAATGAAAATCTGTTGATGTAGATGCCCTGTAAGAATTGTCGTTTGGCAGGAGCTATCATAGTTCTTAAGAACTCTGATTTGATTGGATTTATTTTGTTGGGGCTGTCTACCTTTCTAGGACTGATCATAAAAGCCTGCCTTCTAATAGCTTAGTAACATTTCTCTAATTTTATGGGAGTTTTCCAAGGAAATTAATAGACAGCCTTTCCACTGAAATTATTTTTCAGACAGGTTAAAGTTTTGTAGCTACCCAGAAAATGACAATAGATTTTTGAAAAATTAAAAACAAAAACTTGCTAGGAAAAAAATGAAGCTTTTCCTTTAAGTTCTTAGTGAGAACTGCTTAAAAATAAAAATAATATAAATAATCTCTTTTTTTCCTCCATAATAAGCATATTCATCAAAGAACTAAGAGCCAGTTTTGTCATCTTCATTATTCTTGAGGAAGTAAGCAGAATTTTTTTTAACAAGTAGTTCATGTTCTTGAATAATTAGGAATCTTTATATTAGATGCTTGTACCTAGATTTTAAAATTCAAGACATTGTGAATGAATGTTTGTTTGTACCAGTAGTCATGTATATAATATGTGAAATTGAAGATATGATTTTGACATATTACCTTAGAAGAAAGGAATACTAGTATCAGAAATTGATATGTCTTGATCTACTAGTTTCTTTTTGTATTAATTAGTGTTATTAATTCTATAAATATTTATATATAGAAGACTAGTCAAAGTTTTCTTTTTCCTTTTTTGTTTCTTAGGAGGGCATTATTTTTTTCTTTTTTAAATATAGGATGTGTTTGGAGCTCTTTTTAAGTGGTTGGAATAAAATATAAACAGCAATAATTTGTTCCAATGGCATGGTTATATAAAGATTTTAGAATTATATGGGGGAGATTGTGTTCCTTTTCCAAACAGATATAATAATGTAAAATGGTAATATCCTTTAATGGGAACACTATATGTTCTTTTTCTTGGTTATTTGTTTTATAATTCTAATAAAATAATGACTGAACTTGTATGGAAAAATGCTATATCATACCTATTGATACTTATTTCTAGATACAGATAACAAGTAGTCTACTAGATTATAAAATCCACGAAAGCAGATACATGTTAAGCATTTAAATATATGTTGAATTGAATATCAATTTCTAATTTATTTTTTTTGGCCAAGGCAATTGGGGTTAAGTAATTTGCCCAGAGTCACACAGCTAGGAAGTGTTAAGTGTCTGACACTAGATTTGAACTCAGGCCCTCCTGACTTCAGGGCTGGTGCTCTATCCACTGAGCCACCTAGCTGCCCCAATTTCTAATTTCTTAAGGATTGCCACTACCCCAGATTTTCTTACACATTGGCTTCCAATGAGAAGATTCTTTGCATTTTACAAGAGTAGTCCTTAATCAGCTAGCTCATAATTTTGCATCTTGGGCCAGCATATCAATATTTGGATGTACTGACAATGGTACTATAACCAAAAAAAAAAAAAGCCTTCAGTTTTCTCTAGGACTTACCTTCCTCAAAAATCCCCATTCTTAACAGTATTTTCAAACTTCCCATTGTCATTTGACTCTTCTCCTTCTGCCTTTTGTCATACATAGGCTTCTTTTATCTTGAAAAATCTTTGTTTAGGGGCAGCTAAGTGGCTCAGTGGAAGAACACCAGTCCTGAAGTCGGGAGGACCTGAGTTCAAATCTGGCCTCAAACATTTAACATTTCCTAGCTGTGTGACCCTGGGCAAGTCACTTAATCCCAATTGCCTCAGCAAAAAGAAAAAAAGAAAAAAACTTTGATCAAGCTATTAGAATTGCCACCTTATTGCTCTTCATCCTGGTATTGTGAACCAGGATATTTATCTTAGATTTAGAAGACTTGGAGTTGATCACTTACATAATGTTTTTGGGCAAATGACTGCCCCTCTTCCTCAATTTTCAGTTTTCTTGTCCATTCAGTGAGGATATTTATGTTACTTACCTCATAGCTTTTTTGAAATGAAGACTTTTCAGACTCTAAAATTTCATATAAATTCTAGCTATTCACTGGCAAATTTTTTTTAACTACCAAGACTATATTCATTCATTATCTCTTAGTTCCTTAGTACCCACTTTCTCCATCTTATTTGATTTAATCATTTCATCAATTGTTTTACCATTCTTCAATAGAACATTCCACAGTTTCTAATTTTTTGCTACTACAAAAAGACCTGTTAAATATTTTTATGCACATAAATCTATTTACTCTTTCTTTGATGTCTATAGGATATAGGCATAGGAG
Source organism: Antechinus flavipes (assembly GCF_016432865.1). NCBI lineage: Eukaryota > Metazoa > Chordata > Mammalia > Dasyuromorphia > Dasyuridae > Antechinus > Antechinus flavipes. The sequence continues at coordinate 252,259,905 of NC_067399.1, forward strand.
TAATATCACTGTAAAAGGGAATAAGCAGTTTAGTGACATTTGTCTCGTTCCAAATTATTTTCTAGACTAACTAGATAAAGTCACAACTCCTACAGCAGTACATTACTATGAACTCCAACTGTCATCTTTCATCTCACCATTGTTGGAAAATGTTCTTCTAAATTTAAATCAATTCCTTGTATATCTTGGATATAGGATTTTTACCAGGAAAATTTACTGCAAAGATTTTTCCCCCTAGTTACTTGTTTCCCTTCTAATTGTAAACTGCATTGTTTTTTTGTTTTTTTTTTGCAAAGCCTTTTAAATTTTATGTAATCACAATTGTTCATTTTATCTTTTCTAATCTTGGCTGTGAACTATTTATCTAGTCCATAGGTCTGAAAAATAATTTATTTTTTCTTTTCTATTTTATGATGCCACCTTTTATATGTTTAAACAAGGAAGCCATTTGAAGTGCCATTTGTTTTGATCTATATCTGGCCCCTGGATCTAGGTGATTCTGGAGGAGAAAGTGAGGCTGGTGACTTAACATAGCCCTCCCTCACTCAAATTCAATTCTCTTGCATGTCATAGCCTTACTTCCCTGATGTCATGGTCATCTTGGAGAATAAAGGACGAAAACAATGATATCATCATGTTGGTATATAATATGAGGTGTTGATCTGTACCTAATTTCTGTACAATTATTTTCCAGTTTTCTTAGCAGGTTTTTGTTGTTGATACTGTTATTGAGTAATGAGTCCTTGTCCCAATAGCTGGGAGTTTTGGCTTATGGACCTTATCTGTTCTATTAATTGTCTTCTCTATTTTTAACCAGTACCAGATAGTTTTAGTGATACTGCTTTGTAATAAAGTTTTATAATTTACATTATATCTTGTACTATGCCTTTTTTCCCCAGTTTTTTCAGTTTCCCTTGAGATTTTTGTCCTTTTGTTTCTTTACATAAATTTCATTATTTTTCCTAGCTCTATAAAATAGTCTTTTGTAAGGCATTGCACAAATATGTTAATGTAGGTAATAAATGTCATTTTTTTATCACATTGACATGACTTGCCAATTGGCTATTAATATTTATCCAATTATTTATCTTTCTGTTTATGTAAAGAGTGTTTTGTACATGAATGTAAATTCATGTAGTTCTAGATATGTCTTGGAACAAATATTTTGTACATTATATAGTTGGAATGGAATTTTTCTTATCTCTTCTGCTAGATTTTGTTTGCAATATACAGAAATTCTGATTCATTTTATATCTTGTAACTTGGTTGATTTATTATTAAAGTTAATTTTTAGTTTAGTCTTTTCAATGGTCTTTCTACTACATAATACAGATTTTTTTTAAAAATATTTTTAAATTTAAAAATAAATGACTTTTAAAATATTATTAAATGCAATTTATGTATTTTATGAAAGTGGGATATTTGATAGTTCCCTTTTTTAAGGATGAGAAAAATGAAAGTTTTTCCAGCATTATAGAATTTGTAATAAAATCTGAGTCTTTTGATTACTAGTCCTTATTTTCCAAATCACTTTTCTGAGAAAAGTAGAAAATTTTTTGTAGAGACTTTTTTTAAAAATGAATTTTGATCAGAAGCTTTTTGATGAAAGCAGTTTCCTGAGATAGTTGTCTTGAATATTTTTTCTAAATATAAAGTAAAGCTTATGCAATAGTGTAAGATACGAAGATCACAAAATCTGCCTTTGTGCTGTTCACTTTAGCAGGTAAATTTTACTGCTCTTTCAGAAGATGTTATGTAATAATGCTTCTAGGATTCTGTGTTTGGAGTATTTTCTCAGATTGGTGTAAAGTTGAACATGACTTCTTTGGATGATGTTTGCTGTCAACAGCAGAAGTTTTAAATCTGTCAACTAAAACATGACATCTTTTATCCAAGAAGAATCTCACACGACCAGGTGACCATACAGCTTTAATGTAATGAAAAGGGCGTATATCCTTGTCTTCAGATTTAACATTTTTCAAACAAGGGGCTTAACACTTTTTGGGAGAGAGCTGTACTAGAAAGCTTCTATCTGAGCTTCTACCTCTAGATCTATGATCTTATAGTGTTGGAGCTTCTAGAGTTTTCATTTTATTGAAATGGTCTTTGAGAGCTCAGCATCACCCTTATGTTATAGTGAAGCATCAGAGCATAGTGAAAAGGAAAAAAAATCAGAGAATTAGAAAAGACAGTGGATATGCTGTCATGTTAAGTCTATTAATAAGCTGCAAAATGGAATTTAACCAAGATGCCAGCCTACAGATTTTTGATTGGAATTGTTTTACTTTTTTTTTTTTTTAAATAAGTTATTTATTTTTAATACACTTTGCTTTAGAAATCATTTTAGGAGAGAGAAATCAGAGGAAAAGGGAAAAACCTTGAGAGATTTAAAAAAAAAAACAGAAAAAAGAAGTCAACTTAGTATGTGTGATTTGCATTCAGTCTCTTTAGTTCTTTTTTTGGATGCAGATGGCAATTTCTATCCAAAGTCTATTGAGATTGCTTTGGATCACTGAACCATTGAGAAGAACCAAGTTTTCATAGTGGTTCATTGCACATTCTTGCTGTTATTGGGTACAATGTAGATTGGACTTGTTTTATACTTGACATTTTATATGGTCATAGATTTAAAAGCTGGAGAAGCATAAGAGATCATTCTTCTCTGGCTCCTTCCCTTTTCTCTCCTCCAATCCTTCCTTATTTTACAGTTAAGGGAAACAAATTAAAGCCCAGAGAGGTGAAATCACACAGTTAGTAGTAAATAACAGTGACAGGATTTGAATCAAGACTCTCCAATTTGCAATTCAGTGTTCTTCCCACAAGTCCATTTCATGGTTTCTCATAAGATCATCACTTAGTGGGTAGAGTATTGGATTTGAAGGCAGGAAGACGTAAAACTAAATTCAAATACTACCTCAAACACTTGTCAGCTGTGTGACCTTAGGCAAATGATTTAACCTCTCTCAACCTCAAGTCTTCATCTATAAAATGAGGTTAGGAGCATTATAAATTCCAGCTCTAATTGTAATTATTAAGGCTGAATGTTTGAAGGATACACTTAAGAAAAACAACCGAAAAGGAACAGCTTGATGTGGTAGTAAGAGAATTGAACTTGGTATTAGGAAAACCTGAGTTCATGTTGTATCTCAGGCATTTATATTTGACCTACATTACTGATTTGTTTTGTGAATCCAATAATAGACAATATGTGAAGCACTTTGAAAACTTTAAAGCACTATAGAAACATAATTATTATATGAAGCTTTTTCTTTTTCTTTTTTTTTTTTTTTAATAACTTTTTATTGATAGAACTCATGCCAGGATAATTTTTTACAGCATTATCCCTTGCATTCACTTCTGTTCCAATTTTTCCCCTCCCTCCCCCACCCCCTCCCCCAGATGGCAAGCAATCCTTTACATGTTGAATAAGTTACAGTATATCCTGGATACAATATATGTGTGCAGAACTGAACAGTTTTCTTGTTGCACAGGGAGAATTGAATTCAGAAGGTATAAATAATCCGGGAAGAAAAACAAAAATGCAAGCAGTTTATATTCATCTCCCAGTGTTCTTTCTTTGGGTGAGCTGCTTCTGTCCGTCCTTGATCAATTGAAACTGAATTAGCTCTCTTTATCGAAGAGATCCACTTCCATCAGAATACATTCTCAAATAGTATCATTGTTGAGGTATATAATGATCTCCTGGTTCTGCTCATTTCACTTAGCATCAGTTCATGTAAGTCTCGCCAGTCCTCTCTGTATTCATCCTGCTGGTCATTCCTTACAGAACAATAATATTCCATAATGTTCATATACCACAATTTACTCAACCATTCTCCAATGGATGGGCATCCATTCATTTTCCAGCTTCTAGCCACTACAAACAGGGCTGCCACAAACATTTTGGCACATACAGGTCCCTTTCCCTTGTATGAAGTTTTTTCAAACCTTAAAGCATGAAATAAATATATGTAGTTATTATGTCACTTTAATAGTTCATGCCTCAAACCAAAGAGTTGTATGCTTTGGCAGTTTATGCACTGATCTTTTGAAGCACTTTTCACTGAAGTAGAAACAATGATATTTCTATTTAAAGTAAAAATATAATGATAAGGGTAAGTATTTCTAAGAGCTTCTTTGGTATGACTATCTAACATTGTTTTCATTGTTACATAAACAATTAATCTACTATAATCAGACACTTGGGAATCAACAATTAATTAATTAACAACAATTAATAAATATCAAGCAACTATTTGTGCCACAAATTGTGATAAGCACTAGAAAGGCATATTCAAAATTGAAAAGTTCCCTGCTCTCAGGATCATACATTTCAGAGGAGGGAAGATTACATACTTGACATATACAGCTATAGACAAAAGAGAATATACAAATAAAATAAAAGAGTAACGGAGGAGTGAGAGATAATAACATCTGAGGAGACTTGGAAAGGCTGCATAAAGGTGTTGCTTGACCTTTGTCTTTAAGAAAGATAAGGCTTTCAGAAGGCAGAACATTCTAGGAATAGGGGACAATCATGGCAGAGGCATGAAAGCAGAAGATGAGTGCCCTGGTCAGTGAGGCAGGGTGAGAGAGATTGAGGAAAGAAGAATAATGTGCAAGTGAATTGGAAAGGTAGAGAAAGAAACCAAATTATGAAGAGCATCAATCTACTTTTCTCTTTGTGTATATAGCTATAAACTTCTCTCTTTGTCCATAGTATTTTGTACCAAGATGCCTTGCCTTAGATCCTATTAGTTATTCCTATGAAGAAGTCATGTTAAAAACAGCTAACAGGAGATGGTTGAATTATCTAGATGTATAAGAACAAGACTATAAAAAAACTCACCAAGTTCTTTTCAATTAATGAAGTAAGCTAAATCATTAAACATTTAAAAAAAATCTTATAAATTTATTTTTTGAGGCACAATACCAGGAATATAGAATAAACATTCAGATATCTTCTCAATCCAGGGGAAATATCATGTTACTCTCAGTCACATTAAAAAAAAGGGGATGTGTATTTTTTATATATATATATGTGTACACATACACACACACACACACACACACACACACACCCTTTTCCAGCCCTCTTTTTATCACTGAATTTTTATGGAAATTCTTTGCACTTGAAGACTGAGGTAGGAGGACTGTTGGTTTTTAATTTGAGAATAAAATAAAAAGGTAGAACTGGGCTTATTTTTAGAGGAAAAGAGGTCAAACATTTTGGGATTTAGGTTGATCTTTATCTTTTATAACTTATAAAATTTCCTGTCTTCAGGAATTAGGAATTCAGGAATTAATATAGGAAAGCATTAATATAATTGAATAACATTAAAAAACTAAGCAAATATAATATGACCATTTAAAAAAGTGTACTTAGGTCCAGGTTGATTTATTTTTTTGTTGACAATTTACAAAGGCATTTTAATGCCCTCAGAATTGAAAACGATTAAAATGAATGTAAATTTTAAACATGTTAAATTTTTGTTGCTATAGCAATTCAGTTATTTGTAACTTAAAGGTTTGTAATATTTGCAGCTAAATTGATTGTTGATGTAGTGTGAGTGACATTTGAGCAGTAATGAAGCCGTTGCGCCTATAGGTATATGCCAACATATTAGTAAACCTTCAATGACCCTTGAAGTCATTTCCAGCCCCAAGATTTTGTGTTGAATCTTGTTAGAACTTTAGCACCTGTCCTTAATCTTGTTAGAAATTTAAGACCTGTCCTTTATGTGCTGAATACAGCTTGTTCCTGTTGTTTCCTTAATTAACCATGATTAGGATATAATTTAAACTTTTCAGTAGCTTGTAAAGTCCTTCACAATTTGGCTCTTGCTTACTTTTCCAGATTTATGTCACGTTCATTTTTTCCCCAGTACTTAGAACTTTATTGTCCTGGTGCTTTTGAATAGATTGCCTTCTTTCTCCTCTTCTTTAATACATTCCTTTTACCTCTTATCTCTTTACCGATGTAGCTCAGCTTAGGTGAATGAATGAATGAAAAAAGAATTAAGTAGTTTTATGTGTAAATTGTGCTAAACACTGTAGATCCAAATAGAAAAGCCAATTGTTGCCTGCCCTCATGGAGCTCCTTTTCTAATTGAGAAAGACTATATAATCAGAAGTATGGGGCTAATCAGAAGGAAAAGCCTCATGCCCTTTAGGGAGTTGTCATAAAGCAAATGACTTCTTGAACTCATTTCTGATGGACCATTTAACATTTTGGTATCTAAAATTTTTCTGAATTTTCAGTAGCTGTGGCTTCTAGAAGGGGATAGAGAGAATGACAAGAGAATTAATAGTCCTTACAGAGGAAATTGCCCCAAAGATTGCTTTTCTGGGCTTGGGTGTGGAAAATGCTGTTGTTTCTAGGGCTTTGGCAGAGGTATTTTTGATGCTGTGGGAGGTGGTGCTGGTAAACTTTTTCTCTACAAGGGATACTCTGTTTAATGACTGGAAAAGCCCAACTAGAAGCAAGGCAATGGTTTTGGGGATACTGCTATTCCTAGGACTCTTGGTTCTTCATCTGTCTTGTTAAAGAATGTGAACTTGTTTTTGTGAATTGCCATGTTTTCTAGAAATACTGGATCCAGAGTATTCAGGAGAAACTGGATGTGTCAAGGATGGAACTATACTCCTTCCCAACCCCAAACTGATAATGTGTTGTTTGCATGCCAAGCTGTTCTTAAGAGACTCAAAAAAGACTCCAGACAGTTTGTACCAGGCCTGGAACCCTTGTAGATAAGCAGTGTCAGATTTTAATGGTCTGGCAGTTTCCAAGGGGGAAAAATGTGCCTTTTGTCATTGTCTTGCTCCTCCCTTTCAGAGGAGGGGCTTTGTTCTTTTCCATCCTTTATTGCATCTTTCTCTTCCCATGCCATACTCCTTTAGGTGAAGATTTCTGGTATCTCCTCCTTCTTTTGTCCTGATGTCATAAATGTGCAGACTTCTGTATAGAATGTGAACTCTTTGGATTCTACATACGTCACTTCTCTTGTAATAAACCTAGTATTCATGTAAATTTTGTGAAGTTGTGGTTGCCTATTGATAAGTCTTCACCAGAATATGAGGGATATTGTGATTATTGTGGTTTGAAACTCATTGTACATGCCAAATGCATGTTGATGATGTCACAATGTCTTTCCTCATCCCCCTAGTAGTTAGTACTCTCCCTTATCAAAGGATCTTCTTTTTACTTCTCTGTATCTGTTGTTTTCTCCTTGTAGATTTAATGTAAATTCCTTGATAGAACATTGACCTTTATGTTCAAAGTTTCCCCTCATTTGGAAGTTATCCACATTTTATTTCAGTACCTAGATATAAATGATATTATATTTAGAATATAAATTTGATTTTTCTGTCTTTTATGATTATGAATTGGAAAATGTTTTGTTTTTTAAAAGTGCTTCTGAAATGTAGGACTTCAAAAAACTAATTCTCTCATAATGTTTCTTCTCTTAGGTCTTCAGTCTGTTGAGCCTTTATGAATAAAAATTTCACAGCATAACATTATTCCTAACTCTGTGTAGTAGTTCAAGTACAATGATGCTATAGACAGCAGCAAACTGGGAAAGAAAAAAGGATTTACTACTGAAGGATGAATAGTGAAGAAGAATTCTTTGATGCCGTTACAGGTGAGTAGGATAATAAATTAAAATAGACCAAACCTCTGACAGAATTTATGGATGTTTTTATTTTTAAGTTTTATTCTGAACTTGACAGACACTAGCAAATACATTTTTATGTATAAAGAACAAGAAAGAGCATTATATGTGAAACCATGAATATTACATACAATTTTTTTTAAAGTATATAATAAATTTAGCATGTTGGATACCAAGCTGTCCTACTTGTCTTTTTCCTTTGAAATCTCCTTCTCCCTCTGCATTTTAAAATGCATTTATGTTCTTTTCTTTTTCCTGTTTTCACTAGCTTCTTTTTTCCTCTGCTCCCTCTCTTCCCCAATTTTTTAAAACTCTTGTAATAAAAGTAAAGCAAAGCAAATCCATACATTGGACATATTTGAAAAATATGTCCAGTTCTTTACTTGTTGTTCATTACGAACCTATCAGGAAATAGCAGCAGGTTTTATTTCTGATAAATTTTAAAATATGAAATACATTATTTGGTATACAAGACAATATTAATAACACATGTTTAATGAACGAATTTTTCTTGAACACTTTCTTCCATCATCACAGGATTATTTTGAAGAAAATACTTTGTAAAGCCATATATATTTTTTCAATTACATATAAAAATAAGTTCTAACATTTAAAAAAATTGAAATTAAAATTCTCCCTTTCCACTTTTCTTTTTCTCTTTCAGAACACTAGCAATTTTATATTGATTTTACATGTTCATTCATGTAAAACATATTAACATATTAGTTATGTAGTGAAAGAAAACAGACAAAAAAGCTCAAGAAAAAATTTTTTTTAAAAGGTAGACTTCTATCTGCATTCAGACTTCATTAGTTCTTTCTCTGGAGGTGGATAGCATTTTTCATCATAAGTCCTTGGAATTTTCTTGGATCTTTGTTTTGCTGAGAATAGTTTATTATTCATAATTGATATCATATAATACTTTGGTTACTCTGTTCTCCTGATTCTGCTCATTTCACTTTGTATCAATTCATGTTAGTCTTTCCAGGTTTTACTAAGATTGTCTTGCTTGTCATTTTTTTTTTAATTGAAGTTTTTTTATTTTCAAAACATATGCAAGGTCAAAAACATTGACCCCTGAAAAATTTTGTGTTCCAATTTTCTCCTCCTCCCTACCCCCTCCTGTAGATGGCATGTAATCCAATATATGTTAAATCCCAAATAGGCATACATATTTATACAATTACCTTACTTTTTGATCCGATTTTTCTTGTGCAGTAAAAAAAAAAAAAATGAGAAAGAAAATAAAATTAAAGCAAACCACAACAAAGAGTGAAATGTTATATTGTGATCCACCCTCAGTTCCCACAGTCCTTTCTCTGGGTGTAGGATAGTTCTCATCATCACAAGACCATTGGAACTGGCTTGAATCACCTCATTGTCGAAAAGAGCCACGTCCATCAGAATTGATAATTGTACAATCTTGTTGCTGTATACAGTGATCTGGTTCTGCTCACTTCATCTAGCATGAGTTCATGTATTGCCTGTCATTTTTTATAGCACAGTTTCCATTACAATTGTATGCCACAGCTTGTTAAGCAGTTGATGGGCATGTCTTCAATGTCCAGTTCTTTTCTACCACAAAAAGGAGCTGCTATAAATAATTTTTGTACACATAGGTCCTTTTTTTTTTTTTTTTAATCTCTTTGGAATACAGATTTAGTAGTGGTATCATTGGATCAAAGGATATATACATAGTTTTATAGCCTTTGGGGTGTAGTTCCAAATTGTTCTACAGAATAGAGCCTCTCTTGTAGTAGTGCTTTAGAGTCCCAATTTTCCCACATCCTCTTTAACATTTATCATTTTCCTTTTTTGTCATATTCACCTATCTGGTAGGTATAAAGTGATACTTTGATATTGTTTTAATTTGTATTTCTGTAATTAATGATTTAAATAATTTTATATGACTATAGATAACTTTGATTTCATATTAAAACTGTTTATATCCTTTGATCATTTATCAATTTGTTAATAATTTGTATTCTTGTAAATTTGACTCAATTCTCTTTATATTTGAAAAATTGGGCTTTTATCAGAGACTTGCTACAAAATTTTTTGTTGTGATTACTATGTATTTCCCTGTGTCCTATCCCCCTATTTAGCCTTTTCTTTCTTTCTTTCTCTTTTCACCCTATTTCTCTTCCCTTCTCCTCCTCTCTTCTGCCAGTTTACCTTCTCTATAGGGTAAGGTAGATTTCTGTGCCTGACTGAATGTATTTGTTATACTCTTTGAGCCAATTCCATTGAAATTAATGTTTAAGTATTGTTTGCCAACCTGTCTTCCTCTCCATTAGATAAGCTCTTTCATGCCTCTTTTATGTGAATTAATTTACCTCATTCTACCTCTCCCTTCTCCCAGTGCATCCTTCTTTCTCATCCCTTAATTAATTTTTTCTTTTAAAAAAAAATTTAGTTTTAATACATAGTGGTTTGTGAATCATTTGGGAGAGAAAAATCAGAGCAAAAGGGAAAAACTATGGGAATGATTAAAAAACAGAAAGAAGTGAAAATAGCATGTATTGATTTACATTTAGTCTCCATAGTTCTTTTTCTGGATGCAGATGGAATTTTCTGTCCAAAGTCTATTGGGATTGCTTTGGAAATTTAAACTTTTTAATTATCAGCGTATCAAAGTCTAACTTATACTCATGGTCTCTGTCTATGTATACTGCTTTTAACTGCCCTAATAATAAAACAGGCTTTAGAAGTTACAGATATCATCTTCCCATATAGGAATGTAAAGAATTTAACCTTATTGCAGTGTTTATGATTTCTTTTTTGATTATATGCTTCTATTGAATTTTGTATTTGAAAAACAAATTTTCTATTCATCTCTGCTCTTCACCAGAAAAGCTTAAAAATTTTCTTAATTCATAAAATGTCCATTTTTCCCCCTGAAGGATTTGCCGGGTAGGTGATTCTGGGTTGTAATCCTAGCTCCTTTGCCCCCCAGAATATATTCTAAGTCCTCTGATCCTTTAATGTAGAAACTGTTCAATCTTGTATCATCCTGATTATGACTCCATGATACTTGAATTGTTTCTTTTTGGCTGCTTGCAGTATTTTTTCCTTGACCTGAAAATTATGGAATTTGGCTACATTATACTTGGGAGTTTTCATCTGGGAATTTCTTTAAGGAGGTAACTAGTTGAATTTTTTCAATTTTTATGTAGGCCAGTTCTTTATTTTTTATTTTATTTTTTAAAATAACTTTTTTATTGATAGAACCCATGCCAGGGTAATTTTTTACAGCATTATCCCTTGCATTCACTTCTGTTCCAATTTTTCCCCTCCCTCCCTCCTCCCCCTCCCCCAGATGGCAAGCAGTCCTTTACATGTTGAATAGGTTACAGTATATCCTAAATACAATATATGTGTGCAGAAGCAAACAGTTTTCTTGTTGCACAGGGAGAATTGAATTCAGAAGGTATAAATAATCCGGGAAGAAAAACAAAAATGCAAGCAGTTTATATTCATTTCCCAGTGTTCTTTCTTTGGGTGTAGCTGCTTCTGTCCATCTTTGATCAATTAAAGCTCTCTTTATCGAAGAGATCCACTTCCATCAGAAAACATCCTCAAACAGTATCGTTGTTGAGGTATATAATGATCTCCTGGTTCTGCTCATTTCACTTAGCATCAGTTCATGTAAGTCTCGCCAGTCCTCTCTGTATTCATCCTGCTGGTCATTCCTTACAGAACAATAATATTCCATAACATCCATATACCACAATTTACTCAACCATTCTCCAATTGATGGCCATCCACTCATTTTCCAGCTTCTAGCCACTACAAACAGGGCTGCCACAAACTTGGCACATACAGGTCCCTTTCCTTTCTTTAGTATCTCTCGTATGCACAGTTTGAGCATAGTTCCAAATTGCTCTCCAGAATGGCTGGATGTGTTCACAATTCCACCAACAATGTATCAGTGTCTCTGTTTTCCCACATCCCCTCCAACATTCCACATTATCTTTCCCTGTCATTCTAGCCAATCTGACAGGTGTGTAGTGGTATCTCAGAGTTGTCTTAATTTGCATTTCTCTGATTAATAATGATTTGGAGCATATTTTCATATGTCTATAAATAGTTTCAATTTCTTCGTCTGAGAATTGTCTGTTCATATCCTTTGACCATTTATCAATTGGAGAATGGTTTGATTTCTTATAGATTAGAGTCAGTTCTCTATATATTTTGGAAATGAGACCTTTATCAGAACCTTTGACTGTAAAAATGTTTTCCCAATTTATTGTTTCCCTTCTAATCTTGTCTGCATTTGTTTTGTTTGTACAAAAACTTTTCAATTTGATATAATCAAAATTTTCTATTTTGTGGTCAATAGTGATCTCTAGTTCTTCTTTGGTCATAAATTCCTCCCTCTTCCACAGGTCTGCGAGCTAAACTATCCTATGCTCTTCCAATTTATTTATAATCTCATTCTTTATGCCTAGGTCATGAACCCATTTTGACCTTATCTTGGTGTACGGTGTTAAGTGTGGGTCAATGCCTAGTTTCTGCCATACTAATTTCCAATTTCCCCAGCAATTTTTGTCAAATAGTGCATTCTTATCCCAGAAACTGGGGTCTTTGGGTTTGTCAAACACTATTATTAAAGTTATTGGCTGTTTTGTCTTTTGAACCTAACCTATTCCATTGATCAACTAGTCTATTTCTTAGCCAATACCAGATGGTTTTAGTAACTGCTGCTTTATAATATAATTTTAGATCTGGTACAACTAGACCACCTTCATTTGATTTTTTTTTTTCATTAATTCCCTTGAAATTCTTGACCTTTTGTTTTTCCATATGAACTTTGTTGTTATTTTTTCTAGTTCATCAAAGTAGTTTTTTGGGAGTCTGATTGGTATAGCGCTAAATAAATAGACTAATTTAGGTAGTATTGTCATCTTTCTTATATTTGCTCGCCCAATCCAAGAGCATTTAATATTTTTCCAGTTGGTTAGATCAGACTTAATTTGTGTGGAAAGTGTTTTGTAGTTTTGCTCATAAAGTTTCTGATTTTCCCTTGGCAGATAGATTCCTAAATATTTCCCTTGGTAGATAGATTCCTAAATATTTTATACAATTAGTAGTTACTTTAAATGGAATTTCTTTTTGTAACTCTAACTGTTGGGTTTTGTTAGTGATATATAAGAATGCTGATGACTTATGTGGGTTTATTTTGTATCCTGTGTAGGGCAGTTCTTGAAAGCTGTCCAACTGATACATTGTTGGTGGAATTGTGAATGCAGCCTACCATTCTGGAGAGCAATTTGGAAGTATGCTCAAAAAGATATCAAACTGTGCATACCCTTTGATCCAGCAGTGTTTCTACTGGGTTTATATATATCCCAAAGAGTTCTTAAAGGAGAGAAAGGGATCCACACATGCAAAAATGTTTGTGACAGCCCTTTTTGTTGGGGCTAGAAATTGGAAATTGAATGGATGCCCTTTAATTGGAGAATGGCTGAATAAGTTGTGGTATATGAATATTATGGAATATTATTGTTCTGTAAGAAACGATCATCAGGATGATTTCAAAAAGGCCTGGAGAGACTTAGATGAACAGATGCTTAGTGAAATGAGCAGAACTAGGAGAATCATTATATATTTAAACAATAATACTATATATGATGATCAATTCTGATGGACGTGGCTCTTTTCAACGAGATGAGCCAAATCAGTTCTAATTGTTCAATAATGAAGAGAACCAGCTACATCCAGCGAAAAAACAGTGGGAAATGAGTATGAATCATTACATAGCATTTCCATTCTTCCTTTTTTGTCTGCTTGCATTTTTGATTTCCTTCTCAGGTTATTTTTACCTTATTTCTAAGTATGATTTTTCTTGTGCAGCAAGATAACTGTATAGATAGATGTATACATATATTGTGTTTAACATGTATTTTAACTTATTTAACATGTATTGGTCTACCTGCCACCTAGAGGAGGGGGTCAAGGGAAGGAGAGGAAAACTTGGAACAGAAGGTTTTGCAAGGATCAATACTGAAAATTTACCCATGCATATATCTTATAAATAAAAAACTATTTAAAAAAAAAAAAAAGAAAAGAAAGCTGATGTCCAGGCACTTTTCTTTGATCATGGCTTTCAGGTGGTCTTAATTCTTAGATTATGTCTCCCAGATCTATTTTCCAGATAAGTTGTTTTTCCAATGAGATATTTGACATTTTCTTGTATTCTTCATTTTTTTATTTTGTTCTATTGTTTCTTCATGTTTCATGTGGTCAGTAAACTTTCATTTGCCAATTCTAATTTTTAAGGAGTTCTTTTCTTCAATATGTCTTTAAGTCTCTTTTACCATTTGGTCTATTCTGTTTTTCAAGGTGTTATTTTCTTCAATATTTTGGTGTGTTTATGCCTCCTTTATCAAACTGTTGACTTTTTTTTTTTTTTTTTTGGCTGAGGCAATTGGGGTTACACAGGTAGGAAATGTTAAGTGTCTGAGACCAGATTTGAACTCAGGACCTCCTGACTTCAGGACTGGTACTCTATTCATTACAGCACCCAGCTGCCCCTATTGACTTTTTTCCATGATTTTTTTTTTTTTGCATCAACCTAATTCTTTCCCAGTTCTTTTACCTCTCTTACTTGATTTTTAAAATTCTTTTTGAGCTCTTCTAGGAATTTTTTGGGTCTGAAACCAATTCACATTTTTTCCCTTTGAGACTTTGCATACATAGCTATTTTTTATTTTGTTGTATTTTTCTGATTTTGCTTTTTGACCTCTAGCACCATAGTAGCTTTCTGTAGTCAGGTACTTCTTTTGGTTATTCTAATTTTTCCAGCCTATTTCTTGACATTTGATTCTGACTTAGAATCACTTATGGACAATGCAAGAGTCTTTCTCTTAGTGACAGCAAAGGTTCCCCTGTAAATCTTCTGACCATCTATCTGACCCTTTTACAATCTGTGAGCTGAGAGCTCTGGAAGCCTGTGGTGGACTATGTTCTATTCTCATTCTAGTGAGATACCTTTCCTACTGATCTTCTAAGTTGTCTTAGGTTAGAAAATTATTTTACCCCGTTCTTTTGTTAATTTTGGTGCTCCAAAACTTATTTTGAGAGAGTTATGGAAAAGTCATTTGGAAGGGAGCTCAGGTGATTTCCTGCCATAGTAACCATCTTTCCTCTTCATTTTAAGTCTATTATTATTTATTATGTGCCATAGCATATTCATTTTATCCATAACCATCTTTGCCCCTTATTTTAAAAGTCTATTATTATTTTTATGTGCCATATTTTATACATTTTATCTATATTAACTACTGGAGCTTAACTAAGACCTAAAAGATGTGTGGTCTGTGTTGGGAAGGGATGATGAAACATCAATCCTTGAGATAAAGTTGAAGTATTATGTATAAAACCCTGTGCTAGTAGCAAAGGGAAATAAATGGATGAGTAAGCCAACTCTGTCTGCAAAGAGTTTATAGTCTTTGGGAGGAATTTTTAAACTTTTAGACAAATAAAAAACTATAATACAAAATCCTACAGATTTTTAGGATGTGATCTAAAAGGTAGCTTTTGGGGATACATGGATGTTTAGAATAAAGAATATTCCTTAATGCCTGTTATAAAGGAAAATGAAAGAAGCTGGTGCATGGTATTGTGATACTGCAATTTTTAGTACAAAAAATAATATTCTATAACTATTATAGGTAGAAATAGTATGCCCAGGAGACACAGAAAGAAGTCTTAAATTGGATGATAAAAGAAATGTAAAGGAGCAACTTATTTTTGTATTATTAAATTATTTCCATTTTTTCCATTTTTCTGTTTTGAGTTTCATAACTTAGAATATTAATGTTTTGTTGGTCATTCACATTATATAAGGAACATTGTAATAGCTCACTGATTTCTATAATCGAATTTGTGTTCACAATTCTTACTTTCTCCTTAGAATATAGTACTTTATGTAATTGTGCTTATGATTTTTTTTTGCATGATTCATTATTATATTCAGGTTTGCTAAGCTAGGAAAAGAAATGATAGTTATGTTTGAATTCTCATGATCCAGATTTCTAAATATTGTATCTGTTATATGCCAAATCTGAAAGTTATTGATCAGAAGTGAATTTACTTAGGAGCAACTAGGTGGCACAGTAAATAGAGCACCAGCCCTAAAATCAGGAGGAGACCTGAGTTCAAATCTGCTCTCACATGCTTAATACTTGCTAGCTGTGTGACCGTGGGCAAGTCACTTAACCCCAATTGCCTCAGCCAAAAAAAAAAAAAAAAAAAAAAAGGAAGTGAATTGGCCCCTCTGTGTTAATTGTGTTTTTGAAGAAATGTTCTAGTATTCAACTAAAATACTTATTTTTCCCAATTTAATTAGTAAACAACCACTTTAAACATATTTATTTATTACTTTATATATTTTTTATAAGATAGTATATTATTTTTTCCATTTTTATGGTGTCTTGTTCATGTCACTGTATTAGGGCTGTGTTATCTTTTCTCTTTAACTCAGTAGACTTGTCATGAAAATTTATTGATTTGTGCTATCAGAAAACCGGGCCAGAAAGCTCTGAACTTTCTGTTTTGCTAGTTTTTTGTTATTTTTTTCAAAGTGGATGCTGTTGTATAGAGGCAGCATGGTATAGTGGAAAGAGCAGCGTATATGCAATTAGGAGGGACTTTGGTCCAAATCCCACCACTGACACTTAAATAGTTTTGTGATTATGGCCATTTAACTTCACTGACATATAGTTTCCTTATCAGTAAAAAAGAGAATAATAATAATATCATTAATACCTATTTCATAGAGTTGTTGTAAGGTTCTTGTATGTGAGAAGGCAAATCTGAGGCATTTTGCAAACTTTAAAAAGTTTTAATTGTCTATTATTATTGTTACTGTTATTTCACAGACCAAATTATTGGGTAGAATTTTTCATTGAGCAGCAGCTTGGTTAAAGCTCTGGGTTTAAAGTTCTGCCTTTGACCTATACTGGCTGTGTGACTCTTTAATTGCTCTAGGGCAGGAAATTCTATAATTTTAAGTTACAGAAGTAATTGTTCTAGTACAAGGAATTTGCTTACCTGGGAGTTCTCTGTGTTAATGAAATGATAGTCCTAGCCCCTACCCCTTTTTTCATTGTTTCTTGACTTGAGTTCTTCACTGGTTGTAGTCTTTTAAATTATACATCTAAGTTTTAATTTCTTTTCCACACCTAAGGTTGTTGTCCTCCTTTGAACTCCTATTGTATAGTTATCATTAGGTAATCACACTCTTGGAATAAAGTACCATTAATATGTGCTCCCACTATCACATTTGATAGGCAATTTTATTTTAAAAATATAGTTATCTGAACTTTCCTTCCTTCTTATTTATTCCCCAAAGTAGTTATTTCTTTCCTCAAAAAGTTTTCGTTTTCGGATTTCTTTAATAACTCACTTATATTATGCTACTTTGGTGCAGTGGAAAGAACATTGGATTTCAAGTTAGAAGACCTGGGTTCTAATCCAAACTCATCCATTTACTGCTTTTGTGACTGTGGATACAGCTGGATGATAGTTCTAGAGTAGAGGAAAGGAACTTCAGAGACCATGTAGAACTACTATTTAACCCCTAAGATCCTTTTCAGCTGGAAGTTTACGATCCTGTGAATCAATACTGTTTATAGAGTTTATAAAACCCCACAATACAATTTGTCTCATTCAGTCCTCACTTATTTTTATTCATTTTGTTAAATGTTTCCCAATTACATGAAAAAATATTTTAAACACTTAAAATTTTGAGTTTCAATTTTTTTTTCTCCTACTCTTTGATAAGACACTTTGCTAACTGATCATACATATGAAATCATGCAATGTTTGCATATTAGCCATGCTGTGAAAGAAAACACAAACAAAATAAAACAATGAAAATAAAGTGAAAAACTATGTTTCATCCTGCAGTTAGAATTCATCACTTCTCTCTTTGGAGGTGGATAGAATGTTTCATCATGAATCCTTTGAATTGTCTTAGATCATTACCTTTATTAGAGAAACTAAATCTTTCACAGTTGATTGACAGCAATCCTGTGAGGTAAGTGCTGCTATTATTCCATTTTATGTATGAGAAAATTGAAGATTAAAAGCTAAAAAAAAATTTTTTTTTGTTTTTTAATGAGCCCAAGATGCAAGAAACCATACATATATTTTAATACTCTTGAAAAAAAAGATAGTGAAAAAGTCTTATCAGTTTAATAGGGCAGAATAGTAAAAATTAATTTTTAATAAAATACTTATTTGATATGATTTAAACAAGTGGATAGAGCTTCTGGTATAGATTTAAGAAAACAAATTGTCAACCTACCGACCCTATTCCCCTCTCCCCCCAAAAAGCAATTACAGTTCTCTCATCTGACAATTTTTAAAGAATTTTTTTTTTTTAAGTGAGGCAGTTGGGGTTAAGTAACTTGCCCAGGGTCACACAGTTAGGAAATATTAAGTGTCTGAGGCTGGATTTGAATGCAGGTCTTCCTGACTGCAAGGCCACTGTTCGATCCACTACACTACCTAGCTGCCCTGAAATAATTCATTATTTAAAGGAATATTTTATTTACTGATACTTCCTTTGAATGTTGACTTGATTTGGCACCTGGAATCCACTACACTACCTAGCTGCCCTGAAATAATTCATTACTTAAAAAATTAATAAATTCATTATTGATTTGATTTGGTACTTTGGACCCATGATTTAATTGGTGTGAGTATTTTCTCCATGGTTACCAACCCACTTATTCCTGTTCATCTTAATTAATTCTTGTCCATGACCCTTTTTCCTGAATATTTGTTGAAAATTGGTACATGATTTAATAAAAACCCAAATAAATCTATTTTTTAAAATTCTGGTTATGTTCCAAGATAGCACTTTTATTTAGTCTCATGCTTAGGGAAGCTTTTTTTTTTTTTTTTTTTTTTTTTGGGGAGCTATTGTTGCCCCTTTCATTTATTTATTTGTTTGTTTGTTTGTTTGTTTTTTATATTGTATTTTATTTTATAATAACTTTATATTGACAGAATCCATGCCAGGGTAATTTTTTTTAACAACATTATCCCTTGCACTCGCTTCTGTTCCGATTTTTCCCCTCCCTCTCTCCATCCCCTCCCCTAGATGGCAAGCAGTCCTGTATATGTTAGATATGTTACAGTATATTTAGGGAAGCTTTTTAGGGAATTCATCTACTAATGTTTAAAAGATTAATAAAACCATAAAACTTATCAGAAGCCATCTTATCTAACCCTTCATTTTACAAATGAGAAAACTAAGGCTCATGGCTCTAACGTTTGACTAGCTGTGTATTCCTGAGCATATAATTTCATCTGTCTGAGTTTCATTTTTCTCATCTTAAATAGGGTTGAACTTTCAGATTTCTGAGACCCCTTCCAATTTAAAATTTTTTACGATTCTAATTAAATTCTTAGATTTTAAAAGAAGATAGATTTGCTTGGATTTTGGCAGTACTTCCCTACATTTCTTTGCTTTTCAGGCATATCACTGGTATTTTATAGAAACTGCTATATAGATTTTTTTTTAAAAAAAGAAAACAAATATTTTCATTTTTTTCTTTAGCTTCCAGTTTCTTCATGGAGAAATCACTTATGATGGAGAATGGTTGCAGAGCAATGCCTGAATGTAATGGCAGTTCTCATTTGGATGAGTAGATAGTTGCATAAAAAATATATGGTTTTTACTTCTAAATAATCTTTAGGAATTTGTTTACAAATTACTCTATAACTCTAAATCATTTAACTTAATTCTAAATTCTAAATTAAAATTTTAATAATTTAATAATTTGTTATATCTTCCATAGAAATAGATGACAAAATATGCAATTGTTGAATCCTGTTGCATTTTAAAGATATTTCTGCTTAGTATAGTGTTTTTTCTCACTCTTTTTGCTTGGCCCAAAGGGGAAAAAAGCACTTCTTTCAATAGTTCTTTGACATTGTCAATGTTGATATTCCCTCCCTTGCTTAAAAATCATGCATTGCCTTCTCATCTCATATGACTCTAGTCCATGTCTTTTTCTTAAATTTCCTATGAAAAATCCATCTAATTTTGGGGAAAGCCTTCCTCTGCATCATTGGCATATGCTTGGCCTGTAAAGCCAATATGTATGTTATTCAGGTGCTTCAGTGGCATCAGTTTTTTGGTACTAGACAAAGAATGTATGTTAAAACAGTTCAATCTTTTTAGATGGCTTCTGAGCTGTAACTCTTGGTATTTTCCCTTTCTCTGTTGTTTTTGATGTCACAGCACAAGGGAACCACATGTTTTACATTTTTTTTTATCAGTTTTATCAGTTTTTCATTAGCTTTACCAATTATCAGAGCATACACTTGAAAATTAGAAGACCAGGTAGTTATGGTTCTGATGATGAGCCTCTCAGAATTGAACTGTTTGTCCTTAGGAGGCATAATTCATTACTATTCAAACCTTTTCTGTTTGGTAGAGCCTACTGGAGCTTGTATTTTCCTGACAGTCTTTTGAGAATTCAGACTCACTTTCATATCACAAAGTGGGGTTATTAGAGTAGGTGAAGAGTTGATTTTTCAATCTTGAAGATTCCTGCCAAAAATATATAACTGATAAATTTATGGCAGTTACTGTTTTAACCTCTGAATCAGTGAAAAATTGAAGCTATCATCTAACCTAAAAATGATCAGAGGACTGGGTCCAAAAACCATTTTGAATGCCTACTACCTGTGTAACCTTAAGGAACTTATTTCATCTCCCTCTTCTTCAATTTCTTCAACCGTAAAAGTGCGGAAGTTGGACTAGATGGTCTTTAAAGTCTGTCCAGTTCTACATATGTGATTTTATGAGGACAGTCTGATATATTTATCTTAAGTATTCTAATTTGGAAGATAGTTGGATATTCTCAACTATTACTCATACTCATTGGAAATGATTTTAATCTCACTGGTATTTGTCAATTAAAATATCTTCCATAAAGTAATACTTAAAAACTTTGTTGTTCTTATCAAAAGATAGGTTTACCTTGGTGACCATAATCCTGAAGGACTTATTGTCTTATGTTTATTTTGTGTAGGCTTTGATTCTGACAATTCATCTGGGGAGTTTTCAGAGGCAAATCAGAAAGTCACAGGAATGATTGACTTGGACACTAGCAAAAGTAATAGAACTGGAAAAAATGGAGAGAGGTCTCCACAAGAGAATGGAATCAAGAAACACAGGTAATAGCATAATTTATAGTATTTATTGCCATATTTTAGAACAGTGATGTCAAATAGAAATGGATCCTTGCAATCTGAATATTGACTCAGAAAACTACATGTTAACATATTAGCTACACTGTATGTTTGTTAGCCTCTTCTTTCCTTCCTTATCTCCAACAACTGCCTTGTTCTGGTGAGAGGTTTGTGCAACTCAGTGAAACTGAATTATGTGGTGCAAAGTTAGTGAAGATGGACAAAATGTGGGAGATAGGAGTATCAGATCATCTTACTTGTCTCTTGAAGAACTTGTATGGAGACCAAAAGTAACAGAATTGAAAATGGAATAACTAATTGGTTTAAGATTGGGAAAAAAGTATAACTAGAATGTATATTGTCACCGTATTTATTTATTTGTTTGTTTGTTTTTTAATTTATTATAGCTTTTTATTTATAAGATAAATGCATGAGTAATTTTTCAGCATTGACTGTTGCAAAAACCTTTTGTTCCAACTTTCCCCCTCTTTCCCTTCCCCCCCTCCCCCAGATAGCAGGTAGACTAATACATGTTAAATATGTTAAAGTATATGTTAAATACAATATATGTTTACATATCCATAGCTATTTTGCTGCACAAGAAAAATCGGACTTAGAAATAATCACCTTATTTATTTAACTTAAATGCAAAGTACATCATGTGAAATACCACACTGGATGAGTCAAAAGCCAGAATTAAGGTTGCTGGTATATGTGAGATGTGCAGATGATAGCATTTTGATGGCAGAAAGTAAAGATGAATTAAGAAGCCTTTTGAGGAGAGTATAAAAGTTGACTTGAAGCTTAATAAAAAAATTAAGATCTTGGCAACTGATCCCATCATGAAGCAGTGTCAGTTTTTATGTTCTTGGGCAGAAAGATCATTGCAGATAAGCAGCTACAGCCATGAAATTAAAAAATACTTATGCCTTGAAGGAAAAGTTATGGTAAATCTCAACAGCTCAGTAAAAAGCAGACATCCTTTTGCTGGCAAAGGTCCATATAGTAAAAGCTATGTTTTTTTCCAGTGACAACATATGCCTGTAATCATTGGACTTTAAAGAAAGCTTGAGCACTCTAGAATCCATACTTTCAGGTTGTGATACTGCAAAAGACTTTAGAGAGTCCCTTAGTAAGGATATCAAATCAGTAAATATTTAAAGAAATTAATTCAGATGATTCATTAGAAGGTCAAATGCTAAAGCTGAAACATAATGAGCAGGCAGAACTCATTGGAAAAGATTGAAGGCAAAAAAATGGGATAGCAAAGAATGACAGGAATAATGGCTAGTGTCATAGATTTTGAGAGATAGTGGAAGATAGAATGTCCTGATGTGCTCTGGTGCTGGGTTTACAAAGAGACAGACATGACTGAATAGCTGAACAACATCAATGATTATTTTGTTAAAACATTTCTCAATTCCGTTTTAATCTGGTTCAAGTACAATTCAGTTTTGTGGGCTCTTAAGTTTGACATCCTTTTATTTTGGACTTTTAGGAATTTAACAGAGTCTTAGTAACTTGAAGAAAAAATATATACATACACATATCTGTCTGCCTGATGTAAATCAGTCAGATTGAGAAATTTCAATTTCCTCATTTCTGTTGATGAATCACCTACCTTCTAGTTACTCAGTGTTGAAACTTTAGCCTTCTGATTCTTTCTTTTTCATCATTTCCCATATGCATTCAATTGTCTAGTGTTGATTTTACCTCTGTATCTCTTGCATCTGCTCCTTACTCCCCGTTCTACAACCTGACTGCAGGTCTTCATACCTCTCACTTAGCCTATTGTACCAATGCCCTAACTGGTTTCCTATTTTAAATTTTATCTGAACTTCTTCAGACCATCCTAAACCAAGTTGTCAAAGTGATCTAACAATATTTCTCTCATTGTAGTTTTTGTCTTCATCTATAATATAAAAAAGAAACTCTTTAGCCTTTTTTTTAAGCCTCCTACCATCTTGATGCTGCCACACATTTTAGCCTTATTTAATATCTAGACCACCTGATCTATTCTATTCTTTTCTTGTCAGGGTTTCTTCCTTTGGGAAGTTTTCAATCAGTCAACATTTTTAAAGTACTATATGCCAGCCACTATGCTAAATACTGAAGGTACCAAAAAAAAAAAAAATAAATAAAAGACTGTCCCTGCTCTCAAAAGGAAGACAACATTCAAACAATTATATAATTAACAAAGAGAAGGCACTGGAATTAAGCGAGCCTGGGGATTTTGGTTGAGATTTAAAGGAAGCCAGGGAATTCAATAGTTATAGTATGGAGGGAAAACATTCTAGCCATGGGAGACAGCCAGAGAAAATACCTGGAGCTGCGAAATGAAGTGTGTCATTCTTGGAACAACTAGGAGGCCAGTGTTAATGAATCAAAATTGTGTTTTGATCTTGGGGAGTAAGATCCAAAAAGACTTGACAAGTAAGGTGGGGGACTGGGTTAAGAAGGACCTTTTTAAAAATTTTTTTTTTATTTTAATTTTTTTAAATTTTTATTTAATAATTACTTTATATTGACAGAATCCATGCCAGGGTAATTTTTTTTTACAACATTATCCCTTGCACTCGTTTCTGTTCTGATTTTTTTTTCCCCTCTCTCCCTCTACCCCCTCCCCTAGATGGCAAATAGTCCTTTATATGTTGGATATGTTGCAGTATATCCTAGATACAATATATGTTTGCAGAACCGAACAGTTCTCTTGTTGCATAGGGAGAATTGGATTCAGAAGGTATAAATAACCCGGGAAGAAAAACAAAAATGCAGATAGTTCACATTCGTTTCCCAGTGTTCTTTCTTTGGGTGTAGCTGCTTTTGTCCGTCATTTATCAATTGAAACTCAGTTAGGTCTCTTTGTCAAAGAAATCCACTTCCATCAAAATATGTCCTCATACAATATCGTTGTCGAAGTGTATAATGATCTCCTGGTTCTGCTCATTTCACTTAGCATCAGTTCGTGTATGTCTTGCCAGTCCTCTCTGTGTTCATCCTGCTGGTCATTTCTTATAGAACAATAATATTCCATAACATTCATATACCACAATTTACCCAGCCATTCTCCAATTGATGGGCATCCATTCATTTTCCAGTTTCTAGCCACTACAAATAGGGCTGCTACAAACATTTTGGCACATACAGGTCCCAAGAAGGACCTTTTTAAAAAAAAAATTTAGTATTTTGCTTTTCCCAATTACATATAAAAACAAATTTTAACATTCATTTTTAAAATTTTGAGCTCTAAATTCTCTCTCTTCCTCCTGATACTCTCCCTCATTGAGAAGACAAGCAATGCAATATAGGTTATATATGTATATGTAGAATTTATTTCCATATTACGTTGTGAAAGAAAACAACCAAAATAAAGCTCAAAAATAAATTTAAAAAATTCAGAATTGTCTTGGTTCATTGCATTACTGATAATAGCTAAGTCATTCATAGATGATTATCTGTTACTTTTGCTGTTTTTTTGCTGTTACTTTGTACAGAATATATGACACTTTACATCAGCTTCTGTAAGTCTTTCCAGATTTTTCTGAGAGCATCTGGCTCATCTTTTATAGCATAATAATATTCCATCACAATCATATACCACAATTCAACCATTCCCCAAATGATGAATTTGAAAAGAGCATCTATAAAATTGTACATATAGGTCCTTTTCTTTTTTATCTCTTTTGGTATTACTAGGTCAATGGGTAGTCATGGTTTTATAACCATTTGGGCATAATTCCAAAATTGCTTTACAGTAGTTGAATTAAGTCATAACTCTACCAACAATGCATTAATATCTCATTTTTCCTACATCCTCTTTGATATTTATCACTTTCCTTCTGTCCAAGTATGAGGTATTACAGATTTGTTTTAATTTGCATTTTACCAGTCAATAGTGATTTAGAGCATTTTTTTCATATAATTATAGACCTGTGCTCTCAATCTTTATATATTTTTCTTAATTGCCCTAATAATGCAAAAGTGCTTATGAGTTATAAATATCATTTCTCATTTTGGAATATAAGCAGTTTAGCCTTATTAAATCCCTTATGAATTTCCTTTCCTATTTACCTTTTTATGTTTCTCTTGAGTTTTACATTTGAAAGTCAGATTTTTCTATTCAACTCTAATATTTTCATTAAGAATGTGTGGAAGTCCTCTATTTTATTGAATATCCATTTTTTCCCTTGAAGCATTACACTCAGTTTTGCTGGATATATGATTCTTAGTTGTAATCCTAGCTCCTTTGTTCTCTAGAATATCATATCTCAAAGCCTTCTGATTCTTTGATGTGGAAGCTATATAAATCTTATTATCCTAATTGTGCCTCCATGATACCTGAATTGTCTTTTTCTAGATGTTTGCTGTATTTTCTCCTTGATCTGAAATTTTGGCTGGGAAATTCCTGGGAGTGTTTATTTGGGGATTTTTTTCAGGAGGAGATCAGTGGATTCCTTCAATTTCTTTTTTGTGCTTTGGTTCTAGAAAATACAGGCAGTTTTTCTTAAGTTTTTGAAAAGGGATATCCAGGCTCCTTTTTTTTTTAAATTCATGGCTTTCAGATAGTCCAATAATTTTTGTAATAGTATTTTCTTTTTCCAAATACATGCAAAGATAGCTTTCAACATTCACTTCTGCCAAACTTTGTGTTCCAAAATTCTCTCCCTCCCCCCAAGATACTGAGCAATCTGATACAGGTTAAACATGTGCAATAATTTGAAATACTTCCATATTTGTCATGCTGCACAAGAAAAAGCAAATCAAAAGGCAACAAACCATAAAAAAGAGAAAAACAAATAGCAGCAGCAAAAAAAGGGTGAAAATACTATGCTTTGATTCACATTTGGTGTCCATAGTTCTCTCTTTAAATGCAGATGGCACTTTCCATCCCAAATCTGTTGTAGTCCAATAGTATTTTTTAATGATATGTATTTGTATTCATTATTTTCATTTTTAAATAATAATAGCTTTTTATTTTACAAAATATATGCAAAGATAGTTTTCAACATTTATTCTTGTAAAACCTTGTGTTTCAAATTTTTCTCCCTCCCCTAGACAGCAAGTAATCCAATATAGGTTAGACATGCAATTCTTTCAATACATTGCCTTTCAACATGGTGGGTGCTGAATTATTGTTTGTTGAATTAAATTCAACTACAATTCTTGTACTGTGTTGTGTGGTGTCAAGTTATATGTTATTTCTCAGGGTAGGTTCTTTAGGCTCATTTTAAATACAAAATTTAAATTATTGTCAAAAGTGCTTTCAGCCTAAAGACAATCAAGAAAGGAAAGACCATTATACGTTAAAAGGTGATTCCAAAAACCTAATTACATCAACAAGTGCTTTTTTGTTTCTGTTGAGTGTATATATTTGTCTTCTTTTGTTCCATTAATAATCTCATTCCTGGATAATTCAATTTTTCCATTACTCGAGTAATAATAAACATTTTGTAACATAAAGTTAATAAAATAATAATCAAAAGAGAACTTAGAGAAATCTTTTCCCCTTGAGAAGTTAATTAGAAATTGAACCTTTCTCTCAAAATTGAATAGAGAATTATGGAAATTAGATATGAAAATCTAAGGAAAAGTTGTCATGTCATAGAAAATAGCAATCAGTAAATCTATTATTAGTAAATGCTTGTTATTAATATTGCTGCAACCTTGTTTTCTTTGAAGGACATCATTGCCTGCCCCAATGTTTACTAGAAGTGATTTCAGTGTGTGGAGTATCTTAAAAAAATGCATTGGCTTGGTAAGTTTGAATTGTCTTATTTTGAAACATGAAGGTTAAAAACCTATTTATTTTCACCTCTTATGAATTTAATACTATGTTAACTAAAATTACTTACAGTAACTTGGGGAAAAAATGTGTATTATAAACACATATCCATCCGTCTGTCTATCTTCCTTCTTCCCTTTCTCTTCCTTCCCTTTCTCCCTCCCTCCCTCCTCTCTCCATCTCTTTCTCCTCCTTCCCCTTCTTTCCCTCCCTCCCTCTTCCCTTCCTTTCTTTATTCGCTTCCTTTCTCTTTCCTTCCCTCTTTTTTTCCCTCCCACTTTCTCTCACTTCAATTCATCTTACATTTAGCTATCAAAATGATTTTCCTAAAGCATAAGTCTTTCAATAAAACTCTCTTACTGGGTATACTCCATTGTCTTTTGTTATTTACAGCATAAAACATAAATTGCTTTGTTCGGCATTTAAAGTTTTTCACAATTTGATCCCTTCCTAACTTGCCATTGTTTCTTACTATTCTAAACTCTAGGGTCCTGTTATTTTGATCTATTCCTTTTCTTTTCATATCTCCTTTGTACTAATTTCTCTCTGACACCTCCTTACTCACTTGTGCTTCTTTAGTTTCCCCTAGCTTCCTTCACAACTCAATTAAAATCTTACCTTACATAGGAGATCTTTCCTGCTGCTTGTGCTTTCTCTTTGAACTACTTTGTCTATAACTTTAACACACTTTGTATTTTATCTCACTCATTAGGATGTGAGTTCCTTGAATACAGAGATTTTTTTTTTTTAAACCTCAGTGTTATCAAAATTTAATAGAGGTTCTGACATAGTAATGAGACCCTGAATTAGGGTTTTGGCTATATAAATTGAAAGAAAGGGTTAGATATGGAAGTAGAATTGACAGGAGTTGGCAACTTATTGGTAAGAGGAGTGAGTGTTATGTTGAGTCAATTTTGAACTCTTAAATTCAAGTTTAATTTAACTTGAATTTTAAGTTAATTCAACTTAAATTGGAATTAACTGGCCCATGAGCAAGGATGATAGTACTCTAGACAGAAAAAGAGAAATTAGGAAAATGGCATGAGTTTCGAGGGAAGATGATGAGTTTTATTTTAGATATGTTGTATTTGTTTATGAAATACACAGGTGGAGGTGTCCAGCAGAGCATTGTGGAGGTTGGATTGGAGCTTAGGAAGAGGGATGATGACTCTAAATGTAAATTTGGGATTTGTCATCTGTACAACTATGATAATTGAATCCATGGAAACAGATGAGATAAGCTAGAGACAAAAAAAGGTACAAGGACATGACCCTTGACTATACCTATGCAGAGGGATAGGATTTGAATGATGGTCCAGCAAAGAAGTGGTCAAGCAAGTTAGAAGAGAATCAGCAGAAAGCAATGTCATGAAAAACCAGTTGGAGAAAATTTCCAGGATAAAGATATGATCATCAGTGTCAAATACTTGAGACACTTGGTTTCTTTACAAAGGGAGAAGAGTAAGAAAGAACTATTGCGTTTTGCAATTTAGAGATCACTGGTTAGTGTGCAGTAAGCCAGAAAACATAAGTTACTAAGGAATGAGCTCCTTATTTGATAAAAATTGCTTGGAAAACTGGAGGAAAAAAGTCTGGCAGAAATTAGGGTTAGGGCAACACCTTATGCCACATTTCAGAGTACATTCTAAATGGTGGGTAATAACTATTAAAGAGCATACAATTTATTTTTATTTTTTTTTATTATTATTTTTTTCTGATTAGAATGTAAGTGATATTCTTTTTTTTTTAATTTAAATTTTATTTTATTTAATAATAACTTTGTATTGACAGAATCCATGCCAGGGTAATTTTTTACAACATTATCCCTTGCACTCGCTTATGTTTCGTTTTTTCCCCTCCCTCCCTTCCCCTCTCCCCCCCCCCCCCCAAGACGGCAAGCAGTCCTATATATGTTAAGTATGTTGCAGTATATCCTAGATATAATACATATTTGCAGAACCGAACAGTTCTCCTGTTGCATAGGGAGAATTAGATTCAGAATGTAAAAATAACTCGGGAAGAAAATCAAAAATGCAAATAGTTCACATTCGTTTCCCAGTGTTCCTTCTCTGGGTGTAGCTGTCTCTATCTATCATTTATCCATTGAAACTCAGTTAGGTCTCTTTGTCATAGAAATCCACTTCCATCAGAATACATCCTCATACAATATCGTTGTCGAAGTGTATAATGATCTCCTGGTTCTGCTCATCTCACTTAGCATCAGTCCATGTAGGTCTCTCCAAGCCTCTCTGTATTCATCCTGCTGGTCATTCCTTACAGAGCAATAATATTCCATAACATTCATATACCACAATTTACCCAGCCATTCTCCAATTGATGGGCATCCATTCATTTTCCAGTTTCTAGCCACTACAAACATTTTGGCACATACAGGTCCCTTTCCCTTCTTTAGCACCTCTTTGGGATATAAGCCCAATAGAAACACTGAAGAGCATACAATTTAAAAAAATTAGAAGAGGAGCAGATCATGTACCTATTATACCTATTCATATATGTATCCATGTCCAAAAAGACATTACACAGTATAAATGACCAAGGATACAAATAAACAATTCTTAAAAAAAGAATTGAAAACTATTAACAACTACATGAAAGATTACTCCAAATAACTAATAATAGAAATACAAACAAAAATAATCTTGAGGTTTTATTGACAAAGATAGCAAAAGATGGTAATACTAAGTGTTGAAGGGTTTTGAGAACACTATTGGTAAAGCTGTGAATTAGTACAATCATTTTGGAAAACAGTTGAAAATTATGCATAACCTCTTGTAAGGTTTATATTCCAGGAAGGCCATTGATAAAAAGAAAGTCTCCATATATTAAAATATTTATAGTAGCACTTTGTGGTGGCAAAGAATGGGAAACAAAATAGATCTCCATTGATTAGGGAATGACTAATCAAATTTGATATATGAATGTAATGTAATGTTATATTGCACTGTAAGAAATGAGTACAAATATCATAAGTACAGAGAAGTGTGAAAAGATCTAAATGAACTGAGGCAGAATTAAATAATCAGAGCCAAGAAAACAATATACACTGGAACTATATATAGTGTACCTGCATGGAATAACCACATAGACATCAAAATCAAAATTAATATTGCAGAATTACTTAGAATAATTATGGCTTGAAAGGAATGCTTTGATAAGACACCTTTACTCTGTCCCTTTTGTTGAGTTGGGAGGTCTACAGTTGTGGCATATTAGTCATATTTTCCTGCCTTTTAGATGTATCAGTGATGCTGATTTTCCCTCCCTTTCCTTCCCTCCTTTCTTTCTTCCGTATTCTCTCTCTCTCTCTCTCTCTCTCTCTCTCTCTCTCTCTCTCTCTCTCTTCCCCCCTCTTTCTTTTATGGGGTAGCTCTCTGAAAGAGAGAAAAGAAGGGGGAGTAAAGCCTTGGGAAACTTTGGTGATAAACAAAAATAGGAAAAATATCAACAAAGACTTTCTTTTTTAAAAAAGCCATTATGAAGCTTGAAGACAGAGGCTTCAGTGGAGTAATAGCATCAAAAGTCATAATGCTAAGGAGTTGAGAAATGAAGCTTTTAAATAGAGGCAACAAGTGTAGACAGCTTTTAAAAATTCAAGCCCTTATCGTATCTAGCTTGGGCTAGCATTAATATTCTACTTTATCTTCCTACATCCAGTCTTTTTCTTTTCTAAACTGTCCTCTCTTTAGCTATCATATTCTGTTATATTCATGTAACTATCATGTCACTCCCTACCTCAAGAAGCTTTAGTTTTTATCTGTTCTCTCTCTAGGATAAGATGCAAATGCCTTCCGCTTGTCATTTCAAGCCTTTCATAATCTGGCTACAACATTTTTCAGATTGATTAAATATAACCTTATCTCATACACTCTGTATTATAGACAAATGGCCCTTATACTGTATCCTTTATATGACATTCTGACTTCTATTTCATTGCACAGGCTATTCTCCATTCTCACTACTACCACTTGGAACATTAAGTTTTGTTCAACACTCAGCTTGTCACCCAATTGAGACCTTTTTCTCAGTCATTACAATTTTCCTCTAATTTATTTTGTTTATATTGATTTATATGCATATTGTTATTGTAGAATGTAAGCTTCTTGAAGACAATGTCTTGTTTTTTGTTTCTTTTTTTAACTCTAGTTTCTAGTATGGTCCCTGTATTTGTTTAATTTCTTAGAGTTTAGCAGTGAAATAAAAGAATAATATAGATTGATAGCTTGAGGAGAAAGGAGGTTTTTTTTTTTTTTTTTTTTTTAAGAGCCACTAGCACCAGAAAGGTGGTAATTTATTATTTTCTTAATATAGGAATTGTCAAAAATCACAATGCCTATTGTCTTCAATGAGCCATTGAGTTTCCTCCAGCGAATTACTGAATACATGGAACATATATACCTCATTCATAAAGCTTCTTCTCAAACACATCCCTTGGAAAGAATGAAGGTAGGCAACTTCAATCTCTTTTTACCATTTACTCTTTTAATTACTCTTTTAATTAACACTGGGCTTTGTTATATGTAGAAATTTTCATTTTTAAAGAAACTATTGTAGTTATTGCAATTCTTAACCTTTGTCAGGGTAAGAATCCAGGAATTTCCTTTTTGGGATATTATAAATAAAGGAAAGAGTAGATTAATAAGTCTTGGGATTTAGGTGCAGTCCAATTAAGAGTTGGGATTAGGAACTAGAACAGATAAGGGAATACATTTGAAAGTGCAGAGTATTACAAATTTGTAAGGCTTTTATTATTATTATTTCAGTATTTTGAAATATAAGATTTCATGTGGATACTCCCTTTGTGGGGTACAAACTGCAACTTTTCTCTGCTTTATCATTTATATCTATTTCCAAATTTCCCTCAGGACCATGACATCTATTGAAAAGTTGTTTTTGTTTTTTTTTTTTTTTGGCTGAGGCATTTGGGACAATTGACTTGGCCAGGGTCACACAGCTAGGAAGTATTAAATGTTTGAGAACAAATTTGAACTCAGGTCCTCTTGACTTCAGGGCTGGTGCTCTATCCACTGCACCACCTAGCTGCCCCTTGAAAAGTATTTTCGATATAATGATATGTTTCTTAGGAATATTGTCCCTTTTAAGAGCAAAAAAAAAAAAAAAAGCCTCATTATGCTTTTTTATTCTTCATTTCTCTCTTAAAAGGTAAGTAATATGTTTTATCTTTAATACTTTAGAGTTGTGGATAGTCAATATGCAGATCAAAGATCTTAATTCTTTTAGAGTTTTTTTTTTTTTTAAACCAAATTGTTGTTGTTGTTACTCTGTTCACTTTATTCTCCATCAATTCATACAAGTCCTTCCAGGTTTCTCTGAAACTACTGCTTTCTCATTTCTTACTGCCCACTAGTATTCTATCACATTTACATTTGGTCATTTATTTCTCAGTTTATGAGCATCAAGTCAGATTCCCATTCTTGGCTACCTCACAAAAAACTGTACATTTTTTTTTTTTTAATATTCTCAGAATTTGTTTTACTGAGAACTAATTTCTCCTAAATCTAACTTCTCTTTGCTTTCCTTCCCCCCTATCTCTTTCCCTTTAATTTCCTTGTTGTGTAAAAAAAACAGCGGGGGTGAGTGAGAGTGTGTGTGTGTGTGTGTGTGTGTGTGTGTGTGTGTGTGTTTTTCCCTCTTTGCTCAGTTCAGATGATAGTGAAGTTCAAGTATCTGGAGCTCATTCCTGTCCTCTCCTACTTCTTTATATAGATGTTTACTTGTATACCCTGATTATGAATGATAATTTTTCTCTAATATTCTTCAAGAACCCTCATATATTCTGCTTCTTTCTCTTCATTCTCTTAAAATTACCAACTTATTACAAAACAACTCCCAAATCTTGTCTAATTAGACTACCTCTGTGACCCTTGAACATCGGGTTCAATGGGTACACTTGAATCACCTCCCCATATTTGAATGTAAGCATATAAGCAGTTTATCCTTACTCAGTCCCTAATCATCCATTGTTCATCTATTTTTACTTTCTTGTGTTTCTCTTAACTCCTGTGTTTTTATGTCAGAATTGCTGTGCATCTCTGGTTTTCTCATTAGGAATGCTTGGAAGTCTTCTGTTTCATTTATGATTTTTTTTCCCCCCTTGTCACATTATATTTAATTTTCTGAGTAAGTTATTCTTGGCTGTAAGCCTATATCCGTTACCATCTGGAATACTGTATTTCAAATTCTCCTTTTATAGTTGTT
Source organism: Antechinus flavipes (assembly GCF_016432865.1). Taxonomy (NCBI): domain Eukaryota; kingdom Metazoa; phylum Chordata; class Mammalia; order Dasyuromorphia; family Dasyuridae; genus Antechinus; species Antechinus flavipes. Next base: position 252,292,815 of record NC_067399.1, read on the forward strand.
ATTATTGTTATTCAGCCATTATAATAATATCTAGCTCCTCGTGATCTTGTGAACCATAACACACCAGTGCTGTCCATGGAATTTTCTTTACAAAAACCTTAAATTATTTTCAATTTCCTTTTCCATTGGATTTTTTATAATAGTGGCATATGTGATTCTGACTGTGGTTCCTTGACACTTGAATCATTTCTTGTTTGCTGCTTGTGTTTTTCTTTGATCTGTAAGCTCTGAATACTGGCTATGATGTTTCTGGGAGTTTTTATTTGGAGGTTTCTTTTTGGAAGTGACTTATTTTTCTACTTTATCTTTTAGTTCCAAGAGATCTGGGCAGTTAATTAATTAAAAAAAATTTTTTTTTGTTTGTTCTTTTAAATTTATTTAATATTTTTCTTCAATTACACTGAAAACAATTTTAGAAGAAAAATTTTAGTTTAAAAAAAAGAATATACTTCACTATGTATTTAGACACAATTAGTTTCTTCTCTGGATATGGGTAAGATTTTTCATCATAAGTCCTTTAGAGTAGTCATGGATCATTTTTATGCCCAAAATAGCAAAGTCATGGGCAGTTTTCTTTTAAAATCTCTTGAAATATTATGTTTAGGATATTTTTTGGGGGTCATTTAGATAGTTCTGATATATTTTTTTCTTCTTGATCTGTTTTGCCAATTATCTTTTGAAATGACACATTTTCTTCTCTTTTTTTCAATCTCTTTTTATCTGTTTTAGTATTTCTTCTTGTTTCATGGAGACAATGGCTTTAATTTGGTTGGAAACAATGGCTTTAATTTGGTCCATTCCAATTTTCAGAGTATTTGTTTTGGGCAAGGTTTTGTTCCTCTTACTTCAAGCAAGTAATTCTCTTTCCAGTTCTTTCTTCGATTAAAATTTTTTTTTTCCATTTTTTCCTCTCATTTATAAAAACATTTCAAATAATTAAGATTTTAAAAACATGTTAAATCATTAAGAAACCAATACTATGGGTAATAAGACCAAAACTCTCCCAAATTCATCTCTAAATAACTAAAAAATAATGACTTAAAACAAATTCTGGAGTGACAGAACCAACAAAAGGATGGAGTGAACAAGTTTTCTAGCCAAAGAAAACATAGAAGGTCAGCAGGTTTGTCTCACTTGGGTAAAAGGGGAGCATAGTCTAATGCAAGCAACATCTGGGTAAGCCAGTAGCAGAATGTACCTCAACAAGCCAATAGTGAGGCGTTGTATTGCCAGCACAGCAGGCAAGTGGAGGCATAGGCTCCAGTATCAGATTACTAGGAAGGCCCCCGAGATCTTGACACAAGAAATTTGAGACAGTGCCCCCTCCAATCTTGGAGCACAATCTATTTTTAATAAAATTAAAAGTCACAAAATAGGCCAGAAAATGAGCCGAAAACAAACACACACAAAAAAAAAAACTTGACTGCAGAAAATTACTATGAAGATAGGAAAGATCAAAACACAAATTTAGAAGATGACAACAATGTTAAAATATCTGTTTGTGAACAGAGAAAAATATATATTTGTTTCGGGCCCCAAAAGAACTATTGGAAAAGCTCAAAAAAGATTTAAAACATTAGCAATGTAGAAGAAAAATTTGGAAAAGAAATGAAAGTAACTCAAGAAAATCATGAAGAGTTATCAACAGCTTGGTAAAGGAAACACAAAACAGAATGGAAAAAGATATGTCACTGAAGAAAACATCCTTAAAAAGCTAAATTGGCCACTTAGAAAAGGAAGGTACAAAAGCTCTCTGAAAAAAATTATTTCTTAAAAATCAGAATTGAGGAAGCTAATTACTCCATGAGACATCAAGAAACAACAAAACAAAATTAGACGAATGAAAAAATAGAAGAAAATGTTCATTATTTCATTGGAAAAGCAATTGACCTGAAAAATAGATCCCAGAAAGATAACTTTTTAAAGATTTATTTTATTTAAAAAAAAATAATAATAAAAACAGAACACTGTCAGTTGCCCAGCAAAACACCAGGGAGAATCCAATATACAGCAAATTGCTACTTCAAGAAAGGATTTTTAATAGTAGAAGAAATTATATTCAATGAGCGTCCATCTTTTCTTTGCTGCTTTGAAGATTGTTCCTTTGTTCTCTGCTGCTCCTTTGTTCTCTGCTGCTGCTCACCTTTTTTTCTCCTTTCATCTCTCCCATTTCCCCCAGGTTGGCTATCATTAAGTAAGGAGATACTTTTATATATACACATACACATTATCCTTGGTCCTGTTGCCCCCACATATTTTTCCTATCCTTGTTAATTCTTTGCTTAAATTCTTCTTCATAACTTGCCTTGCTATTATTTAGACTCCTCTTCCCCAATGGATCTCTCCTGTGTCATTTCCCCTCACCCTTTGCTTCCCCTTCTGCCCATCTCTTCCCACTTTTTTCTTTATAGATTTTTAAAGGGTGCTATACCTTTCATGGCATATATGTAGTGTTGCCTATTTAACCCATTCATGATGTGAGTAGGTTTTCTAAACTACAACCCTCCATCCACCTTCCCCCTCTAAAAAGCCTCTGTGTCTATTCTTTTGTACCTCATTTATATTGCCTAATTACTATTTTCCCCTTAACTCTGCTTCAGTTTTTCTTTTGAACTACCCAATTGTTGATGTCAATCATAAACATATGGTATACATTTCTATGTTCAAAAAACATAAACAATTTGTCCATGTTAAGTTCCTTGAAGTTGATCTTTGATATTGGCTCTTATATGGCAAATTTTGGCAATAATATTCCTATGTGTTTTCCACAGAGGATCTCATTGAAGTGATGATCAGTGAATTTTTTTAAAAAATATTTCTACTTTTCCCACATCTATAACTCCAGAACAATTTTCTTGGATTATTTTGTGCATGATTGTGTCGATTAGGGGTATAAGTTGACTTTGATGGAGTTAAGAAGTGAGTGAAAGGATTGTACTGGGAGAAAAGGGAAGAAAGAGGTAGAAGGGGATAAATTATCTCATATGAAGAGACACAAAAGACTTTTTTTTATAATAATGTAAGTGGGAAAGGTGTGGGATAACACTTGAACCTTAATCACAGTGGAATTGATTCAAAGAGGAAAAAAGAGATGGTAGGGTACTGATCGAAGAGAAAATGGATTGAGGGAATTTGTGGTTAAAAGTATAACTACTGGGAAAACTTGAAAAGATATAGCTGAAACTAGGTGTAGACTAACATATATACTATATGCCAAAGTAATATTAAAAGAGATACATAATTTAGACAGAGGGTGATCCTAGAAACAAATGTGAAGAGCCAGATATAGTTTACTTGTCAGATCTATGGAAAAGGGAAACATTTATGACTAAACAAATGATTGAGAATATTTATGAGATATAAGTGGAAAATTTGGATTATGTTAAATTAAAAAGGTTTTATACACGCAAAACAAAAAAACAAGCAAAAGGTTAAAATCTTTTACAACAAACATAAGAAAAACAGAAAGCTTGAAAACAAATTTTTATAGCAAGTTTCTCTGATAATGGCCTTTATTTCTCAACTATATAGAGAACTGAATCAAATTTTGCCATTTCCCAGTTGATAAGTGGGTGAAGGATATAAAGTCATTTTTCAGCTGAAGAAATCACAGCTATATATGAAATAATGCTCAGTATCATTTTTAATTAGAGGACAGCAAAGTCAAACAACTCTGCGGTACCATTCATACCTATCTGGCTAATAAGACAGAAAAGAAAAGTTGGTTCACATTGGAGTGGATGTGGGAAAACTGGTACACTAAAGAATTATTGTTGTAGTTGTGTACTGATTCAGCCATTCTGGAGAACAATTCAGAACTGTATCAAAAGGGTTATAAAATTGTGCATATTGATCCAGCAATACTACTCTGGGATTGCTGGACCAGAAGCAAGGTCTTTATCCCAGGGAGATCCCAAAGAAAAGGGAGGAGGAAGGAATGAAATACCTATAGTAGCTCTTTTTGTGGTAGTAAAGAATTAGAAATTGAGGGAATGCCTTTCATAAAGAATGGTTGAACAAGTTGTGGTATATGATTGTAATGGAGTACTGTTTATGTTATAAGAAATCACTAGGATGATAATGTCAGAAAAAATTTTAAAGCTTTATATAAACTGATACAAAGTGAAGTGAGCTGAACTAAGAGAACACTGAATACAGTAGCATCAATATTGTACTGTAATCCCTTGTGATTTAGCTAATTCTCAGCAATGATCCAAGACATTTCCAAATGAAAAATGCTAACTATCTCCAGAGAAAGAATTGATCATGTTTGAATGCAGATTGGAGCATATTATTTTTCACTTCCCGCCCCACCCCCATGTTTTTTGCATTTTCTTTTACAATATGACCAAGATTGAAATGTTTTACATGATTAACTGTATAAGGATGGAGGAGGAAAGGGAGAGAAGAAATGAAAAAAACTACAAATTAAATCTTTTTTAAAATTAATGGTAATAAAAAATAATGTAAATATTAATGTTAATTTGGAAAAAATAAGATACTATTGAAAATTTTAAAAATTAATGTTAAAAATTTTATGCATAATTGGGAAAAAATTTTAAAAACAATTTTAAATCTTTTAAAAAAATCTTTATTTTTCAGGAATTCATTGAATTTGTGTCTAACCTGTTTTTTTTTTTTTTTTTTTTTTTTTTGAGGCTTTGCTTGTGGATGTTTCTGTATCATTCTGCTGTTTTTGTGTTTTGAATGTCTCTATCACCATGAGTTTTTATTGATGAATTTTTTTTTTTTTTGGTTGCTCATTCTCCTAACTTCAGACTTAATATAACAGATAGGTTTTGTTACACTTCTGGAGGAAAGGTCTAGGCTGGTCCTGTTGTTGCTTTCTTAGCATAATGAGTGTTATAGTCCAGATCTCTGGAACAGACTGAGGATCCACAAAATTTGAGTGCTCCCAAAGTAGTCTGATCCAAGGCAATTTAAAAATTGCTCCCCTAGTCTGAGCTCCTTAAGTTCCAGGGCCTAAGTTTGGGTCTAAGCAAGACCACACTCCTATGGTCAAACAAATAGAAAGCTCTACTGGTTCAGAGTGACACAATTATAGCCTCTCTTTTAATCTGGAACTTTTGTCCTACTTAATCTTCTATAAGCTTTGAATTGGGCTAGAATTGGGGTGAATTGGAATAAAGATCCTGCACTGCTTTTGGGGTATGAACCACATCAGTGATGCTTGCTTCTGAATTTCCTCCTGTCTCAGTACTCCTAACCAAGGCATTCCAGGGCAGAGATTCCTTTCTTGTGTCCACCCTTGCATCTGTGATTCAAAACTGGAAAATAACATCAAAACTGTTTTGCATGAGCTCTTGTATTCTGCATGGATGCCCTGGTGTAGGCCTGAGAGTTCATGTCTTAATATACAGCCTCTCTGGATTGTGTTCTGCTCCTTTTGTGGCATGCTTCTGGCCAGATATTGTCTTCTACCATTGCAAAATTTTGTGTCTGCTTCCCTATTCTTACTTGGCTTGGATAATTGACACTCAGTGACTTTTTCTGGATTCTCCATCTAGAATGTGGTCTGATGCCTTTTCTAGATCTGTGTGAAGGAGTATTTTGTTGAGTAGAAAGACAGGGGAAAGCTCATTTTATTTACTTCTACTAGAAGTGTTAGTCTTAAAAAAATTGAAAATAGAAAACTGAGAAATCTCTTTAAGAGGAAAGAATGAAATTATATGATTGTCTCCCAATACTGTATGTTTTACTTACTAGAAAATATCCTCATTTAATTCTGTGGCTTACTTACAGGCTGTAGCTGCTTTTGCAGTTTCGGCTGTGGCTTCTCAGTGGGAAAGGACTGGTAAACCATTTAATCCACTACTGGGGGAAACTTATGAATTAATCAGGTAAGAACTAAAGAATAAGTAAATGGTACACATCACTAGTATCTAGTAGTTAAAATTTCTTTAGCAAGTGAAAAAAGTATATTGTCAACATTTTCCATTTCAATTAAATAATTTAATTATTAATCAAAGGATCTTATTAAACATTTTGAACTCTGTAGAGTTCTCGGGGCAGCTAGGTTGCACAGTGGTTAGCGCACTAGCCCTGAAATCAGGAGATCTGAGTTCAAATCTGGTCTCAGACATTTAACACTTCTAACTGTGTGACTCTAAGCAAGTCAATTTAACCCCATTTGCCTCAGCCAAAAAAAAAAAAGAAGAAGAAGAAGAAGAAGTAGTTCTCTCTCCTAGATATCAAGTGTTGTTAGCAAAACATTAAAGGCATAGTAATTCATAATAGAAAGGCACAGACAGTGGGTACTAATGTAAGTTGAAGTAATTTCATCTTAATTTATACTTCCAACAATGCTTTCTTCCAATATTAATTTAATGAATTTTGTGAAAAAGAAAGAATAGGTAGGTCTACACTACACAATAATATATCATAAATACAAGGTTCTGAGTTTTGCCATTTATTTTAACTTTTCACTAATAAGTCATCTGTTGGCCTTGTTATTATCTCCAGTTTTTAAGTAGTCATATGAAAATTAGTGGATTTTTTCTAGTGTACTGAACTTCTTGGCTAACTTGAATGCTAGAGAAATAATCAGGAACTATTTGAGTGCGAGTGTGCCCATTGTCCAGTATGCATTGTAGAGGAGCACTTAAAAAAAATAAAAGATGTAATTCTTGCCCTCAGAAAGGTTCTGAATAGGTTAGAAGACACAAAGCTAATATTTATTAAATTACCAAGATTTTTCTGGTACTCTCTGCCATTTAGCTATGATAACTTTCACAAGCCCCTAAACTCACTTTGAGCTTAATCTCTTCATCAGTACAATAAAGTAATTTGACCACATGATCTCCAAAATATTTCTAGCTCTAAAAGTTTAGATAGCAAGTGCAAAATTGTAGGTTATGAACTTCAGGTCCTATGTTGCTATTGTTTAGCCATTGCAATCATGTTTAACTAAATGTGACCTCATTGGGGTTTCGTGGCAAAGATTTTGGAGTGGTTTGCCATTTTCTTCTCCAGTTCATTTTACAGATGAGGAAATTGATGCAAAGAGGATAAAATGACTTGCTAATCACAGCTAATCATTGTCTGAGTCTGGATTTGAATTCAGAGCTTTCCAGAGCTCTTTCTGCTGAGCCACCTAGCTGCCCATAATGTACAAATTCAGAAAAGGACAGATCCTACTGTCAGCCACTACGGTAGCCTACCATTGTCCGAGAAAATGGGAGAAAATATTGTAAGAGAAAAAGTCATAGAATCACAGGTTTGGAGTAGGAAGGGATCTTAGAATTTACTGACTCCAACTCCCTTATTTTCCTTTCTTCCTTCTTGTCTGTCTTTCTTTCTTGCAAATACTAAACTGTTGTGTGAATATGAATCACATATTTATACATTATAATTATTTATACAATTTTTATTATTTTACCATAATGGATTTAAGGGCAACCCTGTAGACGGGATGTCCTGAAGTCAAGTCCTTTTTGTGAAATGGACTGGCCTTGTGACCAAACCAGTTTTAAAAAGAATTTTTTAGTAATGGAGAATGTTATAGTATCAGAGTCATTACTCTTGAACATCATTTCTTATAGAATAGGACTATAATATATACTTCTACGAGATTGTGTTAGCTGGGAGAGGTAGAAATAAAAAGAAAAAATCTTTGACATCATCTTGTTTTCTTGTCATTTCTTCTTGATGTGAAGTGTAAGATTTTTAGTTAATTGAAATTTTAAGTTGGGGACAGGGCATATATTCACATAAATCAGTACTATCATATATAAAGGCGATAATAAATATCATATTTTCCAGTTCTCCTCTGCTTTTTGACCAAGTCTTTAAATTTTCTGCAGCCCTAGATGGTCCAGCTGACAGCCTTTCTGTGTGTATAGCTAGTGTTTGAATACTGTCTTGATTTTTCATTTGATTTGGATACTTGCTGGCACAGAAGAACTGAGCAGCTGCTCTTGAAATCTCATTACCTTTTGAGAGAGCTTGAGTAGTTAACAAGAATACATTGTACATGCTCCAGTGATCATTTCATTATGGATAGTAGAGTTCAGCATGTGATCACAATCATATTTTGTTAGAACTGGGAAAAGACCTTAGAAATCCAACAGTCTTGTCTTATAGATGAGGAAACTAAGGCCCACAGAGAGATGTATGTTTATATGTTTGTATTCATGGTAGTTATTTTCTAAGTATTCCTTCCTGGCTAGACTCTTTCCTTTTGACTTACTGCTTATATTATAAATATAAATTTGATGCCATTCATCAAACATTTTATTAGCATTTTGGTCACTAAAAAGCAAAATGGAAAGAATATGTTTGATTTACCATATAATTAGTAATTTTAAAGAATAGGTTTTTTTTTAAAGGGATCAAATATTCACGAAAGCTTGAAATGTTTAATAAAGCACGACACCTAATGGTGTTGAACTTCACAGACTTATTTTATTGAAATAAATTTCACAGACTGATAAAATTTTTGTTCCATTTTGGAAAGTAAAAATCACATCTGGTAAGTCATGATTTAATTTTTAGTTTAAACTTTTATCAAAGAATGTCTTTCCATTTTATTTTTCATGTAAGACCTTGAATAATCTTTTTAATACGGAGGTAACATAAATAAGCTAAGCCATTTACTAATGTCATTTTTCTCTACAAGTTCCTCTTTTATAGCTAAAAATATGCTTTCTTTTCTTGGCTTATGAGCATTCATTTTGTAAATTACATCCTTTGGTAGACAGGTTTTTTAAGTCTCATGTTTAAACTTTTTCCTCTCCACAAAATAGTTCTGGTTAATGACTGGAAGTTCTAATTCTGGTTAAGTTAGTAATTATGTGGTTTAGCTTGTATAATTTTTAATGACTGCAACTGTGGGTGTATTCACAGTACCTGAACAATTATCAACTGACATTCTTATTGAGAGAAGATTTAAAAAATTATGTCCCTAGCCAGAAATATATTGGACTATAAGAAATTCCATGAGAATAAGTTCAGGCATGTTCTAAGAATTCCTGAAGAAATGCTATATAAGGAAAGCCTTTTTAAAAAGTCATATGGTTGGTTTCTTGAACAGTAGTGGAGCTTTGGCTTTGAATATCTTCAAATCTTTAAATTTAATGTTTTAATAGTTTAGCATACCTACGTCTGTTTAGTTTTAGGTGATTTTAGGAACTTCATTGAAGTTCCAGAGATAGTACAAGAACTTCCTATATAGATATCTAATTCACTAGTTCTAATCTGTTCTTTTTCTCTTTTATCCATAAGCCACTTCTTACTACAAATTCTTAATTATCCTAATATAATACAAATACTAATTCCATGAAATATAACTAGGGGTCCATGTTGAGAGCCTTCCTTTCCTTGTCATGTTGTCACATTTGTTTCATGTTCTCCTAAGGTAAAATAGTGATGTGTTTTGTCAGCATGTTGCCTGATTATACATTTTGTTGACAGAAAATAATTATGTATTAAACATTTCTGGCAAATAACATTTCAGTTTGGAATGATAGAACACATGTGCTTCCACTATGTTTATTATAAAGGACAAAAATTGCAATGTGTCCTAAACAACCTCAAATGGCTTCAGTTTACCACTGCCTGCTAACTGATGGAGCTGTGCAAATTGGTGTAGATTCAATATTTGTTTTGATTTATGGGTTGACCTTTATTTGTTTCAATGTCAGTAACTGATTTTGTAATTGACTGAATTAATATGGACCTCTATCCTTTCCATATCCCTCTCCTTCCCCTCTCCCCCCCCCTTTTTTTTTTATTTTGTTTTGTTTCTAGGGATGATTTAGGATTCAGATTTATATCTGAACAGGTCAGTCACCATCCTCCCATTAGTGCATTTTATTCAGAAGGTCTCAATCAGGACTTTATCTTTCATGGCTCCATCTACCCCAAATTGAAGTTCTGGGGGAAAAGTGTAGAAGCAGAGCCCCGAGGAACAATTACACTGGAGCTTCTCAAGTAAGTATTGGATAATTTAGTGTATGGGTCTTTCCACTTAAAAGGAAAAAACGAACTATTTCTTTGAAAGATAATTTGTTTAATAAACATCTCTGTCTTGTTTCTGATTGCCCTTATAGTTTGATGGGTTAATTTATCTCCTCTAACTTGACCTAAGTAGATACTGTTAAAGATAAAAATCCTTTTTACTTGAAATACTTTATTAGATAAAAATCCTTTTTATTTGAGATACTTTGTTAGATTTTCTAACACTGAAAATTAACTTAAATACAAATTTTAAAGTCATATGATCTAGATGATCACTTATTCTGAAGAAGTTCAAATGTCTGGCTACTCAGGGACTTGATTACTTTTTTTTTTGGTACACTCTTAACATTCTCTAATTATTTGCTTAGTATAAGCAAAACTTTTTAATTTAGTGGTGAATATAAAGTTAGATAATTTCCTCATAGCCAAAAGTATTAACCTAGTTATTTGAGTACAGCAATATAATTTTAGAGACATAATCAACACAGTCATTTCCAGCAAATTAGCAAATATTTATACAGTATATTCAAAGCATTGTTCTGGATATTTAGGTACATACAAAGATAAATTTAAAAGTGGACTCTTATGTGAAGGTTATAATTTAGTAAATAAGATAAAACATGTACACAAATATCATAATCTACTTGAATTATAAAAGAGGTATAATGGAATTTGAAAATTTGGAATAAGGAGTTTCAGGTTGGGAATCATATCAGGTTTTTGGAGGATGTGGCTATTGAACAATACCATTCCAATAGATAGTAAATAGTGTGATTATCAGAAAGCGCAGGGCATTTGGAAAACAGTAACTAGTCCAAGTTGATTAAAACAAAAGATTTTTAATTAAAGATAGAAAAGTAGATTTTGGAGTGCTTTGACTGTCAGACTAATAGTCAGCAAACATTTATTAAGTACTTAGTATATGCCAGAAACTGTGCTAAGAACTAGGGAATACAAAGAAAGGCACTCCCTGCCTCCAATATCCTACTCTTAAGGAACTCATAGTCTTAATAATATACAATATAAGTAGAAACAAAATTTTAGCAAGATAAATTGGAGATAATCTCAGAAGGGAAGGCATTAAGATTAAAGAAGATTTGAAGGAAGCTAGGAGGCAGAAATGAGAAGGGAGAAAATTCTAGGTAAGAGATACAGCAAATCAGAATGCTCAAAGCTGGGAAGTGACTCTTGTGTTGATGCTGGCCTTCCAGCAAGAAGGCCTAGTGATGCTGAAAGGCCAGCATGAAGGCCAGCATCACTAGATCATTAGAGTATGTGATGGAGAATAATGTGTAAGAAGACTAGAAATGTAGGAAGGGACTAGGTTATGAAAAGCTTAACAAACAAGGGTTTTACTTGAGATACAATGGAAAATCACTGAAGAGTTCTAAGCAGTAGAGATCAACTAGAGGTGTTTTAAAATTTAAAAAGATTAATCGAACTTTAGTGCATGGTTGCGATTATTGCAAGGAGAAACTAGAAATATGGAGACTGATAAGTCAGTTATTTCAGGAATCTAGGTGAAATGGATCTTAGCAGGGACATATTTTGGTAGCCTACTCTACATCCCATCTTATACATAAACTAGTATCCTCAAGCTTTGCTATACCAGGACTCTTTCCCACATATATGTATTTAGCCAAATATATCAGTGGTGGCCTGTCTCCAAGGAAGTTTACTTATCACAAGTACCAATAAGGCATATAATAGACAATCTTCTCTATGACATTGTCCAAGATCAGGCGCCTTGAAAATAGTTTTCAGGGGGAGGGTCTTGGCCCAAAAAAGAAAAAATGTTTTTAGACAAATGTGTGACTATAATCCTTTAGTAATGCTTTTTATTCACAGTTATTATGGTTACAGATGCTACAGAAATTTTATCCACTTTGACAGATTTTAAACCATCCCTGTACCCAACCTGGATAGCTTTTGAATTCATGCTTTATAGAACACATTTGTTTTGAAGTTACAGATAACATAGTGGGTTTTGTGTTTCAGGAAGTAGACTATCCCTCATTGTAACTCCAGAATCCCATGATCTAATTTTTGCTGATAATTATAACTGTTAAAAGAATTTAGCACAGTACTTGCCAGATAGTAGGGCTCTGAATAAATCCTTATTGATTGATTGGTTTATGATAGCATCACTAGAAATATAGACTGCTCTTGTTTTTTCCTGGTCCAAGGGACAAAATTTATTGTAATTGTAATGCCATTACAAGCAATCTAAATTCCAAGAGAATTTAGCAAAGAAACAGAAGCAAAGAGACACATTTATCTGGTTTTTCTTGTTATAGATATGCTAATTTTATAGCTCAGAGGTGGGACCAAGGAGTAGTCTCTGGAATTTGATTCTATTTGACAGTCAACTGCTTATTTTTTTAAATCTAGAATTCATTAGTTTCTTTTTCTCCAAGAAAGGTCCTATTTTAATGGACCAGGCAAAAACAGTAATAAGGGCCTAAACTGGAGTTTTAGACCAGGACATAATCCTATTCTGTTATCATTAAATAGATGATCCCTATCCATTTTATCATTTCCTATCCTATGGCAAGTACACTCATATTAACTATTGCAAGTACACTTTGTTAACTCAGTTCACTATAAATTTTTCTCATCTAACCTGAAACTGAGACTTCACTTCTGCACAACAAACCTTTTATTCTTCCCTAAATGACTTTTTATTATAGTGTTCACAGTGGCCATTAAAAACCTCTCATGTAGGATTAAAAGAAAAATAGCTAAAGTGTGTGTAGTAAAGGTAGGATTTACTATTTTGAACTTGATGGGATAGTTCCTTATACTTCCAAGTTTTCATACCAATGAACACATTGTTAACCACAATATGAGTTTTCTTGAGTGTTTCTCTTTGGACAACTTCATAGAAAAGCAATTTTCCTTTGTCTCAGTCTTCTTTTATTGCTTATTAGCTTTCCTTGACATTTAAGTAAAAGGCTTTGTTGAGGTTACAAAGGAAAGAAAAAAATAAATTTCAAACGAATGCTAAATAAATAGCCCCTATTGAGGGAGTTCAAAGAAATATTGTACTCTTCTACAGGTTTTAAACTCATTATGGTTTAATTCTCTTTGAGATCTTGTCCCTTTGGGTCATGCAGTGAGTTCACTTTTCTGATCTTTGACTTGCTTGGTTTTTTTTTTACATCTTTCACAGACATAATGAAGCCTACACGTGGACAAATCCTACCTGCTGTGTACATAATATAATTATTGGCAAATTGTGGATAGAACAGTATGGAACAGTTGAAATTTTAAATCACAGGTAATAGAAGAAAATTTGGGGCTTAAAACATTTTTCTAGCTACAAGTTACTGTGCATGTCTTCATGTAATGATCAGACAAGATACTGGCGCAAGGTTGTCTTTTTTTATTCTAGAAGGAACATAGGAATAACTGAGTCCCAGCTCTGACACATTTAACCATGGCCACGTCACTTAAACTCTCTGAACCTCATTTATAAAATGTGTATAATTATATTTATACTAACTCCATCACAGAGCTATCCGTGAGGGAAATACTGAGTAAATCTTCAGTGTGTTTTTTTAAAGAAAAAGTATTGTTGATTCTTATTTTTATTCTGTTGTCTTAAACTGGTACATCTGTCATGTATTACTTTACTTTTGCATCTTATAAGTCTTGCATAGGATAAGTGCTTAAGAAATATTTGTTACATTTGATTTGTGATTGCCATCTTAACAGTTATGCAATTTTAATATTTTTATCAAATTTTGAATTGGTTAATCTTGTTTTATTTTGTCCTTCAATTCAACAAACATTTATTGTGTCTATATATATATATAAAACACTGAAGATGCAAAGATAAAAAATGGACAATATTTTTAGTAAAGGAGATAAGATGTACATAGATTAATACAAATTAGAAAATGATTCAGTGTTTAGGAGAGATCAAAGAGAGTGACACAAGAGGTTGAAGAAAAGAAGATAACTTACAATTGGGTGCATTATGGAAGAATTTATACTGCAGAGGGATCCTAAAATAGGCATTGAGGAAGAAGTATTTCAAGATATAGAAATGGGAGGTAGTGAGAGGTAATCTGCTCTGGTGAGATTTGGAGGATCTGAGGAGTAATATGGGGAATAGAAAGTGAAAGACAAGAGGATAAGATCAAGGAACAAGAAATAGCTGATTTTTACTAGCACACAAAATATATGAAAAGGATTAATGTGAAACAAGACTAGAGAGGTAGTTTAAGATTAGATTGTAGAGGAATGCCAAATTAATGAACTTGTCTTTTATCCCATAAGCAATGGGGTTTTTGAGCATGGGAAACTGACTTTGGTAGTGGTAACTTTCACTAGTTTGGAGAGGGGAGGCACAGAAAGCAGAAACAGGGTATGAGACTATTTTTTTAAAATAATTTTTTATTGATAGAACGCATGCCAGGGTAATTTTTTACAGCATTATCCCTTGCATTCATTTCTGTTCCAGTTTTTCCCCTCCCTCCCTCCACCCCTTCCCCCAGATGGCAAGAGTCCTTTACATGTTGAATGGGTCGCAGTATATCCTAGATACAATATATGTGTGCAGAACCAAACAGTTTTCTTGTTGCACAGGGAGAATTGAATTCAGAAGGTATGAGACTATTTTAATGGACCAGGCAAAAAAGATATCAAGGGCCTGAACTGGAATTATGGCTTGACTTAATCCTGTTCCCACTTCCCATCATTAAATAGATGGTCCCTATCCATTTTGCCATTTCCTATCCTATTGCAAGTACACTTATGTTAACTATTGCAAGTAACCTTTGTGAACTGAGTACACTATAAATTTATTTCATCTAACCTCAAACTGGGACTTCACTTCTGCACAATAAACCTTTTATTCTTTCCTAAATGACTTTCTATTACAGTGTTCACACTGGCTATTACAAAACTCTCTTATTATGTACTTTCTTCCCACTCCCTCTCAACAGAAGACCTTGCTGTATACTTTACTGGGAAAAAAAAAATAGAGGGTTTCCTTTACAAACTTCCTCTCTACTCCCACTCCACATCTTCAAATCTCTAGCCATCATCCCTCTTCTTTTCCTTGCTAAAGCTAATCCCTCACTTGTACTTTTGAGTGTTGCCCATTTTCTATAGGAGGCTTTATCTTCCTCCAATCTCTCTCCTTCCAGCATAATCTCTTTTTTCTTATATTCAGGCTTCTAATCTACTCCTTTCTTCCTGTGTAGACATGCTCAGGTCTTTTTTATCTTTTAAAAAAAATCCTTAACTTGTTTTCATTTTCTCAAGCTATTATCCTATATATTCTCACCTTATCAGAGATAAAAAAATTCTTTCATGGGTCTTCCTGATTGAAAGTGTGTGGTTCTAAGGTTCTGTCTGATCTTTTATCTTGATAAACTTTCTCCCTTGGTGCTCCTGTCAGTTCCCGTGGGTTCAATGATCATCTCTGTTCAAAAAAGTCCAGAATCTAGAAATAAAAATAATTTATATTTACATAATACTTTAAGATGTGTAAAGTGCTTTAACACAGTTTCATTTGATATATATATCTTTATGTAAACATATGTATATACACATATTTGTTATTTTTCAGTTGTGTCCAACTTTTTGTGATCCTGTTTGAAGTTTTCTTGGCAAATATACTGAAATGGTTTGCCATTTCCTTCTTAGTTCATTTTATTGGTGAGTGAGGCAAAAAAAATTAAATGACTTGCTCCGGGTCATATAGCTAGGAAGTATCTGATGCCAGATTTGAACTCACGAGATGAGTCCTCTTTATTCTAAACCTAGTGTTATAGCCACTATGCCACCAACTATCCCCTTCACCTAGCTGTTCCTTTCTATAGATATTCAATGTATAAATATAATACACCCACATATAACATATACACATGTGTATGTTTTTTTTAATATGTTTTTGTGTGTCTTGAATCCTAATCTTTCTCTTGAACTTTAACATTTACAATTAGATGTCCTGTAGACATTTGGAGAACCTCTGTTTGACTTCAGGTTTTCATCACTTCTCACATGAAGTATTATAATGACCTCTTAATTGTTCTCTAGTTCAAATATGGCTGGAAAATTAAACAAATTTGTTAAAAATACATTTAACCACATCATAAAATACATACTACATATCACATATATAAAATTACATCATATCTTATGAAAAACTTCAGTAATGCCCTGTTGTGTCTAGGATAAGACAATTCTCAATTGTAGGCTTGTTTTCCTTTACAGGCTGACTTTTACTTAGCCTCCTAGTCTGTTTTCATAGATAATTCTTTTATTCATTATTTGTTCCATTCACATTATTCTGCTCACTCATCCATTACCTGATATTCCAACTTCTACCTCTGTGATTTTATTCAAGTAGTCTCCCATGTATTCCTCATCCCTCCCTGACAGAATTCTGAGCTTCTTTAAAAGTACTGTGTAACTGTCCATAGGGCTATATAACCATGTGTACTCTTTGACCTAACAATACCACTAGTGGGTTTGTATTCCAAAAGAGATTTTAAAAGAGGGAAAATAATAGCTCTTTTCTGGTTCTAGGGAGTTGATTATTGAGGGGATTCTTATCATTTGGGGAATGGCTAAATAAAAAGTGGTATCTAATTATGATGAAATATTATTGTGCAATAAGAAATGCTGAGCAGGATGCTCTCAGAAAAACCTGGAAAGTCTTCCATGAGCTGATGCAAAGTAAAATGTATTGTGTACAAAGTTATAACAATATTATAAAATGATCAGCTGTGAATCTTAGTTATTCTCAACATTACAGTGATCCAAGACAACTCTGAAAGACTTATGTTGAAAAGTACTGTCCATGCCCAGAGAAAGCACTCATGGTGCCTGAATACAGATTGAAACATACTTTTTTCTTAACTTTATTTTTTTGAGGTTTTTTGGTTTATCTTTTATGACATAAATGTTATGGAAATGCTCTGCACGATTACACATGATTAACCTATATTAAATTGCTTGCCCTCTCAATGAACATGGGTAGAGAAGGAAAAGAGGAAAGAATTTGGAACTCAAAAATTTAAAAATGTTAAAAATCATTGTCTTGTATCATTATCTTGTATCAGATCATCTTATGACCTTACCTGCACATGCTATGCTTCCCTAGTATCTGACAAATGTTAGGAACTTGATAAATGTTGCTTGAATTTTATTGAATGCTGTAGAATTTGAAGATAAGAAATTGAGAGGCCTGGGTCTTTAGTCATTTATATGACAGAGATGATGGCTGATGATGGGGACAAGAGAAATCCTGTGCTTGCGTCACTAAGGAAGGCAGATGTATGCTGTGAAAGTCATCAAATAACAGCAAGAAATACTAGTAAAAAGATTCTATTTGAATTGGTGGTAAACATTGAAAATGGTTTAGTATTTAGTATTTTTTTGGGGGGGGACAATTTTTTTTTTTTACACTTTAATACAAAATGAGAATACAAAATACAAATTAAAAAAAAGCTGCTTTGTCAGTTCTTTTCCATTTTCCCTAATAATCTTTGAAAAGAGATTAATTTAATGTAATCAAAATTATCCATTTTCTCTCTCATAATACTATCATAAATTGTTCACCTATCCTTAAGTCTGATAGGTAATATGTTCCATGTTCAAATTTTCTTTTGCTATCTCTCTTTATATCTAGGTCATATATCCATTTTGACCTTATCTTAGTGAATTGATGTAAGATATTGGCGTATGCTTAATTTCTGCAGACTGCTCTCTAGTTTTCTCAACAATTTTTACCAAATAATGAATTCTGATCCCCAAAACTTTAAGTCTTTAAACTTGTCAAACATCTGATAACTATATTAATTTTCTGCTGTAGATTTCTTCTCTGTTCTGTTGATCCATCTTTCTATTTCTTAACTAGTACCAGATACTTTTGATAATTACTGTCTTATACTTTAAAACCTGGTACTGTTAAACCTTCTTTTACACTTTTTTGCATTAGTTCCTTTGATATTGTTGATCTTTTGTTCTTTCAAATGAATTTTGTTATTTTTTTCAGCCCTGTAAAATAATTTTTTGGTAATTTAATTGGTATGGCATTGAATAATATAAATGTTTTGATAAAATTATCATTTTTATTTTATTGATCCTGTCTACCTGTGAATAATTAATATATCTTCACTTATTTAAATCTGATTTTTCTTTCTGTGTATGAATAAAATTTTTTATGCTTTTGTTCATATAGATCCTGGGTTTGGTTTGGCAGGTGTACTTTATACTGACTAGAATAATCTTAAATCAATCAATCAATCACTAGCTATCTCTTCCTGCAGGATCCTGTTGATAGTATATAGGAATACTGATGATTTATGTGAGTTTGCTTTAATATCCTCCTACCATGTTGAAATTATTATTTCAATTAATTTTTTTAGTTGAGTCTTTAGGATATTCCAAGTATGTTTGTAAAAAGATAGTTTTATTACCTACCTCATTTCTTATTCTGATTCCTTCTATTCCTTCTTCTTTTTCTTCTCTTATTGCAGTTGCTAGGATTTCTAATACAATATTCAATAATATTGGTGAAAGTGGGTATCTTTGTTTCACACCTAACTTACTGGGAAAGTTTCTAGCTTATAAATCATGCTCACTAATGGTTTTAGGTAAATGTTTATTAAAGAAAACTTTCAAGTGTTTTTAATAGAAATGAGTGTTATACTCCATCAAGTGCTTTTTCAGCATCTCTTGGTATTTTTCCTTCTTGTTTCTTTTATTATTGATATAAACAATTATGTTAATTGTTTTTCTTATGTTAAAATATCCTTACATTTCTGGTATGAATTCTACTTGGTTGTAATGTGTATAATCTTTGTAATATATTGTTATCAACTTTTAGTTAGTATTTTATCTATAATTTTTGCGTTTATATTCATTAATGAAATTGGCCTATAATTTTCCTTTTCTGTTTTTACTTTTCCTGGTTTAGGTATCAGTATCATATTTGTTTCATAAAAGGAGTTTGGTAGGATCCCTTCTTTGCCTATTATTCCAAATAATTTGTTTAATATTGGAATTAATTGGTTTCTAAATGTTTGATAAAATTAATTTGTAAATCTGGTCCTGGTGCTTTTTTTTTTGGAAGCTCATTTATGGTCTGTTCAATTTCTTTATCTAAAATACATCTATTTAGATAATTCTATTTCTTTTGCTAACTTGGGCAATTTGTGTTTTTGTAAATACTCTTCCATTTTGTTTAAGTTGCTAAATTTATTGGCATGTGATTGGGCAGAACAACTCCTTATAATTACTTTGATTCAATTTCTTTAGTGGTATATTCACTCTTCATTTTTGATACTAGTTATTTGGTTTTCTTCCCTTTTTAAAAAAAATTGTTAATGGTTTATTTTATTTTGTAACACCAACTTTTATTTATTAATTCAATATTAAGTTTTATTTCATCTTTAATTCTCAGGATTTCAAATTTAGTATTTTATTGGGGATTTTAAAATTTGTTCTTTTTCTAGTTTTTTAAATTGCATACCCAGTTCAACATTGAATACTTTACAAATTTTCTAGAAAACAAATGTTATCTTTGAAATGTGATGAAAAAAATTTTATATTGCAGTGGAGTTTTATGATTTCTTTTTCTAGAACTGGAGATAAGTGTGTACTTAATTTTAAACCATGTGGACTATTTGGGAAAGAACTTCATAAAATAGAAGGATACATTCAGGACAAAAGGTAGGTGCAAATCATTGTTGGTTCAAAGTAATTCCTGTCTTAAGCTTCTATATAAATTATTTTAATTTGGATTTTATTTTTTCAAAATAATTGAATTTTGAACTTAAATTTTTTTCTCCTTCTAGACCTATCAATTCATTAGTGTAAAGGAGCTCCTAGTAAGCAAATTTCTACCATTGCAAATCACCAGCTGTTTTGCAACTTAGTTTCTAGGGAGCATGGAGAGTTTAAATGACTTGCCAAGTGTCATAAAGCTAGTATGTGCCTGGGAAGAGTCTTGAACCCACCTCATTCTTACTCTGAGATAGACTACTCATCATGATTCCAGCTTCTCTTATGATTGACCATCATAAAATGCTTGAGTAATTTGCCAACTGTTAAATCCAAACTAGCTCCCTGGAGGTCTCAGGATCAGCCAGAGTCAGGATAAATAAAAGTTCTTGGTCTTTAGGGGGAGATGTTAAAAGAAGCCGGAGTTTTGCCAAAGATCCCTTCTTGATTCTGGAGTCCAGAATCTCCAACTTTCTCCTCCTCATCCTTGCCTATGATTATCTATATACACCAAACATCGAGCTAGCACCAGTGGTGAGAAGAGCCATTTTTCCAAACATATGCTTTGTTTCATATCAAATAGGTAATTAGCCTGAAGTGCTCTGATTCAAGCATACCTGTTCATAGTTTCAGTCCTTTACAGCCAACAGGATTAAAAATAAAACTTTTATTGCTTCCTTTTACTCTTGCTTAAAATCATCAAAATTTTTTTTATTTCTATTACATGTTCTTTATGTATTATAATTTTATCAAATGAAATGAAAGGTGACTTAATTGATACCCTTGACAAATCTCAACCTACAGATTAAAATAATCAAATTGCTAATATTTTTCTTAGACTTCACCATGTCTATAGCTTGTCTATGTAAAACATAGACAAGTTAAAAAAGGTAAGAAGTTTTCAAGTTATAAAAGGTAGGAAAACAACTTAAGGAGGTACATTTTCTTTTTTTGGGGGGGGGGGCACAATGGTAGAAAAATTCCTTCTGTCATGATACTGTTGAAACCAGTGATCTTAGTAACATGTGATTTGTGTACTTTTCTCACATAAATTGCTTTGGAGAAATTATGTTGCCAGTTTAAAAGCAGACGTGTGAATTTTGTTTCTCTATGTACCTATTTGCAAGAATTCCTTTGTCTACTTAAACCTGAGCCTAACTAGTTTGTGATGAGAACTATTTGTTTTTTATGATTGGCTTTTGGGTTTTCATAGTTTTTAAATACTTTTTTAGTATTTTGCAAGCAGATAAATTATTGATGCTTTTGTTATAATCTGTCTTTTGCCTTAATTTATTTCAGTGGCTCTTGTGAAAAGTGACCTTTCTTGGCCAGATCTTTTACCTTTCTGAGGTTCAGTTTCCTCATCCAAAAATGGAAAAAGTAGAATTAAATTATGGTTTCTTCTACTTGAATATTTGCATTTTAAAATGAAAACATTTAATATTTCTTAGGTGTCTGTGCCCTACTGGATTTAAAAAAACTGTTCAAATAACCCATAAAATAACTTGGAGCAAAAGGATGAGGAAGTTTCCTTCATGTGAATTTTAAATTCACATTTAAATTATTAATTTGTTAATTATAATAATTATTATGTATTTCTCACATAATATATAATAATTATTAAAATAATAATAATCATTATTGGTTACTAATTAATTTATTAATTAAATTGCAATTCAACTTATACATTTGAAAAGGATAGCAGCCCTTGTACATGAGAACAGAAAAGAAAGGTTGCATTACACACTTCTGAAGAACCAGTCTTATATATCATAAAACCTGTTTTTGTACATATATTAAGGCAGTGTAGAGAGACATATTTTCAGTGACATGTGATTTGGAGGCCTGGTACTTACTGCCACTGGGTGTGTACATTCTTGCTTGTTCTTAATTTTCTAATTTTCATGCTTTTAGATTAGATTGCATTATTCCTGAAAGTGTATTTTTGTAAATGTAGTTCTCCTTCTACGAACAGATCATTTTTCTTACTGTTAGATCATTGTTGCACAATGAACTTCATAGATGATAGTATTTTTTACAAGACTACTAACAATAATAGTTAACATTTGCGTGACACTTTAAGGTATATAACATTCTTCACATACATTTCCACATTTGGTCTTCATAATAATCCTGCTGCGGTTATCTCCTTTTTACAGGTGAGGAAGCTGAGGTTCATGGAATTGAAATGCCATTTCTCCAGGGTCTATGCATTCCAGTGTCATAGGCAGGCTTAGAATCCAGATCTTTCATGACTTCATTTTGTATTGATTCCAGGCAGGACTTTCAAAAGTTACATCATTTTACTACTCTCCATGTTAGAAAAACATAAAACATATATGTTACCTTTTAGTTGTTGAACAAATGTGAAATTACCCTTTAGAGTAATTAAACCTAAGTTAAGGGAATATTGCCTTTGTCACCAGAAAAAGCAGATATTATATGTCATCTCTTAAGCCTTCAATATAAGCATATATCATTCTTATTTCTTCCTCACTACTTAAAAGAATATGACTTTTTGTTTATTACTTACCACTATTCAAATTAAAATTCTGCTGATTTAAATGAATAGTTTATAATTCATATTATCTGTTCAGAAAATAAAATAAAATTCTCTTTGACCACAGCAAAAAGAAGCTCTTTATGATATATGGCAAATGGACAGAATGTTTATGGGGTATAGATCTTGTTTCCTATGAGTCCTACAAAAAGCATGAAAGGAAAGGTGACCACCAGAAAAAAGCAAAACAGGTAAGGTTTTTAATACTTGGAATAAGTGATCCTGTGAATTTTTATGGTATATTTGAGAACAAAAATAGGTAGATGAAGAGCGTCTGAGTAAATACCTATAAATTAGCTCATGATTACTGACATCTAGCAAATCATCCTTATTTTCAAATTAACCTATAAGAAGATTACAGTGTGCCCTAGTGTCCCTAGATAAGAAATGGGAAATGAATGAGGTAGTTACAGTTTTTCCTTCATAATAAAACAGGCTAGCTAATTTCTGGAGTATATTGAAACTAAAAACTGTGAGCTGAATGTTATTTGAGTTCATATCTTTCTACTGTCTTACTGATTACCCAATCCAAAGACAGGGAAACAAATCTTATTTAAAAGTTTATCTCCTTGCAAGGCCTATGTTCATTCATATTTCCCACAAAGACATTTCAGTTCTTTGACTTTTTTCACCCTTATAGTTAATGTTTATAATTAAAACCCCCTTTTTTTTTCTTTTGGTTTTCAGTACTAGGTAATGTATTTAATAATCAGTGTTAGGAAAAGAATCTTTTTTCTTTGTCCCATGCAATATTGTACTTTGGGGCTAGTTCATTATTCAATGTAAAATTAAAGTTGAAATTTGAAGAGAAACAGATTTTGATTTCTATTAAATGAATTGGGGTATATTGGAGACGTTCATTTTTTATTTAATAGTCAATATCTGCCATACTTTTCACTTTTTTTTATATTGTGATATAAATGGGCTATAATAGTCACTTTTGCCATTATGTTCACTTATTTTAAAAGCTTATTCTTTATTTAAAGGAAGTGTGATCATCAAAGGTTGTTTATTAATTGATGTCTTTGTAAATATTTAACCTTTGCAGCAGGTTTTTAAACATTAGATTCTTTTTTTTCCCCCAAAGGCCTTTAAATATATGTATATATGTGAGGGAGTTGGACTAAGGCTCCTTCCAACTTTGAATAAATGATACTATATATAATACTGTCTTGGGGCTAAATCTATATATTCTGAGGTTATTGCCACCTAAGAATCTCTAAGTGGAAACGGCATATGTCTTAAGGAAAGAAATATACGTACAGATGTTGACAAATTGTCTTTCAAGATGATCAGTGTGATCTCAAATAAAATTCCATTTAAGAAAGCAATTAGCCACTTTGAATCTATATTATGCAATATTGTATATAAATTACATAATACAGGTAAGCATTTATTTTACCCTTTGATTTATCCTAATCAGTTTTGAAAGGTATTGAGCAAATTGACATTGGTAAAATCTTTAATATTAGAGAAGAGTGCTGGAACTCTAGAAACAGACAGCTGTATTCTTTTCCCCAAATCAATGGTGACTTGACTAAATTGGGTAAGACATTATTTTTTCTTAATAAAAACCCTCTCCCAAGAAAAGGGGAAATTCTTCCCTTTGTTTTATTAACAGAGTTGTTGATAATTTTTGAAGTTCAGCAATCAAATATTACATAGTGGTATTTCATAAAATGTTTTGGAAATAGAATTCTGGATACCAAGAAGGCAGGAATTGTGTGGATCAACTTGGTGGCAACTCAGAAAAGCTTTGTGAAGTAGAAAACGGACTAAGATTGATTTATATAGGGAATTAAACTATAGTTGATGTTTAATGACTTAAGAACACCTGAGTAAATGCTGTTAAATAGTTTAATGGAGGAATTTATTGAAAATTTAAAATACTTTGGAAATAATATTACAAAAATGACTTTTTAAAAAGTTTATATAACCTTTTGAAATTCAAAGTAATTCCTTTTTCTGTTTAGCCTCTATGAGTACTCTCTTCTATATTCTTTCACTGTAATGTCTACTCAGTTTAATGTATGCTTTTTTTTTAAACTGAGTGAACAAATGGTGCCTATGCTTTGCTCAGTTATCCAGTGAAGCTTTACCTCTTCACTTTGAGCCTTATTATGTAAGAATCTTTACTGCCTTCAGTTGTGGTAGGTTAAAAAGTTCCTGCCCTTGTGAAGCTTATTAAAAGAATAAAAGATAAGCAGTAAGTTACGATAATTGAATGAAGGTCAATATTGTATAACAAGGTTATTAGAAAGTTCGGGTTTTTTTAAGAGTACTATGTGAGATTCAGTGGAGGAAAATTATTATTTATAGAATATTAATGAAAACTTTGTGAAGAAGATGCCTTTTAATTTGAGCTTTAAAGCATAGGTAGGAATAGGATAGATAGGGCTTATCAAATAGATTATTTCCCCCAAATTTTGAATATTAGCTGAACTATTGATTTGTTACCATAGTACATAATTTATAAAAGCTAGTTTTTAAAAATCTTTTTATGGCCATAAAAAGGATTCATCTTTTTCTCTTGGTTGAATACGTGTAGAAATTTTCAATCCTAAAGGTGAGTATAAATAAAGCACCTATTCTGTTAAAAAGTTACTTCTTAAAGATGTTCTCAGCTATAGGACTTTCTATATAGCATTAGTATTTAAATGTACTTTGAATTTTATTTGTTTATATAGCTTACTTAATAGTATACATACTTTAATTTGTTTGACTAAAAGGAATGTTATTAGAGAATAGGAACAGGTCATAAATTTGTGGCTTATTTTCAGAATTCCTAAACTTTATTGACCTTGTGTCAGATATTTCATTTTACAGATCTCTGCATGGGAATCAGAATTAGAGTTTATGGAAATATCTGTCATGTATTTTTAAAAAGAATCTTAGTGTTAGACAACAATTCTCCATCATCTTTCATATCTAATCACTTAGCAAGTGCTATCAATTCTATCCCCACAAAATCTTTCTTAGCTTTCTTTATTTTCTTACTATCATTGCTACCTTCTTTTAAACCCAAAGTAATACTTACCTGGATTGATGCATTAATTCTTAACTATTTAACTTGACTGTGCTTTCTGCCTCCAGTATTTCTCCCTCTCTCTTCCATCCTTCAAATTGCCACATTATCTTCCATAAGTATATATATCCTTTCTTATCTACCAGATCAAATTGTTTGCTTTCAGATCTTTTTGTAATCTGATACTGCCGTACCGTTCCACATCCACCATTTCATCAATCCAGTTTTTCTAGGTATTATACTCACCAGATGCCATTCCTTTACTCATGCCATTTTTTGTGGCAGGAATGGCCTGCCCATTTTTTTTTTTTTAAACCTATTTCTTGTCCTCAATTAAGGCCTTTTAAATGCTATCCCCTCCATGGTCCTTTCTGATTCCCCTTTTTATTAACAACCTGTTTTAAAGTATCACTTTATTTTGTACCTCTCTAATTAATTTAAGATGTAGTATTATATATTTAAATTATCTGTTTATGACTCCCCTTCCCAAACTTTAAATCCCAAGAGGACAAGAAACATGTCCTATAAACTTGTAAACTTTGTGATTTGGTACCTAGACTTACTAAAGTGTCTACTACCTGTAATATTAGGTGATTAATAAATTTTTTGTGAGTTAAATGAGTAAATTCTGCATTAAACACATGGCTTTACATATTTTAGGAGGATGAGACTGAAAAATCTGAGAGTGATGTGGCTGATGATGTACCTGAGATCCAAGATACAGTACATGTCATACCTGGCAGTGAGCTTCTTTGGAGGATAAACAGTAGGCCTCCAAATTCTTCTCAGGTAAACACATAGAAGAATAACCCTTGGTTTATAAGGGTATTTCTGAGCATATATTCCTACTGTTAGTCATGTAATGATACATAAAAGCTCCATGCTATTTTCATCTTTTAGGAAGAGGATATATAGGATAGAATCTGGAGATGGGTCAGATCTGAGATTGTAGGAAATATGAGTTTTGACTCTTGACAGGTAGATTGGAGAGGTATGGAGGTGCTTAGTCATGCTGTCTTAGAAAAACAGGGATATATGTTTGCCTGCCTAATCTTAGGCTTAGATTGCTTGCCCTAAATGATTTTTTGAGCAACTCTGAAGTCTTTCTGTCTTCTAAAACAGAAATTGTTAACCTGTGGTCCATGTACCTGGAGTTAGTGAACTCGAATATGGGGGAAAATTACATTTTAATTTTCACCAATCACTGAAATGTAGCATTTCCTTCAGTCATGAATATAGGCAACAAACATTGGGAAGGAACCATAGGCTTAAATAGTCTGACAAAGAAGTCTATGACACCCAAAAGAATTAAGAAGATCTGTTCTAAAGATTAATTTTTTTGAATTTTTAACAGCAAAACATAATCTTCCTTATTTTTATCTTTGTAATCCCAGTATTTTGCCTATGGTACTTGCATAATCATTTTTTGTTGAATTGAATATTAAGCATTTTTCTTTTAATGCTTGAATCTAAGATGAAAAGATTTATAGTTTTCTACTAGCACTGATCCCTAAAATTATAGATTTAAACAAAACCAACAAAACTGCATGATTATATCAATAGCTGTAGAATAATCATTCCATGAAACACAGTGCTTATTGATCTTTTTAAAAATTCTTATTTATTTAATTA
Organism: Antechinus flavipes; assembly: GCF_016432865.1. NCBI lineage: Eukaryota > Metazoa > Chordata > Mammalia > Dasyuromorphia > Dasyuridae > Antechinus > Antechinus flavipes. The sequence goes on from NC_067399.1 coordinate 252,319,754, forward strand.
AATAATAGCCTTTTATTTTCAAAATATATGGAAAGATGATTTTCAACATTCACCCTTGCAAAATCTTGTGTTCCAAATTTTTTTCTCCTTCTCTTTCCCCATCCTCTCCTGTGTGTGTGTATATAACATATACATATATAATATGTATATATGTTAAACATGTGCAATTCTTCTATTTATATTTCCACAATTATCATACTACACAAGAAAACTCAGAGCAAAAAAAGAAAAAAGAAAACAAAAAGTAAGCAAACAACAAAAAAGGTGAAAATGCTTATGTTGTAATACATATTTGTTCCCCACAGTCCTATTTCTGGATACAGATGGTTCTTTTCGATCACAAATCTATTGGAAATGGCCTAAATCACATTATTGTTGAAAAGAGCCATATCCCTAAGATGAAAGGAAAAGATAATGACGAATGTTGGAGGGGATGTGGGAAAACTGGGACACTGATACATTTTTGGTGGAACTGTGAATGGATTCCCATTCTGGAGAGGAATTTGGAACTATGCTCAAAAAATTATCAAACTGTGCCTACCTTTTGCTCCAGCAGTATTTCTACTGGGCCTGTATCCCAAAGAGATCCTCATGTGCAAAAATGTTTGTAGCAGCCCTTTGTGTAGTGGCAAGATAATGGAAACTGAGTGGATGCAGAATAGCTGAGTAAATTATGATAAATGAATGCTATGGAACATTAATTGTTCTTTGAGAAACGACTAGCAGGATGATTTCAGAGAAGCCTTAAGACACTTACATGAACTGATGCTAAGTGAAATGAGCAGAACCAGGAGATCATTTTACATGGCAACAACAAGACTATACGATGATCAATTCTGATGGACATGGCTCTCTTCAACATTGAGGTGATTCAAACCAGTTCCACTTGTGTAGTGATGAAGAGAGCCATCTACATCCAGAGAGAGAACTGTGGGAACAGAGTATGGAACACAGTATTCTCACTCTCTATTGTTTGCATTTTGTTTTCTTTCTCAGTTTTTCTTTTTCTTCCTTCTTGATCTCATTTTTTTTGTGCAGCAAGATAACTATATACATATGTATACATATGTTGGATCTAACATGTATTTCAACATATTTAACATGTATTAGACTATCTGCCAGCTAGGGAAGGGGATGGGGAGAAGAAGTGGAAAATTTGGAACAAAGGTTATGCAAGGGACAATGTTGGAAAAATTACCCATGTATATGCTTTGTAAATAAAAAGCTTTAATAATTTAAAAAAAAAAGAGCCATGTTTATTAGAATTGGTCATTGTATAATCTTGTTGTTACTGTGTATAATGATCTCCTGATTCTGCTCATTTCAGTTAGGAGATCAGTTCATGTAAGTCTCTTTAGGCCTCTCTGAAATCATCCTCCTGATCATTTCTTTCAGAACAATAACATTCCATAACATTCATATACCATATTTTATTCAGTCATTCCCCAACTTATAGGCATTCTCTCAGTTTCCAGTTTCTTGCCACTACAAAGAGGGCTGCCACAAACATTTTTACACATAGGGGTTTCTTTCCCTCCTTTAAAATCTCTTTGGGATATAGGCCCAGTAGAGACACTACTGAACACAGTTTGATAGCCCTTTGCGCATAGTTCCAAATTGTTCTTTAGAATGGTTGGATCATTTCACAATTCCCCCAACAATGTATTAGTGTCCCAGTTTTCCCACATCCCCGCCAACATTTATCATTATATTTTTCTGTCATCTTAACCAATCTGGGAGATGTGTAGTGGTACCTCATTAATTTGCATTTCTCTGATCAATAGTGACTTAGAGCATTTTTTCATGCCACTAGAAACAATTTTAATTCTTCATCTGAAAATTGTCTTTTCATGTCTTTTGACATTTGTCAATTGGAAAATGATTTGTATTTCTATAAATTTGAGTCAATTCTCTATATATTTTAGATATGAGGCCTTTATCAGAACCCTTGGATGTAGAAATTTTTTCCTGGTTTCTGTTTCCCTTCTAATCTTGTCTGAATTGGTTTTGTTTAGTACTCATTTATCTTAAAAACTCTACACGAATTTAGAAAGATCCTCCTTTATTCTAATTAAAAGTATACATCTGAAACTAAGAATTAGCATTATTTTGAATAAAGAAATGCTAAAACATGTCCTACAAAACAGTGGTAAAACAAAAGAGTATTATTTACTCTCTTGACTATTATTTGACAATATTGTACAAATATTAGTATTACAAAAAGCAAGAGAAAAATATCAAATGTATAAGCATCAATTAATAGGAGATGAAATATTCCCCTTTGCAGATGATCTGAGTGTTTGCTTAGAAGACACCATAGAATTAAGGAAGAAATTAATTGAAACAATAGTTTCAGTAAACTATCACAATGTAAAATACACGAAAATCATCAGCATTTCTTTCTATTTACCAAAAAAGAACAAATTAAAAAGTCTCTTAAGCAAAACTAGAAAAATCCATAAAACACTTGAGAATTAACCTATCAAGACACACTCAGGATTTTAATTAAAGTGTAAATCACTCTTTACAGAAAGAAAAAAAAAATTATTCAATATTGATAGTCAGGATCAATATAACAAAAATTACAATACTACTTCAATCATTTTGCAAATTTAATGCTTTATTAAACTACCAAGAAGTTACTTTAAAGAACTGGACAAAATATTACATTTGAAAAGTAAAAGATCTAGAAGCTCAAGAGAAATAAAGGAAAAAAAATAGGAAAGGAATCTAGCATTATTTTATTTTAAATAATTACTAAAAATCTCATTAAAAAATGAGAGGCGGCAGGACATAGTGAATAGAGAGCCAGCATCTCAAGCTTACTTGCTTTCAATTTCTGCCTTAATTCATTCTGGCTATGTAACCTTACCTATAACCTCTTAATGCTCTGGGAAACCCTCATATAAGAATGATAATTGCTATCTTCTTTGGGAGAATTTTCTCGGGATGTCCTCCCTACACTGATAAAATCACAAGCCCAGATGGAAAGAGATCATCAAAACTATTTTATGTAGTTTTATGAAGAATAAAGAAGAAAGAAAGAAAAATTAAGTCAGAGCATATTGGACAGTCAAGATCCAGAAGAACTCAGTAGGTTATTAGCCTCTTGTTGTATTAATCTAAGAACTCAAATATTGGCATAGTAGTTCTTTATTTGACAAGAAATTCTGGGAAAACTAGAAAGTATTTTGACATAAAAAGGGTTTTAGACCAGTAACTTACATCATATACCACAATAAGCACCAGTTTAAAGAAACCTAAACAAAAAAGTTCATATCATTTTTAAAAATTAGAGAAGAGGAGATAGGTATTTTTTATCTATATTTAGAATGAAAATTCATAATTAAAGTGATAGAAAAAAATCATGAAACATTTTGATCTATGTACTGAACAAAATAGCACAAGAAAAGAAGCTGTCAAGAGGAATAGAATAATCTTTGCATCAAATATCACTGGTTAAAAAAAAAAAGTCTGATATTTAAATATAAGGAATTGATTCAAATGCCTATGGGCTTGGAATGAGTCTTGACTCATTCCTCAGTAGGTAAGTGGTCGAAAGAGATGAACAATGTACAGATGAAAGAATGCTGTCATCAATGATAGAAAAATTTTGCAAAGGTGATAAAAGATGGAAATAATACTGGAGAGGTTATGGAAATATAGACAAACTAATGTTCTCTTGGAATTATGAATTGATTTAACTATTAGATAACTTTTAAGTTATTAAAATTAGTCATCTTTTCTCATTTTTTGACCCTAGTCATCCCTCTATGGGCATATAACCCAAGAATAAATATCAGAGATATAAAAAAATGTCCCCTATTTAATGGGTTCTTCAGAGAAGCACTTTTGTGGTAGTATGAAAACTGGAGGTGCCATTGATTGTATAATGGCAGAACAAATTGTGATGACTGAATAGAAAATAATATTATTGTAAAGTAATAAGTAATGAAAATGTGGAATTGAGAACAAGAACTGATGCAGTATAGTAGCAGAACCGGGACAGACAACAGGTGATGATAAAACATTTTATATTTAATGAGGTGATGACAAAGCATTTTATATTTAATGCTGATTCAGGGAAAGTTTTTTGTTGTTTTTGTTTTACATAATGTTCTTAGCTTAAAAATTAAAACCTGGTATGCAAAATAAACAATATATATGGTAGTAACTTTTTCTATATGTATTTTTTTCCAGATGTATAATTTTACCAGTTTTACTGTGAGCCTCAATGAACTAGAAAAGGGCATGGAAAAGATTTTAGCTCCTACAGATTGCCGCCTTCGTCCAGATATCAGAGGCATGGAAAATGGTAACATGGGTATGTTATTATTGTTGAATTATTTTAGCCTTCCATTGTTTTTAACTTCATCTTGCATTTCAGATAGAAAAATTTAAATCACTAGGTAAAATAACTCAGAATATTTCCAAGGGATGTTATGCAAAGCTGAAAAGTAATTTAATAATGATTTAATTATTAATAACAATTTAATTTCCTATAATTTCAAAAAAGTAAATAAATGTTACTGTAACTCAACAAGCATGTATTAAGTATTTAGTATGTGCCAGATACTGCTGAGGGCTTAGAAATATATAAAAGAAAAAAAATTATTGTCTCTGCCATGGAAGAATTTACATTCCAATGGAGGAGAGAATAGGTAAGTTATGAGGTATGTACAAGATCTATAGTGAACTGATGAAAAGTAATCTGAAATGGGAAGTTATCAGCAGTTCAATGTACTGGGAAAAACCTCCTGCCTAAGGTAGGCTTTGAACTGAGCCTTCAAGAAGATATAAGACAGAGGCACTTATAGTATTTGGAGATTCCTCAAACTCAAAAATTGTATTCAAACTTAGCAACACCCTTTAAATTGATTGTCATTGCTGCATTTGTTTATCAAATTATCTTTTTTTATTCTTCCGTGTGATCCACAAACCTTTGTATTCAGCTCTTTCTTTCATACTAATAGCATAAAGCTTAATAGGATATAAATGCTAAAGCTATTAATTTGGTTTTTAAAAGGATTGAGAATCAAGTACAATGTCTTATTATTGAAGCTTATTCTTTTGTCTCATATTTTTTGGTTTTATTATCGTGAAATGTATCATTGCTCATAATTTTCTAATCAAAATGAAATTTAATTTAGAAATTTGTAATTTTCCAATTTAACCCTTTTTTTTAAAGCTTAGACTTTTCAAAAAAGAATGTTAAAGCTAATCATTTTATCCATTATATCTGCCCATTTATGCTTTTTGTCTATATATTTTATTAAGAAATGGATTCCTTCCATTCAACTTTATTTCTAAAGACTTAACTCATTTATCCTAGATTTAGCCAGTCAGGAGAAAGAAAGACTAGAAGAAAAGCAAAGAGAAGCTCGGAAGGAGCGTGCCAAAGATGAGGAAGAATGGCACACAAGGTAAGTTTTAAAAAAGATATGGTGTTAATAAATCAGGTTGATGTGTGTTTTGATAGAAGTTTGTCATTTTCAAATCTCTTTGTATTCAAATGTATTGTAACTTATTATCCAGAAAAAATAAATTAAAAGCTTGAGGAACTTATCACCAATAGTCTAGCAACATGAAGATCTTTATTTATTTATTTTAATTTTTATTATATTTTTTCTTTACAAGTTATATGCATGGAATTTTACAGCATTGACAATTGCCAAATCATTTGTTCCAATTTTTTCCCTCCCTCCTCCCCCAGATGCCAGATTGACCAATATATGTTAAATATAACATGATGATCTTAATGAAGATGACAAATTCTTTAGTTTTAGTGACCCATAAAGCAAAAGTAGAAAATTATTCATTATCCTGTGCAAGTCCCCTTCTTCCTCTTCAGTGATGAAAAAAGGGTGCTTGTTGCAGGAATGAATCACTTTTTAGTGCTCGTGGATTGAAAAGGAAATAGTTTTGATGACAACAGCAACTCTTATAAGGTTTTTAATTTTTAGACCAATACACTATTGATACCCTAACTGGGATGAAGTGAAACAACTAGTGAAACAGCACACTAGTACAATGTCACTATATACATTTTCATTATTAATGAAGCCAGAAGATAAAAGAAAGTTGCAACATAAATGGAAAAATAGTTCCTGATTTTTCTGGAAGAAGCAATAAAGGAGTTGGTTGAATTACTTTCATTGTATATCCTAAGACGGCAAAAAAAAATTTTATGTGATTGTCATTTTTTTCTTTCATTACTCATGATAAGTACAAGCAAAATGACTAACATGAAGATAATTCTTAATTATGCACCAATATATATTGCAGAGAATGATGATATAGAGAAATTTTTAAAATAAATCAATAAAATCATTCAGATTAAGTCAGCATTTAGCCTTAATTCTCAGTACCTGCAATGAAAAGGTAGGCATAAAGAAAAATAGTGAAAAATATGTTGGGACATAAGGTAAGTTTTAAAAAAGATATGGTGTTAATAAATCAGGTTGATGTGTGTTTTGATAGAAGTTTGTCATTTTCAAATCTCTTTGTATTCAAATGTATTGTAACTTATTATCCAGAAAAAATAAATTAAAAGCTTGAGGAACTTATCACCAATAGTCTAGCAACATGAAGATCTTTATTTATTTATTTTAATTTTTATTATATTTTTTCTTTACAAGTTATATGCATGGAATTTTACAGCATTGACAATTGCCAAATCATTTGTTCCAATTTTTTCCCTCCCTCCTCCCCCAGATGCCAGATTGACCAATATATGTTAAATATAACATGATGATCTTAATGAAGATGACAAATTCTTTAGTTTTAGTGACCCATAAAGCAAAAGTAGAAAATTATTCATTATCCTGTGCAAGTCCCCTTCTTCCTCTTCAGTGATGAAAAAAGGGTGCTTGTTGCAGGAATGAATCACTTTTTAGTGCTCGTGGATTGAAAAGGAAATAGTTTTGATGACAACAGCAACTCTTATAAGGTTTTTAATTTTTAGACCAATACACTATTGATACCCTAACTGGGATGAAGTGAAACAACTAGTGAAACAGCACACTAGTACAATGTCACTATATACATTTTCATTATTAATGAAGCCAGAAGATAAAAGAAAGTTGCAACATAAATGGAAAAATAGTTCCTGATTTTTCTGGAAGAAGCAATAAAGGAGTTGGTTGAATTACTTTCATTGTATATCCTAAGACGGCAAAAAAAAATTTTATGTGATTGTCATTTTTTTCTTTCATTACTCATGATAAGTACAAGCAAAATGACTAACATGAAGATAATTCTTAATTATGCACCAATATATATTGCAGAGAATGATGATATAGAGAAATTTTTAAAATAAATCAATAAAATCATTCAGATTAAGTCAGCATTTAGCCTTAATTCTCAGTACCTGCAATGAAAAGGTAGGCATAAAGAAAAATAGTGAAAAATATGTTGGGACATATTATTCGGGTTTGAGAAACAATTGAGGTCAATAGTTTGTAAACTATGTAGAAGGCTTATGTAATAAATACTCTTGCAAGAAGAGTCAAGAGTTACTAGAGTTGGTTAAGCAGTGGACAACTTCACAATCAAAAAATGAAAATGACTGGCTTGACAGGAAATGATGTTGCTGATGTGTTTTGAAGCAGCTATGTACAATCAGCCTATAAGCAAAATTGAAGAAAAAATAAAAATGAGATGATGATATAGCATGCAATTAAAACAACTTTTACCTGAAATTTAAATAGCCCCAGACTTACCCTAAGTTAGTTAGCTAAGTGGAAAAATGGTTAGAACTTTGGACTTAGAGTCAGGAAATCCTCACTTCAAATTCAGACATTTGCTAGCTATGTGACCCTGAACAAATTATTTTTGTGTTTCAGTTTATTTTCTGTAAAATAGGAATACTAATAGCACCTACTTTCCAGTATTATGAGGATAAAATTAGATTATATTTGTAAAGTATTTTGCAAGCTTTAAATCAGTATATTTTATACTAATTTTTATTATTGTTATCTATTCAGAGAAGCTAAAAAATGGGAAAAGTTTAAAGAAACAGTTACCAACACTAATTGTCATAATTTCCTCTGGTCATTGAGACTAAGATAGAAACTAGAATGAAGAGGCTAAAGCAGAACAGTGGAACAAGCATTTATCCAACACCTGTTACATTCTACATATTGTGCTACTTCCTTTATAGCTACTCTCTCATTTGATCCTTACAACAACCCTGGGAAGACAGTGCTTTTATCCTCCCCATTTTATAGTTCAGGAAACTGGGGTAGACAGAGGTTAAGAGATTTGTCTGGGTTCACCCGGCTGATAAGTATCTAAGGCCAAATTTGAATTCACATCTTTCTGACTCTAGTTCTAGTCCTTAGCATTCTTCCTTCACCTCCATGTACTACCTAGTAGCCACATCACATTAGCCAGACAAAGCAAGAAACGTGAAAACAGAGACATGGAATAAAAATTCACTTTTATAATTTTATAAAGGAAGATAGTGCAAAATTATGAGTAATAGCGTCATGCCCCCAAACAAGGAGAAATAAAAGAGGAAAAAAGTTTACTGAAAGCTTGGTATGAGACCTGGATAAGCCAGAAGCATTTAAAGCTGAAAATAGGAGGAGGATGAATGGAAAGGAACTATTGACATTTCTATAGCAAAGTAGCATGAAAAATACAGAAATATGTTCAGAAGAATTACTTGCTGTCTTGGGGATAGAGGTGGGGGGGAAGGAGAGGGAGAAAAGTTTGGAACAAAAGGTTTTGCAAGGGTGATGTTGAAAACTATCTTTGAAAAAATAAAATACTATATCAAATCATATTTTTCTTTTTTAACAATGGAACCATAACATTTATTGTATGTGGAAGTGAAAATGGAAATGACATTAAATAAAACAAAGATGGGGGAAAAAAACTTGGGACCAGACTGAATTCTCTCGGTCAATCCCTTCTCCCCTCCCTGCCTTGAGAAGGCAAGCAATTTGATATAGATTACACATGCATAGTAATGCAAAACATTTCTGCATTAACCATGTTGTGAAAAAGAAACCACACCAAAGCAAAACAAGAAAAATAAAGTTTTTTGCAAAAAGTATGCTTTAATCTGCATTCAGATTCCTACCAGTTTTCTCTATGGAGAGAAATTTTTCATCATGATTCCTTCAGAATTGTCTTAGATTATTGTATTATTCAGAATAGCTGAGTTATTCACAGTTGATCATTATACAATTTGCCATTGCTGTGTACAGTGTTTTCCTATGTCTGCTCATTTCACTTTGCATCAGGTCATATAAATTGTCCCACATTTTCCTGAATGTATTTTTTGTAATTTTTTTGTAGCACAGGAGCACAATTTTCCTTGACTGTTATATTAGCTAATTTGATAGGCATGAGGTGGTATTTCAGAATTGTTTTAATTTACATTTCTCTAATCAGTAGTGATTTAGAGTATTTTTTCATATGACTTTAGATAGCTTTTATTTCTTCATCAGAAAACTGGCTGTTCATATCCTTTGACTATTTATCAATTGGGGAATAACTTTTATTATACAATTTCATTCAGTTCTCATATATATATATTTGATAAATGGGGCCTTTATCAGAGAAACTTGCAGTAAAAATTTCCCCTTAGTTTCCTGCTTTCCTTATCATCTTGGTTGCATTGGTTCTGTTTGTGTAAAGTCTTTTTAATTTAATGTAATCAATGTCCATTTCATATAATGCTCTGTTTCTTATTTGATTATACATTCTTTTCTTACATTCTTTTCTTATCCATAGATCTGACCCATAAAATTTCCTATGCTTCCCTAATTTATTTATACTCGATTTAGAGTATATATATATATATATATATATATATACAGAGAGAGAGAGAGAGAGAGAGAGAGAGAGAGAGAGAGAGAGAGAGAGAGAGAGAATGAGAATATAGAGTATATAAATGTACCCATTTTGGCCCTGTTATATAGTGTGAAATGTTGGTTGGTCTATACCTAGTTTCTGTCAAACTGCTTTCCAATTTTCCCAGCTTTTTTTTTTTTTTTTTTTTCAAGAATAGTGAGTTTTTGTTCCAAAAGCTGGGCTTTTGTTTACTACTGTGTATTGTAAACCTAATGTATTTACTGAGCCACCACTTGTTTCTTAGGCCGTACCAGATTGTTTGGATGATTCTTGCTTTGTAATACAATTTGAATCTGGTACTGCTAGGTCACCCTCCTTCACATTTTTTCACTGACTCCCTTAATATTCTTGACTTTTTGTTTTTCCAGATGAATTAAAAAAAATTTTTTTTTTTTTTGCTCTATCAAGTAATTTTGGTAGTTTGATTGTTTTGGTAGGAATTGGTTCTTAAATTATCTAAAAGAGGGACATAGCATATTATTTGAAAAAATGATGAATGGTATACTATCTCCCCCTAAAAAATTCAATGGAGGAAAACATCATAGAATCATACAGTACTTTTAACAATCGTACACCTTATTTTACAGATAAGGCAATTGAGACACAGAGAAAATATGACTTGCCAAAGGTTATATAGCCAGTAAGTGGCAGAATCAAGATTTAAGCCTACATACTCCAGCTCTCTTTACTGTTTCCACCAACCTCATATGTTTAGGAAAATGTCTACACATCTTAAAAATATTCTCGAAGAAAATATAAGCTTTCAGAAAGGATATTTTACAACAGACCATTTCTTAATAGTCATTACATAATTGACTGCAAGATGGAAAGGATACAAGATTCCATTGTTTCTTATTTTTTGTCTAAAAAAACTTTTATTTGCAGTATAAAAATTATCTTATAATTTTGTCCAGGTATCTGTTAACCTTGTACAAATTTTCTTCCAGTATGACTAACTTTTTGATCCATTCATTCTCATATCAAGGAAGAAATAGCATATAGAAGTATGTGTCTCAAAAATGTTTGTCAAATCTTGGAGACATTCTAGCATTGAGCCCAGATAAAGATACTCAGTAGCCCAGGAGATTCTCCTGTTTGCACATGGAATAACTTGTATTACACAATTTGATTCAGTTCTCATATATATATTTGATAAATGGGGCCTTTATCAGAGATATATGAGATATATAGTTCTTCAAAATAATTTAATTTTATTGTCCACATAGGTAAAATCAAATGAGTGAAAGTTGTCCCTTATCTGTATTATGATAGATTTCAGACTTTGTGGGCAAAATGGGTTTGGTCAAGAGAGAAAGAGGAGCTGGGATCTTGGAGAAAACTACAATAAAACTTTCAATGCTTCCAGTCTTTTCCCTGAAACAAAGTCCCATCTATTTAACAGTAATATTCATCCCCTTATTATGTGATTATGAATTGTGGAATAGTTCTACAAAGAATTGCTGGTTACTCCATGAGAAATAAAGAGATCTATGGTGGACATCAACAGGCTGTATCATATTAACCAGGGAACGACTTGTGCAAAAGCAGCAACATAAAACACCATTCAGGAGATAGATAGTGTGATAGATTTTTTATAGTGATGGTGATACTATCTAGCATTTATATAGTGTCTACTATGTGTCAGGCTTTGTACTGAGTATTTTACAAATGTTATCTCCATTGGGCCTTGCTGCATTCCTAGAAATAGGTGCTATTATTATCCCTATTTTACTGTATTAAATATAATAGAATCCTGTCAAGACTCTCAAAGTAATTGAAAGATTTGGATATGCCCCAAATCAAATCATGTCCTTAGATAAGTTGAAACCTGATGTGAATAGATAAAACTTGTATGTGCCATGAACTGTGTGAGATAGAGTGATTCTATCTTGTAACTCAATTCTGGATCTAGCTCAATTCCCTGTTTTTTCACTTATGTCATTCATTTCTATATTATAAGAAAACTTTCTTCAATTATGGAAATATTGAGAAAACTGTAATATATTTGAACCTAGCTCTGCATAGCTTGGAAACTAAACCACTGCTACCTATTGTTTGAAGATCTTTAACTAAGGACCTAGGTTATTATGCTGGTTAGAAACCCAGTCAGATTCAAAGATTGATGCAATTATATATATTCAGAAATCCTATGTCTTATCTGAAAATGGTTCCTATTGGTCTATCAATTACTATTTCATTGTTCTTTTGATTGAATTCTGATACTTAGGAGTTGAGTACCTCTGTTTTTTGATTTTAGGAAATTGTAGCTGTTTACTTTCCCCTTCCCAACTTGGAAAACCCCTAATTTTTCCTCCAGATAGAAATGAGATAACTTTTATATAATGACTTAATATCTTGTTAATTATTTTCTTTTAGTGTATAAAAAAATCTGCCTTCCCCCCTGTATTTAGGGTCCAATGCCAAGCCAAGAAAGCCTGCTCCTGATTTGTTGTGCGATTGTTAATATATTGCTCAATAAATCAGTATGCTTGGAAGCTTGAACCTTTACCTCCTCAATCATTTCAATAAATTTACATGTTGTGTATAATCAAGCTCACTAAATGCTGTGTATGTCTATATGTGTTTATACACACACACACACACACACACACACACTCTCCTATATGTGTATGTGTACACATATATGTGTGTGTGTGTATATTACCCCACACTAATGTTATAAGTTAATTTGATTATTTTAATCATTGATAAATGTTTTATTCTGAAATTAAATGATTTTAGTTGAATTAAATTTCAGATTTTGAATTATTATTAGAGAACTAAAGATTATTACAAAGTATTTGAATATTTTTATTTTTCTACCTCCCTCAGTTTTAGTATTTTAAAATATTTAAAGATTTAAGTATTTTTCCCCCACTACAAGATCCAGTAAAAGCTTATGACATTCCTTTGATTAAATGTTCAGAAATCAATTCTAGGACTAATCCCTTTTGTATGCTATTTTTTTAAAAGCCTAAGATTCATGTTTGAAAGTTGCTCTTTATGCCAGATAGGTTAATAATTTAATCATCAAATTCATTTTTTTCTTTCTTGAAGGTTTTTTGATTTTTTTAATCCAGAAGCAGAAAGCACATGCATACAGTATGTTAATGTAGTTGTTTGTTTCACCCTTACAATTGAGTAAACACCTCTGTTTTCTTAGGACATTTGAACATTCTTCATGGGGTTTGTGTTTTGAGAGAGATCATCTTCAGTTTCATAGTTTTCTTAGATTAGGAATGTAGCATTAAATGCTGAAAATGAAAGAATTTTGCTTCACTAATCTATGAAATTCTTAATTAAAGGCTGGAAGACAAATAATTGGTTTCTTATTTGGGATGAGGTAAGCTGTTGTAGGGTGGAATGAGTCCTAAGAAGAATTGGATCTTTTGACAAATTACTATATACTTTTCCTGAGGAGAAGGTAAGAGAGAGGTGAATTAAATGAGAAGGCAGTCATAGATTCAGAAGTAGTGAGATGGCTACATTCAAAAACTAATGGTTTAGTTTCACTGTAACAAGAGATGTCTCTATGGAAGCACCCAAAGGATTTTTACTTAGTACTGTGCTTTTAATTTTTTTTTAATACCAATAATAGTCTGATCATCAAATGTGCAGGTGATATAAAGCTAGGAGAAATAGTTAACACAATAAATGACAAGATCCAAAAGGCCAGAACATTAGTGCCCTCTCTAATAAGACAACATTTAATAAGGATAATTGTAATATTTTGAATGCTGGTAAAAGAAATCAATTTAAGTCAGAAAAAGATTGAGTTCTGAAAAAAAGATTTGGGGGTTTTGGTGAGTTGAAAGCTCAGTGTGAGTTAAAAGTGTAATGTGTAGCCAAAAAAATTACAGAAAGAGAACAGTTTCCCCTATATTTTGCCCTTTTAAAACCTGTTCAGTACTGGGCATTGCTGCGGAAGAACATTGGCAGGCTGGAAAAGGTTCAAAGGAGAAATATGGAGGGTCAAGGACAGTGTCATCTGAGAATGGATTGAAGACATTGGTGTTTTTAGCTTTTGGAAGAGCACTCTAAGGGAATAGATTAGCTGTCTGCAAGAAACTGAAGGGCAGTGATGTGGAAGAGGGATTAGATTTGTTCTGTTGGGCTGAAGCTGGGAGGGAGTGCAGAGCAATGGTTGGAAGTTGCAAAACCTTAAAATCAGGAAAAGCTTCCCTTAACACTGTCCAAAAGTAGAATGAGCTGCCTCAAAAATGTGAGGGTTCTTTTTCCTTGCAAGTTTTCAGGTATATATATTAGACAATCATTGTCCTGTACAAGATAGTATTTGTAAAAAGCATTTAGCCAATATAAATGCTTATTCTCTTCCCCTAAGAGAAGTCGCACAGAATCAAATAAATCTGTTTGCCATAGCTTAAATGAAAGTAAGCAAGACCAGATTTAGTGTCTGAGGTTGTTGATTTAATCTAAAATATTGTGATTCCTTTTTTTATTGAAAATTCCCAATATCTTCTGCCTCTGGATCTACTACTACAACCTAAAGTCTGATATGGTTTTGAGGGAACAATATTTCTGTCTTTGTGTTTAGATTCCAAGAATTAAGTTTAAAATAATTATGAGCTGTTTTTATTTTTTTATTTTTTGCCTTTAGTTTGAGCATTCTTGAGGTAATATTATTGAAGAAACTTTTATCTTGTGAAATTAATCTTAAATTATTTAGACAAATATATCCATGAATATAATGTAACCGTACATTTTGTCCATCACTATGTTGCTGATAGTTTCTCCTTCAAATAGAAATGACAAGTCTCATTGGATTTATTTACTGAGGCCATTGGTGTTAAGTCACTTGCCCAGGGTCACACAGTTAGGAAGAGTTAAGTGTCTGAGGCCAGATTTAAACTTAGGTCCTCCTGACTTCAGGTCTGGGTGTTCTAACCACTGCACCACCTAGTTGCTCCTGCAGCAGTATTTTTTTTTTTAATCTAAAGGAGAGGTCATTTGGGGTAGAACTGAAATTGTAAATAATAGGAAAAAAGAGTTATCTTAGCTTCATGGAATAAAAATCTAGAGCCAGGAAGGAACTTACTCAGGTCTTGTCTTCAACCCTTTCATTTTCTAAAGGATCCTAAGACTGGCTCAAGACAGATAAGAGTTTTCTCCTTCGATGAAATGTTCTCTTGATTATCAATCTTTATTTTCTACAGGTGGTTTTATCAAGGCGTTAACCCATATACTGGAACTTCTGACTGGTTATATTCGGGTGGATACTTTGACAGAAATTTCTCAGACTGCCCAGATATATACTGAACTCATTGGAACAGATTCTTCAAGACATGGGGACATGGAGAAGTCACACCCCACTTCAAGCCAGCTCTTCTGGTTTTGTTAATAGCAGAAACCAGCTTTTATAACAGCAATTTTAATGGAAATAGCATCATTCACTGATCAAGGATTTAATTCTCATTAATTTTTGATTGCCAAAAATTTAATTGCTATTGTGTTCTCTTCATAAAGCTGCACTTGAAATCATCAAGTTTTCACTAAGTTTTAAAAAGGAAAATTCTTTGTGATTCCCTTTTATGTGACAGAAATTGACTGTGGCTGGTTTTAGTTTACAAGCACCCTCTTAACTCTTAACAGCATTTAAAGAAGTAACAGGAAGACAGACGTCCATGATTCTACTTGTAGTGAAGCAAAAGGGTTTCTTCAAGTATTCAGAAGTTGAATGAGTGACAATACATAAATATGAGAGGGGAAGAGATGGAAACTATCCCCAGAGATGTAAAGGACAGAAGTAAACAACTACACATAAAATGATGGTGATCCAGAGGCGAATATACAGAAACACAGAATGTCAGACTCTATTGAATAAAAAGCTACCAAATTACATATTTTATCATTTTGGGGAGGGGGGGGTACTGTAAGCATTATTTAATAAATACTAATGAAAAAACTAAATTAGCATTTTGGTCACAAAGTATGCATTAATCTATATCTATGTACTATCCAAAGTAAAATATTATCATTACTATATAGAATGATTTAAAATATTGGCAGAAACATGGAAGAACACCACCCAGGGCTGCTTTTAGCCATGTATGAAAAAGTCAAGCCTTTAGAGTTTGGTACTATTTATACTCTAAACTGACTTTTCATTCTGGAAAAAGCCTTTGCCTCTAGTGTCCAGTCAGTTTAGAAAGTGCTTTGTATGTATTCATAGAATCATTGTGTTTTTTCCCCTTAATATGCATGTTCTAAAACATTACCGAATCACATCTGATTATTTGAGGGCAGGGGGGTAGGGAGGGCAGAATTTAAAATGGTGTAACTAGAATTATTTAAGAAATAATAAGTATAATATCTGTCTAAGCACATGTGGTCATCAAAATGACTTATTTTTCTTTGTGTAGAAACGTCAAAGCCATATAATGTCAGAGCTATTTGAATTGCAGATCAATTTATTGTATGTGTGTATATATATATATATATATATATATGTATGTATGTATATATGCACACACATATTGTATGTGTATATATATACATATACATATATATGTGTATATATATATATATATATACACACACATATATAATATTATTGAGTTAGGTTATAGTCATACATTTCCGAAGGAAAGGAATTATAGTTTTGTGTTTGGCTTGAATATTATGTTTGCAATTAAAACACTTTTTAAAGCCAAGACTTGTTTTGAAAGCTTTTAATTTGGTAACCATTAGAAAACAGGAAAGCAGCTGTGTTATTGCTAAGTCTATAGTCACTCAAGATGGCTGCTGTTCTCTGTACCCACAACTTTACATATTCTTAAAATGAACTTGAGGGTTGATTTCTAAAAGCATTTGAGGAGTCATGTGCATGATATTTTTCACAAAAGATTTTGAAGTATCTGTCAATGCACAATAAAGTAAAGAAAGCAGGGAGATATTTTGTGTGTGTATGTAAAGCTAGACAATTCAGGTGAGGAAAATTAGGAGTCCTGGTAGAGTCATTGTCTAAGCATGAAGGTAAGTTATAAAAATGAAAGACATAAAGTTATATCCCCGAAGTACATTCACTGTATTTTGGGTATGGTGACCAACATTTTATTTTTCTTGTGGTTTTGAAGGAAGAGGCAGCTTGGCATAGAAAGCAAGCTAGTATCGACACCCCAAAGCCCTGGATCCAAGAGCTGCCACATATTGGCTGTGATTCTGGGCAAGTCACTTAATCTCTCAGTGCTCTAGGCAACTCTAAAGTTATAAGTTAGTGTTTCTTCTTCACCTGGCATTTCCCTGTATCGGTTAAAATCACAAGTCCAGTAGAGTCCTTATCACAGTCCCTATTTAGGTAGTCAACCTCATCAGAAATGATTTGGTATTTGGAGGGCTTAGAGAAGCATAACAAGATAATGTAGCCCTGATAAAATAACTTTTTGTTCTGTACTTTCTAAAAAAATAAAAAGGTTAATAGCAAAGGAAATAATGTTTTAATCAGTTTTAGATTTCATGTTTAATTTTCCTTTTTTCATATCCATGCCTCTAAAACACTTAACATGTGAAAGTAGTGACACCTATCATAACAATATGATAAATCTATCATTCTTGTAAAACATTAGGATAAAGTGAAATGTCTTTTATTAGAATTTTAATGGTAAAGTTTCTTTTAAAATATGATCATGCTTTCTAAAATGACTTTTGGCTGATGCAGAAATTGTATAGTTGTATTTTTAATATTGACCTATGTTTAGTAGACATTAAAAAGATCCCCTAAATTTCATTATTTTGCAAAATAATATTTTCATGATTTAGTCAAAACAACTGCATTAGATAGTTTAAAATATCTTTAGAGTAGAACTACATCCCTTACCTGAGCGTACATCCCCTTAACCATTTGTCCCAACTGAAACTAAATTCAGGCCACATTGTTTTTCTCTAGGCATAATTACTATATGCTTTTGTGTAAAGTGCAAATTAATTTTGTTTAACCATTCAATGTTTTATAGATTTGACAAGAATCTGTCTAATGTCTAGAAAGAGTGGGCAAATTTTTCTTTTGTTTTATTTGACTTTAATATTGTTTACATTATAGTGGCCAATACAGTATTTGTATGGGGTAGCCTGATGGTGCCTTCCTAATTGATAGCTCTCTAAGGAGCTAAAGCCAAGGACACAATTAGGTCCTTAAGAATAAGCAACACTTTAGGAGTACTTGCCTCAGTTCAGGGAGATAAACTAAAGGAGAAATCATGGAAGTTTGCACTCCTATCTCCAGTTTGTCTGGCTGCCACAGAAACCAAAACACCTCCAAAATACTTCATACCTCTATAAAAGGCTTGGAAGTGAAACAATGTGATTTTGGGAAAGAGTGCCAAAATATATTTTGTAGTTCATAAGACTTTAAACATAGACTGATTATAAATCTGTGATAGTTCCCCGACAGAAATAGAAAAAAGCAAACAGGAAATAGATGGCACTAAGGATGCCTTTAGTTGTTTGCACTTGGCAGGAATACTTGAAAGATGAACATCCTCTTTTCCTTGCACATGATTTTCCCTTTGCGTGTTCAATGTCATAATTTTTCCTAAAATATTCCATCTGATGCAGTGAAAATGAATTCCAAATGTCAGGATGATTTTAGTTAAGAATGTAATATAGAAAAGCATTCTGGGAAGCCTCTGGTTCACCATCATGCCCCTTAAAAGCATTCAGCAAATGTCTGATAATATGTGAGAATTGTTGGAATAACCCTTCTGTGACCAACAAGAAGAGCTATTGAGCTATGGTGAAGGGCATGCTTGCTGGGCTAAGTTGCTGTCTTAATGCCTACTAGGTTTAAGTAATAAAATGTGAAACACAATAAAACCAATAGAAAAAAAATGACCTGTTCAAACTATTTTGTCAGATGCTTAAGAGGTGATTGGTATAGTGAAAAGAACTCTAGAATTAAGAATCAGAAGACCCAGGTTTACTTTTCAATAGTATTTTATTTTTCCAAATACATGTAAAGATAAATCTTCAATGTTTTTGTAAGACTTTATGTTCCAGTTTTTCTCTCTTCCTCTCTCACACCTCTCCCTTCCCTAAAACAGCAAGTAATCTAATAAAGGTAAAATATGTGCAATCTTTTTAAACATTTCCATAATTAAGGCCTAGGGTTAAGTCCTGCCCCTGCCACTAATGTGCTTTGTGACCTTGGCCAAATTACTTGTCCTTTCTGGACCTTGTTTCCCCATCCAAAGTCCTTGCCAATTCTAAATTTTATGATCCTATAATTTTGGAGTCTTCTTTGGGAAAGAGCTGGAAATGAAGGGCATGTTTAAGTTAGAAGTTTTAAATTGGTGAAAGCTTTCCAAGGTTAAAAATATCTTTGTTACTTCTAATCTTGGGTGCTAAGTTTTCTATTTTAGGATTTAAAAAGTGGATTGTGAAGCAGTGTGTCAATAGAAAAGGAAAAGTCATCAATGGCAAAATCTTTGGAACAGCCCAATTTTCTTAAGTCTCAACATTTGGGATTTTTTTTTTAATCTTTCAAAGATCGTTTCTATAATCTGAATGGTTACAAAAGACTTTGGATCACCAGCATATAGCTTGCTGGTAGTTAACACATGATAACGTCATTTGTAATTATAGGCACAGCACACTAAGTCTTTTCTGACATTTCCTAACTTTGTTTTTATTTTCTACATACTTACTGTCAATTTTTTCCAAAATGAAAGCACCACTCTTTTTTCATCCCTTGGTATGAAAGGCTAGAGAAAATAATGTAATTTGGTAAATTGTTACTTCTCTTTTGGAAAAAAAAAAAAAGTAAAAGGCAATGTTATACTAGAGCAATACTTAATTCTCTGTAAAGTGAGTGGATAGAACACAGACAAGAGATTTAGGTCTGTTTTTATAGCATGTGGAAAAAATGCTTTTGCTTCTATCCAGAATGCCAGCACACATCCTGAGTTACACTCTTATGGAGCCGCTTTTTTTGCCTTACATAATTGCTGTGCTTGGTTGATTCAAACACTGTGTTCATTTTATCAATGTTGCATGAAAATGTCAGACTATGAAAATGCTTTAGTGAAATGGATTTATTTTTATAATATTTAATAACTGTCAATACCCGTCTATATTAACAAAATCAGTCATACTTTAGCTTTTTTGGAGGAGTATGTACAGGTTTGTGGAGATGAATGTTAAAACCATAGATCTGAATAAAGGTCCTTTTGAAGAAGATGAGTTGTGTTTGACATTTACTTTTTAATCTATTTTTTAAAAAAACATTTCAAGCTAATTTCTCCTTTAGAGAAAGATTTACAGATCTGCTCCAGATAACTTATTTTGCTTACCTATATTTGGATTGTGTTCTTTGGGGACAGTGTAAAGAAAGTAAGAATTGTTTTGTAGCAGAGCTTGAACATGGTTGTAAGCAGATTGGAAAATATTTAATACTTTTTTGTTAAGCAAGCATTACAGATGATAGTGCCTCAGAATTCTTAGGGCAGCATTGATTTATATTGGTAATTCATTCTTTTTCCTGAGGGTCATATCCTCTTGTTGAAAGCAATCAAATACCCTCAAATATTTTATTGATAAAGTTGTGGTTTTAGAATTCTAAAAGTAAGTAGCCTGTTAGAACTCCAAATATATGTTTTTATGTCCTTTCCAAAATTCCATTTCTTTGTGATTTTGAGCTATGCAATGACAACAAAAAGTAGAAAATAGGATTTGATAGTATTATTAGACAGTGTGTGCTTTTAAAAACACCTTTATTTGGGGCTGTGGGAAGAACAAAACCAAATTCTTTTTAATTTTGCCATTTTTAAAGTATAATTCCAGTTAAATTATTTTTAAGATCCATTTTTTAAAATTTGAGTTCTGAATTCTCTCCCTCCCATCCTCTCCTCAACCTTTATATCAAGGCAGGAAATGTGATCAATTATACATATGAAATCATGCAAAACATTTCCATTGTTAGATGTGTTGCAAATAAAGTGGTGAAAAAATATACTTAAATCTGGATTCATTCTTTCTCTGGAGGTGGATAGCATTTTTAATCATAAGTCCTTTAGAATTATCTTGAATCATTGTATTGATCAGAATGGCTAAATCATTCTCAGTTGCTAATTATGCAGTATTGCTTTTACTATGTATAGTGTTCAAGTATTGCTCTCTTCACTTTGTATCAGTGCATATAAATCTCAAAAGTTTTCTAAAAGTACTCTGCTTATCATTTCTTACACCATGGTAATATTTCATCACAATCAAATAACCATTTTCCACTTGATTGATAGGAATGCCTCCAATATCCAGTTCTTTGCCACCACAAAAAAGAACTAGTATAAATATTTTCATACAAGTAATTTTGCTTTTTCTTGCATCTCTTTTGAATATAGACCTTGTATTGGTATTGCTGATCAAAAGGCATGCACAATTTTAGAGCCCTTTTTGGACATAGTTCTAAATTGTTCTCCAGAATGGTTGGATCAGTTCATAAGTTCACTAACAGTGTATTAATATTCCAATTATCCCACATCCCTTCCAACCTGTCATTTTCCTTTTCTGTCATATTAGCCCATCTGATTGGTGTGAGATAACATCTCAGAGCTGATTTACTTTGCATTCTCTAATCAGTAGTGATATAGAACAATTTTGTATGTGGCTGTTGATAATCTTAATTCTTCTTAAAACTGGGAAATTACTTATAGTCCTATCAATTTGACTCAGTTCTTTATATATTTGAGACCTTTGTCAGAGAAACTTGCTTTATTTTTTTCTCCCAGTTTCCTGCTTTCCTTCTAATCTTGGCTACATTGGTTTTGTTTGTGTAAAACATTTTTAATTTAATCAAAATTATTCATTTTATATCATGTGATCCTCTTATTCCCCTATTTGATCATATATTTTCCCCTTATCCATACATCCGACAGGTAAATATGTCAATGCTCTCCGAATTTGCTTGTATTCATTTATGTACCCATTTTAACTTTATTTTTGTCAATGGTATGAGATGTTGAAAAACTAATTTTTTTTAACAACCATTTGATAACACCTTTGGAGTCATATTGGAGGGGATGTGGGAAAACAGGGACACTGATACATTGTTGGTGGAATTGTGAACACATCCAGCCATTGTGGAGAGCAATTTGGAACTATGCTCAATAAGTTATCAAACTGTGCATACCCTTTGATCCAGCAGTGTTTCTACTGGGCTTATTCCCCAAAGAGATACTAAAAAGGGAAAGGGACCTGTATGTGCCAAAATGTTTGTGGCAGCCCTGTTTGTAGTGGCTAGAAGCTGGAAAATGAATGGTTGCCCATCAATTGGAGAATGGTTGAGTAAATTGTGGTATATGAACATTATGGAATATTATTGTTCTGTAAGAAATGACCAGCAGGATGAATACAGAGAGGACTGGCGAGACTTACATGAACTGATGCTAAGTGAAATGAGCAGAACCAGGAGATCAGTATATACCTCAACAATGATACTGTTTATTTTCAGATGAAGAAATTGAAACTATTACCACTCACATGAAAGAGTGTTCCAAATCACTATTGATCAGAGAAATGCAAATTAAGACAACTCTGAGATATCACTACACTCCTGTCAGATTGGCTAAGATGACAGGAAAAAACAATGATGAATGTTGGAGGGGATGCGGGAAAACGGGGACATTGATGCATTGTTGGTGGAGTTGTGAACGAATCCAGCCATTCTGGAGAGCGATCTGGAATTATGCCCAAAAAGTTATCAAATTGTGCATACCTTTGATCCAGCAGTGTTTCTATTGGGCTTATACCCCAAAGAGATACTAAAAAAGGGAAGGGGACCTGTATGTGCCAAAATGTTTGTAGCAGCCCTGTTTGTAGTGGCTAGAAACTGGAAAATGAATGGATGCCCATCAATTGGAGAATGGCTGGGTAAATTGTGGTATATGAATGTTATGGAATATTATTGCTCTGTAAGGAATGACCAGCAGGATGAATACAGAGAGGCTTGGAGAGACCTACATGGACTGATGCTAAGTGAGATGAGCAGAACCAGGAGATCATTATACACTTCGACAACGATATTGTATGAGGATGTATTCTGATGGAAGTGGATTTCTCTGACAAAGAGACTTAACTGAGTTTCATTGGAGAAATGATGGACAGAAACAGCTACACCCAAAGAAAGAACACTGGGAAATGAATGTAAACTATTTGCATTTTTGATTTTCTTCCCGAATTATTTTTACCTTCTGAATCCAATTCTCCCTGTGCAACAAGAGAACTGTTAGGTTCTGCAAATATGTATTGTATCTAGGATATACTGCAACATGTTTAGCATATATAGGACTGCTTGCCATCCTGGGGGGGGGGGAGGAGGGAGGGAGGGGAAAAAAACGAAACATAAGTGATTGCAAGGGATAATGTCGTGTAGAAATTATCCTGGCATGGATTCTGTCAATGCGAAGTTATTATTAAATAAAATAAAATTTATTATAAAAAAAAAAAAAAAACAATGATACTGTTTGAGGATGTTTTCTGATGGAAGTGGACCTCTTCGATAAAGAGAGCTTTAATTGATCAAAGATGGGCAGAAGCAGCTACACCCAAAGAAAGAACACTGGGAAATGAATATAAACTGCTTGCATTTTTGTTTTTCTTCCCAGATTATTTATACCTCCTGAATTCAATTCTCCCTGTGCAACAAGAAAACTGTTTGGTTCTGCACACATATATTGTATTTAGGATATACTGTAATCTATTCAACATGTAAAGGATTGCTTGCCATCTGGGGGAGGGGGTGGAGGGAGGGAGGGGAAAAATCGCAACAGAAGTGAGTACAAGGGATAATGCTGTAAAAAATTACCCTGGCATGGGTTCTGCCAATAAAAAGTTATTTAAAAAATAAAAAAATCACAGGAATGCTAAAAAGCCAAATAAAATAGTTTAGTAACTGTCCAAAAAAACCAAAAACACCTTTGGAGTCAAGAGCTTTATATTTTCTCTTTACCAAGGATATTTCTACCAAACCCTTAAAAGGAAAGAGACAGAATAGAGAGACAATGTATTTAATCTGATGCCATCCCCAAAGACGAGGCTAACCTTTTCTTCCCTGTTTGGTTGTCTAGTAGGATGAGCATAACCCATTTCACCTCTCTGGCCTCAGTTTTCTTGTTTTTAAATGAAGAGGTTGGATTAAGTAGCCTTTTCTGAAGCCTTTACCTCTAAAGTTCAGGGATCCTATAATCTAGTCAATTTTTGTTATTAGGCTTCTAAGTGGTGCAAAACCAAACCATTATCATCTAATATAATACTTGTCTGTAATCTACCCGGCTGCTGAAGACAATTTATAAACACAACTTTTTCACCTTCTTTTAGACGTATATGTAATTTCTTAGGAGATAAAAGTGATTCCTAAGTATACTTAAATTAGTAGGGGAAATCCTGCTACACATAGCAGTGATAGTAGCACAATGAAATAACACTTTAATAACAATGCTGTGTGTGATG
Organism: Antechinus flavipes; assembly: GCF_016432865.1. Taxonomy (NCBI): domain Eukaryota; kingdom Metazoa; phylum Chordata; class Mammalia; order Dasyuromorphia; family Dasyuridae; genus Antechinus; species Antechinus flavipes. The sequence continues at coordinate 252,344,075 of NC_067399.1, forward strand.
ATCAACTATGATGGTCTTGATTCTTCTCTGTAATGTAATGGTCTGACACAATTTCAAAAGATTTGTGATGGAAAATGCTATCCATATCTACAAGAACTATGGAGTCTCATTTTACAGCTGAAGAAACTGAGGCAAACAGGGTCAAATGACTTGCCCTGGGTCATATAATGTTGGAGGCAGGATTTAAATTTAAGTCAGGATTTTCTGACTCCAGGCCCTGCACTCAACATATTACCTAGCTCCCCTTTCTTTTGCCTATCAGAATGCCAATAGCATTTATCAGTCTGTCAGTTGTAGAACTAGTATTTGAACTAATCTCTTGAAGAGTGATCTGCTAACATGCTATCTTGCTGGAATTTAAAAAAAATTCTTTCAAAGCTAAGTTTATATGTTATTTCAAAAGAATTGCATATTTAGTTAGTTTTTCTTTCATTTGGCTCCTTCTCTTTGGCTAGAAAGTAATTGTTGCAGTAATACTATACTTTTAAAAGGTTATCAAAAGTTGACATTAACACTTGTGGACTATTTTTCACAAATTATTTTGCTGATTAGGAAAATTCATACTGTATTAATGTGGTTATTTAGAACTTTCAAAGCATTTTTATTTTGATTTACCATTAATTAATGAAAATTAATAGAAAGTAAATGAACAGATGACATTTTGAGAGACTTTGCTTTTCAATAAGATGAATTTCTATCTTTTTATTAAACTTATTATTTCTTAGGGAATTTAAAGATTTGCATGTTGGACAAGAATGAAATCACAACTAAGAAGAGACAGTAATGTTTAAATGTTTTGGCAAGTGAGAGTTACCTCAATATCTAGATGAGAGCTGATAAGGGAGAAAGTTATTTTCTTCTAAGAATAAAATATTTGTACAATAGTTACTTTAACCAGGGTGTCAGCATTTTATAGAGATTACACCATCCTATACAATGAAAATCATTCAGTTAATAAACATTTATTAAATGCCTACTATGTCAGGTACTGTGATAAGGGTAATGTTCTTCTCTAAAATATAATGTTCTCTGGGAGCAGATTTTTTGAAGGGCTTCTGGAGGCAGCCTTAGTTTCAGCTTAAAGTAATAATCACCTCAAATGCAGCCAGGAGTTAAAGTCCAGATCCTTTATTGTCTCTTCCAAAATGTTATGTTCTACTGGGAAATAAATGTGAACTATTTGCATTTTTGATTTTCTTTCCGAGTTATTTTTACCTTCTGAATCCAATTCTCCCTGTGCAACAGGAGAACTGTTCAGTTCTGCAAATATGTATTGTATCTAGGATATACTGCAACATATTTAACATATATAGGACTGCTTGCCATCTTGGGGGGGGGGGTGGAGAGAGGGAGGGGAAAAAAATGAAACATAAGCTAGTGCAAGGGATAATGTTGTAAAAAAATTATCCTGGCATGGATTCTGTCAATACAAAGTTATTATTAAATAAAATAAAATTAAAAAAAAAAGATTTCTTTGGCATCTAAACTCAGTAGAAACACTACTGGGTCAAAAGTTATGCACAGTTTGATAGCCTTTTGGGCATAGTTCCAATTGCTCTCCAGAATGGCTGGATCTGTTCACAATTCCACCAACAATGTATCAGTGTCCCAGTTTTCTCACATCTCCTCCAACATTCATCATTATTTTTTCCAGTTATCTTAGCCAATATGAGAGGTGTGTAGTGGTACCTCAGAGTATATTTCTCTTTCCAATTCCCTAAATTGTCTTGGGCTAGAAAAATATCTTACTCTGACTTTTTGTTAATCTGTTATTTTATTTGTTTATCTATATCTAATGATCTAATATTTATATGTTTATCTATTATTTTAAAGTCATTAAAATCATTAAAGTCATTTAGAGAAGAAAAAAAAAAAGTTATGTTCTTCACTTGGGGCTTGGCTAGTTTTCTGGAGGCCTTCCGGATCTTGGTTTCAGCGTTCTCCACAGGACAGCCTGCCACCTCTTCTCTCTCTCCCTTTGTTCTGCCCGAACTTATGACTTGTAAATCTTCTCGACTGAATCCTGCCTTGTGAATCTCCCAAAATGCATCCTGGTTGAAGCTCCTGGCTTATATATGCTCTCTTAAAGATGTGAATGCTAATAAGTACTAAGTACGTCTAGAGAACTGTTAAGCATCTGGCTAAACAACCATTGTCTCTATCAATTACACTGACTTAGCACCTTATAAGAATTCTAACATGTCCCGCTTTCTTTTGATTTAGAACATAGATGGCCATGACTTCTCTGACTTCTCAAGGAGGTGAGAACCCCCCAAAAGGTGATCACACCTTCCCTGACTGCTCAAAAAAGGAGTAGAAACACCATAAAAAGGAGGTGATCACGCTCTCCCTGATATCTCAGGAGGGGAGATGAAAACACCAAAGGAAATGGGAAATCAAATCAGATTAGCAAGTTTCTGAAGGGGCTCACTTGAAACAGGTATATAAATCTATCAGTTTGGGAGGTATTACACATAATTACATAAATTACATAAGCATATAGCAATATAATACAGGCCAGTAGTGATGTAACAAATAATAGGAATCAACATGCCGAATTATACATGTCCATAAGTCCTAGAAATAGTCCAAAAGGAATCTATTGTCCATTAGTCCATGTGTCAGGAATCCAATTCCTGCAAGCTTTGAAGTCCTACAATAGTCTCATCAACAATTTTTCATCTCAAGCAATCCAATGATTCCTGGTAGTTTTCAAGTCCTACAACAGTCTCATCTTGTGTTAGGGAATCCAGTGATTCCTGTAGATTTTGTTCTTAGGTCTTCTCCTTTGTTTCCAGATTTTTCGCTTTTTCTTTCTCTCTCTCTAATAGACAAGGCAAATATAGCTCATTGGTACCCATCTGATTCCTTCTTCATGTGTAGAAATACAAGCAAACCCTCTTCCCCAAGCAGTTAACCTATCTAGACCCTTCCATTTACCACTTTCTAGATGTCTCCTCATCATCTGGCAATTATATTGGAGTTGTTTGCACTGGACTCTGTCCTGTTGGTTTAAAAAGCCTGTATTCTCCCCAATTGTAAAACCTTTCTGCTATCTGATTGCTTTTTGGCTGACTGATCACATCAGAGTCCTGACCTTCTAAAGATTCTCTGGGTATAAACTCAGCTGCCATCATACCCCACCTGTCTTTTGTATGATATCTTGGAGCTGGGCTCTGCCTCTCATTTCCCTGGATCAATCTACATTCAAAGGCCCAATGGAAGTCCTTGTGGCATTTTGGACATGGGGTTTTAGGTCTTCTCTCAGCCTGTCTTCTCATTCTATCTCCATATCTACCCTGGCCCTCAGATGTCCAACTTTTCCACACTGAAAACATCAATGAGTTTCTCTAGAAGTCCCTTGCAAGAGGGACTCTATCTTCCCATGTTCATCATAGTTTGGGTATAATAAACATTTGTGCCCACTGTAGCACAGCATCTTATGATCTCTTCTAAAGGAGCATCTTTGTGTAGTCCCCATATAATTCTTCTGCAAACCTCATTGGCATTTTCTTTAGCCAGATGTCTGGTCATTATTTCTGTAACTGCATTTTCTCCAATTCTTGTGACAGCTGTTTGCAAACATCCCACAAAATCTGTAAAGGATTCATTGAAACCTTGTTCTATCTTTGTGAAGGCTTCACCTCGATCTTTTTGTCTGGGGAGGGAACCCCAAGCTTTTGTTGCAGCAGTGGCAATCTATTCATAAGCTGTTGTGGTGTAATTAATCTGTGCTGAATTCTCTGCATATTGACCCTCACCCGTTGGTCAAAAGTGATTTGTACATTAACTCCTGTTTGCCAATTGCATCTGGCTTGAATCCTACATAATTCATGACACTCTGAAAGCCACAACATTTGTCCAGGTTCTAAACCTGTCCTTGCTATGGATTTCCAATCACTAGAGGTTAGGATTTCATAAGACAAATTATCTAGTAACATCTTAACATAAGATGATGTAGCTCCATAAAGAGTGCAACCTTTTTTCAAATCCTTATTTTTTTTCCAAATCAAAAGGAGTGTTATCTTCTCCTTCTTTGACCTGAAAGGTCAAGCCCTTCAATCACAGGGTATGCATATTTATTTTTAAATCAGTTATATCCTTTTCTTCATTTTTTGCCTTAACCAATACCTTTTCTAATCTTGTCATAGGCTGCTTCATAGGTGGTGCTGAATATGTTTCTGCCTCTCCCTCTCCTCCTTCTCCCTCCACCCATGAAGGGTTAATTGAGGGAGGGAGGTCAGGGGATAGGAAATGCTCCTGTTGTGAAGAATTGTACTTAACTCCATTCTTATCTGATTCCTTTTCACCTAGTTTAGTTGGCCTCCTCCCCGTCATGCTCTTTCCTCTTTTTCCTTATTCTAACATTTATATAATTTCTTAAAGCCCATTGTATTAAATTGTATGTATTAAGTGTATCTTTGGAAATTGAGTTTGGATTGCAATTGTAGCATTCACCTAATTGCTCTCCTACTAATTTCCACTCATTTGGATCCAATTCTTTTTCCTTAGAGAACCAAGGAGATTGTGTACTGTATAGTTTCTAAAAGTTCAGTGATCTGCTCCCAAATTATAATCAAACCTTGGGTTTTCATAACCCTGACAATGCTCTCTACACATTTTTCTTGACGTGAAACAGAAGGCTGTTTTCTAAACATCTGTCCCATTTTACCTGAAATACTATTTTAGCCCTTTAACAAAGTTTCCTTGTTTATCTTTGTACTCACCCTTCCACTGGAATCAGGGTTGTGTCTGTCCCATGTTCGGGCACCAAAATGTAATGTTCTTCTCTAAAATATAATGTTCTCTGGGAGCAGGTTTTTTGAGGGGCTTCTGGAGGCAGCCTTACTTTCAGCTCAAAGTAAATCACCTCAAATGCAGTCAGGAATTAAAAGTCCAGATCCTTCTCTTCCAAAATGTTATCTCCTTCACTTGGGGCTCGGCTAGCTTTCTGGAGGCCTTCCGGATCTTGGTTTCAGTGTTCTCCACAGGACAGCCTGCCACCTCTTCTCTGTCTCCCTTCAATCTGCCCGAACTTGTGACTTGTGAATCTTCTCAACTGAATCCTGCCTTGTGACTCTCCCAAAGTGCATCCTGGTTTATATATGCTACATGCCTAGCTTATATATGCTCTCTTAAAGGTGTGAACTCTAATAAGTACTAAGTACATCTAGAGAGCTGTTATGCACCCTGCTAAACAACCATTGTCTCTATCAATTCCACTGACTTAGCACCTTGTAAGAATTCTAAAAGATAAGTGTTAGGGCTACAATCTAATAAGGGAGAGAGTATACAAACAAATAGGTACAAACAAGCTTTATAAAGTAAAAATAGAAAATAAGGCATTCAAATTGAGGGGACTGGGAAAGATTTCCTGTTGAGGACAGAATTTTAGGTGGACAGAGAATAAGGTGGGAGAAGATTGAAAAGTAGGGTAGGAGCGGAGCTAACTAAATTATGAACACCCTTTAGTCAAAAAACAAGATTTGGAGGCAATCAGGAGCTTCTAGAAGGCATTGAGTGGGGAGCCTGAGGTGAAAGGATTGGACCTGCACTTTAGAAAATCACTTGAGACTTAAGGCATACAAACTCATTTGTAGGTTATGGCAAAAGTACAAGGATGAGGTGATGAGGGAGCGGACCAAGACTCTGGCAATATAAGAAGAAAAGGGGACTTTTTCTAGAGATGTTACAAAGGTGAAATCAACAGATCTTGGCAACAGAGGATGTAAGGGTATCAAGCCTGAGGGACTGGGAGGTGATATCATTCTCTGTAGTAAAAAGGAAGGGGTCCAGGAGAGTTTGGAGGAAAGATGAGTTCAGTTGTAGATTTATTGAGTTTAAAATGTCTAATGTCAGTTAATATTTAATAAGCATTTATTTTTCACTTGGATGCACTAACTTTTCTGAATTTTCCACATTTTCCTTGCTACATTTCATCCCCGACTGTTGCTTTACAACTTCCTTTTGTGTGTTGTGTTCCTTCATTTGATTGTTAGCTCAAAAATATGAATTGTCTTTTTTTTCACATTTGTATCCGTAGCACTTAATGTAGTGCCTGGCACACAGCCAGTAAGTAAATGTTTATTACTTGATTAGTGAAATAGTATTGAGATTGAGAAAAGAATACAAAGACAACAAACATTACAAACTTTGTTAAGATTGGTTTCTGGCACACACTCAAGCTCTTATCTCTTCTGTGCCCAAGTGACTTTTTGAAGTAATCTCCACTACCTGTAACTTGGACTGAGAACTAGAAAGAACAGAGTCCACCTCTAGAACCCAAGATGTGGAGTGCTAACATTACCTGAAAATTCCAGAATAGATAGCTTGGATTCATTTAGTACTTGTTAAAGGAAACTTAAAAGAATCTGAACTTGGAATGCAAGGGTTTATTATACCGCCTAATTTTTCAGATGTGAAAACTAGGACTGAGTGAGATTGATATGTTTGATTCTGCATTAGAATGGGTGAGTCCACTGGGTAACCTACTATCACGATTCTATGTTTCAGAAGAAACTCTCTCTCTCCCCCTTTCCCTCTCCCTCTCTCTTTCAAGCAAATTTAATTTAATTTGATCAAATCACATTTTAAATTCCCTAGTAGCCCTCTCTCCTTAAATGAAAAGAATAAGTAAAGATGTAAGTTATTAATTTAATCACCTTCCTACTTAAAAGTGATAAGATTCCAAATTATTCCACTTCACTCCTAGGCCTTAGACAAAGAACCAAGTTTGGAAAGACTGAGGAAGCATATATATTATGGAGCTAATTAAAACTACGTTCCTTAGAGAGGCAGAAGTAACATGCCATTCTAACCCTCCTCAGGAACAAAGTAGGACTGAGCTGTGACCAATCTGGAAATAGTGAAGAATCTTCAGGCTCTTATGTCTCCCGTGGCCAAGTGGCTTTTTGAGGTCAGGGCAACTACCTGCAGACTTAGAGAACTAGGGAAAAAATACCTGTAGAACTCAAGATGTGAAATAGTAATATCACTAGGGAATTTATCCTAAGAGGGGGAAGGGTAAGGAGGAAAGGAGAGAATTTGAAAAAAAAAGTTGAAAATATATTAAATTGGGGAAAAAGCACAAATTAAAAAAAATTATCCTACAATCTCAGAGCAGAAAGCATAGGCTGAGAAAAAGTTGGTTTTTTTCTTCAGCTTCCCCTCCTGGGCCTTTCTATTCAAAGCCATAATCATCTGTTGTTTCATTAACCAAACTTTTCCTAAGGATAGACATAAATGTAAAGTTCCAGATTTTCCTAACTGAGTAACAACTCATAACTTTGGTCTATTAAGATACAATTCCCTAAGAACAGGGAACCACCCCGGCCTTGAAAGTTCTTGCTCTCGTTGCTTAAAGCGAGCTAACTGTCATAATGTTACAAATATTACCCTTTTCCTAGTTATCTGCTTTGCAAGGTCACCTATTTGGTCCAGGGTTTTCTTAAACCGAGGTACACGATAGAGAGTTGGGCCTTTCAAGAGGCCTCTGTGTAATTCCAGGCGCCTCCGCCAGGGGCCGCCGCCGCTCCCCTATGACACAGCAACAATAGGGACCGCTCTGCTCCGCCAGACTCTGCGTGGTGATGGGGCTTCCTCTTCGCGCTGTGGGGTCGGCGGAATGAGCCGGCGGTGGGGAGGAGAAAGAGGGGAGAGAGAGGAGAGGGAGGAGGGAGACCGGGAGAAGGGGAAAAATGATGGACGGCTGCTCAAACCAATCGGTCTCACGGAAGCGCCGGTAGAGCGACTGTACAAGCCCAATCAGCACGAAGAACGAAGGGAGGGCGGAGCAATAAGAGATTTCCGGCCGGGCCGGCAGCTGCAGAGGAGGAAGAGCGAGCTGTAGTCACTGCTTCACCCACAGTCCGCACCCCAGGCCCCAGGTAAGGGGAGATGGCTCCTGGAGGCCCGAGGCCCAGCCCGACCGAAATCTAGAGTCGGGATCCGGGACGGTCGAGGAGAGGGGCTGTGGAGGAACGGTTTGGGCGGGCGGGGGCTGGTGACGGCGGCCGGGTGGGGGAGGTGGAGGCGGGGGCTGGGGAGGGTTTCCCCTGGCTGGGGCAGCGGGGAGGGGGGAAGTGAGAGGGGCGCGTGGAAGCCGGGTCGGTCGTAGCTGAGCCCCAGGTGACTACAGGTTGGGAATGGGAGGTCAAGGCCAGATCGTGGGCTGGGGGCACAGAGTGGCTGTGTGGAGGAGGAGGAGCTTTGGGGGTGGGACTGAGGAAGGCTTCCTCACTTTAAAGCCGATCCAGGCAACTTACAATTCACGGACTGACTGACCACCCCTTTACTCAGTATCTTCCAGCCCCCTCCCCCCAAAGCACCTCCTCTTCCACTTTTTTGCTTGTGTTTTCGTCCAGTCATGCAGCATTTATGCTGAGCGCTAGGGAGTCTTTCTTCAAAAATATCTTGTCCTGTTTGTGTTCTGTCAATTACTTCCTAGACTTCTGTGTAGTCTCTAAGCCTTGCTGTGTCAGTCCCGAGGGGAGCAGGGTAGGCTGTGTGCCCTAACCTCCACCGAGTGTAATGAATGGTCCCTTTTGGGAGGAAGAATTGGTGTTTTTGTGTTGTCTTGAATCCCCGTTCTTTCCCAACACTTGATTTATTAAGAACCTTTAAAAGAACAGTTTCAGAAGAAAGTTTATGCATGTGAAACTGTGTCTACTCAGTTTATCTAATTGCAGTAACAAGACGTTCTTTGGTGGGTAACTTTTCTTTAAAGAAAATTAGAGATTGTGAGAAAAAAGTTAGACATTGTTTATTCTGTAAACATTTCTTTTGAGTCTGTATGCCAGACACTACCGAGATGTGGGGAATAGAAAAAATATTTACTTTCCTAAAGGAACTTAACTTTTACAGAAATTCTCAAGGAAACATCAAGATACAAAGTGTTTATTTCCCCCACACACACACACACCTTTTTTTTTTAAAGCATAGAATAACATGGATTGTAGGAAAGAGTTCTGTATTTGAATCAGAGAACCTGAATTTGACTCCTAGCTCCACTTACTTTTCTGTGGCAGTTGGCCTCTGAGCTTTAATTTCTTCATCTGTAAATTGGTGATAGGGGATAAGGGGGAGTAGATTTGATTTCTTTAAGGCCCTTTTTAACTGTGTATGTATGATCATATGACTTTGGGGGGATAAAATTTTTTAATGTGATTTGGGCACATACAAAATTTGCTAGTTGTCTTTGGTAAAATGTTTCCAAATTCCTGATGTTCAAGTCTTTGTCTTGATATTGAAGGTTACTGAAACTTGGGTGTGTTTTTAATAGATTTTTATTGTACTTAGGATTATAATTTCAGTATGTGATTCTTTTATCTTTTTTGGATATGTGAAAGGATGTAGTTGGGATGTAGATTGCTGTTTATTTTCCAACAAAACTGTGTAAGATGAGCTGCTTCATACTCACCTTCACTCTGAGCTGTGATATTACCTAATATTGTTCAAAAGGGCTAATTTTCAGTGCTGGTACTATTAATATTTAATATGTAAAATACATATTGGAGAAGTTTTACAATTAGGACAGTATTGTATAGAAAAAAATATAAGATGTAAGTTTCTGTTTTTCTCCTGTTTCAGAATGACTTCAGGTGCTTTGTTCCCAAGCCTAGTCCCAGGCTCCCGGGGCTCATCCAGCAAATACTTGGTGGAGTTTCGGGCAGGAAAAATGTCATTGAAAGGAACTACAGTTACCCCAGATAAACGGAAAGGGCTTGTATACATTCAGCAAACTGATGATTCCCTCATTCATTTCTGTTGGAAAGATAGAACTTCTGGTAATGTAGAAGATGTGAGTATTCAGTAATTTTTAAGTTAAAGTGAAAAAACTTAAAAACTTTTCTTTAAAAAAAATTTATTGTATCCTTTTAAACATTGAAATGTCTCTTTAAAAAATGGTAGCACTTATTTGTAGTCTGAATTAAGTAACCTTGTCAAATCACTTAAATCTTTTGTTTCTCCATGGGAATTGTATTTCAGAGGTCCTCTGAGGACTCTTCCAACTCTAAGTCTCTGATCTTATGATCTATAATATCTGAAGATAAATTTAGATTTGATTTTAATAGTCAGCAAAATGAATTGCTAATTGCTTTACATTTAGTTTCAAGACTTCTTAAGAGGTGGTTTTCAGCAGCATCCTTTTGAAGTGGGTTCAAGATAGATTTAGTCTAATCTTTCAGTAATCCTTTATCTATGTTTTGTCCAGGACTTAATTATTTTTCCTGATGACTGCGAATTTAAGCGAGTACCTCAGTGCACTACTGGTAGAGTATATGTGTTGAAGTTCAAAGCAGGATCAAAGCGACTCTTCTTTTGGATGCAGGTTAGTGAAATTTTTCACTAACATCCTTTTTATTTGAGTTCTTTTAGCCATGGATTTGGTTGTAACATGGGTTGATCATTACCATCTCTTCCCTTCCTCCACTTCAATAAAATGATACTTATTCTGTAATAGATCTGATATTGTATTAGGTTCTTATCATGAGCATTCTTGGGTACAGGGCACAAATCTGGATGTTGATAGTCAAGATTTTCCTTGTGGAAATAACTTGAAAAGCAGATAAAGCCAAAGAATAAGTATGAGAAAGATGGTAATTAGGCACTGCAGAGATAATTTTGGATCTTACATTTTTTAGAAATATCATGTTAATGACCCCAGTTCTCTTTCTACAGGAGCCCAAGACTGAGAAGGATGAGGAACATTGCAGAAAAGTAAATGAATATTTGAATAACCCACCTATGCCAGGAGCTTTGGGTGCAAGCGGAAGTGGAGGCCATGAACTTTCAGCACTTGGAGGTAGTTACTTCTTTTTCAATTTGATAGTTGAAAACATTTTCAAAATGATCTAACTTCTCAGTGCTATGGGCCAGGGTTTTTGCACTTTTCTTTTTTCTTTTTTTTTTTTTTTGCTGTTGTTAAAACAGTGGGCTGACCACTGTATTTGAAATCAGCAAAGACCTAGGTTTCCTTCCTGTCTCTCACCCTCATTAGTTGTATAATTGAAGGCAAGTCACTTAACATTTTTCATCCTGTTTCCTCACTGGGTTGTTATATGAGCATCAAATGGAAAAAAGTATGTGTGTGGGTGGATGTTTGTAATTAAAGGGTTTTTTACAGATCTTCTGTAAATGTCATCTGTTTATGTCATTGCTAGTACTAAGAGTTTGGATAGATTTATGATTTCCCTTTTTAGTATACTGTTTACATGCCACTAACAAAATACTATTATAGCTAATATTTCTTGTTTAATAGGATTTTAAAATTTTAGGCAGTTGACTGCTGATGTCAAGTCACATTAGATGAATTCCAAATAAGATGTATTAAAATAAGTAGGATTTCAGAGATAATTAACACAAGGTTCTAGATAAGCCATCAGTTATAATGATTCTTGAGCAATTTGTTTACTAGGAAATGTTAAATACATATAAACCCTATACTCATTTAGCTATTGATAGAAATCTTTTGGTGAGAAGATGATATTGTATATTACATATAAGGAGTCTTTGTGTAAGACTTAAAAGATCCTGTACTAAATGACTTTTGAGTTCTTTATCAAGATTGATCTTTGGTTTGGTTTATGAAAGCCCGGGTAGTGTGTCTTAAATTGTTTTTGTTTTTCAGGTGAAGGTGGTTTGCAGAGCCTTCTGGGTAACATGAGTCATAACCAGCTCATGCAACTTATTGGACCAACTGGCTTGGGAGGACTTGGTAAGATTTCAGATTCTTGCTCTAAGAAAGTGGGACTGTTCTTCACTTAGTTGAGCCCTCAGATTATTATCGTTTCTCAGCAATTTGTTTTTTACTGGGAAGTGTTTTTTAAAAAAAAAAAAAACAAAAAAAAAAAACTATGCTCATTTTGCTGTACTGGATGTCTGTCAGTGAAGAGGTGATACGGTTTGGTTAAGAGTGCTCTTTTTGAATTCAGAAAACCGGGGTTTGAATCCTAGATTTGCCACTTCATATTTATGTGATCTCCATCAAGTCACTTCATGTCACTAGGCCTAAAAAAACTAGAGGGTTGGACTAGATGATCTAGCCCCTTTTGGGTGTAAAATGTTGAATGATTTGAAGGTGAGATTGTATTTTCCGTGTAAGCTACCTTGCTTGCTATATAGAATAAAGTAGTTGGGAAGTAGGCCCTTAACAGAGTGCTTTCTAGTGGCCACAAGTGGGGAACCAGTTCTATTTAATAAGAAACAAATCTGAGTCCAACTTGCGAGATGGAGATCTTTATCCTAAATCGCTTTTTCTGTCAAGAAGTTTGGCTTTTTTAAAAGCCAAAGTTTTTTATTTGTTTTATTTACACTCTTAAAATACCAGGAAGCATTTGACCCCACGCTCTGCATCCATTTTGCAATGATAATTGATTCTTATCTTTTCATTAAAGGCAATCCCCTCAAGACCTCAATTAGAAACACTACTCTGATATAGTTTGACTTTCTTTGTATGTACCCAAAGTCCCTTTATGTCTTTAAAAATAGTTCGCAATTTAGATTGATTTTATCCTTAATCATAGGGCTCATAAGATTGAGTTGAAAGGAACCTTAAATGTCATCATCTAGTTTAACCCTTTTATTTAATAGATGAGGAAACTGAGGCCCAGAGATTATTAAAGTGACTTATCCAGGGTCACACAGGTAAGTGAGAGAGCTAGGATTTGAAACCAAGTCTTCTGACTCCCAAAACTCCCACATAAATAAATTGCAGTTGTAAAGATTTCTCATTACAAGAAAACAAGATTGATGGATGATGTGACTCTCATTTCCATTGAGAATTGTGGCCAATTTGGGACAGCACCATCTCTTCACTACTATTCTTGTTTGGAAAGTTCTGTGAAATGACACTAGCTCAGGAGAGGATATTGTATGAACTAGTGGTTATTTCATTTTTCTTTAGTTCAGAAGTCTTTGACATATTTCTTATATTCAAAGATTACATGCTCTTGATCACAAATCTAGTTACTGTTATCTTCCGATTCAGAATTTTTATAGAAACTGTCATTGAATATCAGTATTAAGGGAGAAGCAGCACATGAATTTTTTGATTTAATGCTTGTTTCCTCACTGTAGGTGGGCTTGGTGCACTGACAGGTCCTGGTCTGGCTAGCTTATTAGGGAGTGGAGGGCCTCCAACAAGCAGCTCTTCATCAAGGTGAGACTTTCAGGCAGCCTTTGGTTTTTGGTTTTCTGGATACTTAATTTTTAGAAAATTACTCTTAATGTTTAGTGCCTTAGGCACTTGAAAATCTTGCTTGAAAACAAATCAGGGAGTGAATATTTGTGTTTACTAAAGGTTTCATTGTTACTATAATACATAGGCTTTCCCTTAAAGTACTTAAAATGAGATTGAATTTTCACATTACTCCTCAGTTTTGCTTTAAAGCAAGAAAGATGCATATTACCTATCATTGATGTTATTTATGGTTTCAGCTCCCGGAGCCAGTCAGCTTCTGTAACCCCATCTTCCACCTCTTCTTCCGCTCGTGCTACACCAGCACCCAGTGCTCAAGCAATTGCCTCTGCAACTAGTCCAAGTCCTGCACCGAGTTCAGGTAATGGAACCAGCACAGCAACAAGCCCAACCCAGCCCATTCAACTGAGTGACCTTCAGAACATTTTAGCTACTATGAATGTGCCATCTGGGGCAGGAGGCGGACAGCAAGGTAAACGTTTTTTCGTTGACTGAAAGCTGTTGGGGTGAAGGTGCCTGCTGCTCCCCTGTTCTTTCAAGGGGATTGGGAAGGCATGTCCTTAGTGAAAGTGTTCTCTATGGCACTGTTGGTTTGCAAGTCACCCTGGTAAAGGCTAAATGTTCCTAATAAGAGTTGAGCTTGAGACTTCTTGCCAAACAGAATGAAACCATTGGCCAGAAGCAGGAGTCAGTGAAGAGATTTCTCCCATTGAGCCTCACTGGGTGATTTAGCTGCTTATAGTCTTGATATCCATGAAATGTGACACTCCGTTCCCCATTAAGCAGCAAATAGTAAATTCCAAACAACTTATAGTTTTGTTGTTATATCCTAGTTGACTTGGCCAGTGTACTAACTCCAGAGATCATGGCTCCTATTCTGGCCAATGCTGAAGTCCAAGAGCGGTTGCTGCCTTATCTTCCCTCTGGAGAATCTCTTCCACAGACTGCTGAAGAGATTCAGAACACACTGACCTCTCCTCAGTTTCAGCAGGTAGGAGTATGGCCATCTCCAACGGTCAGATAGCTAAGCTTTACATTGCGTTTCAGATTTCCTAGCTCTCATCCCATATTGATGGTGGAGCTCCCTTTCCTCCCCCTCTTCTTTCTCTTTTGAGTTGCAAGAAATTTTATATGCAGTGCTCATTGGGAGATTTTGTAATCATGTGATTCACTAGCTTAGGCCTGCCCCCTGTGGGTCTTTAGGCATTCTCTCTTGTCTCCTAGGTGACATTACATAAGTGTTCAGAAACGATGGTTCCCTCCACTGTCACAGCTTGGTGCGAGCTGGCGCAGTCTCAGTATCTTGTATATAAGGTTGATATTTGATTAATTTCCTTGGAGAGCTGGGCTTAGGTATATGTTAGGACAAAAACTGAAGTTTAATGGATTTAAAAAAATCAGAAAGTTTTAATCATTTTTCATGAATGCCCTTCATTTACAGGCATTAAGTATGTTCAGTGCTGCCTTAGCCTCAGGACAGCTTGGCCCACTTATGAGTCAGTTTGGTTTACCAACTGAAGCTGTAGATGCAGCAAATAAGGGAGGTAAGTACCTTTTTTTCCCCTTCCCTTAAATGAAATACTTCTTCAAGATTTGAAGAATTCTTACATAACAGTTAAAACTTTACAGCCTAAATTATGTAATGATTTGTTTAAAAACATTTCTCTTGGATAAGAACATTCAGAGAATGCTTCATTTTAGCATGTCTGACAAAATTGATTTGCTTAATGGAGCAAATTGTAATTTCTCTTCAGCCTCATTTGTGTGGGTTTTAAAAATTGTTGTAACCTAAATAGTATTTACAGATTTTTGAGAAATCTGCATTTTCATTTTAATTCCCTTTTGTCAAAGCAACTTGGCTGATTATTAAAGTGTTCTCAGGGGGCAAGAACTGATGATGATATTTTTTAATGATATTTTAGATGTTGAAGCATTTGCCAAAGCCATGCAGAACAATGCCAAGTCAGACCAAAAGGAAGGAGATGCAAAGGACAAGAAAGACGAAGAGGAAGATATGAGTTTAGATTAAATTATTTGCTGTCTTTTAAGATATTGGAAATTCTTAGTAATAATTAAGTGACTTCAGTAGTGTCACTAGTTTATTGCATACACTCATGCCTACATTCAGCCCTACAAAATAAAGGACTTTTCTTTTATCTGCCAACTCTAGTTTTTGTGTGTGCCAGAAATAGGAGGAGTAATTACCAAATGCTTTTTTGCCTAGTCTTCAGATAGAAATTATCTGTGAAGAAATATTTTGTTAGATCATGGAGAGCTAGAGCTGAGTGCCAGGATGTTGGTCATGTACATCCTGGTAGTGTCTGCAGGCAGGGCTGGAACCTTGCTTAACAAATTTTTCCTGGGCAACATCTAGTAAATTACATGTACCATGTGAAAGTTGCAAGGTCAACTTTCTAGAGCAAATAAACTTTTTTTTTCCAGATGTGGCTCCATCACTTTGATTTAAAGCACATCTTCCTAAACATACTTCTTTTTAAAAAAAATCATTTTGAGTGCTTCAGATGCATCTGGAGACACAGCTTGGTTGCTTAAAGAGATTTTTCAAAGTCTTCTAAACAAGAAGCAGACTTTTTAAACTAAAAATACTAAAGGTATGTGCGCAGTGAAATTAAACAAAGATTAGATGCTTGACAAAGCACCTAGCTTAATGTCATGATATCTGATGTTGCCATCAAGCCCTTTCCGATCAAGTAGACAGGATTTTTTTTCCCATTTCATTTCACTAACCAGTATTCAAAATAAGCATATTTCTTTTTTTTCTTTTTTTTATTATTTTTGCTTTCAAAAGGCTGTACCAGTGATTTACAAAGCTTTCATTCTATACTGAAAAAAGGTGGAAAGGGTCATAATTGAAACTCATTGAAAGATAATAAAAGATTAACCCATTTTATAATATTTACCCAATCATATAAAAAACATAATTTATAAATCATTTCCAGACATAAGATTTATCCCCCATCCATCTAGATATATACACACAAATATATATATATATGCATATGTATATTTAAAAAAAACATAAATGTGTAAGTGCACAAAATGAACTAGGTGGACAGAAGAAAAGTTATCATTGGACCTGTACTACAACCACAAAAATCAGTGAATATGACCCTGAAAGGAAAAAGGAGGCAGGAAGCATATACTCGGAATAAATATATGAACTCTTAAGCAATTTATGGGTATCAAATGAGAGATGTTTAACTTGGAGAAGATATAGTGGTGCCAAGGACATGATCACTATCTTCAAGTATCTGAAGAACTGTCGTGTGGAAGGGAAATGATTTTTTTTCCCCCAAGGGAACAAAACTAGGGTCAGTGTCTAAAAGTTGTAGGGAGGGAGATTTATATTTAATAAGAAAAATCTTCCTAAAGAGTAGAGCTATTCAAAAACGGAACAAGAGGTAGTGAGTTCTCCATCCCTAGAATCTTAATCAGAAGCTGGATAGATGGATGGACTCAGGGATGTTGTAGAGGGAGAGAGGGAATGCCTGCTTTGGTGTGGGGTGGACTAGATTCCCTCTGGAGGTTCCTTCCAGCTTTGAGATCCTATGAATGGTGGGCAAACCAGCAGCACAACTGGAGTACCACCTTTTCTTAGCACCATCTCAGGCCCAGAAATGCATAGCCCCACTTTTGAGTTTTCATTTTCAGAAGATGATATTAAATTTATTTTATTGTATATGATGAGTTATAAAGTGTCTAACGCTTAAGTCAATTAATCCGAATTTCCTGACTTTGGGTGAAAAATACTGAAAAGATGACGGAGTGCAGAGTTTGCCAATTCTTACAAACTTGACAGAGGGGCTATATGCAGCAGGGCAGCTTTAAATCTCCTATGTGTCTGGGCCATTTATTTACATGACTGGGCAGCCATTTGCACCCACTGACCCTTGTATGATGCCAGTGCGTGTCAAGTCAACTGGACGACGGTTTGCCACAAGATTCCTTATACAGCCATAGTAACCAGGTAGAGATGATGGTGAAACCGTGCTCTTCGAAGTCTCTGTGGGATGGAGGACGGTGGACATGGAGACAAGGAAACCAACAGTTAAACTTGGAAGTAAATTAAGCAGCACTATCTGTGTGCTACCTACCCTCCCAATTTCACCCAATCCAAGTTCCATTAAGGCAAGGGTTCTTATCCTGGGTTTGGGGCTTTTTATCTGTGATATTTTAGATAACTTTCAATATAATTGCTCTCCTTTGGAATCCTATATAATGCATTTAAAAACATTCTGAGAAGGGATCCACATGTGTCATCAGACTGCTAGTAGGTCTTTCACACTAAGTCTTTCAGCTGCTGATGAAGGTGTGCTTTTCTGCACAATGACTATGATGATAGAAGAGGTATTTTCACTAGGAAAGTGTTCACTTTCTCAATGTAGAAAAGAAATTTAGGAGAACTTTGCTATATACGGTTTTAAAAGATCATTTTACACCCCCTCTTGTCTACATTACTCCACTTGTCAAGCTGACTGGTTCAGAACTGACACTCCAAACACTTCCCTGTATCAAAACTCAGCAGTAACAGAAAACTGAAGAATGATGGCAACCTTGATGGCATCCTTTGTATTCTCATGGCTGACATTTCAAGAGTGCTTTAAGTTAAGCAAAACACAGCCCATGACACCTCTTGATAGAAGTACTGATATCCCCATTTTACATCCAGCTAAGCAAGGCCACGTTTGATCCTTGCCATACTCACGTTTGGTAGTGCTGTTGTTAATCCTGTTTTACCAGTGTGGAAGCTGAGGCTGAGAGATTAAATGACTTGCCCACAGTTTGAACTCAAAGGCGTCTTTCTGACTAATAAGTTCAGGGGTCTCTCTACTATAGTCCACTCAGTCTATGAACAAGATAATCTTGTTCTCCTTTTAGACACTAAGTCCTCTTAGAACAAGGACTGTCTTGTCCATCTTCGTATCCTATTTCTAGGCTCTATAGACAGTAGGTTACTTAATACATATTTATTGCTTCTTCAGACTTCAGAGAGTGACGAGGCTCAAGTAAGAGAATAGAGGGATATGTACACCTTTTTTTTTGGCTGAGGCAATTGGGGTTAAGTGACTTGTCCAGGGTCACACAGCCAGAAAGTTAAGTGTCTGAGATCAAATTTGCACTCAGGTCCTCCTGACTTCAGGGCTGGTGCTCTATCCACCGCACCACATAGCTGCCCCCGATGTGTATACCTTTTAAAAATGGTGTACAGAAATAAGAGCTGATAGGTCTCCTACTGTACTGCTTACATGGAGTAGAGTTGGCTAGCTAGACTTGGATTCAGAAGACCTGGCTTCAGTTCCTGGCTCAAAAATGTGAACAAGTCCTGCTCTCTCTCATCTCTTCCCTTCTCTGCAAAATGGGGATCATTTTGTACGCCTCGTACATAGACTGGTTAGAAGAAAGTGTCCTGCAGACTGTGTGTGTAGATTATCGGGCTCAGTGAATCGTAAGCAGTCTCGGGCAGGGCTTCTAGGCTGGAACAGCTAAGTTGGTAGGGACTTTGCCCCTTACTATGTTAGTCTCAGGTGGTGACTTTTCTTGACTTCAATAACCCGATCCTGGTACTCAGTCACAGAAGTGGCCCAGTCTGCCTAGGTGGAGGGAGGAGCACTTAGCCTATAAATCAGATTTTCACTGCCCTATGGGCTCTTAGGAGTCTGCTGTCCTAGACCTCTTTTGAGCCCTGCTGGGTAGAGCAGCTGGCTAGAGGAGGGTTTTATCACCTCATTCTGAGACCTGGCCTAGTGCCTACCTCATGAGTGCTGTGAGGATCAAATGAGATATGGTATATGAAGTGCTTTCCGAACTTAAAGTGCTATATAAATGCCGGCTATTCTTGTGCTCATCAGACAGGATCAGCATTTTAGGACCGGCTCAGTTTTACATTGAGAGAAAACAGGCTTAGGATGTTGACTCGACTAGTCCAAGGGCACAGGTCTAGAATCCTGATCCTCTGCCCCCCCAGATTTGTGCTCTTGGCATGTATCCCAGAAGAAACACTAGAGTAAACAAAGAAGATGGTCTTCCCTGATCCCCTTCTGGAAGGGGGTTCTCCCAAATAGCTACAAGTGGGACTAACCTGGCAGGCCTCCCAAATAAAGAGGTTCTTTGGTGATAATGGAAGGAACTGAGGCAGGAGCCACTGTGTAATTGCCTTTGGTATCCACATCAAGCCGGAGCATGCTTCTTCCTTTAATCACTGAGAAGAGAGGCCCGTGCTTAGCTCCTACTCAGGGCTTGCCCAGAGAGCTGTTCTTCCTAATGGCCCTACAGCTCCCCTGGGCACAGCCCTGGGAATTGAAAGCAACAGAGAGAAAGGAGATGGTATTTCTGGTCTGGCCTGAGGGGGGAGACAGCCTTGTACTGGAGGGATCCCTAGGAATCCTATCCAAGTGAAAATGGCTTTAACTTTTCCCAATCACAAGGCAACTCATGTTTATAAGTTTAGTTGTTTTTTTGGGTTTTTTTGGGAGGGGGAATGATTATTGGATTTGTTCCTTCCTCTCCATCTGCATCCCCCACTCCCTCCAAATCTAGCAATCTTCTTCGGGATCAGCTCTCTCCCCTAGTCAGAGACCTTTCGTGGCTTTTCCCCCCAAAAGATAAAGCTTCCTACCCTGATATTTCAGGGTCTGCCATGATCTAGTTCTCTATTCCACCCCAGACACTGGTTTGGCTAGACCAATCGCCTCCATTTCTCACTCTGCCTCCCAAGCATGCCAAGCTCATGGCTGTCTCCGAAACATTTCTCAGGACATTCTCCGTCCCGGCCTTCACACGATGCAACGAGGAATGGCACCTGAAGCTACTTTCCCTCAATCACACGTTTGGATTATCTGCAACTGCAATTCTCACTCTGTGCAGACAACCTAAGGAACCCCTGGGCCAGAAAGTGGGGAGCGGAAGGGGAATTACCTACCTGAGATCCGGTGCCACAGTCCGTCACAGAGAGGAGGCCGTGTCACTGACGTGGAGAACTCCCCGGCTCCGCTGTCGGCTCTGACAAGCACCTGAGACGGAACGGATGAGACATTCACCCAGAGTTGTAAAAGGAAGATATCACTGACGATATTTATGCTACCTATGTCATAGAGCTGTTGGGAGGACAAAGTGAGACGATGTAGTGTGAAGGGTGTGTGGGGCAGAGAGAGAGGGATGGATGGGCAGAAGGAGAGAGAAAATGTCTATGGGGGAAAAAGGGCAAAAGAAAAGTGGCTTATAGTTGCTATTTTATATGTTTATTACTACGGAATCCACTCTTCAGAGTACCAAACATCTACCCAATCACTGTTCCTACACTGAATCCCTTACACGCCTGACAGGGACGGTGATCACGCATGGTGATGGTGATGGTGACTTAGGCTTTTAAAAAGGCCATGCTTGCAAAGCAGCTCTAGTAGATTCTACCAACATGGAAATGCTTCAGGCCTAGTTTTCAGGAGAAAGAGAGAATCAGACTGTATTTTCTGTCCAGCTTAGGAAAATTCAGAACCTCATTACCAAGAAGGTGAGATAACCTGGTGATGATTATTTTTGACTCTGGTAATGCACTAGGACCATTAAGGCATGAAGAAGGTTGAAATCTCCCAAAGTACCAAGTACCTTTGGTGCTTCAAGCCAGTCAGGAAATGTTATTTAAGGCTCACTAGTTGCCGGGGCCTGTGACTGCCTCAATCTGGGTATCTTCTACCCGTGTGGAAGCACCTCTTCCTGCCTGCCTTAGATGGTTTCAGGAGTCTGCCGTGACCAGAAACATTTCCTTCGTGATGGCTCACCACCCAGTGATGGCCTCTCCAGGCTGAGCGAGGCTGGTCCTCGTGCGCCAGCTGACAAATAGACTTTCCAGGCCAGTAGGCTGCTGGCACAGCCTTATGCGTGTCACAGAGGGTCACCTCCATGCCAGGCTGTGGCGTCAGAACACGTAATCGGGCTGTCCAGCCTCCTCCCTCAGGGCAGAGAGATGGCTTCCCAGGCCAGGGCTGCCCCAGTTGTTCTGGCCCCACTCACCTTGTCTCCATCCGCTTCAAGTCTGATATAGGGTGGTCCCTGCCTGGACCCTAGGTGAAAGAGAAGTCCCGCTGCTGCCCTCGGACGCACTTCTAACACCAGCTCCAGGTCTGGCCCCCAGGTCGTGGGGTGCTCTGTGGGATATGGAGAGGGCCTAGTCAGGAGGCTCTCCCGATGCTTCCGGTCCCAACCTCTCACCCAGCACTAGCCAGGGTCCAAAGAAAGCCAAAGTGAAAGAGTTCACAGACCTAATATGACACTTCCGCCCTGTGCAGCAAAGAACAGCCCTTTCTCCAGGGTCCCGGTATAGCACGGTACCACTCCATGGAGCTGCGTGGGAGTCTCCAGAGGCTGCCCATTCATCTTCAGGTTCCTCACACAGCCTTTAAAGCCAGTGCCAGCTGCTTCCTGGAGGAAAGCAGTGTGACTTACAGAACCTGAGGGACCGAGGCTCCATCACAAAGTGGGATGGATGGGCAGTGGGAAGGGGGGGGGGGGTGTAACTAGGAAAAGCATCAAGCTGAGATGATGGCATGTGACGGGGCCTTCTCTTACTGGGAGATGAGTCCAGCTGGGGCCAGAGGGGAGGCCGCCCACGTAGACAGGTCCGTGGCCTAGCAGGGCCTTCCTGTGGGCACCAGACCTCTCACTGCTCTGAGCCCGAAGACCATTGATCACCAGCTGAATTCGATTCTGCTCTCGGCTGAAAAAGACCTGAGAAGGAGGGTAGAAAATAACTATCCTCCAATCTTCCTGAGGAAAAGACACATGCAGCGCCCCCACCCCAGGCTGGGCACCTGGTCTGACGTTACATCTGAGATTCTCATGCCATTGGGTGCCAGACTGCAGATGGTACAGAAGAGAAAGAGGGCAGAAAGCAAAGGAAGCTAGGGCAGACAGACTTCTCAAGGAGTTGAGCCAAGAAAGAGGGAGAACACTCATAACTCTGGGCTCCTAGAAGGAACCCAGAAACTTCCCCCACTTCTCAGGTCTGTTTGGACTCCTCTGGGGAGAAGGAGAGTGGTTTCTGGGGAGCACTTTGGCACCGTGTGCACTTTACCGTGTGCCAATCTCCTGGCTTGTACTGCTCGCGGCTGCGGACTCTAAAAGGTTTCCCGTGGCCTCCAGCCTGGAGGATGAAGTGGCCATGACTGAGGAAGAGGGCCAGGAAGGGACTTCCCGACTTGGCGGCGGGCACAGCCAGAAGCAGCCCACGGAGTGAGCGAAGCTGGACGTCCATAGAGAAGTGAGTCCTGGGTGGGAAAAGAGTGTCTTGTTCAAGGACTCGGCTTCCTCCGACACCCCAGCCTCCCACTCCGAACTATCCAGGGGAGAGGGTACTTACCGATCCTGGAAAGAGAATGGGAGGGGAGCAAACTCCAGGCGGCTGGCAGGAGAAGCCCCAAATTGGTAGGCGTGGCTGATGGTTTGGTGATTGGTGGGGAATTGGCAGGCAAAGTCTGGGGGCATCCCCTGGTCATGGAGAGCAGCCTGGGGGACAGAGGATGGGGGCAATGAGAGAGCAGAAAGACAGGAGCCTTCTGTTCTCTTGCTCCCAGCTCTTCTGCCCTCTTGGCTACTCATCAGCAAACAACTCTCACCTTGGGTTTCCTTCGGAACTTCCTTGGGGGGACCCTGAGCTGGAGAGGCTCATCCGGAGGAGTGCAGCCCGTGGTCACATTGATATTCTGGATGTTCTGCTGCAGGTCGACAACATGCTGGGCCTCGGATACCCTGGGGACCCAGAGTGCAACATCACAGAGGGCCACCCCACTCCCCTAGTGGGTCAGCCCCCAGCTCTGGGCTCATGGTGTGGGGGCCCTGGCCCGGCCCTTCTCTCTTTACAACTCACCGCCGGACAAAGACGTTGCTGATACAGCCAGTCAGTTTTTGGAAGGCACCAGACTCAGGCAGCCCCCCCAGGAGGAAGCGAGGAGGGCCCTCGGCTGGGGCCTGATGAGGAGATCGACCCTGTGGAGGCTCTGAGCCTTGGAAGTGGTCATCCACATACAGCCAGACACTGGGAGGAGAAGTCTTTGTGAGGTGGGCAGTTTCTCATAGCCACCCAGTCCTTCCTCCACGATACCATTTCAACCCACAACCTCCATCCACAAGGACTTGGACAAAGGACAGATCCCTCCCCGAAATGTGACACACAAAGTAGACATTTAATTAATAATTAGTGGATGATTCCACCAAATTTGTACATAGGGACATTCTTATTTAAAGATTATTTTCAACCCTTAATTATTTAAATTCTTATTTAAATCTGTTTCACCCAGAATGTAGCAGAGAATGTGGCTCTGCACACAGCAGGTGCTCAATAAATGTGTGTTGAATGAATTAGTAATCAATAGAGTACAGGTAAAGGGGCAAATTTGCTGCAACAGAATGTACACAATATCTACTAAATTCAAAGAGATGTCTGATAGCTCAGAAATAGCATTGTACTTTGAAATAATACGACTTAAAATTAAGAAAATAAACTCTATCTCCCCTCACCCCCTTATTAACTGTGAGACTGTTAAGTAATTAGTCTCTCTCAGTCTCAGTTTCTTCATTTTGTCAAATGAGGATAATAACTCAAACCTCAGAGAGTTTGAGCATCAAAAAGAGAATCTCTGGAAAGGTTTTGCAAATCGTAGAATAATATACAAATATTACCTGTTTATAATAATAATAATTTAAAAATACTTTAGGGCTCCCTGTCCCCATTAGCACAGGTGGTCTCTTTAGACCAAAGCTCTCTCTGTATTAGTAGTGGGTCTGCATGAGCTTCAATGGACAACATTCACTCTGGATTTGAACTCTGGTCTCCCTGACTTCAGTCCTAACACTCTCTCCACTGCATCACCTAGCACAAGAAAATGCTAGATTTCACAGGCTTTTTAGTTTGAAAAGCACTTTCACACAGATGATTCTCACAACCTGTGAGACAGATGAGGCAGGGTTATTATCCCCATTTTGCAGATGAGGAAGAGGCGAGCAGAACAGTCTGGGCCCTTTCTACCACTCCTCATCTCTCCCTCTGAGTTGCTAACCAGAGCTGAGTTTGCCAGGAAGGATGGGAAGTGGGAGAGGGAGGGAGGGGATGGAGTGCTTCAGAAAGCTCACCCTGTGCTGTTACTGTAGACTGCAACATAGTGCGAGACCCCGTCAGCATAAGCATCTTTCGTCATGACCTCCGTCCGAAGAAGATTGAGCGTCACACGACCCTGTCTCAGGAACACCTGGAAAATGCCCTCCTGGTACAAGGGCAGACACCGTAGGATCAGCAAAAGGTCCCCCACGGGGGGAAGGAACAGGGCCAGAAGCACACTGGGGCCCCCTGGCTTTGGGAAAGGGGAAGGAGTTCTCTCCTGTGTCACCAAGCTCACCCCCACCCCTTGAAGGGCTGGCCTGGGAGAGCCTTCTTGCCTCTGCAAGGGAATGGAGAGATGAAGCTGAAAGGGTTCTGCTGAGAGTGGGAAAGGACAGGAGGCAACAGTAGGGGAACCCAAGTGACTTCTGGGTTTGGGCTGGGGACTCTCAAGATGGGGGGCACATACCGGGGAGGCGTAATAGTAGAGAAGACTGCTGTCCTGTATGGAACGGAAGCCAAAGCCCGTGTAGAAGTTTCCAGTAAGAGGGGGCACATCTCTGAGGGCCAAGGTCAGGTACCCATGCCCGTGGAAGGTCATGGACCGTGTAATCTGGAAGGAGAGAAGAGCATCCCCCACCTTCACAGCTACCCGGAGGGTAGAAGTTATGAAGATGGGCCTCACAAAAGCCTGCGGGGCCCTGGAGATGGAAGGGACCTCAGAGATCTCCTAATCCGACCTCTGTATTTCATAGAGGGAGAACTCAGACCCAGGGAGGTTAGCAAGGATTGCAAGTCAGATTGGAATACGGGCCCTTTGAGTGGAGCAAGAACACCTTCCATGGCGTCAACTTCTTCCATCTATTCTCACTACCTTACGAGAAAGGCAGGACAGGAACTATCACTGCTGTTTTTCAGATGAGAAAATTGAGGTCCAGAAGGAAAAAGAAATAGAACTAAAACTCAGGTCCCCCTGAGCCCCAGTCCCAGGCTGTCAAGGAGCTAAATGGAAGACCAGAAGGCTCATCTATAGCAAATCCCTTACCAGGAGGTCAGAAGTGCAGCCTGAGCTGATGCCCGTTGTATTCAGTCTCTTCAGGTCCACATATTTGCCAAGGGCTTTCAGGCCCTTCACACAGCCTCGGATTGACCCCCCAGTAGGGAAGAAGGACCTGAGGCTGAGAAGGGAAGACAGGACTTCAGAGATTTCTGCTCCCTTACATGACTTCCCAACTTTGGGATACTGTCCCATCTTCTCCGTCTCCCCAGAACCTGCCCTTCCTTACAGGTTCAGCTTGTCCTTCTCCTTTCCAAGACCTGACACAATAGTACACCTCCCACCTCTGAATTCCTACAGCTCACAACCTTTGCCTCTCCCACACTGGGCTAGCTGGACTGGGAGCAGGAGGAAGGAGACATAGCACACCTTGGGGGAAGCTGGGCCAGAGGAACTCCTCCCAGGTAATAGGAGTCGGCATTCTCCAGCAAATTATCCTCCTGCAAGCTGAAGACAGATACTCGCTCCACTCGGACCAGAATCCGCTTTCGGCCAGTCACACCCATGATGAAGATCTGGATCTAGGGGAAAGGAGAAGCAGAGACCCTCAGGGCTCTCAGAGTCCCAGAGCTTCATTCCATTTTAAGGTCCTCACGGCCCACTGCCTTACAGAAAACAGGACAGGGTCCAGGAGCCAAGGGCCCCATCTCCTCATGTGGAGAACACCTGGGGGCCCTTCCTGTATCCTCATCCTCATCTCTTAGGAGAGTGAATAGATATATGGCTAGTTTGATGGGAAAAAGTGAGATGAAGGGGCCAAATTACCGCTTTGTTGGACGAGGTAAGGGGTGTCAGCTCCTGTTGCGGGGTGGCAACCTTCAGCCCATGGCTGAAATCATAGTAGAGGATGAGGTGTCCTTCCTGGACAGCC
Organism: Antechinus flavipes; assembly: GCF_016432865.1. NCBI lineage: Eukaryota > Metazoa > Chordata > Mammalia > Dasyuromorphia > Dasyuridae > Antechinus > Antechinus flavipes. The sequence continues at coordinate 252,370,308 of NC_067399.1, forward strand.
AGACATAGGAACTGGTCCTGAGAGGAAGGGACAAGGTGAGAGGGGGCCCAGAAGAATGGATGCAGAGAAGAGATTACGAGAGAGAGGGAAGAGAAGGGACGGGGCAACAGCAAACAGATGAAGGCACTTGGGTAGAGTGGAAGATGCACCCACTCTGAAGTCAAGCACCTGTGTTCAAATTCCACCTGCAGGGTTTGCAATCTCTATGACCTTGGGGCAATGCACTTAACCACTTTCTGCCTCAGTTTCCTCATATGGAAAATGAAGAGATTGGATGTGATGGGTTCCCAACTGAACAACAGGGTCAATAGACCTGAAAAGCAAGAAAGGGGTGGGGAGAATGGTGACCATACCTGGTACTGAAGGAAGAAAATGATACCATTATAGGAGACCAGTCTCAGCTCCTGCTCAAAGCGCTTGGTGCTGATGAGCTGACTCTCAAAATTGATATGTGCAAAGCCTGTGCCATCCAGGTAGGAGCCATCTGTCAGCCAAGGGTCTCCCGTGGACTTCGATCTAGTCAAGGAGATAAGCTTGAGATCTCCCTTCTCCCTCCAAGCCCAGTGGCTCCCAGCTCTGACTTACAATCTCCAGGGATCAAAGAAGGTGACTGGCGATAAGGGGTGGGAAGGGGGGGTGGGGTGGGGAAGGGGAGGGTGGAGAAGGCATGTACCTGGCACAGGGTTTGTCCACAGCCGTATCCAGATGGAAAGTCTTCTGGAAGTTGTAAAGACTGACAACCTCCTCGTTCAGAGTGTCCATCTCAATGCAGCCCCGGTAACCAGGGTAACGCAAAGGCCTGGGAGGCTGAAGAGACACAAAGCAGAATCAGAGACCACAATACCCTGATTATACTGGAACAGTGGGCAACTGGGCTTCATTCCCAACCTATAGCAGAATGGGGGAAAAGACTGTAGAAGGGTGGGTACGGGTGAGACGCCAAGAGCCTGAAGGATTTCTGCCAGGAGGAGAGGTAATGGAGGGAGCCTCACAACTTTCTTCTCTGAGAATTGTCTGTCAAGAGGCAGTGTGATGAATGAGAGGACCCTCCTTCTCTGCTTCTCAAAATCCTTTTGCTTAAAAGCCCAGCTCAACAGGAAAGCTTTCCTTGATTTCCTCCCCATCTCTACTAATGAAGCTAAAAACATTGTCCCCCTCCTCAAATTCTCTACATCATTTTGTCTGATCTCTCTTGGCTTTCTAACATTCTCTTTTATCTGTAATGTCATATTCTTTCTAGAAGAAGAAAAGCTTGTTAAGGACAGATTGTCAGTATTTAGCTCTGTATTCCCAAGGCTTTACACTTAATAAACAACTGTTGAATTGAATTAACTTTGTTTTTGTTTTTGTTGATTGTTTTGAGTCTAATAGAAGTATCTGTTCATTTGTACATCACCGGTCACAGGATGGGATTTTTGTCTCCCCCCCTCTCCTCTCCCTCTGTCTTCCTGATCCCATGAGGTCCTTTCCCGGCTTACTGTGAAGTTAGAAGGGTAGCCTCCCACATAGAAGACAAAGTCTTGGGTTTTGAAATTGAGTAGACCTTGATCCCCAGGATACACACTATCTCCCTTGGTCTCATGTACCATCTGCTTCTCCATTGTGACAGACATGTGACCATACTGAAGGATCCTAGAGTAGAGGAAAGAAAAAGAGGAGCCCTGAAGATTATTCAGGTCCTGGTATCCCCCGCCATTAGCTCTCCCCCCACCTTTTCTGTCCTATCTTTCCTTCCTATGTCTTTCCCACAGAAGGCTGATTATCTCATTTCACAACTGGAGGCTAAGGGGAGTGAGGTCACATAACACAATTGAGACTGAACTGTAGCAAGAGCTTGTCGTATTAGCCCAAGATGCCTTTTGCTTAACAGTGGAGAGTCAGAGATGACCAAGGGAAACCCCAGAATCATAGTTTTAGAACCAGAAGGGTCTTGAGGCTAACGAAACCCAACCCTTTCATATTCCATGCGAAGAAACTAAGATTCAAGAGCAGGCGTGATTTGTCCAATTAGCACAGCACTTCAGCAGCAAAGCTGGGACTAAGGCTGGCCTCCGGACTTCCAGTCAGGTGTTCTTTTCATAGCCTCACACTGCCTCCCTCTGAGGAGACTTCTCCAGATGAGAGGCCCCTCTCTCTGAAGGCCTGAAGGGCTCGTGTCTGGAAGGCAGGGTGAGGTACAGACCTGTCAATGCTGACAGTAGCAAAGTGCTCTCCGATGTCCTCATCGATGGTCAGGGTCCTGTGGGCTGCCTCCCCGAGCCGGTAAACCCACTGCACCTTATGCTCATGCAGGATCACCCCCATGTAGTCCCCAGAAGCCTGGAGGTCAGATCGGGGAAGGATGTACCACCTGGGGCATGAGCCGCCCCTTTCCCCTCCCACTCTCCCAGCCAAATGGATTGGCGTTCTGGGTCAACATGGGAATAATAAGCTCCAGTGCCCAAGGCCCCAGGGTCCCTTCTTGCAAACACTCAGCCTCTGGGGGATGTGCGGCTGGCTGGCTCTTCCCCCTGCCCAAATACCTCGCGACTGCCCATATAGAGGATAAACTGGCTGTCGCCATTGTGGCCCTGCTGCTGAGGAGGCTCTGAGCTCTGGATGTAGAACTTGAGCGCTGTGTACGCAGCCAGGTCCTGCAGGTCCCGGGGTGGCCGCAGCTGCACTCCCGAGCGGCCGTTGAATTTCATGGGCACTTTCACCTGGTTGGAGGAAGCCTGGTCAGTCGGTGCTAGCCTTTGGGAGGCAGAGGGCATCGTCTTTGGCGGTCTGCCCCGAGGAGCCCGAAGTGGGGCAGGAACACTCCAGCTGAACCCCCTAACCAGAACCTCTCTGAGGACAACAGTGGGCTGGAGATAATAGCCCGGCCCTTTCTACTCTATTACAGACTGGGCCCAGGCCCCAGCCTGCCAGGAGCACAGAAAGAGGACCACTGTACAGACATGGAGGACAGACTCCTCTTCCTAGTAAAGGCCTAGTGGGCAGAGCTTGAGCAGTCACTAACTTCAGCTGGGACCTTATACCCTGGACCCTCTCTCGCCCCCAGGAACCTCTGTTCCTTCAATAAAACAATAGTCATATTTATACACTTTTAAGCCCTTTAAATATATTCTCTGACCCTCACACTAATCTTGTGAGAAAGGTGTTATTATTATACTCATTTAATAAATGAGGAAACTGAGGATGAAAAAAATTAAATTGCTCAGGGCACCCACTAGGAACTAAGACAGGATACACACCCAGCTGTCCCTGATGCTTGGCACCCCCCTTCTGCTCCTTCCCCTGACCCTTCTTCCTTAGCACCATCCCCGGTCCTTCTTTTAGCCAAGCCCCTGCTCCTGTGCCTGCCCCCCACAACTCCATCGCTACCTTGCTCGCAGCACTGCGGGCCTGGGTGATGAGCTCCCGCACCCGCAAGATGCTGTTGGAGAGGGCCAGGCTAGCGTTCTGGCCTCTCTTGTTCTCCAGCTGGCTTAGCTTGGCCAGTAGTTGAGGCAGGGTCTTCTCCAGACTGGACACTGCAGGAGAGATGAGAACCCACAGATGAAACATCCATACTTCAGAGAGCTGTGGTCAGTGGGAACAAAAAGGAGAAGCTGATCCTCACCCACCAGCTCAGAGAATGGGGATCATCAATGGCTTCCCTTTATATAAAGGACAGAATCCTCCTGCCCACAGGAGGATGAACTTACCCACCGTGGAATAAGAAAGAAAAATGATATTATGTCTATTACAATTTTTTTTCTATAACATCTCAAATATAACATGTCCAAAACAGAAATGATTATCTTTCCCCCTAAGCCCACCCTAATTATTGATTTTCCAAACATTACTCAGATTTATCAAGTTCTAGTCAAATTGTCCATGTTGCTATTGCTCACATGCAAAAATAATTCTCCAATCTTATGAGCTGTTACTCATACCAATATATTCCTTCCTTACCTCTACCCATTTAAATTCCCAGTTTTCTTTAAAGTTTAAAGTAAAGTTGTTTTTTACATGAAGCCTTTCCTGATCTCCCCTGCCTCCCAGCTATTAGGGCTTTCCCTCTAAATTAATTTTTATTTATTTTGTATATCTGATTACATTTTAAACATGAGGAAACTGAGGCCTACATTAATGACATGTTCAAAGACATATAATGAGTGAAGAATAGGACCAACATTAAAACGTAGGTCTCCCTGCTCCCAGCCTCTTCCCTGCCCCAGCCCAGCCCAGCCCAGCCTCCTGACCTGATTTCCCAGCATCTTCCATAGCCTGGGCCAGGTCTTGGCTTCTCAGGTCCCCGTACTGTCCCTGCCATTGATGCAGGTTCTTCTGCATGTCCCTCAATGTGGCCCCCACCTGTGTGGCTGTGTCATTGGCTTCCATGGCCACTGCCTTGGCCCGGGCGATTTTCTCACTTGTATCATCTAGGACAGGTAAACATTAGCTCAATATTTCAAGGACCAACTTTTCTCAAACTGCTCTGAAATAGAGTCTTGGATAATGCTAAGGGGTACTTACTGAAGGGATAAGGACCACTTATTTCAAATTGGGGATGAGGTGATTATGATAGCAAGGTAAATACTCCCAAGATAAAGGAGAAAGATATGTAGATCAGAGCTTCAGAGGTCACCAAGCTCTCTAGAGGTGGAACCACAACCTCCTCATTTTACAAATGAAGAAAATAAGGCACAGAGAGACTAAGTGACTTGCCTTACTCATATAATTAGTGTCAGAAGCAGGATTTGAACTCAAGTATTTCTGACTCCAGTGCTCTAGCCATCATGCTACCTTGCTATCTAAGTGATGAGTAGGTGACTTTGCAATGAAACTACTTGAGAATTAGGATTCTGGGGTAATCAGGCAAATAAAGACAAGTTACCTACCAGTCCATTACCAGGTCAGTATAGTAGGAAAACTCCTAAAGGGGAATTATTGGTCACTCGCCTCTAATCCCAACATGTGTGACTGAGTATAGGAACCCCAAAGGTGGGGAAAATGTAGAGTCCTGAGAAATGATGGGGTAGCCTAGGCCAGACACACCTCTGTCCATGGCTAGCATGCTCTGCACACCCTTCAGCTGGGCTACTAGACGATCCTTCTTAGCTTTGGCTTCTTCCAATTGAGTCTGAGAGGCTTGCAAGGTTTCTCTAATGGCTGGAGAGAAAGGCCAAGGAATCATTGTAAGCACAAAGTTTAGTTCAACTGACAGCCACTGCAGGCTGTAGCCTCCTCAAGGAGGTAAAGGAACCAAGACACAATGATAAAGAGGATGCACATGTGTGCTCTTATTCTCCCTTCCTCCTTCTCTCTCTCTCTTTCCCCTCCTTTCCCTTTCTCTCTCTCTCCCCTCCCTCCCTTCTTTTTTCCGTCTCTGTCTCTTCCTCTCTTTCTCCCTCTGCCTCTCTCATTCATACACACACACACACACACACACACACACACACACACACACACCCCACAATTCAATTTCATTCAGAACAAATTTATTGAGAATTGACTATGTGCTGGGTACTGTCCTAGGTGCTGAAGATACAAAGAATTACAGTGCTGTCTCTAAAGAGTTTGCAGTCCACATATAAAGAAACATATAAATATACGCACGGATACAGATGAAGACACACTGATCATAGACATATATATACACACAGCAACATAGAATCCATATATAGGTAAAAACATACACAGAAGAATAAATACATATACAAACATAAGTTTGTTTAAAGCATATATAGTGGGAAGAGTATGGAACTAGAAGTCAGGAGGGAGTTAGGGTCACATTTTATCTCTGATAATTAGTCAGCTTTGTGACTCTGGGCAAAATCATCTGCTCTCTTTCAGCTTCAGTTTCCTCATCTGAAATGGAGATAATATCTGCTCTGTAGGACTTAACTCACGGAAGTATCATGGGGCTCCAACGAGATAAATGACATATAAAATGTCTCGAGAGCTTAAAAGTGCCATGTAATATTAGTTACTATGTTGCCAGTAATTATGATATAGAGACACAGAAAGCAGAGACGTATACTTAACATGATACAGGGATTCCTATGTACACACACAAATTCACTATAAAACACCTCTAAAATCCAACTTCTTTTTTACCTGGGTTTGAATAAATGAATGCAATGCCATCCCAGGAGGCATGTGCCCCCAGTTCTACAGAGAGGATGAAGGCACACAAGGGACCGACAAAGGTGACACGAGCTGCCCCACATCAGCCACCTCCTGACAAAGGCTCCCTTCCCCTGGGCTTGTTCCTCATCACCCAAAGTGGTGACAATCCAGCCGGCCTCTGGCCCATCCAGGTCCCAAGCCAAGCAGCCCTGGCCTGGAGCTCTCACCTCCATTCAATCTCCTCTGTTGGTCACGGACAGCTTCTTCCAGGATGCTGCTGTTCTCCCAGAGTTCCCGGGCGCGGGCACTCAGGCCTTCCTGAACAACCATCTGAGGACAAAGAGGGAAGAAAAGGCAGGTTTGGAGCTTCGGGGATGCGGCTCCCCAAGGACCCGAGAGGAGGCAGGGAACAAAGCCTAACCTCCAAAGACCTCTTCCCTTGTCTCTTGCCAGCCCTTGATGCTGAAGTTGGAAAGAGCGGCCTGAGGCCACCAGAGCCCGTGGGGAAGACACTCACCTCCCAAGTACTGGTTGCATTGTGCAGGGCCTGGCTGGCGGCCTCCTCAGCCTGCCTCACCGCCTGGAGGATGCTGCCATAAGCATTGGAGGCTTCAATTGCTCGCTGAATGAACCGGTCCTGGTTTGTGCTGCGAATGATGCTGCGCAGGGATGCAGAGGGAGCTCAGGCCTCGGGTGGTGAAGGGAGGTCCCCATTCATTGTCCTCTGCTATGATCCTCTAGCCTCCCCAACTACTTCAGCTCAGCGTGATCTGGCCAGCCATCAGGATGCAGGGTCCCCAGGAGGGGTGACTCCAACCCTCATTGCCCCCAAAGCCAAACCCAGTGTCCACTTCCTGCAGAAATTCATTGAGGACCAGTTCCACATCCCTCGCACGGCTTGGTTTTTGCCAAGTTCACATGCACAGTGCTGACAGGCCTTGAAGCCTGTCTAATCCAGGTCCAGGAGAGGAAAGTCACTTGCCACGATGACTATTATTAAGTAGCAGAGCTGAGACGCAAACCCCGGTCTCCCAAGCTCAATTTTGTTTATATCTATTTGTGTCTGCACTGTCTCTCATTATGGAATATAAACTCTATGAGACAAAAACTATTTCATCTTCATCTCTGGGTCTCCAATGACCAGCACAGTGCCCTGGAGAAAGAGCTGATGGGAACTGGTGGCAGGTTAGCTAGGAAGTGTGGACAGGGAAGCATCAAAGGTAATGCCAGGACTTTCATTACTATTTACACCTCCCTTTCTGTGCTTATAACACTGACCTCAATGTATGGCTCTGAAGACCAGATGAGCCGAGATCAGAATGCTGAGGGAGGCCAGGGGTACTTTTGACCACTCTGTCTCATCCCCAAGTCCATCTCCTTTCCCTGGCTGGACACCAGCAGAGGCCGCAGCCCAACAACCTGGCGCTCCTCCCTCAGGGGCTGCCTCACCTGGAGAGGTTATACGCCAGCTGGTCGAGCTCTCGGGCATGCTCCTCGGCCCGCTCCACAAGAGGAATCTTGCTGCTTGCAGGAGAGAACTTCTGCATCTTCTCCATCAGGGGGGTTCGGGCACCATCCAGGTTGGCAGCCAGACGCTCGTACTCCTGGGGAAAGACAAAACCATGTTCAAGGCTTTCCTTTAAAGACATAGCTCAGCCCAACGCCAGTCTCCCAGGCCTCTGCCCTGCCTTCCCAAACCTCTCCCGTTCACTAAGGTGGCTCCTCGAAAGCTGCCTGATTTTTGCAACAAACTCAACATGCAAATGTCTATAAATGCAAAACAGCGCAAAAATTCTCAGAAACAGTTCTATTATGGACCACCAGGAGGCTATCCATTTTCAGGATTATCTGTAATATTTCAGGCAGGGCCTCTATGCTAAGAGGGGAGGGAGCTCTGTATTCCATGAATAGTTCTGAAAGGGGCTGAGAGCTATTTGAGTCTCTGGTCTTCTTCCAAAGTGGAATGGAGATGGAGTGGTAGTGGACATTTTTTAATACTATTTGTGCTAGTACAATACATGTTGGATAAAGTTAGATTCAAGAGTCAAGAATGTCTGGGGTTCAATCTTCACCTGTCACATACACTGGCTGTATGAACCTAGGCAAATGATTTCATTTCATATAGGCAATGTTTTCTAAGAATGTAAGATGTTAAGCAGATGCTGATCAACTTTGATAGGAGTCTCTCATCCTAAGGTCACTAAACCAATAAAATCATAAGTCTATTCTGGACCAAAAAAAAATCCCCCCAAAACAAAACTATGCTAGTCCCTAATCCCACTTGTAATTTATCTACAAAGCACACCATGCAAATCTATTTAAATGAACATATGAAAAAAATACTCTAAATCACTGTTATTTAGAGAAATGCAAATTAAAACAATTTTGAAGTATCACTGCACACTTGTCAGATTGGCTAAGATGACAGGAAAAGAGAATGATAAATGTTGGGGGCATGTGAAAAAACTAGGACACTGATACATTGTTGGTGGAGTTGTGAACAGATCCAACCGCTCTGGAGAGCAATCTAGAACTATACTCAAAGAATTATCAAACTGTGTATACCCTTTGACCCAGCAGTGTTTCTATTGGGCTTATACCCCAAAGAGATCCTAAAGAAGGGAAAGGGACCTGTATATGTATGTTTGTGGCAGCCCTGTTTGTAGTGGCTAGAAGCTGGAAACTGAGTGGATGCCCATCAATTGGAGAATGGCTGAATAAATTGTGGTATATGAATATTATGTAATATTATTGTTCTGTAAGAAATGACCAGCAGGATCATCAGAAAGGCCCAGAGAGACTTACATGAACTGATGCTGAGTGAAATGAGCAGAACCAGGAGATCATTGTACACGGCAACAATAAGATTATATACAATGATCAGTTGTGATGGACACAATGAGATTTTTCAGGCCAGTTCCAATAGACTTGTGATGGAGAGAGCCATCTGCATCCAAAAAGAGGACTATGGGTACTGAATATGGATCACAACATAGTATTTTCACCTTTTTTGTTGTTTGCTTGCTTTTTTTTTCCTTTCTCATTTTTTCCCTTTTTGATCTGATTTTTCTTATGTAGCATGATAAATGTAGAACTATGTTTTAAGAGGAATTGCACATGTTTAACCTATATTGGATTATCTGTCTAGGGAGAGGGTGAAGGGATAACGGGGAGAAAAATTTGGAATACAAGGTTTTGCAAGGGTGAATGTTGAAAACTATCTTTACATGTATTTGGAAATAGACCTATTATCAAAATAAAAAATAAAGTTTAAAAAACGAACATATTTATGCAGAAAAACAATGTGGATGTGATGTAACAGAAAGTGCTTTGACTGAGAGTCAGAAGACTTGGTAAAGTTTTAGTCCTGGATTTGCCACTGATTGGAAGTGTGTTCTTGGCCAAGTCACTTCCCTTCCCTGGCCCTCATTTTTCTCCTCCTTCATCTCCCAGGTCTCATCCAACCCAATTCAATTCAAACTTTTTTTTTTAATCCTAACCAGGAAATGATTCATCATCTGGACCTACCCATCCTCCAGCCCTCCCTCTCTCACCTCTTTGGCCCTGTCCATGGTCTGCAAAAGTTCAGAAATTTGAGCTAAGGCATCCTCAGCCATGCGCAGAGTATCCCTCAGCGTTGCATTCTCTCTTTCCAACTCCTTTTTCTTTTGCTGAAAGCCAGAAGGAATCAATGTCACTGAATTCCTCAAGCGCTCCCAGTCCCTCCCCCTTCGTCTCCTCCTTCCTGAATCCTGTAATTCCTCTGGGAGCACCAAATTGTCAGACTAGCATAAGGGAGAAGGCCAAAAAGAGATGACCCTGCCCATGGACAACAGGAGGTTGAGCTCACGAGTCTCCTGCTCAGGAATCGGGGTGGGGAGAGAGGAGGAGAAAGGGCCAGAGAGAGGCAGACAGGCTTCTGGGCTGTGGGCGCTCTCACCAGCCTCTCTTCCAGGTGTTCTTGGTTACGACTGTTGAGCTCTTCAGTGAGACGAGTCTTATTGACAGCCTCATTCAAGGCATCCCGGAGATCCATGAGCTGTGAACTGTGCTGAGCCAACCGCTCCCGGATACTTGATGCCAATGCCTGACTTTCTTCCCATCGGCTGGTTAGTTGACTTTGCACTCGGTTTAGTACTGACCCGGCACAAAGAAGGTAGTAGAGAAAGAGAGAAAAAATAGTGGTCATTTGCAGCCAAAGGGTCACCACAGGATCACGGGATTTAGCCAGAAAGGTGCTTTAGAGATCATCCAGTCCAGTGAGTGTCCAACTTTTTTGTTTCAGAATCCCTTTATACTCTTAAAAATTATTGAGGATCTCCTCCCAAAGATAGATTACATCTATTAGCATTTACCAAAATAAAACATCAAAAAATTTATTTTGCATGTAACTGGGAAAAATAAAAATATTAAAAAATAAATAAATAAAACATTTTAGAATGGTTTTGCAGTCACAGTCCCTTAGTCTTGCAGACTTCCTAAAAGGGTCTCAGGGACCCCTAGGAGTTTCCTAGACCACACTTGCATATCACTAACCTAGTTCTTCCTTTTATAATTGAGAACACTAAAGCTCAGTGTAGTTGAGTAACTTGACTAAGATCACACAACATAACAAAATAACAAAGTCAGGATTTGAACAAGAACTAGGCTTTTGGCTGGGAACTCCATGCCCAGGGAATGCTTAAGGAAATTATAGTACATAGTTGCAATGAAATATAATGTACTTATAAGGAAAATCTCAGTAGGAGGAATTCAAAGAGACATGGAAAAACTTATGTAGACTGATCTTGAGTAAAGAAAATAGAACTAGAGAAACACCATCTGTTGGAATCCTTACAAACTGTTAAGTCATTAGAGTTGATAAAGACAATAATTATCTAATTTAGCATGGTTCAATATGATTGATCTGATCTTACAAGGAGATGTTATGGGCCAGAAGAAACAAGGTACTAAGTGAAACTGATAGAAACAATGCTTGTGTTCACACCTTTTGAGAGTTCATATAAGCAAGAAGCTCTTAGCGCCAGAGAGCACCCTGGGAGGAAACCCATAATCCCACTCTTGGATCCCACAATCCCACTCTCTCGCAGGAGGAGTTAACCTTTGGGAGATCATATATAGAGAAGCAAGTCAGTTCACTTCAGAACATGCCAGGAGTCAGAAAGGAGCACTCTGGGAGGAAGCCCACAAGCCCTCTCTTGGAGGTGGAGTCAGATTCATTCCAATTTTCACCTTGGTGCTGGCTGGAGGCAGAAGAAAGCAGAGGCAAAGGACAGCTACAAGAGCTTTTGGAACCAAGCAGAAAGATAGGTTTCTAAGAAAAACTAACCGGGCTATGTTGGAAGGAGAAAATAAACGTTTGCATTTTATCAGCTGGCTGCATTTTGAGGTGATTATTACTTTCAACTGACACTAAAGCTGCCTCCAGAAAACCTCCCCAAGAAACCTGTTCCCAGAGAGAACCATTATATTTTAAAGAAGAAAAACACCACAACCATCCACAATAATTATCCTAATGCAAATGAAAAATAATACTCAAAAGCAGCTGAATTCAGTATAATGTAATAAATTATTAACTTCAATAACCAGTCTTGGCCCTAGAAAATGATTGGTGTAATACATTTCTCTCCTCTCCTAGGAGGTCTAGAGGTATGGACGGCTACATTTTTGTTACACATATTACTCAGTTTTGCTCTACTGATTTTCTTTGCTTTGAATGACAGATTAATGGGAGGACAGTACAATGGAAACTACTGCTACTGCTGGGTGGTACAGTGGGTAGTGTTGGACCCTTATTTAATCTTAGACACTTACTAGCCATGTGTCCCTGGGAAATTCATTTAAGCTCTGCCTGTCTCATTTCCTCATCTGTGAAATGGAGGTAATACCAGTGCCTACCTCCCATGGTTGTGAAAATCAAGTGAGAATATTTATAAAGTGCTTTATCACCCTTAAAGTGCGACATAAATTCTAGCTATTATTGTTTTTGTTAAATGAGTGGTATACAAAAGGAAGTATCAATAAAACTTTATGCAAAAAAATCAATTATATTTTAAGAGGTTCTCAGTATCATCCTCTACATTCTTATCCCATCATGAAATTCACATAGCTGAGTTTTATTTTCTCAGGCTATGAAGGGCCTGAGGGATAAGGGATTAAGACCCACCCTTTTCCTGCCTTCCCCAGCACTGAACACAGGTATATTAATGTAGACTTCTTTGCTTCAAGATTTTCTTGTTTATTGACTCTTGAGGACTTGAGTCAGGGCTCCCACTTACATCTCTGTGCTTCTCCCAGCTCCCCTTCAGCCACATTCCGTGGCCCCCCAAAATCCCTGTCTCGCATCTCCTGTAGCATCCGCTCCACTTCGGCCAGTGTCTGAAGGAACTCTTCACCAGAGGCTGTGCTGGTGTTAGATGGGGAGAGTCTATCCATCTGAGATTTCAGCTCTGGGGAAAAAGCAAAGTGGAGGACAAAGGAATGAGTGACCATGATCACTAGCATCCCCATGGGACCTCTGCCCTCTACTCCCTTCACTCACAGAGAATGCTGTCAGGGTTATCTACCAGCCTAGCCCACAGTGAATGTGAATTTTCTCTAGAATGTCTCCAAAAAGGTGGTAATTCAAATAATATCTAACCTTCAGAAAGTGGAGGACCTTTTTCTACCATCATCCCCTCCCCAGGACCTCCCCTCCCTTTTCTCCTGTTAAGCAAGCCCGCCTTCTCCATTACTTGGGTCACTAGGTAGGCCTCGTCAGGGCCGATACCCCTCTTTCCAGACGTACCCCCTAGAGCACGATCCAGGTTCTGGAGGCTCTGGAGCAAGGTCTCTGCCCGCTGCAGGTTGTCCCCAGAGCTCTCCTGTAGCTGACTTGCCTGGGCTCGAACCTCTGACACCTAGAGGGCCAAGACCACAGTCAACCTAGAACTCTAAAGAGCTGAGAAAGGTTGAAGAATCCAAGCTGGAGAAAAGAAGTTCGGGGATAACGACAGGAAAAGACTGCCCCACTTGATCTGGGCTAATCAGAGAACCCCACCAAGGAGCCGCTCAGTGACGGAGGAGGAGGAAGGGGGCAGGGAGAGACCGGGGAGGGAGCTCGGGGGGAAGGTGGGGAGCCTGCCCTGCTGTGAAGCGTGTTGGTCTCTTCCTCCAGAACTCCACTCTGATGCTCCAGCTCGTCTAGCCTCTGTCTCGTTGGCTCCCGAGACCCCTGCAGGCCCCGGAGCTGATTCTGGGAAGGGAAAGGAGATAAGGTTGGAGGCCCTGGGGGCTTTAGGAGAGGGAGTACAGAGGAACGCTTGGCTTGGGAGGACCTACCGCCAGGGCAGCAATGGAGCTGTTGATCTCGTGCAGTCGGGCCCAGGCCACAGAGCTGGCATTGAGGCTGCTAAGCTGCTGGCGGATGGTGGGGAAGAGGGACTCCATCCGCTCCAGGTCATCCAGCAGCAGCACCACACAGCTGTCACACACTTTGGGATGAGGCAAGGACAGAGATCAGTGTGGGGAGCGGGAGCTGGGCTGGCTGGTGTGGGACCCCAATCTCCCTTGTCACAGTCCCCATCGGGAGACATAACGAGGCTACCCAACCCGGGCCTTGCTCATGGCACGCCTGGGACCCAAGTCAGGCCATCTCCAAAGTGGTCTGGGAACAAAGGGGTGATCAGGGGAGGAGACAAGGAGAGGGGAGGAGACAAAGAGAGGGGAGGCGACAGCCAGACGTGGACAGCTGCGGATGAGGAGGGGGCAGTAAGCAAAGAAGGGAAAACGAGGGGGAAGAAGATGAGGAAACAGGCGTCAGGCTGGGACCCACCTTCACAGTGGACGCCCCCAGGGCTGTGGGTCACAGGAACTTGATGCCGGTGGCTGCAGGAGTCGCACTGTTTCCCACTTAGGCCAGGGGGGCAGGTGCACTCGCCCGTGCGGGGATCACAGTGGCCTCCCCGGCACTGGCAGCCTGTGCAGAAGAACCTACTGAGATGCTGACCCTCCAGATCCAGATCACCTCTCAGACAATGTCCTAACCGGATCCTCAGGGTTCACTGCATTGCTCGTTTTGCCTTTCTAGAATGTTGTTGCCCCTCCTCCCAGAACTCTTCCCCTCTTATTCCTTCCCTTATTTGCTCTCCCAGGGACCCCCTATGATTTGGAGACTCACGGGCACAGCCATGCTCATTGAAGCCCCAGTAGCCAGGGGCACACTGCTGGCACTGTGTTCCACTGACTCCTGCCCGGCAATGGCACTGCCCACTCTGGGAGTGGCAGCTGGACCCAACTGCACCCAGACCACAGTTACAGGGCCGGCAACCTCCACAACTGTCAAAGCCATAGTGCCCATCCTGGAGGGAGAGAAAGCCAAAAAGAGAAGGGTGTCAAGTGGGGTAGGGGATGAAGCTCCCCATTTTTGTGAAGGTGAACCCTTTAGAGGCAAGATGGAGAACTTTATAAAGGCAGATGTCCAGGACCCCTTTGCCCAAGAGGCTCCATCCCTCTCCCTCCCAAGTCCTGGGCCAAGCCACAGGGGTTACCTGACAGCGATCACAACGCTGACCAGTCACCCCGGCCTTGCACCGACACTGCCCCGTTCTAGCATCGCACACCTCGGTCCCACAGGGTGAGCAGTCACACTCTGAGAGGGCAAGGACAAGAGAGCAACGGGAATAAGAAGTCTTAGATTTTCACCTTCACTCTGTCCAAACCACCAACTAAGCTGCCCAGCTCATTCCATGCTAGGACCCTGCTTGTTTAGGGAGAAGAACCTAGCTGCTCTGCACAGGGATACTGGTGCCCCTTTACCCTTCCTTCCACACCCGGGGCAGCCCCATCCTTACTTGTACAGTTCTTGGGGAGCAGAGCATTGCCATAGTAACCAGGAGCACAGCTCTCACAGTGGGGGCCAGCTGTGTGGTACATGCAGCCCAAGCACACCCCGGTCAGTGGATCACAGTGACTGAACAGCATGTTAGGGTCACCGTTCCCACTGCAGTCACAAGGCTGGCAGGAACTGCCGATCACCAAGGGGTTGCCATAGTATCCAGGAGCACATCTGAGGAGAGGCAGCATTATCCAGGTGGATCAGCATAGCCTTGGCCAGCAACATGGGCAGTTACCTCGATAGCCAGGCAGCCTGGTCTGGTCCTGCTCGGTCACCACGCGCGAGTCACATTAACTAGCTCTGCTTCCTTCAGTCCACCGCCCACCACGCTCCCCTGTCGGCATCCGTGCCCAGGAGCGGTCAGTCCCAGGACTGTCAGGCTCAGACTGGAGGCTGGCTTAAGCACTGGCCCCAACCGCACAGACTGGCCCTGCCCGCACAGTTCCCATTCCACAGATAACCATGGGACCCGCCAGCACATGGGGAGGGCGAACCAGTGCACGTGTTGCCCGAGGGGGAGGACGGTCATTGAAGACTTTCTGGAGGAAGGGGCATCTGATTTACTTTAATGGGACAGGTCAGGGATTCAGCAGGGAAGGAGAGAGCATTCCAAGAATAAGGAATGGGATGAACAATGCTTGGAGGTGGGAAAGTACAGGAAGTATTTGGGGACAGAAAATGGTCTAACTTGTCTTAAGCATAAAACATATGGAGAAAAATTATATGGGATAAAATTGAAAATAAAAGGAAGAGCTCAGTTGCAGAAGACTGAATGCCAGGTTAAAAAAAAAAAAAAGTCGGACTTTATTTGGTGATAGGGAATCACTGCAGATTTGTGAGCAGGGTAAACTGAGCAGATGTATACATAAAAAAGACTGCTAGCAATACAGATGAACTAAAGGGGGGAAATGAAATGGGAATAGTTTTTAGGAGTTTGTTAGAATAGATTAGACATGTGGCAAGGATGGCTTGTCCTAGAGTACAAGGAATTCATAAAAAAATGGAAGAGGTTACAGAAGGGAATTGATAGTAGTTTGAATATGGCATATGTCTGTGTATATCTGTGCAGACGCCCATATAAGTACGTGTGTGTGTGTGTGTGTGTGTGTGTGTGTGTGTATACACATATAATATGGAGGGAGAAAGAGACAGAAAGAGAGCGAGAGGGCTTCCAAGATAGCACCAGTGTATTTTCCATTACATTTCCCTTTTTCTCTCTTGCCTACAACATTTAATTCAATAGGCTGGTGTGAAGATCAAGGAATACAAAACAAGGAAAGACTTTGCAAACCTTAAAGACTGGTTCCATGTATCATCATTACTTACCGTTCACAAGAAGCTCCAGCGTACCCAGGCTGGCAGAGACACTGAGTAACTCCACCCTTATGGACACATCCAACTGCAAAGCTGAAAGGAAAGAGGAAGATGTAGATGGATCTTCTCAGAACCCATCAGTTAGCAACTGCCAAATGGCCTGAAGCACACAGACTTAAATAGGTAGCGCTGAACCAACTGTCATGGATACTTCCCACCTCTTACCCAGTCTTCTCTACTCCTAGCTAAACAATTCCCAGTTTCTTTAGTTGATGTCTTTGTACCATGGTTCCCAGTCTCCCCTTCACAAAGAATTCACAGACTAATTGGTAGTGACCCACAGAACTAATATTCTTAATTATAAGAGTACAGGGCAGCTAAAGGATAAGTAACACTTGTGATGGATGGGTTTGTCTGTTTTCAGAAGTGATGTGATCTACTTTTGAAGCAATTGGGAAAGCTGCTGTTATACATCATGGTTTTTATTATCTATTCTGCTATAGGTGGAGAAAGAAGAAATCTATGTTATACTTCCTAGAAATCTATGTCATACTTGCTATGAGCAAGTCTGAGATTTCAGAATGGATGAATAAATTAGGTCCAGAATGCCTACATAAACCAGCAACAAATCAAAATAGGGTGAGTTCTCAAACAGAAGATGCAATTCCTTTTTTTGGGAGCTATAAATGTCATAGCATGGCTCTCAAGAAAAACAATTCCAATGGCCAATCCAGATCTATGGGAATTTAGTTAAACATTAGGTCAGGAAACTAAAGTACCATCAAGTTTGGGCCCAAGATAGTTTTTTATATGGCTATTTAGTGATCTTCTCTTATGTAATGTTTCAGAATTTATATATATATATATTTTTTGTTAAATAAACCCTAGGAAAAATATTCTTGTACCCTGAAAATGGCAAGAGGTCACGAATTCCAGAACTGATCATCTATTATGGCAAAAGCAGCAGAGTGAAAAACATAATTAGGGCTCAGATGTTGCCAGTCTCTGAACCCAGATGGCCAAGCAGGCTCATGAGCAGACAGGGTTCTCCTTTGGGGATTCAGACTTAGCAAAAAATGAAACAAAAAAGCTCTGTGACAAAGATCCCCTTAATCTATTCCAAGGAAAGAGCTATTAACTCTGGGAAGATAACTCAGATGATCAAGGGCTAAGGTCCAATAACAGACCCTTTCACCGAAACCAATTAGGGAAGGCATCATTCTTAGAGAAGTGATTATAAGTCGAATAAAAATGAACTTATATCAAACAGAAGAATGAAAATGGCTTAGAAAAGAGCCTGATGGAACTGAGATGTTTAGCTCAAAGTAAAGAAGACTTTGGCAGAGAGAGGGATATATTAATTGTACTTGAGTATCTAGAGAATAGGGATTAATTTGACTGGTCATGCTTGGCTACAGGAAGCAGAGCTAGAAAGAATGGGTAAGGTAGAAATTGCAGAGGCAACTTTTAGCTTAGTAGGCAGATTTTATAACACTAGAGCTGTTGTAAAGGAAAACAGGTTGCCTTCTTCTGGAGGCAATAAATTCCCACTTCAGGAAGAGCATGGGGAACCACTTAGTAGCACTTACTTGTTGGAAGGCACAGAGAGAGGGCAGGGGCAACTGATGCAGAAGGAAGATGATTGATCTTGAGTTGCATTGCTCACAAAGCCATCTTTGCACCGTTCACAGTGGTCACCCTCAGTGTTGTGTTGGCACCCCTGGGAGAGTCAAGTAAACATGTACCATAGCATCTTTTGGGTACTGGAAGGTCAATGAGCCTGGCCCCCATGACAGATGAGCTTTTCCAGTAGTCATCCCTCTCCTGATCACTTCTAAGGAGCTGACTCTCTGTCTCTGGTTGGTCCAGAAGTTTATATTCATGGTGGGAGGCTGTGCAGAATCCCGCCCTTCAGGGTAGATTGGTGCCCACAACTTAGGTTAACTAGATCAAATTCCCAAACATGCATCTTTAACTTCACCCTGAGTTCTGGGAACCACTAGGGAGAATGAGATTTCCCAGGGCACATGGGAATCTGCCCCTAGTTCAAGAACTAAGGGCAGTGATCTGGGTTGGGGACCCTGGAAGACGGTAAACACTATTCGCGGGACTTCAGAGTTGCAAGAGTCCTTGGGGATAATCTAACTTAAGCTGTGCATGAATAAGAATCTTTCATAAGTGATTATCCAGTCTCTGCATAAAGACCTCTGGGGACAGGGAATTCACTACCTCCTGAGACAAGCAACTCATTACCCTTCTTAACAATTCTGGATATATCTTCTCTGCAACTTCTCTACAACCCACTGTTTCCAGTTCTGTTTCCATAGCCAAGGAAGACAGACAGTTCTGATGAACTCCTATTCTTTGAATATAGCAATCCAGGCCATCCCTTTCACTGGCAAAGTCTTCCTGACTCCAAGCGAAATGTGCTCTATTCCTTCAACCTATGTTCGTGTGACATGGTCATCCTTCTCTGGATGTGTTATACCATGTCAGCATCCTGCTTGAAATGAGGTGCTCCATCACTTGATTTAATATATGAGAAATCACAGGCTTTGGGAGATGAGGCTCCTTATCCTTGGTCAGACATGTTTAATCATCAGTGTTTTTTGTATCCCCGGCTTCTAACACAGTGCCTGGCACCTAGTAGATGCTTAATATATACTTATTGCTGAATTGATTAATTATGGCATAACTTGATTTTATTTAAACTTCTTTCTTTTGACTGAGTCTTCTATGGCTATCGAGAGCAATTCCGTATGTTAACCCTTCTTAGTTTTGTAGATAAAGTCAAGTCTCCTTCAACAATCTTGGCAATTTCCATCCCTCTGACCTGGGCTCAAGCCCTCTCCCTCATTCTACCCTTGTAATTTTCTGTCCCCAAAACCCTTTGCCTGGAGTTCAGGGAACGCTCAGGATTACTAAGACCCCACCTCAGCACCCTGCCTGACCAGGGCTGGGACTCACCACACAGATGCCTGAGCCCGGGAGGCATCGGTCTGAGTGCCCGTTGCAGTGACAGGGAATGCATTTGCCCAGGAAGTGGCCCTTGGTGTCTCGGTAATAGCCAGGAGCACATTCCTAGGGGAGATGAGGAAGGGGAAAAAGGCAGATAACAAAATCTGTGAAGATGGTGGGAGGGAACACTCAGGAGATAAAAGCAATGGAAGGTCCCCAATGAAGACCGGGTATCTCAAGATCATGGATGATTCTGATCATCTGGTAGCAACCTGTGTGCAGTCATGTCGTTGAAGCAGAAAATCTTCAAATCAGAAAGGACCTTGGATTTTTTGTATTCTTATCCCCCCACTTTTATAGAAGTGGAAATTAAGGCTCAGAAAGGAGAATTGATTTGTCCAGTCTTGCAGGTCACAAAAGGCAGAATGAAGATTCTGACCCAGGTCCTTCCTCTAGACCATCCCGGGTAGAGAGGCTCCCCCAGAACAAGGTAAATTCTCCCTTGGTGCTTTTCTCTTTGCCCATCCATTAGCTTGTATGTCAGTAGACATGTCATACTGTATGCTCCTTTTTGTCTTAGCTAAATGACGGGGAAGACAAGGTTCTTTCCCACAGACCTGCCCATGGAGTCAGCATTATTTCACTGCCTTCCAGGAACAGGATGCTGCTCTGGCAGTTGTCGGGAAGCCAGATCCAAGAGGCCTGAGGCAGCCCGCTTTCTTACCTGGCAGGAGTCCCCGCGGTAGTTGGCGGGACACATGCAGACCTCCACATTGCTGGCCTGGACTCCCCCAGGGCCGTCCATCACCACCTCCAGCACCACCCTCTGAAGGGAGACGGCCGAGGAGATCTGAGAGAAGAGGGCACGGATCTGCAGCTGCTCCAGGCCAGCCAGCACCATCATGAGCTCCTCCCGGGAGACGGGGTTGTGAGTCTCTGTGTGGCGGAAGTTGCCCTACCGGGGAGGAAAGGGATGCTCAGGGTCACCTAGAAAATGGAAGCTTCACCAAAGTTTGTTTTTCTTGAGTGTCTGCTTCCTAGACGCATTCCTTATTGGCATTTCAGTTCAATAGACAGGTGTGTCCCTTAACTTGTGATAGGATTTTTGGGGAATGCCCTTCTATGTGTGACTCAGTTTTCTGCCCTGTGAAATGGGAAGAAATACTTCTGAGTTCCCCTCCCTAGAAAACTTTGGGCCTGGAAAAAAAGACTGTGGCTGAGAGTGCTGTCAGCTTATGAGAAGGAAGGGGCTACAGGACCCACAGAGAGTCCCTATATGTGCTTCCCTATCCCCACTGACCTCCACCAGATCCACCTTTCCTCGATGAATGTCCCCAGGAGACGGGTAGGAACTCTCTAGGAAAGTGATACTCATCTGGTTTCCCTGTAGAGAACAAAGGTGAAGATGGGTGGCTCCAGTGCCTCCGAAATGCCTGGATTGACCCCTCGCCTTTGGGAGAAGCCATGGTTGTCCAGCGCTATGTTCCCTAACGCTTCACCTAGTACTCGGTCCCCCGTTGTGCCCTATCTGTGTGCTCTTGGGTCTCCCCGCCTCCCACCACAGGTTCTCTATGCGAATGAGCTGAGGTCACCTTTCCCTTCCTGCCCTCCCGTCCCCAGGTTTTATTCCCCTCCAGCTCCCCCAGCTCCGGCCCATCATTCCCTCATTTCCCCATCCCGCCCTCTGTCGTCACCTTCAGGATCACGTCTGGCCGGCTCTCAGTGGGGACAAAGACATCCCCACGCTGGGTCTCCGAATGCAGCTCGTAGCGCAGGCTCCCCCCATAAGAAGACACCTGCAAGACGTGTGATCAGACCTTCCTCTTCTCCCACCAGCTCCTGCCCCAGACCCAGATTCTCTATCACAGCCCCGAAACATTCCAACCCCAAAGGGCTGCCTTAACCCAGAGGCGTTCTGCCCCCGATTCCCTGGGCCAAGCCCCTCCCCCACTCACCCGGTCCCCCAGGTAGGAGGCAGGCGCCTGCCAGTAAAGGTCCTGAAACGCCTCGGGAACATTGCGCAGGTCAGCGTGGACCAGCCCAGCATCCGCGCGAAGCGAAGTTGGCACCTGCTGCCGCTCCCCACTCACCAGCACCCACCCTCGCATGTCTATGTACTGTGGGAGAGCATGCAAACAAAGGGAGCGGGTGAGAGGCCAGGGCTGGGGATGAAGGCAGGCTCGCGCTAGGACCCCAGGCTGCGGGCCCGCGCCCCTCCCCGGCCAGCCTTCCATCTCCTAGGGCTTCTCACCTCCCCACGGACTTGCTGGGAGCTCCGGCACCGGTCAGTGGCCCCAAAGCAAAAACAGCGAGTGCAGCCCTTGGGGTTGGAAGCATCCAGGGAAAAGGTGCCCAGGCGGCACTGGTCACAGCGTCCACCCTCCACGTTGTCCTGCACGCGGACACAGGGCGGGGGGGGGGGGGGTGAGCTTTCTCTCTGAGAGCGGGCTCGGCTCTTCCCAGAGGACAAGTGCCCTTCCTGGGCCAGAGGCCCAGCGCAGAAGTGGGCCGGGAACCAGGAGGCCATCAGGGATTCCCTGGCTCAAGAGGGGGATGTTCCCTCCTGGGATGCCTCTACATCTCACAGCACCAACGTTACAGATGGCACCTGACTTAACTAGTTACTCTGGGAGGTGTGCGACAAGCAGGAAGAGCCCGGCCCCGAAGACGCCAGGCCTGGGGCCAGCTCTCCCCTGCTCTCTCTGTGTGGTTTCTCGGTGCCTCAGCACTCATTCATCTGTAAAATGGGAGCAAGAATCCCCACCCTGACTCCCTGACGGGGCTGTTGTTAGAATTAAGTGAAATAGTATTTATTAAAGTGTTCCATAATGCTTCATGATTCTTCATTTTTATAATAAAGCAAAAGGTCCCATCGCAGGCTCCAGACTCACCTTACAATGGCACTGGCCGGTGACAGGGTCACAGACTCCGGCCACTGTGCCCGCCTCGTGGCACTGGCACCGCCGGCAGCTGGGATAGCCATAGAAGCCAGGGGCGCACGTGTCACAGCGGCGGCCGACGACGTTGGGCTTGCACCTGTGAGGGAGAGCGGCGGCTCGGCCGTCAGGCTGGCGGCTCCCCTGCAGCGGGCGCCCGCTTGCCAGCCCTCCCCCGGCCCCTCCCACCTGCACTGCCCGCTGTCCAGGTCGCAGCCGGGGTCCGAGAAGTCCTTGACGCCGGGGCGCGAGCAGTTGCAGTCCTCACAGCCCACCAGGGGGTGGCAGCCGAACGTCTGGGCCTGGCAGACCACGCAGTCGGGCGGGATGGTGCGGGGCGGGCAGATGCACCGGCCGGAGGCTTCGTCGCAGAGGCGGCTCCCGCAGTCACAGGCTGCGAAGGGAGGACTGGGTCAGGGCTGGCCAGAACGGGGCTTGGGCTGGGGGGAGGGGGAGGAGGACTCACGCCTGCAGTTCGGGAAGCCCCAGTAACCGGTGGCGCAGCGGGAGCAGTCGCGGCCGATGACGTGGGCTCGACAGGGGCACTGGCCCCCGAAGGGCTCGCAGGTGGGGCCGGTGGCTCCCACTTCGTGGCAACGGCAGGGCTGGGCCCCGTTGTTGTAGAAGAGGGACAGGGAGATGGCGGCGTCCCGGCAGAAGGGAGGTGAGCTGGCAGGGCTGGGGGAGTGACAGGCGGCAAGTCAGAATCACTGAACTCTTTAGGCGCTCCCCCTGCTGCCACACACACACTACTCAAACTCCTGCCAATTCCCCTAAACCTTGTCCCAACTTCCCAAGATCTCCTTCCCAGCCCCGAGTCCCCAAACCTCCCTCACGTCCCCAGTCCCAACGTCTAGATCCCCCCATTTCCACCTCCAGGCAATCTAATAGCCACCGTCCTGACCTCCACTCAAGTCCTGGATACCTTCCTCCACCACCGCTGCTCCAGCCCGCTCATACCTGATGTAAAAGCCATTGGCTGCACAAAGACTGATAAAATCATAGGATTTGTCCAGAGGTTCCTCTCGGAGGTAGTTGGAGCTGTAGCCATCCTCAGGGACAACGAGCACATAGTCCTGCGGGGGGAAGCTCTAAAGATCATGTCTGACTCTAGTGAGGGAGCCAAAGATCCAGCTTGTGCCCACCCGCGGGAGGAGGAGGAAGAGGAGGACTGGTCATCCCAGCTCTTATTCCCCTGATAAAAGGGGTCTTGCTTGTGCTTCCAAGGTTAGACAGGTAATAATGCAGAACTCATGGGAGGTCTGGATTGAGAAACTATCCAGTCCAGGAGCATCAAACTCAAAAGTGCCCAAACAGATTAAAACGAAATTGGGAAATGTTTAACAAAGGAAACAAAACACAACACAGACGGTTAATTTGTGGCTTCCTAAATCAATATGCAGCCTGGGGGGGGGGGGGGTGGTTTCTGATCAGTCCCTATATCTGCCAGTCGAGGAGCCTATGCCAGGAGTCAGCCCCACAGCTCTTTTCTCTGTCCTTGCTTCCAATGGGCTCCTCAGGTGAAAGCTGGGAACAGGACTCCTGAGTCCACTAGAGAAAAAAAAGCTCAGGGCTCTTCCCACTGGACCAGAAGCTTTTTTTCTCTTCCTAATTCAGCTGGGCTGAGGCTGACAGAAGGATATATAGGCAGTCCCGGCTTTCACCAGCTGCTGGAACAGAGCCAAGTGCTCGGGTCACAGCAGCCCTTCTCGACTGTTGCCCTAGCTAGGGCAGCCTTGTCACTGGCCGAGCGCCGCGGCTGCACTCTGCAGTCTGAGGTTCTGGAAGTGAAAGGGGAGCCAGAGCAGACCTTCCCTCCCAGAGTCCGAGTCCCGGCCACTCACCAGCCACAGCTGCTGACCCTCAGGCACACGGACCGTCACGGTCAGCTCGTTGTCCGTCACGTCCAGGACGACCTGACCCTCGCACACAACCAGGCTGCGGCAGCCGTAAGCGTGGGGGCAGAAGGTGGCGTTGGCCTGGCCTGGAAAGCCAAGGGGGGGGGGGGGCAAACGCAGCGACAGGCCGGGGATCAGCGCTCGGGGCAGGGGCCCTGCAGCCGAGGCCGAGCCAGCCCCCCAGCTGCGCCCTGCGGCACCCCGAGCTGCGCCTAGCCCACCCTCAGCCTGGCGTTTCCTGGCCGCCTCCCGCCAGGTAACCCAACAAGCACACTGCTTGGCTAGTGTATGAGACACCATTGGCCCTACACTAAGCACATTACTGTGGATCTGTATGAAAAAGGATGGGAGACCCATTCGTGCACACAGCAGCTTCTCAGCAAAGCGACTTCACTCGGCCCATCTCATCCCTTGGGGACTCTGGAGGATCCCTAGCTTCTCTAGAGCTTTCCTTTGTACTCCCCTCCCCCCAACTCCAACTCACCGTGCCAGACCCGGCCTCCATTGATGAGCACTTCCACAGGGAAAGTGGGGAGGTTGGGTTGGTAACTATGGAGCAGGAAGGCGTAACGCCCCAGGGTCGGGATGTGAGTGCTAAACACGACAGTGCTCTGCGGAGAGAACCCCCAGGGAGGGGGCCAATAAGGCCTCTTTCTCCCTCCCCCCTCTCTTCCATCCTTGACTTCCCAAGGGCAGGCCCACGCTCTCTGTCACAGATGGACAAATGAGGCAAAGAGGAAGGGAACTGATCTGATCATGGCCACCAGGTGAGTTGGGAATGAAGCTAGAAGCAAAGTTTAGGTCTCTGAACCAACAAGCTCGAGCTCTTCCTGCCAGAATATCTTCCCTCCCTATTGATTGAAATGTCTCCTGATTTCCCCCTCTAATCCCTAGGCCACCCCCCTAAAACCCATATTTACCTTCCCCAACTCCTCTCATGAGTTTTAAATCAACTTTAAATGAGTGGGAGTCCCTCCCAACCTCCCATCTGCAGTGCGTCAGGCAGCATCACCCTCACCTGCGGAGACTGCAAGAGGGTGGGCTCAATGGTGGGGTCCGCAGCTGTGGGTGGGTGAGGCTGAGGACTCAGCGGGGGTCCGGCAGGAGTGACTGCGTGCATGTGGCTCAAGGGGAAGTCGGGCGGCACGGGCAGGACCTTGCACTCTGTTAATACGATGGGCTGGGACAGCTTCTGGAAGCGCGAAGGGAGGCAGGAACCACTGGAATAAAAAACAAGGGGGTCAGAACGGCCAAGGTAGGACTTCCCACAAGGCTTAGGGCAGTGAGGAAAGGTAGGACTAGCAAAGGCGCTCAGGCCAAACAGGAGCTACAAGGCCTCTTCTCTTCCCCATCCCAGGAGACCAGGCCATGAGGATGGTTTAGGGCCCGGATGCGAAAGGGAAAGTACCACCCCTCAACAGGGCTGAGATCTAGGATTGGAGAAGTCCTTAACTCTGGCCTGAATACCTGCTCAGTCCAAAGGTCCCGTGGCTACTGATGCAGTGAACTTTGGGTTCCACAAACTCTGTGGTGAACTTACTCATGGGGACCAAGTAAATGCGATACTGTGGAAGGAGAGAAAAGAACAATTTAGATCAGTGAACTTGCTGGGAGACGGAGGTAAAGCAGAGAATGTACCCAGGGAAAGCAGATAATAGGATTCATTAGTGTCTGGCTTGCCTACTTTCCTCCCTTATGCTTTTCCAAATTCTACCTTTTCTTCACAGCCCAGTTCAAATCCCCTTATAGGGTCTCATAAGTAAATGTAGGGAATCATGAAATTAATTTATTTCAATTGATTTATTATCAATTTTATTTTCAATAAATGTTTGATTTGTATACCTATTTTATATGCCTATAAACCCTACATTTCTCAGGCAAAAAGGAGTCACAAATGGAAAAAGTTTAAGTAACTCTAACTAGATCACCTTCTCACTGTATAGAAGACAAAGCCTTCCTGATTACACTAGCCTATAGTGACATTTCTCCTTTTGGATTTTGAAAGCACTTACTTTCAAAAAGGAAAAAAAAAAGCAAGCACAATATTACCCATCTGACTCTGCTTATATAATCATTCAATAACTTGTAAATGTTGTCTCTCAAATTATCCTCGCACCCTACAGTATTTTATTATCATCCAAAACTAGGACAGGGCTAGACCCAAGCAAGTGTAGATGCCTTTTTTTTTTTTTTTTGATGAATTAAATTCTCATCTCTCTGTTCATTTGGGGGGATTTGAATTGGAATACCATGTCTGTGTTTTTCACCCACGTCACCGTTTACTGAATGTCTTCCACGTGAGAGGCCCAGTGACTCTCCAGATATCTGGGCAAGTCTTGGCTCAGCATCCTTACCAGTAAGAATTGTGCGTGTTCTGCCGTGAGCCGGATGCTAGCCTCGCCAGTGACTTCAAAAGCCAAGAGGCGATTCTGGGAATCTAAGGCAGTACCTCGGCACAGAAAACTGCAAGAATCAGGTAGAAGCGAGTGAATGGACAGAGAGAGGCTGAAAAATTCATCCTGGTTCTTACTCCTATCCCTAATCCATCCCCATTTCACTATCCCAACCTGGCAAGTTTTCTGAACAAGCCCTGATCTCCATCAGGTCCCCAAGTACCTGAGATGCAAGACAGGGCCCAATTCCCCTGAAGCCTAGACTCCTGCCTTCCAACCTCAGACAAACCAGCCCATCGGCACGTCCACTTACTTACTGTCAGTGAATTTGGAGGAGACTGAGCCCCACAACCGCCCCACTAAAGCCAGTGTCTCATTGCCATCTTCCAGAAAACAGGTTGGCTGCCAGCAAGGGACAGAGCAAGGCAGGACAGGAAACAAATACCTGTACTGGCAGGGGTAGAGGGTGAGCAGTCCTTGTTGGGGGGTCCACTGGGGAGTGTGCACAGCCACGCTCAAACCCTGAAGATCCTTCTCATTGGCGTACTCCACTACAAGGGCATACTGGCCAGGCTGGGGCACGACAATTTGCACTTGGACATCCACCTGGCAGCAGGAAGTAGAGGGAGACATCATGGCATTCCTCTCAACAAATGACAGGGTCTATTCGTGCCCATCCCTTGTAGCCCCCATCTCCCTTTTCTTACAGGCTGCCCCATTCAGGAAACAAAATAATCTTACAAGACCACTATTTGGGAAGTATCCCATGTACAGGTGTCCTTTCATATACTCCCTCATCAAAATGCCATCATCCATCTCTTTCTTTAGAGTATTATCTCCTTCTAATACATCTTTCCTACAATGATACATCCTTACTGTATCTTTCCTATGTATTATTCTCTAATTTTGCATGTGTTGCTTCATTTGATCCTTACAATGATTAGAAAACTTACAGCTGGGATGTCTTGGCCACAACCACTTAGGACAGGATTTGAACCATGGTGGGCTTTACTCCAAGGCCCAATTCTCTATTTACTACATCACCCTGGCTCCCACAGATAACATCTCTTCTACACAGAATTGTGCATATCATGGCTTTCCTTTATAATCTAGATAACAACTCTCATATAATAATAATTTTTTCTAGACTCCAGAACTAGCATATACTTTTCATGAATGGGGATAATTCCTCCTCTGAGGCAGAGATCTCAGCCCCTTTAGGAATTAGTAGATGGTCTTGGAGAGTTGCTGTGACCACAAACATTATCGTTCTGTAGCCAGCTTGGGGATGATGAGTCTCTGGACTGGTCCTCAGAAGACCAGAAAAAGCTACTGCTGGGAGTGTACCTGAAGCCTTTTTAGCTTGAGTTTGTGGATGACAGAGCCTTCAAGGAGCCAAGATCCCCTCGTCACCACAAGTGGCAGCAGGAAAAGTAAGGGAATAGTTAATCTATCTTTTTATGCGACACTTTTCAAGTAGCACAACACCCTGACTGTAGAAGAATCCAAGTGAGAGGCAATACAAAGAGCTTCATTAGAATACATGTATCATGTGGGCAGGGGGAAAAGGTAAGTTGGCAGCAGCATATAGCCAAGCTAGTCTGTAAAGAACATTAACCAGATGGTAGATGAAGAGGGAAAGAGGTGGCTAGTCCTGCCAGCAAGACTGAGAGGCAACAGTGGAGCTGAGTGTACTGCCAAGGCTGATAGCACACTGGGTAGATCTTTTAAAGGCAATGTAGTGAAAACATTGGGCAAGAACTACACAAGATGAGAAGATGGGGATGAGCAGTCTGCTCAAATCCAAGATCTGCTTCCCAACTGTGTGACCACAGAGAAGTCACTTTAATCTCTCTGGGCCCATTTCTTCTGTAAAGTGAGAAAAACCCTTGTACTGCCTACTTCACAGTGCTGTGGTGAGGAAAAGAACTTTTAACATCTTAGTGTGGTGTATGAATATAAGTTAATGCCATTAAAATAACCTACTTATGTAATACTGACTCCTTAGACGACATCCTTCATAGATGATAACCTTGATTTAGAGATCATCATTCTAGGAGAATCAAACCCTGAACTTTGGCAAGTCTCCTATAATGGTATTAGGATGCTTACTCATACAGGAATTTCCCCAGAGCTTCACTTTACACAGGTGCCACACTTTGCATAGTGGCTCTAATATAGACCACAACCTTGTCTAGATCTTCTTTTATAGTAAAAGCATCTGATACGTGGTATAAATGATTTCTTGTTATTGTTGTTCAGTCATTTTCATTCATGTCCAATTCTTGGTGATATCATTTGGGGTTTTCTTGGCAAAATTGCCATTTCTTTCTCTATGTCAATCATAGATAAGGAATTGAGGCAATTGTGCCCAGGGTCACACAGCCAGAAGTGCTAAGTGTCTAAGACCAGATTTGAACTTGGGTCCTCCTGACTTCAGGACTGGTGCTCTATGCACTGCACCTCGCTGCCCCAGAATGCTGACTCTTGGGAAAAGCATGAAAGCACACAGAGTCCATCTTCTTTCTCCTCGTGTCAACTCTAAGCGGCACAAGATGGCACCTCCCAGAGAGAAGGGGTCACTGGCCACAGGAGCAGAAGCGGCTCCCCTCCCTCTTGCCAACAGGATCCAGCGAGATGACAAGGGAGGCCCCAGTCAGGGTGGCCGGTGGAGCCTCCTCTCCCCCCACCCATGGCCTACCCTTCTCATTCTGCCAGGGGGAGGGGAAGGAGAACCAGGCACTCACGTCGTTGCCCCAGCAAGTGGCCAGCAGTGGGTGAGAGGAACTAGGCTGCTCCATCTGGCAGACCTTGGGTAGACTATTGTCCAGACGGCAGACGGCATCGGTCCCTCCAGCAAAGGGGAAGCCGTCTAGTGGGAGATAGGTGTACAGGAGGCAACTGGGGAAAGGAGAAGGAAAGGCACATTGGCAGCCCTCCATGCTTCTTGCCCAGAGAACCCATCCTCTCGTGGCCTCTCCAGCCTGCTGTGGCCTCAAAGACCCCCTCGCCTGCCTGCCTCCCACCCACCGCCTCTTCAGCGCACACTGAGCTGACTCTAAAGCCCTTCTTTAAATGTTAAGCTGAAATAAATCTGGTCCTTACTTGCTCCTGACTTGCTCAGGTTTGGGGCTGTAGGTACAGGCCTCAGTCACCTTCACCTGCAGTATGGGGGCTTCATAGTATGCACTGGGAAGCAAGACCACATAGTCCTGGAGAAGATGCAAAAGCCACCGTGAGAACTGTCATAGGTCGTGCTGGACACATCAGAGGGGTGACTCCTCCCTTTCCCCACCATGGGGAAGGTCCTTACCAGCAGGACACCTTCAGCCTCAATTACCAGGGACCAGATACTGGGGTTCAGGACGAAGGGCTCCCCATAGCTGCTCTGGGGCACAGTAAGAAACACAGGCTCCGTGCTGGGTGCAAATACGACCTGGTGGGTCTGCTCTGTGCCTAGAAGCAACCAGCGAATAGTTAGAGCCTCCAGGTGGTTCTCCCCAATCCTCCATCTCCTAGGATGGCTTCCTGGCTGACTGTTACACACACAGTTTGCAGCACAGTCATGCTGTCTTAGCCAGCCTGTATCCCCTCCCCAGTCTGTTACACTGGCCAGCGAGGGACACTGAGATCCAGGAGGAGAGAGAGCAGAGAGGGACAGAGAAAAAAGTAAAAAAAGGGAAAGAGGAGGGGACAGAGAGGTGAAGGATAAAGCAGACAATCGTTCAGAGAGTTGGGATTAAGCAGTGTGGGGTAATGGAAAGAACGCTGGCCTTGGCGGGCCTCTGGTAGGTCTGTGAATGTCTCTAGATCTCAGTTTCCTCCTCTAAGGTTGTGAGAAACTACTGCACTTACAGTTGCTGCAAGTGTTAAATTTCCCTTCCTCAAGGACTGAAACCTTCCCGTTCACACTTGTGGACCCCCGGTTGACATAGCGGAAGACAAGATGGAATAGGTCAGGCGACGTCACATTGAGTTTCACCACTACTTTGGGCTATGAGGAAAGAAAGAAGCAGGAAGGAATGTGGGAGGTCTCACCTGATCCAGCCACCCCCCAGTCCCCAGACAGCAGAGTGCTGTCATTCCTGACGTTCAAGACCCCCCCATTCATCTCCAATCACTTCCCTGCACAGCTCCCCCCAACTTGCAGCCTGAGTTCCACCCATGCCCATTCACCCAGACACTTAAGCCCCATTCTTTACCTTTAACCAAACTGTTCCCTTCCCTTGGAGCACCGTGCCAAACCATCTCAAGGCCCCACTCATTGCATTTCACCCATGCAGGAAAGCTTTCCACAGCTATTCCAACTCATGACGCCATCTTTCCAAAAGGTTTACTGCCTATTTAGCTCAAACCACACACCTGAGGACATTTTAGGGTCCTCTTTTCCAATGTGGGTCTTGCTTCTCCAAAATGATTAGGGGCTCCTTAAGTATCTCCTCCCCCATCTCCCTCAAAGTCTACAGAGAAGATTTGGAAATGAGGTAAGAGGATGGCCTACTTGAACGGGAGTCATCTGGGCATAGCCCCTCCAGCTAAAATTCTCAAACTCCAAGGGATTGTAGCCAAAACGCACGGGCCGGCCATCAGGTGTGGAGCCCTCCTCCAGCTCAAACCTGATGTGGTGCAGATCTGGGAGGTAATGGTCTCTTGCAGGCCTGGGGAAGACAGGGTACACAAGTTCTGTCTGGTTCCCCTCTCAGACACAAACTGCCCAAACATCTAAGCCATAGCTGCCCGGGAAGGAAAGCCGTGGATTCCCTTTGGGTCACTGAAGTCAGGATTGTTTGGAGCTTATGGTTAATAGTGGGAGAAAATGGTACTTAGACCAAATGGTGACTGAACTTCATTTGCACTTAATACTTTACAGGAATAATGAGAAGAATAATAGCAATGTCACATTTATAGCACTTTAAGGTCTATACAATTTTTTCACACAACCATCCTGGAAGGTAGAATGCAATTATTATTATGCTCATTTACAGATAAAGAAATTGAGGAGGGTCAGGAAGTATAAGAGAACAGACTTACACCTGAGTCCTCTGACCCCTCTATTTCTGATTCAGTAGCCAGAGCTTTCAGGGATGAGAAGAAGGGATGGAAAGTACTTGGCTGCTGCACTGCAGCCTCTACACCCACAGTTTGGCCCTGGCACTCACTCATTGCATGTGGGCCCCTGTGTGTTGGGCCGGCATTGACAGGTCCCCATCCTTGGCTCACAACCCTGGGCCAGGGCTCCCCCAATGTCACACTGACAGGCTGTGGAAAAGGAGGGAAGCACATGAAGATATTCAGATTTTAAAAAGCAGGTGGTGGGACTGTGGGTACTACAAGATGAACAGCCACTCCACTGCCAATTTTATTACTCATTCCATCCCAGTTAGATCAATCTCTTCAGTGATCAGGCACATTCCCACCAGTTTTATTCTTTTCATTCCCTTCTCCTAATATAACCAACTCTTTCTTCTCTGCATCTTCAAATCATATTCAGTCTTCAAGGTCCAGTTAAGTCCTTGTCTTCCTAGTATTCTGGCTCAGGCCAATTTCCAATTGCATTTATGCTTTGAATAAAAGAATTCATCCCTGAATCATGCTCACCCTATATATTCTCTAATTGTGTGTGTGTGAATCTCATTTGTGCATCCAGATTGGGAGTTCCCTAAGGTTGAAGAGTTTCTTTTTCCATCAGCATAGAAGAATAGTCAGTAAATAGTCGTTTCTTGTCTGATGAGGAAGCCCAGTCACATGGCACCATGAAAAGAGCAACGGACCAGGAATCACTGCACTTGGGTTCTGTTTCTGGCTCTGCCACTAATTTGCTGTGTGACCTTGAAGAAGTAATTCCTCCTCTCTGAATATCAGTTTCATCCTCTGCAAAATGAAGTTGGACTAGATAGCCCCTCTATCTGTAATTGATAATTGTAATGGTGCTGTGGGGCAAGGGAACCAACAACATGGCTATTTTGGGCTCTGTGGCATCTATTTGGTCAGTCTGAGAACTCTGACCAGGTCTTTAATCTCCCTGAAGTTTCCTCTCGAAAACCCTAAACCTCAGGTCTCAGGTATACTCACTCTTACAACCGAAGTAGTTTGTTTGGTCCAGTCTGAAGTAGCCGTCCTTGCAGGAGGTACACTTCTGACCACAGACATTGGGTTTGCAGAAGCACTGTCCGTTGCCCTGTGGACAACAGCCCAGAGGGAAAATGAGGCATGAGAACCGCCAGGCAGGGCTGTTCTCTGAAGGATGTCACCTTCCTTTTGACTTTCTGTACAAACCTTCTATGCTTTGGCCCCCAGACACTCACCTGCTGACATTCAGCCACTCCACTGATGGTACCTCGAGGATCACAGCTACAGCCTGTTGGAAGAGGGTTTGCTTGAGGGTAGAGGGAATAAAGCAAGCCACAGCCAGGAGAGGATAGGGCAGAAATGTGGAAGACCCCAACACCGTGCTGGGGAAGCCTGCAGCCCTAATACCGGCTCAGTCGCACTGGTAAAAATGAGATTAGTGGCTGTGAAATATTGGAGGGGAAGAGCAGACAAGATAGCAGAAGATGGAGTCAACCCCAAATCCTCTCAGGTCTTACTTCTGTCCTTAAAATTCTTCCCCAGAAATAAATAAATAAATAAATAGAAATTTAAAAAAAAAAAAAAATTCTTCCCCGGTCTTCTTAAAGAGAAAGGACATTCTTCCTTACTACCAGAGGAGAGGATTGGAAACTGTGCCACATAAGGAGCATTAGAAGGAATTGGAGACATTTAACCTCACGAAAGGAAGACTTACCTGTCTTCAAAGTACTGGAAGTGAGAGGGATGGGTGGGAATGAGCATTTGTTAAACACTTATTAAGTGCCAGGCACCTACTTTGTGCTAAGAACTTTACAAATTTTATCTCATTTAATTCTTACAACAACCATATGAGGTAGGTGCTATAACTATCCCCAAATTACAGCTGAAAAAACTGAGGCAGCCATTGGTGACATGCCAAGGTCACACAGCTAGCTTTTTAGAGGCCAAACTGGACCTCAGGCTTCTCCATACACTGCAGCACTAGCTGCCTCATATCATGTGGAATAGGGGGTCGATTTACTATGTTTCACTCTAGGCTGCAGAAAAAGGACTAGTAGTAAAGGGGGCAGAGGCAAATTTAGGCTCCATACAAACAAAAGGAGCTGTCTCTTAACGATTTCTTCTTTGGGGGACAACTGCTTCTAAGAAAATATAGTTACTGAATTAAGTTGGTTTTAACAGTTTCATTTGCTGGAGAAGAGTCTGTCTTAGGGTTCTAGAAGAACATGACTTAAATCCAACTCAAAAGTCTGAGACAGCAATGTTGATTTGTATATTACAAGCTGCAGAATATGGGAACAAATAGAAAACAGTCTAATTCAATATTGACTAGGAAATATGGACATCAGGACTGTTCTATGATTGTGGGACAAGTACAATTTATCTATTTATAGACAAGATGAAAATAAGGTTATTAAATGAGATCATTCATAGAGAGGACCTAGCTGTTGACTCAAGAAAGGTTAGGAGTGAAAATAGAGAACAAATTTCAAAACTGTTGTAAAGAAAGACAAGTGTGGGTCTCTGTGTGTGTCTCTATCTCTCTCTTCCCATATTCTCCCTCTCCTGTCATTTGTTGCTGGGACAACTGGTTGGTCAATGAGAGACTGGTGTATCATATATGCCATCTGCTGCTGAAAACAGGAAGAGTGGGAAAGAAGATACTCTTTTCTTTGTTATTATTTACTTAGAAAAATAAGGAAGAGAGAGTATGTTCTGTTCTCCATTATAATTTGACATTAAGAAAGTCAAAGAAAACACAGAACATGTTTCTGCACTGCCACCTGTTCCTTCTGGAAGGTAGAAAAGAAAAAAGCAGACATGGGGAGAGCTTTTTTGCCAGTTTCAGAATAAAGATCTCTGTCTTTTCCCCAGTGAGTAAAAGTCTACTGCACTTGAGTGCTCAGCTTGAGGGTAGATATGGATATTATGGTTGCTATTGAGGCGTGAGTCCAGATGAATTGGAGGTTCAGCTTCAAAGTTGAGAATCTAGTGGCTCAACGCCTAGCTGAAACATGATGCCCAATGTTAGTCAGGCATTTCATGGGGCAGGTCAGCTTAACCATAGAAGCATCTGTTCAATACAGAACTTTTAAGATAGTAAGAGGACATCTCCAAGTCCATAGTCCCTTAGTTGTGAGATGCCCTGGCCACTGGTGCAGCCTAAGTTTGTGCCTTAATGCCCTGGGGTTTTAGCTGTGCTCCTATTCTCTCCACAGACACTGTATGCATTGGTGGAAGAGTGTGAATGAGTTTTAGGAAGGGATGTTATGTAATTATTGGGTGCTTGCTTTGAATTTTTAGTAAATGTTTTGGTTAACTCTGAGTGTTAGTGGTTAATTCATTAAGGGGAAATGTACCGGTAGAGGCTCATAAGATACTGTCAGTGGGATTGGTCATTGACCAAGAGTTACTTCCTAGAACTAATGAGTTATAGTAGTAGCTGCATGGTCAGCTCTGAGGAACCATTCAGAGCTGCCCAAGTGGATACAGGTAGAGATTCCAGAGCCAATCCCAGGCCATGGAGAGAAAGAGTCTGGGGAAATAAGTGGGGTCTGTGTCATACCTGGGTTAAATAAAGAAAAACTTCCTAGCAAATAAAGTGATCCAAAAGTGATCTGTAAGTCATTGGAATGTCTAGTGGAAAGGGTACTAGGGAAAACTCCATGGCAGCCTCAGGAATTAGTGAGTTTCCTTTTATTGTAAGTATTCCAAAGGAGAATGGATGACATCAAGGATGGAGGATGGGAATTTTACCAAAGTGAGGGTCAGACTAGACAATTTCTAAGACAGCTTCAACTCTGACACTGATAGCCCCTGAGGGTGCATAATACCAGCAGTTCCTGACCACCAGTCATCACTGTGGTCAATGTGAGGGGAAGGAAAAGAGGTCAGATGCAGAGGGACTGACAGTGAAGGGGGGAAACCCTTTGTGTCTATTCCAGACTCCGGAGCGGATCCCGCTCTCCCTCCCCACCTCCTGGCAGGTACAGTCACTTACTGCTGCAGCCATAGGAGTTAGCTGGGCTCAGATTCCAATAGAGAGGCTTGCACCTGTCACACCTGGGACCCTCCACATGAGCCCGACACTCACAGGAACCCTGTGGTTTTGAAAGAGAAGACAGTAAGAGCACTTGTATGCTTCACTGAAAACCACCAAGCAAAACTATTGCCACTATTTCCTTTCAATTATCCTTATTATTGGGAGTACAGAGACGTGATCCTATTGAGTTTCAATTTAGTTTAAAACTGAATAACCTGATATTTGGACAATATATTTTACCTTTCTAATTATGTTGTGGTAAATTATTCGAGTTTTCATTTCCTAAACCAAAATCAAACAAGGATGGGGAAGGAAAATGGGGTAGGAAGAAGGAAAAACTATTCTGGTATTAACATTTCTCTTTGGAAAATTCATGTGCAGATAATGAATAATACATAGGTCCTAGATGTCACCTTTGAGACATGACTCTTAATTACAGCAATCTCAAAGTCTAATTCAGAATATAAGGGCACCCCAGAGGAGAAAATATTCCTTTTCTCCATGACTAGAACTGGCAAACAGAAGTCCAAGAAAGACTCTGGGCTATGGATACAGAAGAATAGGAGCATAAACAGGCTTTGGAATCAAGGTCTCCCAATCCTCAACCCTGGGCTCTCCTCACCCTGCTCCACTGATATATAAATCCCTATCCTGTATTGAGTTCAGAACACCTGCAAACTTACCTCAGAGGATGAGGAGCTGACTGAGACCTGACCGGCTGGGTCGCAGGAGCCAACTGTTGGAAGAAAAACAAAGGGAGAATGATCTCTGAAGCATAGGTCAGGTGCTAGGATGATTCCTATCTTTGTTCTGGAATCCCAAATGATAACAGAGCCCCATGGTGCAAAATGGGCCATCTAGACCTAAGGAGTCAAACAAATGGCCCTTCCCAAGTGCAACCCAAAATAGATTAAATTGGCAATTGGGAAATATTTTACCAAAAAAAACCAAACATAACAAAACATAAATAACATTAAAATGTAAAACTAAGTCAATATGCAGCCTGTAGGGAAGTGGGGCCTATGGCCCAAATCTAGCTTTGTGGAAGGTTTACCCTTCCAACAAAAATATACATCCTGTTGTCTCATCAAAATGATTGAGGGACTCAGCAAACTGAGCAGAGGCCCTTCTGGTCCGGCCTCCAAAAATGCATGACATCTTATTTATTGGCAGATAGTAAAATCTAAGGGATAGGCCCTGCAGGGCAAGCCTTAGTTTAATTCATTTTGAAAGTAATAAAATGATATTTCTCTTAAAATATCTTTCGAAAATGTAGCCTGCAGGGATCCTTATGAACAGAATAGTGGCTCCTGTTTCCACTTGTGTTTGACATTACTGATCTAGACCTCAGTGTCGTCAGGGACTGGTGGCACATGTGCGTGTACAAACAAGTGTACTTTGCTTTAGCTATCCATTAAACAACCTCAGAGACACACAACCTATGTATAGATAATATGAATATCTTTTTTTTAGGGTTTTGCCAACCCTATGTGCAAGCACACAGACATACACATTTGCAAAACATGTTACATTCCCCAGGTCAAATAAATGATCACACGCACCCACACACATACACAAAGAACAGGACCTCTGCGCTAATTCTGGGCCCCGGGGAGGCTGGGGGCAGAGCCCTCTAAGTTCTGGAGGGAGGGGCAGACCTACCTTCACAGTGGGGGAACCCGTAAGTCCCTGGTACACACGTGTCACAATGCAGACCAGTCACTCGTGGCCGGCAGTTGCACTGCCCAGTCTCAGGCTCACAGGTGATGTGGAGGGACCCAGCTTCAGAGCACTGACAAGCTATGGGACAAGGAAACATGATCAGTCTCCCTCCCTCCGTGCAAGACCCCCATGCACGTTCTGCCAGGATGGTGTGCCTCCGTGTCTACTTATAAAAGTTACCGGGAGACTGGCAGGGGAGGGCAAATGGGAGACGCCCCCATTTTATAGATGAGAGTAAAAGAGATTCTGTTCTCCCTGTAAGGTGGGTGCTGGGGAGGGAAGTCCTTAGAGGAAGATCACTCACCAACACAGTTGGGGAATCCATAATAGCCAGGGGCACATTCCTGGCAAGCAGACCCGGCATAGCCCGGCCGACAGTGACACATTCCAGCCCCGCTGCACAGCTGGTCCAAGGAGCCGCGAGAGTCACAGGAGCAAACTTGGGGGAGAGGACGCCCAGGATCAGACCAAATGAGCTGGTGGGTGACTACCTCTTACTCTAAACCCCTCGGTCTGTCATTCAAGGCCCTTCCTAGTCTGGCCCCCACCATTCTTCCTAATGTCTAGAAGAAACAAGGCTTTGCATCCAGGAAGCAGTTAAACATTCTTGTCCTTTCTTCAGTGTTCCCCTAATACCTGTGTCTTCCTGTGCCTTGGTTTCCTCTTGCTTGAATACCTGCTCCTCTCCCCCACCCCTCCCATAGGCACACTCTACTTCTCCACCACCTGTCCGCGCTTTCAGCCTTCTCCTCGGACTTCCTCCGGCCCCCTCTAATCCCCTTTCTGGACCCTTGCCACTGCTGACCAGACAGCCCCTCTCTTCTCTCAGCACAGGCAGTGCCGTCTCAGCCCCCAGACACTTCCCTGGCTGCCCTCGGGCCTTGCGCCCCCCGGGGGCCCTGCTAACCTCGGCAGTGGGGGTACGAGTGGTAGCCAGCTTGGCAGCGGTCACAGTGCGGCCC
Organism: Antechinus flavipes; assembly: GCF_016432865.1. Lineage (NCBI taxonomy): Eukaryota > Metazoa > Chordata > Mammalia > Dasyuromorphia > Dasyuridae > Antechinus > Antechinus flavipes. The sequence continues at coordinate 252,408,577 of NC_067399.1, forward strand.
ATCAAACTCGGGGCGGCAGAAGCACCTCCCAGACTCGTCACAGGCCTCCGGCAGAGTCCCCGCAGGGCTGCAGCCGCACACTGCGGGCACAGGGGACTGCTCACAGCGCTGCCCGAACGGCCTTCGGTCCCCGCGCCCCACACTTCCCCCAGGATTGCCTCCCTCCCAGACTTGGAAAAGGGAATCCTGGGAATGGCTTCCAAGGCCTTTTAAATGTGAAGGGCTGTGTTTGACAGTTATGTCAGTGACTTAGAGGTAGAAACAGAAATGAGTGTGTCTCTGTCCCTCTCAGCTGTAAATCACTGGGAGATATAATGGGAAGAGCTTAGAGCCAGAATCAAGAGCCCTGGGCCAGAGCGCCAGCTTAAGAACTAAGCTTGTGAATTCTGGCAGGCCAGTCACCAATCTGTACCTCCATTTTTAAATCTGTGAAATGGGGGTAGTGATACTCTTACTTCCCGCCTGCCGTCATGCTATGGGTGCTGCGGGCCTGGCTGTGTGAGTGGGCGGCACGTGGACGGGAAGCCCTGGGAGGGGTGACCTACGTTGGCAGAGGGGGTAGCTGAAGTAGCCGGGGGCACAGCGGTCACAGGCGGGGCCTTCGAAGCCAGTACGGCACACACACTGTCCTGTCTCGTTGTCACAGCTGCTGCCAGTCTGGCCAGGCCCAGAGCACTGGCAGGCTGGAGGGGGAGCAGAAAGCTGGGTGAGCAGGGGGACCCTCAGACCCCAGACCCACCCTTGCACAATCCCTGGAAGATGGGGACCCGCGGACCAAGGACTGGAAGACATCAAGACCCCAGGGTCACATTTTCCCTGCCCCAACCCACAGTGGGACCAGAGCCAGAGCTTCCCTTGTCCTCCTGTCCCGAGGGCAAGGTGGGAGCCCGGGCCGGGCACTCACGCAGGCAGCCTGGCCCAAAGAAGCCTGGGGCACACTGTTCGCAGTGCACACCCTGGAAGTTGGGCTTGCACACGCACTGGCCAATGTGCGGGTCTTTGCGGCAGGCGTTTCCCAGGGTCCCGGCGGCACTGCAGTCACAGTCTGGGGGCGGAAGGCAGAGGTGTTTGCACATGGCCTCTCCCATCCTGCCCCTGCCAGTCTTTCGCTCTAACAGCCTCTCTGAGGGGCCTTCCCTGAATAATCCCACACGGACACCACCTGGCATGGGCCCAGAACTTCTCCCACTGCTCTGTCCAGATGCATACAGTTTAGTGGGAGCTGGGAGAACCCAATGGCAGCGGCTTGTGTTTGCCCAACAGATTGGTCAGGTCTGTATCCCTTCAGACTGAGATACTCCACAAGGACCAGGAGCTTCTGTGACAGAAGGGGGAATATGAATTATGGGGGGTATGGCCTTTTCCAGGCCCCACTTCCATTTGTGGGGCTCCTTTCCAGAGGCAGAGGGAATGGAGCCTCCTAAAAGAAAGGGAGGTGGGGATCACAAGTATTAGATACTTACTCACGATCTGCCCAGCTGGAAGCACCTGTTCCCCAGTATCATTGTGGGAGAATGAGGGTACAGCTAAGGGATTCAAGAAAGGAAGAGACATCGTCAAGTCACACAGATGCCCAGCTGTATTTCTGTCTTTCACTTCTGGGATGCTTTTGCGTACCCCTCTCAGCAGCCTGACAGACCCTATCTCAGTCCTTATTCCTCTGGGACCATTCTACTTTCATACCTAGAACTAGCTCATAATCATACATAGGCACTACCTATTTTCCCTCACTTGGGATACAGCCCCAGTTTACTGCTCCCAGAAGTACAACTCATATCTAGCCTCCTCTCCTCAGAAAGCTTTCCTAGATTTATTCCAACTACAACACTAAGCCATTCCCGTGGCCCCACACCCACAAATTCACATTTGAGTCAGCTGCCCTTTGGTGATTTGATTAATAGCTTCATTTGTGATTCCCACTCATATGGCAGTTCTGTTCTCTGGAAGCCTAAGTGACCAAAAGCTAGCTGTAAGGGGGAGGAGAGGAGTGGAAGAGGAACCAAGAAAGCCACTGACATTTCCCATCCAAAATACCTGCAGGAACACAATGTTCCCAATTTACCCCAAAGATTTGGGGATGGGGAGAAGGAACACCACAGACTTGTGCTCTCAGAAAGCCTATCTTGTTTTAGTTTATAAAACCCTGGGACTATAAATAGCCGGAGGATTGGGAAGTAGCTACGTGACCTTAAGTCCCTTCATTTTCCTGGCCCTCATTTTGCTCCTCTATAAAATAAAAAAGCTGAAATAGAGGATAAGAAGACCTTTCCAGCTCTCACATACACCCATTCTAGATGAAACTCCAGATACATACAAGATTATCAATCAAGAGACAAAGACCTGTCCTTTCCACAGAAGTCCCAGAGCACATAAGACAGAACTTGTGATTTACTTCTCTGAGGGAAAGACAGACACACCTACGACTGAAACCCCAGGAACGGGCTTGCCTCCCCCCAACCCCGGCCTCCTCCAGCGCTTGCACTCACGATAGCAGTGGGGAAAGTCTGCGAACCCTTTGGCGCAGGCATCACACCGCTCCCCTGTGTAGTTGGGTTTGCAGTAGCAGCGGCCGGTCAGGTCCTCGCACGTCCCATCAGTGAAGTCTGACTCACAGTTGCAACCTGGAACGGGCACAGGACCGCTGAGAGGCAGCCGGCCTCCCTCCCTCCCGGGCGGCCCTCGCAGCTCTGGGTTTGACCAGGAAAGGAGAGCCTCGGTTCTGCCCCCGTGGGAGGCCGCTCCGGATCTCAGCCTCCTCCTCGGGAGCACGAGGAGAGCGCCGCGCGCTGGCGCCCCAGGACTTCGGAGAACACATGGGGGGAGCCCCTTCCTGCCAGGCCGGTGCCCACTTACGGTAGCAGACGTAGGGAGAATCGATGGGGTGCTCGGGCGACCGATAGTAACCGGGGACGCAGCGCTCACAGTTGATGCCGGTGGTGTGGTGCTAGAGTCAGTGGAAGGGGAGAAGGGGAAGACTGAGAATGCTTTTCCGCACAGATCTTCTGCGGCTGCCAGGCCCCACTTCTGGACAAAACTAGAGGAGGGAAGCCCCCCTTCCAGCACTCAGCCGCGGCTAGCTTATTCTCAGCACGAGGGCAGCCACTTCCCCGCTGGGGATCTAGGGCAGCTATCCGCCGGCCCGGCGTGCAGAGCGACAGAGAGCCTGTTCTTGGCCCCGGAACCCAAATCTTGGTTCTAACCCTGTCAGCTCCACAAGGCGGCTCTGAGAAAAAAGCCTTCAACAACAGCATATGGGCATTCTTTGGGCTAGCTGTGTGACCTTCAGCAGGTCAGTGACCTTCATTAGACCTCAGTTTCCTCATCTGTAAACTGGGAATTGTAAAGGCTGTGTGTTTATAAAGGAGAATTATTGGTTTGGTGAGAGGGCTTTGCATCAGTTTACCTGGCAGTCAATGCAGACACCGCCACCTTCGTAGACGTTGTCCTGGTTCTTGCTAGCTCTGTGCCGATCCACTTCTGGGTCATAGTAGCAGTCATGTGCGTGCCCATGACAGTTACAGGCTGCAGACAGGAAGAAGGACTGCCTTGTGGCCCTGCCCAGCCAGCCAGTCACTTCCCCTCGTGGGCCCCTCTCCGCCTCCTCAGGTCTTCCAGGGCCGCCCCGTTGGGGTGCAGGGTTTGGACGCCTCTGGCCATGACCCGGCTCCAGGTCAGTACAAAGTGGGCCAACAGCCCGCGGGGGGTGGGAGGGGGACAGGGCCCCTGGTTTTGCCGCTAGCCGGCTGTACAACTTTGAACGAAGCCCCTTACTCTGGGCCTCCAGCTGCCGCTCTGGGGGCATGGAAGGGCTATGGCACAGCCCCCGAGGGCCGCACGAGCGCCCCGTTTATAAGTGCCTTGACCGGGGAGGTGCCCAGGTGGCCCCCTGCCGGCAGGGCTGCGAAGACACTCACACTGACACTCGTTCGCGTTGTCCATCGTGGCTGGTTTCCAGGGCAGCTGGTGGAAGCCGGGGCAGCAGCGGTCACAGGCACCCCCGCAGGTGTTGTGCTGACAGGCGCACTGGAGCCTGGAGCAGACAGGACAAGCAAGGGTGAAACGCAGTGGGGGCCGGGGGGGGGGGGGGGGCGCTCAGGGCAAACAGGCCCAGGAAGCGCCAGTGGTTCCTCTTTCCAGGTGCACAAGACTCGGAGCTAGAAACAATGGCCAGGACCGGTGGCTCCCAAAGTTATTGTGTTGATAGCAGAATATTCTTTGCTTTGTGGAGCTGTAGGCATACTGAACACTCAGGCAGGCAACCTTAGTTAGAGTCGGGAGATGACTCCATACACAATAATTAGCAAAGCGCAGTCAAAATTCAGAAGTCACTCATCACTAAGGTAAACAGATGATGGACCCAGGTGGGCCCTTCTCATTCCTTACAAACGGGGCAGGACTAAGCAGATGGCCTCAGTGCAATTGCTGAAAACAGTACCTTCTCATGAGCAACTCCTGAAAAACCCCTCTAACCAGTCATTCCTCTTTTTAAAAAATGGTCAAAGGAAACAAATAGGCCGTTTTGGGAAAAACCAAAATAATCAATAAATAGATGGAAAAACACTCTATAAATAAATAAAATGCTACATGGCCTGGGAGTGGGAAGTGTTTTGGTAGGGGAGGAGGAAGTATCACTAGAAGACATTATATAACTTTTTCTAAATCTGAGGTTAAATGAATCATTCATTAAAAAAAAAAAAAATCCCTACCACCCACACTATAATGAAAGGATTATCTTCTATAAACCTTAAGGGCAAATTAATTGGTTGAGTTATTTTGGAAGAACTGCTTTCAAGTATGTTATAGCAAAAGAGAAATGAACAAGCAGCTGAAAGGTCTGAGTTCAAATCCCAACTGATCCACATCCTAGTGAGGTTGAAGCAAAGTAAGCTCCTTAAACTTTCTAGGTCTCAGTTCCTCACCTGTAAAATAAAAGAGTTGGAATAGATGATCCTTAAGTAGGTGATCTCAGTTTGAATAGTCTATAATAATTTTCTTTCTCTCCTCCTTGATTTAGAGGAAGGAATGATGTCCAATCAGTCAAATGATTATATAGGAATGTAGACAAAGCAACCAAAACTTGGCAATAATACAGAGGTTTCTTGATTGGTTGAGAATGATGTAGGATTGTAAGTCAATGAAAAAAGTTGGCCCAAGGCAACCTGAGTGATAAATCTCTAATGAGAAAGGGAAAAATAGAATCAGCATGAGGTGAATAGGATTTAAAGATGGGAAGGAGGAATCTAAGACATCTTCTAGTCCAACTGCTTCATTTTACTGCAGGAAACTGAGACCCAGAGAAGTGATAACACATAGTAAAGATCATGAAATTCATAAATCTAAAATTCAAAAGGAACTAGCCCCCTCATTTTATAGATAAGAAAACAGAATTCTCAAAAGGGAAAGGGATTTGCCCAGGACCATCCAAGTAGTAAATGGCCTAGAAGGGATTTGAACAGAGATGCTCAGACTCAAATCCAATAATCTGTCCACCACGTCACAATGCTTCTGCATAGGGTAGCCTCATGGGAATTTGACAGTTTGAAGGAATCACTTCAATCATTTATAAGCACAAAGAAGAAGGATGAGGGTACTGTGCTTTCTAGAGCCCCCATGCTGAGGTACCAAAATATACCATCCAGACTAGCTCTCTGGAGGATCTTGGGACCAGCCCAAGTCCTTGGTCTTAGTGGAAGAGTGATGAAGCTGGAGACCCACAAGGATGGTCAAAATTGGAGTCTGTTTATTTCAAGTCCTCTCAGCCCTTAAATACCTTAGTACGATTACATTACTATAGCACACTGAGTATGTGCCAACTATAATACCATTACATTACCACTGCACACTGTGCAAGTAAGCACCCTACTATTGACATGTAAATGCCTCTCTATACTGTAAGTATCCCTGCTTCAAGTAGAACACAGGTGGTCAGATCCCCCCTCCCCCACCCCCTTCTCAGGAAGGGTGAGACATCCCAAGGGGAGATAAGAAATGAACTAGACATTGTCAGCAGGTTCCCTCTGGGCTGAAAGGTCTTATACCTCAACAAAAGTTCCCCCACGGTCTGTGCTTCTCTATAGATGAGGACAGTTCAGAGTCTAAGATGGAATCATAACATCACTGGGTCACAGTCATAGATCTAGGTATGGAAGACAAAGAAACTGGAAACCCTCAGGTCATATAAATTTTTCAAATTATTTGATTCTCTAGACCTCAGTTTTCTTATCTGTAAAATAAGCTGGTTGTATAAGGTGCTTTGGAATGGTCCCTTTCAGTTGTAAATCCTATGACTTCCTCATTTTTACAGACTAGTGAACTGAATTGGATCTTCCTTAGGAATGGAAATTCCTTGGGAAGAGAGAGGAAGAGGAGGGAAAGGAAGATGGGGAGAGGAGGAGAAGAAGATGGTGGTGAGGGAAGGAGGTGTGCTGTTTCTTTCTTGTATATTCTTAGCACATAGCATAGTACCTAGCACACAGTAGGTGCTTTGTAAATATATGTTGATGTAGTTCTAGCGAAGTTATGTGGTAGTGGTACATGGGCATTCTGGAGTGTAAGAATATATTATTCTTAGGGGATCATAGAGAGTCCAAAATCTTTCTAGATAATTTAGGACTGTAAATCAATGGATAAAGTTGGTCCAAGGCAACCTGAAACTAGCCAGTCATTCCTCAATTGAAAAATGATCAAAGGAAATAAATAGTTTTTGGAGGAAGAAATCAAAGCAATCAAGAAATATATTGAAAAAGCACTCTAATCTACTACTAATAAAGGAAATGCAAATTAAAATGCTAAATATGATCTTAGATTGGTAAAATTAAGAAAAAAGGAAAATGACAAATACTGAGATGGTTTGGGGGAAGCAGATATATTAATAAATTATTAGTGAAACTGTAAACTTATCCAGTGCATTCTAGAAAGAAATTTGGAACTACGCTTAAAAAATTATTGAACTATACATACTCTTGATCCAGTGGTACTGCTACTAGATCTACATCTTAAAGACATCAAAGAAGAAAAGGACTCACGTGTACAAAAATATTTCTTAAAGCCTTACTAGAGAGGAGCTCTCAGAACTTCATTCTATTTAAATGTCCCATGATATTTAAAGGGTACTACATTTTGATATACGAGCTCCACTCATGCTCTCCAACAGATCTCTCCCTTCATCTCAGAAGGAAATATTGCCAGGTCCATTCCTTTAACCTGGAGAATCCCCTCTCCAGGGTTTTTCTTTCCCTTCCTCTTTAATTTAAAGACTAGCTTCTTTCTCTCATCCTCTCTGTCACTCTTCCTCAAGCAAGAGAAAATAATGTTGTGCTGGACAAAGGGTAGCTGGCAGCTCTCTGGTGATATAGAAAGAGCATGAGTACATAAATCCAATTGGTTGGACTAGTTAATCTTCAAAATCCCTTCCAATTCTGAAATGTAAACCCCTAACCACTATAGTTATAATTCTCCCCACTCCAATGAATTTGTCTTAATTATTTGTATCATATTCACATCACGAACTACAAAATTGAGGGATCATTTCATGCTGCTTACTCTGGGCAATAATTGTATCAGATGCTAAAATGGCTGATTATACCTGTAGAAAGTGGAGGAGCTAGACTCAGAGAAGATATGGAGCTTAGTGGACCCAGGAAATCTGGCTAAATGGAAAGATTTAGAAGTTAGCCAACTGACTAGGTAGAAATCTTATACATGCACTTCTAATTACTTCATGCTGGCATATTGTTTCTAAACTGATAATTATCTTTTTCCTTGTGAATGACTTGTTCAAAGATGGCAAAGGGGAAAATAAGAGGGTTCTAGAATTGAGCATGATTATGTGGTGGCTATGGCATTATCTAAGAGAAAGTGAAAAGGTAACTAGAGATAGAATGAGAAATCCCAAATTATGGAATCCAAGCATATCCAAGGGTCAAGAAGGTCAAGAGAACTCAAGTATTTTGGGCCAGTGATTAGATGTAGAGAGCCGGAACTCTGGAGAAGTATACTTGAAACAAGGTGTTAACTCAGTGGAATTAATGAGACACAGACACAAACATTTGGACAGCTACATGAGGATGGACAAACACCCACCCATGTATGAGACCCAAGCACCCCTCCACAGGAAAGGAAGATCTGTAGTGTACACAAACCAGATATGCCCTCCTACTGGACCTTCCCCCAGACCATTAGGTTCTCTAGGTCACATATATACTTAGTACTTACTGTGGTGATATAATAGTTCTCTAAGTTCACACATAATCAGTATGCTGTAATGATGTAATTACAATAAGGTATATAAGGGCTGAGAAGGACTGGAAAAGAAACATTCTATCTTTGACCAGCCTTGTGGTGGTTCTCTTGCCTTCATCACTTCTCCATCTAAAGGCCAAGGCCGTCCAAATGACCTCTAAAGAGCTAGTCTGAACATTACAATTAGAGATCAATTGAGATCCAGAAATCTGTAAAGGAGAAAAGCTTTGGGGTCAAGGACTAGGTACCTTGAGAGGCTAGCATCTCCCCAAAAATTGAAATCAGTGAGGCCCAGAGTGAAATCTCTTAGACTCTAGTCATTCAACAAGCATTTATTAAGCACTTGCTGTATGTCAGGCACTGTGCTAAATACTGGAGACACACAAAAAGGTGAAAGCAGACCCTGCCCTCAATGGGCTTGCTTTCTAATGGAAAAGACAACATATAAATAACTAGGTATACACACACATATGTTCTAGAATACATGAAAGGTAATAATCTTGGAGAGAAAAGAACTAATAGTTGGGAAGACTGGAAAAATCATCTTCCTATAGAAAGTAATAGTTAAGTTAAGTTTTGAAGGAAGTCAAGAAAGCTAAGAGGTAGAGACAGAAGGGTACAGAGCATTCTAGGCATAGGGAACAAAGAATACAAAGATACAGAACTTGGAGATGGAAATTTTCTATTTAAGGGTGGCTTGACTATAGCATCTATGAAAGAATTAGTGTAAAAAACTAGAAAGGTAGGAAAGGACCAAGTTGTAAAAAAAAACTTTAAATACACATGCATACAAATGTCACAGGTAAGTAGATCTGCACTAATTCCAAGTCCAACACTCTATCCAGAGCTCTATCTCAATCATCCAGGACCTGATTATCCAGCTTCTCCTGTATCCCTTCCTCCACTCCTCATTTTCCATTTCCTATTGAGAAATATTGACACCAGCTGGAGAAGAGGCAGAAGTAGCTGAATCATATAGGTAGAGTGGTTTGGAGATTATCTGTGGGTACTACTCACTTACCAGAACCACAAACCACCAAGAGTCAGCCGAGAGATAGGGAAAATTCTCCAGCTTTGGATTGGCTCTCTAGGCACCAAGAACCAGCACTGGAAATACTCAAAAGAGACTGGTTTTCCCCTCATGAGGCCACAAGCTCCTGATCTCTGGAGACCCCAAACAGAAGCCAGATACTCATAAGGAATGCCATAGAGAAGAGTCTTATATGGACAGAATGTTATATTAGAATTCTCTTCCAAATTTGAGATTCTTTGATCTTATGAGATTTCTTTGATTGAGAAACCAGGGGACCATTAGAACTCAGGAATTGGCTAGGACAAAGGCAAAGGCAGACAGCGGGACCTGGCTTCCTCCAGGGGAGCTAAGAGAAAGAAACACTCTGGCTTGGACTGGGACTGGAAGCTAAGCAGGACCCAATTGGAAAAACTGGAGCGAGTACCTCCATTCCCACATTCTTAGCCCTGACATCAGTTCCTGATATTAGTAATAAGCTGTTTTCCCACCACCCACCCTTTCCCAAAGCCTTAATTTTGAGAACTGCAGTCCTTCAGTCGATGCCCAGAATAAATCTGTGCCCATGGTAAAGAAGCTCCCCCCGCCACCCCCATGGCTACGGCTGGCACATTCCAGCTGCCGAGATGTCACTGAAAACAGAGGCCGCCTGTGTAGGGGTCTAATTTGCCGGACATGGGCGTGGGTGGGAACTTGTGCAGGCTTCATCTGTCCTGGCTCCAAGCCCCCTCAGACTGGTTTCTGGAAGTTGGTGGTGGGAAGGGGGCCATCTCAGGTTGAAGGAGCACCCTGATCCCACACCTGGTCCTGGCACTGCCTTCCCCCCTTCCCATTTCCATTATTTTTCCAAGCTCATCTCCCTAAATACATAAATAGCTCCAAATCCATGGAAAACAGGCTGATAAGGACAGAACAAGCAGGGTGGGGAGAAAACAGGAAGTAAAAGGGGTGGGAGAAAACAGAGACTGTCCAGCAGTTCAGACCAGCACCGAGGAAATGACTGACCCATCCCTGATGGACACACAGTCAGACACAAACATTTGTACGGCTACATGAGGATGGACAAACACCCGCCCCGGAATGAGACCCAAGCACCCCTCCAGAGGAAGGGAAGATTTGTGGTGTACACAAACCAGATTCGCCCTCCTAGTGGGTCTCCCTCTCCCTTCGATGAGTCAGTCAGGTTGGGCAGACAGAATTGGTCCGTTACACCGATGAGGGGAAATGCGAGGCCGGACGTCTACAATCGCAGGCCAGGAGCCGAGATCTGAATCGAGGCTTTCCCACTCCTGGTTCAGCAATCTTCCCATTGCAAGCACACTGTGTACTGGGAGTGGGGAAAAGAATGAACAGGACCTCCAGGTCTTCTTACCTGTAGGGGTCTGTGGGGTCTTTGGCATCGCAGACGTCCGCGTGACCGTTGCAGACACAACGCCCGCCAATGCTGATGTCCTTGATGCTGTAGTAATACTGCAACAGGGGGACAAATGAGCCTCCCCCTGGTGGCCCTCCCACCCACCCAGAACCTGCCGGCAGAGCATGGCCAAGCTTCCAAAAGGCAACTTTTCAAAATCTGGTGGCACTAGTCTCCTCCCCTGCTCAGACTGGGAATCCCACAAAGGCCAGTCTAAGGGTGTTCTCAAAATGGGGTGCTGACCGGCTGCACTGTCAGAATCAGTCCCAGGCGGGATGGAGGGGACCCTCGCTTAGATACTACTTTCCCCCCGTCCGTGCTATTTGGCTGGTAAAAAACACTCTTCCTTTGATCACAGGCTTCCAAGAGAAGAGGCATCAAATAGAAGGCCTCAAAAACGCCCGAGTGCTACTCAAGCCAGATTAAAATATAATTGGGAAATAGATGACAAATAAAAACATTACAGAGATGATGTTAACTTATGGTTCTCAGAGTCACTATGCAGCAGCAGGGATCCATTTCTATTGGATTCAGCACCGCTGTTCCAGAGTTTCTAGACATGAGACCGCAGCCTGGTTACCAGCATGTGGTCTCCTTGCTTGGGGTACTGCCTGAACATCCTAATTTCCCGGGCACCCCCAGCTATGGGTGAGAGGCTCACCCGGCGAGTGACTGTGGGGTCTCGCAGCGCTTTCCCCATCAGGTGGCCAAGGAGAGTATTGGTGCGTAGAAAACGAAGGCGGATGTTGGTGGCCTTGGTGAAATTCCGAAGGAGTGGGGAGTATGAGAAATTCATGGCCCCCGGCCGCCCATTCACCAGAGACACCACGATCTGAAAGCACAGAAGTCGTAGGAGACTGGGCCCCCAAGCAGAGGTGCTCAGCCAGGCCCATCTACGTCCTGCTCCGCAGCTCCCAACGCTCCTGGGTGGCTACTTCATTCAGGGATACCCCAGAGGCTGGCCAAAGGGAGTCCCAAGGCAGGCGCTCTTTCTTTCAGGAAATGTCCCAAGGATGTATTTCCCACTGACTAGGGAGCTCCCTAAGAGCAGGTGTGGATCTCTCTCAGACTGGAGGTTCCCTCAAATGAAGCATTATGCCTCTTTTCTCTGCCTCTATTACAGAACCATATGCTAGGGTTTAAAAGCGCTCAGGCAGAGAGTCAAACAGAAACAAAAGCACACAGGTTGGGCTTTCGAGAAAGTCTGTGTGTGGGCTCCAAGTGTCTTGACAGAAGACACAGACCGCTATTCCCAGTTCTCAGCAGAGAACTCAAGAGAGCTGGGGACTCATGTAAAGTCTATGAGATGAGTTATTTTCGTAGCTGATTTTCTGAAACCTTTTCCACCACTGACTTAACCCTTTGGCTCCATCACTCTGAGGCCTTCATCCCTCCCTACCTCCCGAGTTCCCACTTCCTGTTTGCCCAATACCTTCCCTTTCCATTAGGACCATTTGAAATATCCCTTTATATTCCCTTTCTTCCCAGCAGCCACAGCCATACCTCTCCATTTTCGAGGGGTACAATGCGAGAGTACTCAGTGGTACAGATGACATCGTCATCCTGAGTGATCCGCTCCAGTGTCCGAAGCCCAAACTTCTCGATGCAGTCCCTCTTGGATGCTGTAGGAGAACAGATATATGAGGCAGGCATGGGTGGGTCAGGGAGAGTTAGGAACCTTCCAAATTTCACCAGAAGGTACAAGAAATTGAGAAAGCAATAAGGCCACAATGAAGAAGTGGAGCCCAATTTGGACTTTCCCAAAGGTAGGCTTTCTCATTTCTTTTCCATCTGAGGTCATTCTCATTTTGTATTCCTTTCTCCACTAGTGACCTTACCTGCCCCTAAGGTACTCAATGAGCATCTCAGTACAGCTAATTCCTAAATCTAAATATGCAACACTAATTTCTTGGGGAATTACCAGTTGGATATCTAGTCAGCATTTCAAAATCAAATTATACAAAGCTGCACCTATCTGCAACTTTAAAGAGATCATCATTATTATTCTATTTTGTTATCGTTCAGTCATGTCTGACTTTATGATCCCATTTATGGTTTTCTTGGCAAAGATTTTGAAGTGGTTTGCCATTTCCTTCTCCAGCTCATTTTACAGATGAGGAAACTGAGGCAAGCAGGATTATGTGACTTGCCCAGGGTCACACAACTAGTGTCTGAAGTCAGATTTGAAGTCAGGTCCTCCTGATTCCAGTCTGACGTTCTATCCACTGTTCTACCTTGTTACCCTATTAAAAGAAACAGATTTTAGAATTATTGAACTCAGAGGTGGGGAGAAGGAGTCAGGAACTGAGGCTGAGGAACTGAGAAATTAAGAGTATTTGAAGGAGAGTCAAATGTTGATGAGGGCAGGAGTGGGCAGAAGAGAAAAATTGTCAAGTGGTAACTTCTCCACAGAGAGCCTTTCTTGTAACTTGAAGTTGATAGTGTTGTCCTTTCTTTAATTCAACCTTATTATTCTTGTCTCTGTATCTTATAAACAGAATAAATCCCTGGAGGGTAGAGACTTCTATTTTTTGCTTTTGTAACATACCCAGTACCTTGGTCATAGTAAGTGCTTACTAAATTTTGATGAATTAAGCTTGTTTCTTGAGATATGTACATGTTATGAGTATGCAGGCATACAGCAATCAGGCTGGAGTGGGAAAGATTCAAGATAAAGATGATACAATCCAGGCCCACCGAGATTTATAGACTAGTAGAAAGATAAAGCAAGTACAGACAAAACTATAACTCAAGGTGTAAGTAATGCTCTCCAGGTTTTTCTTTTAAAATAGAAACACCCCTGAAAGGGAAAAACTAGTTAGTCTTGAATACTTCGGAGGGAGGAAGGTTATTTATATTTTTCTCCCAGACAAAGGGTCTCTAGGGCCTCAAGGTAGGATTGAGGGAATCAAGATAAAGAAGGGAGAGATAAAGTATGGGCCACTAGAGGCAATATTCTCCAAGTTTACAATTGTGCTAGCCATGGGAATAAGTCTTTTTAGAATCACAGAATATCATAGCTTAATGGGACCTGAGAACATATATTAACCAAACTAGACAGAATTTAGAACAAAGAGCTACAAGGGTCCCTAAAATAAGAGATGCCACATATTTAACCAATGTCAAATTGCTTTCTGTCTTAGAGAGAAGGAAAGTAAGGAAGGAATAGAGAAAAATCTGGAACACAAAATCTTACAAAAACAAATGTTGAAAAATATCTTAATATGTATTTGGAAAAATAAGATACTATTGAAGACTCAGAGAAATATTCTAAGGGTGAGAATTGTGGAAGATGCTCCACTATTCCAGGTACCTAAGAAGCAGTCAGTGGGGCCCCTATTCTATAAACACAGTTTTGGCAATTGCAAGAGCCAAAAATACCAAGCAATGTGGGCTGCAGGAGCCGAGATGTATGGCAGCAGTTCTCTGGCATCTCCCATGCCCACTTTGTCACTGGTTTGTTCATGGAGACCCTCACAGGGCAGACAGGGCAAGTTTGCCCTCTAGATCTCCTCTGGACATAGGTCCCACTTCTCCACCATCATCCAGCTCCCTCCTGTGGTAGGAAGGCCAAGGGTCACCACTTAGAGTCTACTCACAGGCAAAGTACTGCCACGGTTGGTAGGTGAGTCCAAAATCTGTGGATCTCTCGAGTACCCAGAGGTCTGGCCGTGGGGAGTTGGCAAACTTGATGAGGACATAGGCCACGTGAAAAAGCTGCAAAAGAAGAACCGTAGGTGAGGGAAACGATAAGGAGAGTGGAGTATTTCCTCAAGTAAGGCTACCTGGACTGATGCCTACCTGGCTTGCACGAGTCCTTCACAAAGCTATGTACATACTAGAAGAGGCTGAAGCAGTAGAAATAAAGACAGATCTGGAGCGAGGAAAACCCAGGTTCAAATTCTGCTTCTGACATTATCTTCTGTGTGACCATGGCTAAATCACTTACCTCTCTGTAAAACGAGGTGGTTCACTAGATGGCTGCTAAGATCTCCTCACATTTTAAACCTATGATCCTCACATTCTAAAGCCATTAACACTCTGGAGGGTCAGTGTCCCTAAAAGACCCTTTAGAGGGTCTTACCATCCTACCTGGGACTATAAGCCAAAGACTTGCTCATGGTATGGTGTGCATCCGCACTTGGCAATCTCTTTTATACTTTGATGGATCTGTAATCTCTTCCATATGAAAACTCCCTTTAACAGATAATGAAAACACACAGAAACAGGAACAGTCTTGACTCTGGCACTTATTTATGGGGTCATCTGGCAAATCAAATTTCTTTCTCAGGGCTTCCATTTCTCCATCTATAAAATGAGGGCTAGAATGGCATTGTCAATCTCAAAATAAAAAGAAGGGTCATTAAGCCATTCCTAAGGACATTTGTAGACCACATAATGACTTAGAAAATCACACATATGTATTATTTCTTTTTTTTTTATTCATACACCAGCACATTAAGATTGGATAGGAATTACAATTTAATTGGGTTCTGGCTGCACTTGGAAGTGCTGTGGCATGCATGTGACACTTCTGTTTGTCACATGGAGATGATCTTCTCATTTTTCCAATAAGATTTTTTCTATGTATAATTTATCTCTTAGCATTAGAAATCAGCTATATCAAGCCAATGATACTCTTTGGCCTGGTTCCCTGGTAAACGACAACTCACACAGGTGAGATTGCTATGGTGGGGGGAAGGGAGGTTGATCTTAATTTGTGACTGCAGTTAGGGCTCAGTCTATAGATTAAAGGAGAGGCTGATTTAGATATATCACCAACAATAAACTTGAAGATCATGAGAAGAAAGAAAAGGATCCCTCAGTAGACCCTGCCTCATCTTAGTCTGAAAACAAGACTGAAAAATGGACTAGATTATTTACACAGAAATTTAGCCATTATCTTTGAAAAACTCAGGCCTTCTATCAGCCAGTATCTTACATGTGCAACGGTGTGGGGGGCCCTGGCTGGAATCCCTTCCCTCTCAAAGCAGTTAGCTTGTTCAGAGGACTTTCCCATTCATCATCATGTCAAAAAGGGCTGGTGTGGGGAAGAGAGATAGAGATGAGGAGAAGAGGTTGGCTTCTTGCCTAGTCAGCATCCCCTTCTCCTTAAAGGACTGGCCATTGGACCAAAAAAAATGACCTCTCACTCCCAAAGGTGGTGGAGGGTCCCAACCCAGGGGGATGGAAATATCTGGACCCCTGCCTCCTTTGTGGGTCAAGGACACAAGGATCGGAGTACTCTCAGGATCTTCCCTTCTCAGCATAAACCTTCTTTGGCCCCAAGATGAAAGTTAGAAGATCAAGTTGTTAAGAGAATGAATTCATCCAGTTCCTGACTCCGCTATGATACTACAATCATTATTCTCCTTCTTCTACCTAAGTAATATTTTTGATAATATTTTTGCCTCAAAGAGAAAGCTGTATTTCTCCAGCCAGGTACTATGAAATTCTGCCCAAAGCTACCAGGATCTATTAGATGAAGTATATCTGATAGAGAGACTGTACTTGAGCATCTAGGTTCATGGATCCCCCACACTTAGGATGAAAAGTTGGATGGGGCAGAGACACAGAACCTGTCCGAGGGGATCTAGCCCTTCTTTAATCCCAATGTCCTCCAGGATAATCCTCTCCAAGGCTGTGTAACATTTTACAAGTGTGGATTTTGGCCCAAGTTGGGTCCATTGACAATCAAGTTATAGATTTAGGGAATCTGAGTAATTCTGCTCTGTCTGCAGCAGGCAATTTTCTCATGCTGAGCCTATCTCTTCCCAGAAAATAGCCCTACAAATAGCCTCCTGGATCTCCATTTTCAGGAAGGCGTCACTGAGGCTGAGGAAGCAAGGAGACTTGGTTTATTTTGTTTTATTCTATGCCCCACCATCCCAGTACACTTATGCTCTTCCCAAACCTATCCCAAGATCCCTCAAAGAGGAAGTCAGTGGTGGTACGAAGGAAAGGACCATGGTGAGGACTTGGATCACATTCTCACTCTGCCAATCAGGATTTGTGTGGTGTGCCTCATTTCTCATCTCTGAGCTAAGGGGTCTGGATGCGATGGCACCTAAGGCATTTCTGGCTTTCAGTGCTCTGCTGTTCTTCTGAAATTCCATTCTGGGATCTGGCCCTCTCTGACTATCTCCCTTCCCCTCTGCTTATTTCTCTCCATGTCATTCTTTTATAATTGGAGAGCTTTCAGAATCTAGAATGATTAGAGCTTTGTGGCCGGAAAGACCTGAGAGGAGAAAAATCAGCTCTGGCAGTAACTGGAAAGACAAGGATGCAAGGTGACATTGCCTCTGGGGTGAAGAAGGCCTGGGGGAGCCCTACTTGGGTCCTTCTCGCCCCCTTGACAGTACAGGCTTTACACACCCTCCCGACAGCTCCTTTCCCTCAGCTCTCTAGAGCTCAGGAGGTGTGGGGAGTGAGGGGGCTCCCCTACATTCTTCCCCTAAGGAAAGCTAAGCAAAGCTACATTCCAGAGAAGGTAAGCTCCCTCTTATCTTCTTCTTGCTGCCCCTTGAGTCAAATTAGGGAGGAACCCAGCTTCTCTGGAGGTTCCCAGCCCCACCTCAACTTCCTTCATTCCAGGAGGGACCTCAGGGCTGGGGTTGCTCAGGGGTGAAATCAGAAGGAGGTCTCTCCTTGGAAAAGCTTGGAACCAAATCCCTGGGTCCTAAATCCCTGGAGCTGCTCTGGTGCTGCCTGTGAATTTTGCGGAGCAGAGTCTGAGGCAGGTCAGCCCTGCCGGGCTCTGAGTGCCCATGCCTCCCACCCATGGGCAGAAGGGCCAGAGCATCCCCTTGACTGGAGCCCAGAGTGGGAAATGACTTCTTTCCTGCATGATGCCCTGTGCAGTAAAATGTGTAGAAAAGGACTTCTTAGTCCTTTCTTCCCTTCCCTACTTCCTCCACAAAAGCCAGTAGCTGGATAGTAGACAGTAATAAACTTCGATTTAGGAAGGGCTGGGTTCAAATTCTGCCTTAGAGGTTTACTATGTGATCCTGGGCAAATCCCTTGGCCTCTCAACCTCCTCATCTGCACGACGCCAGGGTTGGACTCAAGGGTCCCTACAGTCTCTGGTCTAAATCTGTGCCCTGTTCCCTTATTCCAGCCCACAGTGACCTCACTCCTCCTCTGTATACCAGAGCGCCTGGCATGGGGTTGACTTCATATTTGCCAAACTGGCTACATAGCCCTGCCTAACAAAAGTCCTGGGAAGAAGGAAGCAGGATAGAGTCCTTCCCAAGGGGAGCTTCTGTTTCCTGAGTGGGGGGCTGGCCCCCGATCCCTCACTTCTCCTGGAACCTGGGTCACACATGCTTCCCTGGGGAGGGCCGCCTGGCTCTCAGGCTCGGTATGGGACGGCAGCAGCGAGTGGGCACTGCCTCCCAATCCTGAGGCCCTGAGGAAATCAAGACAAGTCTGGCCTTCCAAACCAGGAGACACAGAGACCCCGTAGAATCAGCCTTGGGCTGTTATAGCTCTATTTCCATGCCCCTCCTACCAGGTCCCTTTGTGTCCCACAGGTGTGGGTGCAAATGCACCTGTCATTCTTACCTAGACTCAAGTAAAGACCTATAGGGCAGCCATTAATACAGTAAATTACACATAGTAATGTTTAATGATTGCTTTTTCATTCATTCATTCATGCATGCATTCAAATACATGTCAGTACAAGGAGATTATGGGACTGAGAGCTGGAAAGGACCTTAGAGATCGCCTGATCCAAATCCCTAGTTTTATAGGTGAGGAAATTAAAGGGAAGAGAGATCAAACCCATGTCCTTCCGGCTCAAAATCAACTCCCTCTCCCTCTCTCCCTCAGCCCTCCAGTCTGGCTGCTGCTTTTCTACCTATGCGGCTCCAAGTTAGAGCCTTTGAGCCTCCCATCAGCAGTCCCAGCCATGCTATAAATGTATAGCTCTCTGGAGGAAGGTGTTCTATCCTGGAGAACAGGACTATTGGAGACAGGGGGTGGCGGGAAGAAGAAGAAAGGCTATTCTGGCTCCCCATGCTATTGCTGTGAGAGGGGGATCCACAGTGACCAGAAGATGGACTGGGGAAACAGAGAGGGAGGGCAGGGCAGTCTCCCTGCTCTGGCAAGGGGAGTGTGCCCTCAAAGTGAGGACAGATATGCAATAAAGTGCTCAGACCCACTCAGACAGAATCATCCAGAGGGGATGAGCAGAGGAGTTCTGGAAACCTTACCCAAACAGACAAGCAATAGGGAAAGTCAACGAGCACCGGACTTGGAGTTGGGAGATAAGGGTTCAAAGCCCAGCTCTACCATTCACTCAGTTTCTCTTCTTAGAGGCTGCTGCAGGAATAGACCATTGGGCTTGAAGTTAGGAATCCTGAGTTCAAATCTCAACTCAGGCACCAGCTGTGAGAGCCTAGATAAACCATTTAACCTCTCTTTACCTGAGTTTCCTCAACTGCAAAATGAAAAAACTACCTGGCAGGATTGTTGTGAAGATCAAATAAGATAATATCAGTAAATTAGCACATGCCTGGGAGTCACTACCTTGTAAGTGCTCATTCTCTACAGGGAACCTTTCTGGGTAAGTAGAGAAAAGGATGAAAATGTTTACTCTCATTGCTATCACCATTTCTCAGGAAAGCCCTAGCAACTAAAACCTTCAATCCAAGGCCCTTCAGCAAAAGCCCTTACTCTTCACAACTTCCCTTTGGTTGACACAGAAGCTAGGTTCTCCCCTCCCTGAATGTTCCAAGCACATAGGTTCTACTCTTGACTCTGTCCTTGATTTTTTTTAATTAAATTCTATACTTTTTCCTTCTTTTCATTTTTTGAGACAATCAGGATTAAATGACTAGCCCAAATCACACAGCAAGTAAGTGTCTGAGGCCACATTTGAATGAGGGTCCTCTGGACTTCAGGGCCAATGCCATGTAGTAGCCCAACATTTTTTTTCAAAAGAACGTGTCTTTTTTCCCAAAAAGTTGAGAAAGAAAACAAAAGACTTTATTATAAGCACATATAATAAAGCAAAAACAAACTCTTGTATTTCTATCCTGAATTTGCTGTGAACTTGGATGACTCATATTCATTCCAAAGACCTAGCTTCCTCATCTGTAAAATGCAGGTGACAGAATGGATGGCTATAGGTTGCCATTAAATTTGTCACTGTATTTAGAGCCAGAAGGATTTAGCTTATATTGCAGACCTCACCATTTTACAGAAGGGGAAAGAAGCCCAGAGAGTTGAAATAATTTACCTGTTCAGTATCAAAGAGCTAGTCTAACCAAAGCTCCAAATCAGACACCAATCGGCAGACCTCCACCAAACACTGCCACGGTTCTTCCCAACTTTGCCATTTGTTCATGGTGGCTAACATTGGCTGTCCCCTCATCAGGCCCGCGTGAAAGAGTCAATCCCAAAGGGAGGCTAGTCCCCCTTTCATAAGGCAGTGTGGTCTCAGGTGAAAGCCTGAGAGCCTCAGTGGTTGGCAGACACTATTCTTAGTCACCTCTAGCACTCTAGTTCTAGCCAGCTTCTAACTTCCCTGAGTCTGTCATTGGATTTCCAGTTGTTATAAAGTCTAGTTAAATCATGATTTATAGTCGGAAGGCCTGAATTTGAACCCCTCCTCTATGCCTAGGGAGCTGTATGATCAATGATGAGTCCATCTCCCTCCCTGGGCCTCAGTTTCCCCATCTGTAAAATGAGGGAGTTAGAGTGGGTGATTTCTGAAATTCCCTGGGACATTAATATTTTGTTAATGGTATGAGACCAGCCCTGAGAAGTGCTACCAGACCAGGAGCAGGTACCTTCTCAGAAAAGAAACCAAGCTTCCCCCAAATGACATGGTTTTTCCAACTTCACAGCCTGAAAGGGGCATTCATGGAACACTGATGGGCAAGGGCTCGGTGTCCTCTGGCTCCTAGGCATGGAGGAGGGGGTGGAGTGGGGGATGGCCAGACAGGCTTCCAGGCAGCAGGAGCTTGCAGGGACAAAGTCAGGCAGGGCTAGCTAGGTCTGCGTGCAATGCAGAGCAGCTTTTCCCAATAGGGCCTGGGATGGGGATAGGGGAGGAGAGAAGGAGAAGCTATTCACATGCCAGTCCGATCTGATCTTGTGTTTTTTTCCATTCTCCTTTGGCAGCTCCACCCCAGGCTGGTTCCTTTGGGAGGGAGGGGGGGTTTGCATTCAGGCCCGGTTAGCTGGGGGTCCTAGGGTGAGGCATAGGGGCTGAAAACTCTCCTCAGCCCCTGACCCTGGAAGGTCATTCTGTGGGGAAAGGCCTGGTGCCATCCAAATGCCCATGTTTTCTTACCACTGCATCCAACTTGCAGAACACACACCAAAGACTGGCACAGACAACTCAGCTGAGGGAGGGGAAGCTCCCTGGGGAGGCAGTGGAGATGGGCACTAATGAAACCCTCCTGCTATCTCCCAGGAGACCAGAGAGGGAGTACAAATGGCCATCAGTGTGTGTTTGTGGGGAGCACTGACATCCCTCTCCCACCCCCTCTATCCTCAGTCCTTAGCTCCCTGGGGTGTCAGGAAGATTAGACGGTTTCCAGGTGGGACAACCAGGGCTCAGAACAAATCCCTTCCCAGCCGGGGCTGTGGGAGCCTCCCCCATCCCCACATTGGCTCCATGGCTGTGGCAACACTAGCCACACCCTCTGAAAAGCCCTGGCTTGCCTCTCTAGCTACATATTTCCCAGCTTAGAGCATTTACACAAACACTGACTCGAAGAGATACAGATTAGGCAGGATACCCAGAGAACAGAGTCTCTCCCCCCTCGCCCCTTCAGGAAGCTGGAAAGTCAAGATGAGAAAGAAGGGGTGTCCCTGAGATGGGTTATTCTCCTGTTAATAACATGGACCAAACCACCCAGCTCAGGGGGCTGTCAGGGAACAGCTCTAGAGGAGGACAACTTGAATCCCTGGTGTTAGATGGTCAAAGAGGAGAGAGGTAGGGGAAAGAGGGCATTTTACAATACTTTTAGTTGGGAAATTTGGGGATGCAGTGCAAGAAGAAATAATTGACCTAATGAGACATTTCCCATAGGGATCTTTTCACTAGCTATACATTCAGCCGTGCATTTCCTCCCCCATACAAACATTTAATCTACTACTGTGGCTATACAAGCTACATCCCAAGAGAAAGCCTGTACCATGTTCACCAATGGTACTTTCCCAAGGGCAAAGCTCTTTTGCTTTGGGGACATAGGGGGGTAAGGAGACCAGGTAAACAGGGCATAGGTAGTACCCAGGACATCTCCGGCCCAAACTGTAAACTAAGCAGTCTAGAACTATTGCCTCCACTCACCCCCCCCCCTCTTCCCCCTCAGCCCTGAACTTTTCCCAATGCTGCATACTTATAAAGAGCAGAAGGAAAAAAAGAAAAAAATCAAAACAAAAACCCAGCCCAAGCTATTTTTAAATTATGTCTATTTTTGGGGCCAGTATATTTCCAGGAGGTCTAAGTTCTGGACAGCCAGAGGGGCCTCATCAGTTCAGCTCCTCCCCTTGCCCAATCCCCTGTTTTGCCCCAAACCAGAAGGATGACTGAATATGGGGTGGGGAAAGAGGGTGGATGGTGAGGAACTTCCCCATCTGAAGGGAGAAGCAACATCTTAAAACTCCGGGCAGTTGACTTTGTAGTGCCAGCAGCTGGGGAAAGATGGTTCCTAGCTTAGCTTCAGGCCTGAGGGACAGACAGAGATCAGAATGAGCAAGTATCTAACAAAAGAAGGATTAGTAATGATGAAAAAAGTGGGGATACCCAGGAAAACTTTAGGGAGCTAGGGTTAAGATTAAAATTCTAAGACTTGAGACCATGTCCTTTCTTGATTTCAGCCCACCGAGTGGCTCTTTTCTCACTCAAGGGGCAAAGCTTCTTTTAAGGTTATTCAATGTAATCATAGAATCTTGGAGCTGGAAAGGACTTCACAAGTACTATTCACATATGAACAGAAATTCTCGTCATTCAGCCTTTACTTGAGGACCTTCAGTGCTGGGGAACTCAAAATTTACTGGGGTACCGCGTTCCAATTTGTGTAACTCTAGTTGCTAGGAAGTTTTTAATTTACATTGAGCCAAATCTGACTCTACAAAATCTCTGTCTAGGGTCAATCACAAATTTTTTTGAGTTAAAAGAAAATGCCAGCAGTCAGAAGAGGGGAGATTCAAGCACATGAACCTAAGAAGGAAACAAAGAGGAAAAGGATTCAACTTGGAGGAGGAAGAGGAAGAAAAGGATTCAAGGATTATGTTAGAGGAGTTTATCCTAGTTCAGGTTCAACTCAAAGTCTCCTCAGTTCTCTTCTATCTTAGTAATTCTATGAATCACTCCATCTTTCAATTCTGGGCATTTTCAATGGATCTTTACCTTTCCTGGAATTGTCTTTCCCAATCATCTCCATTTCCTAGCCTCGCTGGCTTCCTTCAAATATCATCTAAAGTCCTGTTGTCTTCAAAAAGAGTTTTTAGGCCCTGTTTAATCTTAGTGCCTTCCCTCTGAGAATATCCCCACTTTATCCTGTACAAATCTTAATTTTAAAATTTTTATTTTCCCCAGTTACATATTAAAAACAACTTTTTTGTTATACATGTACAATCATTTTTTTAAAACATATTTCCTTATGAATCACATTGGGAAAGAAAAATCAGAACAAAAGGGAAAGACCATGAAAGAAAAAAAAAAAAAAAACAAGAAAAAATGGGGGGAAAATGAATATAGCATGTGTTGATTTACATTCAATCTCTACAATTCTCTCTCCGGATGCAGATGACATTTTCTATCCAAAGTTTTATTTGGATTGTCTTGGATCACTGAACCTCTGAGAAGAACCAAGTCTGTCATAGTGGATCATTGCACAATCTTGCTATTGCTGTATACAATGTTTTCCTGGTTCTCCTTGTTTCACTCAGCATCAGATCTTGTAAATCTTTTCTAGCCTTTTCTAAAATCAACTTGTTCATCATTTTTAATAGAACAATAAAATTCCATTATTTTCCTATAACATAATTTATTCAGCCATTTCTCAACTGATAGGCATCTATTCATTTTCCAATTTTTTTTGCCACCACAAAAAGAGTTGCTACAAACATTTTTGCACATGTGGATATAATAGTGTTGCCTTTCACATCAGACTCTGAGCTCCCTGAGAGATCTGCTCTTTGCCTTTCTTTATATCCCCAGTTGCCAGACTGAAATAAGATGAATAAGTAAAATCAGTTTAAGATGTTAATTAAAAAAGGTAAAAGAAGGTGGATGCAGTTTTCCAGGGCATGGTGCTAAGAAAATGCTATAATGGAAAAAAAGGAAGGTTAAGGTCCTCAAAAGCAGTGAGCCACAGGAAAGTACCAGGGCAGCTATTGGAAAGATGGACAGAGAACAAAGCAGCTCACTTTAACAAGGGGGCAGGAAGATTCTCATATCTGTATAAAGTTTGATTTTTATATTTCTGTCCTGACCAAATGTCTGTTACTTTTGCTTAAAAAAATACAAACTGTTCTCCCTTCAAGAAGAAAAAGTAAAGGGGTTCATAAGCTACTCCAGTTCACTTGCCTCAGTCTTTTCTGCTTCTCTATTCATTTTTGGATCCTTGCATCTTGGATCCGGGAAATACTATAATATAAGGACCTGAGGATTTTCATTGGCTATCTCCATTTTCTAAACAGCTCCATGCCTGGTACTCTCTTCTTTCTCAGTCTAGTGATGCAGATCTAGTTTTTTTAATCCAAAGCTTACTGGGATTGTTTAGAATCACTGAACCTCTGCAAAGAGCCAAGTCTGTCACAGTTGATCATCACACAATATTGCCATTGCGGTGTACAACGTTTTCCTGGTTCTCCTGGTTTCACTCAGCATCAGTTCATGTAAATCCAAGCTTTTCTAAAATCTACTTATTTATTATTTTTTATAGAACAATAATATTCTAGCCTTCCTGGCTTCCTGTAAATATCTAATTCTAGAATCTCTCCTTTTCCAAGAAGACTTTCTTAGCCTCCTAAATCTTAGTCCCTTTCCTTTGAGACTATCCCGGATTTATCCTATATAAATCTTATGTGGACATATTTGTAGGCCTTGGATCCTTCTCTCTTCAGGGCCACGTGACACTGAAAATGGACCTTAACTTTTGGCTCTGAGTAATAGAAGGCCAGAGGGGACCCTAGCAGCCCAGCGATTTTGTGGCTCCATTAAGAATTCTGGGATTAGAAAATGGTTAGTGGGCATCTGCTATACTGCTGTTCAGTCCTAATATTCTTTTCCATGGTCAGACCATATAGTATTGTACTCATTGTGAACTGACCACCACATTTTATGTAAAACATTTATGGCAAACTACAGCTTGTGGATCAAAATATGGTTGCCACCTGTTTTTGTATGACTAAAGCTAAGAACATGTTTTTAAAATTTTTAAATAAAGCGGTATTGGTACTTGGTCACCTTGTTCCTAGAGGAAACAATTTTGAACAATAGATAAAAGTTTCTGAGATGCAGATTTAGGCTTTCTGTAAGGAAAAATTTGCTAACAATTATAGTCATTTAAAGGAGAATGACTATCTTGGAATTTGGTAGCTTGTCTCTCACTGAAAGATTTCGAGCAAACCCTACATAATTAAATGTACTGTAGAAGGGATTCTTTTCCAGTAGAGATTGAGCTTTGAGGTCCCTCCCAACTCAAGGTATCATTTAAATACATTTTTAAAAATAAGAAAGTCAACAAATTAAAAAACCTACAATAATCACACACATCAAAAATTAGAGAATAAATAAACTGGAAACCAAAAAAAAACTTATACAAATGATAAAATAGTAGATTTTTCTGAAAAAGAGCAAAAATTATAAACCTTTAGTCACTCTTATTAAAAAGAGAGCAGAAAAATCAAAACCACAAAATAGGAAATGAACAAGGTAAAAATCACAAGACCATCAGAGCCTACTATGCTCATAAAACAAGAACAAAATAAAAGAATTCAAATCTATAAAATGTCCAAATCAACTAGAGATCTTAAATAATTCACTGTCAGAAAAGTAAAAAGAACTAGGAGTAAAGAAACCTCTAAATTGGAGGAGAAAGGAATGAAATCTTGATTCTGGTAGATTCACAGGATAATTCTGTCAAATTAATTTTTTTTCTTAATTCTATCAAATTTTAAAAGAACGATTACAAAAATTATTCTCAAAAACCAAAAAAAGAACAGGCCCTCCCAGAGATTCCTTTTATGAGACAAATCCCATTCCAAATAATGACAAAATGTAAAAAAATCTGGAAAATCAATCAACCAAAGCACACAAATGTCTAATACCTAAAACAGGGAAAGATAAAAGCACAGCAGGAAAACTATAGACCAACATCATGAGTGAATAAAGATCCAAAAACTTTAAGAAAATCTTGTCCAACAGACTGCAGCAACTCATCCAAGTAATCACTCACTATAAGCAAGGTGGTTTTATTATAGCAGGAATGTAAGGAAGTTCAAAATGAGGAAAACAATCAAAGTTATTTATCATATTTAGAATAAAAATATTCACAATCCTACAATTATCTAAATAGATGCAGAAAAAGCCAAGTACAATATTTAGCTATGCTAAAATAACAATAACAAAGCTATGCAGTAGGGATCAAGGGTTCTTTTCTTTTATTAAAAAAAAAAGTAAAAAAGTACATTATATGCAATAGGAATGTATTAAAATCATTCTCAGTATACAGGAGTAAAATGAAGATATGAGAAATTTAAAGTGTTAAGACAGGTAAAGAAGAGATACAAGTATCCCTATTTGTTGATGATATGACAATTCAATTAAAAAATACCAGGGAATAAGCACATATATTAATTGAGACAACCATTAAATAAATAAATCATCAAAAATCAGTAGCATTTCTATATGACAATAAGCATATTTAAGTGGCCATAAGAGAAAGAATTATTTCAAATAATTATAAAATATAAAAATATCTAGGGAATCAATCTATCAAAGCATGCAAAATATGTGTGTAGCTTCAATTACAAAATGTTTCTATAGAAATAAAGAATAACATAGCTGGAAAAATATTTAGTGCTCATGAATAAGCTGTGCTAATGTGATCAAAATGATAATACTACCAAAGTTAATGTGTAGTTTTAAAACTTTATCAATTAAATTATCAAAGGGACTCTTTATAGAACTTGATAAAATAATAACAAAACACGACCTAGAATTTCAAGGTAAATAATGAAGAGTCAGAGACAACAATAGGAATAGTATTTTTAGACCTTACACCTATACTTATAAAATAGCAATCACCAAAGCCATCTCATATTGGCTTAAAAAAATGAGAGTAATAAAGCAATGTAACAAATTTAAAGCAGAAGTAATGGAACTAAGTAATTCAGTGTTCAATAAACAAACAAACAAAAAAAATTATTTGGGGAAAAAAAAAGAAAAAAGAAAAAAATTCTCTGATGAAAACTGCTGGGAAAATTGGAAATTAATCTGGTAGAAATTAAGCTTAGAACAATACCTTATACCATTTTCCACATTAAATTCTAAATGATCTAAAAGATTAATCTAGAAAAAAATAAGAGTATTGTTATTGGAGCTGTGAATCAAAATAACCATTTTTTAAATTAATTTATTTATTTTTTAATAACTTTTTATTGATAGAACTCATGCCAGGGTAATTTTTTACAGCATTATCCCTTGCATTCACTTCTGTTCCGATTTTTCCCCTCCCTTCCTCCACCCCCTCCCCCAGATGGCAAGCAGTCCTTTGCATGTTGAATAGGTTACAGTATATCCTAGATACAATATATGTGTGCGGAACCAAACAGTTTTCTTGTTGCACAGGGAGAATTGAATTCAGAAGGTATAAATAATCCGGGAAGAAAAACAAAAATGCAAGCAGTTTATATTCATTTCCCAGTGTTCTTTCTTTGGGTGTAGCTGCTTCTGCCCATCTTTGATCAGCTGAAACTGAATTAACTCTCTTTATCGAAGAAATCCACTTCCATCAGAATACATCCTCAAACAGTATCGTTGTTGAGATATATAATGATCTCCTGGTTCTGCTCATTTCACTTAGCATCAGTTCATGTAAGTCTCGCCAATCCTCTCTGTAATCATCCTGCTGGTCGTTCCTTACAGAACAATAATATTCCATAACGTTCATATACCACAATTTACTCAATCATTCTCCAATTGATGGGCATCCATTCATTTTCCAGCTTCTAGCCACTACAAACAGGGCTGCCACAAACATTTTGGTACATACAGGTCCCTTTCCCTTCTTTAGTATCTCTTTGGGGTATAAGCCCAGTAGAAACACTGCTGGATCAAAGGGTATGTATAGTTTGATAACTTTTTGAGCATAGTTCCAAATTGCTCTCCAGAATGGCTGGATGTGTTCACAATTCCACCAACAATGTATCAGTGTCCCTATTTTCCCACATCCCCTCCAAAATTCTGCATTATCTTTCCCTGTCATTCTAGCCAATCTGACAGGTGTGTAGTGGTATCTCAGAGTTGTCTTAATTTGCATTTCTCTGATTAATAATGATTTGGAGCATATTTTCATATGTCTATAAATAGTTTCAATTTCTTCGTCTGAGAATTGTCTGTTCATATCCTTTGACCATTTATCAATTGGAGAATGGTTTGATTTCTTATAAATTAGAGTCAATTCTCTATATATTTTGGAAATGAGGCCTTTATCAGAACCTTTGACTGTAAAAATGTTTTCCCAATTGATTGTTTCCCTTCTAATCTTGTCTGCATTTGTTTTGTTTGTACAAAAACTTTTCAATTTGATATAATCAAAATTTTCTATTTTGTGGTCAATAGTGATCTCTAGTTCTTCTTTGGTCATAAATTCCTCCCTCTTCCACAAGTCTAGAAGTAACCTATCCTATGCTCTTCCAATTTATTTATAATCTCATTCTTTATGCCTAGGTCATGAATCCATTTTGACCTTATCTTGGTGTACGATGTTAAGTGTGGGTCAATGCCTAGTTTCTGCCATACTAAGTTCCAATTTTCCCAGCAATTTTTGTCAAATAGTGCATTCTTATCCCAGAAACTGGTGTCTTTGGGTTTGTCAAACACTATTATTAAAGTTATTGGCTGTTTTGTCTTTTGAACCTAACCTATTCCATTGATCAACTAGTCTATTTCTTAGCCAATACCAGATGGTTTTAGTAACTGCTGTTTTATAATATAATTTTAGATCTGGTACAGCTAGACCACCTTTATTTGATTTTTTTTCATTAATTCCCTTGAAATTCTTGACCTTTTGTTTTTCCATATGAATTTTGTTGTTATTTTTTCTAGTTCATCAAAGTAGTTTTTTGGGAGTCTGACTGGTATAGCGCTAAATAAATAGACTAATTTAGGTAGTATTGTCATCTTTCTTATATTTGCTCGCCCAATCCAAGAGCATTTAATATTTTTCCAGTTGGTTAGATCAGACTTAATTTGTGTGGAAAGTGTTTTGTAGTTTTGCTCATAAAGTTTCTGATTTTCCCTTGGCAGATAGTTTCCTAAATATTTTATACAATTAGTAGTTACTTTAAATGGAATTTCTTTTTGTAACTCTAACTGTTGGGTTTTGTTAGTGATATATAAGAATGCTGATGACTTATGTGGGTTTATTTTGTATCCTGCAACTTTGCTGAAGGTGTGGATTGTTTCTAATAACTTTTTAGTAGAGTCTCTGGGGTTCTCTAAGTATACCATCATATCATCAGCAAAGAGTGATAATTTGGTTTCCTCATTGCCTATTCTTATTCCTTTAATCTCTTTCTCAACTCTTATTACCAAAGCTAGCATTTCTAATACAATATTAAATAGTAACAGTGATAGTGGGCAACCTTGTTTCACTCCTGATCTTACTTGGAATGGTTGCAGTTTGTCCCCATTACATATGATGTTTACTATTGGTTTTAAATAGATGCTACTGATTATTTTAAGGAAAAGTCCATTTATTCCTATACTCTCAAGAGTTTTTAATAGGAATGGGATGTTGGATTTTATCAAATGTTTTTTCTGCATCTATTAAGATGATCATATGGTTTTTGTTAATTTGATTATTAATATAGATAACCATTAAATGGGAAATGGCTAACCCAATTATGTTACATAAATATAATGGAATATTAGAGTTCTCAAAGAAATGATGAATGTAATGAATATAGAGAACCATAGAAAGATCTACATGAACTGATGCAGAGTATAATAAACAGGGCCAAGAAAACACTATGAATAATCATAACAAAGTAAACAGCAAAAGTCACCCCCCCCCAAAAAAAATAAATGCCATGTCATAAAGAACAAATATGGATGGAAAGAAGAGGTATGAGAAGACAGTTGTAACCCATTCAATTCCTTTGCAGAGGTGGGAGGTCCATGAGCATTGTACACTGCACATATTTCCTCTTCTTTTTCTTCTTTTCTTGTCTTTTTGAAAAATCCCATTTGTGGGCAGCTAGGTGGTGCAGTGGTTAGAGCACCAGACCTGAAGTCAGGAGGACCTAAGTTTAAATTTGGCCTCAGACACTTAACACTTCTAGCTGTGTGACCCTGGGCAAGTCACTTAACCCCAAATGCCTCAGCAAACAAAAAAAGAAAAGAAAGAAAAAAAATCCCATTTGTTACATGGGATGGATAGGTTTCTAGGAGAGGGAGAGGGTAGGATACTGGGGAAAATTATGGAGATATAAAAACAAGAGACATCAATAAATTTACTTAAAACATAACAAAGATTCTGTGATGCCAAAGTCAAATCCTTAGAGGCAATATAGTTTAGGAGAAAGAACAGTAGATTTGGAGCCTAGGAAATTCAAATTTTATCTCCTACATTTATTAAAGGGTACTGATAGGTGTGCAGAATCGAGAAGACCACAGACACTAGCTACTGACCTTCAGTAAGTCACTTAACCCTGTTTGCCTCTGTTTCCTCATCTGTAAAATGGGCTGGACAAGGAAATGGCAAAACACTCCAATATCTTTACCAAAAAACAACATCCATAACAAAAGGGTTCACGAAGAATTGGACAAAACTGAAATGATTGCACAACAACACATGTTCATGGCATGACAATGGATAAGTCATTTAATCTCACTAAAGTTTTGGGTTTTTCTTCTGTGAAATGGAAAGAAAAATATCTGTAATAATACTTCAAAGGGATTACTTTTAGGATCACAAGAGATGATACACACTTTTCAAATTTTAAGGTACTATATAAATACCAGCTATTATCTCTTATAAATAGAAGCTTTTGAAATATTTGATAAGAGCTGTTCATGTTTCCCTCTAAAAAATGGGGAGCCTTTTCACCCACACTGTATGATCTAGTCAAACTGATCCCTATTCATCACACATAGCACTCTGTCCCCTATTTCTATTCCTTTGCCTTCCCCCTACTTGTAACAAAGACAGCAATAGCAATCATAATAACTTGGATTTCTATAGTACTTTAAGGTTAATGGAGTACTCTGCAAACCTTATTTCAGATTACTCTCACAACTACCTAAAAGGTAGGTAGTCATCCCTTCCATATCAAAACCTTCCCCATTGTGGTTTTGAAATATTATGGGTCAGCCAAAGAAATTAAATAGGAATTTGGGGAATTTTGTGGAAGCCACAGATGATGCATGAAGACCAGCAGACATCATGCAAAGACCAGCAGATGACACAGAGGCTATGACCAAATACTTAAGCCAAATCTTACAAAAAGGTACTGTAAACATCCCATAAAAGAAAAAGAAATGATTCATACTTACTTTGTAGTACAAAGGGAAGGTCAAAAAATTTTATGGAAATTTTCCACATTGTGAGTAGAACTGTGCCCTTAATTCCCACAATGTAGAAGGAATAACTACACTATTATTACTACCATTTTACAGATAAGGAAACTGAAACAGAAGTTAAATGATTTTCTTAGGGTCTTGCAATTGGTGTCTAAGGCTAAATTTTGAACTCAAGCCCTCTTAACTTTAGCACCAGTACCACAGAATGTATTCTCTCCTTACTTCTGCCTCCAAGAAAGTTCTAAAAATGTAAGAATTCTTTCCTTCTTTGTATTTGTATCCCCAGTACCTAGTACATAATGGATGCTTAACCAATGCTTGTTGATAGACTGAATGTCTTACTAATTTCAAGATAAGGAAAGAAAAGAAATGAGAAGGGAAGAGGAGGGGATGGAATAGAGAAAGGGAGAAGGAAGAGGAAAGGGAGAGAGTTGGAGACAGAGAGAGAGAGAAAGAGAGAGAAGGCACCCGTAACTCACATGCAGTACAAACCTCTCCTTTCAAGAAGCTGAAAATTCATTACACTATGACTTGGTAGAGCAAGCAGTGAGATAAGGGTTAGAGAAAACAACTGGAACAAGCAGGGGCATAGGATGAAGATGAGGAGAACAAATTGAAAGTTAGAAATATAGAATCTGCATTAGAAAATAAGGCAACGAATGTGGGGCCAGGTTAGTTAGGAGGACAGTGTTTACAAATCGGACAACAAACAAAAATCCCTGCTAGTCCAGAACCTGCGGTGAAGGAGAAACAGCAGGTCATGCACTTCTTTCTACAAACAGTTCAGAGTCTCTCTTAGGTGGCCTCAGTGGGGCTCTAAGAAGCCTGGGAAGTCAATGGTCACAGGTATAAGGAGACATGGTATCTGTCACCCTGAGAAAGAGCAGTCACAGGAATCACCTGGCCCCACTTTGGGCCATGAACATACACACTCCCGTCTCAGTAAGTCAACAAGACCCAGAATTAACCCAGAGTTGACTTGGCTTCCTTTCTGAAACCTTAAAAGATTATTTTTTCCAGCAGTCTTTCCCAGAGTAGCTGAGGAGCTGAGACCCGCCTCAGACTAACATTCCCTCAACTGTAGTGGACTCTCAGTGCTCAGCTCAAAGCACGGGGTTCACACTGGCCTTCCACATAACAAAGGTCCTCTGTGTGCACACCCGAGGCTTTACTCTTTAGAAAGTTGTTGTTTGTCCTTCCTTCTGGAAGAGGGCCATGACATCAGGGAGGAGATGCCATGACATGCAAGTGAGCTGGGTCTGAGTGAGGGTGAGCCGTGCAAGGCCCCCTGCCTCCCTCCCCTCCATAGCCCTCTGGTTCTGGCGGCCAGATGTACATCAGGACCACTGGAGAGGCCTGAATAACATGGGAGACCTGGACCTTTTTAAGCACAGGTCTTCCACAGGGTCTCAGTCTGACTAAGGCTGTACCCAATCAGTGATTAAGGCTAGGTAGCAATTGTCTTTAGAAAGCAAAGCATGAGATTCCCCTAACAATCCTGTGAGGAACAAGATAAGGATTTTTCTTTCCATTTGATAGATGAGAAAAATTATCAAACATAAGGTGAGTGACAAAACCAGGAGCAGAACTGTGGTTAATTCATTACATTCACATATTTCATCCCCTTCTAGTGATATCCCATGCTCCCCAAATATCTGTCTAGGCATGAGAGTTCAGAGGATCAAGGGCAAAGCCTTTAATTCTCCCTTTCAATGACAAATATTGTTTGATAGCTCGGCTAAGATTGGATCTGGATAAAACAAACCTGGGTCCAATCTGAATCAAATTTACAATTTAGGAAAGAAGGTAAAAGTCACTATGATGTGATTCCTAGGCCCAAAATGTGGTTATAAAGGTCTATGGACCAAACAGGCTCTCCTTCATTTGGATGTGGAAAGGGAAGAAATGATTTGTTTTATTTTTTTACTTAATAGTTTCTCTTAATATATGTAAAAATAGTTTTCAACATTCATTTTGATAAGATATTGAGTTACAAATTTTTTTTTTCTCCTTCCTTTCCTTACCTTACCCTTCAGCAAAACATCAAACAATCTGATAGGTTATATATGTACAATTATTTTAAATATATTTCCATATTAGCCAAGTTATGAAAGAAGAATCAATACAAAAGAAAGAAAAAACAAATAGCAACAAAAAAGGTGAAAATATATGGATCCACATTCAGTCTGAATATGGATAGCATTTTCCATCCCTAATTGACTGGAATTGTCTTGGATCACTTTATTGCTGAGAAGAGCCACGTCCATCAGAATTGATCATCGTATAATCTTCTTGTTGCCATGTACAATAATCTCCTGGTTCTGCTCATTTCACTTAGCATCAGTTCATGTAGGTCTCTCCAGGCCTCTCTGAAATCATCTTCCTGATCATTTCTTTTTATTTTTTTTCATAATTGTAACTTTTTATTGACAGAACCCATGCCAGGTTAATTTTTTACAACATTATCCCTTGCACTCACTTCTGTTCTGACTTTTCTCCCCCCCCCCCCACAGATGGCAAGCAGTGCTATACATATTAAATATGTCACAGTATATCCTAGATACAATATATGTTTGCAGAACCGAACAGTTCTCTTGTTGCGCAGGGAGAATTGGATTCAGAAGGTAAAAATAACCCGGGAAGAAAAACAAAAATGCAAGCAGTTTACACTTCTGATCATTTCTTACATTTCTTACATTTATTCAGCCATTCTCCAATTGATGGGCATTCACTCAGTTTCCAGTTTCTTGCCACTATAAAAAGGGCTGCCACAAACATTCTTGCACATACAGGTCCCTTTCCCTCTTTTAAGATCTCTTTGGGATATAAGCCCAATAGACACTGCTAGATCAGAGTCTGCACAGTTTGACGGCCCTTTGGACACAACGGAGGAAGGGATATGTAACCAGAACATCAGCATAAGCTGATCCATCAGCTCCCTCCTCTCTGGGTGAATCATCATTTTTGATTCAGGTTCTCCTGAGAGCTGACTTCTGTGAGCCTCAAATAGGAAAAAAGGGTGAGGTCCAAGCCAGGTTTCAGGGGCAAGGGAACAGAAACACTTGGGAATCTGAAACAGTCTGAGAGACCTGAGCCAAAAAAGCAGTCTCCACTCTGAAGGCTCTTGTCCAGGAAGGCTGTAGCCGAGTTGGCCAGCTGGGGCAAAAGCCAGCACGAGAGAGGAGACCAAGCAGGAAATGTCTACACACACACACACACTTGCACATATACACACAAATACACGACAGCAGCTTCTCAGGTTCCCTCATCTCCCCTACCTCCAAGGAAAATTCTCTTCTGACTGAATGAAGCTTTTAAAGCACAATCTCTAGATGTTTCCAGACACCTGTGTTGCCGAAATACTCGATAGGCTCTGAGTGGGTTAAGCCAGGAGCCCAGTCATAATCTATAGTCAATCTGAGCTCCCTGGCTCGGGATAAGGTCCTCTATAATCTGTCCTTGGCTGTGTGCCTTAGAAGTTTTTGGACAGAAGCTGGATGATGATGAAACAAGCATGTTTAATATCATTGCTTTCATATCTTCAAACCCTTCAGGAGCTCTTTCTAGAGGTCTGAAAACTTGAACTCTGCTGTAAAGGATGTGGGTAGCTAGGGAAGGGGAAGGCAAATGTGGGGCTTGAGCCATCTAAATCACAACTCTGGAGGAGCTCCAAGTCTGATGTGGTCACCATGTGCAGGCAAAAGCTGGTTGAAGGGACCTTCTGCCTCTGATCCAAGTGAAGTAATTGCTGTGAGTGAGACTTAGTTCCCTGGCTTCCCTGGGACAGGAAATGTTCTCCCCTGATACTGGCTCCCCTTACACTGACCCTGAAGATCAGTCACCTCCTTCCCATTTCAAAGGACAACCAGAGGATGTCTGTGGCTGTGATCATGGAGAGGGTCCCTGGCCAGTCCCAGAGGAGACACTGAGAGGAAGTCAGGATGTGGATGATGAGTTGGAAGTAGGGTCCCTTGGGTTCTTCTAGCTTTCATTCTAGCAGGAAAGGGGAAAACAAAAGCTGAATTCTGCTCTGGGAAAACCCTACAGCCCAGGCAATCTTCTTGGCCTGGAGATTCTGGAGATCCAGTTTATTCAGTTCAATCCAAGGAATATACATTGAGCATATTTCTACCTCAGACAAGGCACTATTCATTCACTAATGACTCAAAGACAGATAAAACAAGCTCTATTCTCAAGTCACTTTCGATCTGATGGAGGTGGAGATGGGGATGAGATGAATACAAAGGAAAATGTTATCAAAACAAAGGGCAGATCCAAAGTCCCTTCCAAAAATCTGAAGGAAAACAATATACAGAATAGTTACAATAACTTAAAAAAAAACAACATTGAAAGGCAACCAAATTCAGATTAACTACAATGACTGATCTTGGTCCCAGAGATTAGAAGATGAAAATCACTTTCCTTCTCTAGGTAGAGCAGGAGACAGTGAAGGCAGTATACCACATACACAGTTAGATGTGGTTGATGCGTCAATTATCATTTTTTTTAAAAAAGTTGCTTTAATTTGTGACAAAGGAGGTTTCAATGGCAAGAAGGGAGACATATCAGGAAATGGCCATTTTTTAAAAAACCATCAAAAATATTTTAAAATAATAATATGAAACCTGTTGTCAGATGTTTGGCACTTCGTGACTCAATTGCTACAAAGGGATATGTAATTTGTGGGCGCTTGTCAGACTCCCCAGAGATCACTTCAATGCTTCTCAACTTTCCCAAAGCCCAAGGAAATTTTGGGTGTACATTTGCACTCTTTCTGTTACTGTTTGCTTGCGTTTTTGTTTTTTCTTCTCAAGTTATTTTTACCTTATTTCTAAATCCGATTTTTCTTGTGAAACAAGATAACTACATAAATATGTATACATATAGTGTATTTAGCATATACTTTAACATATTTAATATGTATGGGACTACTTGCCATCTAGGGGAGGGGATGGAGGGAAGGAGAAGAAAAGTTGAAACAGAAGTTTTTGCAAGGGTCAATGTTGAAAAATTACCAGCAAGTGAGCAAGTGACAACTAGATTTTAATATAATCGATTCCTCTCATTATGGACAAATTCAATCAAGTCCAGATGGTAGACTCACCTTTACATTTCTTAAAGTAACTAATTTATCCCTGAAAACTTTAACAGTCAATGAATTATTCGATAGTAGCCTGAAGAATGGGAAAGCTCTCAGAAAATATTATATAGCTCAGGCCCTACATATTATTTTAAAAGAAGATTTTTTTATTCTTCACAAGAAAGGGGTATTTAAAAGCATTCACAAATAATTCTACAGTCAATTTACAATCTACAATCTCCCTTTTCAGGCTTATTATACATTACCTGTGTAATGTGGGTTGGAATAATAGGTAATGTGCACTTTACCATCCAGACAAAACTGGTCTTTTTACTGCTTCTCACAAACAACATTCCATCTCTCTTTTTGCCTTTACCCTGTCCCTTGACAGGCCGAGAACGCACTGTGATTCCCTTCTCACCTCCAACTCTTAAAAAAACCTTGGTGCCTTCAAAACTTAGTTCCAGTATCTTCTCTTACAGAAATTAGTATGATTAGGTAATCTTAGAACTGTTTGAAAGGCCAGATGTCAGCTGTTTGATATTATTTCCCTCTGGATTTCAAGATTTCCAGAAACTCTTCATTTTATAAGAAATCAATTCTGACACTCACTACTTGTCAACATCCCATATCCCTGGAGGGCCCTTCCTTTCCTCTGATTGGAGAGGATGGACATCGGGGAGCTCACCAGTTCCCACCTCTCAGACCTCCTGGACTTCTTGATCTCCAGAAGCTCAGAATTATGTAAAATGAAATAAACTCTAATTCATACCTCCTCAGATTACTTCCAACCCTAGCTGCAGGACTTTATTACTCCTTTCCTTGATCTCCTCACCCCATTTTCAACTTTTTTTTCTTTTTGCCTCTTCTTCCCCATTAGATTGTGAGCTCCTTGATGCAGGGAGTATATTATGCCTTTCTTTGTATTCCCAGTTTAGCACAGTACCTGGGACATAGCAGGTACTTAATAAATAATTATTGACTCTGCATGAACTTAGAAGATTGCTAGTAGAATGCACTAAGGGAATGTCTTTGGCCCTCTGTTATTTAACTTTTTTTTTAATTAATAATTTGATTGAAGCAATAAACAGCATGCTTATCAAATTTTCAGATAACAAAAAGCTGGGATGACATACACAGTGAGGATCCAAGAAGACCTTGACAGGTTAGAATTGTGAGCTAACTCTAGTAAAATGAAGCTTAAAAGCGACACACTAATGTCCAAAAAGACTTACTTCCTAAGTACAAAATAGTGAAGGCAGGTTAGACGGTGGTTCCTGTGGAAAGGAACTAAGGCATTTAGTTCTGCAAGCTTAATAAGGTCAACCATGCAGCCTGGCAGCAAAAAAACCTCATGTAATCTTAGGCTATATCAATAGAAGTGCCTGAGAAAAAGCATCCCAGGGTTATGGGGTCCTGATGTGCTTTGCCATGGCTTGATTATATCTGAAGAATCATATTCAATTCTAGCAATTGCATTTTAATTTAAAATTAATTTAATTGATATATAAACTACAGAAAGGTCTTGAGATCCTGCTACATGATGAGAGGCTGAAGAAGTTAGAGATGCAGACACAAGATTAGACAGAGTGTGGGGAGGAAGGTGTATGCTAGTTCTGTTCTAGCTTTTGCAGAGCTAGCATGTGAAAGAGGGATCAGACTTATTATAATGAAATATAATTATCTTAAAAAAACAACAAAAAGAAGTTAATGGACCCCAAGTTAAGAATGCCTGATCTCCAGTGACATTTACAAGTGCAGCTGTACTACTCATGTGTTGTGTGACTTTGGACAAGTTTTCTCAATTATCAAACGAGAAAGTTTTTTAACTGGGTGAGTCTGAGCCCCCTAGTCCTTCATTGGCCCTCACATCTCACTGGAAATCTGGTTTCCTTGTTTCCAGATTTCAAGTCTAGATTATGAAATCATGGCTGCCCAACCTTCCTTTGTTCACCTCCAGGGAATTTCTTGTTACAGTAGAATAAAATGGTAATAAAGAAGATCCCATTAAATCCCTGGGAGTTCTCCTGCCTCTCCTACACACACCCCCCTCTTCCCACAGCAGGCATTGTTAGCTCATCTCTGGAGCCAGATAATTCCCGCTCTGTCCCAAGTCACATTCTGACCCAGGCGCCACACCCCAAGCCTGGAACCTCCATCTCTTCCTCCCACTCCCCCACCAGGGGACTGGAAGTCCCCTCCCTCCACCGCAGACTTCCCTGAATGTCTGTCACACTTCACAGTGATATTACCACAGGCCTCACTGCTCCCAGAGTGCAGAATATAGATCAAGGGATGGAAGTTATGGGGAGACAGATTTTGGTTCATTGGAAGGAAAACAACTTCTGAATAATAGACCCGTTAAACTGCCTGCTACTGGATGTGTTCAAGCAAAGGCCAGAGCCTTTTCCTAGCAAGGAAGCTACAGAGGAGAATGCAATATCAACCCAAAGTAAAAATAATGTCCCACATTTCTCTCACGTTTACAAGGTGCTTTTTTCATAATGCCTCCATGAGATGGGTAGCACAAGTATATAATACCCACTTCGTAGAGGTAGCAACTTAGACTCAGTTTCAGAACTGAATTAAAATCCAGTCTCCTGACTCCAAGTCCAGCTGAATCCCATACTTTTTATTCCCTCCCTACTCTCTCTTTTTTTAATTTAAAAAAAATGTTTACTTTTAATACACATTATTTTGTGAATTATGTTGGGAGAGAAAAATGAGAGCAAAAGGAAAAACCATGGGAGAGATTAAAAAAACAAAAAAGACGTGAACATAGCATGTGTTGATTTATATTCAGTCTCCTTAGTTCTTTCTCTGGTTGCAAGTGGCATATTCTGTCCAAAGTCTATTGGGATTGTTTTGGAACATTGAACCACTGAGAAGAACCAAGTCTTTCATAGTTGATCGTTGCACATTCTTGCTGCTATTTCTGCTTATTTCACTCAGCATCAGTTCATGAAAATCTTTCCAGGCCTTACTATAATCAGTTTGTTCATCATTTTTTAAAGAACAATAATATTCCATTATCCTCATGTAACACAACTTGTTCATCCATTTCCCAGTCGATGGGCATTCACTCATTTTCCAATTCTTTGCTACCACAAAAAGAGCTGCTACAAACATTTTTGCACATGTGGGAAAAGGGACCCCCATGTCAAAGGGTATGGACAGTTTGAAAGCCCTTTGGGCAGAGTTCCAGATTGCTCTCCAGAATGGTTGGATCATTCCACAACTCCACCAACAATGTATCAGTGTCCCAGTTTTCTCATATCTCTTTCAACATTTATCATTATCCCTTCCCCTCATTTTAGCCAATCTGAGAGGTGCGGAGTAGTACCTCAGGGTTGTTTTAATTTGCATTTCTCTAATCGATAGTGAATTACAGTACTTTTTTCATATAACTATAAACCCTCCCTACATTCAACTCTCAGATTCTAACTGCCAACTCAGTTCTTGTATAGCTGTGTGATTAGAGGCAAACAGAAAAAGAAAGTCTAGACTTGTTACCTAGAATGCCTCCCAAAGACATCTACTCAAATAACCCTTGCAAATTAAGAAGAACAGTGACTTTTTTTCAGAGTATTCTCCTTCAGGACATGGAATATAACTAAGACTGAGTGACCTAGGGGGATGGAGGGTGAGCAGAGAGGATAACCAACATCTTCTCCATGGTCTGGGCCAGTATTAATCAGGTCCACCCAAAAAAGAACCTTATCTGGTCATCTGGACAAGGAATGGGAAGGGACCTCCAAGATAACATTGTTTCAATAGGTCCCAAGTTTCTATGGAGGTCAGTGGCATGTTTAAGAAGTGCTATGATATTTTCTTTTTCCTTTATATACTTTATAAATAAATAACCTTTTGTGTTTAAATTCAGAATTTTTTTTAATAGCCACTATGCAAAGAAAATCAGTTTGAGACCAAGAGCAAGGCCGTCAGAAATTGCTACGAAAATCTGGGTTAGGCAAGGAAGGTACCCGAGGAAGTTCCTGGATCCCCAGGAATTTTTGAATTTATCTTTGTGAGGTTTTCCATTTCTGGAAGTCCAAACTGTTTAGTCTTGCCCAAGTGGGGTCCACAAGCATTTAGACATCTGAGAAAATATTTTTTTCTCCTGAATTAAACATCAGTCTCCTAAACTCAGCTAAAAACAACAGCAGTGTGAATTTGTTTTCATACATGCTGCGTGTTGTTTTAACTCATAACAGGAAGGGCTTAAGTGGCCTGTGAGGAAAGTCCCCCTCTACTCCAGGGGAAAGCCATGGAAAGAGATCCCCTTCCAACTCTTCCTTTCCCCTTGCAAACAGAAAGGCCAGTTTGCCCAAGAAGCTGCTCTTCTCAGGAATGTTGATGGGAATTAACTGTTATTCTGGGGGACGTGAGATGTGTAATGGCACATGGGTTCATATGGTCCCAAAGGTGAGTGGTGAGGGCCTGGGCAAGAACAGCAAATGTATGTAAAAGTCAATGTGTTGTTCACAGACAAAGAACACAGCTCACTTTCTTCAGAAATGCTCCTTAGGGTGCCTTGGAAGAATAGCTCAGGTTCGAATGAAAAGAGAGCTAGAAGATAACAATCACCTTTCTCCCAATCTCCTTCTGACTTCAGTATTTCTGCTATGGCATCCCCATTCCACAAAGATCCAATATTTATTTACAACCTCAAGGTTATCTTTGACCCGTTTCTTTACATCTCATATCCAATTAACTGCTATATCAGGTTGATTTTACTTCTACAGCTTTTTCCCATCTATTCTCTTTTTTCCTGCCAGCACCCTAGTATAGACCCTCAATACCACCTGTTTGTCTGAACTACTGCAATCACCTTTTAATGGCCTTCAGATCTAAGCTCACCAACATACCTCAAATGAAATCTCCTCTTCTATGGGAAACCATTCCCAATCCTTCTTAATTTGAGTATCTTCCCTA
Source organism: Antechinus flavipes (assembly GCF_016432865.1). Lineage (NCBI taxonomy): Eukaryota > Metazoa > Chordata > Mammalia > Dasyuromorphia > Dasyuridae > Antechinus > Antechinus flavipes. The sequence goes on from NC_067399.1 coordinate 252,450,050, forward strand.
TTTTAATTATTTCCTATTTCTCCTGTATTTAGCTTGTTTGTACATATTTGTTTGCTTGTTGTCTGCCTGGGGCTGGGACTGCCTTCTACTTCTTTTTGTATCCCCTGCACTCAGCACAGTGTCTAACACATAGTAGGCCTTTTAATTTATTAAATATGCATTAAGAAAAAAAGAAAAAAGCTTACATGGCACAGCAAGGATCTGGAGAGTATAAAGAAGAGTTATAATACTAGAAGGTATGCTATTTCATGAAGGTTTCCAGTTTATTCGCAATTCAACTTGCTCCCTAGATTTCTCCACCTCCCAATTGTCATTCCAGCTTCCCTTTATATCTTGCCTCCCTCTATTATAATGTAAACTCTTTGATCTATACAGAAAACTTTTTTTTGAATCTCAGTCCAACAACTCCCTAGCTGTAGGATTACAGGAAAAGTCACTTCACTTTCTTGAGTTTTAATTCTCTCATCTGCAAAATGGGACCAATACTTATATTCAGAAGTGTGCTGGAGTCAGCTTGAGCTTTGAGAGCCAATTGCTAAATTTCCAACATGAGCATTTATCCCCTTGGAAACTGTTAAATGCTACAAAACAGGGCTTGATTTATTGTTTTGTTGACTGGACTTAAGAAAGTAATGGAGGAAATGTTAATAATGCCAATTAAAAGTACACCATGTGTACATGACTTTGCTTTTTTTCTAGGAAAGCTGGTTGTTAATTATTTGTGGGCATACTCCTGCTTACATGGCTTCTCTTACAGAGATGTTCCCATGAAAAAAGTTCTTGGAAAATCTGAATGTATTATAGAACAGTAAACGTGTTCTTCCCCAACAGAACTGAGAACCCAGCCTAACACTCCCTCCTGAAGCCTCACATGAACTCTAGGGTAGCTTAAGTTTTCCTTCTTATCCCTACTTTTTGTGAGATTCTTGCAAGGGCCACAGAAAAAGCTGAAATGAGTGTCCATCCCCCACCTCTGGGCACCTGTTGAGTCTTCTCTCTTTCAGTAACCCAACCCTCCCTTAGTCAGCCCCAAATCCCCTAACTTCCTGTCTGTCCCCTCAGATGACCCAGCTCTCAGGAGAGTCAGTCTCATACTCATCAAGTGCCAACACTGGCCCCTCAGGATCTTGGGAGACCCAAAGCTCTCTAAATACAAGGATCAGAAGCCAGAGAACTAGACGGAGCTCACATCCAGATTCTCAGATTCTCCAAAGGAAATAAGCTTGCATTAAAGGGATAAAAAAGCACAGAACCTCCAAGAAGCCTTTCGAGTTAGAAAAGGCCCAAGTCCCTGGACGTTTGGCCAGAGAAGCCAGGCTGCTCAGAGGAGCGGCTAGTGGGTTAAAAAGGGCCTTCCCATTCCTCCCTCCTTCCCTCAGCGGCCTCACAGTGCTGGGCCAGTCATGCTGCACTCATGTTCTAAAGTTGCACCATGTACAGGGGTTATCACCCTAGCTAGATTGGATATTTTCAAGCAAGACCAGAGCTCCTTTGGCCTTCTCTGCAGCCCAGAACAGCTCAACTGAGGGCACCAAGGCCCAGGGCAGGAAAGTGGCAGGTGAGTGAAAACTAGATACAAACCCCGGTCCCCTGATTCTCGGAGCAACGCTCTTTCTACTTTCCAATGTAAGCCACACATCAGCTCTACGCGTCTCTCCATCCCGCTTTTCCCTTCCTCTCTTCCCAAGCTGGCTCCCCAGTTCACGGTCCATTTGGGACAAGAAGACTCCCGTGTGGAAAGTTAGCACCTACATTGCCTTGTCCTATAAGCTAAGGGCTGCATTGAGGAGTACAGGTAAGTGCTGCCAGTGCACTTACAGATAAAGCAGAGAGATGGACGCAAGGCTGGAAGAGCTTTCCGGGGATAGTCAATTTCAGATTTGAAAGGTACTTTAGAGATCATCACCTTCACCACTTTCCTACCTGGGTAGGAATCAACTCAACAATAACTCCAAGTGATCATCGAGCCTGCTTTAAGATCTACAGAAATGGACAGCTCACAGCCCCTGAGGATAGCTCATTCCCCCTTTGGCCATCTTTGATCGCTAGGAAGTTCCTGTGTCAGGAGGAAGAGAGTCAGTGTCTGTCACACTACAACCTACACCTCCTTGATCCCTTCTTGGTACTTCAGGTTACAAGAAAGGCAAGTCTAGTGCTGTTTATATATGCTTTCACATGCTCTCCAATAATGGAGAACAACTTTCACATTTGCATTATATCTTTTCTTTAGGTTAAACATCAATTGCTTTGTCAGATCCTCCTATATAACATGCTTCAATTCACCCATGTTCTTCCATAAGTATGATCATAAGTATGATGTCCAGAATAGAACAAAATATTTCAGATTAGGCTAAAGTACATGCTTCCTTCTGGACAATATTCCTCTCAATTCAGTTTAAAACCAAGATAGTTTTTTGGCTAGGGTCACTTGTTATATGGAGAGACAGAAATGGGGAAGGGTGTTTCAGGTATGAAAAAGCCCTGACAGGAGTGCATAAAGCCTTGGAGAAGAAGGCTCAGGGAAGAGAAGTCTGGATGGTATAGTGGAGCTCAGCCGACTTGGTCAACCAACTTGGTCCCCATCCCATCCCACTTCAACCATCCTCTTTCCACTGAGAAAGAAGAAAAAAGAAAAAAGAAAGGCAGGAGAGTTTTTACTTATTTATTTTTGCGAAGCAATTGGGATTGTGGCTTGCTCCAGGTCACACAGCCAGTATTAAGTTTCTGAATCCAAATTTGAACTCAGATTCTCTTGTTTCAAGGCCAGTGTTCTATCCACTGCACCATCTAGTTGCCTCAAGAGCTTTTATGTAAAAAGCTATTGATAGGGAAGGTAGGAAAGCAAAGATAACAGACATCCATCTCCTTATCAAAGGCCAAATCTGGAGGAATGTGTAAACATCCAAGCTAGGCTAAAAGTGGAAAGGAAATAGACTTTTTCTACTTTAATAGGTAATTTCTTCCCCTCACTAGAAAAATGCTTCATCATGAAGTATGGATGGGTTTCCCAGGAGGGAAGAAAATATTTATTATTATCCCACAGTTAGCTGATCATACCAACTCTCATTTTCCTTTGGGAAATTATCCATTGGGAATAGTGTGTAACACTATTCCCAATCCCCCCTTATACTTCACTTCTCAAAAAACAAACAAAACCAACCACCTATTAAGGAAAAGCTTAATAGACCAAAGAGTACCTTTATTTATATTCAAGAAACTAGAATTTTAATCCTGGTTTAAAATTATAGTTTTACGACCATGATATATATAGTTGGGTTGTACAGTGGATAATACACTGAGTTTGCAGTTTTAAAAAAAACCTTAGGATAATACACTGGGTTCGCAGTTTTAAAAACACCTGAGTTCATATTTTGTCTCAAACATTTTCTCAAATTGAGCAAATTATTTAACTATTTTTAGCTTGTTCTCTCACCTTTAAAATGAGAATCAGAACAGTTTCTGAGATTTCTTCCAGCTTTATGCTCCTATGAAGTCATTTTTTGTTGAAAGGATTCCTTATCTTCCTTAGAGAGACAATGTGAAAGGAAGGCTTAGCAAAGCACTATATAAGTGAGATCTTGTGAACACTGTCACGATAACACGTCAAAGTTTCAAAAATGCCTGTGTTGGCAAATAAAAAACAATAGTTTTTAATCCATAATAATATTTTGTGCCACAAGAAGTAAAGATTCTGCCCCATCCTTCTCTTATTACTTTCTATTTCTCTTTCCCAGAGAGCTCCTCTCTTCTCCCTTCCTGCTTCCCAATCCCTGCAGCCAAGAGGAGTAGTAGGATTACTCCTCCTGAGACCTAGCCTCCATCCCAACTTTGGACAAATCCTGAGTTTCTACGTCCTTCTCTTCTGTCAAATGGAAAGCCTATAATCATGGCCTTAGAACTGGAAATGACCTCAGAGATGCATCTCTTTCAATATATTAACATTTAATGATGTCCAGGGAGACTGTCACAGAAATATTAAGGATCAGGGGCAGGAGAATTTGAATCCAGGTTCGCAGGCTATAGTTTTGGAATTTCTCCACTATTTCCTGGTTCCCCTTCACTCAATGTTGCTTCGCTAAACACACCTTTCTATAAGAGAATATGGTCTTTTAAGATCAGGACTGGCAGATGAACACACAAACTAAAGATAGCACACCAAAGTTTCGAAAGAGCCTTAACAATTATTGACTTCAGCTAGATAAGACCCCTACCAATCACTGAGGTTGCTTTGGATAGTGCCATAAACAACAGAGACAAACACCTGATTTCAGCATCTCCTTGGTGAATGCTTAACTGAACACCACACAGAAGAACTGTGGCATCAGGTCAGATATAAGCCCAGGTGAGGATACAAAAAACAAAAAAGGCCCTTCCAAGTGGGAAGCGAAGGTGTGACGATTTATCATAGGGTCACTGTGAAGAACTAATGAGACTACAGCTAGATACGACCTTTAAAAGAGGAATTTTTTTTGTCTGTTGTTAAATCAAACCTGTTATTTCATCAGTGTCCCAATGCTGCACATTATGATCTATAGTTGATCCACAGATATAGAGATATGTCAGATGAGGGAGTTGGATCCTTTAGGTCACACAATTTCCCCTTTAAAAAGTAAATTGAGGTTGTTACAGGTCACTGACTGTTAGAAGGTAACTTAGCATGGAAAAAGTTGGCCCTCCCAGCAGCACCTCAGTCTCCCAGGAGGCCATTAACACCACTTTCCCTGCAGCGGAAGATCTGAGCTAATCAGAGAGAGGCAGGGCTATTCATCATCCCAGGAAACAAGAGTCACAGCCAGGCCCTTCCGGCCACACCAGAGGTAGGGAAGACAAATGGAAAGGCACTGGCTGCCTGGGATGGCAGAGGAGAAGTGGAAAAGTCAGACTTTACACCCCGGAGCCTTTCCCAGTGGTCCCCTTCTAAGCCTAGGACCACTCCCCAGAAGGAAATCAGTCTCAGACAGCCTTTATTCAAGTCATTGACTGTATCAGTTCCAAGCCCCATGCTTCCTAAATAGACTGACATTTACCTCTAAGGAAACCCTGGGCTAGGAGGGGTAGAGTAGAAGGAAAGGTACCCCCCTCCCAATATATAATTTTCAGCCACATTAACAGAAAAATAGCCATAATGCCACAATGAAAGATGTAAGAGTGCAAATACATTCTGTCCATGTTCGGAGGACATCAGCAGTATATAATGTTCAACTCTAGATACTGCAATTTAATAAGCTGGACAAGCTGGGAGTACATCCAGGAAGAGACCAGGATAAATAAACTGGGAATGATAAAAATCTTATTTATGAGTATTCAAAGTCGTGTTTTTTTTTTTTTTTAATAACTATGTATTTTGAGGAGACATGATGATGGTTTTCAAGTATTTGAAGTACTCTCCTGTGGAAGAATTATTGTATTTATTCTGCTCAAACAACAGAACCAGGCACACCACTTAAAAAGAAGGTGGAGAGGAAGATTTCAACTATAAGGAAGGGAAAATGTTCTCAATTTCTGAAGTATGCACTCTATATGAAGTACTATGTGAGATAATAGAGCTGTCCAAAAGCAGCATGGGCTGAGAATGCAGGAGAAGGTCTTCAAGTGGAAGAGGGATGGAGTTGAGTGTTATAAAGGGAGCTCCTTTGGAGGTATAGTACCTCTTTAATTCTGTGTTCAAAACTTTCAAATCCAATCACAAGAAGTGCTCTTCTACATCTACTATCTTGCAGATCTTCTTTTCCTTCAAACCTCTAAAGAAGGGAAGTTAAAATGAGGTAAAAGTAAGCCTTTTTCCATGGGAAAGAAACTCTAGGATACTGGATGCTGGGACTCAGGAAACACCACCCACTGAATCATCAGCAAAGTCTCCTTCCCCTGTGGTCTGCCTCCCCAACCCAATCAATGTCCCACCAACAGAAAGCCAAAGGAAGCATGAAGTACATATACCTCCCTCCACTTCCAAACTTTGACCATCAATAAGAGGTCCTAAACTTGTCTAAGATTTTGAGAAATACACTTTGTTGCTTTGAGACTCTATTTCCTTATATGCAAAATGGGGCTTTTTTTCCCCTTCCTCACCCTTCTAGAACCATTAAGATGACAGGAAAAAATACTTTCAAACTTTTAAAATGCTACATAGAAGTAATTCTTTATTACAGTTTCCTCTGAAGAGTGACAAAGTAATATAGTACAAAGAACACTGGATTAAGCTGAGCCAAATTCAAATGCTGATTCTGCCTTTTATTACTTTGGGTCAGTCATTTATCTTTCTTATTTGTAAAATAATTAGTTAAACTAGATCAAAGATATCAAACACAGGGCCCACCACACTCCCCAAAATGGGCAAACCAAGAGAAAAACATATTGCAAAGTATCTAAGAAAATACATTTAAAATATAATGAAATAGATAAAACTACATTTTAAAATTGTCATTACATGGTCCATAGTGATCCTTGTGTACATATTAATGGCCTCCATTTCTATTTGAATTTGATATCACAGTTATAGATCATCCCTAAGGACCTTTCTAGTCTTGAATGCTATTAATTTCCATAGCCTAGCAAAGTTTACAGTCCAACAAAGGGAGTTACATGACAAAATGGATAGTGACAGATTTAGAATCAATAAGATCTGAATTTGAATCCTATATCATACACTTTTCCTGTGTGATCATGGGAGCAAATCATTTAACTTCTTTGTGCCTTAGTTTCTTCATCTGTAAACTAAGAGATAACAACAGCATCTATTTCATAAGATTTTTTATGAGGATCAAATGAGATGGAATATGTAAAGTACTTTGCAAAGGCATAAAAGTTAGGTTCTGCCTAGGAGGGAGAGGTGGCTTTGACAATACTGGTCCAGTGTTTGCAGAAGAGGTAATAGGCTCAAGTACACAAACATGCCAGTTACATGAATCAAGACTCAAATTCATGGATCCTGGGAGCTGTTTTTATCTGACGATGAAACCTCCCCAGACATGCTGTCCTAGACTCAGCATATAGCATCAAACGCAGAATTGCTGAGTGAAAGCTAAATTATGTGTATATCCTGGTTCTGAACTCAACCTTCCTGAGCTGCTGAATGGGAAAATACTTCAAAGTGCTGAGTAAAGCTATAAAAATGTGATTTATTCTTATCATCTCCCAGTCTCTGCCTCTCCCAGGAAGCCTAAGCCTTCCATGATAATTAACCCTATTTATTCATATTTCCTTGGCTACAGTTTGTATATTGATTCATCAGGCAGTTTCTTGGCAGGTGTTTCCTTCTGTGCCCATTTTCTAAGGGTATATTCTATCTTACCCTTCCTCTAAGAGTAGGGGGGGCGGGGAGGGGAATCTCTTGAGAGGAGGACTGAACCTGCTGCCTCTATCCACCTCCCTCCTATTCTCTACTAGCCACAGCAGCCTAAGTCCTGCCCCAACCCCCATCAGCTCATTCCTCACATCCACCACTCACTCACTGCAGGAAGTACTCCTGGCTCTCAGTACCCATTTCGTTACAGGTATCCGCTTCTCAGGCTTACAGAACAAAGAGCTTTGGCAGTAAGCCACCTGAGGTGGGCACTCCTTCCCTTCCCCCTCCCCAGCCCGAGAGCTTCAACATCCTGTAGGAATCTCCCATCCCCCATTGCCTCTCCCTCCCTCATACTCCAAGTGAGGAAGGAAGGACAATGAAGGCTGTGCTCAGGAACCATCAGAATGCTAGGAACTCTGCCTCTCTTTTACCCTAAAGAAGGCTCAAGGGCACCACCCAGATATCTAGCTGCCTGCCAGATTGCCTTCTAGGGAAACCAACAAGTTGGTTCAATGGGGATGGGCAAGGTAGGGGGAGAAGGTGGTCTCAGATGAGTCAGGGAGAAAATTCAGTTCCCAAGCTTCTCTAGGAAGTGGGAGGTAGGGGGAGGAAGAAAGGAATAGCCTAGGAGAACAGGCATAATTTATAGCTCGAGATAATGAAAAACTAGAGGTTAGAACCCTCCTCACCCTTGAAAAAGACTGTTCGAAAACCCATTCTATGAAGTCTTTCCTGCTTAGCCCAGCCCACTTAGATTTTTCCCTGTTTCAAATATCCATAACATTACTATTCACTGCCATACAGTTAGCTCTGCCCATGACTCTCTATTAACTATTGTATGTGGGAGCCCCATTTTCCCAACTTGTATTTAAGCTCTCCAAGGACAAGAACAGTGTTTTCTCTTTTGAGGCACCTAGGTGGCACAATGCATAGCGACAGATTTAAAATCAGTAGATCTGAATTTGAAATCTGTCTCAGACATTTTTACCTGTGTGACCCTGGGGGCAAATAATTTAATTTCTTTGTGCCTCAGTTTCTTCATTTGCAAAATAAGAAATAATGATAGCACCTACTTCATAAGATTTTTGTAAGGTCAAAAGAGACAGAATATGTAAAGTACTTTGCAAATCTCAAAGCTCAAATTTTAGCTCTTCTCCCACTTTCCCCAGAACCTAGCCCTAGGTTAGTACAGAAAATACCTGATAAAGACTTAATTGATTTTGAAAGAAAGGGAAAGGGGAAAAGAGTTTTCCTTTCCTAAAAAGAAAGGAGATCAAAGTTAGAATTTCCTCTGGAAATCTCCATCTCAGGAAACCACTTCATCTCCAGGAGTGAAAAATCCTGTGACCCAAGGAGGTAAAAATTAGTTACAACTTGCTTAGCATAGTTTGCCAAACTGGCTTCCAGCTGGCTTTCCAGAACATACTGAGACATTTCCCTTCTAGGAAGGCTCCTGTTTACCTGCTGGTAGCTCCCCCATGCCTCCTTGTCTCCACCCATTCAACTCATGAAAAACTCCAAGTCCTTGGCTTTCTTGACTCCTCTCTATCTAACCACTTTATCCCTTCATTCTAGGCTTTTGTCATGCTCACTTTTCCCCATCCAAATTACCTACCTCCCAGGTCTGCCCTCTTCAAAACCCCTAAAACCAGGTCAGAATTTTCAGAGTCACAAGGCTTGGAATTCAAGACACTAAAATCTTGCTTCAATTTACTTCCTAATGTTCCCCCAATTCTGTTTCCCCCACCGTGGCTATTTATTATTCCTGGCCAATACCAAGCTCATTTCTGTCTTTATCTACCTTTATAACCATAGCCCCCATCCCACCACCACCAGGAACACCTTCTGTATTGAGCTACCCAAACCCTATTCCAGTTTTATCTTTTTAAACCCATCTCAATCTTTAAAGGCCAGGGTTCATTTCCTACACCTCTTCCAAACAGCCTCCCCACTCTCCATCCCAGTTCCCTAGTACTTCTCCCAGCTTCCTGACCACCCACAGCACTAGCTATCCATAACCACTGGCACTGGATTATATCCCATTTTGTATTGTCCCTCTAATTACACAGCTATCTTTTTCTAATTTACCCTGTCCCTGCTTCTCACCCTGGACCAAGGACACAAGAGGCATCAGTTTAGATTTTCTGAACTAAATTCAAGCATCTGAGGCTGCAAGCTCCTCTTGTTTCAAATCAGAAAGCAGGCCTGCTCCATCCATTAACAGAGGTAAAGAGCTTCTCTGAAGGACTCTGGTATAAAATAGCCTTTGAATTCTCAAATCTAACCATGGATTTAATCCAAAAATGGAAGAACTACAAATCACCTTAGAGATCACTTAATCCAAGTTTGTTTGTTTGTTTGTTAACCTGGGGACTTCAAACTTGTTTGTAAATATTTTGATAACCATCTTTCAATATAATTAGCTTCCTTAGTTATCCAATATATTTTGTGCATTTAAAAATATTATTCTGAAAAAAAGATCCATGGGCTTTGCCAGACTGTTAGGGGTCCATGAATTCCTGATCTAATCCAAGCCCTTCTTTTTACTGAATGGGAGATGGAGGCTCAGGGACTTGCCTAATGTCCCATAGTACACTAGATGCTGAGTCAAGGTGAGATCCCTGATCTATTATCACCAGGCCAGAACTCTTTCAAACCCATGAATCTTACTTCTACCACACAAGTCTCTCAAGTAACAGTTCCCAATATCCTGTCAGTCTTTATTGTGGGGGAGAAGAGGGGGAAAATAGAAAGGAAGACTTGCTTGGGGCTACACAGCAAATCAGTAAGGTGGGCTCCGAGAGGAAAGACTGAGACAGGCCTTGTCTGGCTCTACCAGCTTCTCCCTTCTCCCCTCCCCCACTCCAGTGGCTCCATGCCCACCTGCTTTAGCCACCCTGGGATCACCATGGAGACAGGCCATTGTGAAGCATTCAGCCAAGGCTTCCTCCCTCCCTCCTTTTCCCGGCCAACCCGGCCCTGCCGGATTGAGAAGCAATAACCTACCAACTCAGCTAAAGTTCCCTCTGACTGAGCCCAGGACAGAAGCTGTCAAGCCAGGATTTGGAGAAACATCTTCAGCACATCTAAGTCAGTCACCAAGACCCGCTCCTGCTACCCCCAGTGTCTCTCACACTCCCTCCACTTCATTCCTGATTCATGACTACCATCCAAATTCAGCTCCTGCTCATGACCTCTTAGGCCACAGAGCTGGAAAAAATCAGCCTGGGAGCTGGAAAGAAGGCCTTCGGGTCATCTAGCTTAACAGTCACATTTTAAAGATGAGGAAAAATAAGGGCCTAGATTTGAATTCCATCCTTCTAATTCCAAATCTAAGGCTCTTTCCTATAAGACTGATATCCTGACCTTCAGAATATTCCATTCTGAGCTATTCTACAGAATACTGCCTAAATTAATCTAATCACTTTCCAGCCCCAAAATCTCAATTGGTTCGCAAATGCTTATAAAGTCTCTCCTTGGCCTTATCAGTTTGGCATTTAAAGCCCCCTACAACCTAAGCCCAACCTTCTCTTCATACTGTCTCCTTTTTCATATGGCCAACAATCCAGCCAAACCAGCCTCTTCCCTATTTCCCAAAATACAGCATTTATATTTCTACACCTTTGATAAACTGCTCCCCAGTCTGAGAACCTCTCCCTCCTGCACCTAACTGTCTTTTAGCCGAATTTCATCCAAAATTCCTTATTCAGCTAAGTCCCACCTCTTCCAGGAAGCTTTCTCAGCCACTCTGGGCACTGAATAAAATGCCTTGAATTATGTTTAATTCCTTTTAAATGGAGAAACAAGTCTTCCTCAAAAGAATACTGCAAAGCAGGGACTGTGACATAAACTTCTATGTCTTCCAAAGCATCTGACATGGCTTAGGGCCCCACAATAGGTGCTTAACAGTGTCTGAAGCTGGATTTGAACTCTGGTTTTCCTGACTTTAGGCCCAGCGCTCCATCTACTGTGTCACCTACCTGCCCCTATGTCTCCCATACCATAATGCTTCTCCTATTCCTCTAATCCCCTGACTTCCAAAGCCAACAATAAAAAATTCTTCTATAATTTATATTTATGTCTGAGCATTAGAGAAACAAGATCATTAAAAATCTCTGAAACCTAATGATCTATGCTTGATCAAAATAACCTCAGAGGTCATATCATCCAGCCATCTATCCCTCAGTAGGCTAACATCTACTGACTCACAGACAGACAAGAATCTCTCTTTCCGACAACTCTGAGATACCACTACACACCTGTCAGATTGGCTAAGATGACAGGAAAAAATAATGATGAATGTTGGAGGGGATGCGGGAAAATTGGGACACTAATGCATTGTTGGTGGAGTTGTGAACGAATCCAACCATTCTGGAGAGCAATCTGGAATTATGCCCAAAAAATTATCAAATTGTGCATACCTTTTGAACCAGCAGTGTTTCTACTGGGCTTATATCCCAAAGAAATACTAAAGAAGGGAAAGGGACCTGTATGTGCCAAAATGTTTGTAGCAGCCCTGTTTGTAGTGGCTAGAAACTGGAAAATGAATGGATGCCCATCAATTGGAGAATGGCTGGGTAAATTGTGGTATATGAATGTTATGGAATATTATTGTTCTGTAAGAAATGACCAGCAGGATGAATACAGAGAGGACTGGCGAGACTTACATGAACTGATGCTAAGTGAAATGAGCAGAACCAGGAGATCATTATACACTTCAACAACGATATTGTATGAGGACATATTTTGATGGAAGTGGATTTCTTTGACATAGAGACCTGAGTTTTAATTGATAAATGACGGACAAAAGCAGCTACACCCAAAGAAAGAACACTGGGAAATGAATGTGAACTATCTGCATTTTTGTTTTTCTTCCCGGGTTATTTATACCTTCTGAATCCAATTCTCCCTATGCAACAAGAGAACTGTTCGGTTCTGCAAACATATATTGTATCTAGGATATACTGCAACATATCCAACATATAAAGGACTGCTTGCCATCTAGGGGAGGGGGTGGAGGGAGGGAGGGAAAAAAAAAATCGGAACAGAAACTAGTGTCAATATAAAGTAATTATTAAATAAAAATTTTAAAAAAACAAAAAATAAATAAAATATTAAAAAAAAAAAAAGAATCTCTCTTTCCTCTAAGCAATGAAGAATAAAAGATCCATTTGAGGGTCTACTGTGAGTGAGGATGGCAGGGGAAGAATCTGATGACTTTATTAGGACAGAATCTGGCTGTGAAATTCTATACTATACAGAGCCATAAAACTTTCCTAAATGGAGATTTCCACCCTTTCCTCCCTAAAAAGAAAGGCCTATTCTTAAAAAAAAAAAAAAAATTAAAACAGAACACCCCCAAAAGCCAGAAGTTCAACAGAAACTTTTAGCTCAGACAGAAAAATTATATCAGATCTTAAGCAAAATCTGGAGGAAAGTAAGTTGTCGAGCAATGTCAGTATGCAAATCTGGATAAGTACACACAAGGACTCTGGTACTGAGCCTCACCAATTCAACAGCAGATTCTGGCTGTCAAAACCATCAAGGCCAAGCCTTTGCCTAACCCAGCTTGCATACGCAAAACTCACCCTTCTCTGATTTCTTACAGCACCTGCCTTCTACACATTCTATTCTGACCTATATCATTTTTAGCTCCCTGGGTTTTAAACTTGTTTCCCTATTACAGTTCTCTCAGGGAAGAAATCCATGTCTCCTGTATTCCCCAAAGCACAGTCCAACACAAGGATGTCACATTGTAAGAATTTGATAAACATTTTCATTGCCCAATCAATATGTTAATCTTGCAATCAGGATGTTCCCAGGCGCTCAAGGTTCCCTACAGATCCCAGAACTCCCTAGGCAAGGGAGTATGGATGGATGCTACATATTCCAGCAAATAATCCTGTTGAAAGTTGGAGCTCACATAGAAATGCCAAGGAACCACAAGAGATACAAGATCCCTTTATTATTTACTGCCACACTCACACATGGAGTTAAATAAAGAAAAAAGAGGAAAGCATAAATATCTCCCTCAATGCTGATCCTCTCGAGGGCTGGCCCTTATTAAGCAAGCATGTATGGCTAGCATGACCAATCCTTGTTATTTTCTGCCTCTCAATGAAATCTTTCAAGGTGTAAACTACAGATCTGACCTGTGGTCACCCAGAAACTAGATCCCTAGCACATACATGCAGGTATACAAATCACCTCCGGATGCATGCATAGAATTCCTAGTTTCCTTCAAGGCTCAGCTAAGGAGCCATCTCCTCAAGGGAAGTCTTTGCTGATCCCAACTTGGATGTCAGCGTCACTTCCTCCTAAAATGACCTTATATTTATTTTTCTGTTCACAGGTTATATCTCTCTTAAGGGCAATAATTGCTTTTTAAAATTTTTGCCTCCAGAGCCAAGTACAGTGTCTTGAACACAGTTAGGTCCAATAAGTCCTCATTGATTTGATTGGTATTTATATTAGTTGGCATTTATGTACCATTTGTATATGACTTCAAATTTGCAAAGCACTTTCCATAAACATTTGAATCTCACAACAACCTAAGACAACTCTGCTACTTACTGCTTGTGTGACTAACTTAAACACTGTACCTCAGTTTCCACACTGGAAAATGATAATTGAATTAGAAGGTCTCAAAGGGACCTTGACATTTAATCTAACATAGTCCTTTGATTCAAACATCAAGATTACACATCTTTCTCACACTCTTCCACATCAGGGACATACATACATATATACACAATATACAACACACACACACACACACACACACACACACACACACTACACACTACTTGTTACTCAAGTATGTATCTTCTCTTTCCCAAGTTTGCATTCCTCTCCTTTCTTTCCTCAACCCTTTTCTAAACAAAGTAGCTGGAGCTCTCACTCCACCCTCCCTTCCATCCCAATTCTCTTGTCAAGGCTTGAAACTATTTTCTCCCTTTCTTACCAATTTGGGCCAGGAGCAGAATCTAGGGCAGGAGAAGGAAAAAATGAATCATTCAATATGAATGGACACATACCCATGGGTAGAGGGAATAGCTAGTGAAAGGAAACAGACAGGACAGTCCATGGACAGGAAGAAGCGAGGAGACTTGACGAAGGAAGTATATTTCTTTGCTATTGATCAATTCACATCAGGACAAAAAGGAGCCTTATTAAGGTCATCTAATTCAGACTCCTTATTTCACAGAGGAGAAAAGGGAAGCCCCAAAGTACAAACCATGTGTCTTTCTTTCCCCATTATAAAAGAATTTTTAACCAGAGGACATAAAGCCCAAAGAAGGAACAACTTGCTCAAGATTATACAATAAGAAAGGCAAAACCAGGACTAGAACTTTTGTTGTTTTTTGATTCCCAATCCTTCCTGACTCAACTACCTTCAGATGGAATCTTTTAATTCTAACATGCTGTCTCTCAACAGGTTAGTGCCTACTGATCATCTAGCCAGTTTTGTCCTACAGTTAGGGATCTGACAATCTGATAGGAGAAAGGGTAATCATATGTTAATGGTATATAACACAGGGCCAGACTGTGAAGATACTTCAATGTCAAGATGAAGGTCCAGACTTGATCTTGTAAGCAATGGGGAGCCATTCAGAGATTTTTTGAGCAAAGGAAGGACATATTCAGAGGAATACTTTAGGAAGATCAATCAATCAGCCTGTGCAGGAAAAACTGGAGAGAAAACAGTCCTCCCCACACTATCTTAAAGTTAAAAGCAGGATGGGCAATGGCCTCATTGGGGGCCTCCTATCTGGGGCAGCCCTGTTATTTACCAGATGATCCTTCTAAATTTTACCAGAACAACCGCCCAAGGGAGACAGAATCAAGACAATGAAACCCAGACGTATTTGTAGGAAAGAACTTGACTCCCAGAGGCCTTGATAAGTTTGCTGCCTGTGCCCCAGCTACTCAGAATGGGCTCACCTGATTCCCTCACACACAGGTATCTCTGGAATTTCCGCCTCTGTCTTGCCAATTGCCCCAGGCTGACCCCTCTCCCCTTTTCCCCCCTCTTGCATTCCATCTACTTCCCCTGGTCATTTCCCTGGGGTCTCATCCAGTTTCCAGAAAGCCCATGGCCAAGTCTATGCCAGAAGAACCCATGAGAGTCATGATAAGGGAAAGGCCAGTGATCAGATGGAGGTGAAAGGGTGGGCCCTTCTTTGGTGGTGACAGCAGGCTCTGTACCCAGGGCCCTCAGCCAAGTCCTCCGTCCTCATTCAGTGAAGGCCTCTCCCAGTCAGCTGCCCTCCCCTTCACCCACATGGTGGGGGGACGTGCAGCACTGTCCCCAAAGCTCCAGCCAAGCGCTCCCCACTCAGTCCCAACAGCTTCAGGACAGCTGCCTTCGTACCTCAGAGAGGGGAGGAGGGAAGGCTAGCACCTGCCCTGCTGACAGGCTTCCCATGCCAGAGAAGGGATTACTGGGACAGGGCAGCTCTTCACCCCAGCCAACCCAGCTGGCCATGGTTGCTGATCACATCAGTAGGCTGAGCAGGGACTCAAGCCATGCTCAACACAAGGAAATGGGAGCAAGAGGAGAGAGTGCTGCTACAGGAGCAGGAAAAAACAACTCCCAGGCTGCAAAGCCATAATCAAGTGACAAAACCCCACGGAAGCTATGGGAAATTTGGGAGGAGGTTGGGGAAGAAGGTGGCTTTGTGCCAATCAGCCCTGGCCCCAGGGAGAGGAGATGCCCTTAGTCTTACCTGGCCCAGGTCGAGGGTGACATTGACTTCACTATACTCCAAACCCCGGGAGAGTGGAGGGCTCTGCCACCATCGTTCTGTTCCATCCACTGCATTGGAGATGGGGTGAGCCTTGTTGATGTTGGCTGATGTGCAGATATCGCAGTATTGACCCTAGGGATGAGGACAAGGGTCAGTGGGAAACCAGAAAAGGGAATCTGATTCCTGAGCAGCACACAGCTCCCCCCACCATCAAATACCCTTCCTACCCTAAAAGTTCTGAATGGCTCTCCAAGTACCCAAAACAGGTCCCTGTGTCCATTCTAACTTTAGGAACTGACCTTTCCCATAGGAACTCAGTGAAGTAAGCAAGATAGACAATAAAGATAATGACTTGCTCTAAAGCTTACCAAAAAATTGTGTCTTACAATACTCCTTTGAGTTAGTAGAATAAGTATTATGGTTTCCATTTTACAGAAAAGGTAACTGCATTTAAAAACATAATTCTGAAAATAATAGTCTCTTCAACTATAAAATAGGGATAATAACCTCACAGGTCAATTGAGATAACATTCACAGCAAGTTGCAATCTTTTTTTTTTAATTGCTTTTTATTTTTAAAATACATGCAAAGATAGTTTCCAACATTCACCCCCACCAATTTATAATCTTTAAAAGAATGATATAAATACTATTATAATTATCATGGGGTCTATAGGTTTAACCAGGTCTTTAACAACAGCAAAAAAAAGATAAAGAAAATCCTAGTCCTAATTAGAATTTGGGCATATTGAGGGCTGGGATTATGGCATTTTTTCTTAATTTCTAAATAACATAGCTAACCACAAAACCTGGCACGTGGAATTTGGGAATTTAGGACTTGTTGACTGACTGCACATTTGTCACAATGCCAAATAAATTCCCTAGAGTTAATTTTCACTTAATATGTTGATCACAATAGTTTCCCATAAATGTTTTTGGTTCATGGTCCAAGGGACAAAAAGCCCAAAGGCTGCCCACTTTACTGCTGATAAACATCCACCCAGCTGGGAAAAAATACCTTCAGCAGCATAAATACAAGTGTAGAGATAAAGGAGCTCAGGATGGTTTATTTGGAAAGGACACTGAGATCAGAATCTGGACCTCTCAGTTATGTGGTCTCCCTGTGCTACCCCGAGCATATCATTTCCCTTCTCTCTCCCCATCTGTAAAATGAAAGGGTTTGGTGAGATGGTCACTTCTAGCTTTGTTATTCTGTGATTTCTACAAGACCAGAATTCTGGTTCAGTTTCAGATGCACTGGCCAGGTGATACCAAAAGTCAATCATTAATTATTGCCAGAAACAAAAGTGCAGGCACAGTCACTTCATGAAAACTTATCCTTCAAGTGATTGGATTCACTCACCACGCCAGGGACCCTGGGTCAAGAACCCCAAGACTCAAAAGCAGGTTATATGGGACATTCACTGGACGTTCTCCAGTGGTAGTTAATGCTGATGCTCAGGAAATGGGCAAATAATTACCTTCTCAGAGTCTTTATCTCACTTCCTTCAACTCTATGCATGGAAAGCTAAGCCTGAATCCTTACAACCCAAGAATAGTAACTTCTTAAAAGAGAAGAAAATGGTTCTGTGGGGAACTAAGAAGATACTGTTTACTAAGGGGGATAAAACTAGTATTAATATCCATCAAGTTCCTAATCTTCAATCAGCCTTTAAAACTTCCTTGCTGCGGGAGCAATAAAGCTCTCTCCTAAAGCAAAGGGAGTGAGGATTATGGTTTCCAGAGAAACAAGAATTAAGATGTTACAATCTCAAACAAACAAACAAAAAAACCTCTTGGAAGAGGCTAAAGGAAAGTCTTGTTTTCCCTGTACTTTGCCACTGCTGTACTATGATTGTGGTTGATAATCTCCCCCTTATCTGGCAAAAATCTACAATATGTATGGGGCCCAGCAAGGGGAGAACATCAAGCATTCAGAGTCCCATGCTATACCAGTCACTAAGCAGAGGGGTGGGGGACTGGAGAGACCATCAAGTGCCTGGTCTCAGTCTGAGAGGTTAGAGAAAAGCAGCTCTTAGAGGATTTCAGCTATAAGCTAATCAACATACTGGGGTAATACTTACTAAGTACCTACTGTGAGATCAGCCCCAAGAAAAGAAACACAGGAAAAACAAAAGAAAAATAATGAACCTGTCAGAAATGGAATAGTTAGTGCTGGAAAGGATCCCAAAAGTCTAGAAACAACATGATATAATTGTAATGAACAAATTTGAAGAAGACATAAGAAAAATCACCTCAATCTTTTGGTGATGGGGCAGGGATCACGGGGTTCTCGTTACATTTGTGGATTACTTTTACTGAACTTTTTTTTAATCCTTGTTACAAGTGCAGATTTACTGGTAGGGGAACAAGGAGAGGCAGATTTGCCTCTCCTCTCCTTCCCCCAAGAGTCCTTTTGGATCATTTTACAGATGAGGATATGAAGATTCACTGAAGAGATGGCTCTTCCTTCAGGGAGCTCAGAGCTCCTTGAAGGCATAGGGACAGCACTGCAGTCTTTCCATGTATCCTTAGCATTTAGCACAAAGTTTGGCACATAGTAGGCATTTAATAACTGCTGACTGGCTGACAGTCTAGCTCAGAAGTTCTACATCTTTCTTGTATCCTGGACATCTTTGGCATCTGGTGAAGTGTATAGACTTCTCAGAACAGATTTTCTGCCTACATTCATAACTGAAGGAAATGCTATATTTCAGTTAGAAGATGGTGAAAATAAAGATGTAATTTTTTTCCCTATCCAAGCAGATAATAGGTTAAGAATCCCTGATTCTTTATGAAGCTGTGAAAGAACAAAATAGGACAATGTATGATTGGTCTACAACTTAGCCCTCACAGTCTAGAAGCTTAGCTGGCTCTCCAGATATAAAGATTTCCTGCAAAAACATCATCTGTCCTCCACATTTTCAGGGCAACAATCCCAAGTACTCAAGTCTTCCCTGAAAAGGGACAACCATGCAACGATTCTCAGAAGTCCAGGGAGGATAAAGTCTTGGTTTACCAGTTAGGATTCTGAGAGTAAGACCAGGGAATCAGATCACCTCTTGAGCCCAGCTTCTTAAACTGTTGTTTGAAACCCCATTTGGGGTCTTGTAACTCAATGGGAAGGGTGGTGAAATTATGATTTATTATCAGTAAATGTTGAATTTGTATATCTATTATACATACAAACATATACATACCCACACACATACATATATACACACCTGGGGTCATGTAAAAATTTTCAGGCAAAAAGGGGTCTCAAGTGGAAAAAAGTTTAGGAAGCCCTCCCCTAGAAGAACCTAGGCCTGGCCTACTCCCACAAACAGTACAAATAAGATGTTTTGAGAAAGAGAAGTAAAACAAATAACCATAGGTATGCTCCAGATCTGGGGACAGCAGCTTCCTCTGACTCTTGTGTCTATCTCTTGAATTCTTAGGCAATCGGGGCCACAGAGAGGAAAAAAAATATCCAAATTTCTCCCCTTCCCTCTCTGAAGAAACCAGACCCCTGAAAAGGAGAGGCAGATATTCAGAGGGAACCAGAGCCAGAAGGACTGGAAATTCAGATTAAACAAACCCCGTCAATCAAGTACTTAGAAGGCCCAGATCAGGTTGTAAAAATCCTTTCTACCTTCCTTCCCTATCCCACCCCCAACCGTTGCTGCCACACTGTGTTAAAGGTGACTGAAGGAAAATGTTTTCCCCATTGTTCAAAGTATTGCCCATCGACATGTATGTGCCAAAATGTTTGTAGCAGCCCTATTTGTAGTGGCTAGAAACTGGAAAATGAATGGATGCCCATCAATTGGAGAATGGCTGGGTAAACTGTGGTATATGAATGTTATGGAATATTATTGTTCTGTAAGAAATGACCAGCAGGATGAATACAGAGAGGACTGGCGTGACTTACATGAACTGATGCTAAGTGAAATGAGCATTATACACTTCAACAACGATATTGTATGAGGACATATTTTGATGGAAGGGGATTTCTTTGACAAAGAGACCTAACTGAGTTTCAATTGATAAATGACGGACAAAAGCAGCTACACCCAAAGAAAGAACACTGGGAAACGAATGTGAACTATCTGCATTTTTGTTTTTCTTCCCAGGTTATTTATACCTTCTGAATCCAATTCTCCCTATGCAACAAGAGAACTGTTCGGTTCTGCAAACATATATTGTATCTAGGATATACTGCAACATATCAAACATATAAAGGACTGCTTGCCATCTAGGGGAGGGGGTGGAGGGAGGGGAAAAAAAATTGGAACAGAAACGAGTGCAAAGGATAATGTTGTAAAAAAAAAAAAAATTACCCTGGCATGGATTCTGTCAATATAAAGTAATTATTAAATAAAAATTAAAAAAAAAACAAAAACCAAGTATTGCCCATCAATTGTTCAAACTTTACTATGTACAAATGTATCTGGGGCAGTTGAAGGAAATAAAAATCTCCCCTCTCCACCTGGGGAGACAGAATTCATACATGTAAATCAACTGTTTGATATTAACAAGTAATAGATAAGAGAGATCATTGGATACTGAAATAATTAAGCAAGATGGGACTAATTTAAGCTTTGCCTTAAAGGATGGATAAGGTTGAGGAGATTCATGGGCCACCACCAATGTAAAGAGGAGCCAAGAAAAAAACCAAAAGGAATGATAGCCAAAAAATAATGGCTTTCGCCACAAGTGGCCAAAGCAAAAGTCAAGAGTTCAAAATGTCTCATCTGGGATAACAAATGCCTCCGTTTCCAGCTGGAATCTAGAAGAAAGAATACTGGAATGGGGACCAGGAGATTTGGGTTCTAGTTCTTCTGACTGGCTTCATGAGGTCCTTTACCTTTGTATTGGATTTTCCCATGTATAAAATGGGAATAATTCCTATTCTGTCTACCACATAGAGTACTATAAGGATCAAATAAAGAGTGAGGACAAAAGAATTCCCTCCTCCTCTCCTCCAATTAATGGATGTTGAGGAAAATTTGGGGATATATGCATTAAATTCCAATAATGTCAGATAAGTCTGACGTCTTCCGGCTGCACCCCCTTCCCCACCCTCAGACTTCTTCCCACCATTCTCAGCTGCCTCCCTCCTCCCCTTCCAGCCCCTGCACATTCCCCAAGGGCCATTACGCCAGGAACATCTCAGAACTGAAGCCTTGGCTCTGCCAGCAACAGGGCTGCTGCAGTAAGGAAGCAACAGTCACAGATAAGGACTTCCCCTTTGTGATTCATCGTCTTGGTGCAAAAGGATCCCAGAGCTCACTCAGCATCTGACTTCAGCCACTTCTGAAATCTTGACGTTCCTCCCATAACTCTCTGCAGCTAAACCTGCTTCCCATAGGAAACAAGGAAACCTTGCACTCAAAACCTGAGATGCACCCACCAAGTGCCCCTTCTCTGGAATCCTGCCAGGCCATCACCCCCCTCCCTATGCCATATAATTAGGCTCTTTCTTGATTCTAAGTGTTTTCCTCTAAGGGTCCCTCCCTGTTTTTTCCCTCTCTCTATCCTAATCCAATCCATCCTTCAAAGTCCTATCTACTTTGAGAAACCTTTTAACTATTCTAACCCACAATAACATCTTTCTCTGAATTTCTATATCCCTGACTCTCTGTGCCATGAGTTCTTGAGTATCATTAGAACTGGGAAAACATGTCTAATTGTTTCATATAGCCGAATTGTTGCAAACTGCTCTCTGACCCTCACAGCAGATATCACAGAGGAATGAGCTAAGGTGGAATAAGAATGACTAGAAGCTACTTTGCCCTACCTGACAGTAGACAGTGTACTAAACTTGGGATTCAGGAAGATCTGTACTCCTAACACTTACACATTGTATGAAGATGAACAAGTCATTGTTTGACATTTAAATCTTTCATACCCTGGGCATCTTCCTATCTGTCTAACCTCCTACAAGAAGCCTTGTGGTCCTGTTAGCAGTGCTTTCTCCCCATGATCACTTTCAATTTACACTGTCCACATTTTGGAGGCACAGTATTTTACAAAAGAACCATGTTTTTGCCTTTCCCTGAACTCTTGTACTTAGCACAATGCCTGGCATGTGGAAAGCATTTACTATATGATTGTTGACTTACTGCTAACCTCTTTAGGACTTAGTTTTCTCATTTATCATATGAGAAGGTCCCTTCCAGGTCTAAATCTATGATCCTTTGTTCCATTTAACTTAGACTTATGGAAGCTCAAGACGAAGCTCAAAGTGTCACCACTTAGTTATCCACATGTAACTTATCTGTGACATTTGTTTAATCCAAAGCTCGCTTTCCCACAGCAGGATGTCCATCTGGATCACTTCTCTGATATTGGTCAATTTGAACTAACTGTCACAAATACACACAAAAACCATATAAAATTTAAAATCAGCTTCAGCTAGGACTGAACTAGTAAAGTAAAAGGGAGCACAGAATATGTTTTCTTAACGTCAGTGCTCTGGGTTCTCTGGAGCTGAACACAGAAAACCTGGGTTTGAATCTCAGTTAATTGCCTAGGTGACTGAACAAAAAACTTACTTTGCCTACCTGGAATGTTCAGTACAGTATATAATAGGCACTTAATAAATATTTTCTAATAATAATAGAGGTTGGACAGTGGCATCTCAAGACCTTCCATTGTTAAACAAAAATGAGCCTATTTTTCTCTTTACTAGAGAGCAGAGAGAATTTATTCCAGTTTTTAAATGTAATCCACCCAAAATGGATGGTCCACTATCTTCTTTCATTCATAGTAAGGGAGCTAGGCTGAGTAGAGCAGCTTCTGATATAAAGCCAAATGTCCATCTGTCTATTTAGTTACCCTCAAAAGCAAAGAGTCCCATTTGAGCCAGGTACATGAATGACCATCAATCTCTCATCTCAAGGAATTATTGTTTCTTTAACCCTTAAGTTTCCTCCTATTATAGGAAGAGTTCACAATTTTAAAGACTGATTTTTTTCCAGAACCATGATTTGGAGATGAGGAGGTAGAAAAGAACAGGCTAGAGAAACAAAAGAACATAGGAGAAATAATACCAATTGCTTCAACAAACTTTATTTCTGCCATCTGCTACCTTTGTGACTATGGAAAACTGGAATCCCCTCTGGCCTCAGTTTTCTTATGTATAGGAGTAATAAAATAAATGATTATTTGAGTTCCTCCTACATATAAGAGAAATATAACATAAAGTAAATAAATCCTAGGAAACCTAGAGTTTTCAGATGACAAAACAAGAAGAAATGCTCATACTTTTACATCAACTGATTGAATATCACTGATAAAAAAAACCAAAAAACCTCATATCCAGGATATAGAGGAAACTGACATAGAAGACCAAGAGTCATTCCCCAAAAGATAAGGGACAAAGGAGTTGAATATTTTCAAAAGAACTGCAAATTAATACTGACCCAAGATAGAGAAATTCAAATAAAAACAAATAAGGTCTCTCCACACACCAGCAAGGTGGTAAAGATGACAAATGAAATGGTAAATACTGAAGGGGGCTGTTGAAAGACAGGCACATGGGTAAACTATTAGTCGAGCTGCCAATCAGTCCAATCATTCAGAGAAACAATTTGTAATTTTAGTTTTTAAAAAAGTCACTGAATTGTACCTACATTTTAATCCAGAACTCCCCACATTATCCTAAGGAGGGTAATGACAGAAAAATCTAATGGATAACCAAAACATTTACATGGCTCCTTTTTGAGGCAGGAAAGGACTAGATAAAAAGCCTGTAAATTGGGGAATACTTGAACCAACTTCATGTCTTTGCTCACATGGTCTAATATGAATCCTAACTATATTTCAAAGGCTACTTACTGCCTCTAGGAAACCCTTCTTGACTATTCCAAGCTGATCACTAGTTCATAGATTTAAAGCTGGAAAAATGTTTTTCCTGAGCCAATAGCACTTATTTTTTTCCCATTTAATATTATTATTATGTGAAAATGGTATGCTTTGATCTGCATTCAGACTCCATAATTCTTTCTTTGGATGTGAACAGCATTTTCCCTCATGAGTTTTTTTGGAATTGTCTTAGATCATTGTTTTGCTGAGAAGAGGTAAGTCAATCATAGTTGATCATCATACAGCATTGTTGTTAGTATGTACAATGTTCTGAATCTGCTCACTTCACTTAGTATCAGTTCATGTAAATCTTTCCATGTATTTCTTAAATCTTACTGCCAAATTTTTCTCCTTCTCCCTCCTCCACCCCCCTCTCCAAGACATCAAGCATTCTGAAATAGGCTAAACATACTTCCATAGATAGAAGAGATCTTAAGAGGCCATTCAGTTCAATTATCTCATTTTACTTATGAGGAAACAATTCCAGAAAGGTTGAATAGGGTCACACAGGTAAGTAATTGAGACAGGATTTGAACCCATATCCTCTGCCTCCAGGTACAGTATTCTTTCTGGTAGATTATGACACCTCTGCTGTCTCTCTTCTCTGAACCTTTGACATCCCTAAAGGTCTGTATTATACAATATTAGCCATAATCATAACCAAGAAAAAAGTATTTGCAGATTAATTAGTAGAATGTTATTGCTCTGCTCCATGAGCAAAGTAGAATTGCAGTAGTTCAAAAGAAACATGAGACATGCAAATTTAGAAATATTTCAACTCCAAATGTTTGTATGTACTATTTGTACCCAAACTGAGGTAGAGCCTTCTGAGCTCCTATTGGTCTGATAAGCCACAACTGAACACAATGTACCTTGACCCCAATATAGTGATGTCATTTTGGTTCTCTTTGAGAATGAAGAACAACCAAGGAAGAATAAATAAGAAGCATTCAAAGAAACAAGGATTTGTACAAATTAATGCAGAATGAAATAAGTAGAACCAGAATAATATACTCAATGACAATATGAATGAAAAAAATAACTAAACAAACAACCAAAGGAAACCACATTAGAACAGCAATTATAATAATAAATCTTGGTCTGGACAAGAGATAATGAAACCTAGCTTCCTCCTCTAAGAAATTGGGACCTACAGTAGCAGAATGTTGTAGATATTGTCAGATGAGGAGACTAGATGCTATTTTTACTTGTTTCTCTTCAGTACAACTGAGGGATCAGATGTCCAGAAATAACTGTAATATAAAAATAAAAATAAAAATAATTTTTAAAGTAAAAAATAAGAAAAAGTGAAGAAAAAATTTTTACTTTTTCTGACTTCCTCTTTGTTGTTAAAGAAAAGTTCTATATCCAACATATAAAGGACTGCTTGCCATCTAGGGGAGGGGGCGGAGGGAGGGAGGGAGGGAAAAAAAAAATCGGAACAGAAACGAGTGTCAATATAAAGTAATTATTAAATAAAAATTAAATTAAAAAAAAAAAAAGAAAAAAAGAAAAGTTCTGTCCTCACTTATGCTGCCCCTTCCTCCAACAGCCCCAGAATTAATTCCTAGAACAGAGACTGACTAATATATATTGAGAAAAGCCAGGGTTATTGGGGTCAGAGATTCTGGTTTCAATCCCTGTTTTGCCACTTGCTACCTGTGTAATCTCAGACAAAATCACTTTCCCTCTCTGGGCTTTGTTTTCTTATCCAGAAAATGAGACTGAATCAGAGTATCTGTGATATGCCTTGTTCCATGAAACTATATACCCTGACCATCCCAGCCCATGGTGGATTGCTTTCCTCAGAACTCCTAATACTCCCAAGATGTTAAATATCCATATAGTTTCATGAGATTCCTTCTACTATCTCTAAGGACAGGAATACCAGAGTTTGTCCCCAAGAGTAAGAGAAAAGCTAAGGAGATGAAACATTTATGGACCCCTCTTTGTCTCTTCCAGAGTATCTTATCATAGAGTTCATTAGTTTCTCACAGCACGACTGTTAACTGTGTACATGCCATTGAACACAAAATGTAAACTCTCTGAGAACAGTAACTCTCATTTTATTGTTTGGATCCGTAGTGCTCAGCTTAATAAGTACTTAAATGTTTTTGAATGGCTAAATGATCAGTGGCTATTGATTAGTAGCCAATAACCTTAAATTGTAGTATTATTACTTGGGATAATACCATATGGCATATTAAAGAAAAGATAAAGATTTTAAACATCAAATACATTATCCTTAGTCAAGGAAAAGAAAAGTGAAGGAAATGACTGGCTGGTGAAGACAATCTCTATGGGCCTCAATTTTTTCAGTTGGCTTAAAAAATAAAAAGCTTACAGCTCTCTTATGGCTCCAAATCCTGATGATCATACCAAGAACAGAAAGGGGAAAGATGGGAAGGCTCATCTTTTTTTCTTTTTTTTAATAACTTTTTATCGACAGAACCCATACCAGGATAATTTTTTACAGCATTATCCCTTGCACTCACTTCTGTTCTGATTTTTCCCCTCCCTCCCTCCACCCCCTCCCCCAGATGGCAAGCAATCCTTTACGTGTTGAATAGGTTACAGTATATCCTAGATACAATATATGTGTGCAGAACCGAACAGTTTTCTTGTTGCACAGGGAGAATTGGATTCAGAAGGTATAAATAACCCAGGAAGAAAAGCGAAAATGCAAGCAGTTTATATTCATCTCCCAGTGTTCTTTCTTTGGGTGTAGCTGCTTCTGTCCATCCTTGATCAATTGAAACTGAATTAGCTCTCTTTCCCGAAGAGATCCACTTCCATCAGAATACATCCTCAAACAGTATCATTGTTGAGGTATATAATGATCTCCTGGTTCTGCTCATTTCACTTAGCATCAGTTCATGGAAGTCTCGCCAGTCCTCTCTGTATTCATCCTGCTGGTCATTCCTTACAGAACAATAATATTCCATAACATTCATATACCACAATTTACTCAACCATTCTCCAATTAATGGGCATCCTTTCATTTTCCAGCTTCTAGCCACTACAAACAGGGCTGCCACAAACATTTTGGCACATACAGGTCCCTTTTGGGGAGGCTCATCTTTGAGTGACTCAACCCTGCACAGGACAATGGATTCAGGGCTAGAAGAAACCTCAAAGGTCATTTGGTCGAATTCCTTCATTTTAATTCCTTCATGTGTCTTACAGAAGTGAGTAATTTGCCCAAGATATGACAGATAAGTGGCAGAAGTGAATTTGAACTCAGATCCTGAGACTTAAAATCCAGTACATTCTACCACACTGGTGTGCACATTGCAGCAAATTCATGAGACTCTGGGATGTAAAGCTCAAAGTGACCTTAGATGTCATCTAGTCTAAGTTTCTCATTTTACAGATGAAGGAAATTGAGATTCCCCCACACTCCTTCACGACGGGGAAAACCAAAGATTCCAGGCCAGATTCTAGTTCTCTCGGGTTTTGCATGGAACTAGGAAGCTTCAGTCTAATCCCAGAAAACAGCAGCCTCAGACTCTGCCCAGTATCAAAAAAGGGTCCCAAGGCTTCTTGGGTCCCCCGGTCTATGCCCTGCCTTCCACTGAGACCAGAATGATTTTGGAGAGATGAAGAGTTTTTAGTTTGCTGGGAGAAATCGGCCTCCAAAATTTCTCATCCTGAAGTCTTGTAGTGGAAGTTTTTAAAGTTTTAACTTACTCCCTGTGGAAACGTTAGCCCATTTTAACTAGGGAGATAACTGCTCTACTTGCTGCTTCTGAATTTGGAGCACTCTCCAAGATTCCAGCTAGAGGTTGAAAGTCAAGTGGTTTCTGAATTTCCCCTAGGCTCAGCCCCTTTCGACTTAAAAGGATAGCACCACCGGCACCCTCTTTCTAAAGGATCGGCGTCACCCGGTGCAGCAGCCTTTCCCGAAGCCTCAAAGACTTCGGGTGGGTAAATACCAAGTAACTCAGCGGCCTTTTAATCTCTTCCCATGATCAGCCGACCAAGATTCCCTGCAACAGGTTCCTCCACCAAGTCCAGGATTTAACCCTTTCCACCTCCCTTCTTTTCCACTTCTTGGGAAGAAAATGCTAATGAACCCAGAAGCTAGAGAGGACGAAGAACCAAACTAGCTTTTCAACTCCCACTCGGCGCACAGCTCAGGGGGGATCACTTTCCGCTCAAGTGAGCTCAACGTGCCCCAGGGGCTCTGGGAAGTACAAATCTCAGTCCTCTCTCAACCCCCGCCCACTCACCGCCTACACACAATCCACACAACCTCGACCCCGAAGTTGGGGTGAAAGCTCAACACCGGTTAAGAGATCTGGCGCACACCCCCCAACCTCCTCAGACAGAAACAGGTAGCCGCCAATACTTGGACGGCCCCGGGAGTCCCAGTTTTCCCAGTTCCACAAGCCCAAACTGATCAAATTCACCACTATCCTCGTGGCCGGACCTCGCCTTACCTGAATTGTCTGGTTGGGGTCGCCGCCAGCCACTGGCCCCCCTACTAGCTTGCAATAAAGGTCCTCGGTGGGCCTCGGGGGGCCCCGCGTTCCGGCCGGCGCCTCCTCACCGCAAGTCGCAGAAGCTGAGATGCGGGTGCCCTCAGCCAGGTTGAAGTAGGGTGGGTGTAGGCTGAAGCCTCCATTGGCCCCATTACCCCAGCTGCTTCTACTTTCGCCACCGGTCTCGGGCGCCCCAGCCCCACCACGGAGAAACAGCAGCAGAGGCAACAGCAGGGACAGCGCGCAGAGAGACGCGTCCCCTCGGCTGTGCCCAGCTCCCCACCTCGCCATCTTCTCTGGGGAGCGGGCGGCGGGCGCTGGGACGCAAGCTAAAAGGAGAAAGAGGAGGGGGCTCCTGATTCAGAGAGGAACCGCAGCGCACATTGCGAGCATCCAAGAAATAAATGAATAAATACGGTAAATGCGGGAGCCGAACTTTCTCTGGCTACGCTGCGCTCCCTCCCGGCGCCTTTTCCCAAAGCTCTCCAGCCTTAGCCCCGGGCCAAGAGGGCGGGCAGGACCACTTAATCCGGGGAGGAGACTTCAATTTGTCTCCGCCCCCTCCCGCCCCTTTTCTCCTCTCCGTTCCTGGGCCCAGCCCAAGCCGGCCCGGTCGGCTCGACCCGGCTCCGCTCCACTTGGCTTGGCGCCCACAAGCTGCCCAGCCCGGAGAATGGCTGTCCCGGTGGGGAAAGGGAAGGGGAGGGGGCGGGGCTGGACACTGGACGGAGGAGCCTTTAACTCTTCCTGCCCCGAAACGAGTCGGGGCACCTGCTGAGGAGAGGGGGAGGGGAGAAAAAGGGAAAGGGGAAGAGACAGCCATTATTCTTGGGATCGACCCTCTCCTTCCCCCACCTTGCGTGGCGCGGAATTAGGCCGTGGGAAAAAACATAGGCTTTCTATGGAAGAGGAAGATTTCCTCCCCTTCCCTCCTCCCTCACGTGAAATCTCTTTTCAGGTTTCCCCTACTGAGTGGTTGTGGTGCTCACCCTCCTTTCTCCTCTCTTCCCTCCCTCCTTCAGCTCGAATCTCCTGTCCTCTGTAACCACGGGAACTGGCCTCCTAGGAGCGGCGGAAGAGGGACCATGGGCTAGAGGCGGGGTTGGGGTGTGGGAAGGGACACCTCCCGTGTCGGGAGTGAGGTTCCGGCTGTCTGGTATTCAAGTTTGTCAACTCTTCTCATTCGAAAACTTCCTAGGGCCCCGGGCGTTCTCTACCTTCCTCAAGTTACAGGGTTTTCACTCGCCCTTTGTTTCGGCCACTCTGGCCACCTCTAGCCCGGCCAGAGGAGGCGCCGCCCAGCGGCCCCAAGGATGCGTTTGATGCTCCTGACTCGGAGACCCGCAGGCGGACTGGGAAGGAACACGAAGTCTCTAGACTATGCAATGAAGACCCGGGACTCTTAACAATTGTGCCCGCCCCCCTTTCCCCACATTCAAATTATATACGATCAACTCGCCATCCAAAGAGTTAATTACCTCGTGCCTCCTAAGGTTTCCTTTCCCACTCCAAAGTAATATTTCTACAAATAGATGGCTCGACTCAGATTGAACGGCCCGTTTCCCTCTTTCTCATTATTAACTTTCAGAAATAAATGTTTTAGGATCACAGTATTTTCGAGCTGGAGGCGACTTTAGAAGTCTTTTAGTCTATCCCATCTTTTTCCAAGCACCCATTACATGCGCTTGGTATATGTTACGCAGTAACTCTTGAGGTACAACTCTTAAATTACTTCGACTGATTCATGTTTATGAGGAGAGGATATTTCAAAGAAAAATATTCTTGTTTCCAGTCTTGTTCTTCCATCTGTATTAATTTGGTGCCTTTCGAACAAAGACTTATACTTTCTGTTCATCGTCAAACTAAACAGATCCCATTCCCTTTCTCTTTAGATAGATTTAAAGCTCTTATGTCCCTCAGAGACTGTTGTTAAGGTTAATAGGAACTTTAGGAGACTGGGTCTCTATTTTGCACATTTCTTTCTTTTTTTTTTTTCAAAAGTTATTCTTTATTCTCTTGTTCCCCTCCCCCCCGTTACTTTTTTTTTATAATAACTTTTTATTGACAGATATTTTGCACATTTCAATACCTACTTACTTGACTTTTAAAGTCCTTTACAATTTTAAATCCATGATAACGATAATGATATGTTATTTTTAAGAGTAATATTTTAACATATCAAGGGACCAAAGACTAAACTGATAATAGATACTTCCTCCTCCTGCACAAGTGGCAGTCCCTCCATGCCTTTTCAAGATCATAGATATTTTTTTTTTACAGGCAAGAAAATTGAAACTGATTTGTCCAATTCATATAGGTAATGTCAGAGATAGAATATTTCATGAATTGCTGTTGGCCAAAAAAACTTGTGGTGAGCAAATGCTGGTTTATTTCGTTAGGATAGTCCTCAGACAACAGATGTATACAAAGGTCTTTTGTACCTGAAGCTTTTCCAGTATTATGATAGTTATGTGGCTATTTAAAATGACAAGATTAAGAAAGCACTTGCCTTATAACCCTTTTAGGGAAATTATGCAAGTTTTATCATTGACTTTTAAAAAATTATATTATAGGTTTTTATTTACAAGATATATGCATGGGTATTTTTTCAGCATTGACAATTGCAAAACCTTTTGTTCCAACTTTTCTCCTCCATTCCCCCACCCCTTCCCCAAGATGGCAGGTTGACCAATACATGTTAAGTATGTTGAAGTATAAGTTAAATACAATATAAGTATACATGTCCAAACAGTTATTTTGTTGTATAAAAAAAAGTCGGACTTTGAAATAGTGTATAATTAGCTTGTGAAGGAAATAAAAAATGCAGGTGGACAAAAATAGAGGGACAAAAAATATAGTGGTTCATAGTCATCTCCCAGAGTTCTTTCTCTGGGTGTAGCTGGTTCAGTTCATTATTGCTCTGTTGGAACTGATTTGATTCATCTCATTGTTGAAGATGGCCACATCCATCAGAATTGATCATCATATAGTATTGCTGTTGAAGTATATAATGATCTTCTGGTCCTGCTCATTTCACTTAGCATCAGTTCATGTAAGTCTCTCCAGGCCTCTCTGTATTCATCCTGCTGGTCATTTCTTACAGAACAATAATATTCCATAATATTCATATACCACAATTTAACCAACCATTCTCCAATTGATGGGCATCCACTCAGTTTCCAGTTTCTGGCCACTACAAACAGGGCTGCCACAAACATTCTTGCACATACAGATCCCTTTCCCTTCTTTAAGATCTCTTTGGGATATAAGCCCAGTAGAAACACTGCTGGGTCAAAGGGCATGTACAGTTTGATAATTTTTTGAGCATAGTTCCAAATTGCTCTCCAGAATGGCTGCATGTATTCATAATTCCTCAACAATGTATCAGTGTCCCAGTTTTCCCACATCCCCTCCAACGTTTCACATTGTCTTTCCCTGTCATTCTAGCCAATCTGACAGATGTGTAGTGGTATCTCAGAGTTGTCTTAATTTGCATTTCTCTGATTAATAATGACTTGGAGCATCTTTTCATATGGCTAGAAATAGTTTCAATTTCTTCGTCTGAGAATTGTCTGTTCATATCCTTTGACATTTATCAATTGAAGAATGGCTTGATTTCTTATAAATTAGAGTCAATTCTCTATATATTTTTATCATTGACTTTTTATAGGTAAGGAAAGAGAATTCAATATTCAGTCCGCTTTCACAAAGCTAGAAAGTGTTTGAGAGAGTAATACCAATTCAGGTGGCCTGACTCTAAGTGGAATACTATTTTTGCTCCTTGGATGAGGCATCAAAATAAGACTGGAAGGGGGGAATTAATAACAACAGCTATCTACTTATATGCCAAAGATACATGATTTCTTTAGTCATCAATGCCTCTGATAGATCCCAGTCTCTCTGTTTTACTAGAAAGTTTTCTTAAGTAACTATGATCAAGAAAGAGATAAATCAGCTCCTGGTAGCCAAAAATTCTCATGTTAATTTTTTTCTTTTCTTTCTTTCTTTCTTTCTTTTTTTTTTTTTTTAACTTAGGTTGTCTGATTCCCAGTCACTAGGCTGATAGTCAATAAATGGGTCTGTCCTGGAAGTGATTAATATAGTCTTCTAGAACCTGGGGTTACTTCAGGGTCATGATGAGGCATCAGAATAAGATTTATGGAGAAACAAAATTATGTAACAGATACCTGATTTTGGCGCCAAAAACTTAAATAGCTCTTTCCTGGATCGCTTTGCTATTAAAAAAAAAAAAAAAAAAAAAAAAAAGGATATATACATGATGAAACATGTATACCTACCTCCTGACAGAGAGATCATGGATGCATATTAATACATATGTTTTTTGGGATGTGGCCAATGTGGAAATTTGTTTTGTTTGACAATGCTTATTAGCTAAAAGGGTTTGTTTTTTCTTTTCTTTTTTTCTCTAAAATAAAAAAGAGAAAATAAATTTTGGCTAATTGAAAAAATTAAATTAAATTTAAAAAATTTGTTCCTTAAAAAATAATTAAATATGAATCTAGGTCTTCCTAGGACAAGTTCTGTGCTTTCTCATTATAATCCAACTGCCAATGCTTCTATAAACTTCTTCCCATCCTCTAAAGACTGTCTTTAGAGACTATCCAGTGTTCTCTTCCATGAAGTCTGATTCATGAAGAGGTCATCCAGCACCTAACTAGTCCACCAATATATGATCATGGAGAGAAGACAGGGCCAAGTATCTTTCAGAAATCACAATAGGAACCAGAAGGAGGGACACGTTTGTCATTGGGAATCTTACACTTTGGCGTAGTATTGGAGTCCTGTGTATTTATCTTACCCTTACAAAACACCTTCCCAAATCTTCCCTCACCAATCTTTCAGCCACTTTGTTATGGTTTTGAAAAGGCCCCATAAACAAAGCAAGACCTTTACTCTAGTGCTGAGTTTGTGTCCCAGATGTTTTTGCATTTGGGTGGCTCCTGTGATTGGTTTTCCTTTTTCTTTCCCTTCACTTCTGCCAAACATCATCCTTGAGGGAACCCCTTGTCAGAAGCATCTGTTTGGCCAGCTGCTCTTCCTTGGAGTCTACAAGCCAAAACAGAGGCTGGCCTTTTGCAAAATCTTTCTGCTTCTGCTGGGAAAGAGGCAGTATTTTTTGCCTCACATTGCAGTTTACAAGCCTTTTAGATTTACAAAAATTTGATTTTCTTTCTTCTGCCCTTTTGGAGGGACAGGAAGATTATTTGTATAATATTCCAATATGAGATTGATTTCTTCAGAAGTTGCTTGTGTTGACTACTATTATTTAAACCTATTCCCAGAGCTTCAGGCAAGGAAAAGAGCTTCAGCAGAGAAAGTGAATAGTTTGGAAGAGGACAATGTGGTAGAAATCAACCTTAAAGATCAAATAGAAATAGGGCCATCCAAGAAACTGGAAACTGAGTGGAATGAGTTGGGGAATGGCTGAATAAATTATGGTATATGAATGTTATGGAATATTATTGTTCTACACAAGAAATGATCAACAGGATGATTTCAAAGAGGCCTGGAAAGATTTATATGAACTGATGCTAAGTGAAGCAAATGGAATCAAGACAACACTGTATACAGTAACAAGATTACATGATGATCACTTCTGATGGACATGGCTCTTTTCAACAATAAGGTGAGTTAGGCTAGTTCCAATGGCTTTGTGATGGAGAGAGCCATCTACTCCCAGAGAGAAGACTGTGGGGACTGAGTGTGGATCACAGAATAGTACTTTTTTGTTGTTTGTTCACATTTTGTTTTTTTTCTCATTTTTTTTCTTTTTTGCTCTGATTTTTCCTGTGCAGCATAATTGTGGAAGTATGTATAGAAGAACTGCACATGTTTAACATAGATTGGATTACTTGCTGTCTAGGGAAAGGGAGGAAAGAAATTTTGGAATACAAAGTTTTGCAAGGATAAATATTGAAGATTATCTATGCATATGTTTTGAAAATAAAAAGCTTTAATAAAAAAATAAATAGGGCCATTAAACCATGAGGTTACCTATAACTCCCATATTGACCTAGAAAATCAAACATGTTTATAGATTTCTTTTATTATTAATACAGTCACACATTAAAATCAAAAAGGGATGTTGTGGGCCTCATGTAGCATATTTGATGTCTCTAATCTAAATCAAAATTTCATCTTACAGATAAGAAATGTGGGAAATACTGATTAACTGACTACCCAAGGTCACACAAATAGCAAGTGACAAAGTCTGCTAAACTCAGGGCTTCATATT
Source organism: Antechinus flavipes (assembly GCF_016432865.1). Classification (NCBI taxonomy): domain Eukaryota; kingdom Metazoa; phylum Chordata; class Mammalia; order Dasyuromorphia; family Dasyuridae; genus Antechinus; species Antechinus flavipes. The sequence continues at coordinate 252,484,675 of NC_067399.1, forward strand.
CAAAATCTTGTTATTTCCAGATTAGAACGGGAAAATCTATTGTAATATAGCACTTCATCTCCCAAGCCCCCTCTCATTTCTGCTTTCATTATCTAAATCTCAAAGTTCCAAGATTCAGGAAAGGTATGCATATGAGATAAAGAAAAGGGAGTGAGTGGAAAGAAAGAAAGAGGGGGAGGGGAAAGAAAGAGGGGGAGGAAAGAGAGAGGGAAAGAGAAGGGGGAAGGGAGGAAAGAGAGGGGAGAGAGAGGAAGGAAGAGAGGGAGGGAAGGGGAGAAGGAGAAGGAGAAGGAGAGGAAGAGGAAGAGGGAGGGAGAGAGAGAGAGGAAGAGGGAGAAGGAAATAAAGAGTGAGAGAGACAGAGAAAATCATTAGCTCTGGACTTTGTTTTCTGGTCCCATCCAAGTGAAAAAAGGCACTGAACTCTTTTAGAACAGCAAATTAGAGTTGTGGCTCCCATCTTGGGCTAGAAAGTTGTGTCCTCTCAATAGATTTCCCTTTTCTCCATATGCCTCCTGATAGAGTTGATAATCTAAACTGAATGTATTTATCCTGATAATGGTAATCTGGACTTCCTATCAAATCATTCAATTTTTTCCTAAGACAAACAGAAGATGGTACTGGTGTTTGAAAGTGAGGGGTTAAGGAAAATCTGTAGGAATACCAGTCTGTTTATGAGGAGTTATCATTTTTACTTATAGGTGACATTGACCTTAGAGAGCTCTTCTAATAGGCAAAAGGACTATTAGTTTCCAAATGAAACTTGCCTTATCCTGCCCTCCTCATCTCTCCCATTTCACTGGGGAATGATGGGAAGTAATCCTGAGATTTAGCTTTCTTTCCAAAGTTATTAAAAGGTCTAAATACTAATAAAGAAGCAACTGGTATAGTAAAAAGCGTATTAGATTTAGTCAGAGGATCTGGGTTTGAATTCTCACTCTTCCTTTATTAGTTGGAAACTCATTACTTCTTTTCTTTGTATCCCAGCTGTGCCTCTATAAATGAACAGCTGGTTCTAAAAAATGCAACAGGAGTAGATTATGATAGATCTAGCAAAAGGGGGCCAGTATATATGCCCAGACCATGGGAAATATTCTAGAACCCTCTTTGCTTCAGTTCCCCACTAAGATGGTCTAGACTTTGCCATCACTGTTCCTCTTCAAAACCCTGAACTCTGAAATTTCCCTCTCTGATTACAGACTTCTGTCCTTCTATCTTTCCACTATCTTTTACTCCTTTCTCCCATTGTAAACTGTCATCTAGGACTCTTTATTCTCCTGGCCAACCTGTTTTTGCCTTTCCTTTTGTCTTCGAAGCCTTGTCTTTTTGATCATCCACTTTAATAATTCATCCTTCTGCATTCTGAGACTTCACTTTCCTTTCCCTTTCCACTAGTCCCATCCTGTTAACCTCAAACCTGAATAGCTCCTACCATCTGTTTCCTCTGCCCTTAATCTTAAACTGCTGAGCACTACTGGAAGAAATAAACTGTGAAATCATGTTGACTGGGTCCTCTACAAATTTAAGTTATCCAACTTCAATTTTGACTTCACAGCTACATGGCAATCCTCTTAGTTATCTGACGATGTGGTATAATAGAAAAAAACAATTTCCACTTTGTGTTCAAGATTTTGAGTCAGATTTTGAATCCCAAGGCTTCTAGTTATTACCTATGTGGTCTTGTTAAGTAACTTCCCTTCTATGTCATTTTTCTCATCTGTAAAATGAGCCTTTTTTCTGGATTAGTGATCTCCAAACTTTTTTGATTGTCGTTTCCATCAGAAAAATTTTTTAACATGCACTCTCAATTTGTGTATGTTTACATGGAGTAGTATAGACTTCTGTAGTAATAATCATACATTATAAAATTTATACTCAATTAGACACTTTAAGAGAATAAGAAAAAGATGAAATTTTTTTGTTCCTAGAGTAATTCAGGAAACAAATGGAATTTGTTGAGCAGAGATTGACTATGTGGAGGATGGATTGATGTAGGGAGAGGCAGGAATATCAATAGGAATAAAATTTCAATAATCCAGACCAGCACAAATGAAAGCCTAAATCAGGGTGGTGATCGTGTTAAATTGAAAGAAACAAATGTGAGAGACAAAGAAGTAAAAATGACAAGACCTGACAATTGATTGAGTCATTCATGTAGTAAATGGAAGAAATGGATTTGAACCTAACTTTTATAGCTCTTAATCCAGTCTTTCCATTGCAGCATCATCTCTATTGTCTTTTCTATTTCTGTGTCCATGATCCCATAATCCCATAACTATGACTTTTCCAGAACAGCCGTTTCAAATTCTCTACTTCTCTGAGATCCACAACTCTACTTCCTCTCTCTCAGCAAATGGCTTTACTTTCTACTTTAACAGAGACCATTTTATGTGAACTCCCTCAACCTGTCTCCTTCATTCCAGTATCACAGGATGTGATGACCCTACTCTTTGCCAGAAATAACCAATCCACCTTCAAATCCATTTCTTTCCACCTCCTCTATGTATGACCTTTCCTCATCAAATATCTTTCAATCAAAAAATGAGATTTTCTGACCTTCACCTTTCTACTCTTTCTAGTTAATGTTCTATTGCTCTCCTTCCCTAAGACAAGCGCTTCCCAGGTTCCTCTCTTTAACCACCACCCATTCAATTAGCCCTGATTCTTGGCATGTGGCTTTTGTTCTCACCACTCTCAGACAGCATTCCCTAAGGTCACTAATGACTTCCTTATTATGAAATCTAATGGCCTATTGTCACTCCTCATCTTGCCTGGCCTTTCTGTGGCATTTGACACTGGACCACTCCCTCTTTCTAATTATTCTCTCCTTTCTGAGATTCTGTGACACTGTACTTTCATGCTTCTTTCCCTGTGTTTCTGACTCATTTTCCATTATCTTTACTGGTTCTTCATTTTCTATAACCTTATAAACATTATGGTCCCCCAAGGTTTTTGCCCTTGAAACGCCTTTTTTTTTTTTTTTTTCTCTAAGGGTTGTCCCTTGATGATCTCATCTAATCCCATGGCTTTAATTATCATCTCCATTCTAATGATTCCAAAATTTATTTCTACACTAATCCTTCCCCAGGGTTCTAGTCCTATAATTCAACTATTTGTTGGATATATAACTCCACTTGGATGTGGATAGCTCTAAGTTCAACATATTCAAAACTAAACTCATCATCTTCTTCCCAAAAACCTGCTCTATTCTCTCATTTTCCTATTTCTATTGATGGTACTAATATTTTCCTGCTTACTATATATAAAACATCGGGGGTAATTTTAAAATGTCCTTCTCCCTTTTCCAATTTATCCAGTAAGTTGAAAAGTGCTGAAGATTCTTACTTCCTAGATATTTTTTCCAACCATTCCCTTCTCTTACTTCCCACTTCAACCCCTTTAGCTCAGCCAGTCCTTCACCTCTGCTCATTTAGACTTTTGATCTTTAAAATTTTTAAATTGTTCACACCATTAGTAAATAATTTTTGAGCATACATACATACATACATATAAATAAAGCATTCACAAATAGAATGCATGTATTTATATACTAGTAATTCTACGATGAAATTTATACAAAATCAAAATGAAAAGGGAGTAGAGGTGATATACCTTGAAAATATTTTTTATTAATGGCACAAAAAATCTTGCACTCACTAAAATTATTAATGATATTTTAATGAAAGCAATGTAATTGAAGATACTTAATTTTAAAATAATATTGTCAACATTAATACTCAATCATGCAGCAATCCAAAAGTCTGATTCTAAGTTCTGTTTAGTTTGAAACTTGGTTTGATTAGCTGTCCTTGCTGAAAAGGATACCTCAGAAAGATATGTAGACCTAAACAGAAAACATGCTGATATTAGCTGCATTTAGTGAACCCATCCAACAATCATACAAAGATTTTTTAAATTGAAATTTGGTTAGTAATGTCCATCTTTCCTGACATCAATTAGTGGCTTTTGTAAACTAGTAAGAAAATGTTGCAGATTTGTATTTTTAACAAATGGCTTCAAAGCCACTGAAACACTCATTTCTATACTTTTAAAATAGTGAAAATTTGTTTCCAAATTTTAAAATTAGGATCAATTGGAAGGCATGTGTGTGCCTGCACAACTTCAGTGAAAGTCTAGGTTGCAATTTAGTTGTAATCTTTCTGATTGGTCAATATCAACATACCTACAAATGGCCAGAGGTGCAAGAGTAGGAGAGAATTGAGCTATAATGGATGAAAGAGATAGTAGAGAAAAATCCACACTTGATTATTGTGGGATGGATGAGATTAAACTCTTCCCATTCTCTGAAAAGTTAATCATGCATACCTTGCACTCAATCTGTGTCTCCTACTTGGGAAATTTCTAAGATAATCGTCTTCTAACTAGTCTTCATAGTTCCAAGCAATTCTTGTTGTAACCTATTCTTTGTACCATTGCCCAACAAACTTTCCTAATGTATTTCTTGAATCGAATAGACTTTTCTATTGCAAAACTCTCAATGGTTCCCTAATGCTTACTGAATAAAATATAAATTCATGACTAGCATTCAAGGACTTCCTCAATCTAACTCCAATTTACCTGCAGCGCATTATCTATTCCTTTCCTTTATGTATTTAATCTCCCAGCCAAATTGGACTACTTTGCATCCCTTGTTCTCATCTTTCCCTCCTTAATCTCAGCTAATAGTGCATTTATTAAAATAGCATTTATTATCTGCCAAGCACTCTGATAAGCACTGGGGATACAAAAAAGAGGGAAAAGATAGTCCCTCCCCTCAAGGAGTCTGCAATCTAATGGGAGACAACACGCAAATAACTATGTATGTATAATATATATATATATATATATATGTATGTATAATATGTATATATATATATATATATATATATTATATATATATATGGTAATCTCAGAGGGAACACACCAGGTAGGGAGAGGAAGAAGGAAGTGAAGAGTCCTTATGGGAAGCAGGAGTTCAACTAAGTCTATAAGAAAGTCAAAAGCCAAAAGTGAGGAAAGAGAATTACAGTTGTAGAAGAGATCCAGTGAGAAGACTAGGAGTCAGGAAATTGATCATGCAGCACAAAAGCCAATGTCACTGGATCAAGGAGTATGTGGAGGGGACTAAAGTGTAATAGGACAAGTTGTTGTCCCTCATTTGTAAAGAGAACAAAAATTATTTTGGAGTCAAAGTACAATGTGTCAGACTGGTTAACCAGACCAATATGAGCTCAGAAGGTTCTACTAGAGATTGGACACAAATAGTCCATACGATTCTCTAAATTTGCATATCTCATGTTTCTTTTGAGCTGCTGCAATTCTCCTTCACTCATAGAATACAGCACCTGTGAGATGACTTTAAATGTAGGAAAGGCCCAGTTGTGAGGAGGATAGACTGAAGTGGGGAGGGATTTGAGTCAGGGAAAGCAATCACTAGGCTATTACAATAGTTCATTTGTGAGCCAATGAGGGATGACCATATGGATAGAGAAGAGATATTAAAGAGATGTCTTAATATTTGATATTTTTACTTTCCCCAGTTACATGTAAAACAATTTTTTACATTTGTTTTTAAAACTTTGAATGCCCTCCCTTCCCCTCTACCCCAACCTCATTAAGAAGGCACATGTGAAGTTATGCAAAACATTTGCATAAAGGAGAGAAGGCTTGAAAGTAGAAATGACAAGGCTTGCCCACATATTTGATGTCAGTGAGAGTGAGAGGTTTTCCAGTGAGGAGTCAGAAAGGATACTTAGATTAAGAAACTGGGTGACTAAGAGGAAAGTGATAATAAGGAACAGTAATAAGGAATTGTTATTATTGTTATTTTATTGACTGTAATAGGCAAGTTTAGAAAGAGGGAAAAGTTGGGAGGGGGAGAGATGATTTCTGTTTAGGAATGTTGAGTTTGAAATACAAATGGAACATCCAATTCTAGAATGTCAATTGGCAATTGGTGATAAAAGACTGGAGTAAAGGAGAGAGGTTAGGGATTAGAATTATCTGCCTGAAGATGATGATTAACTTGTCATGACTAATGAGAACATCATTTGGGATAATCTAGAGGAAGAAGAAAAGAGGGCCCTTTGGAGATATGGACATGATCCAGAGAAAGAGCCACCAAAAGTGACTAAGAAGGAGTGGTCAGACAGGTAGAAGGAGAGCCATAAGAAAGCAGTATCATAAAAACCTAGGGAGGAAATTGTATTTGGAAGCGGGAGATCAATAGTATCAGAAATTGCAGAAGAGAGAAGGATGAGGATCAAGAAGAAACCATTAGATTTGGCAAGAAAGAAGTAAAAGAGTTTTAATTGAATGATGAAGTCAGAACCCAGACAACAGAACATTTAGAAGAGAGAAGAAAGGAAGGGAAGCACCAATTGTAGACAGTTTTTTCAAAAAGTTTAGCACTGAAATGAAAGAAAGATATAGAATAATAATGAAAGGGATGTTAATTTCAAGTGAAGACTTTAAAAAAAAAGAATTACAGACATGTTTGTAGGAACAAAGAATGTCAAGTACATAGAGAATGATAATTAACAAAAGTAGAGATGATAGGGGAAGACAATGCTGAAAAGATGTGATGGAATTGGGATCAAGGTATTATGTGGAGGGTTTTACCTTAACAAGAAGAAAAGTCACTTTTTGTGAGAGATGGCTGAACGAGGAAATCAGAGAGGAAATTTTCTGAATAATATGAGACTAGAATGAGAGGACAAAGGGGGAATCTTGGCAGATGGCCTTACTTTTCAATAAATATGAGGTAAGAACCTGAGCTGAAAAAAGAAATTGGGGAGGGAGGGCTAACATAGGAAGGTAGAGATGGATGAAAAGATTTGTAATAGATTTGTTGTGAGTAAAAAAGTGAATTAAGTAGGGAAGTTTTCCCTGATTGCCTTGGTTCAGTGAGAGGCCAGCTAAGATATAACATAAATTTGTACTGAGCCCAGCATAACTTTGTGATTTTCTCTAACTTCATTCAGCAGAATATATATAAGAGCAAGTAGAAGGTCAATGAGGGCTTAATTGAAATCATGTAATATAAATTAAAATGTGATTTTGTTCATGCTCATACCATTCCTTATTCTTGGAACGAAATCCCCATCTCCTACCACCCAATACCAGGCAAGGAGGACTAAATAAGTAAGTATTCAAAGTTCAATTCAATTCTTTCCTATGTAAAGTCTACCACATTCACATACCTATAAAATGATCACCTCCCTCTCCAAATACTTTTTTTTTTCAGATGTTGATGCTCTTTTTGTTTCTTCCAATCTCCATCATCAATTAATTACTAGATATTTCAAACTGAAGGGCTCAACATAGTCAAAGAAAAACATGCTATCTTTCTCCCCAGTTCTAATTGTAGCTTTCTATATTCCTGTCTAGGGCACCACTATCCTAAAACTATCATTCCAGTTTGAGATTGAAATGTTTGTGCTATTCTTGATTCTTCACATTCATCCATTCCACATATCCAGTCATCTTCCATGCCATCATTTCTGTTCTCTTCTTTCCAACATAGCCACCACCTTAGCTCATATCCTTGCCACCTCTGGCCAGGACTATTGAAATAGCCTTCTAATTTATCTCCTTGCTTCTACCCATTCCAACCTATCCTCTCTATAGCTGCCAAGGTAATTTTCCTAAAATGCAGATCTAACTATGTTAATAGCTTTTCAATAAACTCTAATAGTTCCTTATAATATTAAAGATCTAATATAAATGCTTTAGCTTGCCACTTAATACTCTTCACAATTTGCCCCAACCTATCTTTCTACTTGTATTGCATATTACTGTCTTTCACAAAATCTATAATCTAGGCAAATTGGCTTTCTTACTGTTTCTCATACATGACATGACACTCCATTTCTTATTTCTGTTACTTTTCACTATCTTTCCCCTCATGCTTGGGATGCACTTCCCTCTCACCTCAACCTCATTTTCAAGACAGATTAAATACCACCTTCTTCAAGAGGCCTTTCTTGATTTCCCCATTTTTTAGTACTTTCCCTTTTTCATAATTCTGTGTGTACGTGTATGACCTAATCAAACTCTTGATTGTAACAATCAAGTACAATCAAGCAAAATCAATTGTAGTATGTACCAAACTCATATCCAGTTTCATCTGGAAGTCAAGAGACAAGTAATCATTCATGACTGGCTATTGCTTTGAACAGGGTTCTAAAGTTTTTCAGTGGCGTTTTCAAATGCATTATTGAAATCACTGTATAAATTGCTCTTTCCTGGTTTTGTTTATTTTTTATGTATTAGTTTATGCAAATCAGTCCAATTTCTCTGAATTCTTTATATTAGTAATTTCCTAGAGCACAGTCATATTCTATATCATTTATATACCATAATTTATTCAGCGCAAATGATGACCATTCACCTTCCTTCCAGTTTTTTGCTACTACCAGAAGTACTGTTATATACATAGTTACATATGTGGACCTTTCCCCCCCTTTCTTAATATCCTTTGACTATATTCCAATTTGAAACAATGCTGGGAGAAAAGGTATATACAATTTAGTGACACTTTGTAATTCCAAATTGTTTTCCATATCTCAATTCATATCTCTTCTCACAGATCCTCCAATATGTATCGTTTTCATTTTTTGACATTTTTGACATTCTGTTAGATATAAGCTAAGCCATCAGAGATGTTTACATTTGTATTTCTTATTATTAGTGAATCTTTTCCTTAAATGCCTGTAACATTTAGACTAGATCTCCCCTTTACACTTAATTTCAATGGGGCAAATCCCTCTGATTTGCATTTTAAATTTATCACAATTTGACCCTTTAAGTCTACTTTACATCTCACTCCCTTTCATGAACTCTATAATCCAATAAAAATGGATTTCTTCTGTGAAATATCAAAGACAACATTTCATTTCTATATTTTGTGCTTTTGCATAAGGTATCCCAGATACCTGAAATGTTCTCCTGCCTCACTTCTGCCTCTTGTAGTCCTTAATTTCCTTCAAAAGTCAGTTTAAGTGAATACCCCCCAGCTGCTTATACTTTCTCAGCCTCCAAAATTACTTTATGTGTACATACATATGTATTGTGTAATAGTGTGAGACTGTCTTTTGAGAGCCAATCTTTGAAGTATGTGCAAATATTCCTTGCCTGGTTTCAGTCCTTGAAGTATACACAATATTCCTTGCCTGGTTTCGGTCTTTAAAGCATGTGCTGAGATATTCCTCACCTGATTTCAGTCAGTGTGACCATATGAAACATTTAGGAGTAGTTGTTTCTAACCATGTTGACATTAGGATTGTATAAATATAAATTCTTCTTTTTAGGTATAAGACCAGAGGAACTGATGACCAAGGAGATGCTGAACTACAACTAAATGAGACCAGAAAAGGGATGACCTCCCCCTTTCATTCTCTTTCCTCTGCTGTTGTGAACAGACAAGATTATTTGAGCTGCGGGACAGAGGAAAAGGCAGCTGTCTTATATCCTACAAGATTATGGTAGATGTGAGTAATATGACTGCATCTGTCTCTAGTGTTTATTCTTTCTTGATCTCAGGCACATGAAAAGTCCAATGTCCAGCCAGCAATCCTGTAAGTTTGGGAGATGCAGTGGTTCCATTGGTGACCAGATCCAGTAGCAGAGTCCACTAGAGCCAGCAGGAATAGTCACAGGCGTTGGAAGATAATTGAATAACTCTGAGAGGGATGTGTCTAGGAAGTATACTTCTGAGCACAAGGAAGTTGGAAGAGGTTGCAAATTAGAAGCTCAGCTATCTGGCTCATCAGCAGATAGATTTATCTAAGAAATGTCTCACCTTGTGAGTAATCAGCTCAGCAGAGAGATATCCATCCATCCATCCCTCTACCTATCTATCTATGTATCTAACTTCCTATCTCTCTATGTACCCCACTCACAATGAACTTCACGAGAACTTTACAAACAGGAAAAAAAAAAAAAAAAAAAAAAAAAAACAACTTCACGGGCTAGGGAGATACCTCTTTGCCATAAATGTTCTTTACATATATATTTCACTGCTTTAAATTAGTGCACACTTTCCCCATGGACTTTGTACAAAGTATTTGTCACATCTTCAGTATAAGCTAATGAAGTATGGATGTTAATGACTGGTAATTGGAAAATATTGGTAAAGACTTATAAATGAGAGTTTTATGTTGTTTCTCAAGATTATTCCTAGAATTTTGAAGAATTGTCCCAGTTGTCCTCTGGGGCCTAATCTATGAACAAAAGTTATGTGTAGAAAACTTATTCTAGAAAGGCTGCTAAATATATTTGTACATATGTGTATTTAAATGCTATCTTCCTTAATAGAATGTAAACTCCTTGAGGGCAAAAGCTATTTTCCTTGTATCTCCAGTGTCAGATACAGTACCTGATGTATAGTAGGTACTTAAAAAATGTTTATCGATTGATAATTCATGTATCATAATTATTTATGAAAATACTTTTTCCCTTTCAGATTGTAAGCCTATTGAGAGCAAGGTCTAAATCATAAATATCTTAGAATCTCTGGTTCCTTTAAAAAAAACCTTCAGTTGCTCCTTATTTATTTTTCAGATAAAATAGAAACTTCTCACACTGAGTTTAAGATATTCCACACTCTAGTTCCAATCTACCTTTCCAGCTTTATTTCATATTATTACCCTTCAAGTTCTCAGTTTTCTGGCCAAACTATTTCTTTAAATTAATATTCTATCATGTCCTTCTATGTATCTTCACAAGCTATTCTCTAATCTAGAATATACTACCTTTTCCTTATGACTTTCAGATTTCATTTCTTCGTCATTGTGTTACCACCTCTATTAATCCTTCTATGATCTCCCCAACCGGTACTGCTCCCTTCCTACCTCAGACATTCCTTGAGCATTTTATTCTCTTTCTCTTGTACCTTTTGCCCCTATTTGGTATTATACTTGTGTGTGTACTTGTTAGATCCCACCAATAGAATACAAACTCTTAGAGAGCAAGGACAATTTCATTTTGTTTTTGTATCCCAAATCATTAACACAGCATGATATGCACAATAAATGATAAATTAATGTTGAATTGAATTTAATTAAATTGAATAATGTCTGTTCTTTTTAGGTATTAAAATTTGTTGAATACACGAAAGAATGATTGTCCTTGAAAAAGAAGAATTAAGCCTGGTTAGTAGGACACATTGGGGAGTGGTCAAGTTTCTCTTGTTACCTGTAGTTCTGGGCCCTCATGACCCTGAGGTCACGTGAAGTAGATTTGATTTTAGGAGTTCTCTCAAAAGGTTCATGTTCTCTCTTTTGCTTTGTTGTCCTGACCTGAAATTTACTCCAGATAAATTCCCTTATAAACTTGTGTATATTTGTGTATACACAAATGTGGGTGAGAGGGGTACCTATACAAGCACTCAAGGTTAATAAATGTGTATGGGTAGAGAATAACCTTTATTTTATTCTATAGAAAAGAAACTTTGTAGGAATCAAAGTACTCGTAGCAACCTATAAGCAGATAAAGAAGATGGAAAAACATTTAATTACCCTGTAAGTTTCTTTCAGAAAGGAAATGATTCCCTTAGGGTTCCTAATAAGGCAACTCCCACAAAATTTAAGTGAATATCTAATTCTCCCAGTGGGTCCTATACAGTCTCCCTAACTCTAGTTTGGATTCTCTCTGGAGGTTAAAAACATTGTAATGTTTCTAGATAGATAATCTCCTTCTCTTGAGACTTGCATTGTCTTGTATTACCATTTCCCCTCACCCACAGCATTATTGTTCTTTCAACTACAAAGACCTATTGCTTCTTCTTTTTCAAGAATGACATTGCTCAGGATTTTTCTTTCTTCCTAGAAGGCCAGATTGCTGAACTCTTAAATTTGGGGGTAACTTATGAGGCAGCCCCCAAAGTTGACACTAAAGAAATCTCTCTCCTTTAACTTAAAAAGAGATCAAGCTACCTAGGAAATCCCCTTGGTCTAGCTAGAAGGCTATATGCTAGTACTTTCAAATTTGGTGTTACTTATAAAGTACCTTTTCATGCTGACTATTCTCAAATTTTCCTTTCTTCAATTAAAAGTACAGAGTTTAATATTTAACATGTGTTGGTCAACTTGCCATCTGGGGGAGGGAGTAGGGGGAAGGAGGGGAAAAGTTGGAACAAAAGGTTTTGCAAAAGAGGGGAAAAGTTAGAACAAAAGGTTTTGCAATTGTCAATGCTGAAAAATTACCCATGCATATATCTTGTAAATAAAAAGCTATAATAAAAAATAAAAATACAGAGTTTAGAATCATGCTACTTAGAAAATTGAGATCCCCCTCCTCTATATAGGCAGTTGGGTTCAGGAATATTGTCCATGAACCTTTCTTTTGGGCAAGTGGGTAAGGGACAAGTCTGCTTCTGCTATGTGGTCTGTAAGAACACTTATCATTTGCTGCCATCTCTTGGACTGGGAAAGTCCATTATCAGAAATTCTATTCATAGGTCATGTGGGTGAAATATTTTATGAAGTACTTTTTGCTCCCATATATTTCTATCCAAAAGCAAATATTTTCATTGTGTGTGGAGGAAGGAGGATTGCATGTATATATATATATAGGCTTCTATATAGGCTTCTCCTTTCCAGGACACAGGTCTACTCTGCCTAATTCTAACCTATTTTCTAAATGGAGGAAAGATGAAGAAAATGAAAAAAGGGTCATAGGAAAAGAGAGATTAATAGGTCTCCCAGTTCATTTTAAAAGATTGTTGGATGAAGTTAGTTTCTCCAGCAAGAGTTTATTCTTCCCATTGGCCTAGCTAGCCAGCCATCACAGAAGCATCTTGAGTCCCTACAAACCCAATCAGGACCATCCTTTGACTTTTCAACTGTGTCTAATACATATACCTTTACTCTCTGTGAGGACGTGCCCATCAGATATCCCAAAGGTTTTCAATCCTGTAAATTCATTTAGTTAGCTGAGGAACTTATTAAAGTGATCAGGAAATTCCTTGGATTAACCCCTTATGCTCTCATCCTCTAATAGATAAGATAATTCCATTAGTCACAGATCTATCTAGATATGAAATTGGGGAAAAGTGGAAGTGTTCATATTAAAGAAAATGAAAAGGAAAGAGGGATCAATAGACATAATCTTCTCTAATAGCCAGGCTGAAAAAGTCATAGGCAAAAAGTCACTGGCAACCTTAATTATGTCTCTCTTTTCATTCTACCAAGATGCCTAAACTTTCAAGTTCCCTTTCTCCCTCACTATCAGATCTGTAGATCTTGGTCTTGAGATTTGGGTTGACAAGGTTGCTGTAATGCTGAGAGGCAGTTTGTGTCCTAGGGTATGTGTGCTTTGGGGTTGGGAAATAAAGAGAGGAAGAAACAGAAACAGAGAGATAAAGAAAAAGAAACAGGGACAAAAACAGAAACAGACAAAGAGAGACAGAGAGAGAGAGTGAAAGAGTGAAAGAGAGAAAGAGAGAGAGACACACACACAGAGAGAGGAGGGTGAAGAGGGGGAGGGAGAGGGAGAGGGAGAAACAGAAGACAGAAGACAGAAAGGCAGAGAAAGAGGAAACTTGAGGCTTCTAGCTTTTTAAACAGGTTTTTTTTTTAAAGGGCAAGAGACTTAAACTCTACCTGGAAACAACTTCCTTTTCTACCCCTACATAATAGGCTACCTATTGACTCTTTGTAACTAACACTTTCTCATTGGACATAGACTACAAACAATAGCTGGCACTGGCAAAGATTTTCTGCTTTACAAAGCATTTTGTACACTTATCTGTCTACATTCTCAAAATAATCCTAGTGGTAGATAGGACAAATCTTACAAATGAGGAAACTGAGGTGTAGAAAAACAAGTATTAACCTGTTTGTCTTGTTCCGGGGCATAAAACTTAATAAATGTTTGTTTATTGGTTAATAAATGACAAAACAGTGACTAGTAACCAAATCTTCTGCCTCCAGATGATAGAAGAGACTTCAGAGACCATCTAATTTAACCCCTTCAGATGAGAGAACTCAGGCCCACAGAGTTGCCCAGTATTGTACCAGTAACAAGCTAAGGGATATGCATTCAAATACTTGTTCCCTGATGACAAATATCATGCTAATTTTATCACACTAAGTTCCATTGTACTAAACTTCTGGGTTGTATCTAATAACCTTAAACCTGTATACTTTGAGTCCTAAGGGAAAAAGTCCAATATGGAACTTGGTTAGGAAACAGAATTTCCTGAAACTGAAGGAGCCTCTTTCATGAGGAATGGGAAAAAAATAAACTAAGCTGAGTTCACATCTTAGAGCCCCTTGGGGAAAACACTATATTCAGTTTACTTACTCTAAGCCATTAGTTAATTAACAGCTGATGCATAGAACTTTCTGCTTCACCTCCCTTAGGACTCAAAAAAATGAGTCAACATTCAATTAACTCATCTCCCCAGTCAATTCTCAGTGCAAACCTTCTTTCTCAAATGGGGAGGGGAAAAAAGCAAGTTTATGATGACTTTCATGATCAAACTGATGGACAGCACTCAATTTCCTGACATTCATGTTTTTTCTGGGCTTCCCAGATTCTACAGATGTTTATAAAGCCTCTCACACCATGCTAACTTTGTGAGAAAAGTGCCTAATAGAAGCTAAGTTATCATTTAGCAAAGGATGATGTTTGTTCTGCTGGTATAATTCTTTCTTCTCCTTCATCAGATATAGAGATGACTAGGCAACATTGATTCAGTCAGTCAGTCAAGCATTTATAAAGTATCAAGCATCATGCTAGCACTCAGAATGCAAAAAAGTCAACAACACTTTTCCTATCTTCGAGAAGTTCACATTCTAATGAGGGAGAGAAAATTCAAATCACAACATACATATAAAATATACACAATGCAGATAGAAGGTAATCTCTGCCAGAGAATACTGATGTGGGGGATACTGGAGGCTGGAAAGGCTGGGATTTGAGCTGAATCTTGTTGAAAGAAGCAAAGAAATCTAGAAAGAAGATAAAGAGGAAGAATGTTACAGACATTGGGGGAAAAGTCAGTACAAAGAAAGAGACATTTCAGGAAATGGAATGTGTTGCAAATAGAATGCCATGTCTGGAGTCAGTAATACTAATCTTTCTGAGTTCAAATTTGGTCTCAGACACTGGCTGTGTGGCCCTGGGCAAGTCACATAACTTTTTGCCTCAGTTTCCTCATCTGTAAAATGAGCTGGAAAAGGAAATGACAAATCACTTCAGTATCTCTGCCAAGAAAATCCAAATGTGGGTATGTATCCCAAAGAGAGCATAAAAAAAGAAAAAGAACCCACATGTGCAAAAATGTTTGTAGCAGCTCTTTTTGTAGTGGCAAGGAGCTGAAAACTGAATGTATGTCCATCAGTTGGGGAATGGCTGAATAAGTTTTTTTTTCTTTTTCATGTTTTTTTCCTTTGATCTAATTTTTCTTGTGCAGCATGATGCATATGGAAATATGTTTAGAAGAATTTGTACATGTTTAATCTATATAAGAATGCTTGCTGGCTTTGGGAGGGGGGAGGAGGGAAGAAAGGGAGAAAAATTTGGACACAAGGTGTTGCAAAAGTGAAATTTTTGCATGTTTTTAGAAAAATAAAATATGATTAAACAAGCAACAAAAACATTAATATTATAGGAAAGTGTGAAGTTAAACTCAAACTTCCCAGTTTCACCATTATCCTAACCCATGACAGAATCAAATTAAGATACTACACTATCACAACTACAAAGGACCCTTTGGTCCTCACCCTTTCTCTCCCATACCTTATCTCATTTTGCAGATGAGAAAACTGAAGCCTTGACAAATGATTTCTCCCAGAAATTAGATAAAGCCCTCTATGGAAATTGTAAGGGAAAAAATTAAAACTTAAATTGCAATTTCTTTTTCTCCTCCTCCTCCTCCTCCTCTCCTCCTCCTCCTCCTCCTCCTCTTCCTCCTCCTCCTCCTCCTCCTCCTCTTCCTCCTCCTCCTCCTCCTCCTCCTTCATTCTCTTTCTCCTCCTCCTTTTTCTTGATGATCAATTCTGATGGACATGGCTGTCATCAACAATGAGATGATTCAGGCCACTTCCAGTGTTTTTGTAATGAAAAAAGCCATTGGCACCCAGAGAGAGGACTGTGAGGGCTGAGCTACATTTATCATGATTCATCATTATACAATATTGCCGTTACTATGTACAATATTCTCCTAGTTGAGTTCACTTCACCCAGCATCAGTTCATGTAAGTCTTTCCAGACTTTTCTGAAATTTACCTACTTGTCATTTCTTGTAACTCTTGTATTCCATTATATTCATATACCACAATTTGTTTAGTCATTCCCCAATTGAGGAACCTCCCCTCCATTTCCAGTTCTTTGCCCCTGCAAAAAATAACTATTATATTTTTGGACATGTGGGCCCTTTCCCTCTTTTTATGAAGATCTGATTAATTTCTACCTCTTTACCAATCTTAAGGGCCTGGCATTGAAGCCTGGTTCAGAACGATGATAGCTTTGGAGCTAGAGGGGCCAGTCTTACAAGATGATATAAATTGTATAGAGCCACACATATAGTAAGTGGCAGAACTAGGATTATCAGATTGCATCAGAAGCAAGATCTTTTTTGACTCCAAGTGCAGTAATCCATCTACTACATCCCAGACAAAAGGAATTAAAGGAGCTGGCACAGGTGTGGTACTTGATAGGAAGTATTATTAGACTGTGTGGGTTCTAGTTGCAGCCTTGCTGCTAACTAGCTATTAGATAGACTCCAACAAGTCATTTTCCATGGGCAAATCTCAGTTTCCTCACCTGAAAAATGAGAAGGTAGCTTAAAAGATCTCTTCTGGTTCTATAGTTTGCATCCTTTTCCTACCAAAGGCTTTAAGAATAGACTCTGACTCCCTCAGGATAGGAATAGGCTATAGGAAAGAGTTAGTATTTGATGATAATGTTATTGTCCTTGGGAAGAGGAGACTCATGAAATATTCCATTGGTAACTTCATCAGAAAAATAAAAAGCAAAAGGAAGAAATATAAAGTAACATTATCTTTCCTATCTGAAAATCAAGAAGAATGTGTCAAAGTGCATATTTCATTATCTGAAATATGCTGTAGGCAAAAATACTATTTCAAGTGTTTGAAATAAGGGAAAGTAGACTTATATACTCAGAATGCAAACAAACTCAGAAATTCAAAAAATATGCCTTTTGATATTGAAGATTTAATTTCTTGATTTAAAGAAATGTCATAGAAAGGATGCCAAAATCCCATGAGAAACCCAGTTTCCTCCTCTATGAAATAAGAAGGTTGGACTAGAAGACCTTTAAGCTTCCTTTCAACCTTGATATTCTATAAAATGCACTTCACTGACACGCAGTTGACTTCCTGGGGATCCAATTTCTCTCCTTGGTAGAAGGGAATTTGTCTTGATTTCCAAGATAATTCTCCTCTCTCCCTACACTAAACTCAGATCCCTAAATCTCAGCTTGCAGGACTGAGATACACTTTCCAAAACTCCTGGCTCCTAGACAAATTTAACTCTCTTCATTCAATTCTTTGCCATTCCCAAGCCATCATTGCAGGAGTCAAGATCTGTCATAGGTCCCATGCAGTACTATTATTTTTTAAAAATCACTATCTTGGACAAAGACACAGAGAGCATACTTAAATTTGCAGATGGCATAAAACTATGTCACAATAGGCAACAGCATCAACATCTAAAATAATCTCAACAATCTAGAGAAAAAGACAAAACTTAATAAGGTGAACTTAAACATGGATTAAAATCAACTTCACATGTCCAAAATGGAAAAGAACTTAGGATTCTAGGAGATTGTGAGCTCAACAAAGAGGAAATGTGAAGTGGTAGCCAAAACTAATAATGTGATTTCAGACTGCATTTAGAGATATGTGCTGTCCAGGACTAAGGGGGTATTTCACTATATTCTGTCCTGGTCAGATTATATCTGAAATATTATATTCATTTATGACCACCAAATGTTTGGAAGGACCTTGATGGGATAGACTTATTCTGCTCATCAGTGAGCAATGGATGGACATTTCAGAGAGTCAGATATAAACTGATGCAGAATTAAGTGAACAGGAAAAGAAGAACAATTAATACAATGATAACATTGTAGAGAAAAACAATTTTGATTGATTTTAGAATTCTAATCAACAAATGGATAAACCATGAGTCTAAACGAATGACACTCACTTCATTACAGTGAGATAGGTGATAGATTTGAGATGGAGAAAAAGATATTGCTCACTTTCAGACATGGCTATCATGGGAATTCATTTTGCTGAACTTTGCAGTTATATGTTGAGTACATGATCCTTTTTAAATTATTTGCTCAATTGAAAAGGAGTTACAGATGGACAGATTAATAAAAAAAATTGTTAATTGAAAAAAGAAGATATTTTTAAAAAAGCAAATTGAAGCTATTTAAATAAAAACCCTCAATATAAGAGAAAACTTTGTATTAATTATAATCATCCAAAGGAAAATAGCTTACCTTGGATGAATACTGGGTTATTCCCAGGGTTGTGCAGAGCCAGCTCCTATCAGATTTCTGAGAGTCAGTCATTAAATTTTCAGTCTATTTATACCTCAGAAATTAGAAAATGTTGCAAATCACTCTTTCCTTCCTTCCTTTCATTTCTTTCTTTCTTTCTTTCTTTCTTTCTTTCTTTCTTTCTTTCTTTCTTTCTTTCTTTCTTTCTTTCTTTCTTTCTTTCTTTCTTTCCTTCCTTCTGATTCAGGTGTGGTCCCTTTAAGAATTGATTTATTCCTTTCTTTCTGATTCCCAGCCCCTCCTAGTTGATGCATTATCAATCCAGGACCTTTTGATTCACAAATCCTGGTCCCTTTGAATTCCAATAGAAGACCGGGACTGTCCCAGCCTCACCCAATCTGAACCAACTTGGGACTCTACCCACAGGCCCTCCAGCTGAATCTCTCATTATAAAAGAGTTAAGCTGGAATCCTCTTTTTGCAGAGGTTCCAAACATGCCAGCCTTATGCCTGGCATGCCAGGACCTTCTGTCCACTGGAATCCTGTTTCTGGTGCCCTTCTTATCTCTTTATCCTTACCTATTTCTTTAACCTTACTTCCAAACCCCATAATAAACCTCTTTTATCAATCTAGCTTTTCAGGCCTATAAATTCTTTTATAGGGAACTTTTGTGCCACTACTAGACCTCATTTAACTTCATATCCTTGTGCTGAATCCAAAGGGGTTGCAGGGGAGCTCTATTTGACTCCCTGTATCCTGAACCTGCCATTAGGCCTCAATTAAACCCTAATTTCATTTAGGTCCCCCATATCTAGACCTCATCACTTCCTCTCTCCTTCTCTCCCTTCCTTTCTTTCCTTATTGTCCCATTCTTCCAATCTCAGTTTCATTTTCAGTTAATTACATAAGCTTTCTGATGACATGTAGGTTTTGTTTGCCCAGGGACAGCTAACAGGTGAGGGACTGGTCTCATACAGTTTTTCTGGGAATCAGTGACCAGACATATTGATTTTCCCATTTCTCCTAAAGGTTCCTTCTTCCTCTACTAAAGGGCTTTTGAAGAGATTGAGAGGGATTCAATATTACTACCACCATCCCTCCTATATGGGGATTGTAGAGAGAAAAAAGAAAGAGAATTTGAATCTTGTCAGTGAAATTCATGAACAGGGGAGGGAAGATGGTTTATTTGTTTTTCCAGGAGGTTAACTGCCTCTGCAATTAATCTTCCTTGAAGCCAATTAGTGCTGGTTCCTTTTCTCGAATCTCCCACCTTAAGTAACCTTGTAAACTGAAGATGATTTGGATACTAGCATTTCAGTAGTTTTTCAAGGTCATTCTGTTGTGGACTGAGTGCAGAAATTTTCCCCAGATCATGCCACTGACTCAAGGGGTGAAATAAAACTCTTGTTTTCTCCCCACTTTAAGCCAATAGGAAAGTGCCCCGTTGCCCTAGAGAATGAATCAAATTTAGAGATGGGTGAGCTGCTAGAGATCACTTAATCCAATCTCTTTACTTTATGGATGAGGAAACAGGCACAGAGAAGTGACAGGCCCTCTTGCATCACATACCAAGTCACACGTTTGGGATTTGAATCCTTCTTCTAACCCTAAATCCAGAGGTGTTTTTGTTTGTTTGTTTATTTGTTTTTTGTTTTTAATTTTTATTACAAACTATTCCTTTTCAATCCTTGCATCACTAACATGGAGAGAGATCTCATTCTTCTCCCCACATCTTCCCAAGCAGGTCACACTTTGCAAGACAATTTGGAGGAAGGAAGGCCTAGTACTGGGTGCTGGGGAGGACTGAGCCAAGAACAATGGGGCCTCCTCCGTCAGCAGAGATCTAAACAGATCTTTGGCTCACCCAGCTAGCCAAGATCAGTTTGTTTCTCCTTTATTATTATTTTTATTATTTAACAAGATGCCTTTTAAAGATATCTCACTTTAATTTCCCCAATAAATTCTGGCTTCCTGTATGAATAATCTAATAAAAAGCCAAGGGCTGAGTCCTGATATCCTTGATGGCTATGAAATGTCTGGTCATTGTTTTTGCAGAAATTCAAGGGGAAATGCATCTGCTGCTTATCTTTTGTCTTTCTCCATTCATCCAGAGGATGAAGTCTCCCTCTCCCTCCCCACCCAATCCTGAGAGCACAGTATGTGTTACCCAACACCAGGGAATTCAATTAGCTTTAAGGTCAGTCTGTACCTTTCTGTAATCAAATGGCTTTCCAAACTCTCACAAAGCCCCAACAGGTGTTTCATTCATGCTGTCTGTCTACCTGGCAGGAGCCCAACATAGTTCCCTTTGAGGGCCAGCTCCCAGTGAGGCCGCTGCCCCCTGCATAGAAAATGCTGTCTGCCTCCAATACAGAGTCCAGTCCCAGACTCAGACCTGGGGTTTCCTTTTCCAAATCAAAAACAGCCACAGAGTCACAGAATTTTAGAGATAAAAGGATTTTTAAAGAATGAGTTCTATCCCATAATTTTATATCTTGTGTCAATCTAGAAGAGGAAATACATTTTCCAAATTTAAACCACAAAGATAGCCTAGGACCCAGGTCTCTTTAACTCCCAATTCTTTCCATGGTACCATAATGATTCTAGGTTTTTTCTTTCTTTCTGCCAATTATTCTAGGCCAAGGGTAGCAGCTCATCATTCCTACAAGGCACTGAAGGACATTATCACACATCTGTGTGTGGACATGGGTTTGAGAGACAGAGAATTAAAGTTTAAAATCTTCTGCCACATACAATTTATGCAAATTTGGACAACTCAATCTTTCTCCACACCTAAGTTTTCTATATTTAAAATAATGGACTAAATGCCCCCCCAAATTTCCTAAATACCATTAGTTTCTTTCCCCTAGAGAAATAACTAAGTTGGGATGATCAGGGCTTTGCCCCATGTTGCTGAATTTAGAGAGTGCTTATACAACCTTACCCTTCAGCATTTAGAAGCAAATAACACAATTTAATACCCAATTAACAAGAATAAATTGTTAAAATTGAAAACTAACTTATAGTGGATTGGGGTGGATCTTTCCTCTACTCTACCCTGTTTCCTAGTCCTTTACATGGAAGAACCTTCCCAATAGTTAGTTGCCTTGTGCCAGCATCCTGGGGTCATTCCAAAATGAGCCCTAAGTATGTTTGTAAGACTCACTCTAGGAGAAAAAATTACTCAATATAGTTCCTTTGCACTGGAGGCAAGGAATTCTGAAGACTAAATACTTAAAAGGCAGCTTCAGTTTAGGAAAAATGGACCTTTGTAAATTCTAGACTAGGGAGCAACAAGAAAAACAGTTTCTCCTTCCCAACAGAAATACATGGATGCACTTGTTGCCTGTAGACAATATTTTATGACACCGGGTATCAAATAAGACTTAAGTGGTTGTAGCCACAAGCAACTTCTAGCAAGATGAATCAGCCTTGCCCTAAGAAGAAGGAAGACTGCAAATATAACATATCCCTAGGCTTGAAATTCCACCATCAGTGAACCATTTGTAGTAAAAAATTTTAACCTGGGGACTGTAAAACTATTTTGACAACTCCATTTCAATATAATCAGTTTCTTCAGGTCAGTTCCAATGGTCTTGTGATGAAGAGAGACATCTGCACCCAGAGAGGGGGCTGTGGGAACCGAGTGCGGATCACAACATAGTATTTTCACCTTTTTTATTGTTGTTTCCTTGAATTTTGTTTTCTTTCTCATTTTTTTTTCCTTTTTGACCTAATTTTTTTTTTTGCACCATGATAATTGTGGAAATATATATAGAAGAATTACACATGTTTAACATATTGGATTGCTTGCTATCCTATATAACCTGAGGCAAAGGTAAGTGGAAAAATCCAGGAGATCATTGTGCACAACTGGAATCAGAAAGATTGGAGTTCAAATCCAACCTCAGATAAATCCTAGCTAAGTGACCCTGAGTGAGTCCCTTGACTTTTATCTGCCTTAGTTTTCTCAGTTGTACAATGGGAGTAATAAGTACATCCCCTTAGGTTATTATAGGGGAGTGGGGATGAGATATATTTGTGAAGTTCTTGGCACATTGTAGATGCTTTTTCTCTTCCCTTCTCCCTGCCCAAACTACACAGATACTATATTCAAGCCTGGCTTAGAATCCAGGTCTTCAGACTCCGACTTCAGTTTCTCCTACTATATAATGATAGATTTGGACTCAGTAGTCTCTAGGTGCTCTTCTGAATCTGATGTTCTATTACCTCTGGGTCTTACTCTTAGTTCTTAGTCACTGATACCTCAGGATGGATGAAAGAGAGAAGATTCCCCATTGGAAAGAAAGTGAAACTGGGAATTGAATGGGAAGAGAGAAAAGGTCATAGAAGCAGAGACTGGCTAGTAATTCAGGGAGACCTCTTGTCCTTGTTCTTGTTCTCTTCCTCTTCCTCCTCCTCCTTCTCCTCTTCTCCTCCTCCTCCTCCTCTTCTTTTTTCCTCCTCCTTCTTCTCTGCATCCTCCTCTTTTTCCTCCTGCTCCTCCTTTTTTATCTCTCCCCCTTCCCCATTTTCTCTTCATTATTATTATTACTGACAGCAACAACTACAGCAATAATATTCATTATAGCAGCATGAATCACAGTTGTATAGTGCGTCAAGATTTGAAAAGCAGGAAAAGACCTGTGACTAAGAAAACATAGTCATTCTACAAAAATCTCATCACTAAGGTCTATCCCATTCCATTTTTTTCTTCCACAAATACTTCTTATGCTGGGTTATTGAGACTTCTTCCTTCCATAGCTTCCACTATAACTAAGCACTTAGACCAACATACTTTTCTGCAGATCTTACCTGCAGAGTAGTTTGGACTGGACAAGCAAATAGGGTCTATTGTGCTTCCTCTTATTTCTTCCTCTATCCCACTTGGAGCCCCTAATGAGTGGAAGCCAGCTGAAGAACTTAACTAGCACCATGTAATTCAATTTGATTCAACAACTTTTCTGAAGCACTATGTGCAAAGCATTGCTACTTAAATGGAAAAATTATAAAGCATATATAACAGGTGCTGTCTTCAAGGACTTTATAGTACAGGAAAAATATAATAATTATTATTACTTAAATAGGCTTTTATAGTTTAGTAATGTCTCTCCCTTATTCCCATTTGAGTGGAAAATTAATTTTAAAAAAAATCATGTGATTCTCCACAAGAGTCTTTCCCAGGTCAACTCACAGCAGCACCTGTCCCTTCCGTTTCAGATTAGATCTTTTATATCTTGAGATGCCCACAGTTTATCTTCTTCTATGAAGTTTGATCTGGCTTTTCCATATACATCTCAGGTCTTGCCTTCTCTGGACTAACTCCTTCCCTGGCCGCGCCAGCTTCTCACCCACCCCCAAACAATAAGAGCAGTCGCTATGAGAAATGCCAGCTGTTCTGGCACAGATGCAACATTTCAAAAATGTGAACTATGCAGGGCTGGCCTCTCCCTTTCTTTTCCTCTCCTCCTATTAAGAGCAGGTTTACAAAGGGGGAGGAATCTGTCTATCCCTGACAAGCAGGCCTGGCTTAGCAATCCCATGGTCTCTGTAGGAAATTTAAACACTCTAAGATTGTGATTGTTTTAGGGAGAGAGGAAAGGGATTTTAAGATTAAGAAACTAGAGCTAGAAAAGATTTCAGAAGCTATCTGACCCCTCTCCTAAATTTTACAGTTTTGGAAACCAAGACTTAGGGAAGTTAAATGGCATCCAAAGTCAATAGGTCACTAACAATCAGGTAAGTTTTGAATCCAGAGAGAAGAGAGAGATGTTTTCAAATGACCTTACTAGTGACATGAACCCTTCTATACAGATAAGAGTCATATCTTCTGGTGCCAAGGTCAGATTCCAAAACACATTTGCTTGGCACTTCACAGGGCTTAGCCACGGTGCCTGACAAAAAGTAGATGTTTAATGAATGCTTATTCCCTTCCACCATACCTTTATTTATGCTGCATGAGAAGGGGCACACAGTCTGGGTTAGAAAATTTGGTTCTTAGTAACTCAGTGACTTTGAGCAATGTCTTTTGATCTTCCTTTGGGCCTCAGTTATACTATTTGCAAAATGATAGAGTTGTATCCTTCCAGCTCTAAATGCTGTGACACTCTGATCTCTGTTCCTCCCATCATGCATAAGACACAGCTATCCTCTGAAGCTAATCTTTCCACTCTATAGGTTGCACCCAGGAAATGCAACATGGAATGGTAGAGTGATTGAGCAAGGCAAGCCCCTGGATCTATTGAAATTATAGGTAGGCCTTTTTGTAGTAGCAAGGAACTAGAAACTGAGTGGATGCCCATCAGTTGGGGAATGGCTGAATAAGTTATGGTATATTAATGTTATGGAATATTATTGTTCTATAAGAAATGATCAGCAGGATCATTTCAGAAAAGCCTGGAAAGATTTTCATGAACTGATGCTGAGTGAAACGAGCAGAACCAGAAGATCATTGTACACGACAACAAGATTATGTGATGATCAGCTAGGATACACTTGGTTCTTTTCAACAATGATGTGATTAGAGGCAATCACAGTAGACTTGAGATGGAAAGTCCATCCACATTCAGAGAGAGAACTATGAAGACTAGATGTAAATCAAAGCATAGTATTTTGTTGTTACTGTTTGTTTTTTCTTTCTTGTGTTTTTTCCCCTTTGATCTGATTTTTCAGATGATGAATATGGAAATATGTTTAGAATATTACACATGTTTAACCTATATTGGATTGCTTTCTGGTTCAGGGAAGAGGGGAAAAGAGGAAGAAAAATTTGCAACACAAAGTTTTGCAAAGGTGAATGTTGAAAACATCTTTGCATGTATTGGAAAAACAAAATACTATTTTTAAAAAAAGAAAATAGCTAGGAAACTGCAGACCTACAAGCCTAGTATGCCCATGGACACACACCAATTTCACACAGAAATCATGCACACATGTATAAATATGTAAGGCAATGTCCTGTTTTAGGCTTAGATTAGCAGTATCTGCATATGAAGGATTCAGAAACATGCATGAGCTAGTGGCATAGATAACAATCTTTCCCCCCTCCCTTTCCCCTTGACATTGTTTCTCTAATCACTTCTCTTCCTGCTCACTTACTGGGGAGATCAAAAGAACCTTAGTATTTGAAATCTTGGGGAACACTAAAGACCCAGTGCTGTCTGTTAGCTATGGAAGCATATAGAATAATCATCATAAGTTTGAGGAAGGTTTCTGACTGAGGAATCTAAGTTCTGGACTAGGAAAAGGAATCCAAAGAAAAGACAAAGTAAGTTTCAAGCTCTAATTAGCTCTGATGACAATGCACTTTTTCTCCTCTAAGCTAAAAATCTCCCATTAGAAGGCTGAAAGATGCAATAATATCAGATTCTGAAAGAACAACACAGAAGAAGCTTTCTGCTGGCCCTGGGTCAAGGGTTTTCTTGCCTTTCTAAAAAACTAGAAAAAGCTTATCGATTTTAAGCTAAGAATATAATGACAGCATTCATTCTTCCCTGAGGGAGAGCTAGCCAAGTATTTCAGTTGAACCAGAAGCTAAAGGTGGTGGTGGAGATGATCTTGGAATTCTACTTGGAGAAGATAACTAGGGCCATCCAGAAACACAAGGGGATGAGGTGTGCATAGTGGTGGATTGCAGAGAATAGACCCTCTCAGCAAAGAGCATGAGACTGGGAGCCACATAATGACATTAGAAGAAATGACATCATTAGAAGACATTAGAGCCCTGAATCCCTGAAGGCACGGATTGCCTCTTCACATGTGTCTTGCTAATGTGATTCTTTCTCAATGTGTATCCCTTATGTGCATCCACTCTACCCACTGATATTATGTGAATTTATGAAAAAGTGGGCCCATCTGGGGGAGGGGGTGGGGGGAAGAAGGGGAAAAATTGGAACAAGAGGTTTGGAAATTGTCAATGCTGTAAAGTTACCCATACATATAACCTGTAAATAAAAGGCTATTAAAATTAAAAAAAAAAAAAAAAAAAAGGTTGGGCCTGAGGGTAATCAGGGGAATGTTTTGTTGCCTTTTTTTTTTTTTTTTTTTTTTAATTATGTCATTTCCTTAACAGCCTTTGCTTAAAACCAAAAGTGTCTTCTGGCTGATTATCAAATGTAAACATATTGATTAAGGCTTGTAAACTATAGTTTTATGGGATTTATATTCACAGAGTATTTTGAACTAAGGGCAACTAACTGGGTGATTTGTGCATTTTGAAATGCCTCCAGGTTCTATAAATGTTATATTTATCTATTAACATCTATTTTCTTTCTTTCTTTTTTTTTTATTAAAGCTTTTTATTTTTCAAAACATATGTGTGGACAATTCTTCAACATTAGCCTTTGCAAAACCTTGTGTTCCAATTTTCCCTTCCTTCTCCCATGTCCTCCCCTGGATGGCAAGTAGTCCAATATAGGTTAAACATGATAGAAATACATGTTAAATCTAATGTATGCATGCATATTTACACAATTATTGTGCTGCAGAAGAAAAATCAAATCCAACCAGAAAAAAAAAAAAAAAGG
Organism: Antechinus flavipes; assembly: GCF_016432865.1. Classification (NCBI taxonomy): domain Eukaryota; kingdom Metazoa; phylum Chordata; class Mammalia; order Dasyuromorphia; family Dasyuridae; genus Antechinus; species Antechinus flavipes. The sequence goes on from NC_067399.1 coordinate 252,511,681, forward strand.
GAGAGAGAAGCAAAATAAAATGCAAGCAGCAACAAAAAGAGTGAAAATGCTATGTTGGGAATCACATTCAGTTCCCACAGTCCTTTCTCTGGGTGTAAATGGCTCTCTTCATCGTAACAATTGGAACTAGTTTGAATCATCTCATTACTGAAGAGAGCCATGTTCATCAGAATTGATCATCATATAGTCTTGTTGTTGCTGTGTATAATGATCTCCTAGTTCTGCTCATTTTACTTAGCCTCAGTTCATATAAGTCTCTCCAGGCCTCTCTGAAATCATCTTGCTGGTCATTTCTTACAGAACAATAATATTCCATAACATTCATATGCCATAACTTATTCAGCCATTCTCCAACTCTTGGGCATCCATTCAATTTCCAGTTTCTTGCCACTACAAAGAGGGTTGCCATAAACATTTTTGCACTTGTGTGTCCCTTTCCCTCCTTTAAGACCTCTGGAATATATGCTAACATCTATTTTCTATATCACATAGAAATAGCAACAAAAAATAAATAAAAAATTTAAATTAAAAAAAAGAAATAACTGATATTTGTGTGATCCTCAAAGTTTTAAAAGCACTTTCTGTAGATTTTCATTTGTTCCTTGACACAATCCTGGGATTATTCTTATTTTACAGATAAGAAAGTGAGGCTCAGAAAAGCAAAATGACTTAACTTGTCCAAGGAGATATATATATTTTATAGGATATGTATCCTATAAAATTCAACTGAGATGCCACTTCCTTTATGAAGTCTTCTTTTATCTCAGCAGTGGGTAATAACATTTTTTTCTGAATCTCCAGGTACTTTACATAGACCTCTTGCACCTACTTCAACTTCAAGAAGATTTTATCAATGTGGGCATTGCTTCCACCATTACCCCTCTGAACCTTAATAGAGCTCAAGAACATTGCCCTTTAAATATTAAGGGTTCACTAAGTGAATAGTAATCATTCTCTTTTACAAAGAACTTTAAGGTTTAAAAATTTTTTTTCTACCTCGTGAAGTACATAATACTAATATTATTGTATCTATTTTATAGATGAAAAACCTGAGGAACAAAAAAGTTAAGTTACTTGCCCAGGATTACAGAGCTAGTATAGAACCAGAACTCAAACTCAGATCTTTTGACTTTAATATTATACCTCTTTCCATTGGAACAGGCTATTATACGCATTAAATATACATACCAAATTTTTATTTTGTAAAAAATATATATATATATATTTTTCCATTTTTTCCTTGTTTTCATTTTTCTGGTTATACATGTACATAATTTTTTTAAAAATACACATTTCTTTATGAATCATGTTGGGAGAGAAAAATCAGAACAAAAGGGAAAAACCATGAGAAGGAAAAAAAAAACAAGAAAAAGAAAAAAAAAGTGAACATATGTGTTGATTTATATTTAGTTTCCATAGTTCTCTCTTTAGATGCAGATAGTATTTTTCTACTCAAAGTTTATTGGAATTGCCTTGGATCATTGAATTGCTGAGAAAAATCAAGTCTTTCATGGTTGATCACTGCACATTCTTGCTGTTACTGTGTACAGTGTATTCCTGATTCTACTTGTTTCAGTCAGCATCAGTACCGGTAAATCTTTCCAGACCTTTCTAAAATCAGCTTGTTCATCTTCCCTCTCCTCCCCCCCCTCCCAGGCAATTGGGGTTAAGTGACTTGCCCAAGGTCACACATCCAGGAGGTATTATGTGTCTAAGGCCAAATTTGAATTCCCATCTTCCTGACTTCAGGGCTGGTGCTCTATCCACTGCACCACCTTGCTGCCCCTTGCTCATCATTTTTTACAGAACAATAATATTCCATTACTTTCATTTACCATAACTTATTCAGCTATTCCCTAATTGGTGGGCATCTACTCATTTTCCAATTCTTTGCCATCAACATTGTTTATCCACTCTGTATACAAGGTCTCCCATGTAGAGAATGTTTAATCAATGTCTGTTGACTTAACTTATTATCTACATGGAGAAATTCACACTTTTTTTGTAACCAAAAGGAAAATATTTCTTTTATATGTGACCTAGAAATGAAACAAAACTTCATAACCCAATTCATCCCTACTCCACAACTCCCAGTAGAGTAAAAGATCCATAGGATAAGGACTATTTTTCATTTTATCTTTTGTAATTTCAAGTATAGCACCTTGCATGTAGTAGGAACTTAATAAATGCTTATTGGATGAATAGTCTCGATAAAGCTTGATAAAGCTGTACACCCATGTACAGACTGATCTTTACCAATATGGGACTTTAATTCTGTTCAGCTGAGCAAAGTAAGCTCTTACAATTTACAATGGCTCATGTTTCAGTGCTTATCTAATAATTTCACAGACATCATCATATAAACACATTTGTGTCAAAATAGACACACACTTTTCTTTAAGGACCTATGGGGATTTCAATTAGTAAATGAAAGGCTGTCCTCTTGGGTAGCAACCCAAATGCAGTGTCCTAAAAGCTCTGGATTCTCTGTTTCAAGCCTGGACCAGCTGAAAGTTCAGAGTTGGGAAAGATCCCATGTAGGAGAGACAGCTGCCCCTTCATATGCCATTGAGCCCTGGCTCCTATTCAGAAGAGATACCCACTTCACCCTCCCTTTTCTATCCACAAAATTCAGGGTCCTTTATAGGTGTAAGATAGTTGGGGGCAGGGGATTGCGGATGGGGTATGACAAGCTCTTCAAGAAAAGGGATTGCCATTAGCAAGCTATGCCTAAATTCTCATTGCTTTTTTTTTTTTTTAATAGCTTTTTATTTTTCAAAATATTTGCAAAGATAGTTTTCAACATTTACCTTTGCAAAATCTAGTGTTCCATATTTTTCTCCTCCCTCCCCATGTTCCCCCACCCCCACTCAGCAAATAATCCAATACAGGTTAAACCTGTACAATCTTTCTAAATGTATTTCCACATTTAACATGCTGCACAAGAAAAATCAGATCAAAAAAATGAGAGAAAAAAAACAAGCAAGTAAACAACAACAACAGCAAAGGTGAAAATACTATGTTGTGATCTACAATCCCAATAGTCCTCTCTCTGGATGCACAAAGCTCTCTCCACCACAAATCTATAATTGGCCTGAATCATGCTATCATTGATTTTAACCAGGTTCCTAACAGGGGTGGAATTGGGGAGGCACCTGTTAAAGAAGAGTCAGATCCCAGATGGGGCCTCCCCCTCCAGAAGCCCTCAGAAGGAATAAAAGAGTCTCTGACTACCTACTTGCTCCACTCTTAAGCAGGGGTGCAAAGGCCCCAGACAGACCCAGTTTGTCTCTGCCCTCAGGACATTCTAGACTTGCTGGAACAAGACAGAGGCTCACTGCATAGATAAACTAGTTAAATACTGGGAATACTATATAGGATTGGCTTCTCTGTTATGTAGACTCTTTTTTTTTTTTTTCTTTTCTTCTTTCTTTCTTTCTTTTTTCTTTTTTTTTCTTTTCTTCTTTCTTTCTTTCTTTCTTTCTTTCTTTCTTCCTTCTTTCCTTCCTTCCTTCCTTCCTTCTTTCCTTCCTTCCTTCCTTCTTTCCTTCCTTCCTTCCTTTCTTTCTTTCCCTCTCTCTTTGCCTTGTTCAAACTAGTAAATGATTTCATGAAGTGTGAATATATGGGGAGAGTACAACTTATTATATAATATATAACAAGGATTTAATAGCAATCTAATGAATGTCAGAGTGGTACTTTCCCCCAGCTTCAGCCATCATTAGAATGACTGCCACATGGAATAAAGAATGCCAAGGCTGATAGAAACCTTAGGATACAGAGCATAGGCTATCAAAGTGGAAGGGACCTTAGCATATATAGACAGATGGATAGACATAAATATTATGTATGCACATACACACACACACACACATATATATATACATATATACACACACACACACATATATCTATATAGATAGGTAAAATTTTAGATCTGAAAGGGACTTTGAAAATCAGTTATTCTACACTCTTCACTTTATGGGATAGATGATAAAAATGGGGCCCAGAAGGAGTAAATTTATGAAAATATAATGAATTAATGACAGAAGACAGATCTACACTCACATACACATACACACACATACTATATATGTACTTTTATATTTATTAACTTCTACTGACACAATTATTTAAATATTTTAAATTTACATGAAGGATAACACCATCTATTGATATGTTCTCAATACATTTATATGTGTGTGTGTGTGTGTGTGTGTGTGTATATGTGTGTGTATTTGCTATTTATCCTTTGTTCTCAGAGGACCAATGTCTCAATTCTAACCTAGTACATATATACATACACACATGTTATATATGTTATATGTGTATGTAGAAATAGATAGATCTACTTCTATCTATATCTACACACATTGCTATAAGTTTTGCAATGTGCTTTTACACATATTATCTCGTTTGAACCTCACAACAACTCTAGATGCCAATATATTTAGTTTATAGATAAGGAAACTGAGGCAAATAGAGGATAAGTGATTTTTCTAGTATCACAGTATAGGTAGTAAGTGTCTGAGGTAGGATTTGAACTATTTCTGATTCCAAATCCTACAGCCTATACACTGCTGCCTAGTAGCAGTAGGATAATTAGTAGGTAATCTTTGTGAATCATTAGAAATTTAAAAGTATATATTATCTAGAAGTCAAGTTTCTTCTTATGAGCCTTTCAAAGCTTAGTTGGCTCATCCTAACATTATAGATATGTAATCTATCACTAAGAAGTATGGGCATGCATGCCTATTAGTGCTTTTTTTTAGAGAACAAGGGATTACTCTTGATTGGGTTTCAGAAATTAGTACTGAATCCTAGATGACTGGCTCAGGTATTGGAGAGGATGGATTTTTATTTGGTCTTTAATCAACCTGATGAATATTTATGGCTACTAAATTTTATTATTTCTATTTTATTTATTTATTTATTTTTGTTTTTATTTAATTTATTAAATTTTTATTGTTAACTTTTGCCCACCATTCTAATTTATTAAGATTTTTCTTTTGGATTCTGATTCTAGAAGTCAGTCAATAAATATTTATTAAGCACCTACTAAGTGCCAGGTACTGTGCTAAACTCCCAAGAATACAAAAAGAGACAAAAGGGAAGCCTCTGTCCTCAAGGAGCTCACAATCTATTGGAAAAGACAATAAGTAAACAAATATATATACATAAGCTATGTACTGAATAAATAGGAACTAATTAACAGAGAGAAAACCCTAGAATTAAGAGGGTTTGGGATGTGAAATTGGATTGTTAACCAATATATTTAGTTTTCCCTCCCCACTTCCTGACATATGCAAATTTGATAAACATGTCATTTATGCCTTAATTGGAGTCATTGGGGAAAGTTATTGAACAGAACAGGGCCAAGGAGAGTGTCCTGTGACACTGCTAGATGCTTCCCATCAGCTTGACATAGATCTAAGTCTATTGCCATTCTGTCCCCATCTCTCTATGTTGTGTCTCGTGACAGACTTTCACAGAATCATCGACTTATAGTTAAAAAGACTCTTAGATGCTATCTTGTCAACATGTACCTGAATAGGAATCAACTCTATAACTTTCCTGAAAAGTGATCATTTAACTTTAATTTGAAGGCATCTAGTAAGGGGAAATCTACTCCTTCTCAGAGACAACTAATTCTACTTTTTAGATTGCTGTAATTGCCACAAAGTTCTTCCTTAACAAAGAACTTAAATTTGTCTCCCTATAACTTTTGTCCTTTGGGGTAGAAGCTCTGAGACCTGGTCTCTAGACCCAAATAAATTAAATCTAATCCCTCTTTTATGTTCTATTATATGTGAGAATTTTCATATATTTGAAGGCAGTTATTACCCAGCCTTGCTGAAATTTAGATAGGTCTTGTCTGTAGCATTTTATTTATCCATTAATCTAATAACTGTATCATAAAAGGAAGTAGAGTTAATGTGATATGGCTTATTCTGATTGAATAAATCATTGTTCCAATCAGTTCTGAGTGATCATCTCATCTTCTTTTTAGCTAGATTCTGATTAGTTTCAATAATAAATCTCTTTAGAGTGATTTAATTATTTAAATTTGCACTGCTTATTTCCTTTGGAAAATGTGGGCATACTATATTGAGAGGACAGAGGATTTTTATTCAAATGATTATGTTTTATGTAACTTTAAGCAGTGAACAGTGTGGGTTTAAATGCACGTGATCACTTTCTGGTTTTCATTGTCACACTAATTAGGACCTAGCTGAGCTTACTAGAAATATTTTTACTAAACTACTCTATAATTTGATTAAGAATCAAAATCAATCTCATTAGCTTGTAAACTTGAAGTAGTTATCTTCTTTCCCTTTCTGGAAATGGGATGTTTGTCCATTTCCCATCTGTCCTCTTTCCCCTCTCCTATTCACCATAATCCTTTGAAAAATCCCAGCAAACACTTACAATGATCCAGGGAACTGGGATCAACCTGAATTGCCTGAGCCAAAGACATATCCTACAAATACTCTAGCAGGGAAAAATCATTTGACTTATGTGCAGTTAATAAAGTAAAAAATATTTGAGTAATAAATTTAGAGTGTAGTAAATAGACCAATTCAAGAAAAAATAATATCTTTTCATAAGTGAGCTAAAGAAGCCCAGCAAGAGAATCACTGATGAGACAAATTTAAAGACAAAAGCTTACTGAGAACCTGTTGAAAGATGAAACTGGAGACAAAATTATCTTATGTGTAGAGATAAAAGACTAAGAGGACAGAGATGACTACAATCTGAGGCAAGATCAGTATCAGCACAACTATATTCCATTCCATTCCTTCTGTTATCATTTCCCAATCCATATCAAATGCCAAGTAAGGGCCCCATTCTTTCCTTTGCTCCCTTCCTTTGTCCCACTCCCTGCTAAAGCCCTGTATGTTGTTATTAGCATTTATCACAAACCTCAGATCACTGTGGACTTTAGCTTTCCTGATATCACTCTGATAGGAACACACAACATTTCTGCACTTCACCTCAGTTCCTGCCCTTCACTTCCTTCTCCTACTCACATATATCTCTCCATAGTCCAGTCCAACAGCCTACCAAAGTAATCTTCCTAAAATATCTTATCACGTCACCCCTCTACTAGATAAACAACGATTCCCTATAATTCTTTTGTGGTTGTTTAATTATTTAGTTATCTCCAACTCCTCATGATCCCAAGGACCATAGCATACCAGGCCCTTGTATTGACTGATGTCCCCTGAAGTCTGTCCATGAGCTCTAGGATCAAATATAAAATCCTCTGTTTGTCATTCAAAGCTCTTTATAACCTGACCTTCCCATATTTCTAGTCTTTGTAAATTTACCCATGTCATATTATCCATATAAGCTAGTGAAACTTGCCTCCTTACTGTTCCTCCCACATGACATCTCATCTCCTGATTCTGGGCATTTTTCCTGGTATTGCCCAGTCATGGAATGCCCTTCCTCCTCATCTCCACCTTTTTGCTTCCCTGGGTTATCTCAAGTCCCAGCTCAAATATTACTTCTACAAAGAAGCCTTTCCTGATTTTCTGTAATGCTTGTGCTTTCCCTCTGTTGATTATTTCTAATTTATCTTGTACTTAGCGTGTTTGTATACAATTGTTTGCACGCTGTTCCTTCAATTAGACTGTGAGCTCCTTGGAAGCAGGGACTGATTCACTTGATAGAGAGTTGCTCAAATGAAGACCAATCCAGTAAGAGATGAAATATCAGATTTGAAGGAATGTCTAATAATGTCAGATTTGAAGGAATGTCAATAATAATAATGTCATTTCACTGGAGCCTAGAAAGTGTGAAGGGAAGAGTATGAAATAAGTTATAAAAGGAAGTGTAAGCCAAATTGTGGAGGACCTCAAACTCATGGCTGAGATCTTTGTAATTTATTTTAGAACTAGGAAGCTACTGAAGGTTTTTTATATAATAAGTGACATGGTCAGATACATGCCCTAGGAAGCTTATTTTGGTGTGTATGTGGACAATAAATTGGAATTAATAGAGATTGGAGTCAGAGAACATTTGGGAGGCTATTACAACAATCCAGTCAAGAAATTATAAGTAGTTGACTTAGTTGGTGGCCACATGAGTGGAGAGAAGAGGTTGACTATGACAACAACCAACAACAATCCTAGAGAGAATCCCTGAATAAGAGGAAGTGAAAATTTTCTGATTAAATATGGCTACAAAAAGTCTAATACAATGAAAAGGCAAGTTGAATGAAATGAGAAACAGAAAACTTGTTCATCATAAATATATTGAACAGAACAATTGTAATAAAGAAGGTGACAAACTCAAATAGAAAAGAATTCCTGCAGGACCATATTAACTTAGAAAATCACAAATTAACATTATTTATGTTATAACATATTTTATTTATTTTTAAAAACATTTTCTTATTATATTTTAATCTGTTTCAGGCCTCATTGGAGAGTGTTGACTGTGAGGAGCAAGTAGGCAGTGAACGTTACACTTATGGACGAAACCCTAGCTTCTCTGCAAAATTGAAAAGTATTAGCCTGGGTAAGATCCATGATTATTGGATCAAACAGTACTCAGTGACACATGACTATTACAGCACTCCATCGGTTTCCTCTTAGGTACAAGACTGATCCCATTTTACTTAATAGAAGGTATTACATATCTGCTACCTAAAGATGAGAATACTAGCAGTCAATTACATGTTTATGTATTTTATACAAGAAGTCACAACTCATTATCAAAAAAATGTATAAAAACTAACAAGAAAATAATGTTCTAGATGGGGTATAAAAAGTGTGTGGCAAAAAAACTCAGCTGTAAAGAGTAATTTATTATTGGTAATTATTCAAATAATCAATAGAAAGCATTATAAAAACTTAGGGCTTTTTTGTGGATGCTGACAAAGTCTTTGACTCAGTTCACTCATGATTTATTCCTATATGTAATAGGACCATCCTATGGAACATAAGCTACCTTTCCTATATCTAGAGTACTATTTGTGTGATTCAGCATTTGTGCACATTGAGGATCATGAGCCCCTGCCTGTTTCTGGCCATGTGGTAGCTCTGTACTAAAGGACTTGATACTTTGGTATGATGCAACAAATTCTGGCTAGTTCTTCGTTCTTTTCCCCTGCCACCATGACAAGGGTAGGGGAAGGGATAGACACTTCGTTGTTTGAAAAGAAGAGATGCATATCTATTGTTTCTCTCTTCTTTCATAGTGGTGGTTGTTTTTTCATTGGAATACCTGTGAGAGATGAGGGGAAAGGGCAGCTCACTCTCTTTTTCACCTTGGTCATCATGCAGCCAATAGCAAATAAATCCCAGTCCTTTCAGATGAATTTGATCCTGGGTTTAGACTGTTTTCTTTCTATTCTTTCCTGATCTTGAATGAGCATCATTTCCTAGAATGACATGCTCAGACTTGGAAGTCAACTTGTGATCTGAGAAATTGAGAGATCCTGAATCTTTTGTTTGAAGTTGACTGATGGCAGAGAAGCAGTCCCCAACAGCTAATACAGTGCTTTTTGATGAAGGTGACTACTGGGAAAAGGATGAACCCAATACCTCTTCTGACTTGTCAGAAGATATCTGCTGTAAAAAAAAAAAATGTAGCTCTGAGGTGAAATGTAGTATGCATATTCAGTAGTACCATGAATGATTTCATATTCAAGTATTTATGACTCAGCCCCCCAGTAGATTGTAATGTTACTGATTACTTAAATATGTTAATGGTGCTTATGAGTATTTTCTATTAATCATTTTTTTTGTGTAGAAATTAATACCCATCTCATGCTTGATTCATAATGAATATTCTACTCCCCCCTTTTTGATAAGAACCTGACATGAGCTAAAGCATAAGCCATATGCATTTTGTTTTCACCGGATTGCCAGGGATGGGATTATAACAAGCCAAACAGTACAAGAAAAGGGAGCCTAATCCTTCTAATTAGAGATCAGACTCCCTCAGGACTGAACTCAGTCAGGATTTCATGAATAGACTCTAAGCTGATAGGTCCCTTAGGGGAGAAAGGAGTGGATGCTATGCCACTATGTCTTGTGCCCAGCAATGTAAATATTAGATATGTACCATGAATATATAAAATAGGCCCCATTGATATAAAAATGACATTTTTAATAGATACAGTTTAAGTCCATTATAGTTCTCCTTAGCCTTAAATTCATTAGCATTTTTCCTAAATAGAATTAAGTATGACTTCCAAATTAAAGGGTGAATTGAAACAAGAGCTCTAATTAATCACTTGGTGTACAGTTAACATCAAATAATATGATTCCCTTGAAAAATGCATTAAATAGAATCTTAATCCCATGGATTCTTTTTTCAGTGATAGCAAAATGCCATTTGAACTAAATAAATGCAAAATTCTTAATAGAATAGAAGGAAATACAAGGACTGAGTGCTATGTGTTTGAATCTGGCAATTAACTTGAAACTATAAAGAAGATGATATTTACTAATATATTGATCTCCTTCTGACAAGACACTAAGCATAAAGCTATCAAGAAATCTGTTGCTGATTATGTTAAGAAACTTCCTGAGGCATCCAGAAATCAAAGTTTAATGAAAAACATGTTTAAGGCAGTTAACAGCTATGCAATCCCAATTTTGATGTACATTTGCAGAACCATAAAATTTACCGCAATGGATTTGGGAAGTATCCTAACAAAAGTAACCTACAATATTATCATAAGGCTCATCAGCCTGAAGCAGCTATAGAAAGTTTAAATATTTCATGGTTCAAAAGGAGTAAGGGGATTGATTAAGGTACTACAAATACACAATAAAAGAGGCAAAAAGCAAAAAGAAATACAACTTAACAATTGTAACCAATAGACCTCACTTCAGTTTCAATCCCACCTTCTGTAGGAAGCCTTTTCTTGTCTCCCCAGTTGCTAGTACTTTACCTTCTGAGAGTAAGTCTACTCTGGGCAGTTCTTTTTGTACTTTATTTATACATTGTCTTTACCACTGAAATTTAAAATTTTTGAGGGCAGGGACTCTTTACTCCTTTTCTTTGAATCTCATACATATCACAGTATCTGGAACATCGCAAATGCTTAGTAAATAATTTTTATTGGTTGACTTCACAAAGCATAATAAAGCTTGATGACAAGTATACTCCCATTATATCTATCAAATGTAATTATAAGTGACTTATTTCTGGAGAGCAAAAATGCATTAATGGAATCAAAATCAAAACTCATTCTGTGGATGACATCCAAAGAAGTCAACCAAAAATGTGTTGACCAAGAAATATTAAGCAAATGAATGAGTAATACAGATTTGTTTACAGAAAAGGAGAGGTTTATGATAGTGATTCAGGAACAGGTCATTGTCATCAGAAATTATGGAAAGGTTATCTTCAAGTAGTCTAAATTTAGTGATTAATTAGATTATGTAATGAAGTGGTGGAAACTGTGTAACATATTATATAGTAGGTTGCAAAAATTAAGATAAGACCAAACGGCTAAAATTAAACATCAGAATCCCACTATCTTTTATAAATTAATATGCAGCAAAACTCCCTATTACAAATATAAACTTACAAGTAATTTTGAGAATTCAATTAATAAAGAGTATAAGACCTAGAGCATTGTTATCGATAAATCTGTTGTGTTTGCCACTTTCCAGATTTGACACTCATAAAATTTTAGGAACAATGTTTTTAGAAGGTGATTCCCTGCCAGATATTCATAATCTTTAAATTATATGAATCAAAGGCATCTAGAAATCTACCAAAAGAAATTAAAACCATAATGTTTTAATAATAATATTCCTATCTCCCTGAATGCTTCTGAAGTTGTCCTGAGGATACTTTTAGAGATGCTACACGAGATGGACTAACATTCTAATAATCAGTCATTTTATCTGCCTCTATGATAAGCTGAAGACTACTGTATATAAAAAACTAATAGGAGAGCAATTTGTCTTTAAATTATTTTTTAAAATTTAGACTTTATCAAAAAAGAGAATGAGATAGCAATGACAATGACAATTTACATTTATGGATACTTTAAAATTTATAAAATGAATCTCCTTTGAACATTAATCTCTTAAAGTAGATAATATAGGTATTACTCTAATTTTATAGATTTGGGAATTGAACATCTACTTAACCTATATGATCACAAATCTCATGAGTATCTGAGGCAGAGTTTGAACCCAGGTTTTCTTGACTTCAAGTCAATACTTGTAGATATAAGAGGTGCTGGGAAGGTTAATATTGCTATTTGGTCATTTCAGTTGTGATCCCAATGATAGTGGCAAAGATATTGTAGTGTTTTGCCATTTCCCTCTTCAGCTCATCTTATAGATGAGGAACTAAGGCAAACAGGATTAAATGACTTGTCTAGGGTAATATAGCTAGTAAGTATCTGAGACTGGATTTGATTCAGATGTTCCTACCTCCATGTCTAGAGCTTTGTCCACTGTGTCATCTAGGACTTGACAATTGATTGGACAGGAGGCAGGCAAAATACAAGAAAAAGGGAAGAGTGTAGGATGAATACAAGGTAAGGACCAAGGTGACTGGGTTTTTAAGAGAAATAAGGAAAATTAGAGGAGGATGAGGTTTAGGAAAAAAGATGACTATTTCAAATTTGAAGATGTTGAGTTTGAGGTGTCAGGGGTATGGTCCTTGCTCATAATAATAGCTCTCATTTACATAGTTTTAAGATAGTAAATCTTAGATTTGTAAAGTACTTTACACATATTTCATAAGATCTTCACAATAATTCTTGGATGTAGGTGCTAATATGAGATCATTTTACATATTGGGAAACCGAGGCAGAGAAATGTTATTTGCCTAGGCTCATGTGTCCAAGGGAGGTTTTGAATTTAGAATTCCTGACTTCAAGGCTAAACTCTCTGTCTACTGTCTACATTGCTATTCAAGCAGATAGTTCCTTTATATTATCTTGGCTGGACCAGAGCACTGGGTAGAGAAGAAAGAGAGGTTTGGTAGGAACTACCCCAAATAGTAAAGTAAAGGGACTATTGCAAATTTGTCATATAAATAAAGCAGTTAAATATTCAAGGAATTCAACTTCTTGGGGAATCACATTATAGAAAAGCAGCTAGTTCAGGTTGCATGCTTGACAGAAATTGCATGCAATTAAATGCGAAAATCTACCCTCCCCTGCTCCCTAACTCTCCCACTTTCCCGAACTTCCACAGGTATTTGGTACATTAGAAATGTTGGCAAAGGGAAAGTAGCTATCTGAGTGGGAAACTCCACCGAGAAACAACATCGATCAAGTGCTTGCAGGGCTAGTTTGTGGGTCCTCTTAAACCTTAGGAGTTAAAAATGAAGGTTAGTAAGAAAAAAAATTTCCCCTCCTTATTCCTTGAGACTTTGAACTGAGTGTGGGAAGTTCTGCCCTAATAAAAGCCTTAGCTCTAATCTGATTATTGGTGTTGATTGCTTGGAATCAGATCATGCTGATGAAGTTCCTTTGAAAAACTGATGTTGTGAATTTATTCTTAGGGATTGGGGAGAGAGGTGGTTGGGGAGTGGCTGCTTCTGCTAGGAATAGGGATGACAGATCCTATTATCTGAGTTGCTGGAAGCTTAGTATTATCTTCTAAATTTTAACTTCTTTCAGTAAAGGTATTCTAAACTAAAACATGGATGTGTTATCTCATTGGGATATGCAAAATGGACAAGTAAAGCATAGGTATTAATTGGAAATTTCCCTGATAGGGTAAAAAATTAACAAATCAATTTAAGATAAATGTGTGAAATATTATATATTAATATTATCATTGTATTTTAAAATAGGTTTTATTTATCTTTTGCTTTTGTAATACAGATTTTTCCTGAATTCCCCTCTATCTTCTCTCCCCCATCTTTAAGAAGGCAAGCAATTTGATAAAGGTTATGCATGTACAGTCACGCAAAACATATTTCCATATTAGTCATATTGTGAAAGAAAACACAGATCAAAAAAAGAAAAAAAGAAAAAGAAAGTAAAAAACAGTATGCTTTGATCTGCATTCAAATTCCATCAATTCTTTTTTTAGAGGTTAGTAACATTTTTCATCAGAATTGTCTTAGAGCTTTATATATTGTTGGAAATAACTAAGTCATTCAAAGTTGATCATTGTATAATATTATTACTGTACAACAAATAATTTTTAAAAAAAAGAATAAAAGAAATAATTAGCAAAACCAATGAACACATCACAAAAATCTGTTATTATTTGTGGTATTTCACAAGTGGACCCTGCAAAGGGATGTCTGGAAAATCTCTTGTTATATCTCTTCTTTAAGCTTGTTCTTTAAAATTTCATGACATTCCATTTCAATTGTTTATGGTTATTCTTTCCATTTACATTGTTGTAGTTATTGTATACATTGTTTTTCTGGCTCTCCTTGCTTCACTTTGTATTAATTCCAATCTTTCTATTTTTGCATGTTACTGAACATTTATCATGTTCCTTACTTTTTACAACATAATACTATTCCATAACATTTGTGTACCACAGTTTGTTTAGTCATTCCCAGATTAATGGGCACCTACTTTCTTTCCAGTTCTATGATAATATAATTGCTGTAAACTGCTATAAACAGTTGGAAGTATATTGAGTCTTTTTTTCCATTAGTGACCTCCTTGGGTGTATATGCCTTACAGTGGAATCATTGAGTCAAAGAGCCACTTTGTTTGTATAATTCTAAATTGCTTTCCCAAATGATGTCATATTTAAAACCCTGGGTTAAACTGAGAAGAACCTGAAACAAATGGATAGATGGTTAAAGGTGGGGAAGATGCTTCTATATTGAGGAAAACTTCAACAATCTTCAGCTATAGCATCAGTCCCATGTTATTGAAGGAGAATACCTAATCCATCCTCTCACTCTATATATAGAGTCTGCATATTCCTTTGAGGTATCACTCCTAACTTTACTTACAGTAAGTAGTGAGATATCCAGGAGGACAAGTCCAACAGACATCTGACAATCAGAAACCAGTATTCAAGAAAGACATTAGGGTATCTAAATCTGGGTATCATTCATGTAGGGAAGATAATTAAATTCATGGAAGTGGATGAGAAAGGGTATGGGAAGAGAAAAGAAAGAGGCCCAGGATGTAGTTTCCGGGGACTCTGATGCTTAGGGTGATGAGAAATGGATGAGAATATATAAAAGCTGCTATGAGGAAGGGATCACAGGATGGAAACCAGGAGAATATAAGTGTCGTGGAACCAAATAAAAAGAGAGGATTCATAGGGAGGGAATGATCAGTAGCCTTAAAAGCTATAGAAGATCAAGAAAGAGAAAAGACTTGAGAAAAAGCCATCAGATTTAGCTTTGGTAATTTTTGAGAAAATATTTCAGTAGAACCATGAGGTTAAAGTCAGGTTTGCAAGTATCTGGGAAGGGTGGGGAAGAAGTCACAACAGTGAATATAGATTAACTTTTTCTAGGAATGTGGTAGTTAAAGAACAGAGAGAGAAAAGAACAGACATAGAGATAGAGACAGAGAGTGAGAGGAAGTCAGAAAACAGAAAGGAGACAGACAAAGAGGAGACACAGAAACAGGAGATAGAGACAGATTTTTTACAGAATCAGAGACAGACAGAAAGACAGAAATACTGAGGGATGACAAAGTCAACCAAAGGTTTTTTAGTTTGTTTGGTTTTAGGATGAAGGAGACCTGAGCTTATTGATAGGAAAATGGAAAAGATCTAGTAGATAGGGAAAAATTGAAGATGGGGGTGGAGGGGTGGGGAAGTATGCTTACTGAAAGGGCAAGCTTCCAGAGAAGACAAGGAAATGAGGTATAGCACAAGTGGAAGGGTTAGCCTTGGTAAGAAAGGCCACCTTTTTGTCAGAGACTGGGATAAAGGAGGAAAGGACAGGTGAAAATGTAGCGGGGGAGATGTGGCAGCTCATGACAGATGGTCTCAATTTTCTCTGAAAAATAAGATGTGAGGTCATCTGCTGAGGGGGTGGGGTATCACTGTAGGCTTGAGGAAAGAGGAGCTTTGCAACAGCTGCTATGGAGAGAGTGATAGTAAATCAGGAAAAAGGAAAGGGCCTGCAAAATCTGCTTCTATATATCTTCTCATCTTTTTTTGGCATGTAAAGCTCTTCACAGTCTAACACTAGCCTACCTTTCCAGGTTTCTATTACAGTAATCTCCACTGCAAGCTTTACATCTTGTCAGATTGGTGCTATTTCTGTTCCTCATATGGGACAACTCCATATGGGACAACTACCCCCTTTGGCTTTGTCATAGGCCAGACTCCGTGGCTGGAATATTCACCTTTTTCCCTTTCAACTCTTGGAAACTCATTTGGGCTCAGGTGTCATCTCCCATAATAGACTTCCTGTTTCTCTCAGGTAATGAATGAGATTCTCCCAGTTAGTGCCAATAACTTAATATTCTCTTATTTTCATACAAGTTATATCTCTTCCCTACCTCCAAGTAGAAAGAAATCTTTTTTAAAACTTTTTTTTTTAATTATTTTTATTTTCCCCAGTTACATTTGAAATAAAAAGTTTTTTGGTTATACATGTACATTAATTTTTTACATATTTCCATATGAATCATGCTGGGACATAAAAATCAGAACAAAAGGAAAAACCATGAGAAAAAAAAAAAAACAGAAGAGGAGGAAAAGGTGAAAATAGTATGTTTTGATCTACAAGTTTCCATAGTTTTCTTTGGGTTTTGTTTTGTATTTGTCTTCAAATCTCATTACCAAGATCTTTTCAGTTTTTCTATATTTTGTAAAAATTTGTAGATTGAATTGCCTAATCTCCCAGGTGTAAGGAGTCTGATAGACAGATTTCTGTAGCAACTACAATAGAAAAGCCCTGTTTGAAAATGTCAAATATGCTTATTTTTTCCTATGAATGTTTCTTTTCAGATGAGAAGATAGATCTAGAATTTAAAGGGACTTTAGAGACAGCTGGTAGTACAGTGAGTGAGAGCACTGGATGAGTTGAGAAAGACTTGAGTTCAAATCTCAACCTCAGGGCCTTCCTAGCAGTATGAGACCTCCATCAGCCTCAGTACTCTCATCTGTAAAGTAGGAATATCATCTTCCTCTTCTCTCCCAAGAGTTGTTGTGAGGATAAAGTAAAATAATATTTCAAAGCACTTGAAATATAAGTGCTAATTGTTATTTAATTCAGTCAGATGATGAAGGAAATAGGCATAGAGAAATTAATTGATTACTTAAGGTCATATAGACAGACCTGAGATCTCAACCTCTGATTTATCATCTGGCAATCACATTATTCATACATTACCAAATTTGGTGAATATCATTGAAAGGACAGTCCTCCAGAGAGGACAAGAAAATGATAGCACATAGCACAAGTGGAGGGTTAGCCTTGGTAAGAAAGGCCATCTTTATCTCAGAGACTGGGATAAAGGAGGAAAGAACAGGTGAAAATGTAGAGGGGGAGATGAGGCAGCTCATGGAATATCTACTTTGATTGGTTTGTTTCTGAACTAATCACTCAAGATTTTCTTGTTATAGCATTTTTTTCTTTGAGATTCCTGATTCTCACCACATAGTTTTGCCTGAAGTACTATTTTTGTAGAAGCAGTGTAAGACCTATTATTTAGAATTGTTGTTGTTGTGTGTCCTTTATTCTTGAAGAGGACCAAACATCAAGGAGATGATGCCATGACATACAAATAAATTGGTTTTAAGTGAGGGAGGGCTGGGCAAGATCACTGCCTCACTTTCCCCTCTAGTGCCATCTGGGTCTAGTAGCAAGATATAGATCAAGACAGCTGGAGATGGCCCTGGATGAAATGGCCTTTTTAAGTTAATGTCTTCAATAAGTCTTAGTTTCAATAATGAAGATAAGGCTGGGGCTTCCAAGGCTAGGTGAAACTTCTGGCAGTCCTCCTACCCAGAACCATGTCTCTTTTTATCTTTCCCCACCCCCCATGTAGACAGCTCCTCCCAGCCCTTCCCCCAGTCTCCCTGCTCTGTTTGCCCCCAATGTTACACCATTAACAAAATATTTGCTCTGAAGGAGTATCTTTGAAATATTTTTCCCCCAGGAATGTAAACACGGTAAGATTCCCAAAGGCTGTCTTGGGCCTCTGCAGGGAAGAAAGGAGGGACTCTTTCCTTGGAGGGAAGGGATTTATAGAGAGACCCTAATAAGAGTAGCTGGATGAAGGATGAGGTCACTAAGTAATTAAGGTGATGACCAGAGCTGTCCTCATTCTCTGGCCTTTGGAGTTAAGTAGATGTTAGGAGTTAATCAGAAGAGATAAGGAAGCTTCAGCCCAGAGATTTAGTGACTATGCCAAAATCACATGACTTGTTAATGGCCAAACTAAGCTTAGGAGAAACCCAGTTTCTTATAGATGAATTCACTGGATCATGCTGCTTCAAACGAATACCTGATGTGTTTCGTACTTGCTATATGACATTGGGTATCAATCAATGATCATGCCTTGTGTCACCCCTAAGGAGCAAGGACTCTGCTAGGTACGGAGAGTACCAAGAGATACATAAACCAGTCCCCACTCTCAGAGAAGGGCAAGCAATGTGTATATTAAGAAATATATCCAAAATATGTGCAAACCTAATAAAAAGTATTTGAGGGAATACTCTAGTAACTGAGACATCAGAAAAGGCCTTAATGTCACAGAGGGCATCAAAACTTAAGTCTAAAGGGATGAGATGAGGCCGGAGTGTGATCTAAGCATGGTATTCAATCTGTGCAAAGATGAGTAGATGGTATAAAAAATGTCAGGGTGAGTAATTGCAAAAATGCCAGTTGGATTGCTCCTAAGAACAAGTAAAGAGTATTTAATTGATAAGCCTGGAAAGGGAGGTTACAGCCAAACTGTGTAGGACTTTAAAGGCAAAACACAAGAGTTTGTATTTGTTCCTAAAGGTAATGTTGTTATTGTTCAGTTGTGTTTGATTCCTTGTGACTCTGTGAATCCATGCCATCCATAGGGTTTTCTTGGTAAAGATAGTGGAATAGATTACCATTTCCTTCTCTAGGGATTAAGGCAAATAGAGATTAAATAACTTGTCCAGCAAATGTCTGAGGCTGCATTTGAACTCAGCTCTTTCTGACTCAAGGTCCAGATCTCAGGTCTGTCTATATGACCTTAAGTAATCACTTAATTGCTGAGCTACTTAGCTGTCTCTCCTATTGATGTTGTTGTTGTCTGTTCTTTGTTCTCAAAGAGGACCATGACATCAGGGTGCAGTTTGGACCCAGAGTCAGGAAGAAGATTCCAAGAAGTCACTTGCTAAGTGAGGGATAGCTGTGCAAGGTCACCTGTCTCACTTTCTCCTCCAGAGACATCTCTGATCCATATCTGTCTCTTGTAGAGATAATGGGGAGCCACTGCAGTTTATTGCTTAAGGAAGTGACATAATCAGACATGATCTCTTTTACTTCGTTTCAATTCAGTCCTATAGAGCCTTATTAAGTATGTTACATTGTCAGGATACAAAGACAGATACAAAATAGCTCCTGCCTTTAGGACACTTACCTTCTATCTGATGGATTTGGAATGGACACAATTAAATAGATATAAAAATGCAAATAATATAATTTCAAGAGGAAAGAGCACTGCCAATTGGGGTGGTTGGAAATTGGATCAGAAAAGCTTCTTGTAGAAGATGGCAGCTGAACTAAAAACCTTAAAGAAAGCTGAGCACTCAGAAATGAAAAGAGGATTGCATTCATGCAATGAGGATTCGTTTGTACAGATCTTTAAAGTTGTAAGAGAACTTCAAGGTTTTTTAATCCAACCCCCTCATTTTATAGATAAGGAAACTAAGATCCAGGGAGGTTGTGACTTGCCCAAATTTACAGAGATCATGAATGTTTGGTGTCTGCTTCACCTAGCAGGCTTTTTCAGGCATGCCCCAGCCATGTTTCCTTTTGGTTTCCAATTCTGGAAGCATGATCAAATCAGTTCTGTCATTGTTCTTGGAAGGGAAGTGTGGTTCAGTCTATTTCCATTTGATCTGCCTGACCATCTCATAAACTTTCTGAACCAAAGTATTCTTTCTTGGTCATTTCTTCTCAATGCATTCTTTTTATTAGAATTTAGGGGGGGAAAGAAGGGAATGAACACTTATTAAAATGGCTATTATGTGCTAGGTTGCTGGGTTCTTTACATAGAAAAGCAATATAGTATCTCATTTGATCCTCACAACAATTCTGTAAGAGTGTTATTATTACCACCACCCCCCCCCCATTTTATAGTGAGAAAATAGGATAATAGAGGTTAAATGACTTGATGAGGGTCACAACGCTGGTGTCTGAGGCCAAATTTTAACTTCTCTTCCTGACTTTGGGTCTAAACTCTATCCACTGCACTCTTAGCTCTCTTGGCATAATGCAAACCTCCTTGAAAGCTGGTGCTGCCTTTGCTTTTTTTTTTGTATTTGTACAAAAGTACAGTAGACTGATACACAAATTGTGGTAGTATTGATTTGGTTTTGGTTCCTGAACTGGAAAGAGAAGGAAGGCTTGGCAAGACAGCCAGGTAATTGAAAAGAAGATGGTTAAGGAAGGAAGAATAATGAAATAAGACTGGAGCTGGCCTAGAAATATTAATATAATGTGGACATTCTGGAATTGAGAGAACTAAGTCCTCCAGGATATATTGTCTGGTCTGGGTGAGGAGGTGATTAGTGAAAAAATGAAGGAGAAACACATATAGGGAAGAAAGGGACATGAACAAAGCTCACTAGAGCTTTGTCTAGATACAAGTCTAGATAATTCCAAAACGCTTCTTTAAGAAATAAAGAACAATTTAAATAGTGGGTGGAATCTTAAGTACCCATGGATAGTTCTTGCCAATATAATAAAAATGACAGGACCACTCTAGCGATAGGGGAGCCACCTGTCCCTTCACCCAGACATGGTCCTTAACAGACCACCAAAGTTAACTTAAAGATTTATGGATATACCAATCAAACTACCTAAGACAATTTATAGATTTAAAGATATACTCATCAAATTACAAAGGTGTATTTTACAGAACTAGATAAAATAATGACAAAATTCATTTGTCGGAACTAAAGATCTAGATTATCATGGGAAATAATGAAAATAGATATGAATGACGAAGGAATACTATATCTAGAACTCAAACTAATATATTAGAAAGCATCAAAATCATTTTGTATTGGTTAAAAATTATAAAAGGAACAGATTACATAAAGAACAGAAATAACTGGGTCTGATGAATCAATCTTTAATAAACCCCAAAACATGAATTATTTGAAAAAGAATCTTCTATTTGATATTAAGTCCTGGGGGAAATGGTAAATACTCTGACAAAAGTTAGATTTAGGCTAACATCTTATGCCATTGTTGCTATTCAGTCATGTCCAATTCTTTGTGACCCTATATGAGATTTTCTTGGCAAATATACTAGAGTGGTTTGCCCTTTCCTTCTCCAGTGGATTGGGCAAACAGTGCTTAAGTGACTTACCCAGGATCACACAGCTAGTAGGTGTCTGAAGCCCCAATTTTAACTCTGGTCTTCCTGATTCTAGACCTAGAGTTCTATCCATTGAGCCACCTAACTATGCTATATTCCATAATAAATTCAAATTTGATTATTGTATTGATTGTATGTGCCATCAAAAAATTAGAAATGAAGAGGTATGGGCCATTTGGTTTTTTCATCCTGATATTCTTTGTTCTCCTTTTGCCCCACATTCCACTATTTGTAGGCCTGGAAATATATATGATGTATTGGGATAAAGAATAGTGAACTTAGTGCATTATCTGTATATTTCTAAATGGGAATATTGAAGAAGGCCAGGGTGGTAGAAATCTGATTGCAATGATAAACACTGTATACATATCTACAAGGATGCTTATCCCCTCATCTTTAAAGCAAAGGTCCTTAACCTTTTTTTTTTTTTTCATGGACTCCTTTGACAATCTGATGAAAATTTCTCAGAAGAGGGAATAATATGAATTCTTGTAGAGTCAATAAGATCTTCCAAGGCAATCCCAATAAACTTTGGATAGAAAACGCCAGCTGCATCCGGAAAGAATTATGGAGATTGACTATAAATCAACACATGCTATGTTTACTTTTTTTTTTTTCCTTTCTTGTGGTTTTTCCCTTTTGTTCTGATTTTCTTTCCCAATATGATTCACAAAGAAATGTATTATTTTAAAAAGTTAATATACTAATATAATCAGAAAGAAAACAAAACACTTAATTAAAGAGAGAGAGAGAGAGAGTTAAGAAGACCTGAGTTTACGTCCTGTCTCAGATACATACTATGTGATGATCATGGATAGTTATTTAATTCTCCTTAGCTTTGGCTTCCTTATCTGTAAAATGGGGATAATAATTGTATTTACCTCACAGGATTATTGTAAGGATCAAATAAGGTATTATGTATAAAATACTTTATAAACTATAAAATGAATATGAATGACAGTTATTATTAAGGTTTTCAAATGCATAAAATTAAAATGTAAAGTATTACAAAGGAAACCAATGGTTGGTGAAAACAAAAATGTATTTCTTCTCATCTATGAATCTCTGGTGTTGATGAACCCTAGGGTAAGAATTCTTGCTCTAAAAGGTTCTTAATCTTTAGAGGAGAAATCTTTCTCCTCTCATTACTCTGGCAATCTAGTTGTACCCAAATCTCTAAATCAAAATAGTACTGAAAGAAGAGTCCCAGATCACTTAATGTTTACCTGAGTGTAACCCGGGGCAGGAAGGAAAGAAATGAAAGAGTCTTTAGTCACTCTTCTAGAGTCCTTATGACCCCAAAGGAATGTTCAGAGGGGGTTTCTGGCCAGTGTCTGTCTTCCTCCCCCTCCCCAACACTCACTGCTCATTCTGAGGAGGAGAAATGTAATCAAACTCTGTAGGGAACTCTTGGAGAGAATTTGAGAGAGCTGGGTGAATTGGGGTAGGGGGAGGGGAATAAGTATCTCCTCCAACCTTTTGAAAATTCCCCTGGACCAGCTCTTTCTTTCCTGGAGCCTGGTTGGCTAACTGCTGGGGGGTCCCTCCCATTCTTTGCCTCCTTCCTTGCCCCACAGAGGCCTTAAATTCATTTGGCTTGACCTGGTGTTAATTGATGTCTCCCTCCTTTAAATTCCTGCAGTACTCACAGACTGTACCACACACTTTAGCACTTGATCACTCTCTGTCCTATATGATTCAATATTAGTCCGTGTGTGGGAGGCTTTCCTCTTTAAACAGACTAAGAGAATAGAGCCTGAGTCACAAAATCATAGAACCACAGAGTTGGAAAGAACCTCAGAAGCTACCTCATCCTCTCCACAACTGAAGAATTCACTCTGTAATATATTAGATACTTCATCTAAAGTTTGTGCAAAGACCTCTACTGAAGAGAAATCACTGCCTCCTAAAGCAGCCTACTCTACTTTCAGATAGGCGAGGAGTGCAGTTTTCCTCCAATCCAGTCTAAATCCTTTTGTATCTTCTACTCATTGCTTAAGATTCTACCTTCTGGGGAAAAAATGAAACAAATTTACTTCTTCTCCCATATGTCAGTCCTTCAGATACATGAAAGGCAGCTAGATGGCATAATGGATAGAGCTATGGACCTGGAAGTAAGAAGACTTGAGTTCAAATGTCTCAGATACTTACTGACTGTATGACTGTGGGCAAGTCACTTATAAGACCTATCTGCCTCAGTTTCCTCGAGTATAAAATAGAGATAATAATAGCATCTACCCTCCAGGGTTTGTGCTCAAATTTAATCGGATACTATTTGTACAGTGTTTTACAAATATTAAAGTGTTATATAAATATCAACGATTATTATTATTTGAAAACAGATATCAGGGTATCTCTTTTCTCATGTTTTCAATTAGTTCTCTTAAAATGTGGCACCCAGAACCAAGGACAATCCTCTAGCTTGTATCCAGTACAAAGGCAGCTAAGTGACATAGTGAATAGAACACTAAGTCTGGAAGACATTAGTTTAAATTCAAAATCAAACATTTTCAAAGTACATCATTTTGGACAAGTCACTTAACTGCTGCCTGCCTCAGAGTCCTTTATTATAAAATTGGTTGTTAATGAAGATCAAATGAGACAATATTTGTGAAGGGTTTAGCACAGTGCCAGGCACACAATAGACATTTAATAAATTCGTGTTCCCTTCGTTTTCCTTTCCCTTGACTGTAACTAGCCTCTTTAGACTGCCCTCTCAATGCAACCCCAGCTTGCATTAGCATTTTTGGTTAGCATATCACAGTGATAACTTATAATGTACTTGTTCTCCCAATATCTCTCAACTCTGAACTGTTTATCTGCCTCTTCAATCTTGTTCTTGCAAAGTTGATTTTTTTAAAAAAGTTTTTTATTTAAAGAATATATGTTAAGATAGTTTTTGACATTCATCCTTGCAAAACCTTGTGTTCAATTTTTTTCTCCCTCTCTTCCCTTTCTCCCTTCCCCTGGTTAGCAAGTAATCCAATATATATTAAACATGTGCAATTTTTCTGTACGTATTTCCACAATTATCATGGAAGTTGATATTTTTAACCTGAATAATACTATTAAGTTTTATTTTATTAGGTTTAGCCCATTATTTCATCCTGTTCAGATATTTTTACATCCTCTTGTCCATTGTATTAACTTCTCCTCTTAGCTTTGTGTTATCTGAAATGTACTTTTTCCAGCTCACTGATATTGTTATTGTTATTTTTGTTTTCATTTGTGTCTGTCCTTCAGTGACTTCATTTTGGATTTTCTTGGCAAAGATAATAATTTGCCTTTCCTTCTCTGGCTAATTTTGCAGATGAGGAAACTGAGGTAAACAGGGTTAAGTGATTTGGCCAGGATTACCTAGCTAGTAAGTATCTGAGACCAGCAGAAAACTCAGAAAGAGATGAGTCTTCCTAATATCAGGTCCAGGGGACCTGATTTTTTAAATAAAAAAACTTTTTTACAAAAATCAACTTTGCAAGAACAAGATTGAAGAGGCAGATAAACAGTTCAGAGTTGAGAGATATTGGGAGAACAAGCACATTATAACTGCTAAAAATGTTAAAATAGCACAGGACCATTGGGCATTTTACTAGAGACATAGAAAGAAAATCAGAGAATCTGAATTTGGATAATTCTGACTTCATTACTTGTTATCTGTATGACTTTTAGGCAAGTCATTTAACTTTTCTGAACATGTTTCTTCATGGTTAAACGGTCTCAGAGAGCCATTCTATTTCTGATTCTATAATTCAATGGCCTACCAAGGTGACATCAAACCACTAATACATTTTCTTTGGATGCAGTCATTTTACCAGCTCCAAAAATAGCCTCATCCATGAAAATATCATAGTGACTTTCTCAAAGGCTTTCTTTTTCTTTTGGCCAGACAATCAGCAACAGATCACACCTACTAGGTGTCAAGTATCTGAGATTTGAACTTGGGTCTTCCTGACTCCAGGACTAGTGCTCTGTACCTACCTGTCCCTTATCAAAGGTTTTCCTAAAAAAACAGAGAGGAACTCTGAGTCTCTTCCTTTGCCTCTTTAACCCATAGCTTAGTGGACAACAAGGCCGAACAACAGGATCTGCTTAGGGAAAACTTTAATAAAAACCCCCTGGCTTCAAGTGATGTTCCTATGCTTAATGAAGACAGTATGTTCACCACAAGGAGAAAGAGTTTAGCATGAAGTTTAGCAAAGTACTTATATTTGAAATGTATAGTTTTCCTCTTTGGGTCACTGGGTACTGGGGAGGTGGGAGAGTACAATGGAAAGTGGATGGAACTTGGTCATAAGATTTAAAATTTGAATCCTAGTAGTTTTACTACTTGTGTGACTAAACCTCAGCTTCTTTATCTGTAAAATCAAGGATTTAGCTTTGATGGCCCTTGAGGTAAACCTTTCCAGCTCTAAATTTATGATCCAACTGAGACTGAGAAGCATCACTTTATCATACCACGCTTTGTCATGTAATTTGAAGAGTTATTATTAGGAGACAAGATACTACTTGCTTTCCAGAGCACTACATATGCCCAGGAGGAACAATTCCTCTGTTCCAGCTCAGACAGAAAATGCTTATTACCTCATTCCTGTCTGTGCAGTTAATTTTTGAAACACAAAATCCCCATAAAATATCTGGCTGAGAACATCTTCCCTCAATTTCTGTTTCTACTTACTACCTGGTATATCAAATGGTTCTGGTCTATTCTTATCTCCCTCCCTTAGAATTCCCATTACCCACAGAGAAATCGGGACATAATCTTACATCACACCAGATTCTGTCATGCTCTCTAATATTCCATGGATAAATCTCTCTCTCTCTCTCTCCATTAGAGTAATGAACTCCCAGAACCAATGCCCCAGTAGGATGTAAGTCATATATGTACCTCTATACACGGGCACATAGGAAGCCTCAATGTGTACTTCAACAAACAATTATTAAGCACTTACTAAGTTTAAGGCATTGTTCTAGGAATAGGGAATGAAGATGAAAAGCAGAATTGACCTCAAGGCACTTCCACTCAAGGTAAAAAGTGACTGAGGGAAAGAGGCAAACTAAGTTGGACACAGAAGATTAATCAATTGTTTCCCTGAAATAGTTTAATTTTAAACACTACATTTATTACAATACTAACAATTCAACCAACAATATTTATATTTCTAAGAAAAAAAATTGCTTTAATCAGACTTTCCCAGGAATCTGGACTTGGGTCTTCTTAGTAATTTCCTACAAATTAGGGATGTTCAGGAACACAGGATTTAGGATCTTAAAGCTTAAGGCCTTAGAAATGATTTAGTCAAACCATTTTGTTTTGTAAATGAGTCTCAGACAGATAAATTGACTTGTTCAACGTTATTCAGGTATATATCATCCTTAGTTAACATCTCAAGCCTTGTTGGACAAATTACTATGGAATTTCAGTTCTTCGCCCCCCTCACCCTTCCTGCCCTGCTTCTATAAGCAGGGGCTGGGGGAAGGGGGTGCTTTTCTTTGCTGAGCACCTTCCATTAAGGGAGTTTTAGAGGCCCCATTAAGCTGATGAAAGGAATCCAGTCTGAACAGGTCTCAATGCTGGAGCTTGTCCGCCTCTGAAGATGAAAGGCTGTTTGTGTGCAGACGGGGGAAGGGGGGGCTTAGGGAGTGGCCCCTCCCCATCCTGGGGCATACATAGTCAGGCTCAGACCACCTGCATCTGGGCTCAGGATGGGGTAAAAACAAGTTTGCAGCCCTGGGAGCCCCAGGCCAGGGAAGGTGCTTCTCCTTCCTTCCAAACTTGCTTGGGGTCGGGATCCAATAAAGGAATCTGATTGGCTGTGGCTCCCCAGAAGGAGGGAGGCTAAGAGTGGGAGAGGAAGGACAATAAAGTGCTGAGCAGAGCCTTGCTGAGCCCACGGAGCTGCCACCCATTACTGGCTGGCTGACAGGCCTGGACTTGGCCTAGACCTTCCCTCAGAATAAGAAATCAGATTCTCCCTTTCTCCCGCTTTGCTTTTTTCTTGGAGGAGGTTAGGGGGGAGGGGGCAGTGGAGGGGGCCAACAGCTTGTGAAACAAAGATTTCCTTCTGCTGCTGTTTTTGTGGTCAGCTCGCCTTGCTGATACCTCTCAACCACGCAAAGATAATCCACCCCCTTCCCAAACTCCAGCTCCTGCTGTTCCCTCCCAGGGGAACCGAGCCTGCGAGTAAGCTCCCCCCCCATACTGGTCAGAGCTAGCTTTACCAGGAGAAAGCCATCAAATAGTACGATGCAAAGTGCAAGGGGAAGACTCCCACCAGCTCCCTAAAATTTCACTATTAGAGTTTTATTCCTTTCAGGGAAAGCACCAACTTCTACCGGTATCTCTGTTGAAGTACAAATTCAGCGGGGAGGTCGAATTTCTTTAATTCCCAGAGAATCAGTGTATACTGAACATTTTTTTTTTGAGTCAAGGAGGGACCTTGAGAATTCTCAAGGATCGCTAGAAGCTTTGATATGGCTCAATTAAGGGAAGGGAGAGTTCACAGATGAGTTAAAGGCTAGGGGTCTCTGAAGACAAACTTCCTGGGTTTCCCAGTTATTCCTAGTTTAGTCCCATTCTCCATGTCATCCCTGGACCCACTGTCTGCTTGGCTCTCGATCACAAGCCAAGGGCCAAAGTGAAATGAGAAATGTCCATTTCTAACAACCCCACTTTTTGTAAAGGGTTTAAGTCAAATCTCTTTAAGCAGCTGAGCAAACTTAACAGATGGTGACCCCCTCACACAGTTCCAGGCCTGTCCTTTCCTCTTGTGGAAGTAGTGAAAAGAACAATGGGTGGGAAGCCACTTACTTTCAGGATGATCTTGGGCAAGGAACTCTAAGCCTCAGTTTCCTCATCTGTACAAAAGAAATAATAATACTCACTTTACAGGTTTGATATTCATTTCAAATTATAATGTACATAAATTGCTTTATAATTGTAAAATGTGGTAGCCATTATTATCATTATTTTCATGAACATTATTATTCTGCACATGGTTTCTCTTTATTTAAAAAGAATGGAAACCAGAAGCCAACTAGATCCTCCCTGAGACTGTCTACACAGAGGTCAATAACCAAGGAACAAGGAACCCGGCCAGGAATGTCAGCCTTGCTCACCTTCCAAATAAAATTTCTTTTGGAAAAAAGAGATTCAGGGAAAAGAAGAATTTTCTCTCTGCCAGACCCCCATGTGTTGTTTTCTCTGGGAGCCTGTTGGACTCCCCAGGCATACTATTGTACCCTGAGTGTCTCAGCCCTGTCTGGTGCTTCATATGAACAATTGCTCAAATGGAATACATGCTCTCTCATTCACTCATAGGTTCCAACATTTAAAAACCAAACCAAGAACTACCTCATCCAAGAAATCTTCCTCAACCCCTCCAGATGTTAATGGTCTCTGGCCCTCATGTAGCAAGCACTTTGAACCTCTTGAATTCTCTGATTCCAAATTAGTTAGGATTCTAGTTATTTGTGCATATTCCCTTCTAGACTGTCACCTTCCTGAAGACAAGGCCTGTATCTTGTCTAACTTTGTATCTCTTTGTGACCCAGAAATTTTCTCATAGTATATACTGAAAAAATGTTGTTGAATAAATTGTGTTGAAATGACGTGATTCAGCTAGTTCCAATAGACTTGTGATGGAGACAGCCATCTGCAACCAGAGAGAGGACTACGGGGACTGAATGTAGATCACAACAGAGTATTTTCACCTTTTTTGTTGTTGTTTGCTTGATTTTTTTCCTTTTTGATCTTGTTTTTCTTGTGGATCATGATGATTGTGGAAATATATTTAGAAGAATTGCACATGTTTAACCTATTTTGGATTACTTGCTGTCTAAGGGAGGGAAATAAGGGGAGGAGAAGGAGAAAAATTTGGTTTTGCAAGGGTGGAATGTTGAAAACTATATATGTATTTTGAAAATAAAAAGCTATTATTAAAAATGAATAAATTGTGTTAAATTAAAGCACCCAGCTTCTCCCTCTCCCTCCCCCAACTGTGACCACTCTGACCACACATACAGATACCACAGTGCAGTACAGATCTGCCTCATCCATCATGTTTACTCACCCCACTGAATGAATGGAGACATCTTGCTCTGGAATGCAATAGGCAAAGAAAGTAGCAATAAATCCAGGGCCTCTCCCTTCCCCTTTCAGGCTGGTGTAGGGTTGTATCAGGCATTCTGCCTCTGAATTGAGAAAGATGGAAGGGAAAAGGAAAAATGGTATTGTAGCTTTATTGGGGGAGCAGGGGTAGGGAGGAATGATAAAGCTGACAGAAGAGACATGTGTGGTGTGTGTGTGTGGGTGTGTGTGTGTGTGTGTGTGTGTGTGTGTGTGTGCTGGGGTTCTGTGACTCTCTGACTTGCTGCTACTTTCCCAGTCTCATGGGGCAGTTCACACTGGACAAAGATCAGAAATCAGTCTTTTCTCCTGGTGTTGCTGGAGCCACAGTAACCCAGTAACCATTCAGAAGAAGTAGTCTTGTGTAGCCAAAAGGGCAGTGAGCTGGAAGTCAGCATCTCTAGGGCCTTAGTCCAGGCTCTGCAACTAACCAATAGCACATTCTCTGCCAAGATACTGCCCCTCCCTGAGGCTTACTTTCCTCATTTGTAAAAATGAAAGGTCTTTCTCCAAGATGGACATTTTCTCAGACAAAATGGGGGCTGAAACACATCTAGAACTGGATGCTTCACAAGGGGTTGCTAAAGTCTGTTTTAATCTGCTGTTGCAGGCCAGTTGAGCATTTACATCACAGAGATCAGTAAAAGCTACAATTCTGGGTTTGATTTATTATTTTGTTGATTGTCTAGATTTAAAATGGTAGAGAAAATTTTAATAATACAGATAAAATTTAAAACTGCCATGTGTTTTTTTTTTTCTCCCCAACAAACTGGTTGTTAAATATTTATCAGCACACCACTGCCTGTAGGTATCTCAAACCCAACCTAACTAAAATAGAGTTCGTTGTCTTCCTCTTTGCCTTCCCCCATGCCCTCCCACCATCACTCCTCTTCTGAGCTTTTCTATTTCTGTTTAGAAAATCACCATCCTTCTAGTCACCTAGTTTTGAAGCCTTCACTCACTGCATATCTAATCAGTTCCTAAATCTTGTCTTTTCTAATTCCATATATTTTGCATCTATCTTCTTCTTTACACTCACATAATACCTACCCTAGTTTAAACACACATCTTTTGCCAAGATTATTCCAATAAACTCTTCATTCCTTCCTCCACCTACTTACCAAAGTGATTCCCCCCGCCCTCCCCAGCCAAAACACAGTCTTAAACAAATAACTATTTTCTTTCTCTTCAGTAAACACCCGTGATTCTCTTTTCTCTGTATTCTATATTCTCTATATATCCTCTAGGAACAAATCTAAAATGCTTTTGTTTGGCTCTTAAAGCCTGACCCTTTTCCTACTTTTTCCAGTCTTTCTACATTTGACTCCCCTCTATGCACTCTTCTGGTCAGTTAAACTGTCCTATTGTCTGTTTTTCCCACAAGATTTATATATTTCCCATAATACCACTTTCCCACTGGCTGTCCCCTATTCCCCAATGCTCTTTCTCAAAGACTTCCTTCTAGATTCAGTCAAGCACTGGGGAACTCCCCAGGGCCTTTCCCTCCAAGTTTATACTTTGGATATTGTATGTATGCCCTCATCTTCTTCATTTGAAGATAAGCTTTCTGAAAGCAGGGATTGGCTTTTTTTTTTCCGGGTTTCCTCAGCATTGAATAGGATGCCTGCACATATAATAGTTAATATTTACATAACGTTTTACATATGTTATCTCATTTGATTTGCTCCTCACAATAACTTTGCAATAGAGGTGATAATCTCATTCTCACTTTACAGATAAGGAAACTGAGGCTGAAAGGTGACTGGCCCAATGCTACATAGCTAGTAAGTGTCTGGGGCAGAATTTGAGCTCTGGAACATTTCTTTATTCTTCTTCTTTTCATTCTATAATATCTAGATACCACCATAATTAATATAAACACTTTTTAAAAAGTTTTTGTTAATATTTTTTTACTCTAGTATTCTCCTCCATTTTCCAATGAACCATCTCACACAAATTGTTTAGTTGTTTAGTTATGTCTTTCTCTTCATGATCTCATTTGGGATTTTATTGGCAAAGATACAGGAATGCTTTGCCATTTCCTATTCCACTAGATTAAAGCAAACACAGGTTAAATGACTCCTCCAAGGTTACATATCTAGTGAGTGTGTGAGGCCAGATTTTAGCTCAAGCATTCCTAACTCCATGCACAGAACTTTATCTAGAGTCGCTTAATATCTTTTGAAGACAAAAGAGACAGAAAGAAATAGGGGGGAAAAAGTCTGCATAACTGATCAATATACCAAAAGAAATCTGAAAATATGTACAATATATAATACTTGTGGAACTCCCAATTCTGAAAAGGGATGATATAATTGTTCTCCTCATAATTCTGGGCCATGCCTTTTTTTTTTTTTTTTTTTTTTTTTTTGAATAATTTTTCAATATCCACTTTTAATTTTTTTGGTTGTGTGATCATTATTTCCTTTTCCATTGTTGTCATTGTGTGCTGATTCTATTTACTTCACTTTAGATCAGTTTATGCAGATTTTTCACTATTTCTCTGTATTTATAGCACCATAATATTTCATTATAACAATGTACTAATTTGTTTAGCCATTTCGCAATTGATGAACATCACTTACATGTCATTGCATCACCTACTTGATGTCATTGTCATCTTAAAAAATGGTGGAGAAATAATAACTTTGCTTCTAATTCTTTACTATTATAAAGATTGATGCTAGAAATATTTTGGTGTATATGAGTACTTTCTTCTTATCAATTGCCTCCTTCGGATATAAACCTAATCCTATGGGACTTCTGGATCAAAGGATATGAACATTTTAGTCACTTTATTTGCATCATTTTCCATCATAACTCCATCAACAATGCACTAGTGTACCTGTCATCCCACAGCTCTTCCAATATTGACTTTTCCCATCTTTTGTCATCTTCACCAATTTACAGAGTATGATGTAAAAACCTCAGGATTATTTCAACTTGAATTTTTCTTCTTATTAGTACTTAGAGCATTCTTTCATAGGGTTACTAATAATTTGCAATTCATTTGAGAACTTTCTGTTCATATCTTTGACCATTTATCTATGACTTTTTGCCTTGTACATATCTGTTAATTGTCTGTATATCTTAAATTCCAAATTCTTATCAAAGAAATTTGATACAAAGATTTTTCCCATTCAACCGGTTCACTTCTTATCTTAAGTGCATTCACTTTGTACAGAAACTTTTCAGTTTTGCATAATCAAAGTTATCTATTTTATCTTCTGTGCTTGCCTGTATTCCTTATTTCTTTAAGAATATATCTACTCATAGACATGAGAGAAACATGATCTTTTTCACTTCTAATTTTTAAAAAGCATGGTCTTTAACATTAAGGTGTTAGGCTAAGCTGATTATTCCTGTTTTTTCCACCAACTTTTATCAAATAGGGAGTTATTTCTCAGGTCATTTATGTTTTCTGGTTTATGGGAAATTAGATTATTGAGTTCTCTTGTTTCTTTTCCTTTTCCAATCTGTTCCATTGATCTATCTATTTTTTAACTAGCACCAGATGGTTTTGATAACTGCTGCTTTATAATGTAGGTTGAGGTCTGAAAGTTCCATAGTAGTTCCATACTTGCTTGTAGATTGAGTAAAGTTTGAAGGAAATGAAATTCCAATTCATATTGTGAATTTTAGACATTGTTATATCCTCAGATGTCTTTGAGGTATCACAGAGTAGGGCTTGGAATTACTGTTCCAATGAGGTAAAAGTGGAAATTTTTCTTCTGTTCTCTGAATACTTCAAAGGATTTGCTTCTAGTCTTTGGCTAGTTTTGCTATGCTTCTCCACTCTCCATTCCCTCAGTTCTCCTGCGTGGAATCCCTTTAATAGTATAGAAAGCTTGTTCATTCTATAACCTGGGATCAGGTTTAGTCTACAAATGTGTCTGGGGAAAGAGAGCACAATGATTGATGGTCCTATACATTTGGATGCAAGTACAAGTAAAACACCAATTGTTCTGAAAAAGATCTATGGTTTTCATGACATCCTATGTTCCTGGATGTCTTTTAACCCCAAATCCATCCTGCATCACAATGTTCATTATCTCCTGCTACTTTCTAGTATAAAACTAACACTGAAGCTACGCAAGCTCAAGATGGGTCTGTAGTTAATATGGTAGTGCAAAAGGCGAATGAAGTTGAAGGCGTCATAATCTCCAAGAACTGGCAGGTGATAATCCCCCCATACCATATGCTTATCAAACTCCATCTGAAGCTCTGTGCCCCAATTTAAGGACACTGAAGACTGGAGAGCATCCAGCAAGGCAACCGGAGAAGTGAAGGGTCTTGAGTCTGTTGTAAATTAATTGAAGAAACTGGATGTATTTAGCCAAGAGAAGACTCTGTAAGAATCCTCAAGTATCTGGAGGGTTGTTATGAGGGGGACTTATACTGTTTTAGCTCCAGAGGACTGAACCAGGAATAATGAGAAGTTGCAAAAACAAATTATCTTTGCAGTTAGGTAAAATATCCTAGCAATTAAAACTGCTCCAAAACAGCTTGAATTGTCTCAAGAATGGTTACTCCTCTTTGAGGGCTTTTGGGCAGAGGCTGAATGACCAATTCTCATGTGGTCACCTTCTCTGTGGCTCTTACAGTGGTCTCCTGCTCAGTTCTGGCCAAGGTAAGACCTACACCAGGCAACCGGCTTAACTTGATCAAGAAACCCGGAATTTTATTTCCCTCCAATCTGGCTAGAATGACTTTACTCTTCATTAATGCAAATGCTCAGCATTCTCCCCTGCCCGCCCTCCCCCCCCCCCTTCCCCCTCACCCAACACGCCCTTTATTTTTCCTGATTTCAGCATTTTGGGGCTTGTGAAATATTTATTGTTTTAAATATTAGACAGCCTTTAATGAAGGAAAAGTCTATCAAGCTTAAATTGTGATGGTAATGCCTTAGGGAACGGAAGGTATTTTAGATTTCTTAAATTAACGCATCATTTCACAAAGACTCACATGGAGTGGAAATATGGGATTCATGATTCAGTTAACAGTCATTCATGGGAAACAATTTATAATTATGGGACAAAAGTTATTAAGCTATTAATATCCTTTGACCCAGAGATCTTATTACTGGGCATATGCCTCAAGGAGATTAAAGAAGGAAAGAAATGCTATACATATATTAAGATATTGAAAATAGGATTCTGTGATAACAAAACAAAATAAAATCCTAAATAAACAAGAATCTACATGTCTAGTGGACAAATTGTGATCTATGAAATACAATGGTCCTTTCTGAAGAGTATAAGAGAAATAAAAGAAGATTCATATAAACTCTTGTGAGTGATATCAACAAACCCTCCCCCAAAAGTATATACTATGAGTAAATATAATGCAAATGAAAATGCTAAAAGAAAGTCAATCTTAAATTAACTGAAATGATCAATCTTGACCTGAGAGATTAAATAATAAAATATACTAGTTGGGAGAGAGGTGAAGATTTATGGGGACAGGATATTGAATACACTGTCAGACATGGTCACTACATTATCTAGCCTTTATTTCCTTGGCCTATAGGTCAATTATATATATATATATATAAATTAGCTCATATATGCCTCCTATTTTTTTAGACTTTTGATTTTGGTTTATTGTATCTTGCTGTCTCATGAAGTTGTTGATTTCTTCTTCTAGTTTTCAGGAAGTCCCTTATCACTCTCTTTTCTAAGTTACTTTTCCTTTCTTCAATTCTTTCTTCAAGAGCATTTATTTCATTTTTAAATCTCCCCCTGCATTTCTTCTAAATATTCATGTAGGCCTTACAGAAAATTTATTTCCTCCTTTTTTTATCTGCTCATAGTTGTTACAGTTATTCCCTTCTTCTTTGCAGTGGATTTTAATTTTTTAAAAATAATTTCTTTTGATACTACTCAATATCTTTTTTGCTTTATTAATTTCTCTAGCTTTAGTTCCTGCTTTGGGGTTTTGTTGTACCAGAGCCAGGCTCTACTCCTCCACTATAACTTGGTCACTTTCTTGCATTTTATCTCTTACTGCTGGTTCCCACCCACGTGGTCACTTTCTCGTATTTGACTCTTACTCCTGGTTCCTACCTCCAGAAGAGGACCTTGTATGGTATCTCAGGACAGTGATAAGGACTTTAGATCCCTGAGATGTCCTACACCAATTCATGCTTATACTAGTTGTTGCTGCTCCACAGGACTACTAAAAACTCTACTTCTCTATTATGGGTTCAACCATCCTAGGACTTTCTTTACTCTTTGCCTCTGGACAAAACCCTGTAGACAACACACGTTTGGGTCCTTCTCAGATTGTGTTGAGAGACCACAGTCTCGTTTGTCTACTTCGGAGTTGGCTTTGCCAGCAGCTCTTTCCTATTGCCTGTGGGCTGCTGGCTGACTTTTTGTGAGAGATTCTGAGGAGGAATTTCTCATTAGCTTTCTTGATCATTGTTTATTCTTGTGAGAATTTTAATTTTTTTCTGGTGTAGGTGTGGGGGAGTTGGCCAGCCTGCCTGTGTTCTGGCAACTACCTTAGCTGGAAGTCTCACTTGGCCTTTTTAAACTGTTTTTTTCTTTTCCTTTGTTACAAGGAAAGATTCAATGTAAGGGTGGGGTATGCATGTATGTATATATATAGAAATGACTAATGTGAAAATAAAAAAGCATTAAAGGATATCATTATTATTTTTAAAAGTTGTTCATGGGAAGCAACAGAAGATTCTAAATTCATTTGTCTCTCCAGAGTAAAATAAGCCTCCCCAGAGCTGCCTTAGCTTACAGGAGCTATGGTTATAGGCCTTGGGCCATTGCCCACTTTCAAAGAGCCACCCAGAAAAAATAATACAACACCCCCATTCCCTGAATGCAATCTTTTTATTTAAAAGAAAAAAAAAAACCTTTCATTTTATTATGATCTTAACAATTCTCAACAAACGTTCCAATATACAAATTGCAAATAAGGATATGTAATCATGTTACATTTAATTTGATTTTTTTGAGCATATATTCTATTTAACAAAATTACTCTGTTTATGTCCTTTTCTGGATTTGGTTTTGTTTTCTTTTATTCTTTAATCTTTTTAATAGGAGTCACAAGATTCCACATGCTTGTTCATTCCACAATCCTTGAAAAGGTTCCCAATGCAAATTCTCCTGAGATTCAAAGTAGTGTAACTGCAATTCATTGCATCTTGGAGGAAAAAATACTGAGTTTTGGTCAGAAGGCCTGAATTCAAAGTCCAGTTCTGTTACTTTAGGCAAATTATTTAAAATTTTCTGAATCTCACAATTTTGTCTTCTGTCAAATGGGAATAAGAGTTGGAATTCCTACTTTAAAGGGCTGTAATAAGGGGGCAGCTAGATGGCTCAGTGGATAGAGCACCAGCCCTGAAGTGAGGGGGACCTGAGTTCAAATCTAGTCTCAGACACTTAACGCTTCCTGGCTGTGTGACCCTGGGCAAGTCACTTAATCCCAATTGCCTCAGGGGAAAAAAAAAAAAGGCTGTAATAAGAACCAAATGAGATAATGTAAGTAAAATTCTTTGTAAACCATCAAATGCTAGACAAATGAGCTATTTACTAGTGACTCATTTAGGAATCTGAGAGGCGGTTTTAAGCGGGGTGGGGAGGAAACAGGCAAAGACTAGGTACCTGAAGGGAGGAGGGAGGATGAGTCAGGGGTGAGCAAGGGCTGTGCAAAGGAGAGAATGGGGTTCTGGTCATCATTTTTACCACCAGTGGCTTTCCAAAAGCTGGCACACACAGCGCCTCAAAGCAGATAGTCAGAACCCCCGTTGATAGGGCATTTAAAGATTTACAAGATGTTTTCTTCCTTGCCATCCTGTGAGGTAATGCAAATATCATTAGCCTTGTTTGACAGATAAGGAAACCGAAAGGCAAAGAAGTGGAGCGACTGCTCTCTGCTCACTGGTGAATGCAGCCTGTTTCCAGAGGCTTGGGGGCCCCAACACACAGTAGGGAACAATGTGGTCTCCTTGGCTGACAGATCACGAGGTGCGGGGTGGTGGGGCGGCCAGATTGCCCAGGGAGTGACCCGAAGCTCACCCCATACTCCGTGTCTCCAAGGGAGAGGATTTCCTTGTACCGAACTTGTTCCTTTTCAAAATACAATGGTTTTCCAGGCCTGTGCTGGTTTGCTCTTTGCTCCCTGGCTTTCCCGGGCCCTCACACCGATGACTGTGTTGACCACAGCTGGCCCAGGCCTTGGGTGAGTGAGGGGGGTTGGAGAGAGCCTGCCCACTCTTTCAGGCTGGATGCAGCTGAGTAGCAGCTTCTGTCTGCTCCTCTACCTTCTTGCCAGGGTCAACAAGTTTCCACTCTGAATTCTGAGCCCTGGAATGCAGAAACCAGCCTGGCTGGGAAGGCTCACAAGGGGGTTTGGGATCACTCCAACTGCCAAGGGTTTCGTGTCTTAGGAAGGGGTGTCATACTGGGCCTTTTCCCAAGAGTAGGGCCTGTTAAACCACCCAACATGTAGGGAGTCCACCTAAAGAATTTAGGGGCTACTCAATGTGTAGGATTGTGGAGGATAAAACTAGTTCTAATGGTTGGCAATTATGAAGAAGTGTGTTTTGGCCAGATAGAAGAAATAACATCCTCTAAGGTTTCTAAAAATGGAATGGGGTTGTTTAATCAGGTAGTAAATTTTCCATCATGACAAGTATTCACCATGTTGATTTTTCACCTGCTTCTCCTTTCACCTGCTTCACTTTACTTCATAGTAAATATGTAAGTAATCATATCCCAGTAAGGCTAGGAACATAGTAGGTATTTTATTGCTATTAAGGAGATTTTTATAATAGGAAGAGATCTAGATCTTTGAGTCTAACACATATCTGAATAGGAATCAACTCGGCAAGTGGTTATCTAGCTTCCACTTAGCTGTGTCCAGTGATGAGGCACTCAGTGCCTTATAATGCATATAACCATTTTGAACTATTCTAATTGTTAAGATTTTTGTTGTTGTTGTTAGTTGCCTTTTACTTTTAGACCAAATATGATTCTTTGCAACTTCTATCCATTATTCTTAGGGGACAAGCAGAATAAATCTGATTTTGCTCTTACATTGGACTTAAAAATTAAATTTTCTCTTCTCTATGTATTCCTACTTCTTCAACACAGGCCACTTTCCAGGATCCTCACCACCATTCTACCCATCTCTTGTGGGCACTCTCCAGTGCCTTCTTTCTAAAATATGGCACCTAAAATGGACATAATATTCCAAAAATGGCTACATCGGCACAGAAATGATGGATTCTCTTTGTTTGGAGATATTTAAGTAGAGACTAAGAAACCATTGATCAGGTATGGATCTTTTTCAGGTAGAGAATCACCATACCATCCATGGATTCTATGTGACTATAGAGGAATTGCCACTTCTTTCATCCCATATATTATGCCTCTGTTCATACAGATTATATATTGGGCATTTGGGGCTGCCATGTTACACTACTAAATAAAAGTAAATTTGATGTTCTGTAAACCCTAGCTTCTTAAACTGTGATTCATGAGTCCCCAATATGGGGTCTTGTAACTGGATATGAGGGTCATGAAATTATGATTTGTTGTCTGTAAATGTTTGATTTGTATAGCTAAATACCCGGTATTACGTAAAAATTTCTTGTGTGAAAAGGGGTTCCAAGCAGAAAAACTTTAAGAAGTCCTATTCTTAACTACATCTCACCAACTTTTTTTTAAAAACAAGGTTTATTTAGTTATATATTTTTCATTTCATACTTTGCTGAGGATTTTAAAAACTAAAATGCATTTTTGGAGTTGTCTTTCTTGCTTCTATACCTTCTAGCAGGTCTTCCAAAGACCATGACCTGAAAGAGCTTTAGAATTGGCCTTTGGATCAGCTTGTTTTGATGAATAAGACAGAGCAAAAGAAGGTAGGACTATTAAGTTCTGGAAGGGAGAAAGGTGCATTCAGGTGGCCCCAGACCTGACATTGCTTCCTCTCCTGATTAGTGAATCCCGCAACCAGGTCATCATCTCATGGGGAGTCCAGGTCACCTCCACTTTACTCCCTGACTTTATCCCTTTACTAGCAGATTTTCCTCCATGTGGGTACCCTCTTTTTTTTTTTTTTCAAGCTTCCCTTTATGGGTATTCCCCATTAGAGTATAAGCTTCTTGACTGTTTCTACTTGTATCTTAATCCCAGTGCTAAACAGAGTATCTCCTATATCTGGTACACATAGAGTATCTGGCCCTGGGCAGCTAGGTAGGACAATAGTTAGAATGCCTTATCTGGCAAGAAGGCTTATATTCAAATCAACCGTAGACATTTCCTAGCTATGTGATTCTGGATTAAGTCACTTTGTCCTGTTTGCCTTAATTTCCTCATCTATTAAAAAAATGAGTTGGAGAAGGAAATGGCAAACCACTCCAGTACGTCTGCCAGGAAAATCCCAACTGAACATCTCTTGCATTGGGAACTATAATCAAATCAATACTATCATTGCTTTTAGGAAAGGTTATCAATTGACTACCCTATCAGCCCCACATCTCCTCTCTATCTCCACCTATTAGAATGTAAGCTCTTTTGATTCAGACCAGTTC
Source organism: Antechinus flavipes (assembly GCF_016432865.1). NCBI lineage: Eukaryota > Metazoa > Chordata > Mammalia > Dasyuromorphia > Dasyuridae > Antechinus > Antechinus flavipes. The sequence goes on from NC_067399.1 coordinate 252,551,830, forward strand.
CAGTGATCTTGTGATGAAGAGAGCCATCTCCACACAGAGGGAGCACTATGGGGACTGAGTGTGGATCACAACATAGCATTCTCACTCTTTTTGATGTTGTTTGCTTACATTTTTTTTCTTCATCTTTTTTTTTTCTGGTTTGACGTGATTTTTCTTGTGCAGCAAGATGACTGTATAAACATGTATGCATATATTGGATTTAATATGTATTCCTACCATGTTTAACATATATTGGACTACTTGCTATCTAGGAGAAGGGGTGGGAGAAAGGGAGGAAAATTGGAACACAAGGTTTTGCAAGGACTAATGTTGCATAATTTTCCATGCATATGTTTTGAAAAATAAAAAGCTTTAATAAAAAAAGAACATAATCTCTTTGAGTCCAAGAAGTCCCCGTCCCCTTCCCCCATCTCTGTGTCTTTCGTCTCTCTTTGTCTCGCCTAATGCACAATAAGCACATACGTTTTCATTTGTTACTTATTTTGTCTTTATCTCTATTAAATTTCATAAAATTAGAGTCAGTCTATTGCTCTGATCATTGAGGATTTTTTAGATCTGATTTGGTCTGGCAACACATTAACTATCCTTTCTAGTCTCATCACTAATGGCAACTCATTTGCTGAGTATTCTATTTTCTTCTTCCCACTTCATGTCTCATTCTTTTCATTTTTCTCTTTCCTTCTCTTTTCTCCCTCTCTCTTCCTCCTATGCCCCTATTCTCCCTGTATTTCTTTCTTTATTTCCCCTTGTTTATGCCTTTGCCCCGTCAGTGATTTTCTGTAAGCTACCATGGGCAAACACAGTTCCGGAGCAGCATAGGGAGATTGAAAAAAAAAAAATCCAAAGCAGTTAGTAGTTCCTGTGTCTCCATATATATACACAACCCAAGGCAGCTCAAAGCAGGAAGCCTACTGTGAAGAGTTTACAAAACTGTGAGGACTACATGCTCTTCCTGAGCCAACCTGGAGAGTAGGCAGTGTCTGCTCCCTTCTGGAGGAGTCTTGAATTGAAGTTAGCTTCCTCAAGTTTTGTAATCCACATTTGAGCCTTTTCCAGATGCTCCTGGATTTCCAAGCCTTAGAGGTAAAACTCTAAGTCCCTAAAAAAGGTAACCATGTCAGCCATGAAATGAAAATTTAATTTAAAAACTCAGTGATTTTCTTGGTGTGGATATTCCCTTAATTGATGTGGATCCTGTCCCCTCTGTGCCTAGTGGATGGATAGTCTTTTAAATTTCACTTAAAAAATCCATGGCCCCGTGGCCAGCCCTCTCAAGTTAAATAGGCCAGTCCTTGAGCTTACACTTGAAACTTTTCCAGGCCTCTAGGTCCTGCCAGAGTTCACTATCCACTGGGATAACCTTTGAGGAGCTGGGGTCACCTTCACAATTAGGCATTGGGAATGGATTTGAGGAGATAATGAAAATCACATTGTTGAAAATCTGGAGCCAGAAATCCCCTAGCTTTTCAGAGAAGGAAAGCTGGAGGTCACATGTGGGAATGATAGGAGAAGGGGAGCACAGAGAAGGGGTACGGATGGTGGGTCCTTGGCCACTGCACGGCAAGAGAGGACTTGTCCACAGAAGAGGTCCGGCTGGCTGACAGATTCTGCCTGAAGCCTGCGGGCTGAACTGCTGCCCCAATGACCTATTCAGCCTGATGCGCTTCCCACTTGAGTAGACATTTTCTGAATGCCACTTTTGGACTAATGGAAGCTGGGGGAATGGGCCAAGAGAGGGTGTCTGGTGCTGCTTCCAGGATGTCCTGCCAAGGAGCTGGCCGGGCAGGAGGCAGCTGGTCCGGCTGCGGAGGGGGAGCGGGCCCTGAGCCAGCAGAGCTAGGAGGACGGTTCTCTGGAACCACACTGCGGCCAGAGAGAAGAATGCACAGAGAAACAAGCCCGACTTCTCACGCCGCTTTACAAGGGCTGCTGGGACGTAGGTGAACAGTTCATTTTGTTGTCTCTCTAAATATGTCGTTTAATATGCTAAACACAGGCTTTGTTCTCCTAACGTACTCTCTTTCACATCATCTTTCTCCCACAAGTTTTTGGGGGTTTGGTTCATATGTAAATGGTTGCTAGTTTTATGTAAATAAAAAGGTGTTCTGGTTTTCTGTCGGTTTGAATATCTGGGGGGAAAGTTTGCAATGCTGGCTCTCGATTTGCACCCTAATTATGTGTCTGAAAAGTTCTTTGTAAATAGAATTGTATGAATATATTCTATTTTAAATAGAACGGGGAGGGGAGGAGAGGAGAGGAGAACTTCTTTAAAGGAAAGTAACTGAATAATCTCTCCTTATCTTGATGTTTTATGTCTTAAAATTTAGGGTAGTCAGGTTTTCTTAAAATTGGTTTATAATGTTCATAGAGGTTTCCCCTTGATATTGCAACCATTGTTACTAGCAGATAGTAGTTCCATTTAGTGGGTGGGCTGTGAGGGGGTACAGTGGAAAGAGCAACAGGCCTAGAGTCAGAAAGACTGGCTGTGTGATTCTGGCTAAGTCATTTAATCCTGTTTATCTCAGTTTCCTCATCTGTAAAATGAGCTGAAGAAGGAAATGACAAATCACTCCATTATATTTGCCAAGAGAGGCCCAAATTCAGTCATGAAGTCGGACATTACTGAAATGATTCAACAATACCAAAATAGAAAAAAAGTGGTTGTAGCCCATGAGTACATGTGGGGGATATTGAGGGTAGAGCAAGTTACCAGGGACAAATCATGTCATTGAGGGAAATGACATTATTGAAAATTCTCCCATTTCACAGATAAAGAAACTAAAACTGAGACAGATGAAATAACTTGCCCAAGGTCATATAGTTAATAAGTATCTGAGGCAAGACTTAAACTCAGATCTTGTCTCAGAGCACCGCCCCCTATATATTATACCACCCAAATACTTCAGGGAAGTATTCAGGGAAGGTCTGTCTGTCCATTTTCTCAAATTTTCACTATATCTTCTCTTTCAACTTTATATATTTTCAAAAATGTAAAAGTTACACAGAATGAAGAAGCACAGAGGGATTGGTAGATTGGCTTGAGGAAGGGACTATCTATGTAGAGGAAATCATAGATCTTTCAAAGCATGAAAATTCAGAAAGCAGAAGGTTCATGGTATCACAGAGCTTACTCCCTAGAATACCGGATCCAGATGTTTCAAAGTGTATATGACCAAACCACATAACATACATTTCTCTCAGCCCCCAAACAAAATGTAGATGTGTTTAAACACAGTGAGTTTGTGTTTATAAACAGAGTGGGACTGTAACTATGACATTCACTCAGTGAACTCACAAAAGGTACTGAGCCATTTTTCTTATTAAACATTCATTTCTGTAATCCTTGTCCTGTATCAAATTTCAGTAAAATCATGGGATTGTAGCTTTTGAACGGAAGGGATCTCCAAGGTATTTCAACCCAACTTTTTCATTTCACACATATGGAAACTGAGACCCAGAGGTTAAATGACTTGTTCAAGCTCATACAGGTAGTTAGTAGCAGAGGTAGGATTCCTTTTGACTACAAATGAATCAGTTTTTCTACAGCACAGCACTGCCTCCTTGAGAACTACTGAAAGTCACAGGCTATATTCTCATTTGAAAATGTTGCTGTTATTTTTTTCATAATGAGAAACTGAGCCACAGAATGAAATTAATATGGATCTAGGGCTTAGTTGATCTCCAATTTGCCAACTTTTGTCAAAATTAGCCAGCTTCTTTGAAAATTGTTGCAAAACAGAAAGATAACAAATATGGGATTCTAATAAGTCAAGGGAAAATAAAATAAAGCAAAAGACTTTTCTTCAGTTCTTGTTTTCAAACAACTGATTTTTCATTTGTACCAAGCATCTACCATGAGTTCAACATTGTACAAAGTACAGCACAAGATTCAGAAGAAATTTAAGATTTGGTCTGCAACCTCAAGGAACATATAATTTAGTAACCAGAGGAAACAAGAGAAAGCAATATGGAACATCATATTGAAGTGCTGCATTATGTAGTACAAGAAGTAAATCATCGAAGAGGAAAGAATTGTCATAGATTGGCGTGGTCTCTGAGACTTGAAGTAGTTCTCTGTGGAGAAGGTAAGATTTTTGTCTGGGCTTGGAAAGAAAGGCAACAGGAATCAAGAGCATATTTAAAGTGGGAAGAAAAAGAATGAGAAAAACTTAATTTTGCTCATGTTGGCAAATCAAAAACCTACAGACCCTCCCAAAAGTTTCCTGGACTAATGAAGTAAAGATTGAGGATTTTTTTTTTTAAAGCTTTTTATTTTCAAAACATATGCATGGATAGTTTTCAACATTAATCCTTCCAAAACCTTATGTTCCGAATTTTTTTCTCCCTTCCTTCCCCCCTCTTCTCTCTTCTCTAGATAGCAAAATCCAATATATGTTAAACGTGTGCAATTCTTCTATACATATTTCAGTGCTGCACAAGAAAAATTAGATCAGAAAGTAAAAAATGAGAAAGAAAATGAAATTCAAGCAAACAACAACAACAAAGTGAGACTGCTATGTAGTGATCTACACTCAGTCCCCACAGACCTTTCTTTGGGTGCAAATGGCTCTCTTCATCACAAGATCATTGGAACTGGCCTGAATCATCTCACTATTGAAAAGAGCCTAGTCCATCACAGTTGATCATCGCACAATCTTGTTTTTGCTGTTTACAACATTCTCCTAGGTCTACTCACTTCACTTAGCATCAGTTCATGTAAGTCTCTCCAGGCCTCTCTGAAATCATCTGCTGGTTGTTTCCAGTTTCTAGTTTCTAGCCACTACAAAGAGGGCCGCCACAAACACTTTTGCACATGTGGGTCCCTTTCTCTCCTTTAAAATCTCTTTGGGATAGAAGACCAGTAGTAACACTGCGGGATCAAAAGGTATACACAGTCTGATAGCTCTTTGGGCATAATTCCACATTGCTCTCCAGAATGGTTGGATCAGTTCACAATTCTACCAACTAAAACTTCACCATGTGAAAGCCTGAATTTGAAAACAAACCTGTGAAATGTTTAGGATGAAAAAGTATGAGATATGGTAACATCTGCAACTTGAGTAGAAGAGGGAAGAGAGAAAGGGGAGCCAACTCCACAGAGACTGTTCAGTGGTATAGAAAGCAACTGGACTTTCCTTTGGGAGGTCAGCATCATCGTCAAGATAAAAATACAGCTAAATAGGAATATAGCAATTGCATTAAAGAAAGGATTTGAAAACGACAGTGGATAAGTAAATTAAATAGAGGGTGAAGGACATTTTTTTCCCTTTCCTTTTCCTTCCTTCATCTGTTTGGTAGGAGCTTAAAAAAACCCCACCTACCTGTGTCCTATTTTCCTATCTACCAGGACAGGATGTGAATAGTGTTTTTGAAGACATTCTCTTTTTAAAATAAATTAGTTTGATTCCATTTCCTGAAGGCATATCATTATGGAAATCAGAGTGGGTATGGGAGCAGGTTGGGGGGAGAGGCTGGTCAATCTCTTCTTTGCATTTTATTTTATTTTTTTGCTGAGGCAATTGGGGTTAAGTGACTTGCCCAGAGTCAAACAGCCAGGAAGTGCTAAGTGTCTTGAGACTAGATTTGAACTCAAATCCTCCTGACTGCAGGGCTGGTGCCCTATTCACTGTGCCCCCTCAAAGCTTCTTTGTATTTTTCTCTGATAGTAGTTCTAGGGTGGGAGATTAAAAGCCCTCCTTGTGGACTACCTACTCACAGTTTAGTTTTCTGCATGATCCTGAAACTCTTCCAAGGCAAAACTCTAAAACTTGAACTCAGGATTCAAGTCAAACCCCATTTTTTCCGAAATGAGTGGATTGGAGGCTTTTAAGATGCAAGTATAGGTCAGGGAGGCTAAATCCTTCTTTTCTTTAAGGGAAGTAGACCTAGGAGGGATTAGAAGAGAAAGTTCATCTTCTGTGCTGGCCAGTAGACTTGATCTGTCAGGACTTTAATGTTTTCCTTTTTTAATTGGGAGAGAAATTAAGAAGAGTATAGCATATCTTCCTCCCCATTCCCCCATTCCCTCCAACTCCAATCCCATCCCATCTTTACAGTGACATCTGATGCTACAGATGCTACAAAGGACTGGAGAGAAGGCAAGGGGACTCAGGAGGAGGAAAGGATTTGGTAGTTGGTGGAAAGGGAGCACATAAAGGAGTTAATTTAGTAGAGTTGATGGGAGTAAGTCCAGGGGTTTTGGGAGGACCACAACCAAAAGTAAAGGGGAAAAAATTGTCTTCTAATCAAAGTCAATATCAGAAGTTTTTTCCTAGGCAAATTCAATTACTGATGAGGATAGTTTCAGACTTTGATTGCCTCTTGGCTCTCCAGGGAATTGGACAAATAGAGTCCTAGCACAGACCTGTTTTATACTTCATTCAGAGCATCATGGAAAACAGAATTGGGGGAGAAAAGATTGTAGCCCTCCCTCCATGTCCCACTCCCTCCCACCCCCCACCTCATCTTGTGGACATGTACATTCATTTTCCATTTGGCTTCTGGCCATGTGACTCCACCCTTCCCTAGGGAATTTTAGCCTTTTTTAAAAGCAGACTTGATGAGAGAATAAAATGACCTGACCTTTCTTCCCCATGCTGTGTTGGGCTTGTGTGGAGCACAAAATAGACCTGTTTACTCCACATATGTATGGAATCCTAGTAAATGAGAAATATTTCCACTAATGTCTTTGGTTTTTCTAAAATGAATAGTAATTTTCTCTCTATTCTATTGTCATTCCACTCATCAATGTCTAATTAATATGGTGTGAGACATCAGAGGCTGAGCAAAGATGGATAGTTTTCTTAGAGATAATTTTTAAGACGTGATCCTGATGAGGACACAGAGAGAACAGGGCATATCTTATGGCTTGATATCTCATAACACCAGCTCCAGAAAACTTTGGTTCAGGGAGGGCACACACTTTGCTAAATGAATGAATATTACTTTCAAGTTACTGATGAGAAATCTTATAAGAGGACCTTGTTAGCAGAAAAAAAGCAAAGAAATTCAACTTTTCTGCATCAGATGTTATTTGAGCTCTGCAATTAAAAAAAATTTTTTTTTGAATACTTTCAGTCCCAATTAGAGACTTGGGCAATTGAAATTTCTGTCGGTACTTGAACAATAGTTTACTTCCTGGCGGAAAGCAAAGACTGATTTGTTTTCCGTTGTTTACTCTTGGCTGATTAGCACTACTTGGAAGCGTCAAAGCATTCTCTAGGACATCTATACCAAATCTTTCCATAGCTGAATGTGCTGGAAAGCAGATTTTAGCAAATAGCTCTAGAGCTGAGGATAACATGATGAAATTCTTTCATTCAACACAGATATATGGAGTGGCGATTGTGACAAAGGTACCATGGTCAGTGCCAAGGGGGATGCAAGTATAGGTAAGAGTCCCTGCCCTCAAGTAGCTGACATATGACCAACAGGGCAGGGAAAACGGATGTAAAGTGCCAGTTCAGGCCTCTAGACTTTGGTTACTAAAATAGCTTTGGATGCATTGCTCCTGGCAAGCTTTCCCCCAGAGACTCTCTCTAGTTGGCTCCCTATAACCATGTAAGGGCAGTGTTATCTTATTTCACCTTAGTTCAGCTCATTCCCTTTCTTGGTTTGAGAAGAGAACTATTCTTGTCCCTGGCAGCTAGGGGGCATTTTGCCTATCATAAGTCCTTGGCAAAACTGTCTTTAAAATACTTCTTTGGAGAAATCTCAGGGAAACTTACTAAGCACTGTTTTTCTTGGGAAAAATTCTGCCCATACTCTGACCTTCTTCTTAGTTTTTTAGGACTCTTAACTTGTTTTTATTTTTTTTTTAAAGGGTTTTTTCTTTTGTCTAAATACCGTTCCAGTTCTCTCTCTTCATCATTCCCTGTTTATTCTTTCCTTTCCTTAACACATGGTCTTGTGGTTTTCAAATAAATTGAATCTGAAAGATGGGACAGCAGCTCTAGAAATTCTGGTTATTTTATGACCTGTGACCCAGTCCCCCCACCTTGTTTCCACCTACCCACCCAAGATTCTGGCCACATACACAGACCAAGTTCAGTTCTGGGATCCAATGCCAATAGTGTCATTTCCTTTTGGTTCATTCTAGTGACTGACCCCCAGAAAGTAATTTTCTCACTTTTTGGCTCATTGTCCCTACCTGGAGTTACTCCAGGAAAAGCCTACAAATATAGCTTATATTTGGCTTATGTCTAGGTTTTCTCAAATGTGGGCATCAGAGTCCTAGTTTTTATGTAGGCACTCAAGGCGGTAATACATGTAAGTAGATCAGCTTTTATTTTACCTCACAGAAAACTTGGAACATTCAAAGGACTTGAAAAGACCCAGAAACAGAGCCAGAAACACATACAGCTCCCAAATAGCTCATCACCTTTCCTGAACTTGAGGTTGCAATTGGGGTGATTTTTTTATTTTCTGGTGAATTTTTCACTTTTCCATAAGGTGAATAAATAAATTGTTAGAAGAAATTAGAAGAACATAAAATTCTGCAGAATCAAAGTATCACTCTGTGTTTTGAATTCTCAGCTATCCTCCTAAAAGACAAGCATATTTTGGGGCTGCTAAAGAAGTACCTTTCTATAGGACCTATACTGTCTGAATAACTCACTGGCTTTTTTACTTAGGAAAGATGCTGCTTAGAAACTATGTCAGCAATCTTCTTTTAAAAAACACTCTACACTGGGAAATTTCTGTCTCTCTCTGATTTGATACCTGAACTTTTGGTTTAGAGATTGCCCATAAGATAATATTAAAGGCTGATATTGCTTAAGAAATTTACCCTTTCTGCTCAAAGGCTAGATATTGGTATCGTACTGGTTAGGGAACTAAAAATCTTCTATTTGTGTTTTTGCAATTCATAAACATTGTCTATGAACTATCCCATCAGACAAAATGGTTATTTAAATGTTACCTCTTCCATGTGCTTCTGCAGGAAATATGTCAGTGCCTTATTTGCTGTTCCCTGGGCTAAGAAAGTCTGCTTTTAGGATATATTCTTGAAAGCACTGGCAATTTTCAGGTACCCTGCCATAAGGCAGCTATTTTCAGTTCTTGGGGGATGGGGTTGGTAGAGACTATTCACAGATACAGGTTTCTTTCCCCCTAAGACCAGCTTACTCTGTAGCATGATGGTAAACAGAGAAAGGTGAACAATAAATAAAAAGGAGAGCTGTTTTCTGAATTTTCTCTGTGGCCATGGTGCCATGAGTTTTGTGATCAATCAGTCAGAAGGTGAAAAGATGAGTTACATCTTTCCCTTTCCCTCCAAAAATATTTAATTATGAGGCTTGTCTCCAACACAACCATACTTGCTTTCATCCATTACACCTTCCATTCCCCTACTCCATTCCTTTCTGCTACTGAATTCCTGTTTTTCCTCTTTTTGTATTGACAATTAGTTGATTGGGAGCAGTTATACTTTAATTGTGACCCAGGGATTCTTCCCCCTCTCCCAGCAGCTCCTGCACAGATACTTTTGTGGAAATCCTTGACGTCCTAAATCCACTTTTTGCCACCAGATCATGGTTTCAGTAGGTATCCCTTGCAGAATGGATTTCAGGGTTAAATAATGAGTAGCCAACAGCAAACAGCAAATTCACCCCCTTTTATTTTGACCAGGATAGAAGGCATTGCATGGAATGAACAGTCATGGTTGTGAATTGTTTTGCAGATCTCATTATACTAGCTCTGTCTAGTCTAAACATCTGTATTTATGTTGAGAGAACCACCAAATTTCTAGTCATCCAAGTTGATATAAGAGTGGGGTTGAAACCACCTCACTACATTTTAAGCTTGATTTCCTAATTCTTCCTAAGGATATCTCAGTCAATCAGTCACTTGTTAGCTCTAAATGAAATGCTAAAACTTCAAACTGGAATGACTAATGTTGCACAATAATTATGTTTGGATGGGCCAAGAAAACTTGATTTTGCTAAAGGAATCATCTATAAATTATCTAGTGAGTTGAAAAGGAATTCATTTCTGAAATTAGAAGAAAATATGGAATTCTAGCTGAACCCACCAGAAAAGAAATCACATTGGAACAGGGTGGGTTGTGGGAGAGGGAGGGATGATGAAGGAAAAGAAATCCCAATTTCAGTCTAGGCTAGCTTTCTTACTCTCCTTTTCCCCATCGTTGGCCAGAGGAGGATTTTTCAAGCTAAATTTTGGACCTCTCATCATTTCTTCTGCCTCTCAATCAATTGATAGCAGTATCTATGTTGTGAGCCAAGCTCGCAGATTTACAATACTTAAGAAAGAATTTTTCAGGTACCTTACAAATAGGAGAAAAGCAACCAGAATCTATAAGTTACATTTTTAGCATTTGTGTTCTTTTAAACTTGAGCCAACTTTCTCTTGGACTTCATATTTGGCACCAATTGTTTTTAATGAACCACTTTAGTAAATATTCCCATTTCTAAAAACTTTTTAAAGATGGCTGACTGAATATATCTTCAATTGATGACTTGGGGATGGGGGAAACAAACTGGTAGGCTTAAGTCAGTGGCATTAGGGAATCATCCCTGTGATGTATGCATATTCTGAGGACCTGATACATGGAAATGGATATGACAATACTCAGAATTTATTCTCAATTCCCCACTCCTATACAATATACCCTCTTACACAATTATAGCAAATGTCAAATCATGTCATTTCCATCTCTCCTATATATCTCTTACATTCGCTCCTTTGCAAAGGGAGAGCCTTTGCAAAAATCACAACCCTATTTAAAACCTTCATCACCTCTCTCTTGGATTTGCTATGGTTTCCTAATTGGTATCCTTGCCTCAAGTCTTTCTCTGCTTCAGTTCACTTTCCCTGAAACTGCTGAAGTGATTTTCCTAAAATGAAGGGGTGATCATATTACCCCTCCTACTCAGTATATCTCACTGGCACTTCAGTTGATTCTAGGATAAAGTATAAATGCCTTTATGTGTCATTTAATATCCTTGCATCCTGCTTCCAGTCTTTCTTTCCAGACTTATTATACATTATTCCCTCTCCTACATTTCATGGTACTGACAAATTGGTCTCTTTTCTATTCCTCATGCTCATACAAAAGCAACAAAAATATTTAAACATGAAAAGGAAATTAAGATTTTATCTTATCCATTCAACAGAACCACATAGAAAAAGAATGGATTTTTACTGAAAATGTTCTGCTTTTTGAAATCAGTGACAATTTACCTTTACTTTCTATTTTCGCAGTATGCATGGTGAGTAGTTTTGTACAGAGAAACATGACTCCTGCTGATAAGCTGGTATATTCACTGGCTATTATGACCCACTATTTGATTTTTGTATTGTGTATCTTTAAATAAAAATGTCTTGAAAAAGAAATTCATCTGGTTGGCTAGTTACATTGATCAAATTAAGTGAATAATTAATGAATAACAAGTAATGGTTATTTAAAAATCTTTTCTATCCCACAGGACATACAAAGGATTTAAAAAAATAATGACGTATATTCAGTCATACATACTATTTCCATTAAAATATTATAGTTAACAATATTTTAGTGAGAATAATGATAAAGAATTAATGATACCATTAATAAGTGAAATAAAAAGCAAATTTTTAAAACAATCTTTATCTTATCCTTTTTAATTTCTATTTTTATGAATGTTTTATAATATACATTAACATCCTTTCTGAACTACCCCTTAAATTTGGCATTTGTATTAGTAGTTTGGGTCCTCAGAGGGCAGTTACTACTCTAATAGATGCTAAGCTAGGTTCCGGTATATAGTTTTAAATTTCTGATCAGTAAGCAGAACAGTAAGATCATTGTGCACAGTAACAGCAATATTGTAATGATGATAACTGTGAAAGACTTGTTACTCTGGTCAATACAATGATCTAAGACAACTCAGAAGAATTCATGATGAAAAATGCCATATACCACTAGAGAGAGAACTGCTGAACTTAGTGCAAATTAAAGAATAATTTTTTCACTTTCTCTTTTTTTCTTGCTTAAAAAAAATAACATGGCTAATATGGAAATATATTTTGCATGATTTCACATGTATAATTGATGTAATGCTTGCCCTCTCAATATGTGGGGGAAGGACTAGAAGAAGGGAAAGAATTTTAAATTCAAAATTAAAAAAAAAAAGTTAAAATAGACATAAATAATGAATTTAAAAAATAAACTCACCACCAGGATGATTCTGATAAACTATCAGCCAGGAAATACAATTAGCTCTTAGAAAAGGCATTTACTAAGTTTAGTGTGGGGAAAAAAATGTAACTGCAAAATATTACCACCATAAAACTGGGGAGTACTCTCCCACCAAAAGACAACATTTGTGGAAAGAGTGGGCATACTGATTTAGAGTGTTCTGGTAGTAAAGTACTCATGTGGGTTACACATGTGGCTAAGGTAACTCACAATTCATAGTTCTTCATAACCTAGAAGGCTTTTTTCCCCTCTTCAAGTCCTCTTTCCATCTCAACTCTTGTTTGCCAGGGCTAACTCTCTTGAGTCCACATGTACATACTTCTTTGCTGCTGGAGAAGGTTCCATTTCTGAAAGTTGTTCCTCGTTCTAATCATTTCTTTTTTGTAGCTATATCTGTTGGAAGGGAGTGTATTACTCAACTCCTACCAGTTGAGTAATTCTACTTCAAAATGACCTAGTCATGGCAAAAAATAAAGGGGAGAAGAGGTATTGGAGGAGCCAAGAAAGAAGGAGAGAGAAGGGGAGAAGAAGGGAAAACTCTTCCCAAGTGTAACTCCTATTCAGGGTCCAGGTTCCTCTGCTATTTCTGATTCCTGGGTTCCATTCACTCACTTGAACTTCCTGAATTTGTCTCGAGTTTAGTTTTTTTAAATGGTATTTATAATTTTTACTCTTCCAAAGACTTTCTTCCTTATAATTCCATCAAATAAAGGCAATCACTCTTTATAAAAGAATTGGTTGTTAACACCTTAACTCAGATTCTTTTACTCTTTGTTTTCTGCTTTTCTGATAATTAAGATAGTTGTGGTAGTAAGAACCAAATCCCTCCTCTCTAACATACAATACATTAGTAGAATGGTATATGTGTATACTTTATAAATAAATGCACATATATTGCAAAGATTTTAAGATTTGTTCATCTGGGACATTCCATAGGGTGTGACACTTGGAAAATACAAAGTCAGATACATCTTAAGCAATAGCCCATCCTCCAAAATCCCAGTTGGTGAATCCTCTTAAAGGCATTGAGGATTGATAAGGACTCTCATCAAAGTATGAATAGCCTGCTGACACTGACATAGGGAGGAATACTTCATAGGTTTTCAATTAAAGGCCTCTCTCCTGTAATGGGATCAAGGTAATTAGGGAATTAATCATGACAATAGATAATGTTTATTGAATGCTTTTAAGGTTTTCAAAATTCTCTACAAATATCTTGTTTGATCCTCATAACAACCTCAAGATATTTGTTGTTGTTGTTGCTTATTTGTGTCTAATATTTTATGACCCCATTAAGGTTTTCTTGGAAAAGATACTGGAGTTATTTACTATTTCCTTATCTAGCTCATTTTATAGATGAGGAAACTGAGGCAAAAAGGATTAAGTGACTTACTTGCCCAGAGTCATACAAAGTGTCTGAGGCTGAATTTGAACTAAGAAGATGAATCTTCCTGATTTCAGGGCTATCATACTTATCTACTGCATCATCTGCCTTAACCCTGAGAAATAGGTGCTATTATTAGCAATATTTTACGGAAGAAGAAATTGAGGTAAGCAGAGCTTAAGGGATTTGGCCTGCATCAATCAGTGTTCTAGGCAGCATTTGAACTCTATACATTGTTTCCTTGTTTCCCCTAGCTGCCTATCAAATTTAGCAAATTTAGACATTACTATAAACAGGGTTTTAAGGAATTCTTCATAAAAATATGTCATTATTTAAAGTAGATGGTAGAAAAAGTTATAATGAAAAATAACAATAACGGCTTCCAAGTATAAAATGTTTTTAGAATTATAAAGTGGTTAACACATTTTTACCTCTTTCAATACTTTCAAAGGATCAAATGTAAAGCAGGGAGTATTATTATTCCAATTCTACCTGTCTGATTACTCATTCTCTGCCAAATTATTTGTCATATTTCTCTCTCTCTCTCTCTCTCTCTCTCTTTCTCTCTCCTCTGTGTCTCTTTCTCTGTGTCTGTCTCTATCCCTCTCTCTCCCCACCTCACCCCACCCCACCCCTCTCTCTGCTTTCTCTATCTCTTTCTCTGTCAGTCTCTGTCTCTCTTTTTGTCTCTCTCTTCTCTCTGCCTCTCTCTATCTCTGTCTCTATCTCTCTACTTTCTCTTTCTTCTCTCTGTCTCTGTCTGACTCTGACTCTCCCTCTCTCCTTCTCTTCCTTTCTCCCTCTCTACCTACTTCCCTCTTTCCTCCCTTCTTCCCTCCCTTCTTCCCCTTCCCCCCCCCCCCCAACCGCCTTTCTCCCTGGCTTTCCTTCTGTCTCCGTCTCTATATCTCTGTCTTCCCTCTTTCTCTGTGTGTGTCTCTGTCTCTTTCTTTGTCTGTCTTTTCGTCTCTCTCTCTGTCTGCCTCTCTTTCTCTCTGTTTCTGTCTCTCTCTATCTCTTCTTTATTTTTCAGTGAGTCAGTAAGTTCCCATGGATTCAATTGACATCTCTGTCTCTCTATTTTCTCTTTCCTCATTGTGTCTCTGCCTGTCTTTATCTATTTCTCTGTCTCTCTTTTTCTCCTTTATTTTTCAGTAATCCCAAAAGTTCCCGCATATTCAAATTGACATCTCTATGCATATGACTCCTACATTATATTCAGTTCCAGTCTCTTTCTAGAACTCCACGCTTACATCACTTAACTGCCTATTGTACATTTCCAGCTGGATGGCATTTCAAACTCAATGTGTCCAAAACAACCCATTATCTCTCTTCACTAAATGCTCTTCTCTCCCTAATTTCTCAGTTTCTATTGAGGGCACTACCATCCTTCCAGATGACAAACAGGTGTGTGGTATTGCTCAAGGCTTCTCTCTCCCTCACCTTTCATATCCAGTCTCACTAGCACTAGCATTAGGTTAGAAAAGCTTCTTGCAGAAGTTTTATAGCTAAAACTTGAAAGCAGCAGAGAAGTTGGGGATGAGGGAGACGAGGAGAGAGAGCATTCCAAGCATGAGAGTCTTAGGGAAAATGCAGTCACATGATGGAGAAGCTCCTGCAAGGAACAGCAAGGAGGCTATAGTTACTGACTCATAATGTATATGGAGTAAGGTGTAAGAATGCTCGAAGGGCATGAAGCAGCCAAATATGAAGGCTTTAAAAGCCAACCTGAGAATTTTATATTTTATCTTCCTATTACATTTATATTGCATTATCTTTCTCTGTCATTGGTCATCATTTTCCTGGAGTGGTGGGCTTATCTCCTAGGACCATAGATTAAGAATTGGAAGGATCTCAGAGGTTATCTAGTCAAATGTCCTCATCTGAGAGCTGAAGGATCATTAAATGATTTGCTCAAACTCATAAAGGTAATAAATAGCAGAGCTGAAATTTTAAACCAGGTCTTCTGACTCCAAACAGAGTATTCTTTTCACTCTACCACAGAGCCTTCCATTTTGATTTTTAAAAAAATGTTCCCTAATAGGGCTCAGCTTTCCTTACCAGCTTTACTATATTTTGATCATTGCTACTTGATACAACTCTTAAAGGACTATGACATGATCTGTAGTCAATTTACTTTAGCTGCCCTTGTTTATATCTTCTGTACATGTTTTGTTTTTAATCTAAACTGCTGGTGAATCATCTGTGTCTCCATATAGTTCTTTAGGCAGTTCCCTGAAAGGTGAAGAGGAAGAGGTGCATTCCACAGACAGGGAACAAAGCTTAGTGGCTATGCTAAGCTGGGAGATGACATTTCATGTTTAGAGGAATAGCTAGAAGTCCAAGTTGGTCAGAATATAGCTCAAGGAAAAAGGAGTAATATGAAATATGGCTGAAAATTTCGATTGGAGTCAAATATGGAAAGTCTGAAATGATAAGTTTATACTTTATCTTAGGGACAATAGGAAGCTAGTGCAAGTTTTTGAGTAGGAAAGGAAATAGGTTTTTGCCATGGGAATGTTATTTTGATAACTATATGGGGAATGGATTTGAGGGGTAAAGAGACTTAAGATGGGTGGAACAATTAGACCAGGCAAGGTCATTAGTCTAGAACCAGAAGGAGCCACAGAGACCATCTATTCCAACCTTCTCATCTTATAGAAGAACAAACTGAAGTCCAGTGAGGTTAAAACCGAGGTTATAAAGATTCAAGAACAAATATTTGTTATTATTCAATACATAATTTTTCAAAATCATATTTAAACTTAGTAAATATTTATGAAATACTTAGTATCTACATGGTGGGCTAGCTAAATAGTACAGTAAATAGAATACCAGCTCTGGAATCAGGAGGATCTGAGTTCAAATCCAACCTCAGATACTTAGTAGCTGTCTGACCCTACACAAATCTCTTAATCCTATATGTCTGTTTCCTCTTTTGGAAAATGAACTGGAGAAGGAAATGGCAAACCACTCTAGTATCTGTCTCAAGAAAACCCCAGTTTGTGTTGTGAAGGGTGTTATATGACTAATTGATTAAATAACAACAATAGCATGTGGAACAGTGACTATATTTTGCTTTTCTCTGTCTTAGCAGTGCTTAGCACAATGCCCAGTACATGGTAGCTGCTTAATAAATGCTTCTTCCCCTTATTTCTCCTTGAGAACATGGACTGGTGACTTATTGACAGGAATTAGAGATTCAAAGATGAAAAACAATGTAGCCTACAATGGAAGATCACACAACTTAATCTAGTCCACAGAGAGAGGAAAAGAAGTGAAAGGATGAATCAGAGAGCCCACTGAACATATATATTTAGGGAACAAAAAGAAGGAAGGGTTTTTACGAGATTTAGAACTGGAATGAACCTTATAGGTCATCTTGGCCAATCCTTACATTTAAAAATTAATAAATTTGATAAAAATCAATAAGAATAAAGAAGTAGACAAAACCAGGGTAAAATCTGAAAAAATAACTAGACAAAATCAGGATAAAATCTCAAATTTTAAATAAATAATTAAATTAAATAAAATTAAAAAATTAAAAATTAATCAATCAATTAAATAAATAAAATCCCAAATGCTAGACTTAGAGATAATCAAACAAATTGACCAATGAGTAGTTGGCTGGTTGGTTGTTGTCTGTTCTTGAGAAGAACCAAAATGACATCACTATGTTGGAGTCAAATTGCATTGTGTCTGACTATGGCTGATCAGACCAATATGAGCTTAGAAGACTCTGCCACAGGTCAGGCACAAATAGTCTGTATGAACATTTGGAATGAAGATGTCTCTAAGTTTGTGCTACTGTAATTCTGCTTTGCTCATAGAGCATAGCACCTTTCTTTGATGTGGGCACATCAAGCTGGGAAGTCCTGTGCTAGTGTCTTCCATGGATCATAATCAATTCCAAATTTCTTCAAAGAGACCTTTAGAGTATTCTTATATCCCTTCTTCTGACCTCCATGTGAGCACTTGCCTTGTGTCTCTTCTCTGTAAAATAGTCTTTTAAGCAAATATATCTTTGGCATTCAAACAT
Source organism: Antechinus flavipes (assembly GCF_016432865.1). Lineage (NCBI taxonomy): Eukaryota > Metazoa > Chordata > Mammalia > Dasyuromorphia > Dasyuridae > Antechinus > Antechinus flavipes. The sequence continues at coordinate 252,569,446 of NC_067399.1, forward strand.
GACTAGAATTTGGATTTGAATACTTGGAAGATTAATTCAAGAAAGGACCTCAGTGTCCAGTACATTATCTTGCCAGGTTGAATTCAGAATCTTCTTAAGACAATTCAAATGGAAGTGATTCCTTTTCCTGGCATGGTGCTAGTATATTGTTCAGATTTTATAGACACACAACATTGAGGTCAGCACAATGGCTCTGTAAATCTTCAGTTTGGTAATCAGTCTAATATATTTTCTCTCCCGTACTTTCCTTTGGAGTCTCCCCAAAACCAAGTTAACTTTGATAATGCATGTGTCAACCTCATCATCTACATGTACATCCTTGGAAAGCATACTGCCCAGGTAAATGAGCTTATTCACAGCATTTAAAAGTAAACAAGTAATCAAAGAAAATGTTTTTCTTCTGTGACTTGTGTTCTCAATGTCTGGTACAGAGCATTGAACTTATTTGACTTGATAAATGTTGAGTTGGACTGTCCTTTTTAAGGGAGTGGTCGGTTCTGTCACTTTTGTGACTAATTTTATTTCCTTCTTTTCTTTAAAACATATAGGTCTAAATCCTTTATTTTACAGCTGAGGAAACTGAGACTTTTATCTTTTTCCACCATTCTATGGTCCAGTCAAATTGATTTTTCTGTTCCTCAAACATAAATTCCATCTTCATGTCTGTGCCTTTGCATTGCCCATTCTGTCCCTCCCATGTTTAATCTTCATTTCTACTTCCTAGAATCCCTCACTTCCTTCAAGATTGAACTCAAGTAAGACCTTCTACAGGAAACCTTTCACCCCCGCTATTAGCACCCTCCCCAGCCATCTTCTATTTATTTTGAATATACTTACATAGGAGATGTATGATGTGTTCAGGGCAGACTAGGTTCCCTGGTATGAGGGCTTACCAAACCCTTCATCCACTTTTGGAGTCCCAGCTTTCACTCAACTCTTTACCTGTGGCTCCAAGAAACTGGATAATGCTTGGTGCCACAGATGGGTAAAACCATCTTGGTAGATGGGTTAAACTAGTCTAGGGGAACCAACAGGCTTCAATTCTATGAGTGACTTAGGGGGATATTTATCCCAAGCATATGTTGGGTTTATAGTACATTTTATTGGATTTACCTCTCCCATCTGCCTCCTCTTACTCCACATTGCAGTGAAGGACACGCCCCCAAACTTCCCCAAACTTCCCATATCTCCTGTTTTCCGAGTAGTACATCCCAATGAACTTCACCCCTCGTCTCCACCCTACCTCCATTGGTAGGCTTCCAGAATGGGCTTATGAAAACAATTTGTTCTAGCTTCCGGAAGGTGGCTGAAGCTGCGGAGTTCCTAGAGCTCCGTCAGACCCCAAAATGCCAACAGCATCCTCTGTATCCCAGTTGTCCTGACTTTTGTCTTGCCACCGGACTCTGATGACTTCAGAAGAGTGAGGCTGACAATTTTTTGCAATTCTGACTCATTTAAATCTAATTCACACAGAAGTCAAGCTATCCCTTTCTAATGTCACACACACACACAATCTACACTTGTCTCCTTTCTCATCTCCCTTGGAGAGCAAAGTTTTGTTTTGTTTTGTATTCTCAGTAACTAGGACAAATACCTAGCCCATTAGGTGTTTAATAAATGCTTGATTTATTGATTTTTAGAAAAGTGGCAAGCTTCTTGAGCCTCAGTTTCCGTAATTGTAAAATGAGGGAGTTGGACTTGATGATCTTTGAGGAGCCGTCCCAGATCTAAATTTAAGATTTTTGAAGATACTGGCAGACGGAAGTGACCCAGTCAATAAGGAGTAGAGTCAGGATTCGAACTTAGGTCCTTTCCTAGCATCATTATCAACGTTCTTGTCCTGGGCACCAAGCCGCTGGTGAATGAATAGACCTATGGATGATCCGCGATCCACTGACTATTGGGTCTACGCAATGGAGGGAGGATGTAGACGAGGGGTGAAGTCTATTGGGATATACTACTCGGAAAACAGGAGATATGGGAAGTTAGGGGAAATTTGGGGACGTGTCCTTTACTGGTGTGTGTGTGTGTGAGCGTGTGTGCGGATGTGTCTGACTGTGTGTGTGTGTGCGCGGATGTGTCTGACTGTGTGTGTGTGTGCGCGGATGTGTCTGACTGTGTGTGTGCGCGGATGTGTCTGACTGTGTGTGTGCGCGCGCGACCGTGTGTGCGCATGTGTCTGACTGTCTGTCTCTGGTTCCATCCCGAGACATCTTCACAGAAGTTGGAAGAGCGAGGTTTCTGGGATGTACCAATAATGTACAGGGGGTGGGAATGCTCTCTGGGTATATATCACTCAATGGCTCATAAGACGAAGTGGGAGTCGATGGAAGATCATCGGATATACGTCACTTAGAAGGCATAGAGTGTAATTTAGTCGGAGTTCCAAGTGACGTCCAGAATGATTAATATTATTCCTGTTTGGTAAAAGAGGGACGAGAATAACCCTTGGAAAGAGAGACACAGTGCGCAGTCTCAGAACTTCATCGCCTCGCTGTGCCCCGGAAGTACTTCCTGTGATCCGCCTCCAAACCCTCTTAGCTGAGCTTGGGAAAGCGCCTCCTTCTTTTTCTCTTCCGCCGTTTTCGCGTTTGCACTAGGTAAGAATTTTCTCTGCTCCCCCAAGATCCTTTTGTCCTCTCACCTTTCCCACGGTAATTTCTGAATCCCAGGGCCGGGGCCCAGTGTCCAGAGGTGGGGTTCTGCCGCCGGCCGCGTTCCTGGGCTGGCCGACACTGTCCCGGCGGTTCGGAAGCAGCCCGCGTGGTCGGTCTGGGAAGGAGGGATGAAGGCGGGAGGCCCCGAGGTTGGCTTTCTGCTCACTCTCGGCGATGGATTTTTGCTTCCGCAGGTCCCTCAGCTGCCGATATGCAGAACGACGCCGGTGAGTTCGTGGATCTGTACGTGCCGCGGAAATGGTGAGCAAGGTTCCCTTGTGCTGCGCCCGCAGTGCTCGGGCCCCGACCCTTATCCCTGCCTCCCGCTCGTACTCCCCCCAACCTTTCCTTCCCTTGCCCCAGCCTTCCGCCGACTTTTCTGACCCAGATCCTTCTCCCCGCAGCTCTGCGAGCAACAGAATCATCGGGGCCAAGGATCACGCGTCCATTCAGATGAATGTGGCCGAGGTGAGCGCCGCCCTGTCCGCAGGGACCGATCTCCGGTTGTCGATTATTGGCACCTGAGGCTAACTCGGGAACCTGGAACTGTAGATCCTCGTGTTAGAGGGGAAATGGAGGATTGGAGATAGGGTTAGAAATAATTAGCCCTCATTGTAGAACTTAAGGGTTTGCAAAACGTCCTATATCTTTTTTGAGCCTCCGAACAGTTCCGAAGTAGGCGCTATTTTATCAACCTCGTTTTACGAATCAGGAAACTGAAGCCGAGCACCTTAAGTGACATGTCCCCCTCCCCCAGAATCGGGCTGCTTAGCGTTTACAGTCACTGTAAGGTTTGACTCCATAACCAGAATTCAGGACTGCTGGCTTCTCAGTTGCTTTTTGTTGGTTCTGAAGTTAGAAATCTTTAGTCTTTGACTGAAGTTGGGAACAGTTTGCAGATTGATGATTCAGAAGCCAGAAAATTAAGAGTTACTATTTGCTGTTAGCCGTGAATGGCTCTAGTGTGGTATAAGGTACGTTGGGATTGAGATCTGCCATAGCCTAAAACAAAAAAAATACAAAAACAAGGACATTGATGATAGGCTTTCACCATTTAGCAAAACCTTGAATGATACTGTGGAGATTCATCCTTCATAAAGTGATGAATAAATCTTTAATAAAGATGTTTTAGCTATCCTTGTCGAGCTATCTTACTATATCTTAAGCTATGTCTTACTAGTAAATTTACTTAGAAACCTAAAACATAATGCATCAAATCCTGCATGCAAATGGTTTGCTAAGTTTTTTTTTTTCAAATATAAAATTGAGATTTTTTTCCCCTAGTTTATAAAAATAGAATTTACTCTAATTGAAAAGTGAACCAATATCATCTTCTTTTAGGTTGACAAAGTCACAGGGAGATTCAATGGCCAGTTTAAAACTTATGCAATTTGTGGAGCAATTCGTAGAATGGTGAGTGGTTTTTCCTCTTAAGTTGGTGAAAAATTTGAGAATAGCATATGCTAACAGCATAACAACACATGAGAATAAGATCTAAGAATTGTAACTTGAATATGACCGAGTCACAGGTCTTCACAGGCATTGTCTACTTAAATCTTGCCAAAAAGTTCAGGTTCAAAAGCTGTTCAGTTATAAACTAATCTTGCCTTCTTGATTGAAGAAAAAACAGAGGACTTGAACTGTTAAAACTACTTATAGAGGTAATATGGGGAAAAAGGATTAAACAAAGAACAAATTACAAAAGCAAATTTTTAAGCCTGATTAAAAAAAAAATTGTTTAACAATTTGAGTTATCCAAAACTAAGAATGAGCTGCTGAGAAGCTGCTTAAGCAGATGTCTGTGATAGAGAGATGGAGAGATTTCTAGTTAGGTATGGTTTAGATCAGATGATGATAGATTGAATTAAATCTTGCTGTTTTTAACCTGAAAAAGCACAAAGCTATTTTCTCTACAGCTCTAGTTGAAAAATGGGTTGCGAAATCCAATGTTCTTTCTATCTAAAAGTCAAGGATATCAAACTAAATGTTTACCTCATATGTAAATGTAAAGCACTGCTTCCCTACTTTGTTATGATATTATATATGTTCATAATCTCACCAGATATCTAGGAAAAGATAACCTCTTCAGTTATTCAACTGGAACTTTAAAATCCTATAGCTAATTCAAACTAACCTCTATTTAAGGGAGAATCTGATGATTCTATTCTCCGGCTGGCAAAAAATGATGGCATTGTTTCAAAGTAAGTAATTTGTCACACTTGGAATATATACTCTTACTCTTAATTATTTTTTCTGGGTTTCATTGTTTTCAATAATTTTTCTTCTTGTTCCCCTTAGGAACTTCTAATTGAAGAAATCTTGTGGAATGTCTTAATAAATCCAAAAAACCAGAATGTGTATTGATTCATTTTTATGCTAATAGGAAGAAAATTGACTTTAGTCAAAAGAAAATTGAAAATTGACTTTAGTATTATACTGTGTTTAACTATTCCTACTTTTTGACATCTATTATCACCTCATAGAGAAGTTTTCCTTTGAAAGAGTTTTGTCTGAGAAAACAAATGATTATTTTAATTCTAAAGCATACACATTATATCAAAAGCAAGTTTTATTTCACAGCATCTCAAATTTCACAAATTCATTATCTTACTATTGAAAACAGACCAATTACAAGTGCCTCAAATACAATGACATTTAAAACTAAAGTTTACACAAATTTACATTAACCTAGTGCAGTTGTGCTGAAAGAAAGCAGCACTACATGTTTATGGCCACAAACCCAAATACTTAAAACAGACAGACAGCTCAAACATTTCAACATTTTTTCCTTTGAAAAGTTTTAGGGCTTAATTTTGGTTTAAATATTGGCTTTGTTGCAGTAATTTTGTGCTACCACACAGTGGCAGCTTTTATATTACTAAAAAGGGTACGTTTATCATAACAAGGCTTTTGAGCCAAACAGGTTATATAAAACCAATTTGGCAGCTAAAATTTAAAACTATATATATACACATTCACACACACACACAATTAAAATTATTGTATTTGCCAACAGTTTCACTATTGACTATACAGGATGGTTAGAGGAAAGTACCTAAAGTATACATTGTAAACCATAGAGCAAATATTTGGGAATCGGACCCTTACAGTGCTTGTACATATTTTATAAGTACCCTTTTGAGAAAATTTCAATGGCATAACTTAGAAGACTCAATGCACAGTAGGTATACATAATTTCATGTTACTGAGACCAGCCAAACAGGTGATAACCTTAGTGTAATAACCTAAGATCAGGCTGGGTTAGTAAAGTAGGTAAAGGGACAACCTCATGGGGGAAAACAAGTTTAAGGTGCTTATAGAAATAGGATTGTTATTGGCTCATTAACTAAAAACACTGGCCCATAAAATAGTACTTGAGCATAGCACAGTTTCTGTAGCTTCCATAATTTGTAGATAATTGCAAAGCTACTTCAGCTAGATTGATAGTATTGTGTCAGGCAACTGATGATAAATGATAGCTGTTCTATGCTGATCCTTACCTTGTGGTGCCCACAACTGTCAAAACTAGTTCAGTACTCAAATGTTATACAGTGAAATATAAATTCAATAGGAAATGGGATATCTTTAAACAGCTGGGAGATAGTTTAGAAAAGGCAAAGGGAAGTAGTAGTCTGGAATGATGTGTTTGAGAAAATGACTAGGTAGGGATGGGGAAGTCTTATAGTTATGTTCAAAGACTTAGGCTTCATGGGACTGGTAAATTGCAAATTGCTAGTTACAATAGCAACCAGCACTTGAGAGGCCTAAATTGTTTGGCCTGATAAGACTGGCCAATACTCTGGCCCCTTCTAGATGTGATTTCTAGGCAATAAATATTTTTAGTTTTCCTCGTAAAGGAACTTTTTTTCAGATCTTATATGTCAGCATGCTTTTCAACTGTGTGGAACTCTGCTACATGTTTTTCTCATGCGAGTTAATTTTTCAAAGACATTTGATAAGACTGACCTGAATACTGATCATATGTTGCATACCAATTAATAAAAGATTAAGTTTATGACCAGTTGGTGTCACTATACTACATACTATGTAAGAGACAACATCAAATATTTGAAATTTGCAGCAATTAACGTGTAACCTATGCGTTTACAAAACTGTGTACACAATTTGATAATACGTGTACAATATATAATGTAGTCAAAACAGGCAAAACTGAAGTTTACAGTACTTTTAAGAGTAACTCCCTCTTTCTTCCAGAGCAAGGTATGGTATTCAAGTTGGTCTTAAGTAAATTCCTTAATCAAAAAATCCAATTATTTTTGTTCTCTTGCAAAAATTAAAATGAATACCAATTTTCTCAATCACAATATTGCTTAGAAGAAACAATGCAAGAATTAGCAAGTAACTACTATAGGACCAAACTGTTGCATATTTTATCCAAACATTTGTTTAGTACTTGAATTAGATGTCATTTTTCCTGCCCACTCTTCACAATTGTATATAAACATTATACTTGAGTCTCACAAGGGTTTGTTTGGATATGCAACATGCCAATTTCAAGAGGAACATCACAGTGGCACGATGCTTGGAAGAACAGAATTCGAGTAAAAAAATACAATAAAAAAATTCAGATCTTGTTTCATTGGCTTAATTTGATAGCAAAAACTATAATTGCTGACACTTGGGAGAACTGCGTGCAGAAAGTAGTCAGAAAGGGACTTTGCTTTGGGTACTATAATGGCAGAGAACATCCTGAAGTGACAAACAGCAAATCACCCTTTAAGCCAAAACACTTCTACAGTTCTTTAGAGTCGCTTGACTGCAATTACCTTCATCAAGTATGATTGCATGATGAGATCCTTAACATTTAACATTCTAAAATTTTAACTATCCCTTTATCAATGTATTAATGCTTAAATAAATTAATAATTTCATCACTGATGAAGCCATTGTTCAAGATCTAGAAATCCAGATCCCATTGTTTGCTAACACAGCCACAGAATTCTTTCTGAATGCAAGGCAAATGCAGGTAAAGGATAAAACACTATATAATTATAGAATTTATAACTTACGCAACAAAAAGATTCTGGTACCAGACCAGTTTCAGGCACATTTAAAAAAAAGTACATTTTGTTCATATAAAAAATGCAGGAAAAATTTCCAATACCATTTAAAGTATGACATTTTGGAATGGAAGTAATAATGAACAATTTAAAAAAAAGTATCTTTCAAAGGAACAATAACATAACATCCTTTAAAGGGAAGAATGAACAGCCACAGTGACAACTACATCAGGAATTACTTGTGCTTTAGTGTCTAAAGGAAATAATCCTTTCTGTGCCAACAAACCTGTTGTCACCCAACAAATACTCAACTATGCCACTAAGAGAACATACATTTTAACTAACTGAAAGTTGTGATGTAATAGGGGCACAGAAAAGATTAGTGGGAAGTGGAAGTCATTCAGCAGCAAAGCATTCTGTAAATCTTCCTGTCAACTGTTAGGTGGAACACACTTGGGCTAGGATTGCTGGGTGAGACGTCTATAATGAGGTAAAACTTGGTTTTCAGGAAGGTATAGAGCTAGTTCCAGAGCCACAAGCACTGTAAATTCAAATCCAATTAGATCTCTTCGGTTGAATCTGAAGCGTTCTTCTAACTTCTGTATTGAAGAAGAAAGACTAAGTTAGATTGTTGTATCCATATTTTTTTCTAGCTATATTAAATAGTCATCACTTTGCCCACCTGTGACTCACTTTTTTTCAGGATGAAGCAAAAACAAAAAACTTGATTGTCTTTATGTCTAAATGTGAAGGCATTTGTATATTTTTGTTAGTGAGAAACATTTCCAAAGCTTGGGAAGAACAATTAGTAGATGCATAAATTATCATCTTTCTAACATTTGTGTCATAAAGAATAAAGATCTTTTGGCTTAAGTGAGACCAACTTAATTCGAGCTACCAACATAGGGAAAATAGCACTAGTCTATGTTTATATTTTTGATCATCAGCTCTGAATCCTATAATTCTGTGTCCTTATACATATGAATTTTGAATATACTCTCATTTTTACAACACTAGAAATGAGAAATTATATCCCAGTTAATATTGATTGCAAGTAGATATAGGTAGAATTTAGCATTTACCCTAACCTGACTAAAAGAACCAAAAGCTAGAACTCTCAACAGTGACATACTCTTCCATGAAAATAGAATCTGGTTATACTTACATCAATAAGTTGCTTTACTTCATTTTTCCTGAGGTCACTACTGATCTTTGCTGCAAGGAGCACACAAGCACCAGCACACAGTTTGCGGTTCTGTTTGTTGAGCTTGCCTTGTAAGACAAGCTTCTCAAAGTAAACATAAGCCATTGACACGGTAACTGGTTCGAGGTTGCATTCTTCAGAGAGATTCCTCATTTCCCGTTTTAGGCTGTGAGTAAACAAAAACCAAATCATGTTCTTAGTCACGAGGCAATATGGATCCTAATAGTCTTACAGACTAAGCAGTTTTAGATACAAGTGGAAGATGATTACCTTCTCACAAGTCCAAATGACTGCTAGCCCAGCTTTACTCAAGATTTTCTTACCTTCTAATTTTACTCAATGTAAGTTTGATGTGAGGAAACTTCTCTTTAAAAGTTTCATTCATGTCCTTTTTAAGGTCTGAAGGTTTCACATATTCTATCACGGTGGTCTGAAATAGAAAAGAAAATTGTCAGCTAGGATATATTCATTTTTGATCCTCAAACTCCATCTCCTATTGCTATAATGTAAATCTAGCCTTAGGGATCAAAATGAAAAGTTTTGCTGTTGAACTATTTTCATGCTTGTTAACAGCAAGGTGTGTACAAATAAATCTAGACCATTTTTAATACCTAAAATCTTTATGGAGAGCACTTCTGGGAGATTTAACAAAGTGAAGATGAAGCCTTAGTTCCCAAAGCAGGATGCAGAATATAGAATTATGCTTAAGTTTTGTGCTGCTTAGAGATTAAGTAATTGAATAAAATGAGGCAATATTGCTGACTAGCTTTTTTCCAGGTATCAAAAGGCACAAGCATTCCACTAATTTCTCTTACTTATAATCAATCTTGTTTTCTGTGAAACAAGTTTCTTAGCATATTTTTAGTTGCTAAGCTATGAATCTGAGGTTTTAAATTTGTCCAAAATGAGTACTGCTTAAACATGTGGCCGTGAGACGATTAGCATTTATTGAGTGCCCTATGATGTGTCAGGAACTATTCTGAGCACTGAGGATTCAAAGAAAGGAAAAAAATAAAAAGTTCCTATTCTCAAAAAGTCTACTGGGGAATACAACATGCAAACGAGTACATATTAACAAGATGCATAAAGATAAACCAGACATCAGGCAAAGCAGAAGCAGTAAGGAGGATGAGAAAGGCTTACAGAAGGTTGGGTTTTAGCTGGGAAGCTAAGTAACTAGAGATGAAGGGAAGAATTCCAGTCATGGTTACAGCCAGTGAAAATGCACAGAGTGGGAAGAAGCAGTGTTTGAGGAGTAGCAAAGAGACCAGTATTATTGGATTGCAGAGTAAGAGGTGTATGCGAATAGAACAGTAAAGGTGAGAAAGACTGGAAAAGTAGGAAGGGCCAGGTTATGAAGGGCTCTGGATATCAAACAGGAATATATATTTGTTCAAATAGGGGATTAAGTGGGAGAAGGAGGGAGAAGAGTGTGACATGGTCAGATCCACATTTAGAAAGATCAATTTGACAGCTGAGTGAAGAAGAGACAAATGAGGAGAGAACTTGAGGCTGGGAGATACACTAGCAGTCTACTTTAGTAGCCCTGGTACAAGGTCACAGAGTGGCTACCAAGGTGGTAGCAGTGTCAAAGGAGAGAAGGGGATGTACATGAGAAACCTCACAACAGTAAAACTGACAAGCCTTGACAAAAGACTAGATATAGGATCAGTGAGGAGTCAAGAGTGACATCTCTACTGGAACCTAGATAAATGAGAAAGTGGTAGTGGCTTCAATACTAACAGGGAATTGATACTAGAAGAATTTAACAATTTAGCTTTAAGATTGTTTCCAGTTCTAGAGGGTAATGCTATGATTTGTTTCTTCATATACAGGCACATTAAAATCTACTGCTGTTGAATCTCTTTTGTAATCTTCTAAGGACAGATGCTCACAAGTTTTACTAATATGATTCTGTAGTACCGAATGTTTTCACAATCATTGATTACACAATCTGCCACTGAATCAATTCTTAAGTAAATGCTAGACATACGAAAAATATCATTGATCAATTTTTATACACTTTATTGTTTTCTTACCATATATGATGCAAAGATAAGAACACGCTTGTGTTTCCCACAGGGCCACTGAGGATCATCAAGGAGATTAGGATTATATTCTATTGAATCACCTGTCTCACTCCCTAGAAGCACATACAATAGCATCAAGCATAGGTATAAGTCAGAATTGTTTTCAGACAAAAGGTATCCAGTAAATGTTTGGGTGTGTGTGTGTGTGTGTGTGTGTGTGTGTGTGTGTGTGTGTGTGTGTTTCCCTTTTAAATTGCTGATTTCAATTTCTTTTTTTTTTCTTTCTCTTAAATCACTACCAAGTTAGTACAGTGGATAGAGTACTAAATTTCAAGTGAGGAATACCCAAGTTCAAATGCTGCTTTGGATACTTAGTGTGACCTTGGATAAATCTTAACTTATCTGACTCAGTTTCCCTTCTGTAAAATGGGGATGATAATTTCACTTACCTCACAGGTTCTTAAGATCAAATAAGATAATGTGACGTGCATTATAAACCTTAAATTGCTATATGGATGTTACTAATGATAATAATAACGACAGTATAAGATTAACTGAGAAACGTTAAAGGTTGTTTAGAAAGAAGAGAAAAGGATGTCACATTTTCTGGTCCCTACTTCTACTGAGTACAAGAAAAGCAGAAACGGATCTAATGAGGCCATTCACTGAGAATTTCTTTTTCTTCCCTTTCCATCAGTGTGCCTTTTGCTACTATCTCCTCCTTTACCCTTGTCTCATATGAAGAGGTGGGATTCCTCTTCGCCAAGGGTAACTTAACTTGTACAAGTGATCTGTTGCCTCCTCTGTCAGCCCTATTTTCTCACTTATCTTCAATCTTTCCTTGTGTGCTGGCTACTTCTCTACTGCCTACAAATATGCCACCATCCCAATGTGGCTCTCTCCTCCAGGATCAAATATGAAATGCTCTAGCAATCAAATCCTTCTTAACCCCTGCCACTTTTTCAATCTTCTTACATTCCCCAATCCCACTCTTGGATGCAATAACATAGGCCTTCTTGGCTGTTGCTGTTGCTTGAATAAGACATCCCAATTCCTGACCCCTTGCATTTTCATTAGCCATTATTCCATGTATGAAACGCGTTCCCTCTTCATCTAGTTTCCAAAAAGTTCCAGCTAAAATCCCACCTTTTGTAGAAATTTTTTCCTGATCTGTCTTAATTCTACTGTTTTTCCTCTGCTGATTATTTCCAATGTATCTTCTGTATAGCTTTTTTGATATATAGTCGTTTACATGTGAAATTAGGGACTATATTTTAGCACAATGTATGGCACATAATAGGCATTTAATAAATGTTGACTTACTTATACTGTAAGGGTGAAGGATTTAATTTAGATATTATGTCAAATGGATACATTTCCTGACTGGGAGGAAAGTGGTAAAACTGCTTTCCTTAAATCTTTCATAGTAAACTAGAACTTCATCTCTCTGGAATGGGATAAATAGGTTCTCAGCAGATGGACATAAATGTATGTATGTATGTATGTTGATGTGTGTGACTTTGGGAAAATGCCAGCATACTAACATATGCACCACTGACATTTCTTTGAGTTTATACATTCTCATAGTGAGGAATGAGGGCACAGTCCATTGTGAAGACATTAATGGGCATACACTTATGGTAAAGGGAGGGTCAAGAGGGTCAAGTGGGCCCAAGAGAATTTGACTGAATTATTGGGCATCATAAGAGGATATACCTCCAAAGAGTGGTAGGAGAAAAAAAAAGATAAATGTAAATTCTGGGTCAATTACAACTTTTAGATAGAAAACCAATTTTCCATCCTTGTGTCCTAACTAAAAATTGAATTTGTATTATTTCTTTCCTATTAAGTGAAAATATTAGGAAACATTGTTTTTAACAATGAAACTCTCATCTATTTGTAACGATAAATGCTGCACTTAAATGAAAATGCGAGAATTGGTAAATGAACATCCACATTTAATGTCCATGTTTGCTTTTGGGGTATTTTAAAATGGGTTTTCGGTTTTGTTTTTGCTTGTCCTGTTTTGCCTTTTGTTCTTCACAGATGTATTTATGGAAATTAAATTTTGTCAAAAATAAGTGTTAACTATAAAAATAGTAGTATTATGTCACTAAAGTTACTTGGTGAAGCACTATTCTCAGCATGTGGTTAATTTTTAAAGGTGAATTTCCTTTTGTGATATCTGAGCCAGCATAATGTGTACGTGCAATTTCTGTTAAACAATTCTAAGATAATTTTCCCACATTTAATATTTAAAATTTATTCTTGGCTCCCTTTAGTGTCTCTTAAGTCTTTATCAACCTTTCTCCATTTCTACAATATTTATTCTTTTCAATTGGCTTAAGTTCAGTTACTGGTCTGATCATTATTGCTGGCATGCATTTGTATAAAATAAGTTCTATTACATTCTCTTTACTTTTTCAGTCTCCCCCTTCCTAGTCCATCCTTCACACAGCTACCAAAGTGATAAATGTTCTGAAAGCATAGCTCTGACCATCTCATGCTCAAAAGGCTCTAGAGTGCTCAAACACAAGCGCTTCTGTTTTCCTTTTAAAACCCTTCATAATGTAGCCCCAGACTGCCTTTCCCCCTTACATAATGCCTTTTTTTACTCAAAGATATGGTTAAATGGACTTTTCTTGCCATTCCTCAAACATGACCCTTTGTCTCCTTTCTTGGTCCTTCTGACCAGGCTGTTGATTTTTCCTTAAGGACTCTCTCAAAGCTCAACTGAAGTATACCATGAGACTTTTCCTTGCCTTTTCAACTGCTCTGTTAGAGATTCCAGTGTATTTACTATGATATATTTTGTATCAATTTGAGTGTGTATGTATTTCTCCTGATAAAATGAAAACTCCTTGATGGCAGAGACTGCTTGTTTTTGTTGTCTTGGTTCTATACATATAGATTCTTAAATAAATTCCTGTGAACTAAAAACATGAACTGAAAGAAAACCTCATGTTATAAAACTTCATACCTAATTCTGTGCCTGATGGCACAGATTTAGCTGTGGCAGATTTGTATCTTGACCCAGGCAGAGTCCGTTGAACGCTGGATCGGGGTTGGGATGCTGCAGTGTGATTATCACTTTTATGTGTGACAAGGGCATTTGTAGGATACAAAAATTTTGCATAAGATACTACCTGAAAAACAAATTCACATTTGAGATTATTTTCCTCATTTGACTGAGTTAGACAAAAAACAAAACAAAACAAAACCAAACCAAACCAAGTATCCCCGTGCTCCCCAAACCCAAGTTTCAGGAGGCTTTTCTTCATGTTGTATGTATTGATAAAGAATGCAAAAATGAATTCCTTCCCAACTGCTTACTTAGGACGAAGGAAAGAACCATGTTTGTAGGCTATCTTTTCAACTTTGAATTTATTTCCTTTTATTCACATTGATAGTCCAGTTTGGCCCTAATGAATTCCTATGAATGGAAATTAATGTGTATGTTTGGGTTACTTCCCTAGGGAACTTTACCATCGAAAAACTAGCATATGTAAAAAATTCATTTCTCCATCCTAAGAGTATGGGTTTATACATGATCCAATGAGTATCTGATATAAATTATTACTGTTTTGGTAACCTATGGTATTTTATCCTGCTCACTGTTCTATCATTTTCACATTCATCCCTTCAAATATTTCATATGAAAACATTCTATAATATAATGAAACTGAAAAGGATTAGTATTGTGTGATATCTGAGATTTGAAACAAATCTCCAAATAAGAGGAATATAACACTTTTGTTTATGTTAAAGTAGCTGGCTTAAAATTCAACTTATTTAGAAAAATAAAATTAGAAGTGAAAATGGTAATATAATAAATATATAAGCCTATTTTCCATAAGGTTGCATAAGCTTCTTTCCTATTTATCTTTCAATTAATTACAAACAGTAAGATAAACAAAGTTAAAATTTTTAAATAAAAGTTAAAATATTTAGGTCTTTTAGCATTCTTAAAAATTCTGACTTCAAAATTCTACAAACAATAATTAGCATTAGTTACTATGAAAATACAAAGATTAATCTTTTACCTTTCCATCAGCACCAAGCTCAACTCCTTCCAACATAAAGACCATTTCAGAAGATACTGAAACCCCACCAGATGGATGCCTCTGTTTCTGGCTTTCTACCTTTATGTCACTGTAAAAGTATTTAGATCAAAGATGGTATATTTTGGGAAGATAAAATTCCTTCCTCCTATAGTAAATGAACTACTGAATTAGGGGAGGGAGATTGGGAAAGGAGAAAGAAGTAGCTAGATTTTTAAAAATAGCATCAATACTGATGAACATGTCTAGATAGTTTTTTTTCCTTTTTCCCATGAAAAATGTATACATCTATTATCAATAAGCTACTGAAAATAAAAAGGAATGGAACCTGAACTTTCATAGAAATAACATTGAGTTAAGATTATGTAAAAGATAAATACTATTAGAAGATATTAAGAAATTCCCTAGCATTTTACATTGTTTCTGTTTCATGATAGTATTAATTCCTAGATAATACCATTTCCTATAATCAAAATAAAATTTGTATTAACCAATAAACATCTAGTGAATACCATTACTTACCTTTGTTTAAAGGATTGTACACATTTCATAGGAAAATTTGTAGGTAAAATCAAATTGTAGTAATACACAGCCAGTAAGCTTTGGAAACTGCCTCTGTAACTGGTGTTTTCCCACATCAGAGGAAGAATGGGTTTTCTATTATTGACTATTTTTATAGCATGTTTGCACACAATACTATTTCTACTGCTAAACATCCGTTTCCTTCCATAAATTATGAACAGGACAATCAAGTGGACAGGATGTGAGAGAACACAATTGTATTCCACATAAAGTGAAAGAACAATAAAGGCAATTTATATATAAATAGGTTCCCCCAAAAATAGTTTTTAAAAAGCTACACAAAATTACCTCAAAATGCAAACAGAATATTAATATTTTTAATATGATGAATAACTTTAACTCATAGGAAGTTTAATTAGATCGTATTTTTACTGAATTCTGAATGCTTCTGGAATTTTGGGGGGATAATTCTTCATTATAATAGGTCTGAATTTTTAGACCTGTTTTTCTAATTCTTAACATTATTTCCCCCAGGTTATGTTATCCTAGAGAGCTTTTAAATCATTATCACATATACCACACCTTGTATAATGCTGATGCTCTTATTATCAAACTTAAAAGTTAGAGAAAAGTGCAAGGTGCTCATTTTGCAGATGTTTTAGTAGTTCAATTATGGCCAACTTTTCCTGACCTCATTTGGGATTTTCTTGGCAAAGATCCTGGAATGGTTTTCTATCTCTTTTAGCTTAGCAAACTGAGACAAATGGGGTTAAGTGATTTGGCAGGGTACACATAGAGATCACACACAAGGTTAGATTTGAACTCAGGAAGATGAGCCTTCCCGATTGCAGACCTGTTGCTCTATTCATCATACTACCTAGCTATTTATATATGTAGATGTTTAGGTAAGCAAATTATAAATTACATATCATATCTTTTTTTTAAATAACTTTTTATTGACAGAACCCATGCCAAGGTAATTTTTTACAACATTATCCCTTGCACTCACTTCTGTTCTGATTTTTGCCCTCCCTCCCTCCCTTCTCTCCCACATGGCAAGCAGTCCTATACATGTTAAATCATATCATGTCTTTTGTGAAATTTGTCAGATCTACAGTTAAAATCTTTACTTACTTAATCCGAATGCTTTCTCCATAAGGCAAAATAGAAAATGCTGCACACAAGGACCTTTTAGCACAAATCAGAACTATCCTGAAATGCAATGGGGAAAACAAATGATGATATAAGAAAGTTCACAAAATTAGAACTAAGCTAAAAATACTCATAAATATTGCTTCTCAATCACATACTATGTGCTTAGGCACTGATGTAAATATTTTCTTTTATTAAAAAAGCAAGCACATATTTCATTAAGAAATTCAGAAGGTGGGAAAATTTTCAAGTTATTTCCTCATTGAGTCTTTAACAAGAAAAGGTTAATGTCAGTTAACACTGTGTGCCACCTCAAGCACAGAGTCTGAAGTTGGGAGTCTATTGACAACTTGCAGGTTTCTCCAATTGTGACTTTTTTTTGGTTAGTGTGTCTTCCCTCACTCCAGCCATGCCAAATCACATTAGAATAGAGTTAAATACTGTCAATAGCTAACCTTCTGAGCTATCTTCCATTACATATATACAGCAACATTTCTGGCAAATTAATAAGAGGGTCCAGAAAAGAGTCTCCATGTTCACATGAGTTATTCCTGACTTTGGCTGTCTCCATACCTGCACCAGGTAATGTCCTGCCTGGGAAAAACTTTTCCTCTGCCTGGGAAAAACTTTGCTCTCCAAATGGGTAACTGTCTCTATTAGTGATTCCTAATATGAGGAAAAACTCCAACTATGCTTAATTTACTCTGCAACATGGCCATCTCCTCTATGATTTCAACAGCTGTCTTCTTCTTCCTCCAAAGTATCCTTTCTTCCCTCCCCATTCTGGATCCAAGATCAAATGAATTCTGCCAAGTTATTTCTCTAGGGTCCCTTTTTGTGTTGTTTCCTCAACACAGAATATAGATTACTCAGAATATAGGTTCCTTGAGTGACAAGGATGTCTCCATTTTTTTCTGTGTATCCTCAGAGAAGGAGAAATGCTTTTCTACTCATTTCTGATTATTTGCTCATGAAAAGGTAGCTACTGTCCAAAGCAAAAAGGAAGGCATATGAAAGGCCAATGATCCAATTAATGGAGAAAAGCCTTAACGTCAAGAGTCACAAGTCCCTATAGTTAAAATTTGTTTCCTATGACCCAAGTTTTTAATACTCCCCTTTCCTATCCTTACCACTAATGAAACTGAAGATGGTGTATTATGGATTGTAACTGTTTCACAAAAGCTTACCGAATAAAAATATCACACATGTGTTTTACTTTTTGCTCTAGAGGCCTGGATATGTGAAATTCACTTTGTCCAATGCTATACTTTGTACTCCTGGCCTCACAACAGAAAAGAATTTCAGTGGTCAAAAGAAGCAAACTGCCAATGTAGGAGAGATCTACTTGGAATTATGGCTCAAAGACAATACTGACTAGTAATATGGTGGTCATCTACTTTAGTTTCCTCATCATTAAATCGAGAGGTTGAGATTTTATGACTTTTAAGGTCTCTTCTAGCTCTGAGAACCAGCACATCATTCTTCTTAGTGGAAAACAAAACTGTAGGAATAAGCCACTTCCCAATAACAAACATAAAGAGTATGAAAAAACAGTTCTTAAGTTACCAAACTAATTACAATGATATTTAAAAATGCTACAAATCACTAATTATTAGAGAAATACAAATTAAACTAACCATGAAGTTTTACGTCACATCCATTGGATTGGCAAAAACAGACAGAAAAGAAAATGACACTTTGGAGAGGCTGTGGGAAAACTCAAAACTCAGGTACTGTTGGAACTGTGAACTGGCCTTAACCATTCTACAAAACAATCTGGAATTTTTCAGTCTCCAAAGTTACTTCTCTTTGACTCTGTATACCACTATTACAACCATACCCCAAGAAAATCAAAGAAGAAAAGGACCCATATATAAAAATATATTATTAGCAGCTCCAGATTCCCATCAATTGGGTAATAATTGAACAAATTATCATATATAAATGCAATGAAAAACTATTTTGCCATATGAAATGAAGAAAGAGTTAGTTTTAGAGATCTGGGAAAACTTATGTGGCTTGATGCAGTGAACAGAACCAGGAAAATAATTTATTCTGTAACACCAGCGTTGTAAAAATGAATAATTTTGAAAGACTTCTGAATTCTGATGAATGAAATAATCAACTACATTTCCAGAAACCTGATGAATGCTGTTCACCAGACAGGAGAGATAGTGGATTAATATGTAGAATGGAAAATGCATTTTGTGAGGTAGCCAATTTGTTTTGATTATGAATATATGACACAAGGGCTGTTTCTTACATGTGCCAGAAAGTGGGATAAAGAAAAAAAAAAGTGTTTTAATTGAGAAAAACATTTTAAAAAATCCAATGTGCGGCATGTCATCTTTTATAATATGAAGCATATCAGAAATAATTCAGAGTAAGTTAAAAGAGCCAGAATTAATTTATCAGGGAAATGTAAGTAAAATGAATTTCATCTTTTCTCATAAATCCTCATTTCTTTCAACTAAAACTAAGCTAGCATTTCTTTTTGAAATTCAATTGATGCCTTTTATTTTTATATCAACTTGAAAAAAAAAATCTCACCCACTGCCTTTCCTTTGGAACAAAAAATAAAAAAGAAAGGAAAAAGAAAAACGAATACATTGCTTCTGACAATCTATGCAATATCTGGGGCTTACAAATTGTACATTCTAAAATACTAGCCTATATATGCCTTCTATTCTAATTTTAGCTTTTCTTTGAAATGTTTACTAAAATATCACTATCAGATTTTCTAGATTATTACCGAAAATTCCAGAGGATTATTTATAAATCTTACATGTCTAAAAATGAGCACTTTGCTATACATGTATGTACTAGAAATAATATGAAGAGGAAAGCAAAGAAAAGTTGAACTAATAAGGAAAAGGAAGTAGCTAAATTCTTTTTTTGGGGGGGAGGAGGAGGGTTGAGGCAATTGGGGTTAAGTGACTTGCCCAGGGTCACACAGTTAGGAAGGGTTAAATGTCTGAGACTAGATTTGAACTCAGGTTATTCTGACTTTAGGGCTGGGGCTCTATCCACTGTGCCAACTAACTGTCCCTGCTAATTTCTTTTTTTTTTTTTCCTTTTTAAAAATTTTTAATAGCTTTTTATTTACAAGTTATATGCATGGGTAATTTTATAGCACTGACAATTGCCAAACTTTTTGTTCCAATTTTTCCCCTCCTTCCCCTTCTCTCTCCCCCTCCTTTCCTTAGATGGCTGGATGACCAATACATGTTAAATATATTAGAGTATAAATTAAATACAAAATAAGTATACATGTCCAAACCATTATTTTGCTGTACAAAAAGAATCGGACTCCGAAATATTGTACAGTTAGCCTGTGAAGGAAATCAAAAATGCAGGCAGGCAAAAATAGAGGGATTGGGAATTCGATGTAATGGTTCTTAGTCATCTCCCAGAGTTCTTTCACTGGGTGTAGCTGGTTCAGTTCATTACTGCTCCATTAGAACTGATTTGGTTCATCTCTTTGCTGAAGATGGCCAGGTCCATCAGAACTGATCATCATAGAGTACTGTTGTTGAAGTATATAATGATCTCCTGGTCCTGCTCATTTCACTCAGCATCAGTTTCTGTAAGTCTCTCCAGGCCTTTCTGAAATCATCCTGTTGGTCGTTTCTTACCAAACAATAATATTCCATATTATTCATATACCACAATTTATTCAGACATTCTCCAATTGATGGGCATCTACTCAGTTTCCAGTTTCTGGCTACTACAAAGAGACCTGCCACAAACATTCTTGCACATACAGGTCCCTTTTCCTTCTTTAAGATCTCTTTGTGTCCCTGTAATTTCTTAAAAAGATGTATTTTTAAAAGACAGAACCAAATTCTGTTTGCACAGAACTTCATCACTTCACATGAAGTCTTCCTTTCCTGATGCCTTAAGCTGATAAGGTCTTTCCTTTGAAATTACCTTGTATATGTTTTGTACCAACTTATGATAACAAAAGCATTAAATTTACAAAGCAATTTACATATGCTATCTTATTCAATTCTTATAACAACCTAGTGAGGCAGGTGCTAATTAACTGCCATTTTTTGTTTTTGTTTTCTTGATGTGTTCTGTTTTTATATTACAAATATTTATAGATTACTTCTACTTCATGAGAAGTCTCTTGAAACAGTGAAGTAAAATTATTAATACAGTAACCTTATTGAAAATTCATGCAATATTTCACAACTGTAATGCCACTCCCCACCATGTTCAATAATTTTGCAGTTCTGTCTAACTCTTCATGATCCCGTTTGAGGTTTTCTTGGCACAAATTATTAGAGTAATTTTTCTTCTCCAGATCATATGAGGAAACTGAGGCAAACAGAGTTAAATGAGTTGTCCAGGGTCACACAGTCAATAAGCGTCTAAAGCTATTTTGAACTCAGGAAGATGTTTTAGTATTCTGTTTATGCTGACTTTTACTTTGTGCTATTTTATGTAGATCTTTCCAAGTTTTTAAAAAAATAATCTATTCCCCATTTCTAATAACACAATAATATCTCATTATATTTATATACCTCAAATAATTTTGCCATTCGAATTGTTAAACATCCTTAGTTTCCTTTTTTTTTCTTTACCAACACAAAGAGAATTGCTATGAATATATCTGTACATCTTGGACCTTTTCCTTTTTCTTTGATCGCTTTTGGGTATAAGTCTTGTGTTGGAATAGCTTCAAAGGGAAAATAAGCTCATCATGTATAATTACAAAATGTTTTCCAGAGGTTGTACCCATGCATAGGTCCACCAATAGTGCTTTAAGGATCTTGTTTTCCCACAACTCTTCCCATGTTATCACTGTCCTTTTTTAGTCATCTTTTCTACTCTGATGGATGTGAGCTCCCAATTATAAAGGAGGAAACTGAGAGGCAGAGAAGCTAAGTGACCTGCACAGATAGGAACAGCTATTAATTGTCTGAGACAGAACTTGAATTTGGATCTTTCTGATTCCAAGTCCAACACTGTCCACTGTGCACTTAGGTATGTAAGTGTTATTCTCCCTGATGGCATGAGTTCCTGAAGGCAGGGATAGTTTCATCATAGTCTCTGTGTCCCGATAGCCTGGCACAATGCCTGGAACATAATTAAGGTTGTTGATTAAGCAATTGATTCATTCAATAGGTGGCTGTGTCCTAAGGACAGTAAGGACACCTCGGCTGGATCACCAAATGCATGAATCGAACTGTGTGTAATAAACATACTCAAGGAGGTTAAGAGGATAGGTAGGTGCCTCAGTGGATACAATGTTAGTCCTGACATCGAGAAGACCTGAATTCAAATCCAGCCTCGGACACTTCCTAGTTGTGTGACCCTTGACAAATCACTTAACCCTGTTTGCCTTAGTTTCCTTATCTGGAAAATGAGCTGGAGAAGGAGATGACAAGCCATTCCAGAACCTTTACCAAGAAAACCTCAAACTGAATCACAAAGAATTGGACATGACTGAAATAAACAACTAATTTAAAAAAGTTTAAAGCCAGGTCCTTAAAGTCTTATAAATTCCAAATAGGCACTCATATTTAGATCCTCCATGTAACAGGAAGTGTTTCTTATGCAGGGAAATTTTAGTTACACCTGTATTTTAGGAATAACGCTTGAAGATACAAAATTCAAATTAACTTCAATAATTTCTAAAGTTTTAAGATTCTACTGTAAACAAAGCTTCCTCCCCAAAATCATACTTTTCAATACTTTGAAAATCTTCACATATTAACCTGTTTTAGTGGTTTTATGATTTTGAGCAGACTTGTAGAGACAAGCATTTCACCTGTATATATAATGTAGAAGAAACACTCAGACCATTAAGTTTCTATATTAAAGTAATAAAAAAAAATTAAAGGTCACCTGCTATTTTTTGTGTCATATTGTCTCATGTTCTTAATAAAATGAGTCTTCTTCAAGCCTTTGTGTCTTGGTGATCCAGATATATGTTTGGTTCTGCAATTGAAAAGGAAAAAAATAAATAAATTTCTCTCTACCCCACAGACTCTTCATTAGGACTTGTATGATCAGATGGCAGCACCAGCATGCAGGACCTCCGGCACTTTTCTTGGACAAGGGTAGCAGGGAAAAGGAATGCATGCAACAAGATTAATGCTGCTTTGAAAGAGTACCTTTGTACAGTGGCATATTCCACTATGTCTTCTAAAAATTCTAGAGAACAGCGCTGGGAGATAAAACGCCTTCTGCAAAAATGTACACCAACATGAAGAGTGAATAATATTAATTGAAAGCCTTAATGAATAGAAACTAAAAAAGCATGTGATGGATCCCTTAAAATAGTTATCAAAAAAAAAAGCCAGAAAAAATAAATCTTTCAAAAGTTATTCTTCAAAATTTCAGAAAAAAGATAGACTCATTAGTATGTAAAATTCAACTTAAGAAGATTTTTATTTTCCATTTTAATTAGAAGATCTTATATTAAATAGAATCTATGAACTCACCAATGTGGGTAAATCCCCCCATTAGTGATGAAGAACCAAAGCCATCCATCTTTATTCATTTTGGTTAGGGTACCTTATCCATGGTTTTTTTCACAGATCCTCCACAGAGGTCTTTCACTGTAACATCATACGTCTTCCCTTCCACTCCTGTCCTCCATACCCTGTTTGGTGCTAGAGTCTTTCTCTAGAACTTTTTTTTTTTTTTTTTAACATTTCACATTACAATGGAAGCATTCTAGAGGTCCATTTGTTACCATATGCTTTTGTCACATGGCTGACTTCCTTTTCAAATCACAAAATTTATTTTTTTCAATGATATCTATTATACTAGTTCTTGCAGACCATGAAACAACTGATGCTTCTAGAAAAACATCTGAGAACTGAAATTCTAAATGGTAATATCAATAATTAATGTGAAACATAAATTAGTATCATAGAAAACTCATCCTTACTAATATTTAATATTTACTTAGCATAGTATAAGGTACGGTTATTTTATATAGATTTCTGGGAGAAAACTTATTTAAGAAGAAAACCATGCATATCTACTTCTCTAAACATTATCTCTTCTATTTTAAAGAATTATTGTATAGAAATAAATACTGAATTTATCTGCCTTTTTGGAACATATAGGGGGGTATATTTATATACATACACATATAAATGATTCTGCCTAGTAAAGGCACAAAAAATAATTTTTAATTACTTTAGGATAGTATAAGGGAAGGTTTCATGGAGGAGGTGGCAGCTTGAAGTACTGGTTCAATGGCTAGAAATGGGGGCAACAATGAGGGGAAATGGTGCAAAAACATAGGATGCTAACAGGTAGAATAACTGGTGAGCAGACAATGTTAGAAAGAAAGCAACAATAATGAAAAAAGCCCTTCTATTTAATTAACATTTTCTTTTTACAGAAAACATGTTCTATGGAACATGTGAACAACAACAAAAATTAGGGAATATTAACAGGGACATCTGTAGCCCAAGACATAAAATTCATTGGGAAGATAAAAAGAGGATTCATTTTACATGAAAATAGGGATCTTATATGTCAAAAATGGGATAAGTGCTTTTAAATTTTTATACTTTCCCTATCTCATTATGTCAATGACCTCCCAAAAGAAATATGGGAATAGAATCCTCTATCTTCTCTTTTTATTTATCTAAAAAATGAATTAGATAGATATCAAGACTTTATACACAGTATAATATTTGAGGCAATCTTAAGACAAAATGGGAATTCACCGGCACAGAAGGTATGGCAGTGGGGACCTCTGATTTGTTGGCTCACTTTCTGTGGATATGTATTATAGTTTATGGGTGTCTAATTTAAGTAGATTTATAGATATCGTCCAGTTTTAATCAAATTAACCCTCACAAAATGGACAAATTGGCTTTAAAAGATTCCTGTAAAGAATTTGTGGACTGATAATACTATCAATGAACATAAGTAAACAAAAAGAAAATAGTAGAGAAAAGAGTAGATCCCAGGAGGATCTCATCAGTCACGATAAATATAAAAGCAAAACAATAACAATCTAATCAAAACTAATAGGAAGAAGCATCTCCCAAATTAAAAAAATCATCAAAAAGACTGAAAAAATAGATGATATATCCTATTATTAGTAATCAAGCCATGCACTCACACTCACACTCTCACTCTCTCTCTCTCTATTGTACCTTCAGATATTAGCTAATAACAGCACAAAGTCATTATGACCAGTAAGACACTTAAAAATTAAGCTTGTGTTGTCAAAAATGGATCACTTCTATCTGCACAGTGTAAAAAAATTTTTTTTCTAACCTGGTTAAAATTATATCAAATGAAGAATTTCAATGGATTTTTTCTTGATATCAGAGAAGATGGAAATTTGCCAACTAAATATCAACATAAACTGTGGATAATTTTTGGATAAGATTTAAAAATAAGTATCATAATTTACAGTAAGCAGAGTCAATGATGTGCTTTTTCAACTTGTGATTTATGTATGATTGTCAGGTATCCTTTTCTGATAGGACAGCAGCCACAAAACTAATCATGGCAACAAACTGAATTTAGTACATGAACTTTGCTGTACTGAAAACTGTTAAAGATTCAAAAAAATTAAATATGTTCAATAATCTTGCTTCCTAAAAAAAACTGAATGTTTAGTGAGGTTTTTGTACCATTTAAATTTATTTCACTCATCTCATACTTTAAGGTTGTATATGTATGTGACAAAAATACATTTTTTATTAAAAAATTTTTTTTACTCATAGGTATACGCAATCCAAAAAGTTTAGAGACTGATTTATGTGATATATCATGGCCTTAATAAAATCACATGACTGACTATGCTTTCTACAAGAGAAGTATTTTAAACAAATATCAATAAAAAATTGATTCACTGAAAACTGAGATCCCAAATTAAACATTTCAGCCTATTCAAGTGATAATGCTATTCCTTATGCTACAGACATTTGGCACATAAAAACATCAATATATAATAATTATTGTAATTTACTGGTACTATATTCTTTCAGAGTTGGGAAAATTTCCAGTAATATTACCTAAGCAAAATTATCTATACTTCAATTTCTTTTCAAGTGATTATTAATTTTTCTCAAGGCACTGAGAGCACATTTTGTTACCTTAGGCAGAGGTCACTATTCTTAACCTGCTAATTAATATGTTAAGTCAGGAGCTAAGATTTTATGTTGTAGCATAGCATTCTTGCTACCCTATTGTGCAAGGGAATTTTAATTGGGTTTATGTTTGACTATTACAAGATGAATGTGTCAGAACCTGGGCTTATGTGTGTTGTAAACCTTAGTGTTATATATCACCTATCATCTTTTAATTACTTGCAGCTATGAAAAAAAAGGAAAAAAAATGACTCAAATTGAATTCAGAAACATATTTACATCTTTTATCAAGGGTTTGTGTCAGGTGGTAATAATAATAATAATTTAGCATTTACATGGTGCTTTGTTTGCAAAGTTTGCCAAGCCCTTTAGAAAATTCTCATTTTATTCTTCTCATCCTGGAAGGAGAATGCTATTATTATTTCTACTTTACAAATAAGGAAAATTAAATGATTTCACTAGAGTCTCATAGCTAATAATATCTAAGGTCACATTTGAACTCAGATCTTCCTGATTCCAGAACGTATTCTACTCATTGCCTAGTATTTTGTAATATGAGAGATAAAAAGGATGAAGCAATGGTGGGACAATAGATCAAAAAAAAAAAAAAAACTAAATATAATTTCATTTTATTTTCAAATATATGTGTATTACATGGTAGGGAAAAACTTATGTTGAATTAAGAGAAAGCATAATGTGCTAGAATGAGGAAAGTGATGATGAGATGAAAATCCTCACAAACTCTTCTTTGGTCAGATTATGCCTGGAATATAATGATAATGGTGATAATAAAAATAAACATTTCCATTTATATGTTGCTAAAAGGTTTGCAAAGTATTTACAAACACCATCACAATTCCTCTGGGATGGAGTTGCTATTATTATCTCCATTTTACTGATGAGGAAACTGAGGCAGACAAGTTAACTACTCTGTCCAAGATTAGTTAATAATTGACTGAGACAGGATTTGAGAATCAGATTTTTCTGGACTCTAAATCACTGTATCACCAGCTGTCTAAGTAGAATTACAGCATCTAATTCTGGGCAACATAGGCTAATCTAGAGAAGGGTAGGCAGTATGGCCCATGTATATGAGGATCAGATAAAGAAAATAGAAAGGCTTAGCCTGGAAAAAAGAGGATTTAACCATCTGGGTATTTAAAAACCTTTTCTTACAGAGGAAGGACTAGACTTGCTCTGTCCTTAGAGGGTAGAACTAGAACAAATTTGTAACTATTAGGAAACTTCACAAAGTGTGCTCTTAAATCAAGCATAAACAAATTCAACTGGGGGCAAAGGAGAGGGCAGAGGAAAAGCCTTGGGACATAAGGCCTTGGCAGGACACAGTGAGGCTGCTACTTGGCAAATTCTCACAGGGCTGAGAGGAAAAGCATCAGTTACTTCCTATGTTAACTAATTATTCTGGATAATTAGGTGTAAAGGAATGCTATCAACACCCTCTAAATCTTAGTGCCTGCCTGTTCTCATTATGACATTTCAATAGAAAAAAATGAACAAAAGCTATAGTGAGGGAGATTTTGCTCTATTAGATATATATGTACTTAGATGTATATATAGAAACATTTCCTAAAAAATTAGAATATTCTTTTGAAGATAGTAGGATCCTCTCCTCTTGGAGGTCTTTAACTGGAGTCTGGGTGACTTCTTTGTCAGAAATGTGGCAGGAGAGATTACTGTTCAGACAGAGATCAGATTACATGGCTTTCGGCCTCTTCCAAATGTGAAATTCTGTTTCTGGGCTAGAAATACTTTTTGATAAAGATAAGGAGACTTAAAAATTTCTTAAAGATTTAAAAATCAACACAGAAATGACATTCTTAAGCCTAGAATGATAAAAATGCACGTCCTTCCAGTAAGTAATAATAATGCTAGCTGACATATAGCATTTCAAAGTTTGCAAAGCAGCACTCTATATATACATTATTTAAATTGTGGAAAATATTCTTGACCAAATAGTTTATATTAATCATTCTGTTAATGAGATACATGATATAAGTGAAAACTCAAGTTATTTATAGATTCAATAATCCCTCAAAGCTCAGACTTGGAAACTCAAACTGCAATGTGCTGAAAGTCGCAGGATAAAGTCAGTCATCAGATCAGCTAAAATGGGGACAAAGAGACTGAGACTCCTTACTGGAAAATAAACTGACAGAAGTCAGATTTGGCCTTATCTGCTTAGAGACAAGAAACTGAACAATCAAGTAATTTAACTTAAGTTCAACAGAAAGAGCAATATACTGTATACCAGAATACAGTGCTCTAAAAATCAATGCAGTTAGAAGCAAAGTTTTCTAATGGGTATAAGCTTTAATAGTGAATAATTGCATTAAAACTTTTGGAACACCCTGTATAATACCTTCAGGTGTAAGAAGCAATGCTATCATTATTTCTTATCTTTTAATAACATGATATATAATTATAGATTTTAGGCAAGAAAAAGTCTTTAGTTATATAAAATGAATTTTGTGAAATATGAATATATAAAGAATTATATAACAATGCTAATTTCAGAGAAATATTGTGAGGATTACTGCTGATAGGGCAAACAAAGCTGTCAAGTATTTTGAACACCTCAAGGAAAGGTGAAGCTTGATATCATTGTTCTTGAAAAGCTCCAGAAGTATTTAATGCATTATTTGGAGTATTTATTTTTCAAACACACATGCATAAGAGACAGTGAAATTCTGGCCAGTAGCTGACAGATAAGATGATGTTTTTAAATCTGAGAGGATGTGACAATTTCAAGCTTTTTGCTCTATATATGAGATAAATTTATTCTCTGTAGTCTGTAAAGTGACCCAATACCATGAATGTATCATAGGTATATTTTGTTTAACCTAATCATAGCTCTAAGCATAGATTTAAGTTGGAAGGGATTTCAGAAATGATTCTTTTACATCACTGACTTAAGACCATTCAGTTTCTGCTTGAATTTAGAAATACTGTATTCTACTTTTAGGTAGTTTAAATTGTTAGAACAAGCTAAAATCTGCCACTGCAAAATGAATTTTAGACTCCTAATTTTTTCCTTTGGAAACAAGAACAAGTTTGATTAACTCTTATAAATGATGACCTTTCAAATACTTGAAGATAACTATCATGTTTTCTCTCAATCTTTTCTTTAGATTAGCCACACCTAGCTTCTTCAATTAAGATGCAGCCAAAGATTACTGAACAATTATTGGATAAGGACTAGTCTTTTTGGTAGAATGGAAACAGATAGGGACTACTATGCAGGAGAACCCATTGTTTAAATTACAAGTTACAGTTCCCAAACTTTGTTTTCCACATTTTCCTGGTACCCTTCATAAAGTGTTTTAAGTGATGATATTAATAATTATTTTAAGGGGGATTATGCAGTATTCATAATTCTATAGATAAGACTACAAATGTACAATTTAAAAGGTTGTCTCTGAATCTCAAGGTGACTTGTTCACCTAACAAGTGGGTAATTATGTGTCACTGCCTTGTTATGTATTTGAGAAACAAATATTCATCTTCACAGAAATCCTGTGGAAAAAACAAAATTTCGTATTTATAAAAGGTATACAAAATCACGCTCATGTAAAGGGTACTATAGATTTAGTTTTGAGAGGTCAATTGATCATGAAAGGATCCATTCTTATATACAATAAGAGATACTGAAGAAAACTTCCAACCATCCCTACTCTCAAAGTGGGGCAAGAGAAAACAAATGAAAGTGACCTTTAACCAGTTTTAGATATTTACAAGTATTTGGGAGGAAGTTTTTTTCATTATTAAGTGTGGGCAGGTAAATTTAATGACTTACAATTTCTGTATTGTCTAGGTCCCCACCCCCCTTTTTTCTTTTTATTATAGCTTTTTATTTACAAGATACATGCATGGGTAATTTTTCAGCACTGACAGTTGCAAAACCTTTTGTTCCAATTTTTCCCCTCCTTCCCCCCACCCCCTCTTCCAGATAGCAGGTAGACCAATACATGTTAAATATGTTAAAGTATATGTTAAAGACTATATAAGACTATCTCTAGTCTTAAGAACAACAATTCCTTTTAAGAAATTTAAAAAAATGGAAATTATTAATATCATCAATACTGATTACTAGTATCAATAATAATAACAATTGCTAGCAGTTATATAGTGCTTTAAGGTTGACAAATTGCTTTATGTATGTAGTATATGCTCTGGAGCTACTCTTGCAATTCTTATTCATATTTAAGAAGTCAGTAAAATGCCCCTAATGTGGCTAAGTCTTTCCCTTAGAGTTCTGGGATTAATCCTCAGGGGCTGAGGTTTTCTTTCTAATACTACCTAGCTCTTGAGTCCTCATCAATGTGGTTCTTGTTATTTATATGAGTTGGTTATCAGTCAGCCAGACTTAACTGACTTTTAGAAAAGGGGTATTTTACTATAGTGATATGAATAGTTGTTATAGACCTCCTCCCCATCCAGGCAGTACCATATTTCCTATAAGTACATAAAAGTGTCTGGGGAAAGAGGAGTCAAAGTTAAGCATATATGGCATCCTCAGAGCTTTTTAAGTCCTTTTACTGGAGTCCTTAGATCTTCCCTTTAGGTATAAGTAGCTTTTTTCCTGAGCTCTTTGTAGAATCCTGAATTCTTGACCCCAATGCAGACAATGCAATCCATGTATTTGGGGATGCTTCTAGGACAAAGACAGGAAACTGGCAAATACTCTAGTGGGTTTTGCACTAGCTTCCTTATTTTTAACAGGTCTCACCTGAATGGGACAATGTCTGTTCTGCAGCTCATCCTATGACTTTTTAGGAATTTCTGCACTTAAGTCTAATGTTTTTTAATTGATAATTTGAGAAGTAGTCTCATTTGATAAATATATCAGGGGCAAATGGGGTGATTGATACCATCTTTACATATAAATTATTTCATCTGCTCCTCACAAACTTCTGTCACATAGGTGCTATTATTATTTCCATTTTGCAGATGAGGAAACTGTGATTAAAAGAGATTTCAGTGGTTTTATATTTTCAAACTGTTATTCAGTCTATTAATTAGTTCACAAACTAGCGGGGTCATGTATTTAGATAAGGACCACTCTTCTTTTTTCACAAATGAGGGGGGAAAAGGTCCAGAGAAGTTTAGGTGACTTGGCTAAGATCACAGGTGGTTGAAATATTTTAAACCCAGCTCCTCAGAACCCAAGTCTGGGGCTCCTTATTCCTACTGATCAGTTAAAATAGTGTACAGAGTCCCAGGTATTTCAATCAAATCTTAACTAAAGAGCAAGTTATTCCAATTTTAACTGGGAACTAATTATAGAGAACCTCCAAATGTCCAAGCATGTATGTGTCACAAACCCTAAAACCAAAATAACCTTAACAATTATAGGGCTGACTTGCTCCATCCCCTTATTTGAGGCACCTAAGGAAACTACAGCCCAACCAGGGTAAATGATTTGTAGTCATCCTTGTGCATATCTAGAATGAACTCACTGGGAAGCAACTGACAGGCATGAGCCTCTGGATGAGATACGCATTTCTTAAAGAAAAAGATAAATAAGGTAAAGAATGGGTTTTAGGAGAATCTTTACGTTAACACGAAACTAAAACCATGGTCAAATGTTCTAGAATTATGGAGTCAAAGAATATTAGCACAGAAATGAACTTTACAAATCATCTATTCCAACTCCTTCCCAGAATTTTTACCAGCAATTTTTGGGACAAGAAGCATGAAATATGCCCAGAATAAAGGAAACTGCAGTGGCAGCCCTAGGGTACCATAAAGTTGACGCTAAGAGATAGAAACATCAATTAGTAATTTCCCATTTTAACTATTCTTGTTAATTAGGTGCTAAAGCTCAATTGCTATGCTGCTGAGGAACTAACTGTTGTTAAAACTCTCTAAAGCTGACATCCTGGGGACAAAGCCCCCATAACCCTTCCCTGGTTACAGCTCTTTCCTTTCCTTCAACAGAAGAGGAAATTAAGGCTTGTGATGTGAGGTTAATTTGTCCAAAGCTGTATTGCCAATTGCCGGTGGAGCCAGGACTCTCACAACTTCTAGTCCAGAGTTCCTTCCCCCAAATCACACCTACTGTTTCTCTATGTAGTCATAGCTATATTCTTCCTTCTCCAAGTTTTAAAAACAAATATACAAAGTATATATATTTTCACGATATTACAGTAATAACATGCAATAATTATCTAGTTCTCTTTTAAATAAGCTAGCTGAGAAGTTTGCTGCACTTTAGAATTTTTATTTTTGGCATATAGAGGAGGCATCTTGTTTAATAGTGTGTACTTCCAGTTACCATATTGTATTCATTTAATTTTGAACAACTGTTCAATAATAGGTTTGCTATCTTCAATGGATATTTATAGTTTCTAGCATATGACAAGTTTTCCATTTTGATTTTGAATTGTAGCAACCAGACAGTTCTCAAAGGCACAAATTATTCTCTCCTCTCCCTTTTAGCTGATCGTCTAGTTCAAGAAGCATCCTTTAGTCAGACTTAGGAATGACTTAATTTTAAGGTTAATTTTAATTTCAAAGACACAATATTCCTGGCAAAACAAATCAAAGCACACAATCCAACGATGTATTGAGCAATAGTTAAGTAAGAAATAGAATTACAAAGGCCAGTATAGTTTGGAGGAGACAAATAAAAAGCAACTCAGTCATAATATGTGAAATAAGGACAAACACAATGGTTGCTAGAATTCTTTTGACATCAGAAATTATAAAGGGGCAGCTGGATGGTCCAGTAGATAGAACACTGGCCCTAGAGTTAGGAGGAACTTAGTTCAAATCCAGCCTCAGACACTTAACACTTACTGTGTACCCTGGGCAAGTCACTTAACCCCAAATGCCTTGCAAAAAACAAAAACAAACAAAAAATTAAGACAGGTATAGACATTATAGCCATGGATTTATCAACAATTTTAACTGATTATTTACATATTTCGCCACCTCCTGGGAAAAGAGATCTGTTCTAACCAACTATCATCAATAGGAATTTGTATTTTCTTAGGAGGATAGGAAAAAATTGGTTGCTGAGAGAGGCCTCTCTTTCTGCTTTTCGAGAACAAAAGGTCAGGAGCCAAGAAAGAAGAGAGAGAGGTAAGATAGGAAGGGAAGACCAGTAAAAATTTAGTGAGATCCAGAAAAATTTGTGAGACTTTTTAAAAAACAGCATCAATTACATGGATCTTTGCTTTCTGGATGGCTGTAGATATCTTCCTCCAACTATGAAGATTCAATATCCATGCCTCCCCTACTCCTGCCTCTGTGCTCCTAAGTTTCACACAATGTTCCTATGTTGCCCAATGTGCTGGGTCCCTTTCTTATTTTCTTTTGACACTGCAAAGATACCAGTGGAATACAAGTATTATCTGTCATTCCTTGTTTTTGCCACATGATAACCCAAATTTTTCACACTTGTACATTTCTTTGGTGACATTTTTCAACTTTGGTTCTTCCAAGTACTTCCTTA
Source organism: Antechinus flavipes (assembly GCF_016432865.1). Lineage (NCBI taxonomy): Eukaryota > Metazoa > Chordata > Mammalia > Dasyuromorphia > Dasyuridae > Antechinus > Antechinus flavipes. The sequence goes on from NC_067399.1 coordinate 252,602,650, forward strand.
TTTGTTGCACATTACAGCACATTCAACACCAACTATGAGCTGCTACATTGCTGTAAGAGTGATACTAATTTTCAATTATTTGGAAAACATAAGATCCCATGACTTGCAACTACACAACACTGACAGAACATTAATAAAAAAGATACACTTTTTTTCCCTTCCTGGGAGGAATCTGAAGTCATTAAAGGAACTTTGAAATTTTCTAAGGGTCATCTCACCCATTTCACACTTCCCATTTAAGTCTGGGACCATATATTACTGGCCCAACATGTGTATATTTATGTAAACAGACACCTTTACTAACCGACAGCCTATAAAAGTTATCTGTCCACCATGTCAAAATCTGATAAATTATTTTCATTGAATAAGTATATTTCTCTTCTTTCTGGTGGGAAGAATGATGAAATACAAAAATCCTTCTAACAAAAAGAAAGTCAAGCAAAACAAATTCTTGAACTGAAGAAGTTAAGAAAAAGTCTCATTCTGCATTTTGGGTCCATCACCTCTCTGTCTCTCTGGGTGATAGTTAGCATGTTTCATCATTCTAAGTCATGTGGTCTTTCAAATTTCTTTGTTTTCACAATAGTTGTATAACTCAGTTTCCAGGTTCTTACTTCACTCTTCATAAGTTCAGAGATTTTCCTAGGTTTCTCTGAAATAAGTCCTTTAGTAATTTTACAACACAATTGTATTCCACTAGATTCATAAGCCATAATTTGTTTAGTCATTTCCCAACTGATGGCACCCTTTAATTTCTGATTCTTTGCCACCACAATATCAACATTTTCCTTTTTGAGGGTCAACTTTGCCAATTTGATGAGTGTGAGATATAATTTCAGTTACTTTAATTTGCATTTCTATAATTAGTAGTTATATGGAATACTTTGTATGGTATAGATAGCTTGGATTTCTTCCTTAGAAAGCTGTCTATTCATATTTAATCATTTATCAATTGGGGAACTGTTACTATTATTTTTAAAAATCTTAATTGGTTCCTTATAGATCATTGAAATGTGGTACTATAAAGAAAGGTTGGGTGATTATGGCCTTTGTTCTTACTTAGGAGACTACAGTATTTTAGGGCTTGATACAATTGTAGGGCTTTCCTACAAACTGAAGCTTTTGGAGGATTTCATCATCTTTATGGAATCAATCTTAATTTTGACTTAATAATTGTATCTGTGCTGTTATTTCCTCCAATACAGTGGTGAATACTTTTGGTGAACATTTCTACCTGTTTTATACCTGCCTGATACTAGTGAGTAGAGGATCAATGAACCAGAGTTTCTTTGTTGTCATATTTTTCAAAGAATCTTACATAATTTTGATATATGCATAGGATATGGCTTGTTGAAAGAAAAGTTTAAGGTAGCATTCTGTTTTATAGTTTCCTTCTAGGAACTATCAACTTTTAAAAATTAAAAAAAATTAGTCAATGGGATCTTCTTTCACTGGACATTTATGAAGTCTGATACAAAGGAACCTCTAAATAACAAGTATCTTCACAGAAAAATTATACTAGGGAGCAGGGTGTAGCAAAAAAGAACACTGGACTAGAAAACAATACCTGAGTTTCAGTTCTTGGCAAGTAACTATCCTTCTGAGCATGTTTCTTACTCATTTTTAATAAGGTCTCTGTTCTGGGAATTGGATTAGATCATCTCTAAAGTCTTTTTCTAATGTTAAGATTTCTATGATTTTATATGTTGGGATACTTGAAGAAGTATCTTTTGAAAGACTCATAATTTAAAAAAATTATTTTCAAAACTTTTTTCTTGTTTAGAGCTTAAAGTTTGGAGTTCAATTAGCCCTGGAGCTTGGTAGTTTGATTCTCGATAACTATACAACATATTCAGTGAAATCTTCATCTAAAGATGATCTTACCCACCTATTCTTATTCTAGGTAATAAGTAGCATCAGAGAAATAGTGAAAGCCTGACTTTAAGCATGTACACAGTTTTAACCCTCTAAGTAAGAGGAATAATTATAAATGTTTCTGCAATCCAGTTTTACACTATATGAAATTAAACGTGGGTAGAAATTAAATGCTTCAGTTTTACTTTTGTACATAATTAAATAGTAAAGACTAGTTAAAATTTTAAGACTTCAAGATTCTAAAATAGGTAAGTTATGAAGAAGATAATAAATAACCACACAAATCCATTCTACGAAGCTTCTCATTTTCCCTTGGGTTAGATCCATTAAGACTATATAGCCATTAATTTTTTTTAACCAGTTACTAACTAAATTTGTTTTATTTTGAGGACTTCTCTTGAATCTTTTTGTAATGTTTTATATGAATTTCTTTTTAATTACTAGCAATCTGGATATAGAAACAACAAAAGGAAATATTCACAAGGGATATAAAAATTACTTATCACAAAAATATCTATATTTAGATTATTAACTCCAAATTTATAAGCATTTTATTATATATACTCTCCCCCAAAAGGCATATACAAATGCTCTAATACCAAAATCTGGGAGAAAAATAGAATGGTATAGAAAGGACAGCACTGGCTCTGGAGCCAGGGAATTTGAGTTCAAATCCTGTTTCTGAAGTTTCCCAACTGTCTGTCTTTGGGCAAGTCACTTCATTTCTGATGAGGATAATGCAGCCTCACCCAGAAGAGTATTTGCATTCCCTGGGAAAGACTCTGTTCCCACATTATGCACCTTTTGGATGCAAAACCTACATTCCCTGGGAAAGACTCTGTTCCCACACTATGCACCTTTTGGATGCAAAACCTACATTCTCTGGGAAAGACTCCTTTCCCACACCCAATCTCAAGTAGGTTCCTTTCGAATGTAAAACCCGAATTGTTTTGTTTCTGTCTAAGAGTAAGCCCTGAGAAAATGTTTTTCGGCAATTCTTTGACATTGTCCACCAAGAGAACATCTTGGTATCTCTCTCTTTAATAAAGCCTTTTCTTATCACAGCCTTTTGTGTAGGTTTCTCGCTGGAACCCGTCCTAACTTGGTGTTATGGAGAACTAGGAGACCAACCCATTTCCCTGCCACGATCCATACCTCATCAATTTCCCTGGGCCTTTGTTTCTTCATGAACAGAATGAGACAGTGGGACTAATCCTTTTTGGATTTACAATCTGGGTGATGCTTCCAATGGTTACTTACAGAGAAAATTTTGCCTTAAGAATTTTCTTAAGAGGGAAAAAATGGTGTTTTTTAAAATATTAAAATTTTTTAAACATTTTAAAAAAATAATTGATTCTTGCACAACGAAACTGCAAATTTTAATTGATAAAGGTAGAATGATACCTAAGATAAATAAAACCCAATGGACTTGATTAAGAAGTGATTGCCTTCTCATCCCTAGCTTACAAAACTGTTCGACAATCTCTGATAAAGATATGCCTTCTCCGTGTCAAGGCAATCCCTAGCAATAAGTAACTTTAATGCTATTCTCATTTCCCTTTTGGCATATTGCCCCCCTAATTATTTCCTTCCTAGCCACCCCCTCTCCCCATCTTATCTTCAGTCTTTATCTCCTAGTTCTTCTCCTGCTGCCTACAAATAGTCTGGGTTCTTTCATCCAGGTCTGCAGCTCTCTTCTCAAAGGCTATCACCTCTCCTATGGGTAGGTAGATGGTAGTGGACAGAGTGCCAGACTCAGGAAAAGTTGGGATCAAATTCTGTCTCAAATGCTTATAAGGCAGCACAATCCTGAGAAAATCATTAATCTCTCTGTGCCTCAGTTTCTTCATCTGTAAAATGAGGGAGATAGACTTGTTGACAATTAAGGCCCTTTCTCATTTACAACCACACCTCTTGGCTACCATTTCCTTCACTCTTCAACCTTCTGTAATGTAATTTTCTGACTTCAATCCAATGAGATTGCTTTCAAGTTGCCAACAATTTCTGAATTGCTAGATCTGGTGGTTGTTTCTCAATCTTCATCCATCTTGAGCTCTTTGCAACATTTCACCCTGCTGACCCCCTTTTCCTCTCAGTTTTCTCTTTGTTTTCCCTCTCTAGAATTCTATTCCATATCCTGCTCCTTCCTATGGGTACACCCCGAGGCTCTGTCCTGGTTCCTCTTCACTTTTTATTATTATTTTAATGACTTCATCAGCTCTCATGAGTTTAATTAGCAACTCTATGCAGATGACTCCCAGATCCAAATATCTAGTTTGGTCTCTCCCCTGGTGTCTCTAGAGGCAGAAGAATTTGGGTTCAAAACCCAACTTTAACAGAGTGCTTGTCTGGTACTGGTACTGACAAATCAGTTCACTTCTGTAGGCCTTGGTTTTCTTGTCTGTCCTTCAGAGTCCAGATAAATGATCCTATGATTCCATCTCACCAGTTTCCAGCTGGATGGATTTTTTATAAGCACCTCAAATTTAGCATGTACAAAATACAGCTTATTAACTTTCTCTATAAACATTCCTATCATAACTTCATTACCTTTGTTGATGGTATCAAGTCACAGAGGTTCACAACGTTGGAGTCATCCTTGGGTCCTCATTCTCCCCTACCCCACATATCCAATCAGCTGCTTAGTTTCCTCTAATCTACCTTCATGACAGCTCTTGCTTGAATCAACCCCTTTCCCTCTATTAAAATGGCCATCATTACAGTCAGGTTTTCACTTACCTCTTGACAGGAGCATTATAGAAGCTTCTCTAATGATCTTTCTGTCTCTTCTCTCCCTCCAATAATCCCCTCTACATAAGAGATTTTCCTACAACATAAGCCTGACTCCATCATTCCACTTCTCAAATTCCAGTGCCTATTTCTAGAATCAAAAGGGGACAAACTCATTTGGCTTTCTTTTAAAGCCCTTTACAACATGATTCTAAATCACCTTCCCAGGCTTATGTTACTCCTGCTTTACCCCCAAGGTTCCAACCAAATGGGCTTCTGTGCAGTTTTTCACACAACATTCCATCTCTTAACTCTTATGCCTTGGAACAGTTTGTTCACACTTGTAATGTACTCTTTCTAGATTTCGCCTTCTAAAATTTCTAGTATCCTTAAAAACTTAATTCATCTTCCAAAGAAATATACAAAACATCGAAGACAAACACAAAAAAGAATTAAATCCCTGTTTCAAAGAAAATGAAGAAGCCTATAAAATTTTAGCTTCTTGGTTATTTTAAAATCATCTTGGCATAATAAAAATGAAATCTTTATCTAGGAGATAAAATTTTTGTTAGGAGAATAAGAACTTAGATGATTCATTCATTTACTAATGGCATAAGTACAATGATCAATTCTAGACCAAAAGTTGAGCATCAAATTAATAAAAGTTATATTCAATGCCTAGCTTACTTTACTAATAACTTCAATATACTTGCTATTTTCATATCTTGAAAACTAGGAAGAGAACTTTGAGGAATGGTAGTTATTATTTAAACCTTTAAAGTATTATCAGTATGAGCCATTTATCACTGTGAGTAAATCATATTTTGAAAAAAGTCCAAATGTATAATAAGTATCTTCAGATTTCTCTAATACTCTCTCAGAATAAATGATTTAGTTAATATAAACCTTTCAGGACACATTGCAAATCACTACAACCTTAAATCTACACATAATTACTAATAGTTTTTCTATACACAAAGCATCATTTTACTATGGAGATCAAATAATTTTGCATAATGCAAAAATGACCTTAAAAACATAGATAATTAAACACAATGCAATGATAGTTTTCCTGCTGCTTCACACTCTGCTAATGCAGTCTTTGTACCAGTCACAAGGGCTGACATTGATTTTATATATAGGTATGTTTGAAAAAGTTCATGTTTAAACATATGACAACATTAAAACTCAACTTTTTAAAGACCCTTGTTATTACAGCTAGGATTGATTTGTTTTCTAGAGATTACTTTCCTACACCATATCAGAAGATCTACTAAGATCAAGTGAACAAGCACTTTTATGTTGTCTTTACATGACAGGTCCAGAAAAATCACTAAGCAGTTACTTATGGTGCTTCATTCTGGATAAGAAACTTGAAATTTTACAATCAAGAGGCTTATCTATTAGTTGTGTTAAAAAACAAACCACAAAGAGCATGGGAATTAGCTCTAAGAGTGTGATATAAATCTAGCATCTTATAATCATTTATTTGCCAAAGAACTCTCCCCTTCCCCACCCTATTTAAAGAAAGTCACTAACATTTAGAAAATGCTATTGTAAAAAGGGTCAATTATTTCAAAGGTCAAGTCCTACTTTCTGCCAGAAGAATTTTTCTTGTTTTCTTGAATCTTGATGCCTTTCCTCTGAGACTTTCTCCAATTTATCCTGTACAGCATATATCTTGATTGTATTTTGTTATTTGCATCATTACCTTGCTCGTTAGACTGGAGTTCCTTGAGATCAGGGCCTTTTTCTGTATGTTTTGTCATATGCTTAGTACCTGGCTGACACATAATTAGCATTATAAAGCTTGTTGGCCTGATCTGATATAGCACTTTCTTGCCTATTAAAAAAAGCATCAAATGGCACACTTGATAAGGATCTCAATAAATAACTAATTGGGCAGAACTAGCTACACAGTTACACCAAGATAAAAATTTTTTTTAAATATAAAGAACTTCAGTTTACTTTCTTCAAGAGTTAAACATGTGCATTCATACATATGTAATAGTTTTCAAGCAAAAAATGTAAATACCTACTTAAAAAAACTTAGATTTTTAAAATTTAATATAAATTTAGGAATTTTACAAAAAATTTATAAGATAGGCTTCTGAAAACTCTCTTTAAAAAAAAACTGAAATTAATTTGTTTTCAAGGAAGCATCTTTAGGTAGTCTTGACTGGAGGGGTTTGAATTATTGTTCATTGCTTGGAGTAGAACTTTTCCAAGTAAGCACTCCTTCAAATATACACTATTTTCTAAAGACAAAATAGTTGTCAAGGTCATGAAAACAATTCATAAAAAAAATGCTCTCCATTGGTCTATTTTAAAAAAAATTTAAAAACAAATCTCAGCAACAGGACCAGATCTGCAAACACTACAGTTTTTCAACGTGAGATATGCCGTATGCCCAAGCATCTTCCCTCGCGGTTAAAAGGGTCAGAAGATGCTGCCAGGAAATGAAGGTAAGACACCAGCACCGGAGCAATGGCCCAACACTTGTTTTAGTGGGGAAAGCATAAACTGGGAAGGGAGTAAAAGAAAAAGAAAAAGCAGAAGCCTGGACACACTACGGAAAAAAAAAAGTAAACTACATACTGTCATGTGCGTTTCCTGAGAGGGAAGGGAAGTCACCAAGAAAGGTAAGTAAGTTAGATGCTGGAGGGAGTCTTTGGAAGGAGTTGTGGGGGACGGGGTGCTCCGGGCGAGGGGCAGAGCTTAGCAGTAGCATCCTGAGGGGCAGAGACCCCAAAGTGGGGCTCCGTGGTCTCCCCACCTCTCCCAGCATCCTCCCGAGCTCCCCAGCATGGCCCCTCCGCAGACGCCGCCGGGGTGGGTGGGGAAGGTGTCGAGACGCTCCCCGCCCCCACCTGCCCGCAGGACTCTCACCTTTGCCGCTGGACCTCCAAGGTGAAGCCAGTGCTCGTCTGCGTGGGGCTGAGGAGCCCCTGCGGAGTTGAGGGAGCACCCTTGCCCCCTAGCCCGGACATAGCCGCGGCGGCGGCAGCCCCACCAGCGGCGGCGGGGGGCGCGGTGAGCGGGGCAGGCGAACCCAGCTGACTCCCGAGCAGCAGCAGCGGGGGCAGGAAGACGCCGCCTCGGGCACCCGAGGGCTCGGCTTCGCCGCGGGCCGGCGGCAGGGAACTGTCCTTGGGCAGCTGCAAGAGCAGGGCCGGGGCTGGGGGAGGCCCGTTGGGGGCCCCGGGACGGGACGGCCCGACGGCGGAGGGAGGCAGCGGGTGCCCGGCTGGGGACTCCCCGGCCGCCGCCGCCTGTCCGGACGAGCTCTCATCTTGAATCTGCGGCGGGGGCTTCTCGCCGCCAGGGAAGAGACTGGGGGGCCGGCCATCCAACGAGATGTTATTAAGGAAAAAGAGAGCGGCCTGTCGGCGCCGGGGGTCGCCCCGCTTCCTCAGCTGCGGTGGGTGGCGTGGCGCTGAGTGCTCCCTAGGAGTCGGCGGGGTCGGTGGAGGCTTGGAGGATGAGCCAGTGCCGGTGGCGGCGGCGGCCGAGGCAGAGGCGGCTGAGGAAGAGCCACCCGCCGCGGCCGCAGCCATTCTCTAAATGAGCCGCAGCGGCCCCAGCCGGCCAGAGTGGCCCGGTCGGGAACGCGCACGCCCCTCGCCCATTGGCCATGGCGCGTGGGCATGCAAATAAGAGGATGTTCTGAGGCAATCTATTGGGCATCCTGGCTCGGGGGGCGGGCCAAACCTTTCTCCAGGGAATGCTCCTCTGGGTCCTAGAGGCTATTGATCTTGAGTCTTGAGGGAGCGGCTGGGCTGGCCGCCCGTCCCCCCCGCGGGGATAGATCAGCGGCCAAGTGGCTAGGCGGGTTGGGAGGGCGCCAAGACGCCCGGCACCTCCCGCGTAGCGTGTTTGAATCCAGGCCTGGGGAGGGGTGCGGGCAGCGGTAGTTGTTGCCGATGCTCTGCTCTTGGGAGAGATGGGAGCTCACTTCCTAGGCTGCAGGTGGGATAGCCCTTTGTTGTTGAGGGCTGGGGAAGGAGCGGGTTTGCTCTGCCCATTCCTTTCTTTGCGTCTCTCAGTCGGGGCTGCTGGTCCGAAGCTGAACCTGACCTGATGAAGGGGAAGGGACCTAGCCCTTCCTCGTTTGCTTACAGAAGACAAAGGAACTGCTACACACTCTTGATAATACTGTTGTTGCTTCTTTTTTTAAAATTAATATTGTTATTCAGTAGCGAGGATACTGAACTATATCACTGTTCTCCATGGAAGTTTTCATTTATTGAATGCTAGAGATCACCTTGCTGCCATCCCTTCATCTTAACGGCAGAGGACCCTGTGTCCCAAAGATAAATGACTAGACCAAAGGGACAACTAGCTGGCAGTGGATAGAGCGCTGAGCCAGGAAGCCCTGAGTTCAAATTCGCGCATCTTGTGAGAATCAAATGGGAAACTATTATAAAGTGCCCGGCATGTCGTAGGTGCTCTATGATAATTACATACAGATGTGTGCATACCCACAATTGGAAGCTGAGTGTTAAAAAAATAACTACAGTAGAGTCTAGGGTCAGGGGTCCTCAGACTTTTTAAATAGGGGGCCAGTTCACTGTCCCTCAGACTGTTGGAGGCCGGACTATAGTAAACACACAAACTTTGTTTTGTGGGCCTTTAAATAAAGAAACTTCATAACCCTGGGTGAGGGGGATATGTCCTCAGCTGCCGCATCTGGCCCGCGGGCCGTAGTTTGAGGACCCCTGCCCGGGTGCTGTCACTCAATACAGCCTTCAAGAGAGGTCCCACTAATACAACGTATATGTGAACATGCCTGTGCACGTATGCACATGCACACAGACATCGGGAAGAATGTGAATAAGAAAGCACAGAAATGTTCGCTCAAGATATTTGATATCTTGAAATATATAAATATATATGAAGGGGAAATATGCACATACAAATACATGTGTATACATATATATTTCTCTAAACTGGCTGAAGAAGTAGAGAATACATAGATATATAATATAATTTTAAATATGTATTTAAAATAATTAAGTCCTTATTCATTTAATTAATTATTAAAGTAGATATTTAAACTTATAGTTATGTAATTATATAAAATTATGTAATATAATTCTGTTTCCTCTTTATACAGTTAATTTAGAACTGGGATCAGAACCCTTACCTTAGAACCTGAGTCCATGTGTAGACTCTTTGCTTGTAACTTGGAAAGGACAGGAAGAGATCCGATTGGTGTTTCAGCCAGGAACAAGCTACTAATGGATAATTGAGAGTTGGTTATGTTTCTATTTCTGAAGTTTTTTGGGTTAGAAAGAATAATAGTAAGGTTACAACTTGGCATCTCCTAACCTTCTCCCTTTCCCCAGGTTGAAATGCAGATCAATGCTGCTTGCGAATGCTCTGAATGGTCCTTACACTGGATGAATGTATGAAAGGACAAGCTGTTTCCTCATGGATTCTTTTGAACTCTTGTCCCTACTGGTTTTACTTATGGAAGTAATAGAGGGACCTCGCCACGAGGCTGTGTTGACTGGCCAGCATTGTTTCTAGGAGTATCTCTAAGTTCCAGGGCAATTATTATTATATAACATTCAATTTCCAAATTCTTAAATGACTTTTTTTCTAGCAAGTAAAGGGAACCTTCAGGCAGTTGCCCCAACTTCCTAGTTCTTCTCAAATCTCTTGCCTATTATGGTCCAGGAGACTTCAAGGTCTAGATCTCAGACTCTCTAGTGACAAATAGATTTAGATTTGGGCTCCTCTGAGTGGGGGTGGAGGGAGGGAAGAGGGACATAGAAAGTGACTATTTTAATATATTCCATTAACAGTTGATTGTGGTTTTGAAACCATAGGATACAAGTGCAGGAAGGGACCTTAAAGCCCTCTCATTTTACAGATGAGGAAACTGAAGCTTACTTTGGGTATGTGATTTCTTTAAATTCATGTATCTTGTTTATAATAAAGCTAGGCCTGGGCCCAGGTCTCCATCACTGTTTCTACCTCACCATCCCTACCTCAGGTCTTTTTTTTGCTGCACATCTTTTATTTCTGTTCTCTGAGTTCTTGATTCTCCCAGTTATCTATATTTGTGACTGGAGGTGGTGGCACAGATAATTCAAAAGAGCAAGAAATTAAAAACTCATTTGTCATTGGATTTGGAATGCCAATTTTCTGCAGCATACTCATGCATAATTATGTGCTGATCAGTAACACTAAGGACTTAGAAGGGACAGGAAGAGCTCCGATTGGGGTTTAGGCCAGGACCAAGCAACTAATGGATAATTGAGCGTTGATTATGTTTCTATTTCTGAAGTTTTTTGTTTAGAAAGGATAATAGTAAGGTTACAACTTAGTATCTGCTAATGTTCACCCCTTCCTCAATTTAAAATGCAGATCAGTGTTGCTTGTGAATGATCAGAATTGTCATTGCATAAGATGACTGTTGGAAGGAACAAGCTGCTTCCTATTTTTTCCTACTCCTTCTTACTCACCTCCTCAATTATTTTAGACAAAAAAGAGTCAATAATCCATGATAATTATTTGCACACAGACATTGTCAATATAGACATAGTAGTTTATATACACATATAGGCACACAAATAATGTTTCAATCAATGCATCTACAAATATTTACTACTAATAACATCTAGCATTTACGTAATGTTGCAAATTTTGGGAAAGTGCCTTTTTATTTCCATTATAGATAAAAAAGCTGATGAAGATGGAGGTTTAAACAACTTGCCTGAACTCACACAGATAGTAAATGTCTGAAGCAACATTTGAACTCAGATCTTGATTCCAACTTCAGTAATCTATCCATTGCATCATTTAGTGGCTTCACATATTAAGTACCTGGTATATACCACGTGCTGAGAGTCCAGAAACAAAAGTGAAATAGCCCTCATCCTTGAGAAACATAATCTATCCAGAGAAGATAGTATGTAGGTATGTAGGAATTTTCAAAATTCATTACAAGTAGATATAAATTATTTGGAGGGGAGGAAGGACATTAGCAGCAGAATACTTCATGGAGAAGGCAGCACTTAAACAGTGAGTTAAAGGAAACTAGCAAGGGATTCTAAAAAGCAGAGGTGAGGAGATGGAATTCCAGGCCTAGTGGCAACCAATAAAAAGACTTGGAGATGGGAATCAGAGTGCCTTGCATGAAAAATAATAAGAAATGCAGTTTAGTTAGACTGGTTTGTGTGAAAGAGAATAATGTGAGGACAGCTAGATGGTGCAGTGGATAAAGTACTGGTCCCGGAGAAAGGAGGAGCTGAATTCAAGTATCTGATCTCAAACACTTAACACTTGTTAGCTGTGGGGCCCTGGGAAGGAAGGAAGGAAAGAAAGAAAGAAAGAAAGAAGGGATAAAGGAGAGAGGAGAAAAAGGAGGGAGGAAGAAAGAAAGGAAGGAAGAAAGAAAAAAGGAAGGAAGAAAGAAAAAAGAAAGGAATGAAGGAAAGAAGAAAGAAAGGGAAGGAGGTAAGGAAAGAAAGGAGGAAAGGAGGAAGGGAAGAGGAGAGAAAGGAGGGAAGAAGAAAGAAAGGAAGAAAGGGAGGGAGGAAGGAAGGAAGGAAAAGAGTAATGTGCAATAATCAAATGAAAGAGTTTGTATTTGCTCCTAGGTTGAATAGGAAACTGTCAGTTTACTAAGTAAGTGGACAAATCATAGATTTGAATCTGGAAGGGACCTTAGAAGCCAATAGCATTGTAAGACCTGTACTTTAGGAAATCACTTTAGCCCATGTGGGGAAAGACTTAAGGAAGGAAGATGATTAGGGGATCTATTGTTAAACCTAACATGGGAAAATTCATCTTTATATGGACCTTTAGATGACCTAGGTTCTAATTCATAGTTTCTTTTCTTTTCTTTTCTTTTTTTTAATAACTTTTTATTGATAGAACGCATGCCAGGGTAATTTTTTACAGCATTATCCCTTGCATTCACTTCTGTTCCGATTTTTCCCCTCCCTCCCTCCACCCCTTCCCCCAGATGGCAAGCAGTCCTTTACATGTTGAATGGGTTACAGTATATCCTAGATACAATATATGTGTGCAGAACCGAACAGTTTTCTTGTTGCACAGAGAGAATTGTAATTCATAGTTTCTTAACCTTTTTTTTTATTATTATAAATCCAGTTATAGACTCAGAACATTGTTTTAAAATTGACAAAATAAAATATATAGGCTCATAAAAGAAACCAATTATCAAAATACATCAAACATATTTTCAAAATATATTAAATATATATTATCAAAATATATTTTAAAAATAAGTTCACATACCTCATGAAAACCCTTATTCTACTCCTTCCATGCTCCCCAAGAACTTGGCAATGTGACATTAGATTTCTTTTTTTAAGGACCTCAGTTTCCTCACATATGAAAGGAGGGGATTGGGCCAGATGATCTCTGCCTATTGCTTTGTGTTTTTCCCTCTCTGTTCTGTTTAGTTCCAACTAATGACCTTTGGAGAGAGGTAATTTTTCTCCAATTATCCCTACCTCCTCTTCCAATTCTGACATTCTCTGAGTCTGTTGTTAAGTATTTAATTTTTAAGAGATGTGTGATTGAGCTCAATCACAGAGGATCAGATTTGTTGCTATAAATCGCATCCTGGACACATGCCAACATCAGGCAGATACCCCTTTTTTCAGCATCTCCGGTCACTTGAGTTTAGGCCAGGGATTCTTCCTTTTTTTTTAATTAAAGCTTTTTATTTTTCAAAACATATGTGTGGACAATTCTTCAACATTAGCCCTTGAAAAGCTTTGTGTTCCAATCCCCCCCCTACCCCTTCCTCCACCCTTTCCCCTAGATGGCAAGTAGTCCAATATATGTTAAACATGGTAGAAATATATGTTAAATCCAATATATGCATACATATTTATACAATTATTGTGCCACCCAAGAAAAAAAGAGAAGCAAAATAAAATGCAAGCTAACCACAACAAATAGAGTGAAAATGCTATGTTGTGATCCATACTCAGTTCCCACAGATGGTTCTTTATCACAAGACCATTGGAACTGATCTGAATCATCTCATTGTTGAAGAGGGCCATGTCCATCAGAATTGATCATTGTATAGTCTTGCTGTTGCTGTGTATAATGATCTCCAGGTTCTGCTCATTTCACTTAATATCAATTCATGTAAGTCTCTCCAGGCCTGTCTGAAATCATTCTGCTGGTCATTTTTTATAGAACAAAAATATTCCACAACATTCACATACCATAACTTATTCAGCCATTCTCCAACTGATGGGCATCCATTTAGTTTCCAGTTTCTTTGGGCCATGGGTTCTTAAACCATTTTTGTGTCATGGACTCCTTTGGTAATCTGGTGAAGCCTATGGGATCCCTTCTCTGAATAATGTTTTTAAATGGATAAAATAAAATACATTGGATTGCCAAGGAAATCAATTATATGAAATAATGATGAAATTTTTTTTTCTCATCCAAGTTTACAGGCCTGCTGAAATCTATCCAACTCTCAGGGTTGATTTGAAGCCAAATGAGATAATATTTGTAAAGTGTTTAGCTCCGTGGCTCACCTAGAGTGGGAGTTTAATAAATAAATGCCCTTTAGAGTAAAGACGCCTGGTCTTGGAGAGATCTTTTCCTACTTACATAGTAAATGCAACCTAATAGTTGCTATGTTAGGCTCTGAGAATGCCTGATATGATATATTCTTTGTCTAAAATCAGACCTCTGAAATATAGACCTCAACTGTAGGGGCTCCTACCCCCATAAACTTGGGTAACCCAAACAGAACCAGAGGAGCTCTCAGCAACTTCTTTCCACAAGGTAGACTTCAGCTAGAGCTATCAGACCAAGCAGAGAGGAACCTGAAATGCCAAACAATTAAACTGAGACATTGCACCACTCTGCAGAGCCTGATCTGGTACATTCATCATTTTCTCCAGACACTTCACTATGAATGTTATCAAAGGTCGACTAGGTTGACATCTTGCTCAATAAGAACAATCTTTTCCACTGATCTCATTAATTGATCTCTCCTTTGTAACCCAGCTACATGGGACTGCAGGAATCCATCTCTAGTACATTGCTCTACCTCCTGTATTCTTCCACTCCAGTGCCTTCTCCTAATATCATGCTTCTGAGAAATATATGGGGTACAATCAGAAGACATCCTTCAGTGTACAAAGAGTTTTAATCAATGTTGGGAACATTGATTAGAGTTGGAGTCTGCAGTACTGCTGGCTAACGTGATGGACTCAGGCCTTTGGCAAAGTCAGAAGAAATGCTGTTCTTGAGTCTGATGAGGGCATTTGTCCTTCTGCTGTGAGTGGTTTTGGCTCAGGGCCCTGGAGCGTGGAGGGAACTTGTGCAGGGTTTTGTTTAAAAACTGGCTTCTGCAGTGAATGAGTTTGATCTAGGGCCAAGCAAACCGAATGCTTGCTCTCAAGGCAAAGAAGAAACAGAAAGCCTCAGCCAGCCTGAACAGTATTTCTTTCTTGTCTCCAAGCTGGGTTGTTCTCAGCACAGAATTCTCCAACACAGCTCCTTAGGAGCCAAAAAGGTTTTGTGCTTCAGGTAGTTATTCCTTATTCCTTCTTCCCTTTGGATATTTGTTGGTTTATTAGTACTCTAAACTCTGGAGCAAGGCTGGCTCCATCTCCCCTTAGGGAAGTTGGAGTATCCCTTGAGGAACTGGGGGAGTCTTTAATATCATCAGCTCAAACCTCCATTCCCCTTTACTCTCTCCCACTAGCAATCATCAGTAATTAGCTCACTTAACCACTTATACACCAATTAGCTTTTACAACAGGATATTTAATGAAAAGATATAGCAAGAGCCAAATTTGCAACCATTTTCTCATCAACACCTGCGGGTATAGTCTCCCCTATATTATCTTGGGCCCTGAAGAGAGAGGCCTTAGACAAGGCAATTTATACATAGCATTTGCCCCACCAAGTTCCTTTACAAATGGAGTTTATAGTTGGATGAGGCTGAAATCTCCATTACTGCCTAACAGAGCTGGGGCAGGTTGCTCACCAAATCCCTCTAATGGACTCAAGCTCCTGGACCAAATTTGGGTGGCTTGAAGGTCACAAGGGCATAACCATCTCCAGTTTCCTTGGGGGTGATCGTGGGACATATTCAACGGGGACAGAACCATAGATAAAGGCTTGAGGACTCTCCCTACCAAAGGCTTGTTTAGCCTTCTCATTCTAACCCAGGTAAGCAGGAATAAGATCACTTTATTTTGGCTTATTGAATGTATCCCAGCAAGTCAACAGTCCACCTCCTCATCATATGGTTCAATGACCAAAACAAGTTACAGAAAGAATGTCTGGGCCTGTTCCAAATTGGGGATCAGGGATATTTTACTTCCTTCTGGAAGTAGTTCCCACCCCCACCTAAGCCTCTTTGCATGGGGATTGATTCCTATTATACCTATATTATTCCTTTTAGGATTGTTCTTTAGCTTAGATTGCTGCCATGAAGTCAACTGTTTTGCTTTCCCCAGAGAATGGATACTGGGAGAATGCTTTTTTCCCCAAATTTATTTGAATTTATTTAGAAGATAATTATTCTTTTATTTTATAAAATTTTGTCCTGATCTTGTTAACTTTATTCTGTATCAGATCATATAAATCTTCCCAGATTTCTTTGAAACCATCCCTTTTATCATTGCTTCTTAAAAAATAATATTTTATTTTTCTAAATATATATGAAGGTAATTTTCAACATTTACCTTTGTAAAATCTTGTGTTCCAAATTCTTTTCCTTCTTCCCCTCCGCTACATCAAGCAATCTGATACAGGTTAACTGGGCAATTCTTCTAAACATATGGGAAAATGCTTTCTTGATCACTATCTCTTAAAAATTTTTTTTAATAATAGCTTTTTATTTTCAAAATACATGCAAAGATAATTTTCAGCATTCATGCTTACAAAACCTTGTGTTCTAAATTTTTCTCCTTCTCTTCCCCCATCCACCTCCCCTAGACAGCAAATAATCCAATATAGGTTAAACATGTGCAATTTTTCTAAACATATTTCCATATTTATCATGCTGTGTAAGAAAATTCAATTGATCACTATCTCTTTAACCAAAGGAGTGCTCCAAGCTATATCCAAATGTTTGATTCCTGTCTTACCAACTGCTGGTTACATAAAGACCATCACAATGTTCATTAGAGACTAAGATTATTTTTCCAAGCATTTTTCCCAATTACAAGCAGAAATCATTGAAATTATGTAGATTAGAATATATCAAATATATATAAAATAAATGAACTTTTCTATTGGTAGCAAGATATTTCAGCTTAGCAGGGAAAAGAACTCCCAATCTCACCCAGATGGAAATTTTCCAAAGTCTCTATTAGGGAAAGCTGGAAATAGCATAGAAATAAATATTGGCTCTTTTATAGTTATCCCTTACACATTATAGGGTTGTGGGGGGCATCACCTCCATGATCTAGAAAATCCTCACAAAGTTTTTTGGCCCTATAAGAGAATAATTTTGAATTATTATGGTATTAAAAGATAAAGTATGTTGATATTGCACAATACTATGCATATATTTTATGCATTTCTAGGTTTTTAAACATTTTTCTTTGTTTTCTGAGGCTTCTGCAAAACTCCCCAAAATTTCCGTTAATTTTTTTTATGCTGACCTGTGATCTATCAAAACTGCAGAATATGGAAGGGATAATTCTAAGCTTCTTCCCAAAGTTTTTTCTTTTTTCTTTCCCTGAATAGAGCTTGGATCTGTTTGTGCCCTCTGTAAAACCAAAAAATAGAGAAAGGACCTTCCTTTCCCAAGTTCTTGCCATCTCTGCCTTTCATACAGGCACAGAACATCATGTAATCATGCTATACACAATGTTCCATATCCATAGACACCCCTCCACCATTTCTGCAAGAAATTTGGAGATGTCTTACTATATCCATTTTTTTTGTTGCAAAGATTGTTCTGTGTAATCTTGACAACATTCATTTTCAATTGTTTCATGTTGGTCTTTCCATTTCCATTTTAGCAAATTATTCTTGCTTATTAGTTTCTATGCTGTTGAGTTAATAAATATAACAGCCAATTTATGCATGTAACAAAATATGAAATTACAAACTTTTAAAATAATCACTATTTATATTATTTGCATTTAATAATTGAGCTTTATTTGTAACTATTATTTGTCTTATTAATAAATATTTTTATACTCTTTAAATTTCAGTTCCTTGGGAAAAACTCTGGTTATCCAAACCTAATTATGGCTCTGCCTTTCATCATACCAATTAAGAACACAGCTTTTCAGGATACACTAGCTTCCTTCAACTCTGTTTCTTACCCATCTCTAAATCTTAATAGCACAGTGACAAATATGAGATAGAAAGCTGTGGATCCAAGACTCTCTATTTCCAGGATGCCTGTTTCCTTAAAAAAATGAAAAATCTAAAAGAATTTTAAAAATCTTCTGAAATCTGAAGATTGAGCTTAATAATCATGATGATAACAGTGATAGTGCTTTAAAGTTTGCTAAGTGTTTTATACACATTATTTCATTTGATCTTGGTGCCAGAGCATATTGTGTATACTAATGAGGTGTTCTTGACAGTGTAGTAGTATCTTGTGTTGATAAGTTAGGAAAACCCATATACTGATGGTTTGGGAGATGGCAGAGTTTGGACTTTAATTTACTTTGGATTTAGTGGAAATCTCTCAGGTTGGTTTATGCCAGTGTAAGTGAGATAGGAAGTGTGGAGGTTTCACCTTGGAGCCTGAATGGCTACATCTGCTAATTGGATACTAATTTAAAAAAATTATAGAATCTAGAGATCTTGAATTATTTGGATCCTTGGTCACTCTATTCTAGGGCATGTCTTTCCCTATCTAAGAAACATTTGCTATGTTATCCCTGAGATATATGCTGAGAATATCTGATTTGAAAATTCGATAGCTATATATGTAGATGGAAAAGATTAACCTATGGTAATAATTTATTATTATTTCACCTTTTGGCTTTAAAGGACCATGTTCTCTTGGTGCTGATAAGCTGCTGTAGTAGGTAACTCGCAGCCAATTCCTGGGTGTTTTTATTGCAGAATGCAGAGTGGAGTCTGAATGTGACAGGATGTTAACCTTTGTTTTCAGTATCTGTAAGAAGCCAAGGGAGTGAGTCAGCCGTGTGTCAGCTGGGTATGAATCAATGTGTCTTGTGAGCAATTGCGGGTGTTATCTGGGTAAGGATTTTTGGGCTGTTTGAGGGCATGGATGGAGAGAAGTTCCACGCTTGGGCAAATCTCCATTTAGAGAATTGGGGAGGATTGAGAAGTTGGGCTGTGAAGATGGAGCAGGATGGTTCTAGCTCCCTGTGCATGGGCACAAGCATTGGGCGCTTGCTGAGGGACCAGTGCTTCACTTTACTGAGACCCGAAGGATGTCCTAATCCATCCTCAAGTTTTCTTTTAGCTTGGTACTGAGTCTATGGGAATGGATTCTTGAGGAGGCATTGTAACTATAATAGTTATAATAAGGCTCTACTCCCTCTCTCTTAGATTAGAAATCAAAATGTCCTGGGTGAAATTTGTGTCATGGGGAACTGTAGCATATGGGGAACTCATTTTTCCACTGTTTCTCTGCCAATTAACAGGGTGATCCAGATGGAGTTCTGAACAAAAATGTTTTAGGTGGGTCCTTGGAATATGTATGGCACCTAGAGTTTCTCCAATGAATGTCTGAAAAATAATAGGGCATTTCAATTGGAGGTCCAAACTCACTTCTATTTTTATAGATTTAAACAATTTAAATTCTAATGAATTCCAAAAAATATGTGGGTTAGCCCAAAAGGAATTAAGCACTTGAGACTGATAGGAATCAATTACTTCTCCTCCATATTCCAGAAAAGCCTCTAAGATATGAATCATGGCTCGTGGAGGCTGCTTCTTATGAGAATAATTCTGGGCTCAAGCAGGCCAAGATTCATTCTGAGAATGACCTGGCCGCAAAGAGATGGAATCAAGCTTTTTTGGAGATCTCTGGTTTATGATGTCTCCACTCCAGAATCTAAAAATCAAGCTTCGATATAGTTCACATCTAGAATCTTCTCATAAAGGATTAACAGGATTCTGTCTGTAAAGGAATTCATGTATAAAGAAAATAACAAATATAAGACAAGTTTTTATTTCTCCCATCATAAAAACTGCCTAAAAGACCCAAAAACTCTTAAGTGTTCATTAAAAAACACTTAAAAACATGAAAGCATAATTGATAATACTTATTGTGCTTTCCTGGGAGGTAAGGCCAACTTTGTTGGAGTGCTAAGCAGTACTTATCTCAAAAACTTTACTATCCAAACAACTTACAAAAGTCAGGTTCTTCCTGCCAGCTAGGTATGGCCTTTTTTTTTGTCCTTACAGGTAGTCATTTTCTTTCTTTCTTTCTTTCTTTCTTTCTTTCTTTCTTTCTTTCTTTCTTTCTTTCTTTCTTTCTTTCTTTCTTTCTTTCTTTCTTTCTTTCTTTCATTTACAATTTAAAAAATGCAGAAAAAAAGAAAAACAGAAAAGAAATACAAAACAATACGAAGCAAAACAAAAGAAATCATTGTCATGTGCCCAGCAGAACATCAGAGATTCAAAATATATAACAACAAATTACCAATTCAAAAAAGTACATATATAAATAGAAGAAATTATATTCACAAGTGTCTATCTTTTCTTTATTTCCTTGCAAATTACTCTTTTGTTCTCTGCTGCATAACTTTTTTACTTTATTCTTTTCCCCCTTTTTCATTCTCCCCTACCCCCAAACAAGCAGGCTTTAGTTAAGAAAAGATAGATTTATGCATACATTTGTAGATATATATAATGCACACACACACACACACACACACACACACACACACACACACCCTCCACACACACACACATCTTTCTTATCCCTGCTGACTCTTTGCTTTAATTCTGCTTCTAATTTACCTTGCTATTACTTAACCTCCTCCCACCCATGGATCCTTCCTTGTTTTCTTCCCACACCTTTTGCTTCCCAGTTCACTTATTCCCTCCTCCCTTATTTCTTTATAAATTTTGGAGAGTGCTATTTCCCCTATATTATTTCCTATTTAACCCATTCCCAATGTGAGTAGGTTTTCAAATATGAGCCTTCTTCCCCCCTCTACTGCCTATGTTCATTCTTCCTGTGCACCTCATTTGTATAATTACTACTTTTATTTTAACTCTGTCCCAATCTGTCTTTTGAGCTGCTCTATTGTTGATGTTAATCTTAAACATATAGTATTCATTTCTCATGTTAAAAGAAATAAACAGTTTATTCATGTTGAGTTCCTTGAAATTGATCTTTGATATTGGCTCTTATTTGTTAAATTTTCTGTTAACTTTGGGTTTGATTGATAGCAAGTCCTGAAAATCTGCAAGTTCATTGAATATCCATTTTTTTCTCAGTTTAATATTATAGATAATTTTGCTGGATATGATATTTTTGGCTGCAGGCTTAATTCTTTTCATTGTTGATAGGTATGATTTCAGAATCTCTGGTCTTTTACTCTGGCAGCTGCTAAGTCCTGTACAATTCTAATTGTAGCTCCAGTGTATTGTTTTTTTCTTGGTTCAGTCATTTTCTTTCCTAAAGAATGGTATAGTTGTAGGAAGCATCTCTTATTAGGAATTGGGCACCAAGTCAGGAACTCCCAATCTCTTGAATTCACAAGATTATTGCTGCTAAGTTTGTAAGTATCTGTTTCTTAGGATCATTGCTTGGTGACCTGGCCTTAGGGTAAGAAATACAAAACAGAATAGGCAGTCAGATATATGAGATCAAATTGCAGGCTTATTTAGACAAATACATGTTCTAAGTGCTCTGTACATGAGTTGTAACTATTGTTGATGCTGGGGGTAAGAGAGGTAGAAAAATCTCCTTCCTCCTTTGAAATCTAAGGAAGAGCTAGCACTAAATCTGTTCTAAGAGGGAGGCCTAAAAGAAAGAAAGGGTGTATTACAGTCTTATAGGCTATTGGGTGCAAGAAATTATACTCTCTTATAATTATAAGGTTATTCTTGATTGTAATTCTAGCTTTTTGGCCTTCCAAAATATCATATTCTAAGCTTTACACTCCTTCAACTGGTAGCTGTTAAATCTTGTGTGATCCTGATAATGGCTATGTGGTATTTGAATGGTTTCTTTCTGATTTCTTGAAGTATTTTCTCTTTGACCTAGGAGTTTTAGAATTTGACTATCATATTCCTTAGAGTTTAACTTTGGTATACCTTCCAGGTGGTAATCACTGGAACCTTTTAATTTCTATTTTACTTTCTGGTTAGAGGACATTAGCATAATTTTCCTTGACAATTTCTTGAAATATGATATATCTAGGCTCTTTTTTTTGATCATATCTTTTAAAGAATTTACTAATTCTTAAATTATTTCTCCTCGATGTATTTTCCAGAGAAATTATTTTTCTTATGAAATATTTCACATTTCTGCTACTTTTTCATTCTTTTAACTTTGTTTTAGTGTTTTCTGATATCTCATGGAGTCATTAGTTTCCACTTGCCCAATTCTAACTTTTTTTTCAATTAAATTTATTTAAAACTTAAATACAAAATAGAAAAAAATTACCATGTGTACAACAGAACATGAGTATTCAAAATATGAAAAAATAAATTTCCATTTCAAGAAAGACTATATAATAAATACTACATATTGTGTCCAGAGTTGTCCCTCTTTTCTTTGTTTTCTCGTAGATTTTGTTGTTGTTGTTGTTCTCTGCTGTGTATTTTTTACTTTTTTTTTTCCCCTTTCTTCTCTCCCCCACTTCCTCAGGAAGGCTACAATTAAGCATGGATATATTTATGCACACACACATACATACACATGTACATGTACATTTATAGTCATACACATATATATTCATATACATCTTTGTAAAACCTTACTATATTTAATTGTCCTGTTTTTTTTGCTGTAGTATCCTTTACAGATGAACACTGTTCTTCTCTATTTCTGTGGTAACTTTTTATGGTTGGGTTCTTTCTCATTTGCCTGTACATTAAAAAAAAAATTATTGCAGATTGTTAGTGTAATCATCTCTAGAGTTGTGGCCTGGGGGATGGTGGCTCTGGTCTCAGGTCTTCCTTCAGTTCCCTCTTGGAATCTGAAAGCAAGAGCCCTGCCCTGCTGTGAGTACCTCCCTGACAGCACAGGATGTCTGCTGGTTCCTTCTCACCCTGGGCCATCTTTTGGCTGCCCAGATGGGCTGGCACTCTTTATCAGAAGAGGTTCCCTCCAGACTTCCCACACTGTCTGCTGGAGCTGGGCCACTTTCCAACCCATTCAGCCCCAGGGCTCACCACTTGCTGTTTTAATGGAACTAGCCTGAAGGTGTTTATACTTCACATGGGCCAAAACTTTGTCCTACCATGTTTCCCCGATAATAAGACACTGTCTTATTAGTTTTTTTGGACAGAAAAACACCAGAGGGCTTATTTTCAGGGGAGGGCTTATTTTAATGAACATTGACAACAATTTTAATAAACAGGTAAATGTGAACAGAAAAAAGTACCTTTATTCAATAATGATCATGTCATCTTCTTCAACAACATCGTCATAAGTGTCCATACCCTGAATTCCGTCCTGGATATCTTGCGCCTCTGTTTCCTTCAGAAGAAGTGGACCCAATCTGTCATGTCCAGCAATATAGCTCTCTTTAAATGAACATGTCTTGTCCAGGTAACCTGCTCCTAGTGCCTTGGCGACACAGCTGTCAGGAATTTTATCCCATGACTTCTTCACCCAAGTCACGACTTCTTGCAGACAGGGCTTCACAAAGTTTCCACACTGATTTCTTTCCATTCTATTTTCAATGTAGTCATTGACTTCCATGCGCAAATGGTCCTTGAATGGCTTGTTTATTGCAATATCAAGGGTGTGGAGATAGGCAGTCATTCCTGCAGGAATCATTACTTGATCTATTCTTCTCTCTGCAAGGAAGTTCTTCCTTTCTTTAGTGAGGTGAGTGTTGGCTGAATCCCAGATTATCAGACCTCTTTGGTTACCTCGCATAACAAGTGGCAGCATTAAATCAACCCACTTTCTTATAGCGGCTTGTGTACACTAGGCTTTTTCGGTTTCAAGAACGTAAATGCCTGATACATGGTCAATCTTATCTTTCTTGCCCTTACTGATGATTAGAGGTGGCTTTCTTTCCATCCAAACGAATTGCCAAAACACAGGTGACCTGTGCACTTTCATAGCCAGTGGTGGGAATGTAGATTGACGTTGCACCCCTGTGATGAATTGTTGTTTGAGATCCTTGTCCCATAAACACTGCAGTTTCATCCATAGCAATCATATTGCAGGTTTGGTACTTGGAAATGTCGATCCTATCAATAAAGGACTTGAATGCAAGTGCATGGTTAATAACTTCAGCATCTTCCAGCTTAAACAGTGTTGTTGATCTTCTTAGGGACAGTTCATACCATTGAAGGAAACCGTCCAACCAGTGTTGTGATGCTTTGAATCCTTCTGAGACCATTTCAAACTCTGGTGCCATTGAAAGGGCAAATGCTTGAATATCAGCCCTGCGCACAACCAAGCCTTTGCTCTCCTGTCAGCAATCCATTCACCAATGAGGATCTCCAAATCAGGATATAAGGGTTGCCGACCTGATCCAGACCTGCGATTTTTCCCTTTTCCCTCATCCACCTGTTGATTGAGGTTATTATAATCTGCTCTCCATTTTCTGACCATTCAAAGATCCAAAAGTTTTTCTTTACAGGAAACTGCAAGATTCTTGCCATGTGACTCCTCTACAATTGCTTTCTTATACTCAACAGTATAGCTCTTCCTTTTTGTATTCATGTCTGGGGGTCAAAACAGACAGAATAATAAAATTATGACCATCAGTCCTTCTTTTCACTCCATCATGCCCCTCAATAATGTTTTAAGCCCATCATGCTCCCTGAGTGCTCCTTCTATCCTCCATCATGCCTCCTGAGTTCTTCTTTTATCCTCCATCATGCCCCTTTTATCCTCCATCATGCCCCCTCACTCCTGCTTACATCCCAGGTTTTTATGTTGTCCTGCCTCAGCTCTCCTCCCCGGCACTGCTCTCAATGGCGCCAGCAAGCAAATCACTGGGGAAGAACAGGATGACGCGCTCACTGCTGCAGCTCTGATTGGATGCAGCTCGGAGTGCAGTGTGCGTTTCACCGGGGGGGGGGGGGGGGGGGGGGGGTTGGGGGGAAGAGGGGGGGAGGCACGCACGCGAGGTGGGAGGGGATGGTGTATACAGAGGGTACCGTAATGTAGCGTGTAGCACAGGGGATCACCTTCACTACAGTAGCAATCTCAATAGGGCTTATTTTCAGGGGAGGGCTTATTTTAGAGGAATCTTACACAGTAAGGGGAGGGCTTATTTTTGGGATAGGTCTTATTCTTGGGGAAACATGGTAGTATCTTTCTTTGGATTTTCTCTGATTGTCCCAGGAAGACCACTGCTCTGCCCCAATTCTTATTTATTTTAATTACTCTACCTTGCCCCGAGGTGATTTTGTCTTGTTTTGGAGAGAAAGCTGGAATTTTCTGATATACTCTGCCATCTTCCCAGAATCCTCTTCCAATTCTAATTTTTAAGGAATTATTTTCTTCAGTATTCTTTTGTGCTTATTTTTCCATAGCTCTTCTAGAAGTTCTTGTTGAGTTTGTGTCTAAAAATAAGCTACCTTGACTTCCTTAATGTGGTCATGCCCTCCCTGAGCTGTTCCTTCCTGGGAAGTATCCCTTTTCTTTTCTACCAACTGACAATAAAAACTAATTTCTACTTGGTTCCATTTTCTCAGGACATAGCTAACAATTAGCTAGGAAATATCTATCTATCTATCTACATCTATGTATATTGATATGTAGATATATACATACATATACTCCTATACATATTATTTATACACACACCCTCATATATACATACACATATATATTTATATACATACATACCTGTGATTTGGAATGCTTAGGTACAATGAGGAGGAGGAAAGTTGGTACTAGGAAAGGAGACAGATGAAGCTGAGATAATGATAAAGCATACTTAAATGTCAGATCTCTGAATCTAGGGAGTCAAGTTAGTGTTGACCAGGAAAATTCAATAGTCTTGGGGATTCATGATAGGGTATAGGGGCGTGCTGGAGCCAGTTTGTACAGGATCCTGAGGACTGATTGTTAAATTTTTAATGTGAGTATTTATACTTCAGAAATCAACAAACTATACACATCAGGGTTGAATTTTTATTTTGTTTACTGTCTATATTTAAGAAAGTTTCAGAGAAAATATTAATTCAAATTAAACTTTGTCTGCGTGTAATTAAAAAAAATAATTTATCACTATATCCCTCTGTTTAGGAATCAGGGTAATTTAGTTTGGGGTGTTAAGATAAAGTTGAATACTGGATCCTTGAAGAAATCAATTAAGGTTCTGGGAATTTGACAGATAAATGAATCAATGAATGAATGGACAAGTCTTTATTAAGCACTTACTTTGTGCCAAATACTTTGCTTAGTTCTAGGAATATGAAGAGAAAAAGCTCTCAGGGACCTCACACACTAATTGAGGGAGAAAACACAAGCAAGAAAATTCAGCAGCAAAGCTTATGGAGATGTCTACTAGTCCTAAGAATATAGCAATAGGACAAGAAACAAGGTCTATTTAGCCAGATGAGAGGGTCAGGAGATCTTCAGGATATAGAATCAGGGCATATGATTAGATCTGGTGTTGCTCCATCTCATTGAAAGGATTAGAGCTGGTAATTCCTAGATCATTCCAGCAATGTGAACAGGCTTCCTGTGTGATTGCAAGGGACTGGGTTTGAGCTACCCAAGGATTTGGGGAGAGAGTGAAGGCAAAGGAAAAGAAGGGAGAGATACCTGATGGAGGGATTATTCCGGTCAATAAGGTCTAAGGTTTGATGATGATTCCTGGTTTCATTAAGGTCAGCCCTCTGGAATGACCTAATAACTAACTCCTTTCATGATTACAATGTTCTCACTGAGGAAGCATTTAGAGAGGAATTTATATGAGTACTTGCTTCCACCATTATACTGTAATCATTGATGTATTTACAAGCCTTACTTCCAAAGACTTCAAAGTGTTGTAATAGCTAGCATCTCATTTGTCTTCATAGTAGCTTTGTAAATGGAATAAAGAGTTGATTTTATTGTTCTTATTTAATAAATGAAGCAATTGAAGCACAAGCAACAGAGCACCTGCCTGGGGAGGAAAGTTACTAAAGAAGATTTAAGAAGAAAACTAGGAATGTACACATCAGGCTATAGTGTGTGGGTATGGAGTGAAGGTCCTAATGGGACAATGGATTGGATGAATTAAAAAAAAAAATCTAACATGAAAACCATATTTTGAACTTTGGGAATGTAGAGCTCATTTCTAGCATCTGTTGTGTTTTCTTGAATCAGAATTTATAGTTTTTCATTACTTTTGGTTCTCATGCTCTTTTAATAGCTGGTATTTTTTATCTTTAATCCTTCCATTCTCTTCAACTTAAACTTGGTCTTTGAAGTTAGTGATGTTTTGGGGTGGGGAGCTCTGCCTTCTAGACTTAGACCCCTGCTGGGCTCAGCTCTTTGGTTCCTTTGTGTTACTGATTGTGGTCGAATTGGTCCTTGGTGAGTCAAGAAGAACTCCACTGTGCTCTCCAGTGTGCTATGTATTTTCAGATCTCTGTGGTTGTTTCCTGATTATTCAGGGCTTCTTGTAGATGCTTGGAAGATTGTAGTAGCACTCTTAAAAATTAGCTATCAGACATAGTTCCCTCTACTCATAACTTCCTTTGCTTTACTCTGTACATTTTTCTGGAAATCACTTGATATCCTGTGGTAGCTCTGGATTTTGGAAGATGGAGATTGTTTTCAAGTCATAGTTCTGTGGGAGAATAGTTGGTAGCCAAAGTATTTATAGCTACATCTTAATAAAAAAATTGAAAGACAAAGTGGTCCTAAATGGCATTGGTCAAGTCAGATAATTCTTAGTCCACTTTGGTCAAATCAGATAATCCTTAGTCCTCCAAAGTGGGTTTGGTCACTACACCTCACATTATGATTCTTTAGATATTTCTTAATGGGCATTTTCATCCTTCTCTCCCTCTCTCCTTAATCCTCCCTCCCCCTCTCTCTCCTCTCTTTTCTTTCTTTCTTTCTTTCTTTCTTTCTTTCTTTCTTTCTTTCTTTCTTTTCTTCTTTCTTTCTTTTTTCTTTCTTTCTTTCTTTCTTTCTTTCTTTCTTTCTTTCTTTCTTTCTTTCTTTTCTTCTTTCTTTCTTTCTTTCTTTCTTTCTTTCTTTTTTTCTTTCTTTCTATCTTTCCTTCCTTCCTTCCTTCCTTTCTCTTTCTTTTCTTCCTTTTCTTTCTTTCCATCAATTGATTTGTCCAGTAAATGTCAAGTGTCTGAGGCTGGATTTGAACTCAGGTCTTATATCCATTATACCATCTAGCTGGCCCTATTCCAATTGTTTTTCTTCCCCTGCAAAGATGTTACTTTGGGAATCACATTTGATTCTTTGGAACTCAGCCTATAGATACTATAATACGTTAGTGAATCCACTTACCAGTAAAAAAAATTCCATACTTGGGGGACAACCAGGGGAAATACAAGGAGTTGGAAAATGGAATAATTTTGTCCTAAGATTAGCAAGGAAATCAGTCTAATGGATAAAAAGTACATGAGTAAGGCAGGGAAGAAGAGGATCAGCGGTAATAATTGTGGACTGGTGGCAGTGCAAGTTATAAAGGGCTTTGAATGCCAGAGTATTTTATATATTTTTATGAGTGATAGGATCACATAATAGATTTAGAGCTGAAAGGGAGCTTGGAAGTGATTAAGTATAACTTTGTTTTACAGAGGAGGAAATTGAGGCTTAAAAAAGAAAAGGGACTTGACCAAAAGATAATATGTTCCTGATCAGGAATTTGAATCTAGGTCTTTCGACTACAAATGTAATGCTCTTTCCACTCTACCACAGTGCCTGCAATTGGGATTATTCTGAAATCATTGTATTCTGTGTTAAATATACCATATTCCCTTCCCCCAATTTTTATTTCTAGTATTCTAAGGCTATACCCAAGCTCTAGCAGTTTCTATCATAATGAAAAGGTTTTGAATATACTCGTGTTTACAGACTATGTTTGTTTTACAAGGACCGCTTTTGCTAAGTATGAAGAACCCCATTACACATATACTCATTGTTTATAACAATGAAAAATTTGCCCATTGAAGTCATAAATCAAAGATAAACAGGATTCATGTTGTGCTTTTGTTTTTATTAAAGTCTATTTAAAGTGAGCACTTTTTGTTATGCATACATTTTTATTAATTTTAATTCTGATAGTTTGTTGTTGTATTCTTTGTGCTTTGATCTCCCTGAGTATAAGGTCTCATCTTTGATTTGTATTATTTCCCTTTCAAGTCTAAAAGAGTTCTGGGCATAAGTGAGATTTCAGCTGAAGATGCTAACAATCTATTTCTTCCAAGCAGGTTCCAGAGGTTCCCTAGGCCTTCAATATCTCCCAGAAAAATTGGTCACTGGTCCCAGAGAATACTGTTGCAAGTATCTTTGGTAGGTGGAGGGACAAGGATACTCCATCCTTGCTGATGTTTATCAATGCCAGCTTCTTCTAATTTTATTCATTAACCTTCTGTCACAATTGACTAAAGAGAGACTTTTCTACAAGGAACAACTCTGATGAAATCTAGATAAAGAGAAAGAGAAACAGTGTTTGGTAAAGTTCTTATCAAATGCACCACCTGTTCTGGAAAGCCATAGCCTGGAGCATGTGAATCCATGAATCCTGTGATGTGACTCAAATCAGGGTTGAACAGAACCTTGGTGATATCATGAAATTGGAGAACAAGGAACCCTTTTCCCTTTTTTTTACTCTCCACCCCCCAATGTTTTTTCCCTCCTCCTTCCAAAATATATTGTGGGAACCAAAAAAAGCTAATTCTATCTTGGGCCATATTAACAGAAGTCTTGTTTCTCAAATGAGAAAAGTTTTGTTACCCTCTGTTCTTGTCAGACCACCTCCATGGTATCACACTGAGTTCTGGATACCACATTTCAGAAAGGGCACTGGGAAGAGGGAATATGTCTTGAAAATTATAGTCAGGGTGGTAAAGAAGGCAGCTAGAAACTGTCATATGAAGGATGTTTGAAGGAACTGAAAGTGTTTACCTGGGGGGTGGGGATGAGGGGCATCAGATCAGATAGCTTCAGAGCTAGAAGGGATCTTAGAGGTTATAATATCCAATATCTTCATTTTACTGCTTACCCAGCGAAGTTAAGTGATTTTCTGGGTATCATATAAATAGGGGAGTAAATAGTAAATATAGGAGCTGATATTTGAACTTAATTCCTCTGATTCAAAATCCATTATTCTTTCTACTGCACCATACTTCTGCTTTCAAATTATATATATGTATTCTCTATAGCTCTTGAGAACAGGACTTGTGATAGACATGTGGCAATGACAGAAGGGCAGATTTTGATTCATCGTAAGGAAGAGCTTTCTAATCACTAGGAAGGACCAACAACTGAATGAGTTGCCCTCATAGGATAATGCCCTCCCCATCAAAGAATGGATCCAAGAAGAGACTGAGTGACTCTCTGTTAGACATGTCATAGAGGATATTTGCACGGGGTGGGAAGATAACTTAATAACCTGTAATGTTCCCTCCAACCTGGAGATTCTGAGTCATATTTGCATTTGAAATTTTCTTTTCTTTTCTTTATTTTTTCAAAATAGTTTGAGAGGTATTTATTTTTTTTCAAATACACATAAAGATAGTTTTCAATGTTCATTTTTGTGAAACCGTGTTCCAAATTTTTCTCCCTTCCTCCCTTAACTTCTCCCTCCCTCAAACAGCAAGAAATTGGATATAGGCTAAATTCTTTTAAATATATGAAATTTTATTTTCAAAAAACTCTTCACATCATTTCAATGATAAGAACATAGCACAGAACTGAATTTCATATCACAGTGTTTTGAATTAAGAAAAATGTTTAACAAGGAGGATTCTTGGATATCCTCCAATCCTATGGACCATGAAAATTAAGAGAAAACCCAGAATTACTGTCTAATGCCCACCATTTCGGAATTAATTGCACTCTACCTATTGATTCTCTTTTCTGATTAACCTTCAGTTTTATCTGATTAGCTTGACTTTTCTATCTTTTCTAAGCTTTCGTAAAATACAGTATTATCAGGCTTGTCCACTAGGTGGTAGACGCAGACTAGGAGAAAAACACCCATTGTTATACTGTGTCGGATTCAGAGTATACTTCCCATTCTCTACATTCTAGCTGCCCAGTTTTGGGCTAATTACAAGGGTTCCTTAATCTACACAATAGAACTGTTGCTCAAATCTTGCCTGTAAATTGAGTTTTAGAAACCAAGTCATTTCTAACTATACAAAATCATTTAAAAGCTTTCTGTAGAAAAATATGTCCCAGCAAAGGCTACACCATTCCTTTGTAAAAAAAAAAAGCTCATGGTTTGTTTTAGGAATAGATAAGTGACTTCTGAGACCCCTTCTATAATTATAAGCTCATCCATCCTTTTGTAAAGCTCAATTCGTTTTTTTTTTTTTTGTATAAATGCAGTTTTTATCTAAAATGAGAGACATCTGGGCACCATGTACCTACCTCCTTCCTCACAGAATCATAGAATTTCAGTTAAAAGGGAAGTCAGAAGTTATCTAGTTCAATTCATATCCAAACAATAATTACTTCTACAAATTCCTAATCAGTGGCCATCTAGATTTTATTGGAACATTTGCAGTGAAGAAGCTTTCTTTAGCTTCTTGTTTATTTATATACCAAAATGTCCTGCTAACTCTTCTAACTCAACATGGCCAAAACTGAACTCATCATTCTTCCCATCTTCCCTCCCCCCCAAAAAATCTTTCATCTCCTAATTTCTCAGTTTTTACTGATAATATTTCATCTTTCAACTTTGATTGTACCCTCCTTCTGCCTTCTTTGACAGAGTTCTTGAGAGGTCTAGAGGAGAAAAATAAGGATAGGAAGTTTGACTAATTTAAAAATCCATGGATCCCGAGGTTTCTGATCTTCAAACATATACTCTTTACCAATAATGGCTTCATTTTTGGCCACGGAGATGCACTATCACATGATGTTTTTAAGTTGTTTAAAGACTTACTAACAATTCTGATCCTCCTTGACCTGCCCAACATCATATTCCTTATAGTTCAAGCCACATAGTTTAGCCCTTAGTTTGTTGAATTGAAATATATTGTATCTTAAGCATTGTTCACTTATCCCCCTCCATGAGTCTTGAGGAAGATTTTATGATTATGTCTCTCTTAGAATGCAGATAAACATAGGACTATTTATACTGTTATGCACAAAGAAGTTGTACAATCAAGACATGCTAACTTTATGAGAGAGGCAAATCTTTTGACTATAACAAGACTTTTGGATTATATGTGGATTTCAGAGATCCTCCTCTCAATTGGTACCTTTGGATAGTTGAGAGTTGATCAAATACATGCAGATTGAAGACTGTCATAGGATCTTTGTCTGATAGAGAGATGCGAGGGCTTAAGAGCCAGCCATCTCTCTGTCCCATCAGTGGCCACTGTGCTCCTGTTGTCTCTCTTTTGAGAGGAAGACAGATGAGTATTTCTACTTTCAGAGAGTAGCAGAGACATGAATACCAGAACCTTCTATTCTTTTCTTTTTCTGTTCCAGGTTTTCCTGGTCTGAAGCCTTATATCATTCACCTCCCAGATTCATTCAATTGCAATTTGATTTTTCCCCAGGGAGAAAATGTTAATTGCTGATTCCAAGTTTTCTGCGTCCTGAAGACTGGACAAGATGTTAGGCAGAAAAAAAAGTTCCCCATTCTGAGAGGAGGGTTCAGTCTCATACATCCACTGTAAACCTGTCTTTTCCCAGGAGTCTTTGCTCAATCATCAAACTGTTTCTCCTTCATGTAAGACTTTCCAAGTACTTATTCACTGTCGTCAGAGTTTACCATCAAAGATTGGATAAGCTCATTTTACTTAAGAGTGGAAGACAAGAGAGGTTCTTGAATTTGTGCCATCTTTTTTTTTTTTTTTGCTGAGGTGGTTTGTACTTTTGGTTAAAAAATGATCCCTGTTTACTCTTCCTCCTTTCCCCCAAATCAAGCCTTTATAATGCCCTCTGCTAATCTTACTCTTATCTCCTGGGAGAAGTATGTAGTGATGGTGGAATCCAGGATTGGGAATGGGAATTCACATAATCCAAGATTGCTGGTACTTTGGGGTTTGGAGATACTAGACTTGGTTACTTGGCCATTTTATGTCAAGTTCCTTTTTGTGTATCATAATGAAAAGAAAACTTCTTGAATTCACACTCATGGCCCACTCATGGATGTCTCCTCTGAGGCCCCATTGCTTGAAGCAGGACTGGGATTATCTTCTTCCTTTGGGCTTTCCTCTTCTTCAGTCTGGGCAAAGACTCCTTTCACTCTCCTTCTTCCTCTTGGTGACTTCTTAGCTGCTGCAAACAAAAAGCCAGACACTGGAATTAACACCAGGGTAAGGGAAACTTTCAGAAAAGAGGCTATGTGGTTTATCAGATGTGAGAGATGCTAGGAATAATAGACACTAAACTGGATTAGCTCTGGGGCAGGGTCCTTCCCCTGGGCAGGACAAATTGCTCAGCGGACACCCATTCATTTTATTTCCACACATTTTCCTTACTGTCTAGCAATCCTGCTTGCCTATTCTTCAGAAGTCCTGGGCTTCCCAAAGGAACCCATATAGTGTCTTCTCTCACACTTTGCTCTGTTTTTCTAAATTATCTTCTCAATCACAACTTCTAGACCTTCTATATGGAAACTCTTGGGCAGCTATTAGGAGAAAAACCTATATAAATTAAGTTATACTAAGCTATGAACGATCCATTGTCCAATTCTTTCAAGAGTGTTTGGAGATAGGAGGCTTGTTAATTTAAAGAGCTCTATAATTGGTGCCACTTAAGGTTGGGACAGATTAAAGAATCTCAAGCATTGTGGAGGAGATCCTTTTGGGAAATGCTACCAGATACCTAGTTCTACATTCCCAGTCAATAAGCATTAAGCAGTCTTCTGGACTATGGAGACAATTACTTCTGGAAGGATGTTATCCTCCAGACCTGTAGACACTGATTCAGGTAAATGTATCTTCCTGAGGTAGGATGCACTGACAAGAAAGGAATACAAAATCTTTGCATTTTAAAGCTAGGAGAGACCATTGAATTCAGTCCATATCTGAGCATAAATTCCTCTCCACTCAAAAATATTAAATCAATCTTGTTATGGATTTGGCTTTTATTGCCTTAGTTTGATAATCGTTCCAAATTTGGGGACTGGATGACATTTGGATGACCAGTTACTAAAGAAACAGATGGAAAGAAAATGCATTCAATGTCCAAATTCTAACAATACAAGTCAATCTTCTTTGGAGAACTTCAAAGGCATAGGAGGGTCATCTTTCTGAAAGCCATGCAAAGCATATAGAAGCAACCTAGAGTGGTGAAAAGTGGTGTTGGATTTAGAATCAGAAGAAACAGAATGCAGTGTTTTTTTCTGGAAGTTGTGTTTATCCCTTTGGTGTTGGACCCACGCTGATTTTCCAGTGGCTGATGGAAACATCAGATGTTTTTCTCCTTGTCCTAAAACTTTGTTCCCTGGGGTGGCCGGACAACCCAGATTGGGCATCTTTCTTCCAAAATGATTCAATTTTCAGTGAGTCTTGTCACTGATTATTTCCCCTGACTACTTAGGAATAACAGGTGTAAAGCCATAACCATTTGTTTTTCTGCTGCTTTGTGCTTAGGGCATTTGGGCAGGAAGAATTTTCTTTGAAGGTTTTGGCTAACTTTGAAGAGGTACCTGAATTCAAAATAAGGGATTAATAGCATTTACTGGGCCTTTATGCTTCCTGTGTGGCAAGCTCCAGATCTCCAGTGTAGGCAGCTACTTTCAGGGAGGTAATTCTTATTGTTGTAACCTCAGAATTAAATTACAGCTCTTGACTCCAGAGTCCCTTAAAACCAAGGGCAAAAAACAAAAACAAAAACAAACTACATGGGGCAATTGCTGGGTGAATAAAGTGTAGGGTCTGGAGTTAGGAAGATTTGTGAGTTCAAATTTGAGCATTTACTAGCCATGTGACCCTGAGCAAGTCATTTAACCCTGATTTCCTCCTCTCCCCCCAAAAAAAATCCAAAACAACCAGGAGTAGAATGTAGACTGTTTGCTGGTAAGACATTAGGGAAGACTTCCTCACATTGGAAGGGGCACGTATTCTGTGTGGGCAAGAATCATGAACAGTGCTTCTCAGTGTGGTTTCCAGGTTACAGTCAAGCTAGCTCTATGGGAGTCCCATCCTGGTAGTAGACAATTGGGTTTTTTGTTTAGTTTTTAAATAATATTTTCATTACGTAAGAGGGACTCAATTAAGGGGAAGGAATTGGAAGACCATTGTTCACATTTGGTTTCTGATATATATAAGCTGCATGGTTGTTATTCAGTTTTATCTAACTGTTCGTGATCCCATTTGGGGTTTTCTTGGCAAAGATATGAAGTGGCTTGTTCTTTCCTTCTCCAGTTCATTTTCCAAATGAGAAACTGAGGCAAAAGGGTTAAGTGATTTGCTCAGTCACACAGCTACTAAGATTTCTGAGGCTATATTTGAACTCAAATCTTCCTAACCCTAGGCCCAACACTCTATCTACTGTGCCATAGAGATGTGTGGTAAGTCCCCTAATTTGTCAGTACCCCCAGAAGCTCTCTAAAACTACAGGTTAAAAATGAATTCCTGATCTCCATCAGTGGAGGGTGTTTCCACAATGGGAATTACCCACACTGATTAAAAATACTCATTTGGACTAAAAAAGAAAATACTTCAAATGCTCAGAGGGAAGTTAAAAACCAAACTCCATGTCTGAGGCTGAGGCCATTCGCTATCCTATGTATTCAGGAAAATCCATCATGACTAAGATTGCACAGATAAAACTGGGACTCTCCTGCCAGTGCCCCCAAACTGTGCCAAAGCAAAGAACTGACTTCATAAACCCACAGTTTCCCCACCCATGGCCCCTTGCGGCCTGTCTGTACCCTTTTGCAAAACATCTGGTTTGCATGATGAGGCAGGATGCAGTTACTGAGCTCAGGGCTGCATAAAGCTTGGTCTTATCAAGGACAATTTTCTGCTTATTCACCAGTAGGAAATAGCTGTATAACCCATGCCATTGTTGGAAAGTCTAACTGCTACAGCCGGTCTGGAAAATAAACAGGAGTTGCATAAAAGCTTTCTCCAAATGTCAATAGCTTATTGTGGAGTGTGTGGCCTCTGCTGTCAATCCATGTTTCTGGGTATTGCTTGGATAAACACTGAGGGACTCGCATGTATTAGCTTATGTGTGAAAGAGGGCTCTTTCAGAGTCCTGGTTGCCAAGCCGCGGCGGCTAACCATTAGCAGGAAGTTCCCTGGATTGGAGAGATACGTGGGGTTCCCAATGTACAGGGGACCGTGTCTTATCACAGGGAACTCAAACCCCAATAGTATCACCCTAGGCAAATGTTTGAGCAGCACGAACTTCTTGTGGTGGGAACAAACAGTCAGGCTTCACCCTCTGTGGCTCTTCCGCTTTTTAAAAGTTCAGATCCTAATCCATCAAGCCCAGGGGTTTGGGCCCCAGCATTCTGGGAAGGGGCCTGCAATAGTTTCTGACACTTGATTTGGAACCTTTGTTACGAAGCAGGATAAAGGTGGTGATAGCGAATTTCTTTGTGTGACGCCTTAATCTTTTAATCTCACAAATATGATTTCCATTCATTTTTTCCTTTCTTTCTCTTCCATAATGCCTTAATTTATTCCTGCTGGAAGTGACCTTATAGATTGTCTAAGCCAGTCCTTTCATTTACAGGTGAGGAACCTGACCCAGAAAGGGTAGCATGGTGAGATATCCTGCTTGATAGAAGGTAATTTCCTTGAAGGCCGGGACACTTTTTTTTTCTTAATTTATTTCCGGGGCAAGTGCTTATTAAGATGTCTACTCTGTATCAGGCACATAAATAAAAAAGTCAGACAATACCTGCCCCTAAGGCACTTACATTCAACCAAGGGGATAGAATATGTTCATAGTGCTTTATAGCTTATTTCTGGCTCTGTTCAGTTGAACATAATACTGGGCTGCCCAGCAATCCGGATAATTTTAGTTACAACTTTGAGTAGACAGATGATAAGTATATCCAGAATTGCAAGAAAAATTCAAACATGATCAGAAACAAGAAATAACAGTAGCTCCCTGAGACCTGGCTCTCCTTCTCCCCTACCATCCCCTTCTCTCTCTCCAATAATGTTCTTCACTCCCTTGGAAAAGCCAGCTCTTTACTCTGGGTCCTCTTCCCTTATACTTTAAAAGTTCCCTTATACCTTTACTCCATAGATCTTGTCCCCGTTTCCGTTTCTTCGGCAATCCTTGTATTTTATCCTTCACACAAAAATACCTCAGGTCTTCTCCTTGAGGGTCTTGGTTGGTTCCTGGATCATAATTAGGAGCCACCTGAAACACATGAGAAATATTGCTCAGGTTAGGACAAAGCACCTTCTAATCCCAGGTTATAGAATCATAGGGTTTGGAGCTAGATGAGTTAGAGATTGTGGAATCCAACCATCTCATTTTATAAATGAGTAAATTATGGCTCAGAGAGGGACACACAATTAATAGCTGAACTGAGATTTGAACTCAGCTCCTCTGGCTTCAAACCTATGGTTTCATCCTTCCCTTCTTGTTATCTTCCCAGGTCATTCTTATGAAACTTTCCCTGTGGTGTCCCTGTCTCAGAACAAACCTCACTGTCTGAGGTATCCAGCTCATCAGATTCAGGCTTCGAGGACTCAGCATGGTTGGTGTCTATAAGGCAAAAGAAAGAATGTCAGGTTCTTGAATTGAATGAACAATGGCTTAGAAGGTCAGCTGTTCAGATCCACATATTTTATTGCAATAATGGGTTTCATCACCTACAATAGAAATCCCGCTGTACCTTCCCAACAAGTTGTTGACTTGAAGACCTAGAATGAGGGGGACCTAATACCTCTCAAGAAAGCCAGTTCCACTTTAGGATAGCGCTAATGGTTTGGGAGTTTTCCATCCTGTTAAGCCCAAGCTGGCCTTTTTATAGCTTTCTACAAGTGCTTCTAATGGAGCCAAAAAGTGATAAAGTTATAGGAATTGAGCCTCTGGTATTATAGGCTATGCACCTGCAGGTATTTAAGGAACTTGAAGGTGAAGAAATTTCCTTTATCAATTCAGCTAGGAACTTTCTCTTCAGTTTATGGCCTTTGTGAATTGCCTTGAGCACTGAGAAATTAAATGACTTGTTCAGTCACACAGTCAGTTGATGTCAGGTAGAACTCGAAACCAGATCTTCCTCAATTGGAAGCTGGATTTATCCATTATGACAAACCTAATCTTTATTCCATATGACAAATAGTTAAGTAGAACTTTTATGTTCCTTTAAATGGTTCAACCTTCTCCTCTTCTTCCTTCTTCTTCTTTCTTTCTCCTTCTTCCTTATTTTTTGTTCTTCTTTTAAAAATAATAATAGCTTTTTATTTTCAAAATACAAAGATAGTTTTCAACATTCATCCTTGCAAAACCCTCTATTCCAAATTTTTCTTTCTCTCTTCTCTCATCCCTTCCCTTATACAGCAAATAATCCAATATATGTTAAACATGTGCAACTCTTTTGTACATATTTCCACATTTATCATGCTGCACAATAAAAATAAGATGAAAAA
Organism: Antechinus flavipes; assembly: GCF_016432865.1. Taxonomy (NCBI): domain Eukaryota; kingdom Metazoa; phylum Chordata; class Mammalia; order Dasyuromorphia; family Dasyuridae; genus Antechinus; species Antechinus flavipes. The sequence goes on from NC_067399.1 coordinate 252,641,077, forward strand.
GGAAAAAATGAGAGAAAAAAGCAAGCAAACAACCACAAAAAGGTGAAAATACTATGTTGTGATCCACATTCAGTTTCCACAATCATTTTTCTGGATGTAGATGGTTCTCTCTATCACATTAAAATTGTAGGCTTTTATTCTCCGGAATAAAATGTCTTTCAATTGTTTCTCATGTGATATGGACTCAAATCTCTTCATTATCCTCGTTTCTCTGCTTTGGATATTATATAGCTATAGTATCCTCACACTATGGAGTCCGAATAGTCTAATAGTCTGGCCATATCTTGTTTGTACAAAGCTATTTGCATGTGGTGTTTACTTTCAGACTATGAGCTTCTTGAGGGCAAAGGCTGTTTTTAAAAATCCTTTCTTTGTATTTATAGTGCTTAGGACAGTGTATTACATGTAATTTCAGTGCTTATTGACTTGAATTGCAGGATCTCCTAAATAAGATTCACAATCATTTATGAGTTCAACCTAACAACCTTCATAATAATAACTTTAAAGCTTATCATTCAGATTAATTGTAGTTGGATGAATTGCCCATTGAACTGCTCCAATAGTTTAGATATCACAGATGTACACTGAATTAGGTCAAAAATTTTAAGTAGCAGGAAGAGTAGACTGGATTACAATTGGGAAATTGCCTAGCCCTTTAAATGCTCTCATCTTCCCTAGAAACCAAACCCAACAATTTAAGTCAACAAACATTTATTTGGTTCCTATTATGTGTCAGGCAGTGTACTAAGCATCAGGGATACAAATAAGGACAAAAACCAGTCCCTGCCATTCAGGAATTTCATCACAATTTAGTGGGGAGACAATATATAAACAACAAAATGTCAACAAGATATAGATATCATAAGTTGGAGTTAATCACCAGAGGGAAGTCACTAACATAAAGAAGGACTGAGAAGGATTTCTTATAGAAGGCAGGATTTTATTGACCTTGAAGGAATCCAGAAAGTTAGGAGGCAGGGGCTAAAGAGGCAGAGAATCCCAGGCGTGGGGGACATGGGATAGTGAAAAGGGAGGGAGGAGTGGCAAGTAGAATCACTAGATTGTATAGTATGTAGAGGGGAACAAGATGTAAAAAGACTGGAGAAATAAGAAGAGCCAGGTGAAGAAGGGCTTTAAAAGGCAAACAGAAGAGTTTTTATTTGATTCTGGAGGTGATAGGGAAAGGGAGGGACATTATGAAACTTTCAATTTAGGAAAATCATTTGGATAGTTGAGTAGAGAATGGACTGGAGGAAGGGAAGACTTGAAACCGTGAGCCCATGCAGCAAGCTTTTGCCTAGTTCAGGTATTAGTTAATAAGGACTTACATCAGAGTGATGGCAATGTCAGAGTAGTCCACATCCTCCCAGGAGCAGCAACTATAAGCATGTATCAGCACAACTGGCCAAATATTTGAAAACAGCTGTCTTGTCATCCTTAAATCAGTTCCTTTTCAGCTTAACTGTTCTTAGTCTTTCAGTTGATCTTCAGAGAGCATGATTTCAAATATCTTTGCTACACTGTTATCTATCATCAGGTTGGCAAAGTAATCGCTTTGCCAATTAACTTGCCAGAGTAATTACTAAAAGAACACAGAACTGAAACTAATATTCCTGTCTTCCTGGTTTCAAGGCCCAGTTAAAATCTCACTTTTTTCTAGAATTCTTTTCCTCAAGACTTAGAGAAGAATTAATGCAAAGTGAAATGAGGAGAACCAGAATATTGTCCAGTCTAACAGTGACATTGTTTGACAGTCACTTAGACGATATCAAAGGACATATGATGAAAAATAATATCTACCTCCAGAGAAAGAACTGATGGAGTCTGAAATCAAATCACACTTTTAAAAAAAGCCCTTTATTTTTCTTGTTTTGTTTTTGGTCTGTGTTTTTACTAATAAAATGGCTAATATGAAAATGTTTTACTTCACATGTGTTATATATATATATATATATATATATATATATATATATATATATAGTTTGATCTCTTAAGGCAGGGGAAATGGGGTAGAATAGAAAATTTAGAGTTCAAAATTTAAAAAAAATTGAATGTCAAAATTTTTTTTACATGTAATTGGAAAAAATTTTTTAAAAAGTCTTTCCCATCCCACTCCTTTAATGCTAATACGTTTTCATCTATTGACAATCACCAATATGTCTTGTATATATCTTGTGTATATAGTTGGATTTATGTTGTATTCTTCATTAGATTGTAGGATAAGGATTATCTTTTGACTTTCTTTGTATTTCAAGTGCTTAGCACAGGGTTTGGCATTCAGTAGGTGCTTTATAAATGCTTGTTGACTGACTACTTTTTCTCATTCTTACTATATAAGCAGTTCACTTCCCTTTCCAGTCATCCATGTCCTAAATTATGTCTGGTTTCTTTCATAACCAGAATGTCAATATGGATGTAGTTCAGTTCCTCCAACAATATGTCAATTCATTGACACTTTGCCAAATAGCTCACATTAAAAATATGAACAATTAAATTAATGTTTGTATATTATATAAGAACTGTGTAAACAATACCTTCTGTACCCTGCTTCATCACTATAAAAGCAGAAGGGAGAGAGGCGCATGTAAGACTGAGGATTATTTTTTATTTCCTATTTCCTGGGCCTCAGTGCCCTGCCTTCCCCTTCCTTCCCCGAAATAGTCATAATTTAGTGGGATGCCAGCCTCTGGCAATGCTTCTGTCTGCATGAAGCTAGGATAGCAGATACAGCATGTAGGTTCATAATATATTTAGAAGATAATAACAGGCTTTCTCTCTGTCTCATTAGGGTATAGTACTTCACAATGATGTGCAAAATGTCTGAGAGTGAATTGAGCCTTTATTAGTCATAGTCTTACTTGATCTGTGCTGAAATAGAATAAAAATAAAAAATATCCTAATTTTACAGTCACTTTTTTACTCTCCATCTCTTAGGGGATGCAGCCTTACTTATTTAGATACCTTACTAGACTGGAATAGGGAATCACCCCACTCTTGGGGAATATAATGTCAGGTCAAAGAAAGTCTGGACTCAGAAGAGGGGTTTCCTTATTGACATGTCATTGTTATCTTAATGTAAAAGAATATATTCATCCCGTTTTTGAGAGCTGCTTTTTAATGTCGGAAGAGGGAGAGAACTTGAAGAACAAGGGACAAAGGCCCCAGGCTCAGGAAAGGGACTTTAAGCATGTCAAGCTTTCCTGATTTCCCAGTTTGCCAAGGGTCAGTGTGGCCACACCTCCAACCCTGATCTCCTCAGGATCTTCCTGCTAGACCCAAGGCTCAGTTTACATAGTGAGCTGGCAGTGACCAAAGTAGTCCTAGGCCACATCTCTTGATGTGACTCTTGGTCTGGCTCCCAGGGAGTGGGTATAAAGGGAGATGATTCAGCCATAACAATATGGGAAAGGTTCAGAGAATGACAGAGGTAGGAGGATTCTAGAGTCTCCATCACATACTATGATGCAGAAATCCAGAACTGGAAGGGAAGCAAGTCTGTTCTAGCTTCTCCTCACCAACTAGGAAAATAGCTAAGCCATTCAAGCTACCCATAATGAGTTGTATCTTGGTTCTGCAATAACATGGAGTTTGTACAATACTTCACATTTTAAAAATAAAACATTCATCACATAAAACATAAAGCACTCATTCCTTTCCAAATATGTTTACGTTTCTGTCATCTTATCTTGCCAATGCCCATGTGAGACAGGTAATGTAGATTTATTCTTTTTTTCTATTTTACATTTGATAAATCATGACTCATACTGATAAACTGTCCAAGATCAATGACCTTTATGACATTATCCAAAACTACTTTGCAATTTTATCAGGATCATTTTTAATCTTCTCCTCTGCAAATTTGTGAACTGTTATTCTCTATGCCTTTATCTTCATTGATAACAAGCAAGTTAAATAAGGTTGATCCCTAGTTTTTGTTCATTTTGTGACATGATCAGTTTTCTCATCTTTATAATGGGAATAATACCTAGAGTACCTAATTTATAGTATAGTTATGCAGTCAGATGAAATGAAAAGCATTTTGCAAACTTGAAAGTTCTAAATACATGTCACAAATAAATGTCTAAATAAATTCTTATTATTGCCTACCTCTAAAGTGATCCAGTGAGATCATGTATATAAAATGCCACAAAAATAGGAACAATTATTGTCACTCTGACACCCTCGAAGTTCTTTAATGGATCTCTTAGGATTATAGGATCTAGAGCTTTAAGAGACCTTAGAGATCATGTAGTCCATTTTATAATTGAGGAAACTGAGGTCCAGAGAAAAGAAAAGGGCTATTTATGGTCATCCATGGAGTAAGTGGCAAAGATAATAATAATGCATTAAGCAATTATTTCACATTTTAGCAAAGATCATGGTTGGGGGAAGGATTCAGAGCTGCCTCAGAGATGGAAAGATAATATGAAAGCAACAAGCAATAAATGTCTTATTGGTATCCAATCACTATGCCAAATTAAGATTTAAAATTAATAACTAACATTTCCATAATGCTTTAAATTTTGAAAAGAGATTTGCAGTGCTGTTCCTGAAGTCAGGAGGACCTGAGTTCAAATTTGTCCTCAGACATTTAATATTTCCTATCTGTGTGACCCCTGAGCAAGTCACTTAATCCCAGTTATCTCAGCAAAAAAAAAAAAAAAAGATTCTCATATATTATCTCATTTTAGTTTCATACCAACCATGTTATAGGCATTCTTATTTCCATTATTCTATTTTTCCATTTTCCATTCCATATTTCGGTCATTCTATTCCAAATTCCATTTAAATTTGGGACAGCTAGATGGTAGAATATATTAAGCTCCAAGACAGGAGTAAGGAAAACCAAGTTCAAATTTAATCTCGACACTTACTAGCTATATGACTCTGGATAATTCACTTAACCTACATCAGTCTTGGTTTTCTCATATATAAAATGGGAATAATAATAGCACACATCTAAAGGATTGTTGTAAGGATCAAAAAATAATAATCATAAAGAGCTTAACACAATTCCTGGCACATATAAACATTAGCCATTATAATTGGAAAGCTGAATAAGTTAAATGATTTGTCCAGGATCATCCAGCTGCTAAGTGTCAGAGGTAGAATTCTGAACCTAGGTTCTCTAGACTTCCAGTCCATCAATCTGTCCACTGTGCCTCTTTCTTTGTTATTTTGGTGACTACTAGTAGGATTACCTGGTTGAACATCTGCTTCTTGTTTCCGGAGAGACAACCTCAGTCTGATTCCTGCATCATGTTCAGCCTCATCTGAAGTGAGTTTGCTGGGATGATGACCTTGTGGGGATGGCATTCGCTCCTATGAGATAAAGTGGAAGACAACAGGATTTAGCATCTCTAGTTCTCTGCAAGCTTCCAGATTTAAGCTGCTGAGCCCTCCAAACTTGGGGCTTAAAGAAACCCTCCCTGGTGCCCCTGCTACAGGGCCAGGCAACATTCAACGATTGTTTCATGCTCACTGAAGGACGGTCCCTTGGATATATGATATTTTTATAGGTTTTTCATGGGATTTTATATGAAGCCTAACCCCTAATTTTTATAGCTGATAAAACAGTCCATAAATTTGAGTGGCAGAGCGGGGATTTGAACTTAGGCCATGTTGTAACACTGGGTGACTTTTAAACCCCTAAAGATTAGATCTCTAAGGATTTTTTCTAATTCTAGGCAGCTAAGCTCCTTTGGTTCTTATTTTTCATCATTTTGCTTTTTAACGATGGGGTTATTTTTTAAAGGAGTCTTATGAGACATTGTTTTGGGCACAGAAAATTTTATTTATTTAAAGAACAATCAATACAATAGCCTAGAAACCACAGTGCATAACTGAAGAAATTTAGAGGCCACTGAAGGCACAGCAGGGTGTTTTTTTCTTTTTAATTTAAACAGTGCTATCATTTAGTCTCTAAGTCTCAAAGTCCCTAAGTCCCATAGCTGTTATGGCAAAGAGAATAAGGAGGGTGCTAAGCAATTAACACTTAGTATTTCCTGTGTGCAAAGCCAGTTAGAGGGACAGGGATAAGGATTCTCATGTGCTCTCCCAGGACAGGGAGCATGTATTCTTCTGAGCATAGGTACTACAATACTGAGCACATGGGAATAGGTAGGGTTGCAGAATATGGAAAAAACTTATTGACCAAACAGGCCAAGAAGAGAACAGGACTTGGAGTCACAAGACTATTTCCAGCTCTGTCACATAATAAAAAATTTAGTTTTTTTTTAAAATTACTTTGATTTCTGTCTGATAATTGCCTGTTTGTATCTTTTGACCATTTATCAGTTGGGGAATGTCCTATATTCTTATAAATTTGATTCAGTTCTCTATATATTTGAGAAATGAGGCCTTTATCAGAGATAATTGTTGCAAAAATTTTAAAAAACTTTGAAATTTTGTATAATCAAAATTACCTAGTTTTTATTTTGTAATGTTTACTGATACACTATTCCTTACTCTCCTAATTTGCTTTATTATTATACCCTTTATGTGTAAATTATGTACCCATTTTTACCTTAATTTCTAACATACCATTTTCCAGTTTTTCCAGAAGCTTTTGTTAAATAATGAGTTTTTGTCTCAAAAGTTTGGAACTTTGGGTTGATCATATACAAGATTACTATGATCATATATTATATTGTGTACCTAATATATTATACTGATCTACCACTTATTTTTTAGCTAGTATCAGAATGTTTTGCTGGATAACCTATGTCAGATTGCTCACTCTCTCAGTGAGGGGAAGGAAAGGGATGAAGGGAGATGTAGAATTTGGAACTCCAAACTTTATTTTTTCCCCTACTTAATAGTATTTTCTTTTCTCCAATTACATGGAAAAATAATTTTCAACACTCATTTTTATAAGATTTTGAGTTCCAAATTTTCCTCTCTCTTTCTTTCCCTTCCTCTCCCTCCTGTCAGCAAGCAATCTGATATAGATTATACATGTACAATCATGTTAAGCATATTTCCATATTAGTCATGTTATGAAAGAAGAATCAGAACAAAAGGAAAAAACCATGAGAAATAAAAAAACAAAAAACAGAAGTGAAAATAGTATGCTTTTATCTGCATTCAGACTCCATAAGTTCTTTTCTAAATGTAGATAGCATTTTCCATCACACAAGTCTTTTGGAATTTTTCTTGGATCATTGTATTGTTGAGAAGAGTTAAGTCTATCATAGTTGATCATCACATAATCTTGCTGTTACTATGTACAATGTTCTCCTAGTTTTGCTCACTTCCCTCAGCATCAGTTCATCTGAGTCTTTTCAGGTTTTTCTGAAATCTGCTTGCTTATTATTTCTCTCTCCTCCCTCCCTCTTTTGGGAAGCAATTGAGGTTAAGTGACGTGCCCAGGATTACATAGCTAAAAAGTATATGAGGCTGGATTCAGGTACCTCTGTCTTTAGGGTGAGTACTCTATCCACTTTACTACTTCCCCCTCATTATTTCTTGTAATATAATAGTATTCTGTTACATTTATATACCACAAATTGTTCAGCCATTCTCTAATTGATGGGTATCCCTGCAATTTCCAGTTCTTTGCCACCACAAAGAGAGCCATTACAAATATTTTTGTACATGTGGGTCCTTTTTCCTTTTTTATAATTTCTTTGGTATACAGATCTAGTAGTGGTTTTGCTGGATCAAAGCATATGCTCAGTTTTATAGGCCTTTGGACATGGAACTTAAAATTAAAAAAAAACTGTTTAAAATTGTTTTAACATGCAGTTGTGGAAAAAATAGATATTATCATTTTTAAAAATCACTTTAAGATTGACAAAGCACTTTCTTTATAACTGCTCCTATGAGATAAAGTGTTACTTTCATTTTACAAATGAAGAATTGAGACTAAAAAATATGGAATTATCTATCCAATATCACACAACTATTAAGTAGCAGATCCAGGATGTGAACATGTCTTTTGACATAAAGTCCAGCAAAACTAGCTATATTAACATTTTACTTTGTGCTTCATTTTTCTTCACTATAAAATTAGTGAATTGATCTCTTTGTCCTCTCACATTCTTGCCCTCTGCAGGTCTAAAATTTTATTATTCTAAGATCCAAGTCTAAATTACTGAATGGATGAGTCTTAGACCCCAGGGCAAACTTGGGGATGGGCTGGGTGACAATGGAGAATAGATTACTATGGGAGTTTGGAGTGGGGTAGGGGAAATCCCACTTAGAAACCCCTCTTCTCTTTTTTTTACTCATTCTTCCAGGTTTGAATCTTCCAAGATTACTCCAATCTTCACTGAACTATCTGTTTTAAAAAACTCTGATTATACGTGGGGTTCATACTCCATATTATACTATTTCATTGTTCTCTTTTTCAATGTCAGTCTTGTTACCTTAGCTCTTTGAAGGTAGGGCATAAAGGAATAAAATTTTCCTACAATATCCCCAACAAATGCTTAGGCCTTTGCTTAAAGACAACTGGGGATAGAGGGGACCCACTACTTCTAGAAGCAGCTCATTCTATTTTTTGTATAAAATTAATTGTTATGAGATTTTTCTTTATATCTAGCCTGAGTTTGCCTCTATAACTTTTAGCCATTGCTCCTAGTCTTGTCCTCTGGAGCCAGACAGAAAAGTTTAATACATCATGCAAGTGATAGCCCTTCAAATACTTGATGACAGTGTTCCAAGTCCTTTGATCTCAAATTCTGTTTTCCCTAGTATCAGCTTGTCATTCTGTCAGCATCCCTGTTATTTGTCTTAGCTATAGATAACCAGCCACCCACATGATATCACTTAAGGATGCTGTGAGACGAAATTTTGAAATACATTATAAAGGGATAGTTTGTGGATCTCTCACCTGCTCTACCCAAAATGAGATCATTAAAAAAAAACTAGTAGCTCTTTTTGTGTGGCAAAAAAATGGAAAGAAAACATATGTCCATTGATTATGGAGTAAATGAATAAGATGTATAAGTGAATGTAATGAAATATTACTTGTTAAATAATATTTTTAAAGAAATATGTTTTAAGTCTTCTAATAAATTATTAAAATGAAGAATTCAGAGAAATGTGAGATGTATGAATTAAAGCAGAGTTTAAAAAATAGAATCAGCAGAACAGTATGCAGGACCACAAGAGAGTTTTTGAAAATGCTAAAAGAAACCTTACTGCATAGTAAGTGAAATGACCTATCTTGTTTCCTGAGGACAGATAATGAATCACATTTTTCTTTTTCAAAAGAGAGGTGATAAACTATGGCTGCAGGATGTTACACACCCTGTAGATGAGGCCACTCAGTAGGTTCATTTTACTTACCTATTTTAAATTGTTACAAGGCAGGGTTCTATCATCAAATGATAATGACACACAAAGCAAAAGGCATTAATAAAACATTTAAAAGGTCATGCCAATGAAACTTGCTTACTTAGGTGACAAGGTCATTAAAGTAGTAGATCAGAAGAATGTAGAAGAAATGATTAATCTAACTACTGACAAAACATCTGGTAAAGTCATGTTATTTTGCAGAAAAGATGGAGAGAGACAAGCTTGATAGTATTATCTTTAGGAATAGTTGGAATTGGTTGAATAGTTAAAATTAAAAAAATAGCCATCTTGGAAAGAGGTATACAGGGAAATATCTATGCTTATTTTGAGTTATAAACTTTTTTTAGTCAGTGATTTACATAGGGCTTACCACAAGGCTACAAATGACTAAAGGGAAAGAGATAGCTTTCAAAAACCAGGCACACAAGCCAGGAGATGATAACTAATTTTCTGCTCTATTCAAGTTAAATAAATGTTGACAAATGTTGAGACTATGGGAGGTATAGAAATACAAGTTCCGAGTCTTTCCTTAAAGTTTGCATCCACATAGTCAACTAAACATAATATAGGAAAAAAGATATTAAAGGCAGTCTACTGTCTAAAAAACTCCAGAGGTTCCCTATTAGCTCTAGGATGAAATCTCTTTGGCATGTAAAACTCTTTACAAGGTTTCCCCTTCCCATAATTTTAATTTTCTTTTTCTTTTTCTTTTTTTCTTTTTTTTTTGCTAAGGCATTTAGGGTTAAGCGACTTGCCCAGGTCACACAGCTAAGAAGTGTTAAGAGTCTGAGACCAGATTTGAACTCATGTCCTCTTGACTTCAGGGCTAGTGCTCTATCCACTGTACCATTTAGCTGCCCCCCATAATTTTAATTTTCTTGAAAATAAATTATTTCCTGGCACTCTGAGATCCAAGCTTACTTTTTTTTTTTTTTTTTGGTTTGTTTGTTTGTTTGTTTTTTGTTTTACATATAACACTTTTATGTCCCATCTTCATGCCTTTGTACTAGGTCATCCCCTCTATTTGGAATATTCTCCTTCCTCACTTTTGCCTTTTGTAATCCCTGGCTTCCTACAAGATTCAACTTAAGCAGCTACCTTTTGAGGGAAGTCTTTTCTGTCTCCATCCTCCTACCTGTGCTACCCTGTCATTCTCTACCTCAGGTGTTGATGCCTTCTCCTTCTACTGTGCTCTGTATAATGTCTACTTTGTAGATATTTTGCAAATGTCTATTTTTGTCCACATTGTTTCTTCCATCAAAATATAAACTCCTTGATTTGATTTTTGTCTTGTACAACTCTCCTTCTTTTTTCCCCACCAAGTGCTTAGCAGAATATCTGGCATTCAAAAAGTGAACAGTTTTTTGCTTTGGCTTGATTTGGAAGGCAGTCTCTGAAGGATGCAGACAAGATAAAGAATAGGTAGGGAAAGATCAATGTAGGCAGCAGTGTCCAGAAAGGCTTCCTAGGAAAGTGGACCTTGAGCTGGAGGAGACTTAGTAGGGAGGAGAAAGACTGAGCCCCCTGGTGCTCCTGAATGGACAAGGACCAATCACACTCTAGTTGGAACCATCTGGACAGCTCTTTAGCCTCAGTTGAGTATGCTGAGGTTTATTGGAAGATACAGGACATATTGTTGACAAGTAACTTGGGCAGGCTCTTTGATATCTGTTTGAAAACCAAAAATACTCATGGCATCTCTTTTGGGGACTCCTGTGCTCCTGTTCTGAGGAGCCCGCTTTGGCTTTATAGAAATCATAGATCCAGGTTTGTTTCATTAAGTAGGAAGTTACTGAGAAGTCTTTCTAGAAGACATCAAGTTACCTGGTGTAGGTGTTGGGGCCTCTCCCCAAGTGGCTCAGAGAATTTGAGAATCACCAAACAATAAGTCAGGATTTGTCACCTGTATTCTCACGACTCAGAGTGAGGTCACTCAGAATACTGGGGACTTCAGAGGAGTAGGAAAGGAAAGGTAACTAAACCTTCGTAAAAATAAAGGAATATATAATCATTAATGCAGGTATGGGGCTGCTAGGCTTAGAGTTAGATCCCCTTTTGTTTCCCTTGTAGTGGGGACTTTGAGAGTCTCCATACTATATTATATTATAATCTCAATTTCTAAAAGTAAATACACTCAAACTACAATATGAATGTATTTTCCTAATGAAATATGGGTTATACCTGGAGATTTCCCCAGGGCTTAAATTAGGAGAGCAAAGTATCTTGGTGTTTTCAGAATGTAAACTACTCATATATATGTATATCTACACATATATATTATATAGACAGATATATATATATTATACATTATATCTATATCTATATCTACATATCTATATCTATATCTATATCTATATCTACATATACACGAGTAGTTTACATTCTGGATATATATGAGTAGTTTACATTCTGAAAGCTCTAGACAAGCCAAAAAAACCTGGGCCAAGGTAAGTAAACAGAGTAAGGAAAAAGATAAGGGAAAGGGAAAGGACAAATGTTTGTTGCATTTGGAAAAATTTTCTAACTAACCTGTCTTACCAAAACAACAACAACAACAAGAACCCCAGAACAAAAACAAACCCTTCTTTCACTACCTATCTGTAATGATTCAATTAAGTATCTCATTGTCATGAAGATCCATTTTCATGACTTCATGTGGGATAAGTATTACTTAACCTATATTCATTACTGAGATAATGTATTAAAAGCATTTTGAAAACTTTGAGCATCATATAAATGTCAGCTACTCTTAGATTTCATTACCATAGGTCTGGTGTCTTAATTTCAACAATGTCTGACTTGTACAGATTTATACTTGTACAGACCAATGCTCCACTCAAAACCCTTTCACAGTTTCTTTGTTGCCTACAGGACCAAGGAAGCAGCACCTAGGACAGCACATGCACATAGTAAGGCTTAACAGGGCCTTAGAAGATAGTTATTTAATAAAAATAGGCATTTAATAAGTGTTTAAATTGAATTGTTTTTGGTTAGGCTTCTGTTTCACATCAAGTTACAAATACATTTTAAGTACATCTTTTCTCCATAAGCCAAGTATACAAGTATTTGGAGTTTTTAATCAGATATTGACACATTAGTTTATCACTGCCTTTACTGCTGGATGACCAGAAAGGGAGAGAGGTATCAGGCATCACGAGGGGACTTCTTAAAGCAGGTCAGTGGCAGTGAATGGGCAGTTGGGAGGGGACTTTGGGGTAAAAAGAAGCTGCCCCAAAGCCAGACCTGGCGATCTCAGGGATCTGAACTGGTCCAGCTCCTGCTTGTGAGTGTAAGATTCAATCAGTCACAGCATGCTTATTAAGTCAGGCTGGCGCGTTCAAGGTTTTGGGAGGAAGGAGAACATTTCGAGGTCTGGTCACTTACCAAAGTTGCAGGGGGATCATCTCTGTCTTGGCTGCAGACTCGATCCGCATCTCTGGGAACATCGTGGGGGTTGGAGACTGGGAATTTGCTTAATGTCTCTGGAGTCAGAAGGGAGTGAGCCCCTTTGCTCCTCTGTGCCGAAAATCTTTCCCCCAACTTTGGACTTGGGGTGCGAGTCTCTGGGGGACTAGGGGACTTGAGCCAATCGGGTAATCGAGGGGCTTCCCGACAGCGGCCATAGTCGGAGAGGTCCAGGGGCTTGTCCAGAACATAATTCCGGGTATCCTCCTCTTTCTCCCGTGGCTCCGAGCAATCGCTCACCACTGGGAGCAGAGGTCTCACCGGCTCTGCGGAAGGCTCCTTGCAAGGCGGATGCTTCTCTTCCTTTCGTGTCTCTTTTCCCTCAGAGTCTATAGTCTGGTGGGGAGGAGAGGGTGGCTTCTCCTCCCGCTCCGCTGGGGCTGTATCTCGGTCTCTACTACTCTCCACTCGAACTCGGAGCCCTCGAAGTTGCTGCTGGGCCAGGAGGTACTGGAGCCTCTCTCTCTGCTCCAGGAACTGGAGCGTGCCCTCCAGTCTCTGGTCGCGCATGTACACTATTGCTCCGGGCAGGTCCAAGAAGGCCGGGCGGTCTTCCCAGTCCTCCTGCAGCCGGCTCCGGACTTCCTCGCCTTCCTCACCCTTCAGCCCTCTCCTCGAAAAGCTCTGGGTCCCAGTGGGCGAAGAGCAGTGACTTCGAAGGCCGAAGCGATGCAAGGAGAGGTGGCGGTTGAGAAGACAGAGATGCTCGCTGCGTGCTGTTAACTTCAGGGATTCATAGGAAGAGGCTGCCTCTCGGGAATCTTGCTTGTTCGTTTTCATATAACTGGGCGGGGTACGGGGAGAAAAATACAACTTAGGCAATTGATCAAGCGGATGGGACAATGAGAAAAAGGTATTTAAATCCCTCTGTCATCAGTTTCCCCTTCTGTAAAGTGAAGGGGCTGAGTTTGGAGGATTTCCAAGGTTCTTCCCAGCTACGACATTGTGCTTTTTGGTTAGAGAAAGCTAGGATGTAAGGGGAAAAAAAACACTGTTTTGCATCATCTTTCTGTGTGGTTCATTTATGTTCACATCTGGAAGGAATCTCAGAGACCAGCCCTCACATTTGATAGATGGAGAAACTGAGGCCCAAAGAGATTAAGTGACTTTCCTAAAATTGTATGCCAGTAATAAGCAGAATTTGAAATAAATCCTCTCTGATTTCAAAATCATTACTTTTAATATTGTCAAATTATGTACACTTGTATTCACTCCTCCTTTCTCCCCACACCCTCAATCATCCTTCCAGACCAGATCATATCATTGCTGAAAAATATGTATTAAATTGAATTGAGATTTTAGATTGAGGATTCAAGGAAGCTAGTACTTTACCCCCATTATGAGCCTGATGGATTTCTAGTGAAGGTCCAACAAGCACATCAGTGAGTCTCCATCCCCCTAAATATTCCTTCACTCAAAAGTGTGAGAAAAAATGCTTAATACCTTTTCCTTTAAGATTAGTGGGGTGGCCAGAAGACCAGCTTTGTAGTCAGGAAGCTCTGGCCTTAAATTCTGTCTCTGATAAATACTGACTGTGTGTTGCAAGTCATGCCATCTAAGTTCTCAATATTCTAGATGTTTTTCTAAGACTGTTAAGTTGCAGAAAGTTGCATATCTGAATCATTGAAGGGAGTTTACAAACTAATAGATCTCTAATCTGATGAAATCTCAAATCTAGACTCCTATTGCCTTCCCACACATCTCATATCTGGGATATTATAAAATAACCACTGTTGTATAATTGTAGAATATTAGGTCATATGGGGGACATAGAGTGATCACTTGCTACCTCCACCTGTAACTTTTTTTTTTTTTTCCTGGCTGAAATGCTTTTCCTATTCCTTTTTTCCCCTCCCCTCTTGAGGACCTACAGAATCTCTTCAGAGAGCACTTATTACCTAAAGCCTTTTATTATTAGTTCTTTTTGCACACTGGTGAGACTTGTTTCTTCAAGTAGATTTTGAAGTCCCTCAGGGGAGAGACTCCATCTTCTCTTTTTCCTCACTCCTCCTATCACAGGACCTTGCCTAATAGATATTTGTTAATTGGCATTAACTAAGTTTGTATGCTCTGTGCTCATGCCAATTGAGGACTTTGTGGACTTGAGGTTGTGAAAAGTGTATGTTGAGCAAGTGAGACAGGGAGAAACCAGCTTGCAAGTAAAAAAAAAATTGGCCACAGTAAGGAGCTAAATGCAGATAATTGGCCCAATATAAAGGGAAAGAAAAAAAAAAGTTGAGGGCCAGGTGAAAATTCATTTACATTCAACTTTCACTTCTGCCAATATCTTAATCTTTTCAAACAACTAATTATAGAAAACAAACATCTCTTTTCTGGTGACAGACTTGGAGGAATGTAGAGTAATAGGAATGTTTGCTCCTATTAGGAAGTTTTTTACTTCAGATGTAAATTACATCTCTGCACCCCAAATGGATTCTACAGACACAAGTTCTTTTTGTGTGTGTGTGTCCCTATCTCCCTTTCACAGGGGGCAGTTCACAGCTGCCTGTGCTTTCTCCATAATTTAGTATTTAGTTATGCTTTCTTTGGAATAAAGAATCATAAGACCAAAAGGATAGGAAATAAATCTGTGATTTCATTGCCATAGGGACCTTTGTGATGGGGAAATGTCTTCTCCCAATGCAGACCATCTCTGCAATTTATGATGTGCCTAGAGCACTGAGAACTTAAGTAGCTTATATAGGGTTACATAATCAATACATGTCAGAAGGCAAAATTTATACCTAATAATAAGTCTTCCTGGCTTTGAGGATAGCTCCACTATGCCCCAATGCCTCTCAATAGGATCATAGAAAAGATAATTGAAATTGAGAACTGGGAGGGACATTGGAAGTCACCTCATCCAACCCCGCCTCCCCAATGTTACAAATGGGGAAACTGAAGTCCAGAAAGAGGGAATGACTTGCCTAATGTAACATAACTGGTTAGTAAAATCCAGTATGGAAGCAACATCATCATATTTTAAAACAGGCTCTTTTCTCAAGTGAGACACAATTAATTTGGTTATATAATAAAAGAGCGATTGTCTAAGCTCACCCAAAACTTCTCTATTATTGTAAAACTCCACAGAATTAGTTGGAAGTATTTGAAACCAGCTCAACAAAGGTACCAATCATTTGTTCAACCAATAGATATTTATTGAGGACTTCCTAGATACTCAGACTTATTCTTTGTATTATAGGTTAGAAAATGAAGGAGAATGATCCTAGTCTTTGGAGAGCTTACTGACTAGTTGAGGAGAGAATAAATACTCAGACAGGAAAGTAGTATGTAGTGAAGTGTAAAGAGTAGTATAATTAGAAGGGAAAGGAGAGTTGGGTTCCAATTTCAGCTCTCACACAGTCTTATTAACCTGGCCTCAAAAAATAGGAGGCTCTGGTAAGGAGGGACTTGAAATAGGTAGTTTCCAGAAATCTTGAACAGGTTTGGTTTGATTTAGAGAGCTCAGATTTAAAGGCTCAGGGACAAACATAAGAACAAAAGGGAAGTTACCCCAGGGCTTCCAAGTGTCTGAAAGGCTTCAAAGGCCCTCTTGGTAAAAGTATGTGGTGAAGAACTGGATCTGTCTCTTACTAGTTTATTCATTCTTCTCCATCCCTTCCTCTGATCCCACTCTCAAATTTAATTTGCTTCATCATCCCGAAGACTGATAGATAGCAAAGTGCAATCAGTTTAGACTTTGTGCAGTCCAGACATCAGGTCCTAGGGAAATGAACAAGGACTCCATCTCACCACAGGGATGGGTCAGGGCTGGGATGGAGATCTCTATTCAGGAGGGGGAAAATGACGAGGAATTTCTAGGAGTGACCAGTTCCTTTAACACTTCCTTCTATCTGGCTTCCATTTGGCAGAACAACACTTCTCTCGAGTCCTTGGTTTTCCCAGACTTCCCCCAGAACAATATTCCACCCCAAATTTAGGTTAGGTAGATTAGGTGGTTCCCATAGCCTTCTCAAACTGATTCTCTTGTAGATGATCTTTGGTCTGGGCATTTGGAATAGCAACTGAATTTCTGTGAGGATAGGACCCCCAATCTGGGAAGTATGTAGGAGGAAAGCTGAATCTACTCCCTCATCCTGATTCACTCCATTTAATATATGGGAGGAGAGCCCCTTTTGACTGGGAAACTGCAGAGCTCTCTTTTTTCTTAATTATGGATTATAGATTGAGATTATAGATTGAGGCTAGTTGACTATAAAAGTCATCTAGCCCAGTTCCCTCATTTTGTTCATAAAGAAACTGAGGTCAAATAAGTTAGGTAATTATTCTAAGGTCACACAAGTAGTATGTATCATAACTCACAAGAGTTATGATTTGAACCCTGGTCCTCTAACCTAAGGCTTTTGCTGAAATAATCATGTTCCACTCCCAACTCAGCTGTGATCCGCTCAGAGTTAGTGGACTCTGGTGTGTGTGTGTGTGTGTGTGTGTGTGTGCGCGCCAACACAATTGGAGCTTCACTCACCTGTCCAGGGCATGGCTTTGGTCATAGGGTGGGGAGGGAGGACTGCTTCTTGGTGGGGGTGGAGTGGCTGTCTCAGAAGAATTTTTCTCAGAGAGGCAAGATCGGGACCCTGGTCTGACCACAGCAATGGTCCCATGCAGCTGATTAGAAATCCTCTGGGGATTCTGAAAAGATGGGAGATGAGAACAACATCAGAGTTACCATCTTCATTATCCCTAAACAGGGACACATGAAATCCTATGCAGATGTGGCCCTCTTTAAACAACTCTGTTATATGTATATAAGCACACTCAATAGAGAAGTCAGGGATTAGATATTCATACTACAGATATACCCATGCTACAAAGACAGTAATCTACTCCTTATACTAATGATTTAGTATGTGACCTTGGACTATCATCTGACCTCACTGGCCCTTGGTTTTCTCATTTATTAAATGGAGATAGTACCTGCGCTTTCTCATAAAGTTTTTATGAGAATAAAATGTGGGGACAGCTGGGTGGTGCAGTGGATAAAGTACCAGTCCTGAAATCAGGAGGACCTGAATTCAAATCTGGTCTCAGACACTTAATACCTTCTAGCTGTCTGACCCCTGGGCAAGTCACTTAACCCCAATTGTCTCAGCAAAAAAAAAAATACCTATGTATTGTCTAGTTCAATCTGTACTAAAATAATAAATTACACCTGTAACATCTTTGGCAAATGGTCATTCAGCTTTCTGCAGGAAAACCTGCAATAATATTCAGGATAACTGACAGGAAATGTCCAATAGAGAGCAACTGGTGAGATGGAATTAGAGTTCAAAACATAGATTAAGGCTGGATGTAGACATCTAAATCATCTATAAAAAATAATAGTTGAACCTAAGAGAACTGATGAGATTATAAGAAAAGGGGTGTTGGGAGAAAAAGGAAGATGTTAAGTCCCAGATTAGAGCCTGAGGTGAGGGCAGAGACAAGGATGGAGATCTAGCTAAAAATATTTTAGGAGAGGATAATTGGCGTGAAAGCTGAGGGAGAGAGAGTTTAGGAGAAACGAATGATCACTGTTGTTGAGAGGTGCAGAGAAGGATAAGAATTAAGAAAAGGCTCTGAAATTTAGCAATGAAGAGAGCCTTTTGGTAAACATGAAAAGAGCAGTTTTATTGAAGTGGTGGGGTTGGAAGTCAGATGGTAAAGGGCTGAAAAGTGAGTGGAAAGAAAGTGATAGAGGGAAGTGATGATTTTTCTTTTCCAAGCATTTGATTGTGAAAAAGAGGAGAGATGTAGGACAGTATAGTTAGTTTCTAATTAGTGAGAATAAAGAATCCCCTGAAGTAATCACACGTGTTTAAGTTTGCAGTTTTCAAAGTTGTAATTATGTAAAATATGGTCATTTGTTCTAGCTCAGTGGGAATATTAGGACCTAGTTGTAATTTTCTATTTTAACTATTCTTGCTAAGTGGTAACTGTATGTGGTCAGTCCAATTAGACTCCTGTTTCCATCTCTCCTTTCTACAGTCCAGCTTCCACAAAGTTGTAACAATTAATTTCTTAAAGCACAAGTTGGACTACATCATTCCCTTCCTCAAGAATCTTCATTGTCTCCCCTCTTGCCTTTTGGGATAAAATATAAATTCCTAAATTTGGTATTTAAAGCCCTTTTCAATCTGGCTTTAGCCTATCTCTCCAGGCTTATTTTACATAATAACTCTCCTTTTATACATAGCATATTCCAGCTAGACTGGATCTGCTATTCCCTGTTCTCTATAGTCCATTTCCTACCCATACACATTTTTATGCCTGTGTATAGGCATAGTCCCTTAAAAGCACTCTTTCCTCACCTCTGCCTATTACAATATTTTTCTTCAAGGCTTAGCAAATGTGCCAACTTCTTTATTCATCCTTCTAGTTATTAATGCTTCTTCACTCCTTAAATTACCATTTTATACTTATCTATTCACATTTCATATCCCCTTACCAGAAAAATATAAACTCTTTGAGAACAGGGTCTATTTTATATTTTGCATTTGTATCTTTAACCTTTCCAAGAGTGTTTTGCACACAGCAAATGCTAAATAAGTGCTTATTGGCTTGAATTGGATAGGGGAGCTCATCATTTTTTAAAGCAGCTAATTCCAACTTAAAAAAATTCATTAGATTTTTTTTCCAAAATCAGGTTTAATCAATCTTCCATATGAAAATCTTTCAAACAGTTGAAGACAAGCTCTCATATCTATCGCCTAAGTTTTCTCTTGTCTAGATTAAATATCCTTTTTTTCCCCCCCTTCAAGTCATTTGCTTGGTTGTCCATCACAGGTTTCCTCATCAGGATATTCTACGTCTTGTCAATGTCTTTCCTTAAATGTGACTCTCCCAATGGCTGCACTTATGAATAAAGTTGTTTGGGACTTTAACTTCACAAAATGTCAGAGCTAGACTTCCAAGAGCCAAGATGGTGGAGTAAGCAGTAAATTATTGTAACTCTCTCATATTTACCTCCAAACAACCATAAAATGTGCCTAAACCACTCTTGGAACAGCAGAACCAGAAAAAAATGTGTGTGTGTGTGTGTGAAATATTCTTTGAGTCCAAGAAACTTGGAAGATCAGCAGGAGGGAGCACAGTCCAGGACAGGAAGCATCCCAGCAGGCCAGCAGCAAGCTGCACCTCAGTAAGCTGAGCTCCTGAACCCCAGTGTGGTGGAGCAGACAAATACTGACATCACAATCTGCCATGTGCGTCAGCATAGGCAGGGGAATGAGCTGACTCCAGCTCATGCTTTAGTGTAGCCCCAGGTAAAAAGAAAAACACCCCTCTAGCCTCAGCACCATACTAGACACACCCACAAATCAGCATTAGAACCTTGCTCAGTACTAGGTAAGTTGTCAGACCCCTTCAGCTTCTAGCCTCACTCCCTCCGACCAGAATCAGATCTGAGGGTCCCTCGTTAGCCTCGGGGCAACATTAGTGCAGCATCAGTTAAACAGCCAAGGTATGCAGCCTGTGGCACAAGAAATCTGCAACAGTGTCTCTTCCATCCTGGGAGCAGAGCTCAAATTTTAGAGAATGGAAAAAGGCTAAAAAAAGATAAAAAACAACCAAAAAAAATCTTGCTATAGAAAGTGACAGGGAAGATCAAGATTCAAACTCAGGAGAGGACAACAGTGTCAAAACACCCATGGACAAAACCACAAACAAAAAAAAGTGGTTTCAAGCACAGAAAGAGCTCATGGAAGAGCTCAAAAAGAGGTTTAAAATCATATAAGAGAAGTAGAAGAAAAATTGCGAAAAAATGAGTGATGCAAGACTCATGAAAAAAAAAGAGTTAACAGCTTGGAAAAAAGAAAACAACTACTTAAGAAATAAAATTGGTCAAATGGAAAAGGAAAATACAAAAACCCATTGAAGAAAACAACTCCTTCAAAAGTACAATTGACTAAATGGAAATGGAAGTACAAAAGCTAACTGAGGAAAACAACTCCTTAACAGTTGGAATTGGGTAAGTGGAAACTAATGATTATGAAACATTGAGAGTCAATCAAACAAATTCAAAAGAATGAAAAAAAAAAAGAAAATGTAAAATACCTCATTGGAAAAACAACTAACCTCTCTCTTCAATAATGAGATGAACCAAATCAGTTCCCACAGAGCAGTAATGAACTGAACCAGCTACATCCAGTGAAAGAACTCTGGGAGGTGTGTATGAACCACTACACAGAATTTCCAATCCCTCTATTTTTGTCCACCTGCATTTTTGATTTCCTTCACTTAATTGTACACTACAAAGTCTGATTCTTTTTGTACAGTAAAATAACTGTTTGGACATGTATACATATATTGTATTTAACTTATACTTTAACATATTTAACATGTATTGGTCAACCTGCCATCTGGGAGGAAGGGGTAAGGGGAAGTAGGGGAAAAGTTGGAACACAAGGTTTTACAATTGTCAGTGCTGAAAAATTACCGATGCATATATCTTGTAAATAAAAAGCTATAATAATAATATTTTAAAAAAAGAAAAAAAAAGAAAAACAACTAACCTGGAAAATAGATCTACAAGAGACAATGTCAGTATCATTGGATTACCTGGAAGCCATAATCAAAAGGACCTGGACAGCATCTTTTAAAAAATTATCAAGTAAACTAGCCTGATATCCAAAGGGAAAAATAAGCATTGAAAGAATCCCACTGATCACCTCAGGAAAGAGATACCCAAATAAAAATTCCAAGGAACATAATAGTCAAATTACTATCAAGGCAAAGAAAAAATACTGTGAGAAACAGTTCAAAGCAGAAACATGACTCCAAACTGTCCAATCCTCACCATGTCCAGAACTCGTTGTTCCTGTAGGTTTGTGCCAGGAGGGATTTTAGGAATTGCAGAAGTCTGGTATCCTGATGACTTTTCTATTTTTAAGAAAGAAAGAAAAGCTCAGAGAAATTGATGGAAGAGGGTGTATATATTTTATTTTGTCTCCTTAGTGCAGTTAAATTCATGCATTTATATATTGGACTTCTCATGGATTCTGTGTAGAGGATGTGATTTTGGTGGGCAAAATTTTGCTAGCTGAAACCTCTTTCCCCTTCCCTCCAGTTGTCCAAAATCTCCAGAGGGTTAGAAATTGTGAACTTAACTGAAAATAAGCTTCCTCCCCATGTGCCTCTCCTACCCTAGAATGCTGCCCATTTCACTTGGTGCCCACCTCCTCAGACTTTGTGTGCCCCATTTTTCTTGGTCCTCTCCCTTTCATGGTTTACACTGTACCTTCTCCTAGAGGAGTGTGAGGAAGATAGTCCTCCTCTGTCTCCCGACTTGGTGGTGGTTTCTCAATGCTAGGTTTCCTCCCCCCTGGGGACAGTAAGGGCACAGGTGAATCTGGACTGGAGCTGCTTTCCCTGGACATAGTCCGGTGGTGCTTGGGTCTGTCACTAGGAAGGAAGAGACAAAGAGGAATGAGGATGATACCAGCCAAGCATGGTGGGATTGATGAAGAGAGACTAACCCTATGTCTAAGTGTATTTGGAGGACCCATATATGGTGGGGTTTGAGGGTTGCTGGGAAGGTAGGTCAGCTTGCAAAGGTCATGGGATTGTTTAGATTTGAAAAGGATCATAGGGAACAATAACATAATTGCCTGAAGTAATTGAAAGTCAGAGAAATAAAGTGATTTACATCCTAAACACAACATCATGGATGGAGACTTGGAATCAGCAGATCTTGAGTTCACATCTGACCTCAGGCACTTATGAGTTGTATGAGTCTGAGAAGATCACTTAACCTCTGTTTTTCTCAGTTTCCTGAAATAAGGATAGTTAAAATACCTTCCTTCAAGACTTGTGTGAGGACCAAATGAGATAACATGTATAAAAAGTGCTTAGCACAGTGTGTGGCACATACTAGGTATTATATAAATGCTTATTTTCTTTCCAAGGTCACACAGGTAACAAGTAGAAGAGCCAGAGGTTTCTGATTCTAAAGCAAATAATCTTTCTGTTATATGCCATATTGCCAGCTGTACTACTTGTGATATCTCTCAGAGTCTGTTTCCTTTTTTTCCCCTGTAAATAATTTTGGTTAGAGAATCCCTAAAGTCTTTCCCACCTCCAAAATCCTACAATCCTATAATCCTAGAAAAAAACCTAATAAAATTTTCTCCCAATGATCCATGAAATCCTACCCTTAGAGCTTCATTCTTTAGGATTAAACACTTTTCTTCCTATTTCCTCTTTTAAAATGTAAGTAATCCTACCTCCAAATGAGTCTCAGTTTCCACATCTGAAAAATGAGGATACTTGACCTGTCTGCAGGGTTGTTGTGAGGAAAGCACTTTGTTAACCTTGAAGTGCTCTAGAAATGTGAGTAATTTTTGCTTCTCTTATAGAAAGAGAGATTGGGTCTGTGATTTAATTGAAATAGGCAATTCTGAGATGGAGAAACTGCCTCAACTGCAGGTTGAAACTTTATCAGCAATTTAATAGCTATACAATTTTATTGTTTAGCAGGCTCTGATGGAGAGCTAGATGAAAATGTCATTGGGAAATATTTAAGAAAATAAATAAAATACAATAAAACACAGATGACATTAATATGTATTTTTCTAAGTAAATAGGCAACTCTAAGGAATCCTTATGAACAGTTAGTGGTTCCCACTTCTATTTGAGTTTGATGTTGTTGTTCTGGATCAGTGGTGTTAGATAGAAACTATTCCATGTATAAGTATTCTGCTTTAGTCTTAAAATGTAATGTCAGCTATATTTTATTGTATTTTCATTTGTTTTAGTTTTAAAAAATGTAATGTTATTTTTGTTGCATTTTCATTTATTTTAGTTTTAAAATGTAATGTTATTTGTTTTATTGTATTTTCATTTGTTTTGGTTTTCAAAATGTAACATTATTTGTTTTATTGTGTTTTCATTTGTTTTAGTTTTAAAATGTAATGTTATCTCTGTTTTATTGAATTTTCATTTATTATATTAAATATTTACCAATTACATTTTAACTTCCTTTGGTGGCATGTACCTGTTTAACACTTCTGGTCTAGAATACTGAGAAGTGACTTATCCTGGATCATATAGGTGCTATGTGTCAGAGGCAGAATGTGCATTCAGGTCTCTCTGGTCCCAAGGTTTGCTAAATTTCCTCAACTTCTGCTCTCCTAAATTACCTTTCACCATTATTACTTTTGCTGTTGTTGTTCAGTCATTTTCAGTTGTGTTCAACCCTTTATGACCCCATTTAAAGTTCTGTTGGCAAAGATACTGGAACAGTTTGCCATTTTTTTCTTCCAGCACAATTTATGGGTGAGGAAACTGAGGCAAAAAGGGTTGAGTGATTTGCCCAAAATCACAGAGCGACTAAGTGTCTGAGGCCATATTTGAACTCTAGAATGACAGATTTCCAGGCTCTAAGCCAGGTGCTCTGTGTACTATGGTACCACCTTGTTGCCCACTATTATTATAGTTATTACAAATTAATGGTTAATGGTAGCTGAACGGCATCACCTTTCCTTCTTCAATAGGAAGTAGGGAATTGTTTGCTAAATTGGTGGCTGGGGGCTCATTTACCCAGACATTGGTGAGGTAAGGGGGGGGAGGTGGCGAAGCCAGAACTCACTCCAGATTTCGAAGTCTCTTCAACTCTTCCTTCAGGGTTTTGTTTTCTTCCTTTAGCCCGTTCATTTCATTAGCTATGGATAAACAGGAAAAACATCAGCTTGGCTTGGGCAGGGATCAGAAGTAACTCGGGACCTGGCTGCCCAAGGAATAAACTGCCCCTCTGTGAAACGTCAGATACTTTGTGAAGGGCCATCACCGTCTGCTCCAGTTCACTTGCCAAAGTATTTTAGCAATAACCCCTAAATAACCTCCCAGGCCACCTTAGAGGAAATTAGTCCCTCAGTGGGATGCAGTCTCAGTTTTCATATCTATAAGATGGGTTATTGGTTTTACCCATTGTGGTAGATAACATTGGGCTGGAGTCTCTGTTTTTCTTTGCCCAGTAAATCGTGCCAAATGGAATGAGTCAATGGTTGGGATGGATTCCCATGGGTAAATAGTAATTTCAGCGCTGGAATGTGTGTGTGTGTGTGTGTGTTAATAAAAGCTAGAAGTCATAGAATTGTAGAGTGAGAAGTGACTTAGAGGTCATTTAGTACAGTTTTTTCCGATAGTTCCTTTCCCTCTCTTTGCTATCTTTCAACCCCAAAACCAATATGATCTCCTTTATGAAGCGTCCCTTGATCCCCACAACTAGAAATAATCTGTTCCTCCTTTGAAGTATACGGGCATTCATTTTTACCTTCCCTGTGGATTCAAGAAGGTCTACTTTTATTGTAATTACATATGTTGTTGCTTTATCCCTTCAACTTCAACGGTTGCTCTTTGAGAGTAGACAATTTTTGTTGTCTCTTCCACGTGTTTTTGTCCATTTTGAATATGCAATAAATAACTATTGACTGGCCCAGATGCCGAAAAGGTACAAGACTTCAATGGGCTTCCTCTTATTTTTTGTTCTTTTTACAAATGCTCCACAATGTGCACAAAGCAATGCTCATATGTACATGTGTGTTCATATAAAAACACACACATATATGGACATATAAATAGACACACTCGCCTGTCTCACACATCCATATATGCCCCCCATCCCCATACTCATGCAGACACAGGTGCACATTCACAGACACATGTTGTTTCAATCATGAGTGACTCTTTGTGACTCTATTTGGGGTTTTCTTGGCAAAGATCTTGGAATGGTTTGCCACTTCCTTTTCCAGCTCATTTTACAGATGAGGAAGTGAGGGAAGCAGGATTAAGTGATTTGCCCAGGGTTACAAAGCTAGTTAATGTCTCAGGCCAGATTTGAACTCATGAAGATTCCTGATTCTAAGCCTGGCACTCTATCTACTGCACCCTAGCACTCTATCTACGGCAGCCTAGCGCACTGCCCCTCCCTCCTGCATACAAACACACAAACATACATGGGTATGATTACTGAAATTATATACATGCTGATAATACAATATATATATATATGCATATACATACATGCATATATATATATATTACTTTATATTTTACAATTGAAGAAACTGAGGTTCAGGGAGGGATTCATTCAGGAACCCACAGTTAGTACATTTGAATTTGAGTTCAGGTCTTCCTGATTATTTTTCTATTTTTCTAGCTATTTTTCTACCACACTCTGCTAATTTTCTAAAAACGAACCCTTATATAAGCACAAACACTAATGCTACAAACATACATTTATTCACAAGCATTCCTTTATAATACAGTTCCTCATATTCATGCATACAAAGTCACATGCCTTTGCCAATCATGTACATACATGCACATATGCACACTCACACATACATGTGCATACACGTGTATCTGTAATACAAGCATAAATTCTCACATACACAATGATACACATATTCACTTCCCTTACATGTGTTCATCAACATGTTCATGAACACTTGTTTTCAACCAAGACTTTTCAGAGAAGCAAAATCTTCTGTGGATTACTGGGAGAATTGTTAGGAGTTGAGGAGAAGATTCAGTCATATCTTTTACCCCTCACACCTTGAATCTGAGGTTCTTTTTTCAGCTGACTTTCCTGGGAGTTCCCTCTCAGTCTAGGACAGAGCCTCTCAGGTGCACAGGGAGCCCGCACAAGCATCTCCTTTCTTTTGCCCCTCTTCAGCAAGGACTATCTCAAAACACACCATTCATCTTGAAGCATTACACATTTATAGTGTCAGGAAGGAACTTAGTGCTTTTAAAAGCTGAAGCTTTGAAGGAGGTTTTTCTAGTCCCTGGATCATCTGCCTTCTTAGTTAGAGGAACACCAGATGATAGAGGGGAGCACAATAGAGATTGAAAGCAACCCTTGGGGTACTTTTTAGAAAATGCAGAAACCAGAAAGCTTCTAGGGAGGTTGGTTGAGCTATCAAACTAATTTTCCCAAATCACAGGTGTAACCAATGTGATTCCCTTATTTGGTAGCACCAGTGTCTCCCTATTGCATCTATGGAAAAATCAATTTCTGTTTGACATTTAAAACCTTTGACAAATTACTCCCGACCCATCTTTCTGGAATTCCTACATTCTATAATTCAGCCAAAATGGCCTTTTTGCCATTCCTTGTGTCTCATTTCTTATTTCTGTGTCTTTGCATAGGATGTCCTTCCCCTCCCATGCCTGGAATGCCCTGCTTACCCACTCACTCCTGCCCCTTAGAATCTCCTCTTTTCTACAAAATTCAGCTTTGGTACCATTTTCTACATGGAGTCTTTCTGAGCTTTTCCTATCTCCAAGACCAGATCTGACTGCCAAAAGTGTTTAAGTTTATTTCATGTAATCTTGTGTGTAGATATATGTATACATACATATATACACAATATACATATATATACTGTGTGTATAAAATAGATATAGATATATACACATACATACACGCACACACACATATGTATGTTTATGTACACATACATGTTTATGACCACAATATTTCTCCTAATAGAATGTAATTTGGGGGGGGGTTAGGGACAATTATATTTTGTTACTTGTGTTCCAAGCCTCTGGCACAGTGACTGGCACATAATAAACACTTTTTGAATGCTTTTTGATTAATTGAGTGATTGACTTACTGAGGATAAAGATGTGCTGTAGGCTCTGGAGGTGAGAATTCTCATATTCATGCTGTTTCTTCTTGGCCAGCTCTTGAGTCACCATGCATCTGTCACAGAGGCCAGCTCTCAGCCTAAAAAAGAGTCATCTAGTTAATTGTCTCTATACCAAAGCTGCGCCATTCCTTCTTCCCTCCCTTCTCAAGTCAGGCCTCCAGGTCCTTGGACCTAACCTAGGAATCCCACGTTAGGATAACCTAAATATAGTTTGGAATTGGAAAGAAACCTAGAGTGGGCTGTACTTATCTTTGTATTGTATTTTAATTCAGAAAGAGAAGACAAGAGATGAGAAGAAACTTCTCTAGATGGATTTTCTCATTTTTATATTCTATAGGTATTCCTGAAAAGTTGAGTATAAATGGAATTCTTGTAAAGTGAATCCTATTTAAAATACAACCAAAGAGAGTTCTATGAAAAATACTTTTACAGGGAATCTGTGTATTCTGACAATTCTAATCATAGGAGGGAGTGTGATATAATTGGACTTGAATTGGATTTCTGAGTCTGCCATTTACAATCTGGGTATTTGGAGTAAGGCATTTCATCTTTTACAGATTCAGTTTCCTCTTCTATAAAATGGAAATCATACTACTTGAACTACCTACCTCACAGAGTGGTTGTAAGGATCAAGTTAGATTGTGTCTATGTTAGAAGTTTGAAAAATGGAACAGTGTAAAATTTCTAAAGTGCTAAATAATTTATAGAGCTCTTGAGATACATACATATATGTGTGTGTATGTGTGATAATAATTAGACTCTATTTAATTGATAAATTTTCATGTATGAGAATTGTATTGGAGAAAGCTCTGAAATAAGAATCAGAAAACTAGAATTTGAGTCCCTTGTTGGCCGAAGACAAGCTGTGAAACCATGAGCACATTGTTTATCTTTTGGTACATTAGTTTTTTCATTTAAAAAAAGATATAATACTTCTACTATCCTCAGAGAGAAATAGAAGAGAACCTTATAGATGGGACAGTACATTAAAAATACTAAAGTTCCATATAAAGGTGAGGTATAAAATTATAGATTGTTAAGGTTAAGAAGGACTTAAGATTTGACTATATATTTATTGTTCAATTGTTTTAGTTATGTTCCACTCTTCATGACCCTATTGTAGTTTTTTTGGCAAAATTACTGCAGTGGTTTGTCATTTCCTTCTCCAGCTCATTTTACAGAAGAGAAAATTGAGGCAAACAGGATCAAGTGACCTTCCTAAGGTTATACACCCACCAAGGGTCTAAGGTCAGATTTGAACTCAGGAAGATGAGTTTTTCTGACTCCAGGTCTGATACTCTATCCACTGAGCCACTACAGTGGGATTCACCAGTGCTTTCAAAAGGCTCTGTATTCTTGGAATCCCTTAAATGAGAAATAATTTCCAAGTCATGTTCTATTCCTAACAAAGGGAAACTTATTCCTTATATAGGACTCAGTGGGCTGCTGCTTGTCATGCGGGTTTTTCCAGTGGACAGGACTTACCTGTTTTCTAATACCTTCACGTTCTCCTTCAGGGCTTTCTGCTGTTCTCGAAGCTGGTGGTTTTTGGCGAATAGCTCTTCAATCCTCTGGGCATCTCTAACTCAAAGAAAGAAGGAGGAGACAATGAAAATGATCTTTTGCCTTCAGCAAGGAAGGTTTCTAAATAAAAAAAAAGTTTGTTAAGATTGGCCTGGATGGGAGAAGGACTAAAAGCAGGAGATACCAGCTAAGAGACTATCACAGTAGTCCAGGTGAGAGAGGATGAAGGCCTAAACTGGAATCATAGAATCATGGGAGTTTTTAATTGAAAAGAATTTTAGAGTCTATCAGGATTAGAGGGAGGATAATAGGGAAGAGTTGAACATGACTGATGTTTTGTTAATTAGAGGATCTGAGTTCAAATCCTGACTCTGCCACTAATTTGCTCTATGACTCTATCCCAGTGACTTAGGATCATAGGCTATAGAGCTACAAGGGATCATAGAGGATGTTTAATTAAATTGATACGGAGAAAGAGTGATATGGAATTGACATGCAGAAAGATATGCCAGGTTACACAGAAGGCAAACCATCAGGAACAGGTTTTTTGACTTTGTTTCTAGGATTCCTGCCACTGCAACACAGCTGACTTTTCTTCACGTTATTGTTTTTTTTCATCTGGAGAATGAGTGGGTTGGAGCAGATCATTTTTAAGGTCCTGCTTTACTTAGACTTTCTATGGCTTATATGTAGTTCATTGAAATGAAGGATGGAGCACTATTTCCAGTTTGCCAAGGATGGTTTGCCTCCTCTGCTCCCCTATCCCTCTGGAGCTTCTCCCTCCATTGATGGTATTTTGAGCCATAAAACTGGGAGACCCACCAGAAACTCTAAGGGAAAAGATCAATCTCCTGTAGGCTTCATATATTACTTAGGGCTGGGTGAGGCTCTCTTTAATAATGGAAAAGGTTTTTGCCGAACCCTGACACATATTTCTTTTGAAGATTTCCTCTGGATCCTTAGAGAGAACACTAGGGTCAGCTCACATAGCAATGGGGCCCCCTGTTCAGTTGAACTCACCGGCACTTCTCTGTGTTAAGCTCCAACAACTTGTTCTGCAACCCTGCAAGAGGGGGAGGACATTAGGACACTGAGCAGTTTCATTTTAGAACCAAGACATTGTCTGTTTAGTGTTTGGGCACCTTATCTGGCAGAAGCATGTGGAAATGAAGAAGCTCTGTGGTTCTCTTTTATGGGAGGAGATCTGGTTGAAAAGGGGTATTAGAATTTCAGTAATGAGTCATTCACCTTCCTCTTCTCATCCATGACAAGGGCCTTTCCTGGCTGTCTTTAACCAATGATTAATAGTGCTCTCCTATCAAAGTTATATATGGGTATTTCCAGAGCCCTCCCTCCCTATTTATCTCTCCAGCCCTGGTACATGTACCTCCATACAGTAAGGGTACAGATGAGGGCCTGGATTTGGAATCAGAAAATATATATTTGTATTTGCTAGATACAGTTGTGTGGAACTGAGAAGACTCATTTTTCTGAGTTCTAATCAGGCTTCAGACATTTACAAGCTTTATGAGACTAGGCCCTTCACTTAATTCAGCACCTCTGGGTCCAGGTTCTATGCATTCTTATCTTCCCAAACCTAAATCCTCATTCCAGGGCAACTTGAATGTTGTTCCCTGCCAAAAAGCTCCTACTTTTCAGGCATAGGAGGGAGACCTACAAAAGAAGGATATGTTCTCTCTCTCTCTCTCTTTTTTTTTGCAGGACAGCTATTTATTTTATAACCAACAAATGCGCTTTATGAGGACCCTGCCATTTTTACTACCTTACATATGACATGGGTATTTAGAACCTTCTTTCTGTCAAGGTGCCATAGTATTAGGGAGCATCATAAGGTACAGGTTAGAAGGTTCCAGCCCGAAATATTGCTTAGCCCACAGTGTGACCTTGCTCGTGTCTCCTTGGAGGCTGGATCATACCGAGGACTTCTTTTTCATGGATGTCCTTCAACTTGTTCAAGCATTCGGTGAAACAGTCCATGGCTGGGACCCGGTCCTGTAAACTTTCTTCCCTTGCTCTTCTTGTGGCAGTTGGAACTTTCTCCTTTGGTCTTATCTCATGTTAGTCTCTGACCTTAAAAAAATAGTCATTACATGTAGAGAGTAGAAGTAGTAGGGTAATAGTGATGGAGCCACTCAGAACCTAATGGCCTTTTCTTGACTTTATATGAAGTTAAATGTACGAATCTAGAAGAAACATCTCATTCTTTGGTGATAGCAAAAGTTTCTGGGAAGATATGGTCCTTTAGCCAAGCCTCTCAACATAGACAAAGTGAATTGAATGGTGAACTCTGCTCCTAAAGTTTTACTGTTCCTTCCTAACCCATTCACTTCCCTTCTCCCCCCACCAGCTGTTGTTCCCTTGTCCCAGTGTAATAAGTGCATCATTGAAACCGGGATTTACAAGATCTAGTTTCAAATAGCAACTTTAAAAAACATTACTTGTGTGACCATAGACAAATCCCTCTAGTTTCCTCAGTTTTCTTCTTTAAAATAAGAGGGTTAGATGCTATCTCTAAGATCTATTTTAGCTCTAACTGCTGTTTTCCCATGATTCTCTGTTCTAAATAACAATTTCTACCAAGATCTCAGATATGTTATTGGTTGAATACAGAGAAGACATATCTGACAGCTGGGTTCATTGGCAAGACGAATTGTGTATCTACATGGAGGAAACTTCTTCTTCATATACAACACACACATACACATGCACATACACATACGCCACTGCCACCAAGAATCATTTAAAATTTCAGTAGCCAGCCTTAGCAGTGCACAGCAGACTGAAATAATGAGAATGTCTATTGTTCCTACTGGATTAAGATAGCAA
Source organism: Antechinus flavipes (assembly GCF_016432865.1). NCBI lineage: Eukaryota > Metazoa > Chordata > Mammalia > Dasyuromorphia > Dasyuridae > Antechinus > Antechinus flavipes. The sequence continues at coordinate 252,672,870 of NC_067399.1, forward strand.
AAGGCTTGTCATGAATTATGGTTGATCTATTTGTTTGATGTTCTTAGTTCTATAATAGAATGCAAAACAGGCTTGTAATTTAGTTGTTGAACCTAATTAACTTCTATTTAACACACACACATACACACACACAAGGCAGCTTATAAAATCTTTTTTCAAGGCTCTTTTTGGAAACTCACATTGAAGTAATGCCAAATGGAAGTTGATGTATGTGAGAAATTTTTCTAAGAATGGGGTTCATTTTGGGCTTGAACTAGCCCTTGATCTTATTGTGCTGTTCCTTTATTCATTCATTTAAGTCATTTATTAAACAAAAATTCATCAATCACTTCCAGTATACTTAGGTTTATATTCTTGGATGTAAGGGAGTCAGGAGAAAAAGATGTAATCCCTGTGCTTGGGAAGCCCACACTGAGTAGAGAAAAGCTTGGTTTAGTAGCAAAAGCACTGGACGGGGGGGCTAAGAAACATATGTTTAAATACTGGCTCTGAATATTAAAAAAAAATTCCCTCTCTTAAAAAAAAACACAAAACCATGTGACCTTGAGCAAATCACTAAAGTTACATATTGTAACAGATAGAGAACTGGACTTGAAGCTCATCTTAAGTCCAGAAAAACATGGATTTGAATCCTTCATCAGTCACTTACTAGCTACATGAGTTTTGGCAAGTCATTTAATTGCTCTTGTCTCAATTTCCTTATTTATAAATAGGGGATAATAAGAACACCTATCTCACAGGGTTGCTTGTGATGATCAAATGAGAAAAAGCTTTGGGAACCTTAAAGTATTATGAAAGGATCAGCTCTTTTTTATAAAGAGGTTAAATGTGTTGTCTAGAGCCACTCAACTGTGAAAACAAAGATGGAAGCATATGGATCAGACTGAGTATGCCCAAGATAATTCTGTGCTGGAGGTATCATGATTTTGAGGGAATTGAGGGGTTGAATAACAACATAGCTGAAAGATCTTGGAAACAACAATTGATGATTTATTATTACAAAAAACCAAGATCATCCTAAAAAAATCAATAACTAGTAATCCATAATTCTACTTTCCTAACACTAAAAAAACCTTTTAAATAATAATTGACTGTACCTGGAACTTTAAACTTTGCAGTAAACTTTGTGAACATCTCAGTTGAGATCAACATAATCACAACAACCCTATGAGTCAGGTATGGCAAGCATTATTATCCCCAATGGTCATTGTCATTGCCATATTCCCAGCTGCACAAAATGGTCAAATAGTTTATAAGTGTCAGAGATAGAATTAGAATGAAGATCTTCTTATCTCTGAATCTAAATTCCTATTTTTTAAAACCACATTGCCTCTCCTTTATCAGATTAATCTACACATGTATTGAGGATATTTGTGATGAAGGCATTAAAAAGATATTAAGCAGACTTTAAAAATAATTTTCCATAGCAGATCTATGTTAAATTTAATTAAAGATCCAATTGATTGTGTTCAGTAATGAAGAGAATCATCTACACCCAGAGAGAGGACTATGGGAACTAAGTGTGGACTACAACATAGCATTTTCCCTCTTTCTGTTATTGTTTGCTTGACTTTTTGTTTTCCTTCTCAGGTTTTTTTTTCTAGATCCGATTTTTTTTTTGTACAGCGAGATAACTGTATAAATATGTATGCACATATTGGATTTAACATATATTTTTAACATATTTAACACAAATTGGACTACCTGCCATCTAGGGGAGGGCATGGGGAGAAGGAGGGGAAAGTGTGGAACAGAAAGTTTTGCAAAGGTCAATGTTGAAAAAAATTACCCATGCATATGTTTTATAAATAAAAAGCTATAATAAAAAGGACTAACTTTGAAGTTCGATCATTAAAAAAATGTCTAATTGATTGAAAGGTGCAAGTACTGCTGTACTTATTCTTAGTAGGGTATAAAAAATTTGATTGAGAGGAGCAAAATGATGCTTTAAAAATATTCTTCTAACAAGGTGTCTCTCACATATATTTCTTAAACCACATAGGCTTCTTTGAACTAAGTTACATAACTTTGACATTTCTCTGATTAATATCAAGTTAAGGAATTAAATAGGTATATTTTCACCAAATATGTTTGCCACAATGATGTAGATTAAATCAAAGAAGGACTCAGTGGATGTAAAATTCTCCAGATTTCCTGTCTATGGATGACACTGTGTTGATTGCAATAAGATCCAGAACATTGCAGATTGTTTTCAGTGAGAGTTATAATTGTGCAAAAAAGTTTGATCTTTATATAAGAAAAACTATATGGATAAAAATACCTGTTATAAATATTATATGCAATTGAATGAATAGCTCATAGGTCCATCAGTATGTGTGTGTATATACATATTTATATATATATTTAGACATATGTACCTTCCCACATATATGTACACACACATATATATGCATGAATATGTTTTTATATGCATTATATATACACATATTTATATACATCTTCTATGTACAACTTCTATAGACATTTTATATGGAATATGACCTGAGTCCAGAACTGAATAACTGTGGTAGAGCAGGTTGGATTAAATTTGGGGCATTAAACAATGCTTTTAATGACCTCAAACTCAAGTAAACTAAAGTTTGTTTAAAAAAAATTAAGTCATGAAATATCATAGTATCTGAAGAATTTAATTTGAGCATTACCCAAATAGCAATAGAGAAGACTATAATGGGCACAAGTAGGTGATAGCATATTACCAATGAAGAATAGGTAGTTAGGTGGTACTAAAATAGAGCTGCAGAAGAAAATGATAAATGACAAAACACTTCAATATCTTAGCCAAGAAAACTCCAAATGAGGTCATGAAAAATCATACATGACTGAAAATGACTAAACAACATTAACTGTTGGATGAGTTGGGAGTCACCACCCATAATTCTCCCCAAAAGATGGAGGACAACCAAGTCTGGATCAAGTTCTAGTTTTACAGATTTCCCTGTCATCATATCATTCTGATCCTCAGATACTTCCAACTGATCTGCCATTGTGTCCTAAAAGACCACCAGAATTTGCCATTCACCCAGCTACCACAGTCTTAGGACTTATGTATCTTTCTCTCCATCTTGCAGTTGCATTTTCTAATGTCTGTTGTCTTTCCCACCTGGAATATGTTTGAGAAGAGATACTGTCTCATTTTCTCTATCTCTAATATTTAGTACAGTGTTTAGCATATAATAAATATTTAATAATCCATTTTTATTCATTCTTATTATTCATGCTACTATCATTATTAAATAATCATATAACTTTTTTTTTTTTTTACTGGACCTATGATTTCATTGTTATAGGGAACACTTTGTCTGAAGTACTAAGAAATCAATTGACTTGCCAGCTGGTTCCTGTCAGAAATGGATGTAAAATCAGTTCTACCTGATTTTGAAGCTAACCCTCTTTCCCTCATACTGTTTTCTGTAAATGCCAATGCAAGATAAGTGCATTTGTCTGGGTTATGTATTTTATATGTGTTATTTGGAATCCCCCTTTTACAACTGAATTCCAGGATCATCCCTCTGGAAAGTCTATTGGGAAGCTATTTAGTCCACCCTCTCCTTGGATATAATAGGATCATATATTTAAAACTGGAAATGACTTTGGAGGTCATTAAATACAGCACCTTGTAGGGGATGAAACTGTCTCCTATAGACCTATAAGAAATAGCAAAGTCAGAATATGAACTTAGCTCCTCTGACTCCAAACCCAGCATTCTTCCCATTATAATGTATCTTTGAATCTCACCCCAATGAGATAAAACTATTTTTTAACAAATGTCCAAAGCTAAAAGTAGAAGAATTTAGAATAGGTCTGGAAGGGGACCCAGAATTGAAGCATTTTCTTTCTTTCTTTGTTAGTTCATTTAGTTAATGAGCCTCACTAAAGGATAGAAGTGGATTGTAAGATTTTTTTGTCTTTTATTTTGCATATTTATTTGATTTTTGCTTTTGTTGATAGTTGTTTTTGCAATTTAAAAAACCAAACTAACAATAACTTCAAAAAAAGTGACTTAAGGATCTACGCCTGGACAGGACTTTGGAGCTCTGTTTTGAAATTGTATAGTACTTCTAAAATGACTGGATGTTTTTATATGTCTTTTCTTCTGAGTATCTCAGTTTTACAGATTGATCCTCCCACTGCTCTTCTGTGAGGAAAGGAGGTGCCAAACACATAGCCCTCTCTTTTTCTTTGAGCTTTTTCAAAGGTAGGCTCTCCTTCACTATAAATGCAAGATGTGATTGTTATTAGTTTTATAGCTTAAACCTTCCACAAGTATATCATTTTAAAGTTCACAAAGTGCTTTCTCACTTGATCCCCACAATTATCCTGTTGGATACTTAGAGCAGAAATTATCATCCCCATTTTATAGAGGAGTAAGCTGAGACTAGAAAAGGTAAAATTATTTGACTAAAATCACAAAGTTGTGATAAATCTGCTCCTAACTCATGATGACAATATAACCACTATTGGTCAAGCACATATTGCTTAGATGATGACAAAAGAGAAAAGAGAGAGCTTCTTAATTATTATATGGAGAGAAAACTTTTAGTAATCATGGTAGCCTCCTTTAAACAGACCACTTGCATGAATTTAACCCAAATCATAGACAAATTGGTTAATTTATGTAGTTTTGCTAAATTCAGATTTTGGGGGATGAAAGACTCCTAGGCTCCTAGAATCACAAATCTCAGAATTAAAAAGAACTTTAAAAACTAGTTAGTCCAATCTCTTATCCCAAGTTGCAACTCTAGTCTCTTCTTGAAGTTATCCCTTGATGGGGAGTTCACAAACCACCTTGGGAAACCCATTCCTTTCACTTTGGGAAAACTGAATCGTTAGGAAGTTTTTCCTTTCATTGAGCCAAAGTTCTACCCTGTTCATTTCTTGGTTCTGATTCTATCTTATAAAGGGGAGTGGCAATGGAATTTTTGTTGAGACAAAGAAAAGGAATTTGAATGAGGTAGTCAAGTTATTAAGAAGTGATAATTGCCTATAAAAAAGTTTTAACTAGGTGTTTAAGGTTGAGGTATAAGCATTAATAAGTAGTTTTAAGAAATCAGGTTGGAAACCTCAACCATTGTGGTGAACAGGGGAAATTGTGAAGTGGCTCATATTGAGTGTGAAACGTTTTTATTTTCACCACAGCCTAGTGCCTGTTACTTATGTGTTCCCAACATAAACCAATCTTTCTCCCAGAGGAAAAGGTAAAAAAGCTGGAAGAATGAATGTCTCTACACATTCCAGATGTTAGAATGAAGACTGACTGAAGCAACAGATGCAAATGCTTCCAGGGAGGAAAAAAAAAAAGAAGCTGAGGTGGAAGAAGGGAGCTACTAGGTGAGAGAGGTCATTTGGTAGAGGAATAAGAGTAAGTAGAGTTGTAGTAGTGATTCCCTGCTCAGTGTACTGAGATAGTGATAACAAAACATATACAAATCTATTGACTTTCTGGGCAGCTATGTGGTACAGTGGATAGAATACTTGGCTTGGAGTCAGGAAGACTCATCTTCTCAGACACTTAGTAATTGTGTGATTTTTCAGTTAGCCCTGTTTGTTTCAGTTTCTCATCTATAGAATGAGTGAGAAGGAAGTGACAAATGACTCCAGTGTTCCTGTCAAGAAAACTCCAAATGGGGTGATGAAGAGTCAGACATGATTGAAGTGACTAATCAAAAATGTCCTCCTGGAGTTTCTATATATAGATATAGGCTCTCAGACATCCAAATAGATGACAACTATTCACTCTGAGATTCAACTGAATCACAAATGATGCTACCAGAAGAAACATAAAAAAAACATTATGCATAATTATAAAGTCTTGGCAAGAAACAGAAGACTACAGGGTGCAGTTTGTATTTTCCTGACTATTGTCTATCAAAACTAAAGAATACAGAAGAGAAAAATTAATTTGCTAGCTGAGGAGGTATTTCTGAGTATTTGGATTTCTCCATCATGGATTTACAATATAAAGTTGACAGATTCCTGGCCAGGAATTGACTACATCTAACAGATTGGTAAGGATGTTTTTGTCAGATGTCTTTCAAACTTAATCAACACATCATTAAACTGAAAAAAATTGGTTGGCTTGTGTAAGGACTGTACATATCCTTGAAAATCAGAGAGTTTAGGGAGTAACCTTAAAGAAGGAAGTCAGCTGACAAACTAGTATTTATTAAGTTATCTACTATATGTCTGTCATTGTGTTAAGTGCTTGGGATATGAATAAAGGCAAAACAACAGATCCTGCTATCAGAGTTCACTGTCTAATGGATGAGATTACAACTATATGCAAATGAATCATGTACTGTACATGATAAATTGTCACCAATTCATTAAGATTATTAAGGAGAACTGGGACCAATTTCTTTAAAAAGATGGGACTTTTGCTGAGTCTTAAAGAAAGCCTGGGAAGCTACAAGGTAGAAATGGAAAGGGAAAGTGTTCCTGGTATGAGGGATTATCAGTGAAAACACTCAGGTAGGAGATAGTGTTGTATTTGCCAAACAGCAAGGAATAGTTAAGAGAAGTTAAGGCAGTTGCAAATTCTAGGAGACAGAAACTCAAGAAAGGAACCAGTAGGAAAACTCATGCCATCAAGTATCTCTAGATAAATGTACAAGGTTTAAGCAATGAACAAGAAGAGCCAATGGTCTTAATTCAAGTGAGCAAATTTGACTTCAAAACTTGTTCTGTGACTTGGTGTGCTGGAACACATAACTGAACTGTGAGAAACACTATAGGTAAAAGAAGCATTGGAGTAGAATTGAATATTTAGAAGGAATAGTCATGTATGGAAATGTTGCAAGTAGATTTGGGAAGCATGATGGAAAGTATTTGGGTAAAAGTCAAAGAACGGAGAGATAGGAATAATTTTTGTCATTAGAATATCCCACAGATGGTCTTGACAGAAACTAATCACAAAGTTAATGTGGAAATATAATATGTAGTAGTGGGAGACTTCAACCTTTTGAAACTCTTTACCAAAAGCAGATTAGCTAATAGCATTTAGTTTTGCCTTAGTGATAATTTCTTTCTTCAAAAGATAGAGAAAATATATTCTGCATCTAATTCTCATTTGTATAGAAAAACTGGCTACTGGAGTGGAAATGATGGAAACCTGTATGATGAATGACCATTAGTGTTCCATTCTAGAATTTATCATAGGGGAGAGAAATCTAGGCATAGTCTGATATATATACTTTAAGTTTTTGAAAAGTAGATTGCAGTGGGTTCAGAGGAAAAATAGGGGGGATCCCATGGATTATAATGTATCACCACAGGCAGAATGGGAGATGACAAAAATAAGATTCTGAAGACAGGAAGGGAAATAAGGTAATTCAAATAAGAAGGAAAATGGGATTTGTTTAAAGAGACCTATGTATATGCACAGAGATTTCATAAACTAATTTAGCTTTTTAAAAATGTAGACAAGATAGAAACCAACTTGTCTTTTTAAAAATGTAGAGAATCGGACGCTAGGTGGTGCAGTGGATAGAGCACCATCCCTGACGTCAGGAGGACCTGAGTTCAAATCTGACCTCAGACATTTAAAACTTCCTAGCTGAGTGACCCTGGGCAAGTCTCTTAATCCCAATTATCTCAGCCAAAAAAAAATGTAGAGAAGATTGGACACTTGGTGGAACTGTGAATTTAACATTTAACACTTCCTAGCTGTGTGACCCTGGGCAAGTTACTTAATCCCAATTGCCTCAGCCAAAAAAAAAAAAATGCAGAGAAGATGGGACACTAATACACTGTTAGTGGAATTGTGAATTAATTCAATCATTTTGGAGAGTCATCTGGAATTATGCCTCAGAAGTTATAACATCGTGACCCAGCAATATCAACATTAAATTTATTATAGAAGCTCTCTTTATATTGCCAAAGGAAATTGAGGGGATGGCCATCAGTTGGGGAATGGCTAAACCAGTTGTGGTCTATGATTGAGATGCAATATTGCTGTGCTTTAAGAAATGATGAGCAGTTTAATTTTAGAAAAACATGGGAAAGCATGAAATAATGAAGAGTAAAATAAGCTGTACCAAGAGGAAGTAGAGGATACTAAGAGGATACCAAGACAGGGGAATCAAGAGGATACAGTAACAATAATATTGTTCAAAGAATAACTGTGAAAAATTAAGCTATTCTGATTATTACAAAAATATTCAAATCAGTTACAAGGTTCCTATTAAAGATGAAATTCCCAAGAAAGAACTGATGAATAGAAGTATGCATAGTATGGTTTTACATACTATCCATACTTATATAAGTATGGTTTTTGTTGTGTTAAATAATGATTTTCTCTAGTACAGGGTAGGGAAGGAAGGAGGGAAACACTTAAAATAGAACTTAAAATGTAACAAAAAATGGAAAAAATAAATTTAAAAAATGTACAAAAGATTTCAATCTAATAAGGCCAAGTCACAGCATGAATATTATGGTTTCAGACGTATACAAATAATGTCAGGAATACTAAAATTCAGCTGGTTAAGGAAATTAAGGATAATATGTCTCTTAAAATTTATAGTAGAAGAAAAATGAATGTTGCTGGAGGGACAGGATCTTTTCTTGGAATACTTTAGGTGATAACAGAAAAAAGGTAAAACTACTCAATTCCAATTTTCTTTCTATGTTCTCAACAATATGAATTTATATATATACCACAAAAATGACCAAGGCACTTGATATTCAAGATTAGTAAGGGGATGTTTTAGGTGTCTATGATAACTTCAAGTCCCCTGATCCAGAGGAACTCCATTCTCCAGACCTAAAGAACTTTGCAGATGGAATTCCTGAGTCATTGTCAGCAATATATGAAAAATCATGGAGAATGAGAGAAGTGCCACAAGACTGAAAAAGGGTAATTGTCCTGATTTTCAATAGAGGGAAGAAAAGAGAGCCTTCAAACTATAGGTTAGTGAATTTAACTTTGACTCCTTAAAGAGATGATGGGTAAAATTCTAGAAAGGGAATCAGAGATCATGCTAGATTAGCCTCATTTTCTTTCCTTTTTTTTTTTTTTTTTGATAAGTTACTAATGTAGTAGATGAAAGAAAAGCTGTGGATAGAGTTTACCTAGATTTTAACAAGCTTTTGAGAAAAGCATTTTATTCTATTTTTGTAAAGAAGCCAGAGAAATCTAGATTATGTGATAATATCACATAGATTCAGGACCACTTGCAAGGCTGGGCACAGAGTAGTTGTTAATGGTTGAAATCTAACATGAGGAGGGTTTCAGGGCAGGGCTCCAGTCATATATGCTTGATCCTGTACTGTTGAACACTTTTGTCAATGACTTGGATAAAGACATAGAGGATATGCCCATCAGATTTTCAGATGATTAAAAAGTTGGGAGCAGTAGCTAATAGTCAGAATCCAAAAGTATCTTGGCAAGGGTAGAGTACTGGACTAAATCTAATCAAATGAAATTCAAAAAAGATATATGTGAAGTTTTGCATTTTAGTACAAATGCCAACTCTATTAAGATGGAGGATGCATGGATAGACAGCACTTTGAAGAGTATCTAGGATTGTAAGCTCAATATGGGGCAGCTAGGTGGCACAGTGGATTGAGCACTGGTCTTGGAATCAGAAAAACTCATCTTCCTAGGTTCAAATCTTGTCTCAGATACTTATTAGCTGTGTGACCCTGTGCAAGTCATTCCATTCTGTTTATCTCAGTTTCCTCATCTCTAAAATGAGCTGGTAAACCATCCTACTATCTCTGTCAAGGAAACTCCAAATGAAGTCTCAAAGAATCATCAAAGAATTAAAGTTGAACATGACTGAAGAACAACAGTGACAGTAGCTCAATATGAATCAGTAGTGATTTGGCAGCCACTGCCTTCCCCCCACCCCCAAGCCAAAATGACAACAACAATAAAAAAAACCCCAAATTATTTCAATCACAAGCAACATTAGAAGAAGGGATAACTCTCAGAAACAGGGAATAATAATCCCACTATATTCTGCCTTTGTCAGATGTCCTTTGTCAGATTGTGTTCAATTCTGAGTGCCACAGTTTAAGTAGGACTGGAGAATGTTCAGAGGAGGCAAACTGGAATGGTGAAAGCTCTTGAGCTCATGAAATATGAGGATCTCTTAAAGCAGCTGGGTGTGTTTAGCCAGGAGAAAAGAAGCTTGGGGAGGAGCTGAGGCGGAACATGAGTGTCGTGTTCAGGCAATTGAAGGGCTCCCATGTGGAAGAGGATTATGTTTGTTCTGTTTGGCCCTAGAGGGCAGAACTAGAGCAATGGGTAGAATTTGGAAAAATTATTAGGAAAAGCTAACAATGAGAGCCGTCCAAAAGTAGACTGGCTTTCTGGAGGGCTGATAATTTCCCCCTCATTGGAGGTCATTAAGCAGATATTAAATGACCACTTGTTGGGCATGTTACAGTGAGTACTCCTTTCATGCATGGATTAAAATAGATGGCTTCTAAGGTCCCTTCCAATTCAGTTTCTGTGATTCTCTGATTTTGTAGGCAAATAAAAGAAAGCCATTTTTTCTTTCCCATGACAGCTCTTCAAATATTAGATGACAACAATCATGGCCCCCTTAAATCTACTCTTCTCCAAATTAAGCATGCTTAATTTCTTCAACTGATCCTGCTTCTCAATGTTTTCTTTAAGACCTGGTGCTTGGAACTGAGCATGAGCCCATTTGGATCTCAGGTAAAATATGGGTTGTGAACTGTTATAAACTAGAACCAATAAGTGGAATGAGAAAGCCAAAATATTTTGATCTGAATATTTTCAAGAATTTATTGATGAAGCAGAAATGATTGAAAGCCTTATTGAAGAAACTATTGATTGATTTCATATTGGATTTTTGTTTCTCATGAGGGAAAGTCTTGATTTCTAACTATACTCGGGAAGAATAGGACATCATCCAGTCAGAACAATCTCAAATATTGAAACCACGGTGTCCAAATTAGTAAGGTTCTATGTACTACACCTATTTTGAGATAAAATATAATATAAATTTAGCACTGTGCAATTAAAGCACTATCTGCTATTATTGTTGTTGTTATTTTCATATTTATGTTATTTTTGGAATTTTATCTCTATTACTTACTAGTTGCATAGCTTTAGGCAAATTACTTGACCTAAGGAGACTAGATTTGATAATTTCTAAGGTGTACTCTAATGGTGTAGGACTTTGGTACTACATTCTTCTCAATTTCTGCCTTCACTGGTCTCTTTATCAACCAGAACACTAAATATTTTTTACATATGGTTCTGCTTCTGACTAATTATGGAATCTGTTTAAATCATGTCCTTGGGCATCTGTTTCCTCATCTGTAAATGGGAAAGAGTGTGTTAGATGAAATTATCTTTAAGGCTTCTTTAAGTTCTGACATTCAATAGATCTATGATTTTTAGCAGTTAATCAAAAAATATTCATTGTCATTAACTTTGTTTCATCCTGTCTAGGTTATGTGACAGTTATAAAGTCAAATATAGGTCTGACTAATCACAAAGCTCCAAAATTTCCCTTTTGTCTCAAGGATCAAATATAAAGTCTTCTTGTAAAGCTCTTCGCCATTTAGTGCCAGCCTACCTTTCCAATCTCATCATATGTTACCCTGCTACATATACACCAGGGATGTGTCTACTTGCTGTATCCCCATAGTCAATCTCCTGTCTTCGTGCTTTTGTATAGACAACCCCTCAGTCCTGAAATGTATTCTTTCACCTTATCTCATAGAGTCCTTAGCTTCTTTTAAAACTCAGCCCAAATGCTACCTTTGGGAAGCCTGTCCCAATACTTCCAATGATTGGTGCCTTTTCCTTGCAAATTACAAATTATATTTTATACTTAAGTTTCCTATGTCCATCTTGTTTCTCCTTACTGCAAACCTTTTTGAATAGTCACTTTTTTTTTTTTTTTTTTTTGTCTCTGAATCCCAAGTACCTAGAACACAGTGGGAACTTAACAGATACTTTTTTAAATGAACGAACAAAATATGCCTGGAATTCGGCAGAGCATTTAGCAATCTCTCATGCTTTCCATATGGACAAGATAAAGAGATATGGACTGACTTACAGTTAGGTAGATTCAAAACTGGTTCACTACCTAGACCCAATGACTAGTCATTAATGGGTCTGTGTTAACCTATGAAAGTTCTAGGGTGAAGTGTACCTGGTTTCTATTCTTGGTTGTTAACAGTATTTTAAATCAATGACTTGGATAAAAAGTGTAGATAACTTACATAACTGGCAGGTGACAAGAAGGAAGGATGGCTAATACATTGGATGTCTTGGCAACACAAAAAGCTACTGTTGCACTGAAAGTTAAAATGTCTAAGATTAGGGATATCATCATCCCATTGTTCTCTGCTAACATCAGACCACATATAATTGCTAAGGCCCGAATTTTAAGAAAAACTAAACTTCTGAGATAATTTATGACCCTGTGATTCTTTGTATTCCCAGAACTTAACACAGTACCTGACACATAGTAGGTACTTTAGTAAGTGCTAATTGACTGACATGAATTGGTAGATGTCTGAGGAATTAGAAAGTTCATTGGCTGGGAGTTAGGAAATTTGGGTTCTAGTCTTATCTTTGCCACTGATTCTCTAGATAAGATAATAGGAAAAGGGGTACAATTAAAAGGACATCTGACTTGTCAGAAGACCTGGATCTGAGTTCCAGTTCTGACACTATGTGACTTTTGAGTAAGTCCCTTAACAGTTTCTTAATTTGTAAAATAAAGATACTAAATCTTTTATTAGAGAGGTAATATGGAGGAATATCTAGAAAGCCAGCAAGCCTGGAAATCAAGAAGCATTGAGATCAAGTCTTATTTTGATACCTACAGACTAGATGTGTCGCCATGGGAAAATGACTCAACTTCTCAATATTCTTGACAACTTTTAAAGACTAAATTATAATTTGAATGAAAAGAAAATTTAGATATTTTAAAGACAAAATCTCAGATGAGCTGCTGATTTTGTCAGGACAAAATAAATAAATAAATTAGCCTTTGCATTTAAATGCCTTTTTAGATTGTTGTGAAGAAAGCACTTTATAAATTTCGAAGTATCAGTCAGTCAACTGGCATTTATTAATCACTTACTACACACCAGGCACTGTGCTAAGTGCTGGAACTACAAAGGAAGGCAGTTCCAAATATCAGGGAGTGCGTAGTCTAATTGAGGAGTTAATATGTAAACAAGATACATACAGGAAAAAAATTGGGGGTAATCTCATAAGGAAGGCATTATGATTAAGGAAGGATGAACTTCTTGCAGAAAGTAAAACTTTATCTGAGATTTAAAAGAAATAAGGAAAGCCAGGAGATAGAGATTAAAAGAAAGAGCTTTTAGTATTCTTTAACCCAGAGTCATAGAATGTTAGACTTAGAAATGGATGTGAGAAATCATTTCATTCAGTCCCAGTGTGACAAATGAAATTGGGATTGAGAGAGATCTAGGGAACACACAGCATCATACCATGAATCAGTGACAGAAACAATGAAACCTAAAGGTCCTGGTTTTTAATGTATGAACTTGTCATTCTATCTCTCTGCTATTAGAATTCTTAATATCTCTGTATGTTTTCTCTTGGATATGAGGAGGCAGCATACTATGGTGGAAACAACATGAGTCTTAGAGTTAGAAAACCTGAATTAAAGTGACAGACTCCTAAATTTATTAGATTAGTGGTGAAATTATTGGGAATTTTTTTTTAATGTGCCTGAGTTGTCACTTAATCTCTCGTGCCTCGGTTTCCTTATTTGTAGAAAGAGGGGGTTAGACTTGATCGTCTAATACAGATCTAAGATCAAATGTCTTAGGGAAATTCCCTTGACATTTCCACAACCTTAGTGCACTTCAAATAACTTAATTTCCATGCAATATTTTACAGATGCAGAGAATACTGTCCATTTTCTTCTTCCTCCTTTTCCTTTTCTTTCCCCTACTCTTCTTCTTCCTCTTTCCCCTCCTCTTCCTCCATCTTTACATCCTCCTCCTATTTCTTACAATCCCAAGTCTAAAGGGCCTTAGTTACTAAATCTCTGCCTCTAGAGTCAAACTTCATTCCTGGAACCTCCATTCTGTCCCAGACATCAGAAGGAGGCACGGAAACTTTTCTGCTGGTTTCTGTGCTAATTCCTTTAAGTGAACAGGGCTGAACGTCTCGCTCCTGCAGATGATATAACTGCTATGTGAGGATGGTTGCTGCCCCCTAACTACAGAGCTGAGAATAGCATGTACCAGTGACAGACTTGAAAGCCCATACTGGTTGAGTACAGGAAAATATGCACATAGCACACCTTGTTTGCATTCATCAGCAAAGCATCTGCTGGAGCAAAAAACCTTCATGTCGGCAAATCCTTAAAGGTATCTGGATTACATAGACTCCTCTGGCAGCAGCTATGAGATTCTAGAGGAATGCTTCTTCCATTTTTTTTTAAATCTCAAGATCCCTGTCAGAACATCCATCCATCCATCCATCCATCTCTCAGTGTATCTATCCATCCATCCAACAAACACATTTATTATCTGTTATGTGAAGGACACTGTTCTAGGTTCTAGGAATACAAAGAAAGCTTCACGAGGTCATAGATTTAGAGGTGGAAGGGATGTTACTGTAGAAATCTTTTGGTCTAAACTTTGTTTTTCAGATGGAAAAAACTGAACCTTAAAGAGCTATATGGACTTACCCAAAGTAACACAAAGTAACAGTGAAGATTTAAAAACAAAACAGGTTTTTCAACTCTAAACCTATTGCTTTCCTAGAGGAAAGTTTTGTTGTATAAGGAACATTGGAAGGGCATTTCCCTCTCTCTCTTCTGTTATTGAAGGAAACAGCTTCTCTAGCACCTCAAGATCCAGGAGGGAATATTTCTGTACCATCCTCTTCCTCCCACACACACTTAGATTATAACTGTAAGAAGCAAGATGGTACAGTAGGCTGAACAATGAATTTAGAGTCAGGAAGACCTGTGTTCAAATCCTGATTCACATGCAACAATTTTATCACTTTGGGTGTCATTTAATTTTTTTTCTGCCTCAGTTTTCTCAACTATAAAACGGAGATAATAACAACACCTACTCCACAGGATTGTTGTGAGGATCAAATGAGATTATCTTTGTAAAGTGCTTTAAACACCTTAAATTCTAGCACTTGTCTATCTGTACATACTTCACCTAAAAGGTGTTTAAACTTAAGTTGGTTTAGTCCTGGAATATATGGACTATAACAACAGAAAGGGACCATAGGAATTATCTGGTCCAATATTTTTTGCTCCTTAACCCCCTTTCCACAACAACAACAACAACAACAACAATCTCCTGAATAATTTAATATATTATTCATAATATTTTACAACTATTTACTGCTTAAGGTACCATTAAATAATTTTTTTTAAATCAGGAATTTCTTGGACTATTATTAAGAAACTCAAGGTGTTGGAAAAGCACCAGATAAGAACCACTCATCTAGTCTAATCCTCCTCATTTCACAGATGAAGATAGTGACTTGTGAAAGGTAAAGCTAGGTAGCGCCCTAGTACACAGAGCACTGGGCCTGGAGTTCGACTCTGAATTCAGATTTGACCTCAAACATTAACTAGTAGTGTGATCCTGGGCAAGTCACTTAACCCAGTTTGCCTCAGTTTCCCCATCTATAAAATGAGTTAAAGAAGGAAATGAAAAACTGCTCTAGTATCTTTCCCAAGAAAACCCCAAATGAGGCAGCAAAGAGTCAGGACTGAAAAACAACTAAACAACAAAAAATGACTTGTGAAAGATCCCAAAGTTAGCTGAGGGTAAGTGTCAGAGCTGGGATTAAAATAAAAGTCTTCTGATTCTAGGTTCTATAGTCTTTCCACCAGTTTATGCTGCTGTTTCTACTTCCTCCTATTTGTCTTTGACTATGTTATCACTGAGCACTAGTGTGGCCCAAAGGAAAGAACAGTGGATTTAGTCAAAAGTTGTTGTTCAATCATGTTTGACGCTTAATGACCCATTTGGGGATTTCTTGGCAAAGATACTGGAGTGCTTTGACATTTCCTGCTCCAGCTCATTTTACAGATGAGGAAATGGAGGTAAATAGAGTTGTGTCTTGCCCAGGGTCACACAGCTAGGAAGAGGTCACACTTGAATTCAGTTCTTCCTGACTCCATCTATCTATCAGTGCTCTATCTACCATACCAACTAGCAGCCTTTAGTCAAGAAATCAAGATTTGAATTCTGCCCCTGTCCCTATAAGACTGTGTGACCTTGGGCAAGGTACTTTTTTTTCCATGACCCTGGATTTCTTCAATTATAAAATGATGGGGGTTGGATAGATAACTTTTGTGTGGATAGATAAAAACTCTGCTTTATGATACTGTGAATGTGTTCAAGAATAGAGTTATATACATTATCTCATTGGGATCTCACAATAATTCTGTGAGGTAGCTCCTACAAATAAGTACATTATTACCATTTACAGATGAGCAAACCTAGACACTTGTGGTCACATAGCTAATAAATATCAGAGACAGAATTTGAACCCATCACTCTCATTCTAAAGTCTAGTATACTATGCAATCTGTCATGAGGTCTTTTATGCTCTCTCCAATGGGAAAACAGAGGATGTGTCAGAGCTGTATTGGGGCCAACTCTTCTTGTTAAAGTTCCAGTGTGAGCATTTATCCTGTCAGACTGATTCCAGCCAACACCGCATCCAGGATTTGATTTGTTTTGTTAATTGTCTAGATTTAACAAATTATGGAGAAAACGCTAACAATGAAGATCAAACTTAAAAGCTGGTTCTGTAATAGTTCTGCTCTTCCCTCCAAAAAAAAAAGCCACTTGTTACATGTTTACTAACTTGCCTCTGGAGAGGGTGCATTTTTTTAGCCTCCTCCTTTCCTTTCCCCCTTCCCCTTCTACTTCTCTGTAAGGTGAAACAAGTTTCTATGTCAAGCTAAATATGTATGATATTCCCTCTTTGAGCCACATCTCATGAGATTAAGGTTCACAGAATATTCATCTCCTTCCCTTCTTTACCTCAACTGTAATAAGTCTTTTTTGCCTCTTTCATGTGATGTCATTTAGCCCATTTTACCTTCCCTTACCTCTTCTTCCAATACAACCCCCTTTCCACCCCTAGTTTATTTGTTATATCCTCACATTAAAGTCAATTTACCTACACCCTGTAAGGATAGAGCAAGCATTTTAAACAAAGGTCCAGTGGCAAGAAGAAACCTGGCCCTTCTATCAAATCATAAAATGAAAGAGCCCTGGGAGACTATCTAAGCCAATCCCCTAATTTTATGGATAAGGAAATTAAGACTCACTCAGAACAGCTGAGTGATTTGCTCAAAGTCACACAGGTGGTGAGGGGCAGGGCCAGGATAGTGTGCCAGAGCACACAAATTTGTTTAAACATTAAACTGAGAAAAAAAAAATAACGACAAGGATACATTTATTGGGGATGCACAGACCATCTCCTGTTTGGGGGTTAGTCGGGTCTTTGCTCCCTTTACTTTTGCGAAAAGTCCAAGATAAGTCACCCAGTGTCCTTGCCCGTCTCCCTGGGTATCCACAGAAAGATCTCCCTTTAGTGCAAGTGTAACTGCTGCCGGGGGGCAAAGTCTCCACTTTAGCACTATTTACTTATAGAAAGAAATATATTAGTTATGGCTTGAATGAACTCAAGTCATTAAAAAAAAAAAAATCCCAACAACCTACGCCCTTTCCATCCTCCTGCTGGAAGAACAGCCCAACCAGTTTGGCAGAGTTTGGCGGGTTTTTCCTCTCCAGGCATGTTCCCATCAGCTTTACAGGATCTGGGGCCTGGCTCAGGGTGTGACTGGTGTGGCTATGTCCATGAGCTAAGTAAGACAGGGTGGGGGTGGGGTCTAGCCCTGGGGCTGGAGCTTTTAAAATGGGCGAAGGGATTTGTATTTTTTTTTCCTTGGCCCTCAGAGTTCACAACTAATTAGAAAGAACATTGAAGGCTTCATTTCTGCTACTTTCTGGCTATGTGACCTTGGAAAAATAATTTCCTCACTCTATATCACAGTTTCTTCCTCTGTAAAATGTGGGGTTTGAAGGATTTCTAAAACTCTTTTCAATTCTAACACTATATTGCGTGTGTCTATAGAAAAACTTTACTTTGTAGAGGTACTATATATTTAATTTATGGAACTGGCATGGAGTTAGGTCAGGTTCAGGATGCCCTGGACTGGACAGAGTGAGGAAGGTGAGCCTTGTGATATGGTCAGTTTTAGGGAGCAGCTCCAATAGCTTATCTTGGCTTTTAGTCACCCATTCTTTCTTTTCAACATCCTCTTAACATTGAAGGTGCTGGCCTGTGCTCCAGGAGACAGGGTCTGGAGGGCCTTTGGTAGTGGAGGATATTGTCTAGGACAGCATGGATTTTCCCTGCCATGTGTTGCAATTATTATGACCATTGACTTTTAGAAATGGGACCTTCCTTAGATTCAAGGGGACCTCTGTGGATACTCATCTTAATGTTTGTAAACAATAAAAAGCTCCTTGAAGAATGAGCTTGATACATTGGCAACATTGGCATTGGATCCTTGTTCCTAGTCCACTCTGCTACCTATCACCTGTACAATCTGGGAAGAATCATTTCCTTTCCTGGTCTTCAGTACCCTCATTTATAAAATGATTAATGTGGAGTAGATGACATTCAAAATTCTTTCCAACTTTAAATCCTAAGTATGGGTTTATGAAATAATAAGAATTTCATTTTGCATATTGAGCTTATGGCCTGAAGTGGGCAGATACTCAATAATTGGTGAATGAATGAATGAACAAATCTGTTAAATAAGGGATTTAAGTGAGATCTCTGAGTTCCCTTCTAGCTGTAACATGCTGAGATTCTAAAGAGCATGACCTTTGGTCTCTTCATACCTCCCCACCACCCCAGACATTTTCTTCCTGCAGGGAAGAGACACTAAAAGCTACTTTAGAAGCTGGGCATTCCATTGTGAGGTTGGTCAGTGGCTGTAGCCCATCCTGTTTCTTTACTTGCTCATCAGCTATGGAAGCCAACGGGGGACTTGGGTGTTTCAAGAGCCTCCCAGCTCAAGTAACTGAGCTGGGTCTTGGTTTCAGATTTCCTGCCCTTCAGGTTCTATTCTGGAATCCTCCTCCTCCTCCTCCTCCTTCTCCTCCTCCTCCTCCTTCTCCTCTTTTTCTCTTCTTCTCCTCCTCCTTCTACCACTACTTATTATTGTTTTGCTTTGTTCTTTGGATTTTCCTTTTAAACCCCCCCATTTCCCAGCTGCCTCTGCTCTGGGGAGGGGTGTGTGCTGGGGCTTGTGGAATGTTGTGGGGGGTGTGGGGGATCATCCCCAGCACAGCCTCCTCAGGCAACAGGATCCTCAGCTTAGTGGGCACTCCTGCAAACCTCTTGCCCCACCGGTCTGCCCTAGCCCAGGCTGGCTGGGAGTTCATACAAAGCCTGCCCACAGATATCTGGAGACTTGTCTCTCATTGGCTGCTTTTAGTCTGGTTCCTGGAGCCTGGAGCAGTTTAACCTTTTATGAAAAACTCTCCTGTAGCATGAGTTACTGAAGACTTGGTAGGAGGATTTTAAAGATTTTTCTTTTTATCCTTCCTTGACAAAAGGAAGATTTTTGGCTTCAGGGCCACGAAATCTCAGACTAGGATGGGATGACCCACTTTTGAAACCAGGCAGGCCCACTCCCAAAAGGCTGGTTTCCTGGGTGGCCTAAGGAAAGGACTCATAGAATTCACTCATCCATCAGTTATTTGTTTGTCCTTGATTTTTCAGTGATTCCTTGTTCTATCTTTTCTCCCTAGGCTTGACATATGAAGATAGAACATTGTTTTTGCTGATTTGTTTTTTCTAGGTTAGACTTAACCTAGGCCTTATTTCATAGAAATTTTTATCACAGTTAATATCCGTTCCTTAAAGATACCATAGAATCTCAGAGGTAGAAGGACCCTAGAGTTCATCCAGTCTAATTCATATTTGAGCAAAAATCTCTCCTCTTAAGTTTCTACTTGAAGATCTCCTGGGGAACTTGCTGTGATATGGAAATTTATTGTTAGAGGCAGACTATTTCACTTTTGGACAGCTACAATTATTAGGAAGTATTTTTCTCAAATATGTCTCCAGAAGCTTATATCTATTCCATTAATTTTCTACGGGACCAAAACAAATGTAATATCTCTTCCATATGATAACCCTTCAAATATTTGGGGACAGACAATAGCAAAAATAATAACAACCTACATTTATACAACTTTTTATATAACTTGCAGAATCCCCTTTAGATGGCCTAATTTCCAGTGCCCTCACACTATTCCCATCAATTGGGGTCTTGTAATGTTTAAGAATCAATATTTTACTCTATCAACTTCCCCTCTTTTTCTTTTAGTGAGTTCAACAACTTGCCCTCTAAGACTTGGTGATGCTCAGAAGATTCTGGACAGAATCACTAGTGGCTCACATCCCCAAATTCCTGTGGATAGGACTTATTTCAACCCAACAATCTAACTTGAAGAAAGTGTTTGGATGCCCTTGGAATTTGTTTTAACAAAGTAGGGGCTGAGTTTTTGAGGGAAAAACCAGCTCAGTCAACAGATGGGTCAAGGACAGATCCCAGAAGTCTACTTCCTAGCTCCCCTATCCAGTGTGTTTAACAAGGCTCTGTTCCCTTTAGTGAAAGGGAAAGTACAGAAAAGCTTCATCCCTTTGCACTAGGGAGGCTCTGTTAGATAAATCAGTATGAAGGCTGTCTGAGAATAGACAATAGCAGCAGTATGCTGGCTCTACAAAGCCCTTCACTGTATTTGGATCCCTATGTGTGTGAAGTGTTCCAATGGACTTCTCAATAGGGCCCTGTATTTGTCTGTTGGAGTCTGTATTTGCTTAGAAAAAAGAGAAGTTTCTAATGGGTGTTTCCAGTTGTATTACCCTTTCTTGCCCTGTTCTTTAGTTGTAATATTTTTCCTAAATCAAAAAGTAGAAAGTCAAGTTTTTTCTGTATTCTACTGTTTTGAAGCAAAGGGAGGAGAAGTCAGTGAATTCAGTCAGGTTATCTGAATTTTCTTTCTCCAAACTCTCTCTCTCTCTCTGTCTCTGTCTCTCTCTCTCTCTCTCTCTCTCTCTCTCTCTCTCTCTCTTCCCCTCTGTCTTTCTTCTGTCTCTGTCTCTCTCTTTCTCTCTGTCTCTGTCTGTCTCTATCTCTCTGAATGTCTGTCAATCAGGTTATCTGAATTTTTTCTTCAACCTCTCTGTCTGTCTCTCTCTTTGTCTCTTTCTCTGTCTCTCTTTCTGCCTGACCCTCTCTTTCTCCCACCTCTCTCTCCCCTTTTCTCTCATTTTTTATCTCTTTTCACTCCTCTCTTCTTCTTCTTCTTTTTCCTCCTCCTTCCTTTCCTCTCTCTCTCACCAAGTTTCCACTCTTCCTCCCTCTTTCTTTCTCTGTATTTCCACTTCTCTTCTCTTCTCTCTCTCTCTCTCTCTCTTTCTCTCTCTCTCTCTCTCTCTCTTCTCTTCTCTTCTCTTCTCTCTCTCTTCTCTTCTCTTCTCTTCTCTTCTCTTCTCTTCTCTTCTCTTCTCTTCTCTTCTCTTCTCTTCTCTTCTCTTCTCTCTCTCTCTCTTCTCTTTTCTTCTCTCTCTCTCTTCTCTCTCTCTCTCTTCTCTTCTCTCTTCTCTCTCTCTCTCCTCTCTCTCTTCTCTTCTCTCTCTCTTCTCTCTCTCTCTCTCTCTCTCTCTCTCTCTCTCTCTCTCTCTCTCTCTCTCTCTCCTCTCTCTCTCTCTCTCTCTCTCTCTCTCTCTCTCTCTCTCCTTTCCTTCCTTCTCCCCTTTTCCATACATTGAGTGCTTCTGGTAAGAAGATTACTTAAAAGCAACCTTCTTTAGAGTTGTACTCTCAGGATGAAAGGTTCCTGAAGGAATCTCACTTAGGTGCTATCCCTCACCTGGTCTAATTTGGTCCAGGAGCCAATAATTAGCCTGGGTAATGTGAATTTCATAGAAGGAGAAAACACAATCCTTGCCCTTGGGGACTTTGTAGTCTGTTTTGACAACAAGTCTCAAACCCATGCAATAGTTAGTGAAGGATATAGGACTATGTGAGTAGGGGGTTCAATAGTATGGCACAGACATTCAGAGAATGGGGCAGAAAGCATTAATTGTGTGATGGACACAAGTGGCAGAGGAGTCAGAGAAGGGCAGTCTGGTACAGTGGAAAGAGAACTGTTAGTTAATCAGAGAACCTGGTTTGGAATCTGGTCTCAGACACTTACTACCTGTGTGACCTTGGACAAGTAACTTTCCCAACTCTAGGTCTCAGTTGCCCCATCTGTAAAATGAAGAATTTGTGTGAAAATGTGACATTTAACATCTTTTCTGGTGCTAAATCTACATGTGAGTCTATGCCCATTATTCTAAATGCTGGGTGGCTCAGTGGATAGAGCATCAGACCTGCAGTCAGGAAGACTCATCTTCCTGAGTTCAAATGAGTCACACTAGTTGTCATTTCATTCTGTTTGCCTCAGTTTCCTCATCTGTAAAATGAACTGGAGAAGAAAATGGCAAATCACTCCAGTATCTCTGCCAAGAAAACTCCAAATGGGGTCACAAAGAGGCAAACACGACTAAAAATTACTCAACAACAACAACAACAACAACAGATAGAGCATTGTGTCTGGAATCAGGAAGACCTAAATTTGAGTCTGACCTAAGATACTGAGTTGTTTTGTAACTTTGGCAAACTTTGTCTTCCTCATTTTCCTCAACTGTTAAATGGAGATGATAGCACCTACTTCCCAGGTTTGTCAGGAAGAGCAAATGAGAGAATTTTTTGTAACGTGCTTAGCACAATGCCTGACACATAGTAAGTGCTTAAAATACTTCATTCATTCATTCATGTTTATTACACATCTCCACATGGCTCTCCTGTTGTCACTTTTGATTCAGATTAATCAAAACTCAATTTGTTAAGCTTTCCTCTTCCCCTCTAAGATAGTTTTCTCTTCCAACAACCTCAACTAAGCTCAGTTCCCTTATGTGCAAAAATAGGGATGATGGTGCTTGCATGTATTACCTATTCTCGGGGCTTAGTATGAGGAAAGAACTTTCTGAACATTCACATCCTGCAGAAATGTCACGACCGAACATACACACATCATATGTACACATACAAACTCACTGACCCAAACTCGCACGCAGACACACCTGCAGATGCTGGCGTGTGTGTACCCAAACAGCCCTGATCCCGTGTGCGAACGATGATTTGTGCACACCACCTGCATGTCTGACAGCACACACATGCACCCCTGTGCTCAGGCTGTTCAGGCTGGCATGCACACATACAAGAACAATGCAGGATTGAGGTACAGCTTAGGACCTGAGGTGTCAACTTGCTCTTCTGTCTCCTGTAGCTCAGGTAACAGAAACCACTGCAACCTGATTCCCCGGGCCAGGCTGAAGTCAAACAGCTGCCTTTGGGGTGGAGCTTAAAGGATGGCCTGGCATGGGGGCTGGGGGCTGGGGGGAAGCTAGGGCAGATTTGGTGGAACATAGTCTTGGGATTCAGGGGCTGTCTGTCTTCGTAGGAAAATGATGAATTCACTAGTGCTGGACAGGGGGCCGTATCTCTAAAACGGGGTAAAGCTGGAAGCAAGAAGATGTCTTACTTCAGAGTCATTTCCAGCTCAGAGAGCCATGGTAGCTGTCATGCCCCTCGAAGGGAATGAGGGGGGAGGGCTGGGGGTGGAGAAGGAGACTTTTTCCTCCTCCCACATTAAGTCCCCATCGTCCCTCTCTTACTCCCAAATGCTCCCAAATAAGGGATTTGGGAAAATCTCCTTTTGCATAGCTGAGTTCTCAGCCAACAGACCAATGCCCTTCATGCTGTCTTTTTGCTGCTTTCACCTCTCCATATTCCCTGCCCCAGACTGGGGATAAAAGAGGAATTAAAAAAAAAAAAGAGCTATTATCTAAATATGTATTCTCAGGAGAAGCCAGGGCAAAATGTCCTGCTTTCCTGAGTCCACTCAGTGTCTCCCACTCAGCCTAGTGGTCCTCACTGGAGTGGATTCTGTTCCCTCCTCCAATTCCATTTAAGGCAATAGTTTTATTCACTCCTTTCCAGTTGAAACAACTGGGGCAAACTCCAGGCATTTTAGCCCTCCCTTGCAAGGGGGGGAGAAGTAAGAAATCACTTTTATGGGCAGCTGTGACTTTGTAGGGAAAACCAAGCCCTCCTCTGCCAACTGAGCCACCAGAGAAATGTTTGGGGATTCCAGGCTTGGATTAAAATGCATAGACCCCATTCATAGAGGAGAGCAGAGCACATAGTCCAGCTTAACAACACAGAGAGAGTTCCTTTGCCACACGGAGGACAGCACCTGGAGCTCAGCTACCTCACAAACTGGAGGAAACGTAAGCTCCGGAGATCCATCTCCCTTTCTCTTCCTCCCCAGCGGTTACACACTGAAGTCAATGCTTTTTTTCTTTCTGTTTCATAGACATTAGACTTTTAGAGCATCAGGGCCAGTGACGGGCCCCTGGTACTTACATCATGGCTCTGCCCCTCTGGTCTTCTCCTGCTCGGTCCGGCCTCTACCTTTGAGTCAAGAAATGATCTCCTGGTACACAGGAGAGCTATAAAGGAGCAGTGTGTGAACTTGCACAGACAATAAGCCATAATTTTTGACCAAACTCGCTATACTGGTTTGCGTTTCTTCAATCCAGAAGCAGAAAGGAGGGAAAGCCAAGCCGAAGTTGCTGAACAAGTTCTGCTATAACACAAAAAAGTGGTAAAACGGGTAGGGTGTGAACTCAAATAGAGATCTGATTGTTTTCTCATAATTACGGCTCAGCCTGTACTGTTGGTTGAAGTCAATCCAGTTAACAAACAGGTTGAGTTCAATAAATGCATTCTGACATTAAGGTCACTTTTGTTTTGGGCAGAGGGGTAAAATATCATCGGTTGGGTAGAAGGAAGAAGATTCTGCAGCTATGTCTCATTTCCTAGAACCATATAATACCAGAAGTAAAAGAGTGCCTTAGAGATCATTTAATCTACCATTTTATAGAAGAGGGAACTGAGGCTCAGAGGTTACTAAGGTAGTATAGTAGCTTGGGCATTAAACGTGGAGTCAGGAAGACTGGCTTCAGACACTTACTAGCTGAGTGCCTCGGTGCCTCAGTTTCCTCATCTATAAAACCAGGATAATAACATCATCCCCCTCCGAGGGTTTTTGTGAAGATCAAATGAGATAATAAAGCTGAAGAGTTTAGCACAATGCCTAACACATAGTAAGTACAACATTAATGTGTGCTATTTTTATTATTAATAGTAATATTTTTATTTTTATCTGTAAAATAGGGCCAGTAATAGCACTTATCTCATAGGAGTGTTTTGAGGAACAATTGAGAAAACCTAAGTAAAGCATTTTGTAAATTTTGAAGTGTTATTAAAATGTTGGCAATTATTATTGTTAAGCAATCAAGGAACATTTATTAAGTTTCTATTATGTGCCAGGCACTGTACTAAGTACTGGGGATACAAATGAGGCAAAAGATAGTTCTTATTCGATAGGAACTCACAATCTAATGGGGGAGACAATAAACAAAATGTGTATATATATATCTATATATCTCTATATCTCTATCTATCTATCTATCTAGATATATATGCACACACATATATACATATATAAGTATATATATGTATATACAAATGTATATGTATATATTTGCATATATACACATATATACAAATATATACATATACATTTGTATATACATACAAATTTATGTACCTTTATATACATATAATACACACATAGATATGTATATGTGCGCATATACAAACATATAGGATAAATAGAAAATTATTAACAGAAGGAAGGCAATAGATTTAAAAGGGGCTGGGAAAAGCTTTCTGTAGAAGTTGGGATTATAGTTGGGACTTTAAGAAAGCCTGGAAAGTTAGGAGACAGAGATGAGAAAGAAGAGCATTCTAGTATAGGAACTGTCAGAGAAAATGCCCAAAGCCAAGAGATGAAGTGTCTTGTTCATGGAACAGTAAGGACGCCAGTATCCCTGGAGGACAGAGAATAGATATAAAAATAACAGGAAAGTATGAGGGGCTATATTATGAAAGTTTCTGTATGTCAAGCAGAGAGTTTTGTATTTGATCTTGGAAATAGTAGAGAGTCAGTGGAGTTGACTGTGTATGTGGTGACATGATTGGAAGGGTACTTTAGGAAAATCATTGAATGACTGCATAGAGGATGAATTGCAATGGGTAGAGACTTGAGAACGCAGACCCACTCATAGGCCACATCAATAATTCAGTTATGAGGTAATGAGGGCTTGTACTACATGACAGAATCAGAGGCAAGAAGATGAAATTGACAGGTATTGGAAACAGATTGGATATGGGAGATGAGAAATCGTAAGGAATTCAGAATAACTTCTAGGTTGTGAGCCTGGGGAACTGAGAGAATGGTGATGCTCTCTACAGTGAAGGGGAAGGGGCAGGAGGATTTTTGGGGAAATATAATAAGTTTGATTTTGAACATGTTGAGTTTAAGATGTCTATTTACTGGACATCCAGTTCAAGGTGTCTGGAAGGGAGTTGGATATGCAAGATTGGAGGTCAGCAGAAAGATTAGGGTAGGTTAGAAAGGTTCATCAATATAATTGGAAATTAAATTCAAAGAAAAGCAAAGTAATATAGCAGAAGAAAAGAAGAGATTCCTAGAGAGAATGCTGAGGGACAGCTATGATTAGGGGGTATGATCTGGATGAAGATCCAGCAAAGGAGACAGAGAAGATAAGAGGAGAACCGAGGAGAGTGATGTCTTAAAAACCTAGAATAAAAAGAGAGTATTAAGGATGAGAGAAGAATCAATAGTGTTAAAACATTGGATCTAATAACTAAAATTATTGAGATAGTTTTGATGGAATGATAGAATCAAAAGTCAGATGATAAGGGGTTGCGAACAGGATCAGAGGAGAGAAAGTGGAGACAAAGGCAGACAGCCTTCCGGAGGAGTTTAGCCAGAAATGCAGAAGGGACATATAGTTATCAAGGCAGCAAGATGAAGTGAGATTTTTTGATAATGAGGAGACGTTGGCATAGTAGGTAATGAGCCAATAGATAGAAATTGAAGGTAGGTGATAGAGAGCAGATAACAGAAGGGATAGTCTTTTGGAGGATACAGGAAGGAATGGGATCATTTGAGTAAGTAAAAGTAAGGTCACCTCTTCACAAGAGACAGGGGTGAAGAAAGAGATGGTGTCAAAAGATACTTTGATATGAAATGAGGAAGAGAGCGCTCGGGGACAATGACTTCAATTTTTTTTTCTGTAACATGTGAAGCAAAGTTCTCAACTGATAGGGTGGGAGAAGAAGGAGTATCAGATTTAAGGATCAATAAAAATTGGAAGAGAATCTGTGGAGAGTGCAATAGTGAGTTGATAAAGCAGATATAGAAGGATTGCTTAGCAGCAGTGAGAGCCCAATTGAGGAGGTGAAACATAAATTTGTAGTGGACCTAGTTGGAATGGTGGAATAATTTTCTACATCTTCATTTAAAAGTTAAGGAGCAAATGCAGCAAATGATGGACGTGATCCAAGGCTGAGGGTTGGGTCTTGATAGGGTAAAATCATTTAAATGATAAAGAGACTAAAGATTTATTATTATTATTATTATTGAATTGACTTGCCCAAGATCACACAGATTCAGACCCAAAGCCTTTTGCCTCCATCTCCAGAATGCTTTATCTCACAAAAAAAGAAGACAAAATGAAGATTTGTCTAGATGGTCACACAGAGCAGCTCATGAGCAGATGTGAAAATTATGAATCACACTTTTCTTGCATGATAGCCCTTTAAATATTAGAAGAGAGTGATTGTATCCTCCCTAAGTCTTCTCCTTTCCAAGATAAATAACAGCAGTTCCATTGGTACACATAGAGCATAGTCTCTGGTCTCCTCATCCCTCTGGCTGACCTCCTCTTGACACACTCCAGCTTGTCAATGTCTAAAATGTGGTGCTTATTTTTGAATGGAATGCTTCTGATTTGGTCTGAAAAAAAGATAATCACTTTCATCTTCATTATTTTGGACACTTTACCTCTTTTAAATAGTGCAAGTTGAAGTACCTTAAAAAAAAAAATTCCATGGTTGAGTGCTTAGTTGTATTGAGTTTACTGTTCATTAGGACCCCCAGATTTTTCCCCCCACAGAAACCCTTGCATAACCATTCTTCTTTAATTTTGCAATATTTATTTATTTTTTGATCCAAAGATAGGATTTTATGTGTATCTCTTTCAAAATGATGTAGAGGATAGAATGCTGAGCTTGGAGTCATCTTCAGATCTAGCTTCAGACACTTAGTAGCTATGTGACTCTGGTCAAGTCTCTTAAGCTTGCTTGCCTCAGTTTCCTCATCTGTAAAATGAACTGGAGAAGAAAATGGCAAACCAATCCAATGTTTTTGCCAAGAAAACCCCAAATGGAGTCATGAAGTCACAACTGTAATGACTGAACAGCAAAGGTAGCAACTTTTAAGTTTTACCTAATTTGATTTGATCCAGTCTTTTTTTCTTGCAAAGATGTTTTTAGATCTCAGTTTGGTTTACCAAAATTTTCATTTTTCATATCATCTGCAAATTTTATAAGCAATCTAGTTTTGAATTCTTTGACGTCTTTGATAAAAATATTAATATAAGGCCAAGGACAGATCCCTGGGCTAGTTTACTTCCAACTTGACATTGACCCAGTAATACCTATACTTTGGGTCTGGTCTTCAATCGGTTTTGAATCTCCTTAATTGTGTTTTTTTTTTAGCTCACCTCTTTCAATCTTGTCCACAGGAGCAGTGTGAGAGTTACATTATGACAGTGGCTTTATATTTCTTTTAGCATCCTAGGATATAGTTTGTATCCAGTGACTTGAATTTGTTGAAGTGCTCTTTTTTTGAAAAAAAAATTTTTTTTCCCATTTTAGTTTCAATTCACTGTTCACAATTTTTTATTCTCTTTTCTAATGTGAAAATCATTCTCTTTGGCAGAGAAAACAAACAAAAATATTAATTAATTCTACTTTCTCTGCATTATCCATTTTAAGCAATCAGTCTTATCCCTTCTCTGATAGTCCTCTTGTTCTAGAATTGTTAACTTCATCTTCCTATTATCTTTTGCATTTATCAACAGCCTTAACTTACCAGTCACTATTCTTAGAGTGAGAATATTTTGAGATTATTTTAATATTTCTGATCCCTCTATGTCTTTTCTACCTATGCATTTTTCTTTTCTTTTAAAAATGTTTTCTTGATTCCTTTTATCTTTCCTTCACAATAATTTCTCATTCTTAATTCATAATGAGCTCTCCATTGTGATAAAGACAACTATATTATTTTGTATTATTATATATGTCATAATATATATAAAATGACAAAATCTACATAAACTATATGTAACATATTTGATGTGTCTTATAAACTATCATATGAGAGCAAATAAGATATCATATGTAGAATTCTTTATATCACTTAAACATATTATTAATGCTAGATATTATTAATAAACAAAACATATATATTTGACATAGAAGCTGTATCTGACAGCATTTGAAAGATTCTATCCCTAGATCTCTGTTATGAAAAAGAATGTTTCTTTCATTTTCTCTTACCAGGGAGCTTCATAATTATTATCTAGTCCTTGACTATGTCTTTCTACAATACTTTAGAGAGAATTTATGGAGGCTTTATTTTGGCTTTTTCTATTTCATGCATCCTAAAACATCACTTGGACCCACTATCTTTTATCCATTATTTGCAATAAATGACCAATCTATATTCTTTTCTAATCCTACATATATCTTGGGAAGACAAGCATGTTGATACACTGTTGGAAATGCTGTAAAGTGGTTCAGACATTTTTGATTTCAATTTGGAATTCTGAAAAAAAAAGTGATTAAATTTTCAATATCCATTGACCTAGCAATCCCATTACTGAGATTATTCCCTAGGGAAATCAGATATATAATGTTCATTATATATCAAGATTTTTATCAATCATACATATGTTTAATGATGTCTCTATTGTTATTTCTCCCTTTTTAGACTGATGCTACATCCAAGGCAGATTAGATTTTAGGATCTGGAGCAGAGGAAGAACTAAACAGAACTACTGTTGGCTTCCTCTTAAAGGCTAGCTTAGCAGGATAGGATGGGGTGTGTGTGTGTGTGTGTGTGTGTGTGTGTGTGTGTGTGTGTGTAGTTGAGAGATAGTCACACAGTCACACAGTGATTTTATTTATTTGTTTCTTTAAGTAAAAACTTAGCAGTATAACTCATACAGAAAGAAACACACTTTGAGAAGAAACCAGTAGGCTCCTTATTTATTTGGAGAGTCTAGGATTTATTATTATGTTGTTGTCAATGACACAAGATTAAAGGAAGGAAATTAAATACCCTATGTAGGAGACATGTTCTCTGGATTCCCTGAATAGGATAGATTGAAAGAAGAACTTCCTGGATTGTCTCCTCCCCCAAATTCAGGAAAATGTATTATCTTCTATTTAGGAATTTAGAATAATTTACACGCCCACATTCTCTAGTTGTTTTTATTTTCTGATGCTTATCTAGATTGAGATTCTTAAGGATAAGGACCAGAGACATCCCCAGGGTCCAGGCAAATTGACTGGATTGCCTCAAGCTTTGAAATTTGGATAGCTCCACTGTGCTGTAACAAAGTGGCTGGGCTGTAACCAGGAGGACTGGGAGGTCCAGTCTGGCAGAGAGAAAAAAGATAGCTCCCTCAAGTGGTGCCAAAAAGAAGACCCAAAAGCAAAAAGTGGCAGTGCCAAATCAGAAGAGTAGGTTTCTTTGTTTACTCTGACTCATTACCTCTCTATTCTTAGACCTTTATTCTTCTGGACCTTAGTTTCCCCATCTGAAAAATGAAGGGTTTGAATAGGATAATCTCTATGATCTCTCTCAGAATTTCTGTGACTGACATATACAGACCCCAAACTTAGCCCCAAAGGGTAGAGGTAGTAGCTCTTTTCTGTCTTTCTGTTCCCCAATCCTGGACATATATTTTTTTAAAATAACTTTTTATTGACAGAACCCATGCCGGGGTAATTTTTTACAGCATTATCCCTTGCACTCACTTCTGTTCCGATTTTTCCCTTCCCTCCCTCCACCCCCTCCCCCAGATGGCAAGCAGTCCTTTACATGTTAAATAGATTACAGTATATTCTAGATACAATATATGTGTGCAGAACCAAACAGTTCTCTTGTTGAACAGGGAGAATTGGATTCAGAAGGTATAAATAACCCGGGAAGAAAAACAAAAATGCAAGCAGTTTATATTCATTTCCCAGTGTTCTTTCTTTGGGTGTAGTTGCTTCTGTCCATCTTTGATCAATTGAAACTGAATTAGCTCTCTTTATTGAAGAGATCCACTTCCATCAGAATACATCCTCAAACAGTATCGTTGTTGAGGTATATAATGATCTCCTGGTTCTGCTCATTTCACTCAGCATCAGTTCATGTAAGTCTCGCCAGTCCTCTCTGTATTCATCCTGCTGGTCATTTCTTACAGAACAATAATATCTGGACATATGTTTGTGACACATTCCCTTTGAAGGCTATTTAATAATAATCTCATTTAACCAGTAAATACATACTGAGGAGTAGAGCTTGGGAGTGCATGGGGATTTACTCTGGATTTGCCATCTTTCTAGGTAAAGTTCTACTTTGCCTAGTCGTAATTACCTTGAATGACCATAATGTCCAATATCAATTTTAATAAAAACACACATTCATTCATTCATTCATTCAAATCATTGAATCCCTACTATGAACTACTTTGCTAGGCACTGAAGAGAATGCAAATATACATATAATACAGAGCCTTAAATTTCAGGGTGCTATATGATGTTGAATCATAATCATAATATGAAGAAAGACTAGTGTGAAAAAATATATGAAATAGGGACAAAGGGAGGTAGGAGGTTCAGAGGAGAAAAGAAAGGCATCATTTGAGTTCAGTCCCTGGATACCAAAAGAAATGAATTTCAATAGTTAAAGATAATCTGGACATGGAAAGAGCAAACACACTGTGTGTGTGTGTGTGTGTGTGTGTGTGTGTGTGTGTGTGTGTGTATGAGAAAACTTTGAGTTTGAATTTGATTAGAGCAAAGGATTCATAAAGGGGATTAAAGCAATCTAAAAATGAATGTAGAAGCCAAGATATGAAAGACAATCTGTGGAAAATCCCTGAATCACTTTATTTTTTTAATGAAGGTATCACTCAGAGTTACAGATATGGCAAGATTCCAATATTAGGAAGGTTGGCTCTGGAAAAGCAGTCAATAATATGCAAAACATCACTTTGTAGCTGGGTTTGGTCAAGAAATCCCAGATCCCCTTGAGGCTTTTGTGAAAAACCTCCTTAAAGACTTTTCTGATTTTAGCTGTTAGTTCTGGCCATTCTCATAGTTGAAAGGTTCTTTGAGGTCCAAATCTCATAGAAGATATTAAAATTAAAATTTGCCCAAAGTGTAATTTCTTCTTGGACCTTCTCATTTTTTTATGGGAAAACATGGTCTATAGGTCTATAATGATTTATAGAATCTCAAAGCTGGAAAGTGGCTGAAGAGGTCTGAAGGGGAAACTTCTCTGGTGTTTGTGTGTGTGTGTGTGTGTGTAAGAGAGGGGGGAAGAGAGGGAAAGAGGAAGAGAGAGAGAGAGACAGACAGACACACAGTGACAGACAGAAAAAGAGAGAAAAGGAGAGAAAGAGGGAAAGAGAGACAGAGAGGGGTAGAGAGACAGAGATGGAGAGAGACAGAGAGAGACAGAGACAGAGATAACACACAGAGAGATCAGAGATAGAGACAGAGAGAGAGAGAGGGAGAGGGAGAGGCAGGGAGGGAGAAGAAGAGGGAGAGAAAAAGGGAGAGAGAAAAAGGGAGAGGGAAAGGGAAAAGGAGGAAGGGAGGGAAAGAGAGAAAAAGAGACAGAAAAAGGTAGTGGCTTTCCATCTATGAATATCAGATTCTTCCTTTGTAAAGTGAAAGAATTTGCACGCAAAGGCTTGTAAGTTGACTACCAGTCCAAATTTACTTTGATTTCAAGTCAGAGGCAGCAAGTAAAAGGAATGCTAGGTTTTTAGCATCTGAATCCCTGCTCTACTTTTTCATTCCCTGTGAGTGTCCCACTTTGGACAAATCACTCCTATAATGCAAGGGAGTTAGATTCATGCTCTTTTTCTAGCTCTAGCTCTGACTTGTGATTCTGAGAAATTAAGGAAGATTGAATTTGGTGACACTCTGAAGGTGGGCAGTGTCACAATAGAGAAGTGATGGTCCCTGGAAAGGGCTGACAAGGTAAGAATACAGTGTCAGATTCTCCCTCTCTGAGGGGCTTAGCATTTAAGCATCTTAGCTGTATGGCGAAGAGGGGCTCAGTCGGAATATATGCAAAATCCATATTTCCTTTTCTTTTGTCTCTTAGTTCAAATAAAAACACAGTTCATTTTTCTTTAAGTGATAAAGGAGTTTCCTAGGTGCTTTGGTACATGAAAATAGGATGTTGTGATAAAAAGGAAAATCTGTCTAGGAATCAGCTCTAACATTAACTTGTGGTGTGATTTATGGTGAATGGGATGCCCACTTTCTCTAGACAGGAATATTTCCTTCTGAAGGTTTAAGGGGATTGGAGCAGAATAGTGGTTCTTAACCAAATGGGCCATATTCTTGTTTTTGTAAAAAAAAAAAAAAAAAAAAAGATAATTGTTTTTCACTATAGTTAGTTTCCTTTATAATCCTACATATTTTATTTTATACATTAAAAAAATCATCCTAAGAAAGGGTCCATAGTTTTCACCAAACTAATGAAGGACTCTATGACATGCAAAAAAGGCAACCCCCCCAAACAAACAAACAAGCAAAACTCCTTTGGATTAGTTTGTCTTTAAGTTCTTCCAGATTTGACATTTTAAGATACTCTGGAATGACCAGGTATCTTTGGGATACCTTTGTATCTTTGGGAATGGTTGGGATGGTTGGGAAAAGTATCTTCCCAATGCTGCAGGGTTGGCCGGTGGGATTCAGAGCGATCTTGCACCAATGTACTGTCCACTAGAGGTCACTCTTCAGCTATAGAATGGAGTAACAATCACTTGCCAGTTATTCCTTGAAAATTTGGGAAGTTTCCACGAATTCCCTCCCAGTAGATTCTTCTAGCCCTTAAAAAGAGACCCACTGAGGCTTAATCTTTGTCAAGCTCTCCCTGCATTCAAATTCCAGATTTCCACTTCTTTTTTGTGATTGTATGAAAGGACGTAGTAGGGACTCAGAAAAACTTTCTTGATGTCACAGAGAAGGAGGAAAGGATTCTGATATTGTGACACTGCCCACCTTCAGAGTGTCACCAAATTCAATCTTCCTTAATTTCTCAGAATCACAAGTCAGAGCTAGAGCTAGAAAAAGAGCATGAATCTAACTCCCTTGCATTATAGGAGTGATTTGTCCAAAGTGGGACACTCACAGGGAAAAAGGGAGAGGGAAAGGGAAAAGGAGGAAGGGAGGGAAAGAGAGAAA
The DNA here is from genome assembly GCF_016432865.1 of Antechinus flavipes. Lineage (NCBI taxonomy): Eukaryota > Metazoa > Chordata > Mammalia > Dasyuromorphia > Dasyuridae > Antechinus > Antechinus flavipes. The sequence continues at coordinate 252,707,468 of NC_067399.1, forward strand.
AAGAGACAGAAAAAGGTAGTGGCTTTCCATCTATGAATATCAGATTCTTCCTTTGTAAAGTGAAAGAATTTGCACGCAAAGGCTTGTAAGTTGACTACCAGTCCAAATTTACTTTGATTTCAAGTCAGAGGCAGCAAGTAAAAGGAATGCTAGGTTTTTAGCATCTGAATCCCTGCTCTACTTTTTTTTTTCATTTTTTAAATAGACTTGTGATTTCTTCCATGTAGGTGGCATCCTTTACCTTATAAGTATTAGAATTTTCTGGGCAGATGCTAAGTGATACCTTTATGCAGGTTCACATAGCCCTGACTTAAACCCAAGTCTTCCTAGGCCAGTTCCCTCAAACATTAGCTAATCTATTCTAACTCCTCCATTTTAAAGATGAGAAAACTGAGGACTAGAGAAGGGAAGGAGTTTGTCTGAGTTTATATAGCTAATCAACAGCTGAGTTATAAGTTATTTATATCTAAAATGTTCATTGAACTTTAATAAATTCATTTTAATTCAATTAGATGACTTTCGATTTAACCAACAAAAAAGGATTTATTATACTTCTGGTATGGACCAGGAACTGTGATAGATACGGAGAATTTATAGCCATCCCTTACCTTCAAGGGAGTAGGATACTGTGGTGGGAAGAATGCTTTGTGGTAATTTTATGGGAGAGTCACTAGTGTTAGGAGGGAATCAGGAAAGGACCCATGACAAAGTAGCACTGGAATTATCTGGAGGCAGTCCCTTCCCTGATGCAGATTACAATTCCTCTCTGTTTTAGTAAATAATCTTGTGGGATTTCTGGGACTGAAAAGATTCATCAATCTGTGGCCGTGCTGCTGCTGCATCTCATTGTACTTAGGTGGGTTTTTGAGAAGAAGGCTGTCTCCAGTCCTCCAGATCCATCTCTTGCCACTGGATCCAGGTGATTCTGGAGGGGAAAGTGAGGCAGGTGACCTTGTCCAGCCTCCCTCTTTTAAATCCAATTCACTTGCATGTCACGGCATCCCCTCTCTGATGTCATGTCCTCTTTGAGAATGAAGGACAAACAACAACCTCTTGAAAAGCACTCATACAGATCATCAACAGTCCTGTACTTAAGGCTTTTCCAGCATGACCCTGCTTGTAACTGACTGGCTTTGTTTTTGAGAACCCTGGGAAGGATTCACACCATAGAAAGCATTGGTATAGGAAGTTAGTGGAGACTCTGGGGAAAATTCTATGTAAACAATTGTTATTATTATTCCAGAGCTAATGGTCTGTGCATATGAGAGCTCAGAGTCTGGTCAGGGAGATAAGTCACCTCTCCATCACAAGCTCCCAGATGGCAATGGCAGAAATTGTCATTAGAGTGTTTAAAGAGAAAGTACAGCATAAAACACAAACTGTGTTATTTAGGAGCTATTTTCTAAATATCTTTCCCTATTAAGAACTGTCACAGAATGAACATGCATGCTTTTTATAGTAAATAATGTGTGAGGCTGTCCTCTCCAAGCTGCTCTTCACACAGCTGTCAAATGGATTCCCCAAAAGTATAAGTCTGACTACATCATTTCTTGGCTCAAGAAGCTTCAGTGGCTCCCTATTGCCTCTAGAGTAAAAAAAATTCTTACAAAGTCCTTCAAAGTTTGGAATTTAAAGCCTTTCAATTCAATCCACTTCAGTGTATCTTTCCAGGATGATTATATAATTTTTGCTCTCATAGCACTCTATAAAGTACCACTTCCTTCAATAAACTTTTGCTATTTCTCCTAGTTATTGGCTCTTTCCCCATTACTTTGTATTTGTTATAAATATATATATATTATGTCTACTCATCTTTTAATATGTTGTATAATCCAGTAGAATGTAAATTGCTCAAGGACAGGAACTGTCCCTTTTCTGAATTTGTCTCACAAGAACTTAGCACAGTGTTTGACATTTAGTAGGTATTTAATAAATGCTTGTTGATTGATTGATTGGTAATGAGTAGTTTCTCTGTCTCTAATGAGAGGAAAGAGCAAGAAGTAGGGGGTCTTAAGCTAAGATTCTGGTGTCACCCAGGGAAGAACTTCCTAATAGTTAGCCAGGATTGCCAGATTTTGGAACCTATCCCTAAAGGAAGGCTAAGCATCTCTAGTTAGTTTGTCAATAAGTATTTATTAAGTGCCTACTGTGTATCAGCCACTGTGCTAAGCACCAGGGATATAAAAAGAGGCAAAATACAGTCTCTTCCTTCAAGGAGTTCCTAATTTAAAGGGGGAAGACATCAAGTTTTTACACACATACACACATATATATATATATCTATATATATATATGAAAAATAAGAAAAGTTAAGAGAAGGCACTACATTTTAAAAATTATTATTATAGCTTTTTATTTACAAAACATATACATGGGTAATTTTTCAACACTGACTCTTGCAAAATCTTCTGTTCCAAATTTTCCTCTTCTTCCGCCTCACCTCTTCTCCTAGATGGCAGGTAGTCTAATACATGTTAAGTATGTTAAATATATGTTAAATCCAATATATGTATACATATTTATACAGTTATCTTGCTGCACAAAAAAAATCAGATCTAGAAAGGAAGAAAAAACTTGAGAAGGAAAACAAAAATGCAAGCACACAATAACAGAAAGAGTGGAAATGCTATGCTGGGGTCCACACTCATTCCCCATAATTCTCTCTCTGGGTGTAGATGGCTCTCTTCATCACTGCACAATTGGAACTGGTTTGAATCTTCTCATTGTTGAAGAGAAACGCATTAAAATTAAGAGGAGTTGGGAAAGGTTTTCTGTAGAAGACAGGATTTTAGTTAAGATTTAAAGGGAACCAGAAAAGCCCGGGTTCAGATGAGAAGGAAGATAATTCTAAGCATGAGGAACAGCCAATGAAAGGCCCAGATCTGAGAGAAGGAGGGTCTTGTTCTTTTTTTTTTTTTTTTTTTTGCTGAGGCAATTGAGGTTAAGTGACTTGCCCAGGGTCACACAGCTAGCATGTGTTAAGTGCCTAACACTAGATTTGAACTCAGATTTTCGTGACTTCAGGGCTGGTGCTCTATCCATTGGGCCACCTAGTTGCCCCGAGAGTCTTGTTTTTGAAAGAGCCAGGAGGCCAGTATCATTAGATTGAAGAGTATTAGACAGGAAATAAGATATAAGAAGAATGAAGTGGTGAAGGCTATGGAAAGGTTTGAATGTCAAGCTGAAGATTTTGATTTTGATCCCATAAGTAATAGGGAACCACTGGGATTTACTGATATAGGGTGATGGGATCAGACCTGAAACTTTAGGGGAAATCACTGAATGGCTGACCAGAGGAGATGCTTGAGGCAGGTAAAAGACACTATTATAGGTTATTTCAATAATTCAGGCATGAGATGATGAGGGCCTGTAACTGGAGTGGCTATAAAGTCAGAGGAGAGAAGGTTGTTGTTGTTGTTGTGTTTTTTTTTTTTAAGATGTTGCAAAGGTAAAAGTGACAGGCCTTCACAACAGATTGAATATGGAAAGTCAGAAATAATGATAAATTCAGAATGATTCTTAAGTTGTGAGCCTGAGGGATTGGGAGAATGATGTTGCCCTCCATGGTTAGAGGGAATATAAGAAGGAGGAGGGTTTTGGGGGAAATATAAAGAGTTTGGTTTAGGATGTGTTGAATTTAAGATATCTATCTACTGGAGTCCAGTTCAAGATGTCTGAAAGAAAGTTGGACATGTGATATTGGAGGCCGAATAAGTAGATTTGAGAGTCATAAGCATAGAGATAGTAATTAAATCCATGGGAGTTGATGTGATTCCCAAGTGAAATAGTATAGAAAAAGAAAAGAGAGTCCTAGACAGACTAGTGCCTATGATTAGGAAGCGTGATCCAGATGAGGATCCAGCAAAGGAGATGGAGGAGTGATCAGAAAAGTAAAAAGAGAACCAGGAGAAGGAAGAGAGTGATAGACAGTGCCAAAGGCTGCAGAGAGTTCAAGGAGAATGAAGACTGAGAAAAGAGCATTGGTTTGATAGCAAAGATCATTGTAACTTGAGAACAACTTTGGTGGATTGATAAAGTCAGATGTTGATTTGTAAGGGGTCAGGAAGAGTGAGAAAAGAGAAAGTGGAGAGATCTATTGTAGATGTTTAAGGTTTTATGGCTAAGGAGTTTAGACACAAAGGGCAGAAGATATAGGATAATAGTTATTAGGGATGGAAAGATTAAGTGAGGATTTTTTGAAGATAGGCAAGACAAGAGCATGTTTGTAGAAAGTAGGAAAGGAGATAGTAGAGAGGGAGAGACTGAAAATAAATGATAAGGTAGGAATGACAAGACAGGGCAATTTTTTGGAGAAGACAAGGTAGAATGGGATTGTTTGTGCAGATAGAGGAGTTTGCCTTGGTAAGGAGAAAGACTACCTTTTTGAGAGAAACAAGGGTGAAGGAGACATAGTGGCAGAAGGTACCTGAGTGATTTCAAATGAAGAAGAGGGGAAAAGGATACTGAAAAAAGAATTCACTGAATTGTAAAGAGGCAGACTTTCTTGAAAACAGGGAGTTAGTTTAGACAATAGATAGATCAATTCCCTATTGACTCTGTGAAAAACTTGCAGATTTGGAAGAATGATGAGCTTGATGATTTTAGAAAAATATGAGTATGAGTAGACTTGCATGAAATAATGAAGAGTGAAAAATGAGCAGAACCAGAGAATATTGTATACAGTATTGTATTTAAAATAACTTTGAGTGAGTGATTAAGTCATTTTGACTATTACAAATATCCAAATTAGCTACAAGGGGCATATGAAGGAAGACACTATCTGCATTCAGAGAAAGAACAGATAATAGTTGTATGTATAGAGTGATTTTACATGTATATGCAAACATGTGAATATACATATTTGTGTATAATGGTAACCATCTCTAGAACTGGGGGAGAGAGGAGAGAAAAAGGAAAAAAAATTGATAACTTTATTATATATTTAAAAGCAATAGCAAGTTGCATGTAATAGATTTGTAGTTTCATATATAATCATGTTTTTAAAAATTATGCTATATTATGGAAATGCTTGCTTTATTCCATAAATTAAAAATATGTAAATAAAAATTTAAAAAAGAATTCTAAAGGACCTTGGTGGCCATATAGTCATGAATTCACTCTTCAGAATATCTGAGAAGGGATCATCCTTTGCTGAAAGAATTGAAACTTACTACAATCCATGACCTCCAATTTCGCTTTTGAATAGTTCTAATTGTTAGATTCCACTCCCCCCCATCCCTTACAACGAACCTAATTTGTCTCTTTACAATTAACACCCATTGCTCTTAATTCTGTCCTCTAGGTTAAGTAGAACAATTTTAATTCCTTTCCCTCTTGACAGCGAATACTGCAAATATTTGGAGACAGTTATCATGATCCTAAATTCTCTCTTCTCCAAGTTAAACATATTCCTGTCCTTTAATTGATCCTCATATGACATAAACTTAATTTTTACCATTCTGGCTGCCTTTCAAATCATATCTGAGAGGCAATTGATTTCATTGCAAAATATGCTGTATCTGAATATAGAAGATACTGGGTTCAAGTCCTAATGAGACCACTTACTGTATGATCTTGCACAAGGTACTTAACCACTCTGAGCTTCACTATACTGATCCATAGAATGAGAAGATTGGATTCAATGGCTTGTAACACCCCTCCCATATAGTCCCATGATCCTTAATTTCTTTATCCGTAAAATGGAACAATTATCAGGACAGAAGTTTATTCTTGGACAACTGATTTCCCTCTTTTACTTTTTCCCTTCCATTCTAACTTCTTTCATTCCCAGCAAATCAATCAGGATTACTCTGCAGGATCATTGTAAATAGAAGAAATTATAGAGAAGTTTGCTGCTATTTTGAGGAATGTACATGTTCATATTTTTCAAAACACCTTCTTATGCATAACTTTATTTCAACTTCACAGTAATCCCTAAAGCATGATTGTCCCCATTATACAGATAAATAAACTGAAGCAAGAAAAGTTGGATAACTTGTTTAACATCCTGCCATTAATTACTGAAACTAGCAGAGGAACTCCTGTGTGTAATATATGGTGCCTTATTGGGACAGGATTAACATGTATGAGTTCATTTTCACTTAGGTCTCCTTTCTGGCCTGGTAAAGGTGGAAAAACTCTAACAATATGCAGGCCAGAGTCAAGATAACTCAATTGTTTACTGTTGATATAAACTTTCAAATAACATTATGTTTTATTTTTTGCTGTGGCCTATCAAGGAGGTGGGGGCAGGAGAAGGCTAGGATGGTTTCTCAGCTTCGTATAAGCAAAGCTGTTTAAAGGAACAATACCCCAGGCATGGGCAACCCATTCCCAGGTTTTATCACTGTGGAGAATCAGGAGCAGCAGGGAAAATGGACCCATACTTCTGCATCACCAGGATTAGGCCCACATCCTGTATTTGTAAGGGTTTCCTGGTAGTTCGTGGTGCCCGTCTCCCTTCACAACTTCTGGGTTGGCTGGGTCTGTGCTGACTGGTACAGAGTCAGACAGGGTGTGTAGTCAAGGAGGTTTAATCCTTAATCAACCTCTCCCTGTCCCTGGACTTTGTATCCTTGGGGAAGCAGATGTATTTGGGGTCCTGTCCTTTCATTCCCTTCAGCCAAAAGAATCTTGGCTCAGGAGTAAAGAAACCCATATCACACCTCTGCTTTCCTACCAACTAGTTGTATGAACACGGGCAATATTCCCTCTCTAAGATCTCAGTTTCCTCCTTTGTAAAGACTTAAAATAAAATGGACTCTAAGATCTCGGATAATCCTAAAATTCAGTGATTCTATGATCTGGGTATTTTTGGTGCCCTTCCCCCAAAACATATTTCAATTTAGACAAATCACTTTTCTTCTTTGGGACTTGTTTCCCTTTCTCTAAAAGAAGAGGGTTGAATGAGATGACTTCTAATTCCCCTTCTCCTTTTTAGTTCTAATATTTATGACCCTCGGTTTGAATAATGGTCTCATTTATTTCCTTTCCTGTTTATGCGGGAAGAGAGCCCTTTAATCTGTTAAGCCCTCTCTTTTGGACCATGGCTCCTTAATCTGAATGTCTAAACACTGTTAAATTCTATACCTCTTTAGGGTGGATATCTTTCCTAGAATGGGGCAAGGGGAATGCTTCATGACCCCTATGGATTCTAGACATTGTTAGGTCACAAGATTATTTATTTGAATTCGGGTTGCTGTTGTTGGTGATGAGAATATGGTGGTGGTGATGATGAAGGTGAATCATCATTCAATTGTGATGATGATAATGGCAATTATTTTCCAAGTAAGAGGAAGCTAGGTAGTACAATACATAGATTTCTAGACCTGGAGTCAGGAAGACTCAGCCTCAGACACTTACTTGTATGATCCTGGATAAATCACTTAATCTCTGTTTGCTTCAGTTTCCTTATTTATAAAATAAAAATGATAATAGCATCTAACTTCTAGCATTGTTGCGAGGCTCAAATTAGAAAGTAATTATAAAGCATTTAGCACAGTGTCTGGCACATAGTAAATGTAAATGTCAGTTATTAAAGTATAATGTTAGTTATTATTATTATCTCACTTAATTTCCTCATCTATAAAATGAGGATAAGAATGGCACTTACCTCCAAGGAATAAAGCGAGGATAGAATGAGTTAATATTTGTAAAGGTATTTATTTTCTGGCCTGAGAGGATAAAGTACCATAGAGATATAGGGTAGTCTCATACACATAAGAGATGAGAAGTCCAAAACTGAATCTAAGTGTCATTTGCCTAGGTCACACAGCTGGTAAAAACTAGGATTTGAATTCAGATCTGTGAATTTTAAGTCTAATACTCTTTGAACAAATAAACATATATATTACATGTTATGTAATATATAATACTACATATACACCTTATTATAATATGTAAATATAATTATTTGAACAAATAAAAATTTGAAACAAATAAAAAATTTGAACAAATAAAATCAATCTATGCTGAGATCACTTCATCATTCCCCAAATATGTTTTTAATCGCATCCTGTTATAGATAGTGTAGTTGATAAAAATATTTATTATATAAGGTCCCTGTCCTCAGGGACCTCAAGGTTTAGGACGGAAGAAAAGCAACTTATACAAAGGGATAAACTCAAAATATTAGACATACCTGAAAGAGACAGATGACAAATGCCATAAAGTTGAGATGATGAAGTCAACTGGATAAAGTGTCATGGAGGAAATGATGGGATTTAAATTAATTCTTGAAAGTTAGAGGGGCATTGGGAACAGTGTTAAAAATGCAAAGAAATATGTGTCAGGTACATAGAGGGAGTAGTAAGGAATCTAATGTGGCTAGAGGGAAGTATGAATATTGGGAAACAGAGATAAGATTGTAGAGGCTAGTAAGTTACCTTCTCTTCTTTCCTCTCCCTACCCTAGGGTAGAAGTTATTGGATAAGCCTACAGTTTCAGCAGAAAGATAAAATCTACATGACAAACAACTAAATAAATTTATTTTAAAAAATTGTTCTTTTAAAAAATGATGATTTTGTTTTATATAAAATATATATGTGCATATATATAACTATCTATATCATCTATATTTCTCAACATATTCTTGCCAACACCACTCTCACTCAGAGAGTTATCCCTTATAACAAAGAATTAAAAAAGAGGAAAAAATCCAGTTCAGTAAAGCTAACCAATATATTGAAAAAGTGTGGCCATAGTTTCTGGACAGGAAGAAGCCTGAGGAAAGCACCTTCTTCTATCTGTTCTAGGGCACAAAGCTTAGTCATAATTTCATAGCAATAGTTTTGATAGCTTTGTTGTTGTTCTTTCCATTTATATTTATATATATATGGTCATCGTGCATATTGTTTTCCTGGTCCTGTTAATTTCACTTTGTAATAGTTCATATAAAATTTCCCATGCTCCTCTGTATTCATCCTATTCATTATTTCTCACAACACAATATGCTATCACACTCATGGGCCAAAATTTGGCTAATGAACAATTTCAATTCTAGGACAATACATTCTACTGGGAAGATAAAATATTTAAACATTAATATATAATTGGAGAAGGAAAAGAATGAAATATCCCATAAAAAAGAATGAAGAGAGGTGAAGAAGAATGAGAACTGAAAAAACACCACCAAATTATTTGCTACTGTTGTGATCATCAATAAATCATAGTGTCACAGAATTAGAGGAGGAAGGGGTCTCATTTTACAGAGCAAGAAATGGAGGCCTGGGGAGATTTAAATGACTTATTCAAGATTCCATAAGAGTAAGAGGCAGGATTTGAATCTGCTTCCTCTAATTCCAGAGTCAAAGGCTCTTTCTGCTATATTATACTTACTTATCCCTGACCCTCCATTTTCTCTTTAGTGAAATGAGAGAATGATTTAGATCAGAGATTTTTAATCATCTTTTTTTGTGCGATCAGATGAAGACTAAAGGCCCCTTTTCAGAATGATACTTTACAATGCATAAAGTAAAATACATTGTATTATTAACCAATTATATTGGAATAAAGAAATATATTTTTCCCATGCAAGTTCATGGCTCCTCTGAAATTTACCCTGAGGTTAAGCATATCTAGAAGAGAAAGTTTCTCAGTTTCCTTCCAGATCTAAATCCTATACATCCCCTTTCCTCTTTTGCAAAATGAAGGGAGAGGGTTTGAACTAATTGATCTTTTTGGTCCCTTCTAGCCCTAACAGTTTGCCATAATGTTTTGTGATATATGTTCTGTTGGGTAAACTTAGAGCCAGTTGACTGGTCCAAGGCTCCAGGAAGCTATGAAGAGCAGCCTCCAGCTACTTTTGCCTTTGTGATCTAGGCAGACCTGGCACTGCCTTGTCTCCAGACCAGCACCTGGGCAGGAAGTGAAGTCTCACCACTGGGGTAACTTGGGTGGTTTCTAGCAATTCACCTTATTGTTCTCATGTGTGCATTTATGACACATAGTAATTGGGCAACTATCTGAAATGGAGGGAAGGAGAGAAGAGATTGTGTATTAAAGAGGTTGGAGAGGATTGCAGTTCTCAGGGTTTTTTCCATTTGCTTTTCCAGGAGTTAATACCCAACCTGATGACATGGCCCAGGGGGAAGGGCAGCACAGCCACCTAGGCAGGCTTCAAACTTGACATTTCAGTCAATATTTATTGGCTTCTTGCTGTATGCTCCACCCTGTGCTTGCTGCTGTAGAGGAGAGTGAAGGAGGGGATGTGATCCTTTTTTATTTTTTAATAGCTTTTTATTTACAAGATATATGCATAGGTAATTTTTCGGCATTGACAATTGAAAAACCTTTTGTTCCAATTTTTCCCCTCCTTCCCCCCACCCCCTCCCTCAGATGACAGGTAGACCAATACATGTTAAATATGTTAAAGAATCTATTAGATACAATATATGTATATATATCCATACAGTTATTTTGTTGCATAAGAAGAATCAGACTTTGAAATAATGTACAATTAACCTGTGAAGGAAATAAAAAATGCAAGTGGACAAAAACAGAGGGATTGGAAATGCTGTGTAGTGGTTCACACTCATTTTCCAGAATTCTTTTGCTGGGTATAGCTGGTTCTATTCATTATTGAACAAATGGAACTGATTTGGTTCATCTCATTGTTGAAGAAGGCCATGTCCATCAGAATTGATCCTCATATAGTATTGTTGTTGAAGTATATGATGATCTCCTGGTCCTGCTCTTTTCACTCAGCATCAGTTCATGTAAGTTTCTCCAGGCCTTTCTGAAATCATCCTGTTGGTCATTTCTTATAGAACAATAATATTCCATAACATTCATATGCCACAATTTATTCAGCCATTCTCCAATTGATGGGCATCTACTCAGTTTCCAGTTTCCGGCCACTACAAAGAGGGCTGCCACAAACATTTTGGCACATACAGGTCCCTTTCCCTTCTTTAGTATCTCTTTGGGGTATAAGCCCAGTAGAAACACTGCTGGATCAAAGGGTATGCACAGTTTGATAACTTTTTGAGAATAGTTCCAAATTGCTCTCCAGAATGGCTGGATGTGTTCACAATTCCACCAACAATGTATCAATGTCCCAGTTTTCCTACATCCCCTCCAACATTCACCATTATCTTTTTCTGTCATCCTAGCCAATCTGAAATGTGTGTAGTGGTATCTCAGAGTTGTCTTAATTTGCATTTCTCTGATCAATAGTGATTCAGAGCACTTTTTCATTTGACTAGAAATAGTTTCAATTTCTTCATCTGAAAATTGTCTGTCATATCCTTTGACCATTTATCAGTTGGAGAATGGCTTGATTTCATATAAGTTAGAGTCACTTATCTATATGTTTTGGAAATGAGGCCTTTGTCAGAACCTTTGACTGTAAAAATGTTTTCCCAGTTTATTATTTCCCTTCTAATCTTCTCTTCATTGTTTTGTTTGTATAAAAGCTTTTCAGTTTGATATAATAAAATTTTTCTATTTTATGATCAGTAATAACCTCTAGTTATTCTTTGGTCACAAATTCCTTCTTCCTCTACAGGTTTGAGAGGTAACCTATGCTATGTTCTCCTAATTTATTTATAATCTCATTCTTTATGCCGAGATCACGAACCCATTTTGGTGGTCCTTTTCTCTGGAGAATTCAGTCTTCTTGAAATGATAATTCACCAAAATTCATTTACCCAAACATTGTTTTAAGAAACTATGACATGGCAAATAGAGAGATGAAAAAAGAGTCAGGAGGGCTCATGGACAAGTTCTTCTGACACACATTGGCTCTGTGACTCTGGGCTGGTCACTTCTCTCACTGTCCCAGGCACAGAGAAGCTGTTGAATAGAGGTAGGAATTTCCTCCTTGGTAGTTTCTCATATCAATGACTTGACAGAGACAGCCTTTAAAAAAAGTGTACAAGATGTTATTCAATGTGTTAGAGATTGTTGTTGTTCAGTCATTTTAACCATGTCTGACACTTTGTAACCTTATGTGGGGGTTTCTTGGTAAAGATACTGTAATGGTTTTCTATTTCTTTCTTCAGCTCATTTTATAGATGAGGAACTGAGGTAACAGGGTGAAGTAATTTCCCTGGGGTTGCAGAGCTAGGAAGAATCTTCTCGAATCTATTTACTAATGTACCATCTTTGTGCCCCTGAATTTGGCTTTGAAGAATAAAAAGTTGATAAAGGGATAGAGAAGTGCTGGGACATCATTTTAATGATAGTGACCACATGAACAAAAATGATAGAAAGGAACATTTTGGTCTGAGTGGGAAAAATGAGGAAACTAACCTTGTCATGTGGGGATGGTGAGGGATTGGCTGGGACTAAACATTATGCTGGGCAGTGAAAAGTCACTTAATAATTGTGAGCAGTCTGGTTTGCTATAGGATCTAGTCTTGCATCTCGATAAGAGGATAAGATAGTGGCTAAGATGCATGGTAATTAGCTCCTTAAAGAAAGATGGAAAGTTGGAGATTGCACTGTGTTAGAGAAAAATTTGGCTTTGGGGTCTGAGGATCAGAATTAAAATTCTGTTTCCGCTACTTGTTAATTAGATGACCTTGAACAAATCATTTAGCCTCAGGTCAAAAAACCTCATCTATGACACGAAACAGATGGATTAAGTGATCTGAAGTCCTGTTCAGCTCATTTGATAAATTCAGAAAGGAGAAAATACTTATCTTTCTAAAAGTTCACATCCCTTCTTGAAGTCTGACTTAGCTTTCTTTTCCCAAGAGGAAATCTGGAGTGGATGTAAAAGAATGAGGTCTTCTCAATCTGGAAAGATGAAAGTGGGGGAGGAGCCGGGATCAGTCTCTAAATTGTGTAAAAAAAGGAAGGCGGGAGCATGGCAGTCTTGATAATTAAATCTAAGGCCATGAGGTTTAGAGATGGGCTGGAAAGTCTTTGCAGTTTGAAGGAGGTAGGGTTAGGACAAAAGAAAAGTCTTTCTGCCCCATTTGTTTATAAAAACCTTCATATGGTGTGCAGTAATAACTTTATAAGAGACTTGGTACCCTGAAAGGAGGCATAGGGCAGAGACTTATGTCTATAAGTATCATTGGAGGCAATAATATCAACTATGACTAAGAACGTATTCATTTCACCCAGCACATACTACATGCAATGCCCTAAACCAGTGGGAGGGACAAAGATGAATGAGTCATGGACTCTACTTACAATCTAGTTGGGAAGTTGACTGACTTATAAGCAGCTTAATTTTTGTTTTTTTATATGTGAGAATGTGAATCTTTATTAGAAATAACTGTTTTGTTTAAAAAAAGTAAGTAGTCAGTTCAACATATTATTTTTTTTAAATTATTTTATTTTTATAGAGTAAAACAATTATTTCCATAACATAGTATAATATAAAAGATTGCACATGAAAATGCAAATTTATTTCCTGTAATAATTCCTTTGAAATATATAATAAAGTTATTATGCACATTTTTCTTTATTTCTCCTTTTTTTCTTATACTCCCTCCAGCCCTAGAGATGGCTACCATTAGACAAAATATATCTATATCTATGTGTAAAATTATTGTATGCATACTTCTATTTATTAATTCTTTCTCTGGATGTAAATAGTGTCTTTCTTCATATGTTCTTTGTAGTTAATTTGGGTATTTATAATAGTCAAAATGCCATTCATTCAAATTCATTCTTAAAACAATATTGCTATTACTGTCTACAATGTTCTCTTGGTTCTGCTCACTTAGCCCTTCATTATTTTGTGCAAGTCTTTCTATGTTTATTTAAGATAATGGAGCTCATTTCATCTCAATCATACATCACAATTTGTTTAGTCATTCTCCAATTGATGGGCATCTCTTCAGTTTCCAGTTCTTTGCCACCACATAGAGAGCTGCAATAAACATTTTTAGAATTTATAAACATTTTAGAATATATGGCTTATTTTTCTGTTTCCCTAAACATTTTTGGAAATGAACCTAGTAGTGATATTGCTGGATCAAAGGGTATAGACAGTCTGATAGCTCTTTGGGTATAATTCCAGATTGTTTTACAAAATGATTGGATTAGTTCGCAAGTCTACCAACAATGAATCAGTGTTCCAATTTTTCTACATCCCCGCCAATATTTTTTATTTTCCCCTTCAATCATTTTAGATAATCTAGTAGTTGTAAAATGATTATCTCAAGTTGTTTAAATGTATGTTTCTCTAATCAATAGTGACTGAGAGCATTTTTTCATATGATAAATTGTTTTGATTTCTTCATTGAAAACTGCTTGATTATATCCTCTGACCATTTATCTATTGGGGAATAACTCATATATTTAAAGATTTGGCAAATTTATTTATATATTTGAGATATGAGACCTTTGTCTGAGACACTGTCAACAAAATGCTTTCCCAAATATTTCCTTTTCTTCTAATCTTAGTCACATTTGTTTTACTTGTACAAAATCTTTTAAATTTAGTATAATTGGAATTGTCTACTCTGTTCTCTATTTCTTGCTTGTTCATAAATTGTTCACTTATCCATAAGCCTGATAAGTAATATGTTCCATGTTTTTCCAATTTTCTTGTAATATCTCTCTTTACATCTAAGTCACATACCCATTTTGACTTTATCTTGATAAATGATGTAATATATTAGTTCATGTCTAATTTCTGTCATACTGCTTTCCAGTATTTTTAATAATTTTGTTTTGTCAAATAATGAATTCTTATCCCTAAATCTAAAATCTTTACATTTGCCAAATATGAGGTTATTATATTTATTTGCTGCTGTTGTAAAATTTCTACTCTCTTTTATTAATCTACCTTTCTATTGCTTAACCAGTATTAGATAATTGCTGCCTTAGGGGATAGTTTAAAATTGGGTACTGCTAAATCTCCTTTCTTTACACTTAAAAAAATTACTTCCTTTGATATTCTTGAATTTTTGTTCTTCAAAATGAATTTTGCTATTATTTTTTTCTAATTAAGTAAAATAGGTTTTTTTTTTGATAATTTACTTATCTCACTAACAAGTAGAATATTACTAGCATCCAAGGAACACACAAAGTGTTATGAGGGTCTGGAGGGAGACAAAATTGAATTTGATTGAGGGATCAGGACAAGCTTCAAGGAAAAGGGAACGACTTTTTGGGCTCAAAATTCTCCTCTATAAAATGAAGAATGTGGTTTCTGACTGAAGATCTCTCCATAAGCTTTAAAAATCTTATTGCGTCTATTTGTAAAGACAACTTGTTCCCAATATTGCTAGGCTTGTGTGGTATATTTGGTGATTCATGAAAATCCAAGAAGTGCCAAGCAACATTGTATGGCAGGGTATTGGAAATAGTGTTAAAAATCTTGAAGTTGAATCCTTATTTGTTTATTTGCCAACTATGTGACATTAAGAAAATCATGTAACTCTCTGGGATCTAGTTTCCTCATCTTTAAAATAAGGAAATTAGACTAGGTGATCTCCCAAGTCCCTTTTAGTTTCTATGAGCATATTTTTTAAAAAGACAAGATGAACAATGTGGCTTAAGTGGGAGCTTTGATGAGGTGACTCCAGAGAGAAGCCAGCAAAATTCTACCTGCAAAAGAATTTTAATCTTTGCTGGACTTATGTACTATGAGATCTTTGGAAAACTACTCTGCCTCTATGACCCTTGATTTCTTTGAGTGCAAAAAAAAAGAGACATTGTCAACTTAGCTGTGACATCAGAAAGGAGAGTGTCCTAAAAGATCATAAGCCCTTCAGTAAATTAATGGCTTACCACCTAGCTCTGTGTCTTTGTCCAAAATTACTTATCCACAAAGCATTGTTCAGTTTTCCACATTTGTCTTGATATCAGTGATTCTGATGACTCCAAGTATCAGTAGCCACAGTATAGAAGGTTGCTGTTTAAATTTTAGGATAATAGCCATTGCTGAATGGGATTTTAGAATTCATCTGGTCTAACGAATTTATTTTACAGATTAAGAAGCTGGGGCCCTGTCTTTCCCAAGTGCTTTGCCCAAATTTATCCCCCCCCTTCCCAAAAGTAGCAGTTAGTATTTGAAATCGGGGATTTGGATGCCAAATCTGGTTTTGTTTCCAGTAATTTTTTATTCTTTCTTTTCTGAAGCCTGATTTCTGCCCTTGTTCTAGGCCCAAGGGGCTGGAGTCCTTTCTAAATCATGGGATTTGGAGCTGGACTACATCTCAGAGATTGTCTAATAATAGAAATCATTCTAATCCAACCCCTTCGTTTTAAAGAGGAAGAAACTGATGCTTAATGAAAGAAAGCAAATGATCCAAGATTGAAATTCCATTGTGTACAATATTTGGTGCCAATTTTTAGAGGGTCACTGGTGAACTGGAACATGTCCAGAGAAGAACGAGCAAATTTGGTGATTGTGCCTTGAAACCATGCCAGTGATCTCCTGCATATTTATGGCTAAGTGGAAAAGGGAAAGAATAAACATTTATATAGCACCTACTATATGCCAGGCACCATGCTAAGTGCTTTTACAAATATTATCTCATTTAATCCTCAAAACAATCCTGTAAAGTAGGTGTTTTTAATATCCTGATTTTATAGTTCAGGAAATTGAGGCACTGAGACCCTGACCTGCCCAGGGTCACATAGCTAGTGTCTGAAGCTAGATTTTAACTTGGACCCAGAGCTTATCTGCTGTGCCTCCAACAGCTTTCTCAGTTAAGTCAAGGCACCCTTTTATTTCTCACCTTTGCTTTATATAAGATGCTTTTCCAGATTAATCATATCATTTGTAGAGAATGACTAGATTTTTTTTTAAGGAAAAAGAAACAAAATGAGACTATAAGCGATACCATTCCCCAAATAGATTTCTACCGAGGGAGTGAGGAACTCACCTTGGCGGATTCATCCTTCTATAGCTCTCAATCTCTGATCCTAGCAGTGACACTAGAATTAGATCTTGTTCAGTGATGGAAAGAAAGCTGAATCTGGATTCAGGCCACTTGGGTTTGAATCCTAACTCTCTCACACCCTAGATAAATCAATTTTCCTTTCTGCTCTTAAGTCCCTGTGCATCTCTTGAATTCTCTGCTCCTCTCAAATCCTGGACCTAAGCTTGATTCTGCCTTCTTTTCTGTCTGTGGTTTTCTCTTTTGCCTTCTGGTTCCTTCTATCTCTTCACTCAACTGCTTTCATTTTTATTAAGCAATTTGTTCTCAAGCCTGCCAAGGGCTTATCAGTTTCAGCATATGTGTTCAGGCAAGCCAGACCCCATGACTTTGAGAAGAAGGAGGGGAAAGGGTTGGTTATTTTTTTTTAAAGAAAGAAGGGGAAAAAAAGAATGAATGAAAATCCCCAGTGAAGGGCAATAGAACCTGGCATTGAATGAAACGTGTCTGGGGCAGCATTTCCTGAGTTGAGAGCAGGGGCCAAGGCTGCCAGGGTCACTCTGTGTGTGTGTGTGTGTGTGTGTAAGGAAGGAGGGAGGAGGTGGATTTCAGGGTGAGATGGAAGGCCAGGGCTGGGGTGTGACAATTCTGTCTTTCCCAAGGCTTAACTATTTAGGGAAATTACCATTCCTTTTCCCTTCTCCTCTTTTAAGTTTGGAACTAGAAAGGATCTCAGGAAAACTAGTCAGGTTGCTTCATTTACAGATGAGAAAAATGAAATTCAGGGAGGCTGTGTCTTCCCCACAGCCACAAAAATATTAAGGATAGGAAGTGGGTCCTGAGACTCCATAGCTAATATATTGTCCATGGTTTCATGTCTAGTCTATATACATTAATTCATGTGCTATTTTATAGGTAAAATCATAGAACATCAGAGATGAAAGAGGTCTTAAAAGTCATTTGGTCTGCAACATATTTAACATATATAGGACTGCTTGCCATCTTGGGGTGGGAGAGTGGAGGGAGGGAGAGGAAAAAACAAAACATAAGCGAGTGCAAGGGATAATGTTGTAAAAAATTACCCTGGCATGGATTCTGTCAATACAAAGTTATTATTAAATAAAATAAAATTAAAAAAAAGGAAAACCTAAAAAAAAAGTCATTTGGTCTAATTCCCTTAATATTTATATGAATGTAGTAGGGCTTTTGGAGAGAGACTGAGCGCTGGCAGTGGAGGATAATGCATTCAGAGGCTATTTTTTGCTTTGATTAGGTCTTGTGCTTTCCTGTCTTACTCTTTGCCTGTATCTGAACTAATGTCTCCCACTCTTTTCCTGCTAAATTTCTATGTATCCTCTAAAGCTCAAATTAAATTCCACCTTCTTCATGTGTCTTTCCATGATTCTCTCCTGCTTGAAGTGACTATCTTCCTCAGATTTTCTTCATGCAATACTTTGTTCCATATCCCAAGAAGGCATTTGCCATATATTACTTTGTATTAGAGTTATCTATGCATGTATTATACAGATTATAAGCTCATTGAGGCATAAAAATGTTTTATTAAAATCTTGCTAGTTCCCCAGAGTTTAGCTCATTGCTTGGTACACATTAAATGCTTACTTCACATTTGTTGATCAATTGTTCAATGTTCATATTTTCTAAGGAAAACTGGACTAGCTCCTCTTTCCTCCCTTCCCTCCTAACTTCCTAGGAAGTGTCCCCTTCCCAGACACTAAGTTCTTAGGGCAAGGAGGAAGAGCTCTTTCTCTGGTCTCTCACCCCCACCTAGATAGAACATTTCTTTATGACTGGCATGGAAATGGAAAATAATCAACTAATCAAACTGCTTAATTCATTTGGGTCTCTTATTGGTAAAATTAATCTTATTTTTAGGTGGCATATTTAGTACAATTTACAGTATGCTATAAAGAACCTTGTCTCAAATGTCCCTCTTAACCAATACTTGAAATTCTATCATTCATTTAATTAAGGGTAAATATTGACCTTTTCACATACACTTTTATCCTGATGTATGTGTTCTTGAAGTCACGAGACTTGAATTATGGTCTCAGATGTGCCAGTTATTTGCTGTATGACCTTGGATGAACCAGTTAACTCAGTTTCTCTTTCTGTAAAATGAAGAAAAATGAGTTAGGTGATCTCCAAGATCTCTTCCAGCTCTAATGTTCTCTGATTTTGCAAATTCATGATTGGGAAGTATCGGTCCTGACCCACATGAGGGAGATTCATGGGGAACTAAGAACTAGGAAGCAGCTTCTTTGATGATAACCTGGACTTTGTGCTTGGCCCGGGTGTGCGAGCTGTGGTGAGTTCTGAGACTGTAGCCTGAGACTGGTGTTCTTCTATAAGGTAGCCCTTCCCTTTACTTCCATAACCCTGCCCATTCTCCTTCTTGGCCCTTGCCCCTACCTAGCAGCAGAGTCCTGAGGACAAGCCAGCTCCCTTCTCTGGGCTGTATTAGTGAGTGAAATGTCTTGGGACAGAGGCAGCTCCAGTGGGCTTTTATCAGTAGAAGAGAACGGGCAAAGATAAGCCTTCAAAGAAAACACGCTTTAAATACACCTTTAAAAGCCTTCAAAATGTAGTTTCATAAATGTTTGTGTTACTTGATTGATAGATAACACAGAGGAGTATTGCTGAACTATAGTCCAACTCAAGACACCCAAACGGCATTGTATCCCTATCAGGAAAATGGATTACTTATTAATATGGACTGGGGACCAGAGGGTGGTTTTTGTCACCTTTATGACTAATCTTGGCTATACAGCTTTGACCTCAGGGACTCCTCCCCACACCTTCTCTTGAAACGCCACCCTCTTTCCTAAGATTCCCAGGCTTTGGGGACCAGAGAAGCAATATGATTTCCCTATTTTTAAATGAGTTCTAATTCTTCCCAAGAAATCTCTAGCCACAATAACCTCTTTCAAATAAATCCAACTGAAAATCAAGCCCAATTTAATCTATCTGAAATGGGTCAGTCCTCTCAAAGATACAGATTTCCTACTCCAGGGATCACATAATTTTAGAATGAGAAGGGACTAGAAAGTCCAGCTAGTCTGATCTTTCCTTGAGTAAGAACACCTTTATAATATTTGCAGACAATCTTCACTTGAAAATCTCCAGTGTTGAAGATTTGTTTTGAGATAGCTCATTGGGTAGCCCTGATCATTAACTTGTTAGGTACTCCCTTACTATGAACTGAAATCTATAGGACTTCTACCCATTTCTCCCAATTCTGCCCTTTGAAACCAGGAAGAATTCTACAACGGCTATTTTTCAAGTATTTGAAGACAGTTATTCAGTATCTATTTCTTTTCAGCATCCCCAGGTCTATCAAACCTTCCCATGTCATTGTTCTGGCATGGTGGAAAATGCTCTGGATTGGACATCAGGGAAAGTAGGTTCAGTCCCTGGTTCTGCTACATCAGAATTGTGTGACTTTGATTAATGCTCATCTCTCTAGATTTTGGCTTCCTAAGCTATTGGACTAGACAATTTTTAAGGTCCCTCATAACTCCAAGTCTATGATCTTCAATCTTCTTTACTGGTTGCTTTTCTCTGAACTCACTACCAGTTTGTTATAATTTAAAAAATGTAGTGCATGGAATAAAATACAGTGCACCAGATAGAGTCTGATCAGGAGGGTACAGAGGCATTATCATCATTTCCCTGATTCTGGACATATACTTCCATTGATGAAGCTCAAGCAAGATCATGTTAGAGTTTTTTATTTTTTTGTCTTGTCCCTAGATTCCCTCCTTCTTTTACTAACCGTTGTCCAATCATGCTTTCCCCATTAGGTGAGGCATTTAACATTTAAAGGTAATTTTGAATCAAAATGTAGTAATTTATTATTTGCACCATGAAAGGATTCTTGACTTTCCAAAAGAAAAAGCTTCATTGTAGAGTTCTTCAATTCAATTAGATTCAATAAGCATTATAGCAAATCACCTACTTCTGCCAGATACTATCTTAGGCACTGGGGTTACAAAGATAAAAGGGAAACAGACCCTGTCCTCAAGGAGCTTACGTTCTGCCTGGTGGGGAATAATAAGTTTACAGATAATTTAAGTCCAAGAAAAATACAAAGTAATTTTGTGGAAGGAAGCCCAAAACAACTAGGTCAGACTCAGGAAAGGCCCATTTAGTGGAAGGTACTTGGGCTGTGTTAAAAGGAGGTAGGGGTTCCCAGAGGCAGAGGTTAGGAGAAATAGTATTCCATACCCGGGGAGAGTTTGTAAAAGGCATAGTTATGTATCACAGGGAACATAATAAAGTTGTTATGAGAGTAGAATCAACAGCTCTTAAGATGACAGGAAAAAATAATGATGAATGTTGGAGGGAATGCAGGAAAACTGGGACACTGATGCATTGTTGGTGGAGTTGTGAACGAATCCAACCATTCTGGAGAGCAATCTGGAATTTTGCCCAAAAAATTATCAAGCTGTGCATACCCTTTGATCCAGCAGTGTTTCTACTGGGCTTATACCCCAAAGAGATACTAAAGAAGGGAAAGGGACCTGTATGTGCCAAAATGTTTGTGGCAGCCCTGTTTGTAGTGGCTAGAAACTGGAAAATGAATGGATGCCCATCAATTGGAGAATGGTTGAGTAAATTGTGGTATATGAATGTTATGGAATATTATTGTTCTGTAAGAAATGACCAGCAGGATGAATACAGAGAGGACTGGCGAGACTTACATGAACTGATGCTAAGTGAAATGAGCAGAACCAGGAGATTATTATATATCTCAACAATGATACTATATGAGGATGTATTCTGATGGAAGTGGATCCCTTGGACAAAGAGACCTAACTCAGTTTCAATTGATCAATGATGGACGGAAGCAACTACACCCAAAGAAAGAACACTGGGAAATGAATATAAACTGCTTGCATTTTTGTTTTTCTTTCCGGGTTATTTATACCTTCTGAATCCAATTCTCCCTGTGCAATAAGAGAACTGTTTGGTTCTGCACACATATATTGTATCTAGGATATACTGTAACCTATTTAACATGTATAGGACTGCTTGCCATCTGGGGGAGGGGGTGGAGGGAGGGAGGGAGAAAATCGGAACAGAAGTGAGTGTAAGGGATAATATTGTAAAAAATTACCCTGGCATGGGTTCTGTCAATAAAAAAGTTATTAAAAAAATAAAATAAAGAATCAACAGCTCTTGGGAACCGATTGACTATGGGGTGAAAGAAGAGAGAGAGAGAGAGAGAGAGAGAGAGAGACAGACAGACAGACAGAGAGACAGACAGAGAGAGAGACAGAGACAGAGACAGAGAGAGAGAGAGAGAGAGAAAGTGCTGTTGAGGATGAGTGTAAACAATTTATGGGAAAAGCTTTGAAAAATATAAAATGCTTCACAAGTGTATGATATTAAAAGAAAAGCAGATGGAACATGAAAAAAGCACTGAACTTGAAGAGTCCTTTTCTCTTGCTTGGTCTCAGTTTCTACATCTGTGAGTATAATTAGAGAGTTGGACTCGGTGGTCTCCAAGTGTCATATTTCAAGCAAGAAGGTTGACAGGTGCCAGCAGTTATGTGTGCACAAGGGGCTGGGAAAATTGGGTGGGGACTCAATGAGATCCAAATGAGTGTCAAATGAAAGGGCCTGCAGGGCACGTGGGTTGCCATAGTTTCTTTGGAGTGCCTGAATCCAAATGCCTGAGATGGAAGTGGGAGACTGGTTGCAGGAGCAGTGACTCAGAAAGGGGGATTAAGAACAGATTAGGAGATAAAATGGAAGGAATGCTGGGATCTGACTTTGATTCCGTCCTTTCCCCCAAGTTTCATCCTTTTATGGTGGATTCAGGCATTCTCTGATGCTTCCCTGCCCTGATTTGTCGATGTGGTAACTGACTGGGTCTGCCATTGCTCCTCCTGCCAGACCTGGAACTTTTAACATATACTGGCTGTGTGATTTTTCAGGAAGACCAAAGCTCAGATAGTAATGCTCTTCCAGCTCCAGTGTTTTCTGATTCAAAGGAGCAGTCTTTCTTAGGGCCATTTAGACAAGGGACAGCTTGATGGCACAGTGCTGTACCAAGATCTAAGTTCAATTCTGCCTTAGACACTTACTAGCTGTATGACCCTGGGCATATCATTTAACCTCTGTCTGCCTAAGTTTTTAACTTAAATGGGAATAATGATAGTACTACCTCTCAGACTAGTTGTAAGGATCAGAGAAAATAATTGTAAAGCACTTAACACAGCATCTAGCACACAGTAGATGCTTAATAAATGTTTGTTCCTTTTTTTTTTTTTAGAATAGATTTCCATACAGCTTTTCCAGAAATCTATGTACTTCAGAAGCCAAAGCCCAATTGCCTATTACCTTTAGGGCAGAATGTTTGGCTCAGGTTTATGTGATTATAAATCTTTTTTCCCTCAGCCTACAGAGAGCCACAAAGTGGGTAATTCATGCATAGATAATAGACTACAAGTTATATATCAGTCAACAATGTGACATGGAAGCTAAAAAACTACCAAGATTTTAGCTTATATTAAGAGAAGGATAGTGTTCAGAAAGAGGGAAAATCTGGCTTTGATGTTTTCTGTCCTGGTCAGACCAAATCAGGAATATCATGATCAGTTCTGGGACCACATTTTAAGAAGGTCACTGACCAGTTGGAACAGGATGAAGAAGATAGAGTGCCCAAAACCAATCCAGATAAGCATCAGTTAAAGGAAATAGGGATGTTTAACTTGGAGATGAAAAGACTTGAATATTTGAATTTGAATACTTTCAAATATTTGAAGGGATAGACTACATAGTATAGTAGAGCAAACTGGCCTTAAAACTAGCTCAGCAAGGAAAGAGGGAAGGAGAGAGGGAAGGAAGAAAGGAAGAGAAAAGAAGAAAGAAAGGAAGGAGGGAAGAGAAGGATAAAAAGATGGAAGGAAACCCTGAGTTCAAGTTCTCCCTCAGATACATACTGGTTGTAAGAACTTGGAAAAGTTAACCTTTTGGTACTCTAAGTAGCTCTCTAAGACTATAAATTTCTTTCTTTCTTTCTTTTTTTAAATTTTAATAGCCTTTTATTTACAGGTTATATGTATGGGTAACTTTACAGCATTGACAATTGCCAAACCTCTTGTTCCAATTTTTCCCCTCCTTCCCTCCACCTCCTCCCCCAGATGGCAGGATGACCAGTAGATGTTAAATATATTAAAATATTAATTAGATACACAATAAGTATACATGTAAGATTATAAATTTCAGAGAAAGTGCTAACTTGCATTTTTTTTTCTGTTTTTCCTTTATTGCGGTTTCCCTCTTTTGTTTTGATTCTTCTTTCACAACATGACAAATGTGGAAATGTATTTAATATGATTGTACATGTATAATCTAAAAAAAAAAAAGAAAAAAATTTAGAAGGAAACAAAAAAACAAAAAGCATGGCTTTGACAGGATCCTAGGAGAAAAAGTCAAATGGACATAGATCAAGTGACTGAGGTGTCAGCTCTGCTAACCCAATGCTCTGAAAATGGATTATTTAGAAATTAAGTGTAATGAATAATGACAGGGTACCTCATCTTATTACAATTTAAATATGTTCGAATAGTCAAAATTCACAAAAGTAAATATATTTAAAAGTATTTTAAATAATCAAGCTTTAAATAATAAAAAAATAAAAATTTAATTTAATTTATTAATTAAATAAAAAATAAAAAAAAAAAAGAAATTTAAATCGTAAGTCTGGTCATTAAAATTTAAAACCCAAGACTTTTGAGATATTCTATCTCTCTTTACCCCTTTACAGACAATCTCCTTGAAGGAGTTGTCTATATTATATATAGTTTATACTGTCTATACTTCCACTTCCTTTCCTTACATTTCTATCTAAATCTTTTTGCAAATTGGCTTCCATCCTCATTCCACCCAAAGTGCTCTCACCAAAGTTACCTTCTTTTTTTTCCTGAGGCAATTTGGGTTAAGTGACTTGCCCAGGCTTACACAGCTAGAAAGTGTTAAGTGTCTGAGGTCAAATTTGAACTCAGGTCCTCCTGATTCAGGGTGGTGCTCTATCCACTGCACCACCTAGCTGCCCCTGATTTCTTAATTGTTAAAACTATTGATTTTTTCTCAATCTTGATTATTTCTGACCTCTCTGCAGCCCTGACACTATTGATCATCTTCTTGGTATTTCTTCTTTTTGGGTTTTGATGACACTGTTCTCTTGCTTTCCTCCTACCTGTCTGAACACTCTTTCTCATTCTCCTTTGCTAGATTTTCACCATATTAAGCTCCCTAACTGTATGTGTTTCCCCAGATTCTGGTCCCTCTTCGCCTTTCTTTTTATGCTGTTTCACTTACTGATCTCATTAGATTGATTGTTATGGTATATCTAGAAAACTGAACCACTTTTTCTGATGAATTCTTTTTCATTTGGCTCTATCCCAAGGTATACAGAGGCCCCAAGTTAATCCAGAAAAAGATTTGTGCAATGAATATCAATGGGTCCCAGACCCTACAACTTCAGCAGCAGTCCATTTTCCTTGGAAAGCAAGAACAAGGACATTATTCTCTCCTCCAGAAACAATGTTACTTTATTTTTCTGAAGGAAATCTCCAAAGGGTGAGGGAGGAAAGATAACTGATGTAGATAGTTTCTATCTTTGCCCCATATATCCACCCCTCCTCTTTTTTGTCAAGGTTAAAACAACATAAGATTATAGAGTAAAAGGAAATTTTAGAAATCATTTGGTTCAGCATTTTACAGATGAGTATGCAAAGAACTGGGGGAAGTGACTTGTCCAGGTCACACAGTCATTAAGTAGCTGAGCCTGATTCAAGATTAAATGCTCTTTGTATCACGCCAAAGAGCCAGACTGGTGTTAATATAGACTCCTCATTTATTTACTTTGCCTTTTCTTGGTGAACTGAGTATTTAGTACAAGCTGTACTGATTCATAGGAAATAATATATGAAAAGCACTTCGCAAACCTTACGGTGCTATATAAATGCTAGCTATCATCACCATCATTATCATTGCTATTGTCATTATAATCATCGGCAGTCTCCTTTCAGATGGCTCAGTTCCTCATTCAATCCTAAATCCAGGTAGAACATTTCTTAGAAATGATTAATAGATCAGAACTATGGCACTTTCAGTCCCCGATCCTGTCCCTGACAAGGATGTTGAGGACATTTTGTGAGGCACTGGTCAGTCATTCTTCAGTGTATTACCTGAAGGGGAAGTAAACTTCCCAAATGTCTTTATTTTTCTTCATTAATAAATCTGTCATTGAAACCCTGCTCCAGCATGTCACTATTGGCAGTTCCATACATCCTCTTGGTTGCTAAGCTGGAGAGTGTCCTGAGGAGGCAGATAAACAAGCTATTGATGGGTCCTGACTCCAGGACATATGATGATTGATTGAAAAAATTGGAAATGTTTAGCCTAGAGTAGAGAAAGTTCAAGAGGGAAATACCTTCCTTCAAGCATTTGAAAATCTATTATGTGTAAGAGGGATTGATTACTCTTGTTCAGCTTGGCCCTAAAAGTCAGGACTAGGAACTAAATGTAAAAATCATAGAGTCAAATTTAAGGTTTTTATAAGGAAAGACTTTTAACGATTAGAGCTACCCCAAAGTGAAAGGGTTTGTCTCAGGATCTTGTAAGTTCTCCCTTACCTGAGGTTTTCAATAAAAGGTGTATGGTCACTTGTTGGATATATGATAATGGGATGTTGAGGGTGTGTGTCTCCTTGTGGGTATATGGGGCCAAGAAGATGGTCTCTAAGGGCTTTTTCAAATTTGAAATTCCTGAAGTCTGTGGAGTTGTGTAAGCATATAGTTACCCACTATAGGACTTCAATTTATCCCTACTGTGTATTTATTGATTATTTACTTTGTTTTGCTGAATGCTCTAGGGTATACACATATACATGCATAAATATATACATTTAAGTGTATACATATATTTCCACACACACATTCATATAAAGACAGATTTATGTACACACAATACATATAAGTGCATATATTTCCATAATGTACACATGTATATTTTCCATAATATAAATACAAACACATACATGCACATATACATACAAGTGTATATATGTTTCCTTATACATACACACATGCATGCTTCTATAAATACACATAAATATATACAAATATATATAGTATACATGTGCTCATAAACACACCTATATACACATATACAATATACATCTAGTTATATGTACATATATTTTTATTTGTAGTATATTTATATGTACAGTTCCTGTCCTCAAAGATTTTATAATCTAATAGGGGAGATAAGGCAGCTACATCATCAGTCAAATAGTTTTTGTGCCAAGGATTAGATGAGATGGCTTTGAAAATGAATGAATAAACAAACCAATCTAGAAAACACACCAGACTAAATCCTGGTGAGGGAAATAAAAGAAAAAGTTCAACATAAGAGACAGACAGAGAGGTCTATACTAGGGAAGGGGACGTGCTGGCTGGGCCTCCAGTGCAAGAGAAAGGCTATGTACAGATCCGAACAAGGTGGCAGGATGGGAACAGGTACCAAACGGCTTCTTTGTTACCCATTACCCAGTTTCTCTGCATAGATTCAGGGAAGAACGTGGGATTCACTTCAACTAAGGGGTGATATTACAGGGGAAGGAGTAGTTGCAGGCTCCAGGCAGTATGTGGAGAGAATCAGCTCAAAAGCCAGCAGCAGTGGAGTTCAGATTGTTGGAATGAAAGAGGGTCTCAATTTCAGCTTCTAGCACAATCTGAAGATTGGAGAGAAATAATCTGGGCTGGAAACCTAAGTCTGCTGTTTTGTCACTGAACCAGCAGAATTTCCCAGCTGATTGAGTGTGATTGCTATTTACTATAACTCAAAGCCAAACCCAGGTTGGATCTTGCAATTGGGTCAGTGATCAGATTTTGCCTAAATCAAATACTTGGGAACACTGAAA
The DNA here is from genome assembly GCF_016432865.1 of Antechinus flavipes. Lineage (NCBI taxonomy): Eukaryota > Metazoa > Chordata > Mammalia > Dasyuromorphia > Dasyuridae > Antechinus > Antechinus flavipes. The sequence goes on from NC_067399.1 coordinate 252,735,215, forward strand.
GTTTGCAGGTCCCAGACTTGAGCTCCCCATGAGAACAATACAATTTTCAATAGCAAGAAAGCAGCAAGAAAGAAGGGAATAAGCTTTTCTATATTTTCTAAATATTTCTAAATTTCTAAATATTATCTCCTTTGATCCTCATAACAATTTTGGGAGATAGGTGTTATTATTATCTTCATTTTATAGTTGAGGAAACTGAGGCAGCCAGTAGTTAAGTACATTTCCAGGGCTATACAGTTTGTAAGAATGTGAGACTGAATTTGAACTCAATTTTTGCCTGACTACAAGTCTAGGAAATTGGAAGAATGAACAAGCAAATGAAAAAAATCTCACCGTAAAAAAGCTTTTATAATGATGGGAATGCTCAAAACACTAATCTAGAAGAAGAGAAAGACACTAAAATATCTTCAGGCAATGTCTCAAGGAAAAATACAACTAGACTCTACAAAAATTCAGATAGAATTCCTAAAATGGATAAATCAAAAGTTTAAAAAAAGAGTTAAAATGTTTTTAATAAATAAAATAAGTTTTAGAGAAAAAAATGAAAAAAATAAAAATTATAGAAGAAAGAATGAATGGTTTGGCACAAGAAATACAAAATTTTGCTCAAGTAGCATACTCCATGAAAATTAAAATGAACCACATAGAATCCAATGATTCCATCAGACCTATATTAATTATTAAATAAGGCATTTAATAATTAATTTTAAATAATGTATTTTTAACAATTATTTATTAAATAGAAATATTAAAATCAAAAGACTAAAAAAAAAGAATAAAATGTAATATTTTTCCAATGCAAAAACAATTGATATAAAACTGATTAAGAAGAAAAGTAATTAAAACTCATTGGATTATCTGAATGCCATAACCAAAAAAGAGACTTGAGATTATATTTCAAGAAATTTTAAAAGAAAGCTGTCCAGATCCCATAGAATCATAGAACAGAATGGAAATAGAAAAAACTTACCAGTTGCCTACTGAAAAAAATTCCCAAATGAAAACTCTTAGGAACTCCTAGTCAAAAAAACAGAGCTTACAGGTTAAAAAAAATACTGCAGGAATTTAGAAAAAAGTAGTAAATATTAAGAAAGTTCCATCAGGGTCACATACAATTCAGCACCTGCCATTATAAAATAACAAAGGAGGTGGGGAGGAGCTGGCAGCTGGATGTCACAATTGTTAAGAGTGCAGGACCTGGAGTCAGGAAGATTCATCTTCCTAAGTTCAAATCTGACCTCAGGTACTTATTAATTGTGTGATACTGGGCAAGGCATTTAAGCCTTTTTGCCTCAGTTTCCCCTTTGATAAAGTGAGACAGAAAAAGATATGGCATATGACTTCAATATCTTTGTCAAGTCATGAAGAGACCCACATGACTGAAACAATTGAATAACAACAATTATGAGGCAAAGGATATAGGCTTATAGACAAGAATAACTAACCTAGCAAAACACGAGTCTTTAATGAGCCAAAAAGGGGGAAAAATGGATCTTTAATAAACTAGAAGTCTTCTAAGTGTTCCTACTGAAAAGATGATAGATATGTAGAAACTTTGAAATTCAAATATAGGAGTAAAGAGAAAATAAAAAGGTAAATATGAATTAATGATGATAAAGGATCAAAGATAAAATGCTTTTATTCTTATGTGAAAAGACACACAGTCTCATCTGAACCCTAGTATTACCTGGGATCATAGAGGGAGTCTAATTATACAAGATTGGAGAGGGATAATCTGTTATCTTTTGATAAACTTAAAAAAAGAATGGAAAGAGGGGAAGAAACATATTATTGGGGGAAGGGAAGAGAAGTTTAGGGAAAAATATATCAACTTATCAAAATGTACAAGTAGACGTGTATCCATTGAATCTCATTCTTATTTGGACTAAACTAGGAAAAAATTCACACACACACACACACACACACACACACAGAGTTGGATACAAAAATTCATTTCTCTCACAGAGAAATAGGAGAAAATAGGAGAAAGAAAGCAGAAGGAATCCAAGAGGGTAGATTAAGGTCCTAAACAGAACAAGTTCTAACTAAGGATGTACAAGATGTTCATAGCTCTTTTTGATGTGACAAAGAATAGGAATATGAGGGGTTATCCATAAATTAGGGAATGGTTTAATAAGTTATTGCATATAAATATGATGAAGTACTATTGTTCTATAAGAAATGATGAAAGGGGTGGTTTCAGAGAAACTTGAGAAGAAATGGATGAGGACATGGGTAATTTTTAAAGCTCTGAAATTAAAAAGAAGTGGAGGTTAGGGGGAAGGGGCCAGATATTAATTGGATAATAGAGTAAGGATCCAAAGCTATCTCAACATACTAGAATGATTCCTGAATTTAATAAATCATAGATCACAAGTCTTTAAAAATTAAAAACGAGTAACCGATAGTGCAATGGGGAAATTTTTGTGGGTATAAGAAGGAAGCAACAAACAACAAAAAAAGTGAACTAACATAAAGGATTTTATGGAAGAAAAGACTGGCACTGTGAGAAGAGAGGGATGAATAGCCAGATGGTATATTGATAATGTAATGGGAAATTGAGGAAGGCTCTTGAATAGACTCTCTGTGGCAACCTGTAGGAGGATATAGATGAAGGTCATATAGGATAGGCAGATATGGATGGATTCTTATCTTTGTTAAAGGGAACATTTACATTGATAATTACAGATACATTTTACATTTGAGATCCTTTATATACTTTCATGGTGTCTTTAGTCAAGGATATCACAATATCCAAGGAATGAAATTGTTGAATCAAAGGAGATGATTCATTTTGTGACTCTTATTATATATTGGAATCAACATTTTTCTACATCCCTATCATTTGATTCCCAAAACAGCACATAGAGCATCTTCTTTCTGGCCTTAGCTAAGAAAAAAAAATCTAGAAATAAAAATATACATTCTAAACAGTAGTAAAAGGTTTATCATGTTTGGGACTGTGAGTTTTCAGGAGCTTTTATTACTGTGAAAATCAATTTATCAGACTTCAGTTTACTGCAAAGGAGTTTTTTTAAAAAAAAATCTAAATTCATTAAATGTTGCTGAGAGTTGATTTCTTAGACCAAAGGCTGAGAGGAGGGACCAGTTCCAGGGGCCTCATGCTGAAATCAATATGTTTAACTGGGATGACTGGCAGACATGGCCTGGAAGTGCCCTCTTCTCTGTCACACCACCTTTTAAAAAGTCTGTATGAAAGAGAACAGCCCAGATTTTTCTAAAGTGTTTATTATTCACCCAGGGATTGAAGGAAGTTATTTTCTTTAACACTTGACCCTTACCACCTAATTTGACTGCTGAGGTTTCCCCCTCTAAGTTTCTTTGTATTTCAACCAATTTGATTCAGCCAAATTTCCCATTTTATAAAAGGAAAAACTTAGGTTTTAATGAATAAATATTTTATCATTATTTATACATAACTACGGGAAAGAAATCCAAATCCACAACCGGGCTTATTGATAAAGTCTGGGTCATATTGGCCCATATGATCTTTTGAGATCCCTTTTCCACTTCGTGATTCATTATTTCCCTGCTTTTTTTTTTTTTTTTTTTTGTTGTTGTTGTTATTTGGGGAAAATCTTCAAGGGAAAGTTTTTCTTTTGTCTTTTCCCAGTGACTCTGCTTTGTTCATTTTTCATGGTCTTTTGGGATTTTGTAGAAGTATAGCTGGTAGCTAAGAAATAGGTTCCATTTCGCGGGATCAATGAGAGGCAGCATGATATCACAGGCAGATTACTAGTTTCCTTTTTATGAGGATCTGAGTTCAAGTCCCACCTGTCTATGTGACCCCTGAGCAAGTTATCTAACTTTTCAGTGTTCTAGGCAGCTCTCGAAGACAAGTAGTTGAAGAGATAAGTGAAAATGAAATCACGGGTTCAGTTTCTATCCTCCTGGACCAAAAGAATTTTCGCTCCCTGGACTTCAACTTAGGACTCTGTCTCTGATGGAGCTACTGAAGGGAACTATGGGAACTGGCCCTATGACATTAACCTCCTGTCTACCGACATCAATGTGACAAATATGTCAAGAGTGTCTACTCTATGTGCCTACCACAGTGTTAGGTTGTGTGGTCTCCCATAAGGGAGCTTATCAAATTTTGCCTTGTGTGATGGATTGTCTCCTGTCTTTTCTGTCCTATTTGACTGTAAGTGTCAAATGTTGATGTTACAGTCTACTAAGTGCTGAAGGAGTTCAGAGGAAGAGTTTATTTCTGGATGGACTCATCAGGGAAGTCTTCCTGGAAGAGGTAGACACCTCTTGCATTCCTTAATAAATAAATTCATTATAAATCAGTCTGCCAGAACTGTATAAACCAGCATGAAAACTAATAAAATTACTTCTAAAAGGTGACCTAGTATAGTGTAAAATTGAACAATTCATTTTAATGCCTATTTATTAAATGCCTTCAAATGCCTATTATGTTCAAGGTACTGTGCCAAATGCTGGGTTTACAAAGATGAAAAGGAAATAATATTTGTCCTCCTGAATTCTACTGGGGGGACAATGGAACATATGCACTGAACAATCAGTATAGATTATATATATATTTTTTATATATATTTTATATATATACATATATATATATATAATGTCAAACAAAATTGTATGTTGAATTTTTAAAAAATGCATCATAGATTTAGAGCTAGAAAGGATCTCACTCCGATTGAACCTAAATTCAGTCCCATCTTTTAGGCACAGAAAGGTTTAATGACTTGCCCATCATCACACATATGGTTTCTGATAGAGTGTTTGAACTCAAGTCTTCCTGAAACAGTGAGTGCTATAGTCACTATTGTTCATTTAACTTCATTTCTAGCTCTGTTCTTTTCCCTTTGTCTAACCAGTCATCCATAATAATAAAGAATAAAAAGAAGAGATTTTAAAAGCAGATCTGCAAAGCTAAATATGACAGCATATACAATATTAAGTTCCCACAGTCCCCCACCTCTGCAAAAAAAGGATGGAAATTTCTTTTTCTTTTCTTGTCTTGGGGACATACCCTGCTCAAATTAGAGGAATGGGTGTAAAGTTGGGGGAATGTCTGGTAGGACTAAAAAGAGGTCTTGCCCTGAAGCTAGGGTCAGATTCCACCTGGTTGTCTTCTACCTGAGAGAGCTGAACATTAACTACCCTCCTCATGGCCCTTTCTGGGAGATGGGCTGACCCCTTCTTTCCCTTTTCCCTGACCTGTCCTTCACTCTGACTTTTGGTTAATTTGGGACTTGGGAAACTCAGAGCTGGGGATAGGGTGGGAAGAAGATCAACAAATGCTCTCTCACAATGGGAGGATTGTTTTGGGATTAACCTTGGGGAGACCTAGGGAGAAGGAACTACCTAGGAAGAAACTGGGACTAACTCTAACCCTGGACATTTTAGCTGCAGCAACTGGTTTTTTGGAGGAATGTTTCATGGTATGTATTCCTTTAGGTGGAGGCTGCCTGTGACCTTTGACAGAATGTTTTCTTAAAACATGTACTGTGTATTAGGCATTGTTCTAGCTATTGTGAACACATAGTAGAAATGCAAAGACCTGGAGCGTGAGATTAAGAGTTGAAATTTTAGAGGTCATTTAGTACAACTTTACTTTTGTAGCAGTGCAAGATGAGACCCAGAGAGAAGAGGTGTTACTCAAATTTAATAGGGAGTAATTATCCCAGGCAGAATTTAGATCTGTCCTGGATCCCCTTCTCACTTCATAGAATGAATCCAGGTAACTTCCAGCCTTTTGTTTTGAATTTAAACTTAATTCATAGAAGCGCTAGCCAATGGTTTCCCCAGTTTTTGAAGAGGAGGGAGGGAAGGAAGAGGGAGAGAGAAAGAGGGAGACAGGGAATAGAAAAAAGAGAGAGAGAGAGAGAGAGAGACAGAGACAGAGATGAGGAAAGAGAGAGAGGTGGAAAAGAGAGAGAGACACAGAATCAGAGAGAGAGAGAGGTAGGAGAGAGAGAGAGGTAGCAGAGAGAGAGAGAGAAAAAGAGAGAGAGAGAGAAGACAGAGAGACACAGAGAAAGAGACAGAGACACACAGAGAGAAACAGAATCAGAGAGAAGAGAGAGAGAGAGAGAGAGAGAGAGAGAGAGAGAGAGAGAGAAGAGAGAGAGAGAGAGAGAGAGAGAGAGAGAGAGAGAGAGAGAGAGAGGAGAGAGAGAGAGAAGGAGAGAGGAGGAGCAGGAGAGGGGAAGATTGAGGGAGAGGGGAGGGAGAGAGAGAGAGAAGCCTGCAACTTCATTTACCCCAAAGAGATAAAAATCAAACAAAAGCTTGCTGGGTGCTTTTTTTGGCTTGTCTTTGAAAAACTGAGGAGTCAGTAGGAAAAGAGAGAGGTACCTTGCTCATGGTACGGAGCCATTCATTCAGCAAGAAATGTGTTTGTGTCCTTGTTGCCAATGGTGGAATGATAAACCCTGGGGGAGGGAAGGGAAAATCTGGAAACATAGGGCTCTGTTACTTCCTCTTCTTCCGATTGTATCCAGAAAAAAACCTGCCTGGATTCCCTAAATTTTCAGCTTTGGAGACAAAATTTCTTTTACTGGGAAGGAAACAAACATGTTTAGAAGTACTTGGTATGTACCAGGCACTGTGCTAAGTATTTTTTTTTAAACAAATGTCTCATTTGATCTTGGAGGGTAGATACTGTTATTATCATCCTAATTTTACAGCTGAGGTAATTGGGGTACACTGAGCTTTAAATTATAATAAATATATAGTACTTGCTATATAGTGCTTGCTATATGCTGGGCACTTTTTCCAGTGCTTTTACAAACATTTCCTTTGATCCTCATGACAATCATGTGAGATTAATGCCATTATTATTCTTATTTTATAGATGAGAACACTGAGCAGAGATTAAATGTGACTTTCCTAAAATCACGCAACTTGTAAGTGTCTGAGACCTGATTTGAATTCAAGTCTTTTTGATTCTAGATACAGTCCTCTTTACTGCACTATACAGTTTGATATTTATGTACAATGAGGATATTACCTCTGAAATTTGCTTGATGGTCCAGAGTAGGGACTTGCTCCATTTGAGTTTAATGTTCTCCCTAGAAGGATCTCCTAACCTTGGGTATTTTAATTTTGAAAGACATTGGGTGATCCAAATGTGCAAATTCTAGACCTTTAAGCTCAGAAATGGCCTCTATTACCTTATTCATCAGAAAATCAAGTAATTAGTTCATCAAGCAGGCACAGTGGGTAGAATACTGGATCTGAAGATAGAAAGGTCTGAGTTCAAATTCAGCCTCAGATACCTACTAATTGTATGTTTTCAGGTAAATTACTTAACCTCTGTCTGCCTCAGTTTCTTCATCTGTAAAATGAGAATAACAACACCTAGCTCCCAAGATTGTTGTAAGGATAAAATTAAACAATATTTATAAAATACTATGTAAATTCTAGTTATTATTATCATTGTTCAAAATCCCACAAACACAAACACACAATAAGCTTGTTGTTCTCTATTGAAAGGTTTGCCTGTTAACTAAAAGGTTGCTAGTCCAACTCTAACTAGGATGGTTTTCCTTGGCAAAATCCTCCAAAGTTGCTTTTTATCCTGAAAGTCAGCGTGTTATATTGGAAAGAGGACTGATTGACTTGATTATCAGGAAGAATTTGGGATTTGAATGCTTCTGCAGATCCATTAATGTGTGACTATGTCAGTTTCTCTGAGCCTATCTTTGCAAAATGGGGACACATTTTGTGGATGGAAGTCTAGCCTAGGAGTCTAGAAGAACTATATTCATGATCTGCCTCTAATTTATACACTGCATGAATTTAAGATTTCCATACTCTATGGACAAAACAATTAACTCAGGCAAGTGTCTAAGTCAAACTTAAAAACTCATAGTTTATCTACAGGTGAACTGATGGACAGTTTCCACTGGGGAATTTCTCTGACTAATAAAATCACAAATTAAATCTTTTCCCCTTCCTTCTTTTTTCCCCTCATTCCCCCACCCCCTTCTACTCTTATCGAGATTAGAATTCTTAGCTATAGGACTATAGCTAGGGACAATATAGTCTATACAGACTATATTGGAAGGATTAAATGAGAAAATATATTTAATATGCTTTACATACTTTTAAAACCCCATACAAATACCATCTATTACTAAATCGTTTTTCTGGGCCTCTGTTTCCTCATCAGCAGAATGAGGTTGGATTAAATAATCGCTAAGTATTGTTCCTGCTCTGGAATTATTAAAGTCTGGGATTTGATAGATGTGAGTGCCCAGTTCTGGTCTATTCAAGAAATGGAGAAGACAGAATCCTTGTTTTGCCCAGCTCATTTCCTGGTTGGAAAGACAAAGTTTGCTTGCATAAAATAATTAGAAAATAATTCAGGGTAGCTAGAACCATGTGTTAAGGGAGTTCAGTATAAACAAATATGTGGCTCAGGAAAAGGAGAGGTCAAGGGGGACCTGGAGAAAAAGTAATCAGCTCTCTTATGGAGAGGATCTGCCTTCTTCATGAGTTCCTTGAAATGTGGAAGCTGTTCTTAGAGGGTTTAGCTTTTTTGAAGAGTTCTGAGCCTGGACTTTGAGTTCAAATCCAGATTTGAGCATTTTCTAGCAGTGTGATCCTGGCCAAGTCATTTAACTTTTGTCTGCGTCAGTTATCTGTAAAATGGGGAAAAAATATTGATACCTATCTCTCAGGTTTGTTGTGAGGATCAAATAAGATAACATTTTAAAAGCAGTTTTGCACAGTGCCTGGCAGTAAACAAATAGTAGGCAACATACAGATGCTCATTCTCTCCCTCCCTCTTTGTTCCTCATATTGCCTTTTCCAAATCCAACCTTACCATTAGAATAATGAAAAATGTACCTTTATCAGAGAAAATGATGACAAAATGTTTATAAATATGGCCCTGTCCACTTAGCATGCCTACCTCCCTTGTGATTTGGTTCATTTCCCTCAATATGGCGCGCTGAACCATTCACCCCATTAATGTGGAAAGTGATTAGTAATTCCCAAACTGATTCTGATCTCCTTCTTATAAAGAACTTTTAGGAGCAGGCACCAATAATTAATCTTCAGCCAAACTCATGTTGGGAAAGGTAAATGCTATTTCTCCCATTTTACAGGTGAATAAGAGGTTAAATAAACAAAGTGGCCTAAAGTCATTTAATAAATAAAAATATGAACTTAGATGAATGCTGAATCTCACCTCCATATGACCCACTCTCCATCTCACTTTGGTCTTTCTTCCTATATGGAATTAATCAATATAGATATATTAAGTAGCTGCCTTGTGTGTCTTTTAGGAGTTTCTCAGTATGTTAGAAAGCCTAAGGGCTCCAGTCTTGATTCTTCCATTAATTAATTATGTGGTCGTCAACAAGTCATTTCTACTCCCTAGATCTAATCTTCTTGATCATCAAATGAGAAAATTGAATTGAATGATTCTTAAGATTCTTTTTATCTCTATATCTAGAGTAATCGTTAAAGTAATTTATCAAGCACCTATGTGCCAGACATTGTGCTAAGTCCTGTGCTAGACAAAATCAAAATACTCCTTGCTCTCAAGGAGCTTATATCTTTTTTTTTTTTTTTGGGGGGGGGTTCCTTATTTTTTAAAATAAAATTTTATTAATACTTTTTGTTTTTAGATTGCCTATTCTTTTCCCAGTATATCTTTCCCTTTCCCTTCACAAAGAACCATCTCATATTATAAATAATATGATAAATTATAAACAATATGATTTTAATAATAATAATATTTTTTAGATAAAAGAGAAGAAGAGGAAAAAAATCAGCAAAATCAAATGATACACCAAAAAAGTCTGAAAACATATGCATATTTTCTTTCTGGTGGACCTCCCACACCTTTCAAATTATTGAGAAGTATCTTCTTAGAACTATTCCTTGGGACCATCATGACAATTCTTTATAGTTCTGCAATATTCATCTTCAATTGTTTTATGGTGATTTTTCCTTTCAGTTAAATTTTTGTAGTCTCTTTGTTTTTTTGTGTCTTCTTACTTCACTCTGAATTAGTTCATGTAAATTTTCTCATACTTCTCTGTGTTTTCATATTCATTATTTCTTATGGCACAGTAATACTCCATTATATTAATGCAACACAATTTGTTTGGCTATTCCCCAATCTACTCTTCCATTATTTTGTTACATGATTTCCTTGGGGAATATGTCTGGAATCTCTGGGTCAAGGGGATGACATTTAAATTATTTTATTTGCATAATTCCGCATTTCTTTCCAAAATGGTTGTACTGACTTGAAGTTCCATTAACAATATCTCCAACATTGACAATATTAAGTTTTTCTAGTTTTTGTCATCTTTGTGAATTTACTGAATATAAGTTATAACAGGGTTTTTGTGATGTACATTTTTCCAGTTGTTAGTGATTTTGGATTATTCTTTCATGTAGTTGTTGTTAGTTTACACTCTTTTGGGGAACTATATGCTCATGTAATTGACCAGTTATCTATTGGGGAATTTCTTTTGTTACATACATACATAGAGGTATATGTATATATATATATAATGTATACATATACACATATATGCACATTTATATAACAATGTATATATCTGTATATATAGACACACATTTATTCATACATACATATATATATATATAGTTTGTTTTCTATATACCCTAGATACTAAAACTTTATCTGAAAAATTTGATACAAAGATTTTTTCCATTCAACTGTTTCCCTTTTTATTCTGGCACATTTATTTTGTTTATGTAAAAGCTTTTCAGTTTTATTTAATAAACTAATTCATCTCCTATCCATAGCTTTGAAAGATGTATATACATGATCCATTATATTTGAATGGATTCTAGCTTTGATTAAAAGGAGAAATAGGGAAGATACAAGAATTGTTTGGACTTTGGGCTTTATATATAAGAAGGCTGCTTGTTATGAAGGAAGCTTATTTAGAGTTGGAAGATCTGGATTTAAATTGTGCCTCAAATACTTATTGTCTAGGGGACTTTTATGTTGGTAAAATACTGAATTTTTCAGAATCTCAGATTCCTCTTCTGTTAAGTGATGGAAGTATAATACCATCTTACTTACCTTACATGATTGATTGAGCTAAGTACTTACTTTAAAGTGTTTTACAATAATGAAGAGTGAAATGAGCAGAACTAAGAGAACATTGTAAACAGTAATAGCAATAATGTTTTAAGAATGACTTTGAGGAAATATAAGTAGTTCTGACTATTATTAATACCCAATTAACTATAAAGAATATGTGAAGAAAAATACTATTTGTATTCAGAGAAAGAACTGATAAATAAAAGTATGTATGATATAATTTTACATACCTATATACTTATATGTACATATGTATGTGTACATACATATAGTATCTATTTGAGTCTAATGATAGCCATCTGTAGGGCAGGGAGGGGGGAGGGAAGTAAAAAAAGTAAAAAGAAAAAAGAAATTTACATGATAGCTTTGTTGTATATTTATAGAGAATAACAAATTGTACTTTGCCATTTTCATGTGCAATCATCTTTTTATTATACTACATTATGAAAATCCTTGTTTTTCCCCATAAATTAAAAATAAATTAAAAAACAAATTGTTATACAAATTTGAGTTTTTTATTATTGTAATATAAATCTTGCACGATGTTTCTTTTGCAGACTTGTCTTCTTAATTCTGGTTGGCTCAGGCTATTGTTTAAAGCACTTCATATTTTCTAAGACCATACAAACAGACAGCAAGGATGAGTGACCCTGACAAGCTGCAAGACAGGGGAAAGTTAGCATAGGATTCCAAATGGAAAGTGTGCACAGTGGATAGTTAAACTACACCTGGAGAACGGATTCAGTTTACATCCCTGACCCTTGACAATCTACAACTTCCCTCCCCCCCCTCACTTAGATCTTTAGCCATGGAACTTTCAAGGAAGTAGGTTGGGGTCTAGGACTCTAGTGACTCCCAGAAGTAAGTCTCATCTCCAAGTGGGTGTCTCCAGTGCTTCCTATTGTACAAGTTACTCTGTGGAGCTCAAGTTGGATGGGGGAAGAAGGACTCACTAAGCTGAACCAAACCTCTTCTCTTTGGAAGACTAGAAGCCCCGACAAAACTGATTCTAAGTAGAGGAAGTAGATTTCCCCTCCAGACCTCTGATAGCAAGTCCAGCAAGCAATTAATGGTCTCCATGCAGGCTCTTCCAGCAAGCTGAGGAGTTGTTTCACTGCTTACTTGTACTGCAGATATAAACAGTCATCACAGAGAAACAAGAGATGGCAGCTCTCCCAGACCTATTAGCTGCGTCTGAATATAATGTACCCAAGTTTCCTTGATCTACTGGAATTTATATGACCATTAATGGGAATTGTAAATTGCTGTCAGTCTGGATAACTTGATCCATGTTTTTAGGAGGGAAGGAGTGGGAAGCAGCCGAAGGGAGCGAGGCGTTCAGTGATGGAAAAAGGTCACAGTCGAAGAAGCTGCTCAGCGGCATTCAGCCTTTGCTGTCTATTGGCACATCACAGATAATAAAAATATGTCTTAATTCGGCTTATGAGAAGACTGTGTCAAAATAAGATGTTGTAATAGATGCCCTGTGGACAAGGAGGCTATGTCAAAAAGTCATCGTCCATACACCACAGATCACGTGCACGTCATAAAGCTCCATTAATGGTCTATGTGTCTTTAAGATCTACTAATATTTTTGTTTTATGGGAAACAAGAGTTGAAAATATTAAAAGTAAGTATTTTATGATCTTGGAAAAAACCATGAAATTATGAGGCTATGGGAAGGGAGAACAAAATATCTGTCATGATTTGGTCCCAAGATACTGGGTGGAAGTGTGTGTGTGTGTGTGTGTGTGTGTGTGTGTGTGTGTGTGTGAGGGGGAGGGATGGGGTGCACATTTTAAATGAACTTGAATATCTTAAGACAGTCCTCTCTGTGAACTCTGTGTTCTGAGTGAGGAAGAGTCTCCTCTTGGAGTTTGTCTCGCAGCATCTGACTGAAGCATTTTGCTAAATGTAGCAGCCATGGAGAACTGGAGGATGTTATACTTGGTGACATCAACTGAGCGGAGACATGGGCCTAAGTAGCTATGGCTAAATGCCAGACTGAGGTAGTGATGAATGAGTGGATGGATGAATGAAAGCACCTACTAGGTGCCAAGTTCTATAGTCACTCTGCCATTTACCACCTGCGGGGAAACCCAGATAGGTTTTGTCAAATCACTTCTTTCTGAGCCTCAGTTTCCCCATGTTTTACTCGGGATTTGGAGTGCATGATCGCTAAGGCCCCTTCTCACCCTAAAATTCTCTTATGGCTAAATATGGCTATTCTGAAAAAAAAATCCCCGAATGTATTACCTTCTGTTTCTTTGTGTAAAGACGTTTGCGTTTTGTGAATCAGTCCTATCCTTGTTTAACTTGAGAAGCTGATGGAGTGCTTCTCTCACTGGGAGAGCTTTTTGAGCTACTGTGTGTGCCTTATTAGACAGTAATTTACTGTAGGCTGGATTTTTACATTGTATTTTATAGATCATCTTGGATTACCTGCAGCAAAGAACCTTATAACAAGGGCAATTGGAATAAATTAAAGGGGGAATTAAAGAGAAAGGGTGGAAAGAAATAGGGGATGTGCATTCATTAGAACGGCCCTGTTAGAAGTTACTAGCCTGAATACAAGGACTTTAATAGACTATATTGTAACATGTGGATTCCCTGGGGAGAAATGGTCAGTGGTCGCTGGATGCTGACACGCTTAGTTTTCACTGTAATAAAATTAATCTTGGTGAATTAATTTTTTTGTATTAAGTTTTATTGATGCCTTTTGTTTTTACACTACAGTAATTTCTGGATATTCACCCCTCTGGGAATAGAACCCTTTCCTGTAACAAAGAAAAACAGTTAAGCAAAAACAACTGATACAGTGGTGGTGAATTAATTTTTTATGAAGGTGGATAAAATAGATTTTTAAAAAGCAATTTGAATTGTAAAACTGAAGTCTTTCTCTTTCAGAAACTCTACAGAAAGGATAATTCAGTTGTTCCCTAGGGCTTTGCACAGGGATTGAGGTGGGGGTGGGGATTAGAAAAGGGGAATGAAAGGAATTTGTGGCTCTATTAATAATGATGACATTTATATAGTGCCTTAAGTTTTGCAAAATGTTTTACATACATTATTTTGTTTGATTCTCACAACAAGCCTGAAGATGAAAGAGGTAAAAGTGACTTGCTCAGGACTACTAAACTACTAGGTCTCTGAATTAGAATTCAAATTCAGGTCTTCCTGATTTAAAGGTAAGTGTTCAGTCTGTTGCACTATGCTGCAGAGCTCTTGGGCAGAGAATAGAAAAATTGTGTGTGTGTGTGTGTGTGTGTATTAGTTAAAAATAATCTATTTCTCCATATTATAAATGATAGATTATTATTGGATCCAAGATTGAGGATTGAGAGAGACCTAGAGACTGTCTAATTCAGATCCTTAATTTTACAAATGAGAAAACTGAGGCTCAAACAGATTAAATAATTTGCTCAGAGTTGTATTTTCAGGAATTGAGTGATAGAGCTGGGATTTGAATCTAGATTTTCAGATTTACAAAACAATTATTTTTTCCGTTAAAAAAATTATAGTTTTCATTGAGGCACCTGAGCTTTGTAGTTAGCAATATCTGGGAATTGATATCTGACTTGTCTTCTTCCCCGTCAACCCTGGTGATTTTTCTAGGAACTGACAGCTGAGCTTTTTCTTTTTTGTTTTCACACCCTTTCAATCAATGAATAAATCGAGGCTCTATTGACATACTACTTGCTCAGCAATGAGGGAAGCCTTGATTTTTAGTTTACAAAGCTCTTCTCTATTATCAACAAACCTGTTAAGTAGGTGTGATAAATTGGTGAGAGGAAACAGGTAGTAAGTCTTGGTAAACCAGAGGGACAAAACTCCAGTCTTGGAAATGTGCATGCACAGTCTGTCTCTAAAGGGCAGTATTACACAGGTCATGGGATGTTCTCTTTAGAGGCAGGAGAATATTGCTTAGGAAGCAGTGGGATTTTTGGGATTTGCTCTTTTTGTTAGAGACCCATGCTAGAATAGAAAGAGCACTATGTTACATTTAGACATGAGAAATGTGCTCATTATTAGCTTGGTGACGTTGGATATGTCACCTTATCTCCAGCCTCAGTTTCCTCTATATATACAAAATGGAGGTAATAACACTTGTCCAATTTTCCTCCCAGGGCTGTTGTGAGAAATGGTTTTATAAAACTTTAAAGGATTATAGAAATGGGAGGTATTAGTTCCCTGAATTTTATTCTTGTTGCTTTTGTAAAAACTCTTGTAAATAAATACTGTAGGAAATAATCAACAAGTGCAAATTAAACAATATGGAGCATCCTCATTTTTATGAATGTAGAAATTAAGGATCCAGTTATTTTTTTGGGAGGGGGATCCATTTCCTATGGATATACTAACAGCTAGTTAGTAGCAAAGTTGGGACTCAAATTCAGTTCTCCTGACTCTTGTTCCAGTGCCTTTTACACTAAAAACTGACCACAAATAAGCTGGTGTATATTATAATGATCTCCAGGTTTTTTTGCACCATCCGATTCTCCCTGTAGTATTCTGTCAAAGTCCTGGCTCCCTGCTCCGAGGGCCCAGGTGACGTTGGCTACAGGTACCGCTTCCTTGTGCCGTGCACATCAGGAAGGGCCTCCATGTGAGCTAATGCGGGGGAGCCCTGTGTGGTCCATTATATTTTACTCTGGCTTCCCAAACATGCACAGTTAAATAAACGATGATAACACTTCATAAACATTTTTCTAACATGCGGAATGTTTGACATGAATTTCAGCTATTTTAGAACTAATAAACAATTGTCAGCGCCATGGAGGACACTGAGCAGGAGCCACAGTGTTTTTAGGGAACATCAAAGGCGAGAGTAAACATCTCTTTTTTTTCTCTTTAAGTAGAAGAAAAAGGAAAAGAAAACTCATTTTTTCGTCCTTGTGTAAATGTGGGACCTCCTGGCCAAAGCTTGGGGAGAAGTGATGGGTCCTGAGTCAATGATTCTGCAACAGGCGATTGAGGAGTAGGGCGGTGTATGGAGCAGCCTGAGATTTAGTCCTAGTTTTAGCAAGAACTAAAATGACCTTAAATAGGTCATTTCCCTTCTTGGGGGACAAGAATAGTTTCTTCATCCATAAAATGAGAGGATTTAATTAGAGTGGGTATTCTTGAGCTGGGATTCACAAACTTGTTTAAAATATTTTGATAATTACTTTTTAAATTAATTTTTAAAAAATAATGTTTTTATTTTTTTCAATTACATGTAAAAATGATTTAACATCCTTTAAAAATAACTTTTAAGGTCCAAATTTTCTCTTTTTTCTTCTTCCTTGAGAACAAAAAAATGCTTTGGTATTACTTATACAAGTGTAGCCATGCAAAATATATTAACTGTGTTCCAAAAGAGAACACAGATCAAAAACAAAAATGAGAAAAAAAAAAAAAGAAAGTTTTTTTAAAAACATACTTCAATCTGCTTTTAGATTTCATTAGTTCTTTCCTTGGGTATGGATAGCAGTTTTTATCCTAGGTCTGTTGGAATTTTCTTCTATCATTGTATTGCTGAGAGTAGCTAAGCCATTCACAGTTGATATAAGATATTGTTATTAGCTCAATTATTTCCTGACTCTGCTCACTTCACTTTGAATCAGTTCACATGAGTCTTCCCAGGTTCTCCTGAAACTATTCTGCTCAACATTTCTCATAGCCCCAAAGTATTCCATTATAATCATATAACACAATTTGTTTATTATTTCCAATTGATAAGCATCCCTTAAATTTCCAGTTCTTAACCACCACAAAAAAGAGCTGCTATAAATATTTTTGTATATTTTTCTTTGATCACTTTGGGATAGTTGTGCTATATAGTATTGGTATCCTGGCCATAGCTACAAATTGTTCTCCATAATGGTTGGATTGGTTCACAACTCTATGTATAATGCATTAGTGTCCTCATTTTCCACGTCGCTTTCAACATTTGTCATTTTCCTTTTCTCTCATATTAACCAATCTAATAGGTGTAAGATGGTACTATAGAGTTTTTCAAAGTTGCATTTCTTTAATCTGTAGTGATATAGAGCATTTTAATATATATACACACCTTTGATTTCTTCTTCTGAAAATTACTTGTTCATATCTTTTGATCATTTATAATTTGGGAAATGCTTATATTCTTATAAATTTGACTTAGTTTATATATATGAGAGATGAGCCTTTTTTATAACTGTATTCAATAGAATTGACTTCCTTTGTAATCCTATGTATTTTATTTCAATACATAAAAAAACATTCTGCAAAGGAGTCAGTTGTTTTCCCCAGGCTTCCAAAAGGGGTTTCTGATACAAAAAATGTCTAACTTCAGGTTAGCCCTCAGGCTAGATAATCACTATTGGCCATTTCAATTAGAAAAAAAAAAACAGTGAAAGTTAAGAACATTCATTCCACAGTAGGCAATGGATTCTTCTTATTGCCTGGTTCATTATAGTGGCCTCTTAATGACTTTAGTCTTTTTGACTCTAGTCTTTCTCCCTTTCCTATCCACCATTAATTCTGCTGCCTGAGTAATTGTCCTGATTACATTACTATGATGATGTCACTTCTCTGCTCAAAAATCTTTACTCCCCAATACCTCAAGACCGTTCACAATCTGACTCCTGCATGCTCTGCACCCACCATTCTCATCCTGCCTGCGACTTTGATCATGCTTTTCCCCAGGAGTAGAGTGAATTTCTTCATCCCATCTTCCTTCCTTTCTTCAGAGTCCAACTCAGATGCTACCTTTGCCATGAAGCCTTTCCTTGGTCCTTGGCTTCTATTTCTGACTTCTCAGTTTTTTCTCTCATGCCCCAGCTATCATCTAATCTTTGATCTTTCCTCAGCACCTGGGGCTTCCTTACTTAGTGAACAGTCATCTTCCCCTGTAGCCTCCCTAACCGGCTTCATCCATACTGGTCCCCTTCTTCCTTAGGCTCTCCCTTGTGGGGAGAGGCTCACACAAGCCAATGTTAACTCCTTCTGATTTCTTGATTAAACACAATATCCCCACAGCGGTACCTTCTCTCCCCTCTTTGAGTTCCTTTTTTCGTGTTGTCTTCTGCTATGTGTCTACAAACTCATTGAAAGCAGGGATCACCATACTTGTTTGTATTTCTATCTGCAGCACTTGGCAGTTTAGTAGATGCATGTTGCCTTTCCTAGGGAACCCCTTCTACCAATGTACATAGCCTCCTTCTCTGCAATTAAGTCATAGAGAGTTGCTAGAGATTAAATCATTTGCTCAAAGTCACACACAAGTCAGTATATGTAAGAAATATGTCAAGAAGCTGAACTCGGATCTTCCTGGTGCTTAGGATCACTCTTCATTCACCATAACACATTGACTCTTTATTTCATAGGTAATAAGAATAATATTGTTCTCGTTCAGTAGTGTCTGACTTTGTGTCCACATTTGGGATTTTCTTGACAGAGACGCTGGAGTGGTTTGCCATTTTCTTCCCCAATTTATTTTAGAGATGAGTAAACTGAGACAAATAGGCTTAAGTGACTTATCTAAGGTCACAGAACTATCTGAAACCACATTTGAACTCAGATTTTCTTAATACCAAGTCTGGTACTCTGCTAACTATTCACTACCTACATTTTATTTATTTACCTGTCTTTCCCCTCAATGAAAATGTAAGCCTCTCTAAAGAGATGCTTGTGTCCTCTCTCCTTGGATCCATAGTACCTAACATTTAATAAACAATATTTGTTGAATTGACTCAAATTAAATGTCTACTATAATAATAATGAATTAGATTTATTTAAAGCTTTAAAGTTCACAAAGTGCTTTACACATATTATCTCATTTGATCTTTAAAACAATCCTGTGAGATAAGTGCTACTGTAATCCTGATGTTGCAGATAATAACTATAACAGCTAGAATTTTTATTGCCCTTTAAAGTTTGCTAAATACTTTATATATGTTATCTCTGTTGATCTTCATAATAATCTTGTTAGCATATGCTATTATTATAGCCATTTCACAGATGAGGAAACTGAGAGCAAAAAAGGTTAAATTATTAGCCTAGATTTATATCAGTTACTGAGGCAGGATTCAAATTGATTTATTCCTTCAAGACTAATACTCGAATAATTTATTGTACCACTTAGATGCCTCAAAAGTTCATGAGTAAATTGAGATTCAGAAGAATTAAACGATTTACACCAGAGTCAAACTATAAGTAAATGTCTGAGGTACAATGTCTTCTGCTAGGGGATGGAAGAAATGCAAAGACAATAGACATATAACCCCTGTTCTCTTGGATTTCAAATCCTGGCAGTAGGAGTATAATTATCAGCCTTATAATTTTGAATCCTACAAAAACAAGTTTACAAGAATTCTAGGGTGGAGTGGAATCAAAGTCTCTCTTTTTTTCTTTTTGGCAAAAGGAAGGATTATTGAGGGGAAGAGGTTACAGGCAAAATGATGAGGTAGTTGGGAGAGCATAGGAAGGGATTTTAATAATTAATGATGGAAAGGGCAAGTTCTCTAGTGGAACCTGCCATTTACCAGGTGGAAGAAAATACCCCATGAGGTTGAGGTAATTGAAAGGCTGAAAGAATCTAATGAATGTAGGTATAACGTGCCTCTTAAGATTGGAAGGGAAAGTTGTTTCTGCCTTGATGAATCAGAGAAGCTTTGGTGAAGAGATAGTTTTGAGCTTCACCTTGAAGGATAAGTAAGATTGTAGATAGTAGCAATGGAGCAAAGGTGGTATCTCCTGCTAGCTCCTTGGAGAGCACAAAAGGGCTAAGTCTAACCTCTTTAATATGGTGAAATTGTGCTCCATTGAGGAAGAGTGATTTGCTTGAGAGCAAAAACCTAAACTACAACAAAACAGGGAAAGGGAATCTTTATCTATATAGTGTCTACTATGTGCCAGCTCTGTGCTAAGTCCTCTCATTTGATCTTATTTGATCCTCACAACAGTCTTATCAAGTAAGTGATTTACAGTTGAGGCAATTGAGGCAGATAGGTATTAAATGACTTGTTCAGGGTCACACAATTAGTAAGTGTTTGAGATTGAATTTGCACTCAGAACTTCCTGACTTCAGAGCTGGTGCTCTTCTCCCTTGAACCACCAGTTAGTAGCATAGCTAGGATTTCCACATTACTTTAACTCTCTCCATGATGTGTACTTTTTTTTTTTTTTTTTTACCACATGATGGTCCCTCAGCAAGTCCTTACGATTGTCTGTCAATAGACTTTTCTTATACAAAATCTTCAAGAAAGGCATTGTCCTGTTTTTAAATTTGGAAAATTTAGGCAGAGTTCAAGTGCTACTTCATGTAATAATGGTAATAACAAATATCTCACAGAACTTTAAGATCTGAGAAGCATTTTGCCCTATGCTAGTTCATCTGATTCTCAGAGCCCTGGTGAGTTAGGCGCTATTATTATTCCCATTTTACAGACGATGAAACTGAGACTGAACAAATTTAAGAGGGTTTCTCAGGGTCATACAGCCAAAAAGTGTCAAAGATAGGATTTAAACTCATAAATCTTTCTGACATATTTTTCTTTCTGGTATATTACCCATTGTACCACCTAGCTGTCTGGCTTGCATGGATCATTCCCCGGGGTAAATCCTTTTGAAAATACATTTTTTTAATTAAAGTTTTTTATTTTCAAAACACATGCATAAACATTAACCCTTGCAAAATCTTGTGTTCCAATATGCTCCCTTCTCCCACTTCCTCCCTTAGATTGCAAGTAATGCAATATATGTTAAGCATGGTAAAATATATATTAAATCCAACATATGCATACATATTTATACAATTTTCTTGCTGCACAAAAGAAAAATCAGAATAAAAAAGGAAAAAAATGAGAAAGCAAACAATGCAAGCAAACAACAACAAAAAGAGTGAAAATGCTATGTTGTAGTACATACTCAGTTCCCAGACTCTCTGGGTATAGATGGCTCTCTTCATCACAAGATCATTGGAAGTGGCCTCAATCATCTCATTATTGGAAAGAGCTATGTCCATCAGAATTGATTATCATATAATCTTCTTGTTGCTGTGTACAATGATCTCCTGCTTCTACTCACTTCACTCAGCATCAGTTCATGTAAGTCTCGCCAGACCTCTCTGTATTCATCCTGCTGGTCATTTCTTACAGAACAATAATATTCCATATTATTCATATACCATAACTTATTCAGCTATTCTCCAATTGATGGGCATCCATTCATTTTCCAGCTTCTAGCCACTACAAACAGGGCTGCCACAAACATTTTGGCACATACAGGTTCCTTTCCCTCCTTTAACATCTCTTTGGGATATTAAGCCCAGTAGAAACACTGCTGGATCAAAGGGTATGCACAGTTTGATAGCCCTTTGGGCATAATTCCAGATTGCTCACCAGAATGGCTGGATCTGTTTACAATCCCACTAACAATGTATCAATGTCCCAGTTTTCCCACATCCCCTCCAACATTTGACATTATTTTTTCCTGTCATCTTAGCCAATCTGAGAGGAGTGTAGTGGTACCTCAGAGTTGCCTTAATGTGCATTTCTTTGAACAACAGTGATTTGGAACACCTTTTCAAATGACTAGAAATGGTTTTAATTTCTTCATCTAAAAATTGTCTGTTCATATCCTTTTATCAATTGGAGAATGGCTTGAATTTTTATAAATTTGAATTAATTCTCTCTATATATTTTAGAAATGAGGTCTTAATCAGAACTCTTAAATGTAACAATGCTTTCCCCAGTTTATTGCTTCTCTTCTAATCTTGTCTGCATTAGTTTTGTTTGTACGAAACCTTTTTAACTTAATATAATCAAAATTATCTATTTTGTATGTAATGATGAACTTCAGTTCTTCTTTGGCCATACATTCCTTCCTTTTCTTTGTTCTTCTAATTTGCTTATCATTCTTTATGTCTAAATCATGAACCCATTTTGACCTTATTTTGGTATATGGTATTAGGTGTGGGTCAATGCCTAATTTCTGCCATTCTCGTTTCCAAAAAGAATACATTTTTTTTCAATTAACTAGCATTTATTTTCTCTTCTTCCTCCTGTCCCCCACCCCTTTTGAGAAGGAAACCCAGCAGGCATGACATAGCTTAACACATAAATTCAACATTTATTAAGCACCTACTTTGTATCAAACACTGTGCAATGTGCCAGGTGTACAAAGACAAGAGAACAAATAAGAAAAACAGCTCTCAAGGAGCTGATATTCTATTTGGGGGTGTTTGTGTGTGTAAGAGAACACATAGTAAGTTAGAAAATACAGAGTGATAAAAAGCAATTTCAAGATGACAAGATTGGTAGTTATATGGAAGATCAAGAATGGCTTTGTGTAGGATGAGGCACTCAAAGTATATTGTGAAGGAAGCTAGGAATTCTATAGAAGTGCATTCCAGACCCATAGCATTGCTTGTTTAACGACCTGGAAATGAAAAATGGATTGTGTATAGGGAACAGTAGTTCCCTAGTTGCTTGGCGCATGTGCAAGCTTGTTTCTCAACCTAGACCATAAGTTCCTTTGGAGAAATGGCTGGTTTTTTTTTTTTTTTTTGGTTGTTTGTTTTTTAGGATCTGGAGTTACTCCCACAAATCTCCATTCACTGCAGCTAGTGAAGTCCCAAAAGCTTGGCTGCTATACCATCTCAGGGATTTAGGGGAAGCTTTAAAGGGTTATGAGGTTTTCTCTAATGCTATCGCTTGCAAGCCCCCACTGGTATACTTCTACTCCTCCATGATTTTCCGCTGATATCAAGTAACCAATCAAACTTAATTAGCTTTTAGGTTAAGAGTATTTAAGAAGGTGATGTAGTAAGAACAGTTGAGATGAAACATCCCCATAAAAGTCTGTAACATACATTCCTACCAGCACATAAAGAGTCCAAGGGCTCAAGTTAAGATTAAGTAAGCTCAAGCTTAGAGGACACATGTGACAAAAGGATAACTCATAGTTTCTGGAAAATCCTTTGCTGGAATTCTCAAGATGTGTCCTTTGGATATGGAGTAGCTTTTTTTGCTGGGCTCCTTGTAGAGTCTTGAATCTGTCTTTTCTCACTGAATCCAGTGTGTCTTTGGCTCCTGATTCACTGTCATCAGTCAGTGCTGTCCTGGGGACACAGCTAAGATATCAATGAAAAATTCCAAATCCTCCAGGTTTTTGGAACTTCATGAGATCGACCTCTGGGCAGGGAAGTGGGGCAATGACTCAGATCAAAGCTGAAGTCAGTGTTCTTTTCTCCCTTCCCAAGCATTTCTTTCTCAGAGGCTTATCTCGAAGGCTTTCACCCTAAGTTACCAGATTTTTGAATCTCCAGTTTCAAATAGCTTGCTTTAAATAAGCTCTTCTGTCCTTTAAGCAATCCAAATAGACTTCCTATGCAACATTTCTCCAAATCATCCAGTGCTTTTCAAGGGTATTTTAATTGATCAAAAACTTTTCAAACTTAGCCTAAAGTTTACAATTTATTCATTTAATGAAAATGTTCAGATCTCGTTCCCTAGTCACAAATGGAAACCTAGTTAAAACATTAGGAGACAGCATCTTGCCATTCATTCTAAATCAAGTGGGATAATTTTCTACAGCTGATACTTCTCCCACCTTTATACGCATCTTTTATTTTAATTCAATGCAGAAGAAGCAGCATCTTGTGTAACTCAAAGAATAAATTTAGTGTATAGGGAGATAATTATACTGCTGTCTTCCATCATATTTACATCACTGTTGGAATATTGTATTTAATTCTGGTCAGCATAAGTAAGGAAGGGCATTGGCAAATTGATATATATCCAAAGAAGAATGACCATGATAGCAAGAAGAATGGAGGCCATAATATATACAGATTAATAATGTTATTAATAATAATTAGTTATGGTAATATTAATAGGAATCAATAATGTATTATTATATATATTGATTATAGTAACTAGAAATATTTCATCTAGAGCAGGGATGGGAAACCTTTTTTTGCCAAGGGTTATTTAGATATTTATAACATAATTTGTGTGCTATGCAAAACCATCAACTTATAGAACTCAAGTAGTGGGAGATTGTTTTATCTAGCTTTAAGATCATCATTGTCTATGGTTGCCTTGGCAAATGATTTCATGGGTCTTCTATGGCCCCAACCCAGGACCAAAAAATTCCTCATTTCTGTGCTAGAGTCAGATTTCAGTTTGATAAGGGGACATCTTTCTAATCATTAGAACTCGGCAAAAATGGAATGGGTCTTCTCAGGAGGTAGTGAGTCTTCTCTCATTAAAGTAGAGGCTGACCAACCCCTCGTTGGAACTGTGGCAGGGGTATGCTTTTAGCTATATGGCGTCTCTCTCTTGAAATTCATTGATGCACTGAACAAACATTAATTCAACATCTACTATATTCCAAGTCCCTGACTAGGTTGGAGGAGGTAAGGTGAGGATATAAAGATGAAATAAGACAGTTTTTGCCCTTGAG
Source organism: Antechinus flavipes (assembly GCF_016432865.1). Lineage (NCBI taxonomy): Eukaryota > Metazoa > Chordata > Mammalia > Dasyuromorphia > Dasyuridae > Antechinus > Antechinus flavipes. The sequence continues at coordinate 252,759,738 of NC_067399.1, forward strand.
AAATTTATAGTAGGATAAAATATAAACACAAAAAATTTTGTTCACTGGAGCCCTTAGAAATGTAATGGACACTTAATAAATTACTGATTGAGTCATCTTAGGCCTAAAGGTAATGATGGGGGAATAATTAGATCCAGCTACATTGAGGGCTTCCCATGACTTCTTTCTCTTACTATTTCCTGAAGCAGAACCCCACATAGTATATTCTCTTGGTATCTTCTTCTTGGGCATAGTGTGTCTCAGGCTGGATGATCACTATATAGATGAAATGAGAGAAAGTTATAGGAATATTGGTATTAAATGCAACAAAATCAGGGTACAGTGGCTGTCTCACCTGCTAACTATCCCTTCACCCCCTCCCACCTCACCCAACCCTATTTCAGGAAGGAATGGAGCTTAAAATAACTGCTGTGAAGGAGCAAGGTCAGATAATAATAACTGACATTTACATAACCCTTTAAAACGTTTGAAGTGATTTCCATGCATAAGCTTATTTGGATCTCACAGCAGCCCTGCCAGGTAGGTTACAGCTATTGTTATTCATGCTTTAATGATGGGGAAATTGAGACTCAGAGAAATTAAACAATTTGCATGTGATCATATGGTTGGTATGTGTCCAGGGTGAAATTTGAATTCAGGTCTTACTAACTCCAAATTTAACATTTTATCCATTATGGCACAGTGATATCCCACTCATTTAATGTATTGTCCATAAAGATTCCAGTGATCAAAGGTTTCTTTACTTGATAATATAGGGATAATGTCTATTCTATTTATTGAAAGGGGAATTCTCCAGCTGGTTTCCATTTCTGAGTGCCAGAGAAGAGAAGAGAGAGTATCCAGAATGGAGCTTCCTTTCCCCCCATGGGTTCATCTTTACTTCAAGAACAATACTGGGTTAGGCCCTGTTTGGGGACAAGACACTAATTTCTCTGTTCATTCTCTCATGAGAACCCTGGCAAGGTCTCAAGGCTCACTTCAGAAAGTGTGTCAACTGGGGTTGCAAACTTACAGGAAGTGTGTGCAGTTTCAGAACTAGATGTTGTCACTTGGTCTGGCCTTTATAGCTTAGAAAATACACACACACTCACACACACACACTCACACTCACACACATTCAGCTCCCCATTTGTAATACATTTTGCTTCTGCCAAGAGCTTCACAAGATAGGCAGTCCTCAAATTTATGGTGGGCCACCTTCCTGGAAAAGTCAAAATGATGTTAGTTGACTTATTTTCCCCATTAAAATGATTTTAGAAGCCTGATACCCATTTCCCCTTAGAAATGACTCTGAATGCTGTCCATATAGCCTTTCTTCAGTGCTTTGAGGATTTTTGACTTCCCTAACTTTGATCCTTTATTTCATGCTGATCCCAATTCCTCCAAGTCTTGGTTGAAAGTCTTTATGAATTCTTGGGTGGATAATTTCATTACCTTATGTCCAATAACTTTATTTACATCTTGTGTCTCTAATCTAAAGACTGGCTCAACTGAGTCTATCACTGGCCCATCCTTGAGAACTTTCCACTTTGGTAGGACTTACATTACAATGGAATAGCCCTTTGGAACATCTCAGAGCTACAAAGAAGAATCAGAGGATGACTTTAGAGTGTTTTAAATCATATAAATCATGATTTCTTAGGGAAGGTCTTATCTTTTTTATGTATGTCATGGATCCTTTGGCAGTCTGGGTTATGTTATGGGCCCCTTCTCAGAATATCTTAAAATGAATAAAATAAAAAAAAATGAATAACATTGAATGACTAAAGAAATAATTATGTTAAACTACAGCTATTAAAACATTTAAAAATATTACTGGACCCCAGATCAAGAATATTTGTTCTAGGAGAGGAATTGTATCTATGTGGGTGAAAAGGGGGAAGGGCATGGCACAGATAGAATTGGAAAAAAAAAGATATCTGTAAGAGACTTGAGACCCTGCAGAACACTTAAAATATTAGACTAAGAGAGATTAAGTGTACAGATCTATGGAGGCAATAATTAAGCTGAACTCCATCTAAAGCCACTCCTTAGACATTATGTTCACTTTTGGATGCTACATTTTAGGAAGGACACTGATAATCTGGAGAGTGTCCAGAGACAAATATCCGGGATGATGAAGGCTCCCCAGATCATGCCCTATGAGGAAAAGTAGAAGGAAGTGAAGATGCATAACATGCAGTAGAGAAAACTTAGAAGAGGGCATATTTCCTGGTCATCATGAGCAAGAGAGATTAGATTTCTTCTTGGCCCAAGGGGGCCACTGGAAGGCAGTGGTTAGAAGCGACAAAGAAGCAGACTTAGGTTTGCTATAAAGAAAAACTTTCTAATTATTTGAGGTATCCAAAAAAGGTATGGGCTACCTGATAGTGGGTTACCCCTTCCAACAAAAGCTGGAGGAACATGTGTTGTTCCTCCTACATTCTTGAAGAGAACCAGTGACATCATGAAGGGGACATCTTGATTTGTACATGAAATAGATTTAAGTGAGATAGAGCTGTGCAGTATTCACCCTCACCCTCTCCTCTAGACTCATCAAAGTCCAGTGGCAAGCATAGTGCTTGGTCCAGTGGTTCTCAAAGTATGGTCTAGAGAATCCTGGGGATCTCTGAAACCCTTTTAGAGGGTCTACAAATTCAAAAATAGTTTTTATTTCCAATATGGTAAATGTCTATAAATATAACCCAGATAAACAAAAACGCTTTGGAGAGATCCTCAATAATTTTTAATAGGATAAAGATACTGAAAACAAAAGTTTGAGAACCGCTGGTACTAAATAGATAATTAATAAATGCTTGACAATTGATTGAAAAATCATTTTCTCTCATAATTTGGTTAAAATAGAGCTGATTTTTTTTTCCAAAAAGAAACTTTCACTAAGAAGCTAAAAGTAATCAAACAAAACTAATAAAAACAACAGCAACCTTTACCAAATATAGAATGGTAGAGTGAGTATCAGGACCACAGGCATCTGACTCAAACCTAACTAAATTCTATCCACTGGCTAAAGTGGCTAGTACAGCTCCTCCTTAAGGAGGCTGTCCCTGTACAACCAAACAGCTGAAACATTAAGGGTTATTTTTCATTCTTAGTGCAGGATATAGATGTGTGTGTGTGTGTGTGTGTGTGTGTGTGTGTGTGTGTGTGTGTGTGTTGTATGTAGTGATAGATAAGATAACCCTCCACTTAACATGACTCAAGCTCAATAATCCTCCCCAGGCCATCTGAGAGGGGGATTATGATTTTAATAGGGGTCATGTAAGGGATCACCATCAACTAGGAGGTGATTAGAAACAATTTTTTTCTAGTAACTCTAGACTAGGTTTTCAGCCCTCAGCCAGACTGAATAATGCCCATCACACTAGGGGCAAGGGGCATGAGACAGAGAAGAAAGGGAAGTTAAATTGTTGCCATCCAGACTCTGAGTCCTGTCTATTTCCCCTAAACTTAATCCATCATTTTGGGAAAATTTAGGGAGTGAAGCAGGATTTTAGGACTAGGTTGGATTTGACTTCAATCTTGAGAACTAACAGAGAACACTAGCTAAATTCTGAAAGTGTTGAATTCAGGAATCAGGAAGCAAGCCTGGGTCAAGGGCATGGCATCATGGAAGAATAATAATGATAATTAATGTTTAGAGCATTTTAAGGTCCTCAAGACATTTTTTCCACTTAGATCCTATTGGAAGATTTGGTGCTTAATGGAATTTTAGAGGCCATTTGAGCTAATCCTTTCATTTTACATATAAAGAAAAAGAGGTGCAGAGATTCGCTGGCCCATTCAAGGCCAGAAAGCCCAGAGAAAGCAGAACCAGCACTTGAACTGAGGGTTTCTGGTTTCCAAATCTAGTGCTCACTGCCTGAAAAACAAACAAAACAAAAAAATTATCTGCATCATATATGGACAGGGAAAGAGAGAGACAGAGAGAGACAGAGAGAGACAGGGACAGATAGACAGACAAAAAGAAACACAGAGATACAGAGACAGAGAGACACACACAGAGAGGCAGAGACACGTAGAGACAAAGAGACAGAGAAAGAGACAGATAGACAGATACACAGAGAGAGATAGACAGAGAAAGAGACAGACAGACAGACACACAGAGAGAGGGAGAGAGACAGAGAAAGAGGGAGAGAGAAACAGAGGTAGAGATGGGACAGAGAGAAAAAAAGGGAGATACACAGAGAGACAGAGACAGAGAGATAGAGACACAGAGAGACAGAGACAGATAGACAGACAGACAGACAGACACACACACACACACACACACACAGAAAGACACACAGAAAGAGAGACTGAGAGTCAGAAGTGGAATTTGAGCCCAGGTCCCCTGACTCCCAAGCCTTTCCACTTCACTTATACCACTTAACCAAAAAGACCAGTGGTGATTTCTCTGGGCTCTGTGCCTACCTCTCACATTCACCTCATCAGTTCTAGAGCTCATGTATTAGATTCAGGCCAAAGTGCCTTGAGGCTGGAAGATGAGCCTGCACCAGATCCATCAAGGTCAGTTTATAAAGACCAAGGCAACTGGTGTCTGCCCAAGGAGCTTTCCCCTTTGATTAGAGCTGTCTCAAAATGTCTTGACAGGTTCCCTTGGGAGATAGTAAGCTACCTTCCTGTAGGTCTTTATGCAAAAATTGGATGAATACTCATCAAGGGTGTAATAGCAGATAGCCTAGGTATCCTGGGATTATGTCCACCTCTGTAATTATAGACTGAATCTAAGAAACAGTCCAGGAACAGTTTTAGGAGGAACATCCTAGAGGAAGGCAAAGCAGATGCTGACACAAAGCCTAGATACATAGCAGTTGCTTGTTGAATTGAAAGAAAAAAAAGAGAAAGAAGGGGAAAGAGGTAGCAAGAGAAAGTTAAAATAGAGAAAAACAAAAGTTGTGGACAGGAAAACATATAGCCAATGTTACTTATTCTGTATTTAGTGAATATTATTTTATTTTCTCTTAGCTTCTCTTTAAAACCTTTTATTAAAACTCAACTCTGTCTTGCCAAATTAAGAATAACATTTTTTCAATCAATCAATTTATAAGCACTTATTAAGTGATTGCTGTTATTGTTCAGTCATTCAGTCATCTCCAGCTCTTGGTGATCTCATGGAGCCCAGAATGCCAGTACTGTACATTGGGTGTGTGGTTTTTTTTTGTTTTTTTTTTTTGCCAAAGATATTGGAGTGGCTTGATTTCCTTCCCTACTAGATTAAGGCAAACAGAGGTTAAGTCACTTGCCAGATTCACATAGCTAGTAAAAACATCTAAGGCCACATTTGAACTTAGATCTTCCTGTCTCCAGGTCCAGGGTTCTTTCAATCAATTTATTATCTATTTATTAAATATATTGGCTTTTAGTGTCCTGAAGGTGGGGACCTCGGTGTGGCTAATCTCTAGTCCAGAGAGAACATTTATCGGGAGAATTGAGTGTCTCCCATACAGCTGGCACTGCATGGCCATTCTGCATTCTCTGGGGCTCTTTGCCTGGACGGGAAATGCTCCTGAAAGATTCTTGGCATCCTCAGGTTGGTGGGAGTTGCAGTGAGGGGCACAGGCTGTCCAGAATATGGCATTGGCCCTTACACCTTCTGTTGCTGTTTCTGATGTCGTTGCTTAGTGGAGTGTAAGCAACACCCTGAGCTCATTTTTCCCCACTGGCAGGAAAAGACTGGAGAGGGAGGGAGAGGGGTCTGAAGGAGCCAGTCTGGCTGATTTTTTGGCCAGCCCAGTCTTTGAGCCTGATAAGTAAACACTTGAAGCTCTGACATAAATTATTCTAGTCCTTGACAGCAGGACACTGACCAGGGTCACTAGATAAGGAGGGAGAAAGCCTTGCATGTCTCTCGGTCCCACTCAGATATTTCACAATAAATGTCACAGAGAAAGAATAGACACTTCTGTACCCATTAGGCAGCTGCATGTTCCTGTCACCTTGAGAAGGGATGCATTGTCAGAGCTGTCCAAATGTGCACACACCAGCTGTTCATCTGCTTTCCTCTTCTCCTTCAGAGTGAGGTGCAGCTTGGGCTCCCTCCTCTGAAGGGAAAGTTTGGTTAAAATGATTCAAATCTTGAAAAGATGAGCTGCATTCCCTTGAGATGGTAACGTATAACTTGGGTGACCTTTAAGAAGATATTAGATAACTGTCTCTCTTTAGGTGGAATAGAGACATATTCCTGAAGTCTCACATCAGGAAAAGATGGTTTTTCAAGACCCCTTACTCTCAGGCACCAATGCTAGAGGATAATATGATGGTAAGATTATATCCTAGGCTTCTGGGCAGTCTATTCTAGAATTTTAAGAATATACTCTAGCACCACAGGAGTCCAGAATTCCAGGAGGGCACTATAGAGCCACAGGACTCTAGAATACCAAGGATGCACCCTGACACTACAGGAATATATTATAGAATTTCACTGGAATTCCCTAAAGCTATAGGGTTCTATTCTAGAACTTCAGAGGAGGTAGGTACTAGAGTCACAAGAGCCTGCCTCAGCAAAACTGGAGTCTCTTCTAGAATTTTAAGGTAGTGCTTTGGAATGATTATATCTAGAATTTTGGCAGTTGGATGGCAAGGAGGATAGAGTGCTTGGCCTGGAGTCAGGAAAACCTGAGTTCAAATCTGGCTTTAGACACCAGCTCTGTTTGCTTTCTGTTAACCTCTATTTGCTTTAATCCATTGATGAAGGAGATGACAAAACCACTTTAGTATCTTTGCCTCTTAGCATAATGAAGTCACAAAAAATAAGAAACAACTGAATAAGAAGTTGGGAATTTGAGAAATACATGTATTTTACTTTTCTATTTAGAATGCCGCCTCTGTCATTCTACATTCTGGGATGCTAAGATTCTGAGTTAGTGGCTTTTAGATAGAGCCATTTGATTATTTTATCAGTGGACCTGGGAATATAAGCAGTGTTCTCCTATTTTCCATTCTTGAGCTCTCCTTGGATCTTACTCCAGTGTTTCTCCTTTCTGCCCTTAAATTCTTTCATAATCATGTTATAGAAGCATCCTACAGACATTTCACTAGATCCCAAATGGTGGTTTAATTCAGAAGGACAAATAATAGGCATAGAACAGAGACAAGGGGCTGAACTCTGACTTAACTTAGTGGGATACACTGTGCTTCCTAGACAGTTTTCTCAGGGTAATAATAAACAACTCACAATTATACGAATCAGGTGAATCATTAGTCAATTTGTCTGTCACTTGAAGACCAACCCAGTTAAAAGGAGAGATATTCATTTCCAGATACTAGGCAAACCATATAGCAATAACATACACATGTGTGTATATGTATGTATGTATTTGCATGTACACATATATACATACTCATATATACATATAGACACACATGATTGTGTGTTTCCAAAACAATTCTTGGAAGGTCTGTGAGTTTCATTGTTAAGAGGAGACTGCTTGCTTAGTTAAAATCATGGATAATAATAACAGTTAGCATTTATATGGTGCTTTTAAAATTTTTTCAGTGTTTTCCAAATAAGATCTCATTTTATCTTCACAATAACCCTGAGAGGTCATCCCCATTTTACACATGAGGAAACTGAGGCATACGAAATTAAAGCAACTTGCCCAGGTTCACAAAATTAGCAAGTGATTGAGGTCAGATTTGAACTTACGTTGATTCTTGGTCTAACACTGTATCCACTGAGCTATCTAAGCATGACTCTCCCAGGTAGAGATGCAAATATTAGAATCCCTCTTTAACAGGGAGGCAAATGAGGCTCAGAGATTTCAAAAGTAAGTTGCTTATATTCACACAGATAGTAAATATTGAAGCTAGGACTCAAAATAAGAGTCCCTTTTTTCTAACCATACTAGGATGTCTTGCCAGGACAACAGAATGATCATCCCACTTCTGTCTTTATCTGCTGATCTGAGGTCTTCCTCAAAACTGCAGCTTTTCCAAGTTGATTCAAAAATGAGTGAATAGAGCACCAGCCCTGAAATCAGGAGGACCTGAGTTCGAATGTGGCCTCAGACACTTAACAATTCCTGGTTATGTGACCCTGAGCAAGTCACTTAGCCCCAATTACCTCAGAAAAAATAAATGAGGTACATTGGCCTAGGCAAGAAGTTGAGTTGCTAGGAGCCCCTTGGGAGATTGAGATTCTCAAAGCTCTCATTGATTAATTAGCCAAGAGTATAATGGAATTGATCCCTTAGGAACCAATTTGTCAAAGGACATTTTAGAAGGTTATGAGGGTTTTACTATTGTTATTTTTTTAAATCTTATTTGCACAAGGTTATATACTTCCTTTTATGAAGGTTTCTGTATGGTTATCACTTTACTTTGGTGTGAATAGGCTAAGGAGGTACCTAAGATGTCTAAACCATTTGCTTAAGTTCATAGAGCAGGGTGAGTGGCAGCTCTAGGATCAGAATTAGTACCCAGTATAATTTTGTAGAAGGGAGGCAGCATCTTTTCTTATCTATAAAATGAGAGAATTGTCTCTATGATCTATATGGCTCTAAATATATCATTTTAATTTCAAATCTTGGTCCTGCCATCTCTGTGACCTCAGGAAAGTTATTAAAAAAAACCTCTCTGAACCTCAGGTTTTTTCTCTTTTAAAACAAGGTGAAACATATTTTATTAGATGATTTCCAAAGTCCTTTTGAACTTGGATGAAAAGGTTTCCCTATCTCTGTAGCCTACTATAGACCTTTTGACTTAACAAAAAGGTAAGCCCTACTAATGAAAAGACCCTGATGCTTGAGTATAGAGGTGGCTGGAGCTGTCCACAGCTGAATCTCATTCAGACATTTGGGAGGAGGGCTTAGTTCTGAAATAATGGGAACGCAACAGTCATTCATTAAACAAACCAAACTGGAAAATATAGCTTTTGTAAGAGCTCACATTCATTTGGATACCTATTTGTTTGGGCTCTTGCCTGATCTTAGACTAGTCAAGCTCATGAGGAAAAGAATAGTATCCTGGACTGTGGAATTGGTAATAATCTCTTGTGTTGATTTACTATACTGTGTCCTAGTCAGACAGTATCTGCAGTACTGTGTTCAGTTCTGGAGGACATATTCTAGGAAGGACGGTGACAAGTTGAAAAGTACACAGAGGAGCATAATCAGTATGGTGAATATACTCTCCAAAACATATCATTGAGGAACTGTTGAAGGAAGAAGCCTGGGGTGGTGATGTGTGTAGCTAAGTATCTGAAAGGCTGTAATATGGATCAAGGATTAGATTTATTCTGTGAATCCTTGAAGGGAAGAACTAAGAGAAATAGATTGAGTGATAAAGAGGCAAATTTAGACTTTATTTAAGGAAAAACTTTTGAATAACTAGATTGATTCAGCTACAAGAAACTACAAAGTTTTTAGCTGGTCTGACTTCCCAGTTTTCAAAATAGATTTCACATTATTCCCCTCTAGACACCCTAGATTTCAACCAAATTAGCCACTAGCTGTTCCCCAAATTTGATGTTGCACCTCAATTCCTTGTCTTTATACTGATTTTTTATAAATGTCAAGAATTCCCTCCTATCTTCACCACTATCACTTAGACTTCTTAGGTTCCCTTAAACTTTACTTCACTTGCCACCATGCACTAGAAACCTTTTCTGAACCTTATAGTTATTACTGCTTGATTCTATTTCATATTATTTTGTATTTCTTATCTGTGCAAATATCACCCATCTTTCCTCCTCCCCAAGTAGAATGATTGCTTTTCATTTTGTCTTTGCTTCACAGTATGGTACTATGTCTTCAGTGTAGTAAGGACCTAATAGATGCTAGTTTTAATGAATCAAAAAATTATACATGGTTCAAGGTTATCTCAAGCAGAACATTTAAGGGATAATTTATCATTTCCTACTCAAAGACTCTGATAAGGGGCACCAAAAAGAAGTAAAATTAAAATTTGGATTCTCAATTAAGAGTCTAAGTAAGTTTAATTTTGTAGAAATGGTTTGATTACCTTCTTTTCTCTGGGCCACAACTTCTCAAAGGTTATTATTTGGGATGAATTTGGAACAAGAAACAAAAGTGATGCTACCAAGTGCTGGGATGCTGTGATACCAGCCCCCAAGAATCCGAGAAGTGAAGGCAGGATAATCACTAGCAAAGGGTATACAGAGAGGAGTAATGTGAAATCCATTTTGAAAACTGAAAGTCAGACCATGAGAGGCTTTAAAAGACAAACTGAGGATTTTATAGTCCTATATATAGCTAAATCAATCTATTTATTCAAAAGGTTTTCCTTAAATGAAATCTAAATTTGCTTCCTTATCACATAAAGATGGAGTGAGGATTCTCTCCTATAAAAGACTGAAAGCAGAATTATCTGGGCTGTGAAAAAGCCTATAAGCATTATAGAGGCTTTCAGCTGGGTCTTTTCAAATGTCATTATGTTATCGACTAATGAACTAAACATGACTTTAATAATAATAGTAACTGCATTTACAGTATATAGAGGATTCTAATCTAGGTAGGTCTTCTGATTTCAAGGACAGTACTAGTGGGGAATGCTCACACAAGGAAGTTCTCACACTAGTATATGCAGGGATCTGCTTAAATTGTTATTAATTAATTATTCCATACTATACTATGAATGCCTTGATGGCAGAGACCAAATTGGAATCACGTCCAATGCTAAGATATTTTGGTATCTTTGATTCTTTGCTTCCTCCACATGCCATGTGTAGGGGCTTGCATACAAGCGCCTTGCCTTATATGTGTTGATTAAATGAATTGAATTGATCCCCAAGGGATAAAAAATGATGCAGACTATCTTCTCATGAACTTCAATCTCCCCACCTTATGGTGGGTGGATAAGGAACATGAGACAATTGCATATATTTCAACTTCTCCACCTTTAGACCAAAATGAGGTGAATAACTATAATACTGAATTTACAAAAATATAATAAGTATTAAATAAATATGTTGGCATGCTTGATAAATTTCAAACCTCTATTTTTGACAACTTAGAATAACGTTTTAAAATGCATAAAATATGTAGAATTACAAAGAAAACAAGTTATATTGAAATAAAAATACAAATTCCACTTCCCCCCATCCAAGCTCACAGATCTTAAGGATTCTTGGATCTCAGATGCTACTGAACTTCAGGAGGAATTCTACCAGAAAGGATAGTTCAACACTGTTAATAGCCCTGTGATCTGATTGCTGGGTAGAATTATTTTTGCACACAGGTGATCACATAAACTTTATTATTGATAGTCTTATCAAGACTCTTTCTCCTTGTAAATAGATACTCTAGGAAATAAAAATGCTTTTGTGATCTGAAATGTGTATAGGGACAAAGAGAAGAAAACAGGATTGGAGTCCAGAGCTAATGTAATGAGATGTGGTGCTCTGTGGCAGACAGAGTTCTCGCCTTAAAATGAGCAGAAGTTTAAATCCAGATACATATTGGGTGGAAGAGGAAACAAGGGTAGTGAGAAGTTATAAATGACTTGCCCAAGATCATGGAGGTCATAAAAGAGAATTTGAACTGAGGCTCCTTTACTTCAAATTCTATGCTCTTTCCTCTCTGGTATATAGCTTCTTCACTTACTGACTATATGTTCCCAAGTAAGCTATATGTTCCCTGTAGCTTTCCATTCTATAAAATGAGGATAATATCTATCCTATCTGGCAGGGTTATTGTGGGGAAGGGTTTTGCTCAACATGAAAGTCCGAGAGAATTATTATTCCTTTTGCAGGTTGGCTCCATGAAGAATACGAACCCACAAACAGTGATTTCCACTGGGGAAAGCACAACAATTTATTCTTTGCTTCCCCCACATGCCATGTGTAGGGCCTGGCCTGCAAGCACCTTACTTTGTATGTGCTAAATAAATGAATTGATCCCCAGTGGGTAAAAAATGATGCAGCCCATCCTCTCATGAATCTCAATCTCTCCACAAACAGTAGGTGGAGGGAACATGGGACAACTGCATATATTTCATCTTCTCCAAAATGAGGTGAATAACTATCACACTGAACTCACAAGGTTTTCGGAAGGATTGAATGGGCCTAGGAGGCAGGGTTCTTGGGGGTCAGTTTAGAGAAGAGGCTGATTCGTGGAATGCTCAAAGCCCAGAGTCCATTTCTCAGCCAGGAATCCCTCACACCTTCTATTTTTTTTTTCCCAGAGAAATCTCCTGGGCTTCTTAATTGCTATTTGGTTGAAACAGATCTTTTAAGATGATGGTTGCTATTTGCATTTGTGTCTTTATTTATGCTCTTAACTTGCTTCTGCTTATTTTTAAAGCCTCCTTCCCCCCTCCTCCTGGTTGTTTATGTTTGGGAAGAGCCTTCTGCTGAGTGCCTGGGAGCCCTCCAGAACCTCGGTTTGCTCTCCCCTCAGTTGTCACTTCCCTGGGACTGGCTGCTGTTTTAATCTTCCAGACTGTTTATTAACCTTCCCCCACCTTCCTCTGCTCAATTTATCTGCAGTAGATTTCCAATACATTATAAAATTTCAATCAAAATTCCTCAGGGCGCTTTGCATTCCCCGTTGGATCTCTAAATCCTACTTGCTCTCACCTTTAACCCTCTTTGGCTGCCTTCCCAGAAAGAGGTCCTGTAGGCTGCCCTGGTGTCTGGAAGCAAGCACATCAGCCTAGGGATTGCAGTGTTCTGGGGCTGAATCCCTGGGATGCTCGGGCTTGCTGAGCACTCCAGGGACCTAGTACTTACTCCCCCGGCCTTCAAGTCTGAGCTCATCCTTGGAACAGAAGGCCTTGGAGGATGCAGCCGGCCTGCCTGAGTTGCTTTCCTTTGGGGCCATTAGTGGGGGGATTGGCGGGAGAGAGAGGCCGGAGGAAAAGATGGGACTCTGACACGGTGTGGGGTGGGGACCTGACTCTGCCAAGTTTAGAATCTTCTCTACTCCAGGGAGGCTCAAAGTTGTAAACTGCTAGTACTTGAATTTGTTTACTGTTGGAATCATCTGACTTCCTGTTTTGAGGGAGAAAAGCTTTGAAAAGCTTATTAAAAAGCCTCAGAAGGTTTCTTGAACCTCATGCAACTCTAAGCAAGAAGTATTTTGATGATTTTGTTGAGAATGAATATAAAAATTAAGGGGTCATGTTCTTTATAGCTCCTCTTGAGTTTGTATTTTTTTTTTTTAAAGGAAAAACATGAACACAGAGGGGAAGGGTGGAGAGATGGGAGGAAATGTATTTGGACTAGAACAAACCTGATTGCCTTGAGCCAGAGCTCTGGGGAAAGCCAAGGGGACCCAGATACCTCAAATCCCAGGGTGTGGGGATAGAAGTGAAGAATGGGGTACTGAAAAGACATGGTGCTGAGGAAGGAAAGGGATTCTGGAATCAGTAGAATCAGAACATCCTCTGTAAGCCTTGGGGACCATTTTTTCTCACAGAGACATTTGTGACGTTGCTGGGGTGTGCAAGGGAGGGAGTCAAGTGGGCTTCAGCACAACAGGTACAAACCAATCGGATCTATGTAAGAAAGAGGTCAGAGAAAGGTGACAGGTCTGTTTATGGCTACAGATTTATAGGACAGAAAATGTCTCTCCCCCCACGCCCTGGTCACTGATCACCCCCTTTTTCTTCCACCATCGGTACTTTCTGTTTTCTGCTTAATTAGTGATACTGATCCTGGGAAGGGACTTTCCTCTAAGACCAAATTCTCCAGGGAACTTCTCCCAGAGAAGTGGGGGTGTCAGTCTGGAATGAGGCTCCCCTCTTTGGGTCACCCCCAATAGGACTCCATGGGGCTGTGCTGAGAGTGAGAGTCACTGCTAAGGGACCAGCCTCTGGCTCCTCCTCAGGCTCAGCCTGACTGCAGGTGACTCTATGGGCCTCAGAGCTCCAGGTTAGGGCCAGCCCTGACCCCCTTGAAGAAATTATACAAACAGACTGGTTTCATCAAGTGGCTCCTCTGGTAGGATTCCTCTCTCCCTCCCACCCAGAGCTTGTTTTTCTTCCTTCTCAAAGAGAAGGAACAGAACCCAGAGAGAGGATTAAAGGTCTGCAGGCTCCATCCCCTTATCACGTCTATGCATTTAAGTGGCCCTGTTACCACATTAACAATGGAAAATGTGAGTCCATTGCCATTTGGGGCCTGCCACAGGAGATGTTTTCTCCTGGCCAGACACCCCGTCTTTGGCTTGCCTTCCTTTTCCAGATAGTGGGCTCCCAGAGTGTGGGATCAGCAGACACCTCCGGCCTCCCGCTGCACTGAGGCCTGCCAATCAGCTCCCCACCCTGGCAAAAACCCCGGGGCAGCGGTACCACGGTGGCTGCCGGCTCCCTCGGCCACCCCATTTATCACTGGGAGAGAGAACTTGCTCTGGTCACTGGAGCCTGTAGCTTGTCAACAGGGAGGTCCTTATCTTCTCAAAACATTTACTTAACTCTTTGTCTTTGGACTGAGAACAATGGGAATTGGGGGTGGAAACGGCTGAGATCTGGCCGGTAGAGGGACTGGGGAATTACTGTACTGTGGCTCTTTGTCCTTCTGAAAAAGCACTCAATTAGCTATGGTGGAGGGTGACGGGGAAAGAAAAATGCTTTTAGCGATTGTTCGACACACACCTATACTGTCTCCCGTCTCTGTGCATCTCCTTGCCTGGAACACTCACCCCTCACCCCCACTTCTTGGAATCCCAGATCTTTTTAGGCTGCCATTACTCACAGAGCAAAATTCAAATCAAATTGCCTAAAAGTCCTCTGAAATCTGGTCTTTCCTCCAAGTCCAATCTTTCATATTCTCACAGATTTGGAACTGAAAGGAAACGCCTCATTTTACACACATAAAACACATATGTAACATATTATATAACACATATAATTTTACACACATAAGTAACTGAGGGTTAAATGTCTTGTCCTAAGTCACATAGGTAGTAAGTGTCAGAGCTGTGACATATAATTCCCTTCCACACACTCAGGTGCTTCCTCCTTCATGAGCTGTTTCCTGCTCTCCTCCCCCATTCCAGAGCAATCTTTGTCCTTTACTTAGCCTGCCAGCCCAGCTCAAATGCCACCTTCTCTATAAAATGTCCCTTCATGGACCAGTGATAATAACTTTTCCTCTTGGATCCCACCTGTTATTTTGTTTTGTTACTCTCTAATGTATTTATCAAGTAATATGAATTATAGCCACTCATCTTTGTAGATTTTTTTCTTCATCTGGAAACTTTATTGCTGGAACTATGTCCAATCTAAACTTGGTATTTTTCTAAGATCCTGTCATAAATATTTGTTAAATGAATGAATAAATAGATGAATGTCAATCTTTTTTGAGCTGAGAATCTCAAATGAAAATTATTGTGAAGGCACTTTGAAAAGAACAAAAGGATATATAAAAGCAAACAGTTATTATCATTATTATTATTATTACAATTCCAGTTTAGAATCTCATTTCTGGGAACATGAATTTAAGGTGGAGATGGGAATTAAGAATGAGGAGAGGGCAAGTAAGTCCTAGGAGACCCAACAGGGAACTTAGCGAGATGGGGGAGGGAGGCATTCTGATTTAAGAGCCATTTATGGGAATAGGAAAGAGAAGCAGCTCAGTCCTGTGTCCCACCTCTCTGGTGAGGGCTAATTTCGTGTTTTAGGGGTTGAGTGAGAGGGATTTAACAAAATTGGAAGGGAATACCAGCAAGAGGTTGAGTGTGTCTGGTGGGGGTGGGGAATTAACATACAAAGGCTACCTCCATGGGACTCCAGGAATCCAAAGGTCAGAAATATGATTCCATGTGAATGACTTGGCTTTGAACTTTCATTTTTCACATCTGCGTCTTTATCCTAGTCCTTTAGCACCCAAAGTCTTTGGGCCTACAACAACCCTATTTTCTGTAGTAAAGGAGCCACTTCCTCCATCTTTCCCCTACCTCCCCCATCCATTTTTTGTTTTTTGCTGTTGTTTCTGCAAATTGTAGTAGGATGGACATTTTGAGGATGTCTATCTGTATATAGTCTTGGGATAGGCTATAAAAATGGACAATGACTTAGATCCAGAATTAAAGGAGAAGAGTAATCTGGATTGCCTACAGGAAATTGCAAAAGCTCTTTTAAATGACCTTTAAATTATTCCAGAAAACAAAAGCCCACTTTTCCAAAACCAGAATTCTTTTGCCTCTCTTCAAAGCCAATGGGCATTTCCTACAAGAACTTTTTGCATTCTTTCAGTCTTTAGTAGCATCTCCAGCACCTTGTATTTATTTTCTTTTTATCTTACACTTACTGATCTGTAAAACTATTGTGCTGCCTCAATCCCTCTCTTTGTATAATATAAGCTCCTTAGAAAGGGACTCTCACTTTCTTATTTGCATCCTTAGCAACTCTTTTAGTACCTGGCACATAGTAAACACTTAATAAATGATTGTTGAATGATTCACAATTTCATTAATAGTAGTTCCTGTTATTGTAGGAGGATCTTGACCATTTGGTCAATATATGTCACATGTATTTGTTTCTATGACTATTACAGTCATACTCCTTCAGCTTGCCATTATCTATTACCAGTATGCTTTCAATAGTTTTCCTGATTCATCTCCTTCTTACCTATAAGCTCCCTTATACATTTCTTGCAGACAAAACTGCCTCATGCATAGATCTGGGCACGACTCTTACACTCAAAAATTTTTATTGGCGTTCTTTTATCAACCAAATAAAATTCAAGTCCTATGACAGGCATTCAAACAGACAAAATTCTACTTTTCCAGCCTCATCTAATACTGCATCCCTTCATGTGGACTACTTATTCCTATGGAGCCTGACCCATAATAGGTGCTTAATAAATCTTGTTCCCTTCCCCTTTTTCTCTCCTCTTCCCAAACTTGTAAACATGACTAGTGATCTCTCTTCAAAATGAATATAATGGTAATATACTTAGTTTCCATTCTTTTACCTGTTGAATTTTTTCATTCAAATACTACTTCCTTTGGAAAATCTTCCTTGATCCTTCTTATTAATAACTTTCCTCTGTCTGACTTTATATAGTACTTTGTTTTATAAGTTAACATATAGATAGTAGGTGCTTAGAAAATATTTTTCCCTTCCCCCTTTTTTCCCTTTTTCCCAAACTTGTAAATATGTCTAGTGATCTCTCTTCAAAATGCTTGTGACTGCAATATATTTTTTATTCAAATACTACTCCCTTTAGAAAATCTTCCCTGATCCTTCTTAGTAATTTTCCTCTGTCTGATTTTATATAGTACTTTATTTTTATAAGTTTATATATATATATGTATGTATATTACATAGTTGTTATGGGCCAGAGTTCTGAACTTGAAACAAAGGATTCTTACAAGGTACTAAATCAGTGGAATTGATAGAGACAATGGTTATCTAATTTAGCATGGTTCATATGATTGATTTAATCCTACAATAAATAATGATTTCCTAGTGATATAATGATTGGTTTATACTCAATGTAGAACATATAAGCTAGGAGCCTCAGCCAGGAGTCAGTTCAGAGAGATTCAGAGAGCAGAGAATACAGGCGAGAGCTCAAGCTCTCAGAACCAAGGAGAGAGGTAGGCCTCTAAGAAAACTAGCCGAGCCCCAAGTGAAGGAGATAGGACTTTGAAGAAAACAATAAAGGATTTGGACTTTAACATCTGGCTATATGTGTGGTGATTACTGAACTGAAAGGAAAGCTGCTCCCAGAGACCCCAAGAAAACCGAACCAGAGAACATTACACATAGTAATGTAACAGGGACCGGTAAAGGGAAACCCATACTTCCTAGTGTGCTTCCCAATAAATATCAGCTATTTTAATAAAGAAGTACATTTCCCATGAGGCTTCAGGCTTCAACAATCAGATCTGCTGTCAGGAAACCAGGATTTAGAATAACCTTATGTTTCTATGCAAGTAGCAAAGGAGTATTGTCACAGCGAGGAGAGAGAGGAATAAGGGAGTCGAGAGACACAAGGGAGAACTGCAAGTATAACTAAGAATTGATTAGATAAGAATGGTTCTTTGTGAATCATGTGGGGGTATCAAAAAACTCCGGGTCCATAGTAGCGGGGAGATGCTCCAGGGATCTATAGACCAAGCAGTGGGTGGGGTAGTAAAGGATGCTAAAATATTGTATTATTTTCCTGTTTACAAGTGGGAGTATAGAGACAGTGAGAAACTCCCTCCTCAGACCATGCTAAGGAAGAGGAGACTGGAAAGGGACTCATTTGGGGAAAGGTTGTTGACCTTCATTGCTTTCACTTAGGGCTGTACTTTGGTTTACAGTCTGGGTTGACTGTTTCTGGAAAACCTTTGGACAACATTCTATACTGGTTTCAGGCCTAGTAGAGCTGAAGACATTCCTGGTATAATTAACCCTTTGGAAACACCGTTCAGACTTTATGGTCTATGGTAGAAAAACTACACTGATAAACCAGGGAGTGAAGTAAGTCAGAGCCTCCTGTACAATTTGGATCGGCTCCAAGCACATGACTGGTGCTTTGATTCATAAATGCTAGCAAACACTAGCTTTCTGGGACAATGTAGACAGATTTGGTGTTAGTGAATAGCTCCCTGAAGCAATATGGACAAGCATAACATTAATGAATAGCCCTCTGGGACAGTGTAGACAGGCATAAGGCTAACAAATAACTCCCTGGGACAGTGTAGACAAGCACAATATGTGAGAATAGTTAGGATGGTGTAGACAGGCCTGATATTAATGAAATGCTCATTGGAACAGCATGGACAAAGCATAATTGAATCTAGGAAAGGTTTAGAAAAGACCCAGAGCACTATATATAGAGACACTTTTTAATATGACTTTCAAAAAAGTGACATATTTCTCAAATAAAAACCAAACTTACAGACCTGATGCTAAAGGCAGATGCTAGTGACAGCTCGATGACACTGGGTGGACAAATAGAGTAAAAGAATGCTCGATTTTCAAGAATCCTAGCTACACATTGGTATGGGAGTCTGAGTCACATGAACCATAAAATATTGCCCATAAAAATGAACTCAAGATTTGGAATATAAGTTGGTGCAGGAAGGTAGGTCTTATTACTCTTCTAGACTATAACCTGGACCTATAGACAGCACTGGGCTTTGCCGATTGGAAGTGCTGAATGAGTGAATAAAATATTGCTTAAGTGTTTACTATATAAGCATTGTACTAAGTGGTAGAGATGCAAATAGAAAAATAAATTAGCTTAACTTAAGTAAGAGATGGGGGCAGGTGGGCCATACACATGGAAGGTTGTAGATGCAAATCAGATGGAAAAGTCCATGATCCTTTTAGTTATAAAATAACAAAACAATGGCAATATCTTTTCTTTAATATTATTTCCATTTATAAAATCATACCACTTTCTGATGAACCATTTGACAGTACCTAGGACTTGCACTTGGATTAGTGTTGATTAATAAGAATTTTCTGCCAGGTCTTTAGTAGCTAGGACTTTAGTACCTGTAAGAGCAGTAGCCAGGCTGCATCTTCACAATGATTGCTTTTCAGGATGATGATTGAGAATTTTAGACTAGAAGTATTGTTAGTCTCAAGGTTCTGGGGTTCAGGGTCCTGCGCTCTCTCCTCTGGGGCCTGAGGAGACCCGGTGGTAATGGTGAAGATGTTTTGATTGGTTTGGCTCATGCTACCTTCAGTTTCTTCCTCAGGACGCTTTGCTTACATTGAGGGTGGCAGCTGGTGGAGATGGGTGACCCCTTTGCCACAGGATTGTTTCCTAAGGTAGCAGCTGTAAAGGCTGGACTGAAAGTAGGATTGGTTATCAGGAGTGGAGTGGTCAGGGCTGCCATTCCCAAGCCTTGCCAGTCTGCCTGTTGACAGTTTGTTTCTTGTGGTGATGGAGAAGGTGGGCCCTTTCTCCTCAATGATTTCTTTCCTTAACGATGGCTATAGGAGCTGGGCTAGAAGTGGACCTGGTGAAATGGAGGGCACTATTACTCTTAAGTCTCTTGGGTTCAGAATTTTGAACCTGCCTGTTTTCCTGTGCTTCAAATATTCATTGTTTTACAAGAAGAAACTCATCCACTTTGAAATTCATATTCCTTCTGTATCTGCTGTCCCTGATTGAGGTTCCTCCCTCCCTCTGATCAGAGAGGGTGGAGGGTGAACTTTGGAGAACTTCTTTCAGCTCTTTCATTTGAGGAAGGTACCTGGGGCACTTGTCTCATCATTTTCTACCACACTTCTGACTACAGGACTTTATCATGTTCCTAGATCCTTTCTCTTTTCCTTTTTAAACTTCTTTTTATATATTCTTTCCCCATTAAAATGTTAACTTCTTGTTTTTCTTTGTATCCCCATTGCTTAGCACTTAGTAAATATTTATTGACTATTGTCTCCATTGGAGTCCCAGGACTCTTTAGTATTGTGCAGAATGACTAATATGAAAATGACTTACAGGATTGTACATGTATAACCTATATAAGTTGATTACTATGTTAGGGAGATAGGATGGGAGAAAGGAAGGGATAGAATTTGGAAATCAACTCTTGAAAAAAACCCCAAATATTAAAAATTGTTTTAACATGTAATTGGAGGAAAATATTATTAAAAAAGAAAAAAAAGAGTCTTCATAGTGCATAGGTTAGTGCTGGCCCTAGTATTTTAACTTCAAAACATTAGCATGAGTACTCACTTTGATAACTGAGATAATAGGCATTATCTCTCTTCATACGGTCTAATATTCAAGCCAAACTGGCCTGCTTGCTATTCCCAGAATTTGACATTCTTTTCCCCTCCTCTGTACTTTTGTACAGGTTGTCACTCTTTCCTGGAAGAAACTTCCTTTTCACCTTTTAGAATCTCTAACTTCCTCCAAAGTTTAGAAATTCCGGAGCCTTTCTCATTCATCTATTCCCCTTAGTCTTTAGTACTTTTGTTTTCTTCCTCCTTGTCCTAATTCCCATCTTCATTCTATTCTCTCTGGTCAATATTAGGAAAGTTATAATTGACCATATAACAAAAATAACAAAAATTAGATGACTATGTCAGGCAATATAGAAAAATCTTTTGACCAACTGCAACATGACTCCTTTTAAAAACAGTAGAAATCACAGGAATGAGTAGAACTTTTTAAAATATAAGTAATATTTATGTGAAACCTAGAGATAATATTACCTAAAACAGAGATAAATTAGAGGCTTTTCCAATAAGATCAAGGATAAAGTGAGAACTCCTAGTATTTAATATAGAGTTCTACAAATGCTGGCTATAGCAGTTAACCAAGAAAAAGAAATTGAGGGAATAATCATAAACAAAGAAGAAACAAAATTATCACTTTTTGCAGATGATGATTTCTTAGAAAACTCTAAGGGTCCACTGAAAATTAATTGAAAGAATGTATCCTCAGCAAAATTTCAGGATACATAATAAGCCCAAGTAAATTACCATATCATCAGCATTTCGGTATATTACCAACCAAATCCATCAAGAAGAGATAGGGAAATTCTACTTAAAATAACTGCATATAATATAAAATACTTAGGAATCTGACTGCCAAAATACATATAGGAATATATGAGCATAATTACAAAACAATTTTATTGCAAATATGAAGAAATATTCATTGCTGAGTTATAATAACTAATATTAGCTTGAGTTAATAAAGCAAAAGACAATACTACTTAAGTGAATTTAATTATTCCATATGTCAATCAAATTTCCAGAGCATTACTTTAAAGAACTAGAAAAAACAATAACAAAATTCAACTTAAGCAACAAAAGACCAAGAACCTAAAAAAAAAAAATGAATAAAAACAAGTGGGAAAGAGGGGGCCTAGCAGCACCAGATCTCTAACTATGCTGCTATGCTGCAAAACTGTAATAATCAATCAATTTAACACTGGTTAAGGAATAGAAAGTCGATTGCAGGAACATAGTATGTATATAAAATGCAGAAACAAATGAACACAGTAGCCCAATATTTGATAAACCAAAAGATCCCAACTATTGGGATAAGAATTCATTTTTTGGCAAAAACTGTTGAGAAAAAGGAAAAAAAGAAAAGAAACTAGTTATGCAACACCCTGTATCAAAAGCTCCAAAGAGGTACATTTAAACATAAAAGATGACATCATAAACAAGTTACAGGAGCATGGAGAAAATTGCCTGTCAGGGCTATGGTTAAGGGGAAGAATTCATGACCAAACAAGAGAGAGAAAGAGAACAATTTTGATTACATAAAATTTAAAAAAAATGTTCATTAGCAAAAGAGTATTAGAAGAGAAATAGAAAGTTGAAAGGAAAATCTTTGCAACAAGTTTCTCTATAAAGATCTCATTTCTAAGATAAAGAGAGAATAAATTCAAATTTATAAATATAAGTCATTCCTCAATTGATAAATGGTCAATGGGTGTGATTAGATTTTTTTAAGAAGAAGAAATCTAAGCTATCAATAGGCATGTGAAAAAAAGGTTCTAAATCACTAAGGAATGCAAATGCAAATGAAAACAGTTCTGTGTACTATCTCACACCCATTAGATTTACAAAGTTAACAAAAAAGGAAAATGAGAAATGCTGCAGGAATTGTAGGGGAAAAAAAGTTCATTGATATACTCTTGGTGGAATTGTGAACTAGTGCAGTCATTCTGGAAATCAATTTGAATTTGAAACTATGTCTCTCTCCCCACCCCCATGAAAAGAAGTTTACATGATAATTTACTATATATTTAAAAGAAATAGCAAATTGTACACAATAGATTTGCAGTTTTATGTGCAATCATCTTTTTTATTGTATTGTTATGGAAGTTCATGTTTTATTCCATAAATTAAAAATTAAAAAAAAGAAACTAGTCCCTCAAAGCTATTTTACTATGCATACTTAGTGATATCAAAAGAAAGAAAAGACCTTATATGCCTAATATTTCTTTAGTCAATTTTTGTTTCCTTTTCCAAGCAGTTTACCACTTTTTTCATAATTCTCTTGTGTAACTCTCATTTCTTTTCCCAAATTTTCTTCTTTCTCTCTTATTTTATTTTAAAAATACTTTTTGAGCTCTTCTAAGGAGAATTTTTGAGCTTGAGACCAACTCTCTTTTCTTCTTTGAGACTTCATGTGTAATCATTTTGCCATTGTTGTCCTCTTCTGGGTTTGTGTTTTGATCTTTCCTGTTGCCATTAGTAGCTTTCTATGATCAGGGCTCTCTTCTGTTTCTTACTCATTTTTAGCCTGTTTCATGACTTATAAAGTTGTGCTCTGCTCCTGGGGCACAATCCTATGCTTCTTGTGCTGGGGCTGATCACTAACTTTCTGTGCTGGGAGCTTGACATTCTACTGAAGTGGCCCAGGCTAGTCTCACCTATTGTATTGGGTTCCCAGGCTGGTAATTTGTCTTCTATGCTGTGAGGACCCAAGTCCCAGGTACCTCAGTTGCTTATCTAAGCTAAGAGCTTCCTGCAGGCTTACCTACACTGTGCCTGCACTGGACTGCACTCCTCTTTTACCCAAGTGAGACAGACCTTTTCTGAAATCCTTTTATGTTATCTTAAGTTGGAAAATTGTTTCACTCCATCTTTTTGTGGGTTCTGCCACTCCAGAATCCATCTAGAATTGATTTAACATTTTCCTAAGGAAAAATGTGGACAGCTCAGGCAACTTCTTGGTTTCTTGCAGGCTTCATCCTTTGGTAATACATTTTATTTTCTTGCTTTTTTGGTAGGGGAGAAGAGAAGATGAGATAGAAAGAATGTGAAACAAAAATAAAATTAAGTTAAAAAAAAGAAAATGCCCCAAGTCAGAAGATGGAGTGTGTCTTATTTGAGGAACAGCAAAAAGCATCACTGGATCACACTGGATCACTTGGGGGGAGGGAGGAAGAGTAAAGTGTAAAAAGACTGAAAAGATGGGGGGTTATGAGGAGATTTGAATACCAAATAGAAGATGGTATATTTAATCCTGGAAGTAATAGGAGCACTGGAGTTTATTTGTTTGGGGGGAGGGGAAGGTGGTAATGTGTCAGACCTGTGCTTTAGGAAGATTAATTTGACACTTGAGTGGATGATGGAGTAGAGAACCGTGGCAAGGAAAAGACTTTTTCCAACCAAAAGACTTTTGCAATGGTCCAGATGTGAGGTTATTAGGTCTTTCTGCAAGGTGGTAGTAACACTAGAAGAGAAAAAGGGGCACTTAAGAGACATGTGGAGTCAACAAAATCTATAAAGTTGAATCTATAGGATCTAACAATAAACTGAATATGAGACGTGAAAAAGAATGAGAAATAAAGGATGACAACTACATTATGAGTCTGTATAATTAGGAGAATGGTGGTATCATCAATAGTAATGGAAAAATTAAGAAGGAAGACTTAAATGAATAGATAATAAGTTTAGTTTTAGACATATTGAGTTTAAGATGTCTATAAAACTTCCATTTGAGGTGTCTACTGGACAAGATTTCTACTAGTTAGATGTGCAAGACTGAAGTTCAGGAAAGAGGTTAAAACTGGGGAAATAGATTTGAGAATCTTCAACCTAGAGATGATAACTGAATCCATGAAAGTTATTATGTCCATCAATTGAAATAATATAGAGGGAGAAAAAAAAAGACTCCATGACAGAACCTTCAGGGACACTTACAGTTATCACCCATGATCTAGATGAACAAAAGGAACTGAGAAAGTATAGTTAGACAAATTGGAGAAGAACCAGAATATTACCGTGTCACAGAAATCTAGAAAGAAGTGAGTATAAAGGGGAAAATGGTGATAGGGTATCCAAGGCTACAAAGCACTCAAAGAATAATGAGGATGGAGAAAAGGACATTAGATTTTGTGTTTAAGAAATCATTAATAACGTTTAAAAGGGCAATTTAAGTTGAATGATGGGAATTAAAAGTCAGGGTGTAGAGAGTTAAGAGAGTGAGAAGAAATTCTCAAGGAATTTGGCCTCAAAAAGGGAGATATAGAGAATGCTAGCTAGTGGGGATGAATGACTCAAGTGAGGTATTTTTTTTTTTTTTTTGAGGATAGAGGCATTCTTTTAGAAAGTAGGGAAATAGCATGAAGATAGGTAGAGATGGAAGATTAGTGAGAAATAGGGAAGATAAAGGGGGGGAATCTGAAAAAATAAGATAGAATATGCACATGAAAATGTTTGCCTTGTCAAAAAGAAGTTCACCTTTTCATCTCAGAGAAAGAAATAATGGTGAAGGACATTTGAGTGATGTGAGATGAGGAGGAAATCAGAGGGAGCGCTTGGTGAATGACTTCAATTTTTCTTTTTCTTTTTTTAATTAAAGCCTTTTTTTTTTCAAAATATATACATGGATAATTTTCAACAATCACCTCTACAAAACTTTGTGTTCTATTTTTTCCTTCCCTTCCCTCCACCCATACCCCTAGTTGGCAAGTGATACAACATATGTCAAACATACAATTCCTCTATACATATTTCCACAATTATCATGCTGCACAAGAAAAATCAGATCAAAAAGAAAAAAAATGAAAAAGAAAACAAAATGCAAGCAAAAAATAATAAAAAGAGTGAAAATACTATTTCGTAGTCCACATTCAGTTCCCACTGTCCTCTCTCTCTGGGTGCAGATGGCTTTCTTCATCACAAGACCACTGAAACTGGTCTGAATCACCTCATTGTTGATGAGAGCCATGTCCATGAGAATTGACTATTGTATAAGCTTCCTGTTGCCATGTACAATGATCTCCTGGTTCTGCTCATTTCATTTACTATTAGTTCATGTAAGTCTCTCCAGGTCTCTCTGAAATCATCCTGCTGATCATTTCGTATCGAACAATAATATTCCATAACATTCCTATACCATAAATTTTTCAGCCATTCTCCAACTGATGGGCATCCACTCAGTTTCCAGTTTCTTCCCAATACAAAAAGGACTGTCACAAACATTTTTGCACATGTGGGACCTTTTCCCTCCTTTATGATCTCTTTAGGATATAAGTCCAATAGAAACACTGCTGAATCAAAGGGGATGCACAATTTGATGGCTCTTTGGGCATAGTTCCAAATTGCTCTCCAGAATGGTTGAATCAGTTCACAACTCCACCAACAATATATTAATGTCCCAGTTTTCCCAAATCCCCTTTATCATTTTATCATTCTCTTTTCCTATGATCTTAGCCAATCTGAGAGGTGTATCTCAGAGTAGTCTTAATGTGCATTTCTCTGATCAATAATGATTTAAAGCACCTTTTCATATGACTAGAAATGATTTTAATTTCTTCATCTGAAAATTGTTTGCTCATATCCTTTGACCATTTGGAGAATTGTCATCAATTCGTGAATGTGGCTTGAATTCTTATAAATTTGAGTCAACTTTCTCTATCGTTTATCAGAACCCTTGAATGTAAAATTTTTCCCCAATTTATTGCTTCCCTTCTAATTTTGTTTGCATTGATTTTGTTTGTACAAAACTTTTTTAACTTAATGTAATCAAAATTATCTATTTTGTGCGCAATGATGAACCCTAGTTCTTCTTTGGCCACAAATTCCTTCATTCTTCACAGATCTGAAAGGTAAATTATCCTTTGTTCTTCTACTTTTCTTAAATACCACTATGTCTAAATCATAATCCTATTTTTATCTTCTCTTGATATGGGGGTGTTAGGTGTGGGTCAATGCCCAGTTTCTGCCATACTAATTTCCAATTTTACCAGCAGTTTTTGTCAGATAATGAGTTCTTATCCTAAAATCTGGGATTTTGGGGTTTGTCAAACACTAGATTACTATAGTCATTGACTATTTTGTCCTGATTCCACTGATTGACTACTCTATTTCTTAGGTGGCACCAAATGGTGTTGATGACCTCTGATTTATAATATAATTTTAGGTCTGGTACAGCTAGGCTACCCTCACTTGCACTTTTTCATTAATTCCCTTAAAATTCTTGAACTTTTGTTCTTCCAGATGAAATTTGTTATTATTTTTTCTAGTCTGTGAAGAAATTTCTTGGGAGTTTGATTGGTATGGCACTGAACAAGTAGATTAATTCAGGTAACATTGTCATTTTTATTACATTAGCTCAGCCTATCCATGAACACTTGATATTTTCTCAAGAGATTAGATCTGACTTTATTTGTTTGGAAAGTGTTTTGTAATTGTTTTCATATAGTTCTTGACTTTGTCTTGACAGATAGACTCCCAAATATTTTATATTATCTACAGTTACTTTAAATGGAATTTCTCTTTGTATATCTTGCTGCTGAACTTTGTTGGTAATATATAAAAATGCTAATGATTTATGTGAATTTATTTTGTATCCTGCAATTTTGCTAAGTTGAAAATTGCTTCTAGTAGTTTTTTAGTTGATTCTCTAGGACTCTCTAAGCATACCATCAAATCATCTGCAAAAAATAATAATTTGATTTCCTCTTTACCTATTCTAATTCCTTTAATCTCTTCTTCTCTTATTGCCAAAACTAACATTTCTAATACAATACTGAAGAGTAATTGTTATAATGAGCAACCTTATTTCACTTCTGATCTTATTGGGAATGGCTCTTGTTTATCTCCATTACATCTGATGCTTATGGCTTTAAATAGATGCTATTGATTATTTTAAGGAAAGCTCTATTTATTCCTATACTTTTTAATATTTTTAATAGGAATGTCAGATGCTTTTTCTACATCTATTGATGTAATTGAGATAATAATATGATTTTTGTTAGTTTGGTTACTGATATAGTAATTTATGCTAATGGTTTTCCTAATATTGAACCAGCCCTGCATTCCTGGTATAAATCCTACTTGGTCATGGTATATTATCCTGGGGATAAGTTGCTGCAGTTTCTTTGCTAATATTTTATTTAAGATTTTTCCATCAATATTCATTAGGGAAATTGCTCCATAATTCTTTTTCTCTGCTTTGCCCATATCTAGTTTAGGTATCTGTGTCATATCTGTGTCATAAAAGAAATTTGGAGGAACTCCTTTTTTTCCTTATTTTTCTAAAGAGTTTTCATAATAATGGAATTGATTGTTCTTTAAATGTTTGGTAGAATTCACATGTAAAATCATCTGGCTCTGGAGATTTTTTCTTAGGGAGTTGATTAATAGCTTGTTCACTTTCTTTATCTAAAATGGGACTGCTTAATTTATTTCCTCCTGTATTAATTTGGGCAATTTATATTTTTGTAAATATTCATCCATTTCACTTAGATTATCATGTTTATTGATATATAATTGGGCAAAATACTTCCTAAGTATTGTTCCAATTTCTTCTTCATTTGGTGGAAAATTCATCTTTTTCATTTTTGATACTAACAATTTGATTTTCTTTTTTCCTTTTTCTGATCAAATTAACTAAAGGTTTATCTATTTTATTGTTTTTTTTTCCCATAAAACCAAGTCTTAGTTTTATTTATTAGTTCAATAGTTTTTTACTTTTAATTTTATCAATCTTCCCTTTTATTTTCAGAATTTCAAATTTGGTATTTACTTGAGGTTTTTAAAATTTGTTCTTTTTCTAGCTTTTTTAGTTGCATACCCAATTCATTGACCTTCTCTTTCTCTATTTTATGTAAGTAAGCATCTAGAGATATAATACTTACTCTAAGAACTGCTTTGGCTGCAAACCATAAATTTTATTATGTTATCTTATGATTGTCATTCTCTTGGATGAAATTATCGATAGTGTGTGTGTGTGTGATTTGTTGTTTCACTCATTCATTCTTTAGGATCAGATAATCAAGTTTCCAATTAATTTTTTGGTCTGTTTTTCCCTGGCTCTTTATTACATATGATTCTTATTGCATCATGATCTGAAAAAGATACATTTACTATTTCTGCTTTTCTGCATTTGATTTTGAGGTTTTTATGTCCTAATATGTAGTCAACTTTTGTATAGGTTTCATGAACTGCCAAGAAAAAAGTATACTCCCTTCTGTCTCCATTCAATTTTCTCCAAAGATCTATCATACCTAACTTTTCTAAAATCCTATTTACCTCCCTAATTTCTTTCTTATTTATTTTGTTGTTCTATTTATGTAGTTTTGAGAGAACAAGGTTGAAATTCCCACTAGTATAGTTTTGCTGTCTAATTCTTCTTGTAGCTTTCTTAAATTCTCCAGGAATTTGGATGCTATACCACTTGGGACATATATGTTTAGTATTGATATTATTTCATTATCTATGGAACCCTTTAGCAAGATATAGTTTCCTTTCCTATCTCTTCTGATTAGATCTATTTTTGCTTTTGCAAATATCTGAGATAAGGATGGCTACCCCTGTTTTTTTTACTTCACCCGATGCATAATAGATTCTGCTCCAATCTTTTTACTCTATATATATCACTCTGCTTCAAATGTGTTTCTTATAAACAACATGTTGTAAGATCAAGACTTTGAATCCAATTACTTCAATTTGTTTCAGGGAAATATGATATAAGCTTTTCAGCTGAGAGAGGAAGGGAAGGGTAGCCATGGGAAGTTTGGGGTGAGATGAAAAGACATTATGGTAAATGGAATTGTGAGTTGATTAGGAAGATATAAAAGAATTACATTGCTGCAGAGAAGGCCAAGTTGAGATTATATACTTTAACAGATTTATAGTGTATTTAGTCAGTCTGGTTTCATGATTTTTCTCCAGCTTAGTTCTGCAGCATGTGATTGGTGAGAGTAATGTAAAATATATTACTTTAGTACAGGGAGTGATATAAAGTACATTTTCAATAAAACAAGTAAAAAACCATGGATGGTGAGAATAATACAGGACTATGGATGGCTTGGCATGATGTTGTCTCATTTAATAGGACGTAGCCATCTTAAGAGAAGGGATTGTTGCAGTTTTTTTCTTTATATGTCTAGTTTCTAGCACATAATTGGATAGGAGGGGGGCATAAGCATTTATTAAGTACTTTTTTTCTCTTCCTCCTTCTCCTTCTTGTTTTCCTTCTCCTCTTTTCCCTCCTCATCCTCCTTGTCCTCCTCTTTCTTTTTCTCTTTCTCCTCTGCCTCCTCTCCATCAGCAGCAATTCTTAAACCTCACTGTGATCCCAGTTGAACCTTGACTCTAAGTCTTATAAGGAAGGGCCTGACTCCCCAGCAGCACCCAACCCTGAGTTGGGCAAGATTTAAAAATATAACATTTTCTCTTCTTTGCAAGAAATTTCTTATTAATATTAGCAATGCCTTAGTTTTATTTGGTTAAATTATCTTCACATATCTGAACTAATTTGATGCTCAAAACAACTCTTCGAGATCCAGAAGGTAGTGTTTGAATCCTCATTTTTCATATGGAGAAACTGAGGTCCAAAAAAGTGAAATGATTTACTCAGGTCAATGGCAAAGTCAACACTAGAAATCTGATCTAGTGATACTGAACGTGTTTTAATGAAGAGGTTCTTAAATTGGGGTTTGTGATTTTTTTAGAAAATATTTTTGTTGATAGATATAGACATACTTGGTTTCCTCTGAGACCCTATATATTTTGTTTCATTTAAGCAGGTGTTCATAGGTTTTCACAATTGCCAATGGAATCCATGACATAGAGAAAAAACTCCTGGTATAATAGGAAGGACTCTAGACAGGTAGTCAAGAGATCATTTATGCCACTAACTGGGTATGTAATCTTGAACAAGTCTCTTCTTTCTGTACTCACTTTCTTTCTCAATAAAATGGGGAGGAGAGTATACTAGAACACCTTAAAGTCTGTGATTCTATGAAAAAACTTGTGATTGTGTGAATTCATGAATTTGCTGAGCCCTGACTGTTTTAAGGAGAAGACAGGGAAAACAGATTCTCATTATAGAATTATCTGTCTGATAGAAGGTATAGACCTTTAGCATGTTTCCCATGTGCCATTAAACCATTTTTCCTTGGAACCCTTTCAGAGGTAGAACCAGTCAATCAAGTAGTCAATACATTGTTATAAAATGGCTCTTGATCTGGATTCAAATCCTGATTCTGTTCCTTATTATTTTTATATTCTTTCATATGCCTCCATAATTTGAGTCTTATTTTCCTCATTCACAAAATGATGGAGTTGGACGAGATTACCTTTCCAGGTCTAAAATTCTATGAATCTATGATTCTATTATTATATAGCTTCTAGTCTTCAAGGACACAGGCTGACGACTATAGGGAAGGCAAGAAGAACAGATAAAATCTTTGCTCTCCAGGAGCCTAAGTCTCAGGCCATTCCTTGCATGGTGTAGACCCATAATAGATGCTCCATAAATATAATACATATTTATGGTTTCTATAATATATTACAAATATAGTATTTTTTTCAATTAATCCAAATTTGTATTTCTGTTAAAAGGAATATCATCTATTCAGTGACCTAGATTTGTAAACTTGGGGTCATCCTTAATTTGACTTCCCTCTCCTTTACTTTCTTTATTCAATCAGTTAACCATTTGTACTCTCCATGATATCTTCCACATCTGTCCTTTTCAGTCAGATGGCCACTATCTTTCTTCAGGGCCTCCTCAGCTCTTGGACTATTGTAACTGCTTCCTAATTACATCTCCTTGCCTCTAGTTTATCCCTTTGGCCAATGATTCTCATAAACCCTGGGAGAAAAATGCTATTATTATCCCTATTTTATAAATGGGGAAATTGAGGTAGAGTATTAGTATCAGCCGATAAGATCAAATTTGAACTCAGATCTTTCTAACTCCAGGAGCACTCCAGTTGCTTTATCATCCAGCTATCTCTATGAATTGACCATATCACTTGCCTAACTCCAGATTTTCAGGTCTTCCCTATTGCCTCTGGGATAAAATACATACTTCTCAACCTGACATTTTAATTCTGACATTTAATCTTACTCCTACCTAAATTTCCAGTTATTTCATTCCATTCCTTGTTAAGTCTTCAATATTCTAGTCAAACTAGACTGAACTTGGCATTTAATTTCAGGCCTTTATATACTCCCAGTCCCTGGAAATGCATTTCCCTTCATTTCTGCTTTTCAACATCCTTTTCTTCTCTTAAAGCTCAACTCATGTACTACTTCAGTAGTCTAGTTTGCCCCATCACAATTGTTCATCATCTCTTTCACCTCAGTTTATCCTATATTTACTTAATTGTGTATGTGTTTTATTCTTCCAGTAGGATGTAAGTTATTAAGGTTGAGAGCAATTAGATTTTTAATTTTTGGGATTCTCTGTATGAAGTATCCCCAAAATCTTAAGGCAATTTTAAATGTTATTAGCTACTAATACCCTAAAACTGTGGAAACATGCTGAACTCGGCACATAGTAGATGCTTAACGTATGCTTATGGTTGAATGACCTTAGAATTAGAAGAAATTTGCTTTTAGATATAAACTCAGCTTTGTTAGTTGTATCTGTGGCTGACCTTCCCAGAGCATACATTCTAAAGGTTTCCAGTGGCAAATTCTTTTTTTGTGTATGTTTTAGTGTTTTTTTTTGAACTTTAATTGTAAGAAGTAATAAATTAGGTATATGGAAAAACATCCCCTTGTCCTACCAAAGGACATTTGTGTCCTCAGATGACTAACAACCCCGAATTAACATTATTTAGTATTTATAACTTCCGATTCTACAAAAACTTACAAATGTTGCTGGTAAATTCCTGCCTTCAGGATATTTTTAGTGACTATTGTCTGCTCTGACAATGTTCCTAGCAATGTATCTTTGCTAACTAGAAGGGCAGGGAATTCATTCATTTTAGCAGAGGGAGAATTTGGAGGGTTTCCCTGGAGACTGACTGACTTTTAAAAATTGTATAGCTCAGAGAATAACAATCTCTTTGGTACTAAAGGAGGCCAGTGGGAGACCTGAAGTATACTTAGTCACAGGAGAAAGGGAAGAGGGAAAAAAAGAAAGGAAGAAAGGAAAATTAATCAATCCTTCAACAAACACATATTGAGGATCTATTTGGATTAGAAGATTCAATTCAATTCAATTTAACAAACACTTATTAAGCATCTACTATGTGCAAGGTATGATAGTAGGCAGAGCATATCGAAGTAAAAACCAAACAATTCTTGCCATCAAAGGGTTTCTGTTCTTGGGATTTATATTATATTGGAGGAGGTAGATACAAAATGTATATAGATAAAGAAATAAAAGCATATAGAAAGTAATACAAAATAATTTCAATAAGAACTTATTGCTAATAACTAGTTAGGACTCCTATAGGAGGTAGCACCTGAACATGTTCTTTGAAGGAAGTTCCAGATTGTGCCAGGTGGAGGTGAAGAGGAAGAAATGCATTTCAGACATATTAGTTCACTTGGGCAGTCATAAGGTCTGGAGATGGAATTTTGGGTAGAGGAAATAAGTTTTATGTCAGTTTGAAATGTAAAGTGGGGAAAAAAGAAGAAATAGGAAGAAAGATTGAAAAAAGTAGGTGAGAGCCAAGTTTTGTTGGGGGAATTTGAATGAGTATTTCATCACATGCCACTGGAGGTTTTTTTGAATTAGGGAAGTGTTTGGGGGTCCTTTTAGCTTTAAATCCTATAATCATGCTATGTGTTTAGTTCAATGCTAGGAGCTTCAGAGAATATATGGAGACAGAGAAATGATAATTCTTGTTCTCTTAGAGGTTTTTAATCTAGTTATGAAGACATATCAGATATGAAGGCATATCAGAAAATAAGGAGATGCTAGGCTGTGGTATCTTTTTGTAATTTAGACATTCCAGGTATTAGATCTGAGATGGCTTACATGCAAGACTGGGGATTTCTATCTGAACTCTTCATTAGGGACTGCCTTTGAGATCTCATGAGATGAGTGTGTCTCTCCCTCCCACCCCAACTAACTCATCTTCAGGGGCAGGAACCCTTAAATGAAAAACACTGTTGTGGAAAGGAGTGTAGGGAGGGACCTCTGCTGAAGCCATACACTGCTCTGCTTCTCTTACCCATAAATTCTCTTTAAGGGTTTCTGCAAAGAGGACAAGAAAATTTAAGAGGCTGGTGAGCTTCTGGCAAGGAGATGTACAACTTTATTTGAGTATTTAATTTCCTCTTTCATTCATAAAATAAACATCGTTGATTTATCTGAAAGCGGCTGTAAACTCATTCAGTGTTTTCTTAAAGGAGTCCATAGGACAAGCAACATGGTAAATTGCCTTGGAGAACTTGACCTGCAAATGTGCCTGCTTTTAAATTATACACATCCAGGAAATGGTTGGATTCAACATTTTAGTTAGAGAGGTTAACATGTTTGGGCTTGATTGTCTTAAATCTTTCACCAGAAAATCCTGTAGGAAGCAGGACGTTGAAGGAAGGGGACCATGGATTCTCTATGTCTAGGAAAAGCTCCCAGACTTTTAAAGGAAAACATCCATTAATCATGGAGGAACTACTCAATCTAATAAAAGTTGTTGTTAAAATAAGAGAGACTGGTAAGTGTTTTCTTTGTTTACTTTATAATCTTAAAAAAAAAACTCATTATCTTCTGCCTGCTCTCCCCTTTCCCCCAAATTGAATGATTGAAATTGTTCTCTCTTGGCTAGTTCCAGTTGCTATTTGGTAAAGAAAGAAATTTTTGGTGTGCAGTGCAAAATGGAAACTGTTATCAGGAAACTGTCCCCCAGGAAGTGCTGAACAACACCTTGTATTTGCTTCTTGCAGACAAGAGTTTTCAGAAGGAAGATCCGAGTTCACAATGGACTGAGCACCATGTTAGATGAGGACGGGCAATGTGGTAGCCAAATGCTACCATCCCCATCCCCAAATCCATGTTAGAGTCCGAATGGGCCCCAGTCTGCTGGGCCCTGAGGGAAAGGCTAACCCACCCAATGGCCATTCATCACAGCTAATCCTATTTAGTTAGGAGTCCGAGAAGCCACTTTGGTTTTAGGCCAACTAAATGGAAGGAAATTACAACTATCCATTTGTGAATTAGGACCAGACATTCTGACAGTTTTCTTGCTTCTTTCCTCTCCTGCTCTCCCCAATTCACGGCACCCTTCTCCTAAGAAGTTAACCCAAATTTAAGTTTTGTCATCAGTTTGGAGATGAAAGCTCTTATGGGAGATGGTGCCTCAGGTCAGATCAATTGAGTTCAGTTTCCTACAGGTTTCTGGAGAACTTTAAAGGCAGATTTAGTTCCCGGGACACTTCTGGAGATTCTGAATGGTACAGTTACTAGCCATGACATAAAGCAACTTCCCAGTGCCCAGAGTCTCCAAGGATCAGCTTTGCCAAGATTATTCCCAGGCGTGGGAAGTCAAAAGGGATTATGTCTTCAGAGGGAGTCAACTTGTCTTCCCCGGACTTGGGTCATCCCACAGACAAGATGTGGGCACACTGTGTTCTGGGAGATGCCTTGGTTCTGTTTTTCTTATCTGGCCTCTTAGAGCTGGCCTTCCTCGCAATGCCAAGCCCATTGTTTCCTTTTGATTTCTACCGTGTGAGTACTAAATAACTTTGTAAGCTTTGGAGGAAAGAAGGTTAAAGAGCCCTGGGCTGGGAATCAGGAGGCTTTCTCTCCTATCCTTGAGGCAGGAACTGTTTCATTTTTGTCTTTTGAAGGCCCAGTGTTTAGAATAGTGCCTGATATATTATAGGTGCCTGATAAGTTGTTGATTGATGGATATTCTGTGATACCACTGACATGACCTTTAGTGAATTGAAAGTATTAATGGATATGAAAATGAGACATGGAATTATCGTCTGATATCATTCATCAGAGAAAGAAAACCATGAGAAGATGGTTAACATGAGGCCTGCTTCTGGAGCACAAGACTATAAGTTGTTTCATGAACTCAGGAGGCAAGCACAAATTCTAACTGTTGTACACATCTTTCCTACGCTGATCTTGCCCATAAAAGGAACCAAAGAATTTATTAAGCTCATGCAATCTGCCAGATACTATGTTAAATGTTTATAAATGTTATCTCACTTGTTCCCCCCAACAACCTGGGGAGGTAAGTACTAATATTATCCCCACCTGGCAGATGAGAAATTGAGTCAGGCAGAGGTTAAATGGCTTGCCCAGCTAGGAAGTATCTGAAATGAAATTTGAACCCAGGCTGTAAGCTCAGCATTGGAGTCCACTATACCACCTGCCAGTCAGTATAGTCAAAAGGATACCAGAACAGGGTACCTCATCAGGCTTGCAAAGAGATGAAGTCCTCCAGAGAGATCCTTATGATGCTTTGTCATTGAGGCAATAATTACATTCAGTTTCTGATATACCACCATGTTATCTCACTATTTCCCCCACAGGAGCAATGAAAGACATTTCTCTAATACTGTGAACTCTTTGAAATCAGGGATCATAATTTATGCTTTTCTAATTTGAGCTAATACCCGCTTAGCCTAGTCCAAAAGTAAGTTGTACAATAGTTGATCAGTGCACATTTGGCAAACTGAATTGAGCTGAATTGGCTTGTGAAAGTCACAGACTCAGGTTCTCAGAGGACTCACAGAAGGCATAGATCTTTCCATCCTATGGAAGAATTCTTCCTACAGCAACCCTGATAGAAGGTCATCTAATCTCTGCTTGAATATTTCTGGTGGCAGGTAGAAACCTAGTGGACCTCTCAGTTTCTTTTTTCATTCTATGATGCAAAGAAGTAATATATTCATTCTATTCTTGACAGTTCTAGTTGTTAAAGAATTCTTCCTAACATGGAGTTGACAAATGCAAATTTCATTCATTGATCTTTACTCTGCCCTTTGGAGCTACAAAGAATAAGTCTTTGCTGGGGAGTTCTTTCTGTTCTTCCATAGTGGAGTTTGAAAAAGGCTGAGAGTCCATTGTTTAATCCTGATGTTTCAGGATCCCTTTTCCTAATGGACTCTTTTATTTTTATTTGAACCTATTCCTTTGCAAATAATTTTCTTAGCACAATAACCTGTCTGTCCCATTTCTTCCTTCTGTGGTGATCTGCTTAAGAAACCTTTCTTCCTTGGTCCACAGGGATATTGTAGACAAGGAAGAACTAAGTATGGACAAATACTAGATCTGGGACTCACTGGGAGGCTAAGGGCTGCCAAATGCCTTCTAACCACCAGCAGACCGAGTTCCTGCTCCCTGAGCCAATTTCCAGTCCTGCTGGGAGGTTGAACCAAGTCCTAAAGCAGTGTTTATTTTTAAACAACCCACAATGTTAAGAATAGCCCCCCTTCCCATGCCTTCTGTTGTGAATTGGTAACTGGCTATTAATCAAAGAAGAGGGAGAAAGAGAAACACATAGAAAGAATCAGAGAGGAGAGACAGACATTCACACAGAGCACAAAACAGAGACAAGACACTGAGAGACTGAGACAAAGAGACAAGAGACAGAGGGGTGTCTTTTGTGTTATGATCTCCTTGTCACATAGACACAGCATGGAGGAGCCAGTTGGTTTATGAAAAATACCAGCACGTGGGATGCTCGTGACCAGCCAAGTCTTTCCAAGAGCAAGCAGAAAGGACTTTGAACTTGACCCACCCTTCAAAAGCTATAGATTATGGAGAACCTTAAATATCGGGCTAAGGGGGTTTGTTTTTTGTTCCAGAGGTGATGTAGAGCTACTGAAGTCTATCAGGCTTGTGTTTTAGAAGTGATTTTGGGCAATTGTGTAGGGGAAGGATTGGAGAATGGAATGGAAATCAAGTGACAGTTGAAATAAACTAGATCTCAAAGGGTGGGAAGAACTTTAATAGTCAGAAGGGAGAGTTTTGGTCATGCTCTCTGCATCTGTACATGGTGCAATTCAGGTTGGGCAAATGCGATTTTCATTCCTGTAATTTATGGTGTCACCTTTGGCAGGTGGAACTGAAAAATGCATCCCACAGGATGCTAGAAGCTGGATTGATGCTCCCAGATCCCTCTTCCTGACAGGATCTCCTGCTGTATTTGCATTTATTCCTCTGCAAATAATTTCCTAGCACAACAACCTGTCTGTCCCATTCTTTCATAAAAATGACAGCCTATTAGCTGCCTCAGGGTGTAAAGGTCCCAGGGCAGCTGCTACCTCTTCTGATCTCTATGATCCCTCTGGGGAGGCCTTCAGGCTTGGAGTCTGCTATTAGTTGAGCCATAAATCAGGATTGGGGGTATTTGTGAGGGTGGGGGACCAGACTGAACGTCTGGTGTAAAGGGCAAGGTAGGGAAGGGAAGGCCAGGAGGAATTGTTGCAGTGGGCTGGGCTGTAAAATCACCTGGTCCAGTGATCTTTGAGCCTGCATCTTCTGTAACAGCTGGACAACAGTAAAGATGACGGCAGTTGGAATAGGTCCCATATTTTATGGGAGATATTGGCAAGCTGAGCTGAAATGAGTACAGAAGTGGGAGGCAAGAGAACTTTAAAGGTTAGGTGATGGTTGGTTGCAGAAACTGGGGGTATTTAGCTTGAAGAAGAGGATTTAGCAGCAACAGGATTCAGGAGGTCACAATAATTATCTTTAAGAAATTTGAAGGCTTATTATATGGAATAAGGATTACATTTAT
This sequence comes from Antechinus flavipes, assembly GCF_016432865.1. Taxonomy (NCBI): domain Eukaryota; kingdom Metazoa; phylum Chordata; class Mammalia; order Dasyuromorphia; family Dasyuridae; genus Antechinus; species Antechinus flavipes. Next base: position 252,798,020 of record NC_067399.1, read on the forward strand.
TTTGTTTGGCCCCAGAAGACAAAATTAAGCCAGAAGAAACCAAATACATCAGAACATCAGAATTTCAAACTGGGTAGAGCACTGGGCCTAGAGTCAGGAAGACTTGAATTCAAATCCAACTTCAGACACTTAATAACCATATGAGTCTGGGATTAAATTTGTTTTGTTCTGAGATAATATTTGTGAAACTATTGGCATAGTGCCTTGTATATATTAGGTACTTAATAAATGCTTATCCCTCTTTGGTCATATACTCTAATATGGGATATGTACCAAAGAATCCTTACTATGATATCCCAAACAAATGATTATCTAGCCTTTGCTGGAAGACCTCCAGTGAGGGGGAACCTGCTGTTTTCTGAGGTAGCCCATTAAATTCTTGGATAGTTGTAATTATTGGGAAGTATTTCCTGACATCAAGGTTAAATTTGCTTCCTTTCAAATTCCCCTTATTGCCATGAGTTTTGCCCTCTCAGGCTGAACAATACATGTTAAATTCCTCTTCCATATGAGTCTTTCAAATACTGAAAACAGTTATCATGTTCTCTACTCTTCTTCCTCTACCCTATTAACATTTTCCAGGTTAAATATCTTCAGGGCCTATTGATCCAGAGTCCCCAGAGAAGGGAGAGAAAAAACCAAATATTTGTTAAGTAACTGCTATGTGCCAGATACTGTGTTAAACACTTTACAAATATTATTTTATCTTTACATCCCTCAAAGTCCCATTTATTTTTTCAACATTCAAAAAGTACTTATTAAACACTGACTTTGTGCCAGGTATAATGATGAGTGGTGGGTATACTATGACAAAAAACAAAATATTCCTAGCCTGCAAGGAACTTACATTCAATCATGAAGGAAATCCCACAATATGATAAATGAAAAGTAATTTCTGGGTTCAGGACACTATTATCTGTGGGGGGGATAGGGTGAGGAGAACATCAGATTAGTCCACATGTAGGAAGTTGCTCTCAAACTGAGCCTTGAAAGAAGGTAAAACTTCTATGAGACAAAGGTGATGAGGCAGAGCACTTCCAGGCTTGGAAAACAGACTGTACATAGATATGAAGAGAGGAGAGGGAATCTCTTTTATGGGATATGTAGGAGATTATATATTTTAATAGGCATTTCAATTTCCATCTCAAACTCTCATGAAACTGGTTATCTTTTTCCCTAAAACTATCCTTTCTCCAAACTTGACTAAACAAATTGTGGTTTATGAACATAATGAAATACAATTGTGCTACAAGAAATGATGAGCAAGATGAATTCAGAAAAATATGGAAAGATTTACATGAACTGATGAAAGGTTTACATGAAATGAGCAGAACCAGGAAAATGTTGTATACATTAATAGCAACTTTGTGAGATGATCAACTTTGATAGACTTAGATCTTCTCAGCAATATAATGATCTAAAATAATTCCAAAAGACTCACGATGGAAAATGGCATCCACATGCAGAGGAAGAACTATGGAGTCTGAATGCAGATCAAAGTATAATATCTTCATTTTTTTTCTTGTGGTTTTTTCTTCTGATTCTTTTACACATAATTAATATTGAAATATGTTTAATATCATTGTTCATGTATAAACTAAAAAAAGAGCAAACTCCACAGACTGGCTTTTATTTACTTTTTCTGGAGTTATTTATTATAATTCACCTTCATTTGCTTTGCATTGTAGCCAAACTGGGCTACTATTTCCCAAAAGATCACCAACCTCCCCAGTCTGGATCTTATTTTCTTTATTTGTAAAATGAAGTGAATTGATTTGGTGATCTCTAAGTTCCTTCAAGATACATGTCTTGTGAAAGCTATCAGATCCAGAAGGAAATGGCTTTACCTCAACATCCTATATTGACACATTATATCGTCCCCAATGGACCTTAAAACTAGTAGAATTTCATTGAAATTTAATCGGGACCCTTGTTTGTAATTAGTTGTGGAGAGGAGCAGGAGGGGGAGTTTCTGCAATGTGGGGGTCGTAAGAGGAAAAGAAGATGGGAGAGTTTTATAATCTAATTGGGCTGATAAGAACAAGAAATCCCTTCCTTTTTTCTGGACTTTCATTTTCTCTTTTGCAAAATGAGAAAGGGGGTAATGACTAGATGAGCTTTAAGGTTCCATCTTTAATGCTTAGGATCATGTGATTCAGCACCAATACGAAGGGGAAACATAGAGACTAAACCTTCCATTTCATTGATAATAACAGGACTTTGGTGAGAAAATTCTAATTGGTGATATCTTTTTTTGCAACTTAATGTGAATGCCACAGACCATAAATGATACAGGATTTTTTTATAAATATATATTTTTATGATCAAATCTATTTTTCTCTCTCCCACTTCCAACTCAAAATGAAAAGAAAAGAAAAATGCATTGTTGATAGGCTTGTGAATTGGTACAACCACACTTTTCTGGAAAGCAATTTGGAATTAAAAATGAAAAGTTATTAAACAGAGAATGCCTTTTGACCTAGCTATACCATTATTAAATATATAAGAGAGCAAACAAAGAGGAAAAAGGTCTAGTGTGTAGAAAAATATTTATAGTAGCTCTTTTTATGGTGATAAAGAAAAAAAAACAAACTTAGAAACTAAGGAGGTCCCTATCAATCAGCAAATATTCCAACAAATTGTGGTATATGGATGTAAAGAAATACTATTGTGCTCTAAGAAATGAGGAAAGTAGATTATTTCAAAGAAACATGGAAAGACTTATATGCACTGATGTAGACTGAAGTAAGCAGAACCAGACAATTTATAAATTAACAACAACATTGTAAATAACATATATATATATAGTTTGAGGTATAGGAATTCTGCTAAAAACTTTACAATTATTTTCTCGTTTGATCCTCACAACAATTGTGGGAGAAAAGTGCTATTATTATTCCCATTTTACAGATGAAGAAACTGAGGTAAGGAGATATTAAAGTACTTGCCCAAAGCTACATAGCTAAGAAGTTTATGATGCTGAATTTAAATTCAATTCTTTCTGACTCTGGACCTGGTACTCTATCCACTGCATCACCTTTTAATTTTATAATAATTCTGACTGATGTATTGACCATCCCCTGTTTTCAGAGAACTGAGGAAAGCATGCTATTCACCTGATGATAGAGAGGTGATGGATTCATGATGCAGAATGGGACATAGTGAATGAATTCCTTTTGCTTGATAATGTTATAGTAATTTAAAGAACAAGCACTGGATTGGAGCCATATTCTCCATAAAGGCTTCCTGGGGCAGGGATTTGAAGGTTGAGCAAGATTTAGAGAAGTGGAGAGGCTGGATGGGAGGAGAGGTGGAGGAGATACATGTGTGGAGCTGGGAAAGGATGTGACATGTTCAGAGACAGGAAAGAGATGTGCTTGGCTGGAGCTGAGGGTCTAATTTGGGGAAGAGAGGGAGATTTGGGGCAATAGCGAAGATGGGAAAAGTGCCAAAAAATTGAGAGTGTCTGTCCCTTCTCCAGAAGAAAGTCTTGCAGCCCCAAGCCTGGCCCTGCTAGTGAATGAGGTACCACCATAGCTAGGGGTGTTGGGGGAGGAGGTGTGAGGGGACTTTTAACAAGTTGATGGGAGGGAGGTTCCTTCAATCCCTTGGTCTTTCAGTCTAGGCCCCAGCAAGGCCAGACTGGCTGTCCAAGGGAGCCTCGCTGAAGGCACTTAATCAGATAATAAATAAGGCAGCTGGAGCCATCAGTGTCAACATCCTGGCAGTGTTTGCCTTGAGCGGCCTGACTTGACCATTTCCCAGCATTTCCCTGGCCCTGCTGCCACCACCATTACCCCTCCCCTCTTCAAGGACTGTTCCTTTTTCAGGCCTCAAGAGAATCAAGGGGCTTGAACACTTTCTTAGTCATATCAGAAAGATTCTTGAGCTTCAGTGTCTGATTCTGGCCTTGGGCCTGTCCTTTCTGGGCCCCACTTGTGACCTTTTTTTCAAATGGAACACAAGTTCTGGTCTTCAGGTGTGCTGCGAGCGTACTACGTAGGGCAGAATGCTTGTCGGTGGTCTGAGGGAGACGGCGTCCCAACAGGAGGATTATTGTTATGATTGTTTCATCAGCATCGCCCGGGAACACTTGGCCCAGCTGAGAGTCAGCCTGGCCTTTTGCCTGGAGCATAAGTGATGCACGTCGTTTTTCCCAGTTGGGCCAGTAGCCTGAGCTACAGTTGCAATATAGAGATGCTGGCTCAGCTTCTGGCAAAGGTGATAAATGTGTGTGTGAGATGGGGAGGGTGGAAAACTCAGGGGGCTTAATACTTTATTGAGGAAAATAGTTCTAGCCTTAAAATTATCTCACTCAACAAATGTGAACATAATGAAATACATCTTGAATAAATATATTTATATATACATTTATATGTATAACATACGTATATAGATCACATCTATATACCCATATATGTGGAATTCAGACATCACTGGAAAACTTGTATAGACTGATGCGGAGAGAAGTAAAAGCATGTAGAATAACAATGTAGACAGTGACTATAGACTGCCCAATTCAGGTGAATTCCAATAAAATAATCACAATTTATAGGACAGACAATGAATTATATTTTATTTCTTTCGGTAAGGGACTACAAATATTGAATGTTGTATATGCTGCCAGACTGTTTTGAGTCAATTTATTATTTTTTATGGTATAAAGAAGGGTTTAGTGGTAGGAGAGAATAACTGTTACACTGAAAAAAGGCATCAATAAAATAAAAAATTAATAATATATGATACATGTGTATGTACATGAGTTTATGTTTATATATATATCACACACATACACTTATAGTTAATGTATCTAATCTCAGGCAAGTCACTTCTTCTCTTTTGGGTACCTCTTGAAAAATAAGAAGGCTGAATCTGATGATCTTTAATGTCCTCTCTAATTCTGATATTTTATGAGACTATAATCTGGAAATGTTGGTCCACGGAGCCTAGGAGTATAAAGTATTCCTTTCTATCTCCCTAGGTTAAAAGGAGAATCCAGGAAAATTTTGAGGAGGAGTAGAGGAGGTAGGAAATAGAGAAAAATAAGCTTATTTACCTACTGAAAAAAATTTCTACTTGCAATAAGCATGTATGATGTATATACACATATCTATATATAATGCATATACTATATACAAACATTGCATATAATTTCAGGTTTAATACTTTATTGAGGAAAATAGTTCTAGCCTTAAAATTATCTCACTGAACCTAAATTTATATGGGAAATCAGGGATTTAGCTTGGAATCTACTGTTCTCCCTTGATCCTCCAGTACAATCCTCTCATTTTGCAAATGGGACAACTGAAACCCAGAGAACTAAACTCACTAGTCTGAAGTTGCACAAATAACAAATTTCAGAACTATGATTTGAACTTGTGTCTGCTTGGCCCTTAAGGGCAGAAGTAGGAACAAATCTGATTCTGTCCCTTATTAACTGGGTAACCTTGAGCAGATAGCTCTGGACCTTCATTTTTTTTCTTTGTAAAAAGAAAGTTCAATTAGATAATTTCCAAAATCATATGATTTTTCTATTATACCATGAGGTTAAAGAAATCTGTGCCATCGAGTGTCTGGAGAAAGTCCACTTAGAATCAGAAATCCTCACTGGAGTGGATGCCCATTAGTTGGGAAATGGTTGAATAAGTTATGGTATAAGAATGTTAAGGAGCATTATTGTTTTATAAGGATGATTTCAGAAAAGCCTGGAGAGACTTACATGAACTGATGCTAAGTGAAGGAGCAGAACCAAGAGAATGTTGTATACAGCAACAAGAAGATTATGTGATGATCAATTCTAATGGACGGTGACTCTTTTCAACAATGAGATGATTCAGATCAATTCCATTTTTATGGAGAGACCCATCTTCATCCAAAAAGAGGACTGTGGAGACTGAATATGGATCATAACATAGTATCTTCACCTTTGTTGTTGTTGTTTTCTTTCTTGTTTTTTTCCTTTTTTGAGCCAATTTTTCTTTTGCAGCATATTAAATGTAGAAATATGTGTAGAAGAATTGCACATGTTTAACATATATTGGATTATTTGCTGTCTGGAAATGAAAGAAGAAAAAATTTGGAACACAAGATTTTCCAGGGGTAAATGATGAAAACTATATATATGTTTTGAAAATAAGAAGCTATTTTTTTTTAAAGAAAAAAGAAAGAAATCCTCACTGGAATATCCTAAAGGCTCTGAGCCTGGCCCTGTAGTTGCGTGTAACTAGCACAAACCTCTGGATTTCTTCTGAAATTGTATTCTTATTATTACTTGTCCATTCTCTCATTCTCCAGTGATATTGTTAGCTTTGGTACAGTAGGAAAAGGACAAAACTCAAAGCAATTCAAGAGGTGGACTTGAATCTTACTTCTGATGCTTACTGTGTTATCTTGGATAAATCATTCCACCTCATTTAGCCTCAGTTTCATTATCTGTAAAATGGAGTTAATGGCAGATGTAGTACTTATGCTGAAGGCTTCTATTTAGGATCAAATGAGATAACAGATACAGAGTGCTTGGCAAACCTTTAAGCATTTAACATATAGCAGTTATTTGTAATAATAATGATTATTATTACTCTTTTTTTTGCCCTCTGTCCTAGATCTCTTAGGTGAGAAAAAAACATTCAGGTTCCTTGGCAACATCCTTCTTTTGCTCTTACGTTTGCTCTCTAGGACCAAGCAGACACAGGTTTAAATCCTTAAATTCTAGATCTGAAATTTTTTATTTGTGCAACTTTGGGCTAATGAGTTTATTTCTTTGGGCTTCAGTTTTCCCATTTGCAAAATGAAAGGATTGTATTAGAATAGTGGTATCAAACTCAAATAGAAATGAGGACCACTAAATAGCATATAAATCCCTTTAGGCCACATATTTACTTAGTTTTAAAATGTAATATTAGCTATGATTTATTGTGTTTCTATTGTTTTGTTAAATATTACCCAATTACTTTTTAATCTGATTTGGACTGAGGAGTGTTGTGAGCCACAAGTAGCGTATGTTTGATACCTCTGAACTAAATCATATTTGGAGCTGGAAGGACTTTAGACAAGGTCATCAACTCCAATTTATGTTACTTAACCTGGGAGTCATAAACCATCAAGGGGGGGAGGTCTGTAGATTGGGGGGGATCTGTGAAGTAAATGGAAGGAAAATTACATCTTTATCTTCATTAATTGAACTAAACTTTAACACTTTCTTTAATTATGAATTTAGGTAACAAAACATTGTTCTGAGAAGATACCTAAAGATTCTATCAACATATCAAAGGAATTCATGATATAAAAAGATTAAAAATTCTAAGGTTAAAGTTTAAGTTGTCTACATTTTATCCCATATCCAAATCCTATTATCCTAAATCTAATGCTCCCAATTAGATAAAAAACTTTTAGGGGCCTATTAAACATGTGGATATGAAGCTTTCATTACAGAGTGAATCTGTGCCCATTCTATCCTATGGTTCTTTGACTCTTCCTGCTATTTCTTTGCCCCATCAGCACTCTTCTTGTCCCCTGTCTTGCTCCCCAAATTTGCCGAGCCATGGAAGAACTATTTATGTTGAAGATTCTAAGTTTAGGAGATAGATGACAAGTCTGGGAATTGGGAGAGGAGGTACAGAGGGATTGAATGGGTTGCTGATTCATTTGCCATTCTTGCTGTTTTTGGCTGGTCCTATTGGGTGGCAGGACCGCAAAATAATTATTTCAGGAAAGAACCAAGGAAAAAAAAAGTGAAAAGAAAGAAATTTGATATGATTTTTATAACTCAGTTTTGAATTGGAAATGCATTAGTAAGTGTTTCATCTCTTAAATAATCAATAGGAGATAGCAAAGAGAATGTTGTCAAAGGCAGGGGTGGGAGTTGGGGACAGGCTGGAAGCCACAATGAATTGTTTTCCAACTTGGCTGTGCTTGAATTCCTATATTTATCACTGATATCAAACTATCAATTGAGGCCAAATCATCAATGCATTATATTATATTATTATATTATATATCATGGAGATATAATGATAGAATTTAAAGCTAGAAGGGAATCTAAGAGATGATCCAGTCCCATTCTCCAGATAGAGAGAACTAATCCAAGGTCACACAGGTAGAGGTAGCTAGATTTTAACCCAAGTCTTTTGCCTCTATATCTAGAGGTACATTTATATAGGACTTATTGTGTGCTAAGAATTGTATTAAGTGCTTTTTTCTAAATATATCTCATCTAATCCTCACAACAATCTTAAGAGATAGATACTATTATTAGTCCCATTTTGCAGTTATAGAAACTGAAACACACTGAGGTTAAGTGATTTGCCAAGGTCTCATAACTACAAAGTTTCTTAGGCTGAATTTGAATTTGGGTTCTCTCGATGCCAGATGCAGTATTTTATTCACTCTATCAGCAGCTGCCTCTTGCTATTTTACCACACTGCCAAGGCCTGGGATCCAAGTGGTCAATATATTGCTTTTCTCTCTCCCATATCCAGGATCGAGTCCAGAATGGATTAAGCACAAGAAAAGTCCCTTTGTACTTATATGTGAATTCATTAAGAAGTGGAGTGGGGATGAGGTAGGATTTCCACTGGGGCTGGATGCATTTAAATCATGAATACAAAACCTTCTTCCAAATAAAAACTAAAGGACAGGGACTGAAAATCCAAGTCCCTCACATATCTTCCCCCCTGACCTCTCACTTATCTGATTCCTTTTCTAGTTTTGGCATAATACCCTGTCTCCCCTAGTCCGACCCTTCTCTTCACTATTTGTACATTTCCAGGGGCCCTCAAACTTTTTAAATAGGAGGCCAGTTCAGTGTCCCTTAGACTGTTGGAGGGCTGGACTATAGTAAAAACAAAAATTTTGTTTTGTGGGTCTTTAAATAAAGAAACTTCATAGACCTGGGTGAGGGGGATAAATGTCCTCAGCTGCCGCATCTGGCCCATGGGCTGTAGTTTGAGGATTCCTGCAGTCTAGACTCATCTCTGCCTCCGAATTTGTTCATACAGGTAAGCCTTTTCTTCTTTCTTAATTAGCTAAATGCTACTTCATCTTGCAAGATCTAGCTCAGCTCCCACCTCCTCCATGGAGCCTCCCTGATTTCTCCAGTCTACATTGATCTCTTCTGAACTCTCATTGTCCTTATAATCTATAACTTCCAGTCAAGTGCTAGATTCTATCCCATTTGATTTTGCTTCTGAAAAGGACTACTTCCATATCTCTCACAGTGTGGCGCAATCAGGACAAAGAGCAGTCACTTGATTACATATGTTAAGCAATTGATTGAAGGAAGAAATAAAGCTTTTGCTCCTCCATCAATTCAATATGGCGGGCTCTTCAGAATCTAAATAAACTGATTTGATGGCTAATTTACATGTAACACTTGATAAATATAAGCTTTTTGAGATCAGAGTCGCTCAAGATGTTTCATTTGTATTGCCAGCACCAATGCTTACACCACATGGTAGGCTCTTCCTACATGATTATTGACTTGGATTGGATAGAAAGTTTTACAAAGGAATTTTTTGTGAATTACTTGTTTGAATCTCCCATGAACTACATGAGATAGTTAATACAGTTATTATTAACAATACAAAGAGGATTGGATTTAGAGTTAGAAAAATGTATTCAAATCCTGGCTCTCTTATTACACATATTACATATATTTGAACAAATCGCTTAGCCCCTCTGAGTCTCAATTTCTTCATTTGTAAAATATAAAGATATCTCTTTCAAAATGCACAGAGTTGAAGTGATTTGTCCAAGATCATACTACAATATAAGGGTCAAAGCCAGAAACAGCATCCAGGCCATTTGAATCCCAATAGAACATTTTTTCCACTACACAATGTCAATTTCTTTGTAATGGTACTTTTGCTAGGAGTAGCTGTTAAATCTCCAAACAAAATGATATGAAAATGAGATGAAACAAGCTTATGCCTCTCAGATTAAGCCTCTTATTTTCCCTCTTCTGATAAGAACCCTTTTCTTTCTTGCCAGACCTCACCAGTCATTGTATTTATCATGTTGTTTATAATAAAAACTGGGCAGAGCATTTACTCTGACAGGCGGAAGAGGCATTACAGGAAGCTTGGTACCCTGTGGCCGCTATATTAAGGTCCTATTGCTTGACAGTTTCCTGGCCATGAATAGCCGATTCATTAGGAAGACTTTAAATTTAGCTGCAAAGTGACTGTAAAGGTAATTTCTGTAGGCCTTGCTTCACTGCTAGGCACATTCTTCAAAACTAAAATAAGAATAGAGAAAAATGAATATTTTTGGCTGTTTCCCATTTGGATCACATGACAAAATTGGAAAATTGCACGATACACTAAAAGAGTCCTGGATTTGAAATCAAAAGGACTTGGTTCAGATCCTTATTCTGAACCTACTATGCTTGCAAAACCTGGGTTAATCATTTGCTCTCTCCATCCTCAATTTCCTCATCTGTAAAATAAGGGATTGGATTTTGACTTTTAAGTTCTCTTCCAGCTCTAAATCTGTGATGCTAGTTTAATTTATAGAAAATAACTTTTTAGCCAATCTACTTTTCACTGCCCTGTTCATTTACCACAAGCTTTCCCCATCCTTATATGAATTAGTTATTCTAAATGAATCTTACTCATCTCTTGAGATATTGTTCAAACTTTATTTCCTTCACATAAAGTTTTCTTTGACCCTTTGGAACCCAAAGCAAGCCCTTTCCTTTAAAATCCTATTGCACTACAATGTCTTCCATTCACATAGTACCAATCATGGTTTGCCTTTTATAGCCCTCCGATCTTTGTTTTGTATTGTGAGATATTGTTCAAACTTTACTTACTGCAATGACAACACCTATGTAAATAAAAAAATCACAACCCCCAAAATGATCAACATTAAATGTTGTGAAATTATGGTGACCAAGTCTGACCCTGAAGGAGAAATATGAAATGATACCTCCTCTTGCTTTTTTGCAGAGATTGGAATCTGTGAGTGTGGATCATTGTATGAAATGTCAGACTTGTTCAAAGTACTAATTGGTTTTGCTGATTTTTCTCTTCTTCCTCTTTTAAAATTCTTTGTTTTAAAGGATGGCTATAAGGCTAGAGGGAGGGAAATGGGGAAATGTGGGGGATGTAAAAACAAAGGCTATCCATAAAACCTATTTTAAAAAAAAACAACAAAAAACATTTCTTCCGTGAGTTTTTTCTGATGCCTCATCATGATATGGAAGTAATACTAGGCCCACACTGACTTTCAGGAAGCACTTTTATAGTTCCCTTTCCTTCTTTCTTCTTTCTCCTGTCTGCAAGGTAAAGATGCATGTGAGTCCTAGCATATAGCTTTTGTAAAAACTAGGCCCATGAAGCAAAACATGCCAAATTGAAAAGGTTTCAGATAAGGCCCTATAGATATTGTCCAAGAACCAGGCAATCTGAATTGGGAGAGACTTTGAAATAAAGGATTTTGCTGTAAGACAATTGTATATATGTATAGTTACCATTGAAACTCATGAACTCATGAAATAGTCTACTAAGGCAGGAAAAGTTGGTGATATACACTGATGCCAGCATTAACTCCATCAAGGAAATCAATTTTAAAAAATAAGTACATGTCTTTTCTACCAACTAAGTTGTAAGCATCTCAAGAGCAGGAACTCAGGAACTATAATCTATACATCTTTAACACTCTTGACCTCTCTCCCATAATGTCTGGAATAGAATTAAGCTCATAGTACAACCTCAAGAAATGTTGTTTTTCTGGTTTTGTCCCCTAAAATTAAAAATGTTTTATTTCTAAATTAAAGTTTAACTTGACTCTTATTGCAAGTTAAGCCAATTTCTTTTTATATATATTTTTAGTGGAAATGAAGACTAGATACCTCACTGAAGATTCATTTACATCTTCAAATGTCTACTCCCTCTTTCTAACTGTATCTTTTTCATCCAGTTAATCATAGGGGCAGTTAGCCTATGTTTCATTCAGACTCTTCGAATTGGTAATTTTAAGAATCTGGAAAGGTCTGGCCTGACATTTATCTTTATATAAACACATGGATTGGAATCACATTAAGAGATACAATATAGATTGCTAAGCTTGCTTCTGAGCATATGAAATAGAGGGGAATTTCCCCATTATATTTGTAAACAAATAGAGATGAAATAATAATTGCATAGGCATAGTTAATCTCCCCCTTCTCTACCTCTCCTTTAAAATCCAGCTCATATATTACTCTAAAAAATACTCTCAAGAAACATTCTCTGATATTCCTCTCAGCTCCATAAAGACATGTTTTTCTCTCAGATCTATTACAGAACACTGCTGTCATCTCTCCTATGCACTTACTTTTATAGTTATATCTAATACAGGTTTGATAAGACCTCCAGAATATGCACAGTGCTCACAGATAGTTGATCTTAATAAAAATATTTGTTAAATTGAATTGAATCAAATGGAATTGAATTAAGAAAGTGAACAAGTCCTTCAGGAGGGATCATTCACAAATAATCGATAGCTTATTTACAATTCATCACTAAGCAGGCTCCCTTCATTTAGAGGATTCTACTATAGCTTGAGCATTACTGTATTAGTGTGATTGTTGAAGGAAATATAACTTATTTCTGAGAATATTATATAATTCTCACTAATCATGAAATTAATCTCACCTTCCCCTAAATTAGTTCAAATAAGTGAGGTCCAACTGGACTCACATGCATCTTTACCTTGCAGACAGGAGAAAGAAGAAAGAAGGAAAGAGAACTATAAAAGTGCTTCCTGAGAGTCAGTGTGGAATTCAAAGGAGAGTGAGTCTAGAAGGAAGAGAGCTGGAGTTAATATTAGAGTGTCTAGGTTTAAACTTCAGTTCTTTGACTTACTAGCTTTGTTACCCTAGCTGTTTGACTCATGGGAACCTATAAAAGAGGGGGAGTTAAGGGATTGGATTGGGTGTCCTCTAAAATGCTTTCCTAATCCATATCTCAGATTTAGTCATGATTAGGTCCCTTCTAATCTGAATCCTTAATTCTAATTATTTTTCCAATCAAGCCTCTCGTTTTAAATGATCTGCTTTTCCTTTTACCTTATTTACGAATTTCACTCCTGAGTCCATTAACTCATCTTCAATCTATTGTGGACTAGAAATGGACCTTGATGTGAGTCCAGGACCAAACCTGAGAAATGGAAAATGGGCTGGATTACATTCAAGAAACATTGCTGTGCCTTCAACACTCCTCAACAGTTTTTCTATTTTTAATACTAATGTTGTTCCTGTGATGCTCTATGACTGAAAATCACTCGTTATCATTATCTCAGAAAAATCACAATAACTGATAATCCAAAGGGCAATGGAAAGATTTGTGGTCATAGAATCATAGAGTTAATGCTATAATTCATTAATTTTACATAAAATACGGGTTTGAGACTGACTGGCATCTTGAGATTTATATTTCAAAGGGATAAGTATTTCCTTCTCAATCTTTTAAGCAATGTAGAATTGCAGCAGTTTTTGAATCATGAGATGGAATTGAATCATACCTGGAGTTCTTAAAGAGACTCATCATAGTCTTTGAGAGGCAGATTTAAAGGAAGAAGGAAGATCTCCACACCTAAGCTGGAAAGAATTGTCAGTTCTGGGGCAACAACCAAGAGAGAAAGGAAAAGTAGAGCTAAGTTTTGTTAGGGAAAGGAGAGAATGAGGAGAGCCAACAGCCTCTACAGGCTATCTTGGAGCAGATGACTACATCAAAAGCAACCAGTTGTATGTATCTCTTTAAGGACTAAGGGAAGTTTCAAGAAAATATCTGTTCTTCCCAAACTTTCCTTCTTAATGTCTGTCCATTAACAGACACAGGAAAATACTAGATTTATTTCTTTACCCTGGTGTTTCTCGTAACTTGATTTTTTTTTATTTGCCTCAACCATAGAGAGGACATGGATGGCTTGAGAAAAATATAAATTTAAATCAGAGCAGAAAGCTAAATGTCTCTCATTTATGATTAGCCTCTTTAGAGTCTAAATATTAGGGATTAACATGGGGCTCTGAGCTACAGTGATTGTACTCATATATAAATGTTTAATACAAATTCCATAGAGAAACAGAGGAGGGGACCATGTTAACCTGAGGGATAATTATATTGTTCCTAATCTTAAAAAAAAAGGTGTTGCTGATTAAAACTGGGGAGATAAAGGGAGTGGCTAGGCAAGGTGATAAATATTCAACTTGATGAATATTGGCTGGCCAACTCTATCCCCCACAGCAATACTCATAACTATTTTTGTTACAGATAGAAGAGGGAAGCTGAAACCCAGAGAAATAAAATGATTTACTCATGATGGCTCCCACAGTTGATAATTTAAATAATTTGAATTTAAACTGAGAAACTTTGACTCCAAATCCAGAATGGTATCATGTTTCTCCTCAATTGCACCATGTTTCTTTCCAACCATAACTTTGTCATGCACAAGAAGTGTTAGTAAAAGATACCTTTCAGTATATCATAGTGTGTATCAAGAAAAGGAAATGACACAGTTTAGTAGCAAGAATGAGGAATGTAAGATGTATAGGGGTGGGAGAGGGAAAAGAAAAAGGGAAGGTAGATTAAAAAACATCTACCATGTGCCATATACTCAAAGAATCAAAAAGTTCACTTGTAATCAATATAATGGAGTTATTTTTTTGACTTTGTAGCAGCACTCAAAAGCAAAAGTTTGAAAAAAGCAGCAGCAGCAACAACCACCACCAAGTACTCTTATTCTTTTCAAGCAATTACATTACCCTGAGCTGAGTTGGGCTTCAATATAGATCCTAGACTTTCTTGCTTTTCTGCCAGGATGTCCTGGTGCCTATTCTTGCAGATTCCCACAACCTTCATCCCATTTCTGCTTGCTGAAATCTTAGCAGACTGTCAAAATCTAATTGAAATGTCATTTCCTTTCTGAAACCACCCTTAATCCTCCTAGCTGGGGATGATCTTTCCCTTCTTAGACTTCACGTAACATTATTACTTCTCTGATGCTTTTATCTTCATCTATTTTAACATTATAACCTTGCATTTTGATTCCATAATCCTTCATGCCTTGTATTTGCAGTGATTTAAAGACAAAAACAAATCAGTCCCTGTCCTCAAGAAATTTTAATTCTAGTGGGAAGAAAAGAAGGTGGAATATAAAATGTATATGTTAGTAAATACAAAATAACTTTTGGAGGGAGATAGCACCTACATCTAAAATGGATCAGAAAAGTTTTCCTGTAAGAAGTAGACAATGATCTGAGCTTTGAACAAGTTAAGGATTCTAAGAAACAAGAGGTGGAGGTGAGAGACACTAATGCATTTCTGTGAGACACACTTTGAATGGCTATGACCTATAAGCTGATTTACTCATAGCATAGAAGGAAATGCTGACAAGAATTCAGGGAACAGCTAACAGTCCAGTTTGGTATGGACTAATTTGGTGAGGACATAAATTCTATAATGTAGAGTTTGTGAAGGAGAATATTATATGATAAATCTAAAAAATAGCTAGATCTAGATTGTAGAATATTTAAATATCAGACTGAGAAGTTTATATTTTATCAAAATGGCAACAGAGGACAAGAGAGTGATAACATATATCTGGATTATAAATTCCACAAAAGCAGGGATAATATCTTCTTTAATCTTAAATGGACTACAATCCCTACCGTAACAGAGCTTATAGTTTAGTAGAATTATATGACTATAGCATAAAATGATAAATGATAAATTTGTAAAAGAAATATAAACAAAGCTCTTGGCATAAAGCCTTTTAAAGTAGGTGCTTAAAAATATTTGTTAAATTTTATTGAGAGCATTTTTTTATTCATACCTTAGGAGGAGCTGCATTTCTGTTTACCTGTCAGCCAATAATAAAGAGCCAGAGCACTTTATGATAGCTAAGCCCCAATATTATTTATCCAAATGAAAGTGATTATGAAGCCTACTTTCTCTATCTGGCCAAATCACTGAGAAATTTTCCTTTTGGTAGTTCTTACTGGGGAAGAGGGAAAATAAGAGTAAAATTTTCTTTCCTTTCCTAAACCAATAAAGTTTTTCCTCTGACTGGATCTGTCAGTCACTAAACATTTATTAAGTAGCTAAGATATGTCCAGCACTCCTAAGTTTTGAGGATACAAAAATGGAAAAAGTATCTACCTCAAGGAGCTGAGTCTAATATGTGTATGTGTGGGAGTCAATACAAAAGCAACTATATACTAACAAATTATATACAGGATCATTGGAGATAATCAACAGAGGAAAGGCACTGGAATTAAGGGGGACTAAAAAAGACTTCCTGTAGAAGGTAGCATTTTGGCTGGGCTGGAAGAAAATTAGGGAATTCAGAAGGTAGGCATCAGAAGGCAGAGCATTCCAGGATTGGGGATAGAGCTTATGAAAAAACCTAGAGATTTTTTCTCTAGGAGATTGAAATGTTCTCTTCAAATATGAGCAAAGAAGTTATTATCATTGGATCACAGAGTACATGAGGAGCAGGGGTTGAGATATAAGATTTGAAATGGTGGGGGCAGATTTTTAAGGACTTTGAATGCCAAAGGATTCTTTCTATATTTGATTCTGGAGATCTTGGGCAGACACTGGAGTTTATTGAGTGCATGTGAAGGAGGAATAACATGGTCCAACCTGTATTTTAGAAAGAGAACAAGTGCTCTTTTTGGGGCCAGAGGATTAAGATTCAAATCCTAGCTCTACCATTTACTGAATATGAGACCTTGAATAGGTCACAATCACTGGGCTTGGACTTCTTCTTTAATACAGTGAGAGTTGTGGACTAGATTTCCTCTAAATTCCTTTCAACTCAAATATTTTATTATCACATGCTTATTCAGGAATTCACTCTGTAGGAATTCAGCTAAAATAGAAAATACATCTAAGGAGTCAAAACACAAAGCTCATGCACTAAAGCTCTAATCACAAAAAACCCTCCTTTTCCTTTACTTCACAAATATACTTAGTGATTTATTCCTAATTTAAATGCTTTTTAAAAATGCATTGGCTATTTGGTCAACCTGCTCTCAACAGATTAGAATCACCAAATCAGAAGAGGAAAAATAACTTTCTAGAAAGTTCTGGAAAGTAACAATGAAAAATTGAAAGAAGGGAGACAGAAAAAGCATAAAAAACAGATAGAAGAACTAAAAAGCCACAATAGGAAAGAAACACTAAATATCAGAGAAAGCAGTTTACATACATTAATAAATTGTGAGGGCATTAACACACAGTGTAATAATGATTATTTATAATGGTAACCCTGAGTCATCAAGGGAAGGTTAAATTTTGTTCAGTATTCTCTGAAAATCAAGAAAACATGGGTGAAATTTTAGAAAAAAAATACATCCCAACTATACAAAAAACTTTGAACTGGGAATCAGAAAGTTTGTGTTTCGTTCTTGGCTTTACCTTTACCTTGTAGTCTTTAGCTCTGTTTTCTCATCCATGAAATAGAGATGGGAGATGAAGGGTTGGAGTAGATCATTGATATTAAGCTCAAACAGAAATGGGGCCATTAGTCCCTATATAAACATCACTATTGAAAGCATACTGAATTTAAAATGTAATGTTAAAATGTTATAGTTTTTTGTATTTCTATTAATTTTGTCAAATATTATCCAATTATATTTTAATCTGGTTCTAGTCATAATCAGGAGTGCTGCAAACTTTAAGAAGTTCTCAGGCTGTGTGTTCCAAAGTTAAATAGCAAAGCAAGACAAAACAAAACAAAACAAAATGCTGCCACCCTCCAATTATTAACTATCTAGAAGTTATCTATACAGTATCTGTAAAGTTTATTGATCAAGAATATGCTCTTCTAGGATTCCAGATCCTAGAGCTGCTGCTGCAATTACAATCCTTTACTTCATGGAATATTTTGTACTTTCCAAAGTACTTCCACATGCATTATCTGCTTTGACCCTTTTACTATCCCTGTGAAGAAGATAAAATAGATTTATGTTACAGATAGGGAAACAAAGACCTAAAATTTAAGTGACTTGTCCAAGATCCCACAGTGGATAAATGACAGGGACTAGTCTAGAAGACAAATATTTTGGTTACTTGTGAAGGGCTCTTATACCAAGCTGTCTCTGGTGACCTCCAAATTGAACTTACTAGGAGTAATAGCAATTATTGTGGGACTGGGGCACATTTTTATCATTTTGTAGCCTGAAATACATGGATTGATTTTCCATACTGACAAGTCAATATTAAATTACTGAATATCATATTTCTTGAACATCATGATTTTCTTCATCATGATTTGGTTTCAATATATCACAGATCAGCATAAGAAATTAAATGAGATTTGAGGAGTTTTGTGGAATCTACAAGTGACAAGGGATAGCCAACAGAAAACACAAGAAAATGATTAGAAACTCAGATATATATTATATGTGTGTGTGCGTGTGTACATACTATATATATGTGTGTATTATAATATTAACATATTGTCTTTTAATGCCATAGTAATTCAGACTTCTTTTCTGGTACAAGGGGAAGACAAACCAATTTTATATGGATTTTCTAGATCCTGGGTTGTTGTACCCTCTAACTCCTCTAATGTAGAGGGATGACTATACTTATAAGGCACTAGGTTCTGAGAAGAATAATGGAAGAGAAACTATATATATTTAGAGCTAGAAAGGAGCTTACAGATAATTTAGTTTGACTTCTTCATTTTATAGATGTGGGAATATAATTCCAGAAAGAGTAAGTTACTTGTCCAAAGTCATACAACAAGTAAGCAGCCACTTACAACTCTGCTCCTCTAAGTAAAGTTCCAGGACTTCTTCCATTGAGCCACCTTGTTCTCAAAGAACTCACATTCTATTTGGGGAATCAAGATACACATAAAATAGAGAACACTGTGAATCAATAAGATATCACAAGCTGAATGAGTGGTGAACTGGTCAATAAATAACTTAGGAAGCCAGGGATGAAGAGCCTCCATGTAGCTAGAACTGGGCAGGGAAAAATGCTCACAGGCAGACTTGATCTTAGATAGTCTTGGAAGTTGAGTAGACTTTGAATGGAGTGAAGGGAATAAGGCAGAAATATATTAACATTAACCAAATGTTAAATTTTCACTGTGAATGAGAATACCTCAGAAATCTGCAAAAGCTGCAAATTAAGGATACATTTGTTCTTTTGTTGATTATCTAGATTTAAAAGTATGAATAAAGAACCTTAAAATGTATTATGTGTGAATAATATGGAAATATGTTTTACATGATTGCATATATATTACAAGTTTAAGAAGTGAGGAGGGGAAGGAGAGGGGGAAAAGGAAAAATTTGGAACTCAAAATTTTTTAAAATGAATGTTTAAAATTGTCTTTACATGTAATTAGAAAAAAGTAAAAATACTATTGAAAATGTATCATGTGAACACTTTTAGGAGAGCTGTTGAAAAAATGTATACAATGTATACAAGCATATCTCTAGAAGAAGGAAAAACAAACGTATTAAACATGTTAGATTAACTCCCAAATCACTTAATTTACAGACTATTAAACATGGAAGAAATGAGAGAGGCACTCACAGAGACAGAGACAGAAAGAGAAAGACAGAGATATGCAAAAAAGATATAAAGACAGAGACACAGAAAGAGACCGATCTACTTCAAAAGATTGTTGTGAAGGCCAAGTTAATATGTAAAGTCATTTGAAAATCTTAAAGCATTAGATAAATACCAGCTATTATTATTGCACTCTAATAATATAGGTGCAATTATACCCTAATACTATATAATGCTTTTAATAATTTTTTAATGCTCCATAAATGTTTGTTGAATTGAACTAAATTCAGATAAAATGTGCTCTGGAGACACCATTAGGAGGAATACATTTTGGGAATTAGCAGATACAAAATTCAGAGAGAGATGATAAAAGCATATACAGCTCCAGCTCTTGTTATTTCTCCCTCTACTTTGTTTTTACTCTTCACTATCTAAGTTCTACATTTTCCAACTTCACCTGAATCCAACTCTACCATTGATATTCCAGCCACTTTCATTTTTGTTTCTTCATTAATAATAGTCCCTTCTCCTAGCACATCAAGGTCTGGCCCTCGATGTCAAGTGTAACCTTGCATTGGAATCAGAGAAGAATTAGTCCCTCCTCAAGAAGAACCCTGGTTTGAATAATGCCTCTCTCTATACATATCTATTCCTCATTAGTGTATTCTATCTCATTTAAATTGAAACAATCAAATCTTTTTGGGGAATGGTGTGAATATGGGAGGGGGAGTGAAAGGGAAAGATGAATGAACCTCTTTATTGTGGAAGCGCCGAAGAATGGAAACTCCCAGAAAATTCCCGTGGTTCAATGATGCAAAGATGACTGGATTTCAAAGTTTTTATTTCTTCAAATTCTTTAGGCGTGTTTGGCTGTGCTGCTCATCATTTTTATAAAAATCCTTTGGAAGTAGGACAATATGAGCAATGCCTGCATCTCTAGTGACTTTTCAGGGTGAGCACATACATGCTTCAGAAGCTAACACTCTAGAGATGACTGTTTTCAATATAAGACAGTAAAATTTTAAAGTAACAGGTTGTGTTTTTAGATAAATTGATGGCTAGTTTGTTTACAAAAACATTAAATTAGGTGGTGACACATAATCAGTCTTTATTGAGAAATGGGACAAATTGCACTCCAAGTAGTCAGAGGAGGAAGAAATCATTGGGAATAAACATATGATTTAGGAACGTTTGTGCCAGCATTGAGGGACAGTATAGGGTCTTCACAAAGAAATCTATCCCTCCTGCTCCCAGGAGGAATGTCCAATTTGCTCCTGCTGAGTTAAACTTGATAGAACCAAACAGGGTGAGTGGTGAACGCAGAAGGCAGCCAGGTATCCCGGATCTCTCAGTCTCTTGCTGGGCTGGTGCATAAGCAAATTGTCAGGTCATTGGCTCTCATCTGGCCTCTCTGTCATCCATCAGAGGGACAGGTAGGAAGGTTGGTCCAAAAAAGATGTTTCCAGGGAACCCGGGGATTTAAGCCAAGGCAAGGGCACACCATGAGTCCTGGCGGAGGGGCACGCTGAGTCCTGACTGGGAAGTCACAGAGGATGGGAAAGTATAATCCTCAGGCTCGAACTTGAACTCCGAGTGGCTGGGGCCCAGGGGATCTTCTGCTGGGCTAGGACCCTGCTGAGGAAATAAGAAGTGTGCATGGGAGATCCAGGAATATGGTTCTGGGAACAGCTCTACCCTTTTTTTGAGTTGGGATTCTGATTTGGTGCCAAACCTGGTCCCCAAAGGCTGGATCATGACTCATGCTTCCTTTGAGACAATGGTTCCATCATATATAAATTTGCTACCACTTATGGTGAAGGTTCCCAGAATGCTTTACAATTGGGTGAAAAAGGACAGGGCCATAGTGGAGACAAATTAAGAGTTTGAGGTTTTAAACCTGAAAAGGTGAAGACTAAAAAGATAAGAGCATAGGAATCTACAAAATCATGACAGTGAATTAATACTGGGGTCCTCTTTGAATGGTGATGAGTGGGAGAGGTATCTGGCCATAAGCCACATTATGGTTAATAGAGATAATAAATTCAGGGATATGTCTATTTTGCATTTCATCCTCACCCTGTCTCTTGCCACTTCCCATCTCTACCACACCCTGCTTCTGGGAAATAATTGGAATAAAGGGAATATGACCTGGGCTGGGTTTAAGGTTGGAGAGGTACAGAAGGCACTGTGCTCAATTCAAGTTTACACTTATGCTGGATTAGCCAACCTGTGGCTGAAGAGGGTTATTAGGTCATTCCTTTTGCCCACTTCTAAGTAGGCATGACCCTCCACAAAAGAGCCATTTTGGAGAGCTCTTCCCTGTGCCCTCTCCCTATGAAAGTTGCCCTCACTCTTCCCTTTATACTTCACTTCAGAGAGAGCTCTTGGGGAACCTGATTGCCCTATGAAGTTTTACCCCTGATTGCTCTGGTCTGGTCCCCCTGTGCCTCTTATCCCTATCTGGTCTTACCTGGGAGGTGATGGTCTGCCCTGGATACTGAGGGGATGTCATGTTTGGCTCAGGTTTTAAAGTGGCAGTGCTCTCAGAGTTGGTGATGGAAGATGGGGAATTTGTGGTTGAGGCTGTTGATCCTGGGAAGAGATAGTTATGATTTGTATGTAAGATGTAACTAGTAAATTTTCTTTCTCTAGGATAAGTTGAGCCACAGAGAGATTAAGTGACTTGTCCAAATTCTATATATATTTTTTCTTTTAGACTTTCATCTCTCACATAACTGTCTGAGTACTAGACTACAGATCCTTGCGTTTGTAAGCCTTGTCCAACTTCTTTCCATCTTACCTTATTTCTCTCCTACCTTCCCCACTTCTGCTATTCCAGAATAGAATTGATTGTGATGCTTTTTTCTGGGGGTCCCTGCACTCTCTCCTTTCCTGGCTTTAAACTTCTTTGTCCTAAGAGTCTATATCTGGTTCTGGACTCAGAAAAATCTCATTTCTACTGAAGTTTTAAAGATTAAGTGAGTTACTTTTCCCAAGGTATATGCATTTTAAGAGAAAAATGATTATTCCAAAAATAAAAAAGTAAAAAATGAAGCTCTAATAATGACACTTCAGATAGGTCAAGAAATATTTGGCTCTTGATGATACTTTTTTCATTTGGGATAGGCAGTCACATATTTTGCCTAACTCTCCCTACTTGGAAAAACACAATCTCTAAAGAACCCCTAATGTGGGATAGAGCATAAGAGATTTGGCCTGGAGCTGAGCCTCTGTCCTGTACACTGAGCCTATTCTCTTCTCTACATACTTCCCTCAGCCCATCCCCACTCCCACAGTACAGGAGCTTCCTCCTCAGAATATTAAAGATGGTCCATCTCAGCTCCTTTAAATGGTGGCTTAAGCCATGAGTACCTGTGGAGCTCTTGGCTTTGGCAATGTTTTTGGGCTTCCGTTTCCTTGTCTGGATGCTTTCCTTCTTCATGGCAAGGGGACGAGGTACCTTAATAGGAGCACAGAGAGATCAGTCAATAACAAGAATCCTTTCTTGAGCATGTACAATATACCATTTTTTAAAACACCTGGTTCCTCTTTTCAAGCAGCTCATGGTCTAATGGGGAAAACAATATACAACCTTGTACCAAAAAATATAGACAGAATAAATTGGGGGAGGGAGTGAATCTTAGAGGAAACATACTAAGATTAAGGAGATCTGGGAAAAGCTTCTTGTAAAAGATGAGACTTTAGGTGAGATATAAAGGAAGCTGAGGAAGTCAGAAGACAGAGATGAGGAGGGAGATATTTTCAAACATTGGGGATAGCAAATGAAAGTATCTAGATTCAGAAAATGAAGCGTGTTTGAGGTACAAGCAGGTCAGTGTTTCTGGATTAAAGAGTGTGGAAGGTAAGAGATAAGAAGACTTCTGAAAAGTAGGAAGGAGCCAGGCTTGACTTTAAAAGCCAAAGATCTTGGAAGTGATAGGGAGCCATTAGAGTTTATTGAATGGAGATGGTAACATGGTCAAACTTGCACTTCAGAAAGATCATAGCTGAATGGGAAATGAATTGGACCAGGGAAAGACTTAAGGCAGGGAGACCAATGAGTAAGCTATTTCAATAGTCTAGATGTGAGGTGATAAGAACCTGAATCAAGGTTGTGGGAAATGTCAGTGGGAAAAAGTGGGGGCATGTTTGAGAAATGTTATCTAGGTAGAAATGACAAAACTTTACAATTGATCATTTATAGGGGGAGGGAAACAAAGAATAAGAAATTGAGGATGACTTTGAGGCTGTGAGCCTAGGTGGCTGGGAGGATAGTGATACCCTCCAAAGTGAAGATAAGTGAGGCAGCTAGATGGTGGAGTGGATAAAGCACTGGCTCTGGAGTCAGGAGGACCTGAGTTTAAGTCTGACTTTAGATACCTAACATTTCATAATTTTGTAATCCTGGGCAATCATTTAACCTCAATTGTCTTGTCAGAAAAAAAGAACAAAAAATAAAGGGAAATGAGATAGAGGAGAGGAGTTTGGGGAAAGATAATGGGTTCTGTTTTGTTTTGAGGCCCCCAGTATCCTGCTTTTAGTTCTCAGGGAGAGAGGGGACCGCCTTGCCTTAGTCTAGTTCTTTAGTCCTGCTTGAGCATATGTCCTTCCCACAACTGTGGTGGTTTGGTTTCTCTCCATTTCCCCCTCATCATAGGCCTCTTTTCATCATTTATAATTAGGATTTACTTCCTCTCTCATTTCTCCAAGAAGCCTTCTCCACTCACTCCCACTCTTCTCTTGCTACACTGTTCTCTGGAGTCACATAATTCAGTACTCTAGCATCAACACTGCATCCTAGTTTATAGGCTGCTCAGTATGTAAGTCTCAAAATGCGAGCTTCCTGAGAGCACACACTGTAAGTTTTTTTAATGAAAACTCATTAAATACATGTATCAAGCCCGTGTTAAACACTGGGCATATAAACACAAAATCAAATCTCTGCCCCCAACAAGTTAATATATCTTTCTAAAAGACTTTTCTTGTTTTTATCACAAAACTTTACCTTCTCTTTGATATGTTTCTCTTATAGCGGGCCACAATATGTGGTTGGCAAATATTTGTTGATGAAGAACAGATGTATGAATTGACTTTAAAGGACAGCAAGTCATTTTTCCTTTCTGGGTCTCGATTTCTCTATTTGTTAGATTAAATTGACATTTCTCAATTTTTTTTGGTCTCAGGAACTTTTTCTACTTTTAAATATTATTAAGGATGTCAGAACTTCTTTTTTTTAAATGTAGGACATATCTATCTATCCCATACTATAATTATTACTTATGAGTGTTTAAAACATTCATTTATTAATTCATTTAAAATTCATAATCTATTGCATGTTAACAGAAAAAACATGTTTTAGAAAAATCACTATTTTCCAAAATAAAACAAAGAAGTGGCATTCTTCTACATATTTCTTTTTCACATCTCTTTAATGTCTAGCTTAAAAGAAGTTTTGTTCTCACATCTGCTTGTGCATTCAGTCTGTTTCAATATATTGTTATGGTTAAAGTATGTGAAGAAAAGCTGGCCTCACACTGTTACATAGACAGAAAATAGAAGATGTCAAGAGACAATTAACTTAGTATTATAGGAAAAATAGTTTTTACCCCAGATAACCTCAGACTAGACTTTGACAGTATCGGAAGACCCAATAGACCGTGATTATTAAGGAACCAAAGACATCCTTTCACTCATTCTTCTGAAGGCTGTAATGGGAGTCTTTCTGAAATGAGTGGGAAGGTCTTTAAGAGGCTTTTGGTTTTGGAGAGTCATTGGATAGGAATCAAAGACTCTGCAGGGCACAGAAGACTTATTTCTTCTCCATTTTCACACTTTCCCTTAACCATGTTCTGGTCCCAAGGCCCCACTTACCCCATGAAGCTTCATATAGAGTCCACAGGCATTGCACACTGGCTCCCCTTCTGCATTTCTTCTCCACAGGGTGGTATTGGTTGTGTGGCAATTAGTGCAGCAAAGTCCAGCCCGTCGAGTTGAGGACTAAACAGGAGAAAGAAAAATAGGGTGAGCTTGATTGCAGCAAGAGGGCTTTTGTTGCCCATTGGACTTCAGTGCTTCATGACTTTTTCCTAGGAGAAGAAAATGTTGGAAGGGGTCAAGGGAGAGATAAAGGGCTGATGAAAGGCATAGCCTGTGTCTGAGATCACTCTCATACCCAGAGCCCTTTCATTAAAGTTGATAAACCTGGCCAGATTCCTAATGCCTCTCTGTTTGAGAATGTATGGGTTCTGGCTGTCACATTCATATTTCATAACAGAGAGAAGTGGGGTGGGGAGGGTTTGAGGCAGGGAGGGCCCTTAAGTGCCTGGAACTGACTGGAACCAGAGACATTCAAATGAGTGTTAGGGTCCAAACCCCACTCCCTTTCCAAAGGTTCCTATGTTGATTTCCTAGCAATTATAAAAATAGAGAATCAGGAAGGCATTTGGGGTGAATTTTCTAGCAAAAAGATTTTGAGAAACTGGAATGTATGACCAAGAAAAGTGTGAATGAGTGAGTGTGTGTGTGCATGAGAGAGAGAGAGAGAGAGAGAGAGAGAGAGAGAGAGAGACTCACACACACACACAGACAGAGAGCGAGAGTGAGAAAGCGAGAGCGAGAGCGAGAGCGAGAGCGAGAGCGAGAGCGAGAGCGAGAGAGAGAGAGAGAGAGAGAGAGAGAGAGAGAGAGAGAGTATAGTATCCTCTTCTGGAAGGAGGAGGATGTGAAGAATTGATAGCCTTCTTTGAGGACAATCTCAGCAAGAAACCTCCAATTCTAGTCCAGTGACCTGGTGATGTGGCCTGATGATAGGTGGGTTGTCTACAGGACTGGTCAGATCTATCTTCTGTGACCACACAACCTGCCATAATATTTAAGTGCTCAAGGTACTTCAGTTCATTCTTGGAAAAAAGTTCTCTTTGAGGCTTGCAATGCAGTTTACATATATTATCGTACACAACAATTCTGACACAGGTGCTATATTTTCTTCATTTTACAGAACAGGAAATTGAGGTTGAGGAAGATAAAATGTAAGTATCTGAGTCAGAATTCAAACTCGGATATTCTTGAACTTATGCCACCAAATCACTTAGGAGTGACATCAAAAGACAAACGAAAGATTAAAGAATTTGAGATTCTTTCCTTTCCCCTTTTCTTTCCACCTCCATATCCCCTGTCATCCCTGCACTGTTTTTCAAGGCTTATTTCAAGGTGTATATCCTTTGGGAAGTTTTTTGAGTTTTATTTCTGCTCTACTCCTCTAGTCAGTGGCATTGAATGAGTCACTCTCTGGGCTCCAGTTTTCTCATTTTTAAAATGACAAGGGTGAGACTAGATGTCTGTAAAAATTCTCTCAGTTCTGACGCTTTATGATTCTAACAAGAACAACAAAACTCTTTCTTTCCCCTATTCCCACATTGATGGGGCTGCCAGCTCTTTCTCTAGCCTTCACCTGTCAACTCCAGCACTTGGGGTGTTTCCTATTAATGTCTGGGGACCAAAGGCATCCGAGCAATGTTAATGGGAGCCTGGAATGAGTGTCCATGTATCTCTGAGTCACATTGCAGAGTGTGAGCTATCTTTCCACTTAGGTGTTGGAGTGATATTCTTCAGTTCCAACCAAAAAAAAAAATCCATAAAACTCATCCCAGAATGCTTCCTCCTCTTGGGTTCCCCAGGCCTATCCCAGTGTCTGGGAGAGAAATGAAGCATGCTTATAAGAATTCTATCCCTGTTTACTTTTCCAGACTGACGCCACATCAAACCAGCCCCCAGGGTCAAATGATAAATGGACTGAAGAGGAAGGAAATAGGAAGGCCAGGAGCCTGGTAAAGATGAGAGTACTTCAGGAAGGCAAATGGAAGGTTCCGTTCTAGTTAACTGTACACAGGGCAGTTTTACATCTCAAAAATAACAAGAAAAGAGGAGTGAAAGAAGGTTTTAATGTTTTTGAGACCGAGGTTTAGGTTTGAAAAAAGGAAGGTGAGAAATATCTACTTTCCTCAGAAAAGGATTTAAATTTTCTTGCTTGTGTAACAACAAAAACCAAAACAACATGCAATAAGGAGAGAACACTAGGTGAAGAGTTAGGAAAAGTGAGGTCCATTCTCTGTTCTGTATGTCACTTCCTGTTTCTGAACTTCAACTTTCTGTAAAAGAAAGTGGTTAGACTAGATGATGCTTTAGGAGACTCCTTTTAACTCCTACTGTATAGTAAGCCTTGGTTCTAATATCATCTCATTTCAATAGTTCTTTTTACTTTACACATTTTCAATTTATTTTAATAGAATATAAGCTCTCTGAGGGAAGAGATGGCATCTTTTTTTTGTTCTCAGAGCTCTAGAACAGAGCTAATATTGAATGTGGTCTGTACCTGAGATTTCATGCATGGCAGGTAAAAAATTCCCAGAGAGGAAAATTCCTCTAACAATGTAGATCAATTCAGGCTTCACAATTTATAGCTTTTATAGACTTGTCTGGGGGCACTGAGAGTTTCAGAGACATGCTCAGGGTTATCTAATCAGTCCAAGAAAGGATCAGAAAATCCAGGTCTTACTGATTGAAGCTTGCTCTCTAATCACTACTCCATGCTACCATGCCCTTTAGTACACATTTGTTGAATTAAATTAAAAGTGCATTTATCCACTATCTTTACAACAGCCTTGTGAAACAGATGAGTGGTGCTGTAATCACTATAATCACTGAATTAAATTAAGCAGTACTGCCAACATTTATAAAATACTTGGTATTGCAAGGTATTGTGCTTGTTGTTGACAATGACAAAAAGAAAAAGATTCCCGCCTTCAAGGAGATTATATCCTGTTGGTGGAAAGGGAGTACAATATATGCACAAATTCATAAAAAAGCTGTGCAAAGTAATTTCATAAAGAAGAGAATACTTATCATCATCATCAGTAATAGTGATAATGGTCAGAGTGTTATAATAGTATTCTCATTTTATGGGTAAGGAATGTAGTGATTTTCCTAATGACTCAGCAGAACTAGAACTAGGAACCAGCTTTCCTGACTTCTAGTTCAGGAATATTTTCATTTTAGTGTGTTATAACAGTTATTAAAAATAAAACAAAACAAAATCCAACATTCAAGAGTTGTGAATTGTTGGTAGTGTTCGTATATTTGTGTGTATGTGTGTGTGTGAAAAACCAGAGGGATATGCTATTAAATATATTTTAGATCCAAGGATGCTCATCCCAAAGAGGCACTTAGGTGGTACAGTAGATGAAATGTTGGACCTGGAATCAGGAAGATGAGTTCAAATCCAGCCTCAGATAGTTACTAGCTGTATGACCCTGGACAAGATACTTAACCTCTGTTTAACTCAATTTCCTTAGTTTTAAATAGGAATGATAGTAGTATCTATCTCACAGGGCTGTTGTTAGGATCAAATGAGATAATATTTGTAAAAAGGGCTTAGCACAGTACCTGACAACATAATATGCATGTTAAATACTTATTCTTTCCCTTTCCCCAGCAGAGAGTAAATTAGTAAATATAATTAATTATCTTGGCTCTCTCTCTCGCTTTTTAAAGCACTTAACATTCTTTTCATTCCTTTCTTCACCTCTATCTGACTGTCTAGGTAGAAAAAGAAAGTACTATTTTTCCATTTGACTGACGAGAAAACTGAGGTACAGAGAAGTGAATTATTTTGCCCCAAAGACAAAGTTTACTCTGGAATACAACTGTGATCTCAACTAAATCTCCTTTATACCACACCACATTCACTGTCTGTACAAAATGAGCACAATTATATGTATATATATATATATAAGTGTGTATATATATATATATATATACATATGCATATGTGTGTGTATGTGTATACACTGCCAACTTATTTCACAGTGTTGTAAGGATACTGAAAAAATATGATTTTTAAAAAATTACATTATGCTCCCAGTTAGGGGAGAAGTTTTTTTTTTTTTTTTTTTTAAAGAAACGATATTCTGTTGCTCTAAAGTACATAGTGTATCACTACTTGAGACACAATGAACATTACTAAGTCAAAATAAAAAAAAAATAACAAGTTAACATTGTACTGGGCTTGTGTTACACAATACCAAAGTATATGAATCATTAGACTGAAAAATTGAAAGAATTCTTCATTGGTAGGTTTTTTTCATTTGAAATAGATCTATGAATTTCTGACGGGAATTCTCTTAGTCATAAGGATTGAGAGAGAAATGTTCTTTTAACTCTGAAGTCAATGAAAATCTGGGAGTGTCCTTTGTAATAAAATTATAAGTTGTAGATGCTGAATAAATTCAGGAGGTATCATCACCCTTGGACTAAAAGGCCTAGTTCCAACCTATTTTTGTTTTCTCTGCTGGGATTCATCATCCTGAGGGAGGCGGGAACTACTGCCAAGGCTACAATTTTGCTCACTGAAGGACAAATAGCATAATGTTATTTTGAATTTGCCAGCAGCTTTCTCCAAAGGCAGGGCTTCTGGGCCAACTTCCCCTCTTTTGGAGCCCCCTTTTCACATGATGACCTTACCTAAGAAGCTGTTGCCTTCAATGCTGTACTCAAATGTTAATTTTTTTTAATGTAGCAAGCAATCCGATAGTACCCTCTCCCCAAACCATGTGTAACTGATAAACCACCAAAATCCCATTAAAACTTAGAGTGTTCACTATGAGAGGCAACCTTCTGTGATACCGCCTTGAGCATCTATATGCAGCTGTTTGTGGCTGTGTGGTTAGGTGAGGAGATTCTGCCTCACTAAAGAAACTGAGGGATCTCACATCAGAACACTGATGAAGAAAGGGGTCTTAGCTAGGAATGACTTCACATAGCATATCCCTCTACTGCAGTTATTGTAGGAGGGTCTCTTCTTCATTTCTGGGATCTGATTTTGGAATAAGATTTTGGAAGTAAAACTTCTTTAAGACCAGCTATAAGGGGAGTTGAGACATCTGCTACTCTGATCTCTCCTCTAGAACACCCTTTTTTTGATGGAGGAAATATCATAATCATGAACAAGTGATAAACTAGAAAACCCTTTGGGCTATATATTACAGCATTCTCTCATGCCCCAGTACTAGATGAACCCAACACAGAAAAGTTCTTCCATTCTAAAAACATGGAATAGGGACTGTGGATGTTCTCTATCTTTCAGAATAAATATCTGTAACTGGACAATTATGGGCAATTATTAATAGCTTACTACTCTTATTTAAGTTAGCTTTCTCGGAGTTCCCGTGATTATTCAAACACAAATGTATTACTGAAGAAATGAGAGGGCTCAGGGCCTTTGGTTCATTTAGCTGAGGCAGAACCATAACTAGGGTGTGGCCATGGGGACTTTGCCTACTGATACTAAAATTTAGAGGGCTATGTCATAAACACATCTAAAAACATCTGACCTTAAAATCTAACTAATAAAAACAAGTCATTAAAAAAGGAAGCTACCAGACATATCAATCAGTGAGCTACCAAAGCACTTAATTCCCTTTCCAATTCAACTGAATGCATCTGAATTATTTCCTGTATTTTTTATGTAACATGAAAGATGATTTTAGGGTATCTCTGATGCATTGGGGTACTGTTCATTGCCAGTGCCAGAATTGCTCAAGGATAATTACCACAGGTCTTTCCTAAACTGGGATGCAATAGCCTGAGACAGTCATAGGTCCCAGTCCCAGTTTCTTTATTGGAACCAGAGAGGGTGATCCTCTTTTCTTGACACATGGATCAGCAGTAGCACAATAAAAATAAATGATATCAGCTGTATCATGGCTGTTTCAATAGGGATTATTTCTATTGTACTATACAGTTTGCAAAGTGTTTTACAAATATAATCTCATACGATCCTCACAATAATTCTGGGATGGAGGTGCTATTATTATCTCGATTTTACAGATAAGGACAGTGAGGCAGAGAGACGTTAAGATATTTCCTTAGTCTCTAAACTTGAATTTGCACTCAGATCTTCTTAATTCCAGATCCAGTGCTCTCTTTACCAAGTCACCAGCTTATTCATGAATGAATGAACAAATGGAGTCTTTCCCCAGTGAAATACTCATGAGAAAGAGAAGAAAAAATGGTTTATTTTTATAGAATGGTGAACATGCCCCCTATGATTCAGTGGGATATCTCTTCAAAGACTATGACCTTTAAGTACTTTCCTTTTAATAACACTTGCAAAGATAGTAGAGTGGCTATTCTAGTTGTAATCACAGAAATCAGAACTCCAGTTATAATAACTATATTATAGAAATTTGTAGGGAACTTATGAGTCATTAAAAATACAGATAGTGCAGTCAAATTAGTGCAGAGAAATCTGGAGCCTATTTCTTTCCACAAAGTGATAGATACATCCCAAGAACACATCTGAAGACATCCTTGTTAGGTGAGGAGATCAGTTTTTTAGTGTGAGAATTTCCACTGCAGAGCCCAGTGAAATGGCCCTAGTCAGTGATGATCTATCCCTTCAGATTGCCCTCTCTCTATGACATTTATATAATAAGGCATGTTAGAGCTATCTGTACCCAGAGCCTACTATTGGAGAATGATCTTCATAAGACCGGGGACCCTGTCTTATTTAAACTTTGTCACTCCTCCAATAATTAGCATAGGGCTCTGAATACAACAGGCAATGAATGAATGTTTGATGGCAGGGGGGGAGGGGAAATAAACTCAAACATGCATGCATACATGAATGAATTAGTGAGATGAATACACTTTGTCTTTAGGTTTGTCTTTAGAACTGCTGTTGGGGTTGGCAGGTTGGAGAAGTTGAGGACTGGAAGACTTCAATAATTGTTATGAGGCAAGACAATTATTGCTGATAACCTCAGTACTTAGAACAGTGCTTGGCACATAGTAGGCAGTTAATAAATGTTTTTTGACTGATTAATGGCTACCATTAACATTGATGTGATCACATTTTTGCTTGGCTTTAAACTTGGCAATGTGGTTGGGATGTGCCTGGCTCAGAGCTATGAAATTCCAAACTAAGTCCAAAAGCTTAGAGATATTTTTTAAAAATGTGGATGTCAAGAAGAAGCATCTTCAATGCCATGGATGCTTTGATCATAACCTTGAAAAAAAGGTTGAACCAAAATTCTTCTCCTTACATACAAATTGAGTGATTTTATTTTACCCAAAGATACACTGAGGTATCTTTGAGCTTAAAAAATGTAACTATAACACCAAAATTGTCCTTTACTATTCCTCCTGCCTCCACTTACAGTACTCTTTACCTGTTTGAGAGATTCTGAGACTTGAATCTAGGAAATGCTAAGTTTGATTAGTGGTCTCTCCTTTTGCTTCTTTAATTGTGGATTTTAAAGTTTTAGTGTTGAGGATCATCTCACTAACTCCATAATTGGAAGACCACATATTAAATGCAGCTTGTGGCTTCTGATACAGGAAAGTCTGGAACTTAAAGTGAGGGCCTTGTAGGAATAGAAATGAAAAAATAAAGTTAAATTCCTGCTGTTACATAACAGGTCAGAAGGGAGACCCCAGGATCTTAGAAAGGTAGACTGGGAAGCTATTGAGTGAGAAAGAAGAGAGAAACCTGGAGCTACCATAGTAAGGAGGGGAAGACCCTTTCTTTATATTCTTGAAGGCTGGCATTGGATGGGATGAGAAAGAAGAGGAAAAAATTCAGGAATCTTTTGCCACACATGGAAAAGGAAGCTAGCAATGATCAGAAAATAATTCACTAATTTACCTTTAATACCTAAATTCCTGGGTTCAATCATAAATAAAATAAACATTCTATCACATTCTCACACAATGAAAAACAGAAAATCATTCTATCTAAGAAATCATCCCCATCCCATTTGTTTCTAAAAAACACCAAAATGTTCCTCCATGTTATTAAATAACAACTACTGGGTTTTTTCTTTTTGCTGGCCAGAAATGTTAGGCAGAATCTCTGCATCTAATTCAAGATCTTTAAAAGTATGTGGTCAAAGGGAAATTTTTATTTAGTGTATAACATTGACATTTACATACATTCTTCTAAAAGTAGTAAATAAATCATGGGGCACATGCAAAGGCTACTGGGGAAGGTTGGCTTATTTGAATTCAGGAGTTCTGATTTAAAGTTGATTATTTAGGGCTGAAGTTGACTGAATTTTCATACTAACTGTGGCACAAATATGGTGACCCCTCCCCCCATTCCCAGAGCAGAGTCCCACCCTCCTCCCCTCCAAAGATGGTACTATAGAAGATTCAAATGCTTCAAAAGTCATGATGTCTGGATTCTAAAGTTTTATTCTCTGTCTCTCTGACTTATTGTGTGACACGGGTATATCAATTGCCCTCTATATGAACCTCACCTTCCTCCATAAAATGAGAAGGTTAGACCACTTGACCTCTCCCAATTTTGAAATTCCCTCCCCCCCGCCCCAATCTTTAAGACCCATGTTCTCAAAATACAATTTAAAAAAAGCTTTTCTGCAGGACATTGACCCTTCCCTTCACCAATGAAAAGATTTTACTGAGAGATTTTAGTAGATTTAGAGAAGAAATAGCTGATATCTATGTGTATATACACGCATGTATATATACACATGTGTGTACATGAACACAACACATGCAACACATATGTATGTATGTAGCATGTATGTAGGTATATAAACACATATGTATGTGTGCATATATGTGTAGGTATGTGTGTATGCATATATGTGTATATGTGTGTGCATATATAACGTGTGTGTGTGTGTGTGTGTGTGTGTATACTTTTATCTGAATTTTCTCCATTAAGGTAAGTCTAGGCATTGGTATCACCAAGAAATAATGAAAATGAAGCCCATAAAGATTAAATAACTTGCCTTTCAATTGTCAGAGAAAAAAAGCCTAGGTCTTCTTGGCCTTAAGTCTAGCCACCTATTGTCTACATCAAGCCATCCCCAATCCCCAGTCAAAGTTTCCCTCACTCCCTGAAATTATTTTAATAGTAAAGTCTATAGAATTCTAGTACCAACAGTTAATTCAATTTTTAAAAATTTGAAATTTAAAAATTGGACTTATTGGATCAAACTGATTGCCAGCTTCAGTCAAATGGTTAATTTGGAAATCTGTATAGACACTACTTAAATGTATCACCTGAGAGCACTCTTCTAAATTTTCTAACCTTACTCTCTGATCCAGAACATTAGACTTATTTGTTTTTCTTCAGGGTGATAGTGAAAATATTCCTTAGGTGAGTATCCCAATAGCCTTAATTTCAAACCTGATATTGCTACAAGTATTGTAATAATTTAGTAAAATTTCATCAAAGAATTACTAGCTTTGTGATCATAGATAAGTCATCTAACCTCTCTGAGTCTCAGTTTCTTCATCTGAAAAGTGGGAATAATCACACCTTAATACCCTCTTAATAAGATTTTGTGAGATTTAATAATAAGATGACTGCAACTTGCTTTAAATGTTTTAAAGGAAGAGTATCCCCAAAGTTTTTAGATACCTAAGTGAAAGAAGTGCTGGATCCAGAATCAGGAAGTCTTGAGTTCAGATAATCTTTAGTTGTGTGATTCTGGACAAATCACTTAACCTCTGTCTATCTCATTTTCCTCGACTATAAAGTGAAGATAATATTAATACCCATTTCCCAGGGTTGTTAAAAGGATAAAATGAGCTAATATTTGTAAAAATCTTATAGCACAGTGCCTGGAATAGAGCAGCACTTGAAAAATGTTTATTCCTTTCTCTTGGTGCAGTGCTAAGCTATTAAAGCTGAA
This sequence comes from Antechinus flavipes, assembly GCF_016432865.1. Taxonomy (NCBI): domain Eukaryota; kingdom Metazoa; phylum Chordata; class Mammalia; order Dasyuromorphia; family Dasyuridae; genus Antechinus; species Antechinus flavipes. The sequence continues at coordinate 252,833,256 of NC_067399.1, forward strand.
AACATAACCAGAATTTTTGGGACACTTGTATAAAGTCAGTTATTACTACCAAAATAAAATGAAAAATGTAAAAAAAAATAACAAAATATAAAAAGACTTGGAAGTAACTGGATTTTTACCGTTTAATTATTTTCAAACAAAATCAGCTGGTAGACTAGATGATAATTCAAAATAGATTTTAAAAAATCAAACCAAATTTGGTTTAATGATATTCTACCCTAGAGCATCCCAAAAGTCTCAGTTTTAATTCTTAAAGCTTAAGTTTTAATGTTTAACATCAAATTGTTATGATACTAGGTCTTTGGAGACATTCTATATTAGTACATTGAGACATTAAAGATCTGTAATCCCAGTGTATGAGTTCTTCCACCAACAGAGCTCCTAATCCTTTTATAATTTAGCAAGTATAATTTAATTCTCTTCAAGAGTTGCTGTAACCAGTTGCTATTGAGTATTACTGAAGTACTATTTTCACTAAAATCATAAAGTATCAGTAAATTATCATTACCTGTACTATAATTGCTATCACCAATACCAGTAGTCAAGTGATAAATCTTAGTTTAAAGACATAAATTAAAATATTTTCCTTCATTCAGCTCATGGCATGGTTTCTGACTTTGACACTATGCCTCCAATCCCTTCTCACCTTGGAATTTCCCTTAGTTCTTATGGCCTTCTCATCTTGTAAAATCCCTCTCTCTCTGAGGTGAGACCTCCATATTGGGAAAGGGTTTAAGCACCTCTTCTGACTATTTTTGAGCCTCATACTCTGGATACCTCCAGGGTACCCTTCCTATTCCTGCCTTAGGCTCCTGAAGGCCTTTACTATCTTTTTCCTTGAATTTATACCCTAGTATTTAACACAAATCTTAATACATAGTAAGTACTTAATAATCCATTTTCAAGTGTTTATTAATACTAGGAGGACCAGGCTCATTAATTGACATAAAATTTTTCTTACTAAAATATTAATTTGAAACAAACATTTTTATCTTATCTCTATTTTCTCTGCCTTATGAATTAAAAAAATGCAGTGAACCAATTGATATAACTTATCTTTTTTGCCAAGGTATTCTTAATTCTGATCCCTCTTGCTTAAGTGCTTACACTTAATGTCTAATGGGGGAGAGAAGAGCATACAAACTGTGTAAAGAAAAGATATATGCAGAATAATTTAGAAATAAACAGCAGAGGGAAAACACTGGCAACAAGGGAGATCAATAACAACTTTTTGTAGAACTTGCTAATTTAGCTAAGGCTTGAAAGGAAGGCAGGGAAGCTTGGAGACAGAGAAGAAAATGTCTCCCAATTCTAAACCTGGGGGACAGCCAGAACAAATGCCAGGAGGTAGAGTATCTTGTTTGAAAAACAGTAAGGAGACCTGAGTTACTTGACGATCTAGAATATGTATGTGGTGGTGAGATTGGGGAGGAGGGAGCAAAGAGAGTTATAAAATGTAAGAAAATTGGAAAAGTAAGAGGGAACCAAATTAAGAAGAACTGTTAATCTCAAAAGGATTTTATTTCTGATAATGGAGCTGATAGGGAACCACTGGAGTGTGTGTGTATGTGTGTGTGTGTGTGTGTGTGTGTGAGAGAGAGAGAGAGAGACAGAGAGAGAGAGAGAGAGAGAAAGAGAGAGAGAGACAGAGACAGAGACAGAGATAGAGATAGAGACAGAAGGACAGACAGAGAGAGAAATGGTCATATCTATACTGTAGGAAGTCAATTAGAAAGCTTGCAATGTACTTTACATATATTTTCTCAACTGATCCTCATGATAGTGATAAAGACTAAAATAAATATTTTTTCAGTTAAATACTCATTTTTATATTCCTCCTTTATATTTACTGTTAATGTAAAATATATAAATATAAATGTGTTAAATTCTTAATTTATGGGAGCAAGCATTAAACTTGACTATTTGATCTTAGAGGAGGATTTGAACACATTGGACTCAACACCCCATAAGAAAAGTGTACACACACTTGATTGAATTGTGGAAATGTCTAAAATGAATTCTAAAGATGAAGTAGATAGATGACTACTCCCAAACCATCGAGCCAACTCATAAACTGCCATAAAAAGAGGATCTAGTCCCAAGTCCTACACAAGAGAAACTACTTTAGATTCAGCCCAACCCAATTCCAAAGGTAACCATATCTTAGACTGTGGAAAACTCAAAAAATCAACCAGCTTCCTTATCCCTCTAAAATCCCTGGTCAATGATAAATGTTTACCAATCAGAAATTTAGGACAATTTCTGTTTTCTGTGCCCAGATCCCCTAAATTCTCCATACTCTCAAGAGGGTCTAAACATTTCAAAAAAAATTAAAAATTAGATTGAAACCAAGATAAATAATCCATTCCAAATTTAAAAAGGAAAATTCATCCACTTGCTCTGGGGCTTCTATTTAAGGGCATATATCCTTACCAATAGATTGAATGATTGGGATGGGGGTGGAGGGAGAAGCAGAAATCTAATACCATTAAATGGCTTATTACTAAAGAAATTAGAAAATCACCTCATTTGGTTTTCATTTTGGGGAGAGAAAGGGAGGCAGGGGGAACCTGCCAGTAACTTAAACTCTGTAGGAGGACTTGGGGTGTTTCTCAGTTATTTTTATGTTTAGTTATGGTTCTAAGAAATATTCTCCTCTTTCTTGGGAAAAATACTTTTACATTTTTTCTGCAAGAGCCTAAGAAATAGTTTTTTTGGCAGGTATAAGTCACAATGAGGACTGTTCCTTAGTTGTTATATTCAAGGAGTGTAAAACTTGCCACATGTATCAAAAATGTCCAATTTTATTTATTTGTTTGTTTATTTTTGCACCACACTAGCTAGATTCTTTCTGAAATCAAGAAAAAAATGGCAGAAAAGGATTTGAATATCTTAATTAAAATATCAAATATGGCTTCTAACTCTGGGTTTATATTTTTAGAGTTTATAGTCTTTTCTGGTATGGATAACATCAGGTTGCTCTCCCTTTTTCTTCAGAGAATTTGCTTTCGGAGGAAGCCTACACTGGTCTGTTTAGAACCACTTACTGAATCATAATTCTAGCTGGGCATCCTCCTCTTAGAGCTTTATGATTTTGTTCCAATATATTTCCTAAAGCACCTATTCTTATGGTCCTCGGCCAAAATCCAGAAAGAGAAACTTCATATTGGTAGGAAAAAGTATTTAAAAGTAGCATATATGTATGTATGTACGTATATATGTGTGTATGTGTACATACACACACATACACACATCCTTCCAAAGGGGAAAGTGGGTGGATCAGCCAAACAGAAATTTTCTAAAAAGCTATACTCAGCGGCTGGGACAGGCTCAAAGGTGTTGGCAGCTGTGAGCATCCTGCCTCAAACTCAGCAGAGCTTTAAAAGTCCTGAATTACTGTCTCCGATAACAGTTCTGCCGGTTAGTCTATTCTGAACTGGTCAACTTGAAAGTGCAAGAAGTCAAATAAAAGGGGGAGGAAACCCTGAACTCGCTCAATTAGACTTTAGTCTGAAAGCCGCAAGGAGCGGGAGAGAGGCGAGGGAAGAGGTACTGACATGTTAAATCTTAAATCCATTTGCCTTAAATCGAATGGGAAAAAATCAAAAAGAAAAATCGCCTATTTTAATGGGCAAGAATTTCTCTGCCTGAACAGAAACCAAACTTTGGGCAGCAGAAAGGGCAATCAGAGAACCTGCGATCAAATCTCGCCTTTTATCCTTTTTTTCTGTGTGATCCCAGGAAAGCTAATCAACATCCTTAAATCTCAGTTTCCTTATCTATAAAATGAGGGAACTGGACTACTACTATTTGATCTCTTAGGTCCCATCCAGCATCCCTTCACTTGAATATAGTTCTCTGCTAAGCTATTTTGCTAAGATGGTGGTGGTGATGGTGATAGTGGGGGTATCAGAGGAGGAAATACTTTAACACAAACCTCCCCCATCCCCAAAGGTCAACCCTAGCTCACCATTTCTGCCCCCGAGTCCGTAGGGTTGGACAGAAAGCTTACCTAGTTGCTAACCCTGTTTTGCAGATGCAGCATCTCTCCGGTACCCTCCTCCCCGCACCTTCCCTCTACCTTCTCCACTCCCCTCTTTCGAGACTTCTCCTTCTGTTTCAATTCAGGATCTCCGGGACAAAGCAGATTCCAGGTAATTTAAGGACATAGAAAAATACTGCTTTTGTTAGCCTTATTCGCACGATACCCTGTGTTCCTAGCCCTAGGGTGGACACAGACTCTCTCCCAGATAGAAAGAACAGTGCTTGGCTTTAACAGCCGGACGTGACCAACTTCCCAGACTCTGACTTACCAGCCTCTTCTGGGGCTTGATGAGCGGCCGGTTGATGCCATTCATTTTGTGGTAGAGGCCACAGGCGTTGCAGAGGTAGTGGCCTGTGCCGTCTCGCCTCCACAGCGGCGTGGACATGGCACCACAATTAACGCACTCACGGCCCTCACCGGGGAACTCTTCCAGGAATTCTGAAACTGAGAGACGAAAGGATTTCAGGGTTCGTCTGAGGAGAAGGGGGAACGCTGCATATGCAGAGCCGAGTTCGTCCTTCCCTCTGTAGTAGAGTATTTAGAGCTAGGACGGACTTTTTTGCAGATGGGGAAATTGAGAATAGAGAGGTAAAGCGACTAAGCTAAGATTACTCAATTAATGCAAAGCCAGGATTCAATATCAGATCCATTTTCCGACTTAAAAATTCAGTGCTCTTTCCTCCCCCGAATGTCTCCCCACATCTAAATCCTCTATCCCCAGGGACAGAAGACTGACTGACCTTATTGCCAGCCTTTTTAATTTTTTAAAATTTTAATTATTATTATTATGAAGGAGATATAGATAGGGAAGCGTATAGGGAATGATAGGTTTTGAAGTTTTTCATTGGAAAGGAATAAGGAAACATCAATGTATTGTGTGTAAATAATAACAACGAAAAAAAATTGCAACAAACTTGAATCCTAAGAGTCAGAAGCCTCGGCTTCATAAGCCTTGGCTTCAGGTTTGTGACTTCACGTTTAAACATAAGGAACAGAGAAGTGAGACATAAAATTCAGTGCCATTATGTCCACCTTCTTGATGGAATCCCAAACTAACTTTCCAAAGTACAGAATCTAGAGCTGAAAGGCACTGAAAAGTCAAGTATTTCAAGGACCTCATTTTACAATCTCGAAGTGCTGAGACCCCTAGAAGTAAAAATGACTTGTCCAAGATCTACCATTACATCTTGGATAACCAGTCTGGCAGTGCGTATTAGAATGGAGATTGGAAAACGGAACTCCCAGAAACCCTGGTTCTATGTGATCTGTAATGTCCCGGAAAGTATCCACTACCCGCTTTCTTTCTATCTTTTAGGGAAGGAATGTCTAGAGCAGCAGAAAACCACTGGGACGCAGATCTTTCCCTGCTTTTTCCTGGAATTAGTCTTTTCTTCCCCAGTTCATATGGCTAAGCATCTTTGCCCCTTCCACTACGTCTTGGTCATGGGAAATATAGAAAGGGCTCGAGAAGACTCTCACCACGAGGTGCTGGGGAGTACAGGAATGAAGAGGGGATAATGGACGTTAGCATCAATCTGCTGACCAAAGTCTAGCCAGGTCTCCCTGTTTTCTTTTCAATTTAATCTTCCTGGATTTTTTGAGTTAAGAAGTTTGATTTTATTCCTTGTTCTCACGCATCCTTTCTCTGGTCTTCCTCTGAGTCCTTCTTCCCTCTACCTCCGCGCTTCTCCCTTCCCCCAGCTTGGGGTGTTAATGTTGCAGTTTTTGCCTGCTTTTCTCCCAAGGCCGGGGCCCTGACTATCTAAGCCCAGCCCTTGGCCTCCGCGCGTCCCACGGGCCGACTGGGCTTTGAGGCCCGCACGGCGGACAGACTGGCCCGCTGGCCGGGTTGTCTAAACAGGGCTCAAAAGCGATGTTATTGTAAGGCGATTAAAGGCGGGGGTGGGTGAGTGGGTGGGTGTGGGAGGGATTGGGGGCCGACTTGGGGGCTTCCCTGATTTCCATCAAACCTTTGGGGGCTTTGACTGGTGGCGACGCGCAGGCTGGGCCAAGACGGATGGAATGTGTGTGGGGGCCGCGGGCGCTAGGGCTGTTTGGGGGGGAGGTGAGCAGGGGGGAGGTGACGCAGGATCAATCACACCTCGGACTGGGCTGCCAAGGACCGACAGAGGAACTGCGCCAGGCCGGGGGCTAGGGCGTGGGGGGAGGAGGCAAGACTGGACCCGGGACCAGAGACCCTAGACCTAGGACCAAGACAGAGCGGAGAGTGAGAGTGTCCGGGGGTTAGTCTACTCCATTTTGTCTTTTTGCTAGAAGTAGCTAGAGGCCACATGCATAAATTCTTAGAGTTAGATTACTTCCTTTTGAAAAATTTATTTAGTTCCGAGGCATCTCCCGAATCCCTTCAGTAAACATCCCTCAAAGAAGGGGATGTTAATAAACACCAAGAAAGTTAAACTCAGTGATGATCTAATTATTCAAAGCACAGTATGCTGTAGTCTTCAATATTGGCTACTTATTACATATGTGACCTTGGGCAAGCCACTTTTCTTCTTCTGCACCTCCATTTCCCCATCCGTGCAACGAAGTGTTTTGATTAGGATATGTTAGGTCTCTTCTTTAAGTTTCTTTTTTTCCAGCTCTAGCAACAAATGTTCTAAGGTCACTTCCAACTCTGCATTCTGTATTTTTAAGTCCATTTCAGCTCTTGACATTTTATGTTTTAAGATCTCTTCCTATTCTAAAGCTTGTGGTTGCATTAAGAAAGTAGCTCGCAACCAAGGGCAAAGAAGGAGTTTAAAGGTAAACTAGTTCCGGGCTGATTGATACTCCTCCAGATAAAGGAGATTTGCAATTTCCCTGACCAATTGCCCCCTTTTCCTTGTAGTTGACTGAGAATCTTTCTAGTTCTCGAGAAGTTCATTCTTCGAGGAGAGCAGGAAAAGCACTTGGAATTTTTGGTGTAAGGTGCCCAAATCAATAGGTGATCCATTATGGAATGTCAGATTCATCTCGAGACTAGTGCAGGTTAGTGAGTGCGAGGCCAAGAAAGCTTTTCATCTTCTGACTCTTAAGCCAGAAGTTTCGCCATTAATATATTCCCGGTACCCCCAAACTCACATTTCCTTCTATCCCGAATCTTCAGAGTAACCCATATAGCACAAATCAGAAGGAAAATGGAAAGTTTTGCTAACTTTCAGGCAAACTGTGGGGTTTTTTTTTAGATGATTCTTTGGGTTTTGGAAATGGATGTATCTAAATGATCCATTTAATTGAGATGTAAACCCGGTCTATGACTGAGGAAGAAGGGACAGAATATTTTTCCTACTTAAGTTGAGAGTTCTGCAATTGTGGGGGAGGAGAAGTAGAGAAGGCAGAGGCCTCACACTCTCTCCTCTGAGTGACTTTGTTCTCAGTAGAGATAAGCTCCTCGGAGCCCAGTCATAGAGTGTGGGGGGGGGGGGTGGCAGGGAAGGAGATAACTGCTGAGGGTTTGAAGTGCTTTTCAAAGCAAAACAAAGTTTGGAGGGGGAGGAATTGGGGATTTAATATAGGAAAGAACTGGAAGAGACAGGACAGTGGAGGGGAGGGATGAAGGAACAGGAGAGGTGGGAGAAGATTGACAGGATAGTTGTCAATATCGAGAATGGGAAAGTAAATTTAGATGCAAGAAAGCAGTGAGGGGGAGGGAGAGGAGACTGAGTATTAAATATGAAGAGGGAAAAGGAGAGAAGGGAAAGTGTCTGAAAAAGACATAGGAAAATAGAATAAGGTGAGGGAGAGGAAGAAGGAGAGAAGAGGAAGGAAGGAGGAAGGGAAACAGAAGAGAGAAGAAAAGGAGGAACTTTGACAATTGCAGAAAGGGTCTTAAACACCACAGAGGAAGAAGAAACACCTTAGCAAAAGGGTGACAGGAGAGTATCTGTGACTGTGCCAGTGTGAGTGTGTGAGTGTGTGTGTGTGTAAGGGGGGGAGAGTGACTTAAAAGAATAGGCTAAAATGGCCCTCAGCTCAAGTAGCTTTTATTGACCACTGCCTGATTGAGTTTCATTATCTCCTTAGAAGGGGGAGAACAAGGCAATTTGGGAATTGTTTGGAAAAAAGCTGAATTAGGAAACCAAAAGTCTATTCAGATATAAACTAATTTCCCTAAAAAAAATTACTTAAATGTTAAAAGCCTATAAATATACTCCTTTGGCTTAAACACTGGCTTTTCAGCTCAGAGGATGGAGTCACTGAGCACAGGTGAGGGAAAAGAAAATGATCCCAGAGAGGTTGGCTTTGGTTGAAAGGCTCATATGGGAAACTTGGAGCTTACACACTTTTGAAAGGAGTTTTCTTGCTAAAAGCTAGGCCATAGCTTCTTCTAGGCAAAAAACTCCTTCCTCCCATTCCTCAGATCCCCAGTCCTATGAGGTGGCCTATAGGTTATGCCTGGCATGGCTGTAAAGGTCGATCAGAATAATTTTGGGGGCATTTCACCTGGAAATTCCTCTTATTGATGGTAAGGGAGTTTTTTGGGGAAAGTTTTTTGGTTTTTTTTTTTCTTTTGCATGTTTTTGTTGTAATTGGGATGAGAGTGTTTCAATATAATGAAAAATGAACCTCTTAATTGGTTTACAATAACATTTGCACACTTCCTTGTATAAGCAAAGCTAACAGTTGAGAATATGTGCCACTCTCAGAAACCCCTGAGATTTTGGGATTAGAGTAGAGTAGAAAGGGTAAAGTGCCTATCTCTGAAAGAAGTTATCTTTATCCTAATCCTCCCTCTTTCCTCTTAAGGGCAAAGATTCAAGGGAAACCTCATATCTTAAAGACACTGGGATCTAATCCCCTAGAGACTGGGGGTGAAGGGTGCAGATGAGAACTCCTCTAGACTAATTGTGAATTTCTGAACCTGACCTCAGGCAGTAAGACATTTCAGAAAATGTGAGCAGGTGACCAAGACTTGTCTCTTCGGAAAAATTAAAATATAATTTGTTCCAAAATAAGGATAAAGAAGAAAAACAAGTTTCCTCCTTCTATCCTCTCAACTACTCCCCACCCTGCCATTCTGTTCTTCCCATCCTCCCCATTTCACCCAGGAGCAAGGGGGACAAGATCTGGTTGGGTCTTGGAGATGTGGCGGGGGAATTCACAAATAGAATGACTAAGAATACAGAGTGGAGGCACAGAAAAAATGGTGAGGGGTACCAGCTGGGTGAAGGAGAAAAGAACTCACCAAAGGTGGACCTTCGGCCTGGAAGGCCGGCTTGGCGGCTTTGTAGGCTGTGTAGAACGCTGCTTTCGAAGTGGCCGGCAGTCCAGGAAGGGGCCATGTCCGGGCTTACATAGGCTGGGTAGGCGTTGGAATAGGATCCGCTGACTGAGCGCACTAACGAGTTGGTGTACTGCTCCCTGGTGCCACTGCCCAGGAGCAGGGGGCTCTGGTAGCTTCCATCCCGTCCCCCGCTGCTGCCTCCAGGAGGGCTGTGAGAGTAGGAGAAACCAGATGGTGGATGGGGACTGCCAGGGTTAAAGGCCGAGGCCTCTCCACTTGCCTGGGCCCAACTCGGGTGACTGCCCAGCGGATGGCTCTGATGTGCAGCCTCACAGCCTGCCAGGTACGGCATTGTAGGGAGCATGGAAGGCACCCGAGTCGTGGGCACATATACAGGGGAACTGGCCGCTGGAGAGTGTAGGAAGCTACTGGAGTCGTGGGCATAGGGTGCTTGGCCGGGGTTCGAAGCAAGGGCCAAACTTTGGTACATCTCTAAGTAGGCCTCGTAGTTCCTAGTCCAGAAAGGGGCAATTGGAGGTGTGATTAAAATTGGAAGCTCAGGGGCACAGCAGGAACCAGGTGCCGAGGCGAAAGGAACAAGCGTTAAAATTCGGTCGTATTTTCCCCCAGTGATGATTTTCTCTCCCTTATCTGGCTGGCTATCTGGGTCGACTTAGAGCGACTGGTATCCAGATGTTGTCAGGAAAGGATGTTACCTGGAAGGAGATGAAAAAGAGAAACAAGACCATCAACTTGGTCTTTTTTGTTTATGGACCCAGAGCTTTTCTATGTATCCTAAAATCACCCTCTTCCCTCAAATGCCCCACCGCTTCCCAAATTACACCTGCCCTCTGCGTTTGAATATTCTCTCTGCTTCCTTCCTTGGCCTCTGGCAGAAGCATTCTATTTTATCCCGGAGAAGCCTTAGCCAGATTAGGAACACCAGTGGAAGATTCAGTTTTCATTTAGCTTGACTAGTTCGCTATATTATCCCCTCCATACTTCCCAGATAACTTGACTGACACTAGAGGCGATATACCCGGCTCCCTCGAAAACTGTGAAATAGGCTCAGAGATCGGGGCACTGTAAGGCCTGGCTGAATACAGTTTTCTACGTGGCTAATTTTCAATACCTCCTCTTCAACTCTTATCCTACTCCCTATTAGCCAGGAATTCCATTTCTCAAGAAAAGCAAGAGTTCCTGATCGGGTGGTGGCTGTAACCCGTGTACAGCGTTTTCGGACTCACTTCTAATTAACACTGGGCAAATATCTTAAATCAAAAGACAAATTCTTTTCTCAGCACTTTTTTTTTTCCTTTCGGAGGACGGGGACCGAAAAGCAATGACAAGAGAGAACTAACTATTACACCTCCACGCATCTTACTCCTCCCCCCTCCCCCCAAGTTGTAAGGGCCGGGTTCCCTCTGGAGAAGAAAAGTTGAACTAAGATCTGCAGAGGTTGGGGACCCTGAAGTAGTGAAAATTTGAACGGCCAACCCATTACTAATCTTGGAAACCCATTGCATTGCGCCGATTCCGGGAAGCTAAGTTTCTAAGGACTAGGATACGCGAAGAATAAGGATAGAACCGAAGGAGAGTGTCTCCAACGAGCTAGACTTACTGAAAGAAGAGAAGGAAGAGGAAAGAAAACGGCGAAGGGAAGGATAGTCTTTAGGTTCACCCATGAGCCCCAATTCCTCAGATTGTCGCAGGAGAGCATTTGAGGTCTCGGGAGGTGAGGGGCCAAAGTAGCTGATTCTTCCTGGCGTGTCCACAGAGCGGCAGGGCCCCGGGAGAGCTAAGTATATGGCCGCGGTAAGTGCCTAGGTTGGCACTCTCAAGGCATAACGGGATGACAAAGTCTTTCCTTGAAAGAGACCAGCAAGTCCCATAGCGGCTCAGAGACCCTTGGGGCGGCCTGAAGGGCCCAGGGCTCCCGTAGCGAGAGGAAGGCGGGAACCGGGCTGGGGTGGGAGGGGGCCTTAAGGAAAGTTGCTTCCACGGGGATCCCTCATGTACGCGGGCGCAGGACGGCAATGTACTAGATAAGGCCGGGCGGGCAGATAAAAGGTGGGCAGAGACATCATACTTACTGTGGCGTGGAGGGGAGGGGGCAGCGGCCGAAGCTGAAGAGCAACTGGGAGCCAGAGGCTGCGCCGCAGGGAATCCCGCCGAGGGCCGGGCCGGCCGCAGCCCCTCCCCTCCCCTCCCCTCGAACCCACCCCCTGCCGCTAAGCTTCTCCAAAGGTCAGCGCCGGCCCCGCCCGAGTCGTCCCGCCCCATCTCCCGGCGCCCTCCTGGGGGGCTCCAGGCAGCTCTGAGCCCCCAGCCCGGGTCAGCGCCCGGGCTCTGGCCCGAGGAACCACGTGACCCTGCACGGCTTTCTCTGGGAATTTGGCTTCTGACTGGAGCGAAGCAGGAGAAATCCCAGACTTCTTTGGCAGGGGCCTGAACAGTCTGGTGGGCAAAACTCTCATTTTCTGGGACCGGGTCTTTTGGCTCAGACTCCCAATGTTGGAACAGAGAGCAGCTCAGAAATGAATCGGTTGATAATTTATTAAAAATTAAACCAGAGATGTGTCCCCTGGGTCTTGTCCGCCTCTCAGCCCCGCTAGCCCACCTAGTGGGCTTTGAGAGCTAAAGAGGGATCTCGAACCCCTCGGCCTTTCTGATTCGGAAACCAGCCGAAGCCTGGAGGGGCAGCTGGACGCTGAGGGTGAGTCCAAGTCCGATATTTGTCCCCGACTCCCATCCCTAGTAACACGCACACACTCGAAAACTTGAACACACCTGGCCCAAGGAAGTTGGAATTATGTGCCCCAAGACTTGAATATGTTATATATTCGTGCCTATACCGGGGTGGGATTTTTTTTTTGAACTATAAAAATAAGTGAAAAACTCGCGAATCTGTCCCCCCCACCCCCACCCCAACTACAGCTTTGGCGTAGGAGGTAGGAGTGAATATTGGAGGTGGATTTTTGGAGGGACAGATAGAGATGCTGTGAGTAAATGTCTCAGCTTTGAAGAGAGAACACGGATAGAACCCCTTCAGGCCTTAGGCAAAAGTTTCGTGCTCTTGGTATCCAGCTCAAAGAAGAGTCATTCCGTAAGCTCAGGGCCGGGACCCAGCTGTTGGAGAAGGGCCTGGACAATTTCCTGAAGTCTCTCTCCAGCGGTTGGATTCCCTATCCCTAGAGCCGTCCAGCAGCCGCGCTCGGGCTAGTGAAGACATTTTAAAATTAACGAAAAGAACAAAATGTCACGTCTGACAGTTTTATCTCCACATCATCCATGAGCTACTGAGGGTCCAGTACCCCAAAGCAGCCTTTTCTATTGAAGGAACCCAGCACTCGGGTTCCTGCAGCTGACACAGGCTTAATATTAATAGCAACAAATTTAAGGTTTAAAAAGCACTTTCTTCCCGAGTGTGAAGAATTACCTGTGAGGTAACTAATGCAAATATTACTTCCCCATGCCCCTCACCTCATTTTCCAAACGACCAAATAATCCTAGCTAACTGCCTTGTCCAAGGTTGTAGAAGCCAGGAATTAAAAGGTTTTCTTCCAACTTCAAGTTCAGCTGTCTGTATTATGAGGCGATACCTTTACGTCGATCCGATTTCAGAACCAATTCTTGGGCTCCCCATCCCTACTATTGTTCCTAACAAGACCTTTTTCAAAATTCACTCAAAAGTGCCCCTGACTCAACGGCCAAAACCTCATCTGGATTACGGAGAATTCGGCTAAAATCGGTCTTAAAATTTAAAGATGGGGGCAACATGGCTCCTGTAACTGCCCGGGAGGTGGAGGAGAAAGTCCAACTTGGTGAAGCTCGTGGCCCTGCCCTGGTAACCACCTGGAGCTGGGATGCCCTACTGGTTTAAAAATCTGGCGATGCCGTCATATCTCCCGGGGAAAGTTGCTCTGCAGGACATAACACAATGTAGTGGTGTCCTATACCAGACATATAGTATGTAGCATAATGCAATTCCGTGTTGTAAAGTGTTCTGCATGAGTATAACATAATTTGTTTTTCTGGGAGCAGACATGATTTGTAATAGCTCTCTTGCTCTATGAAACATGGTGCGATAAGATATAATATATATGCACATACAGGTATAGATACATAAACATGATATTTTATTATCTTTTACCCTAATGCATATATTATAATGTTGAATATAATATTGAATATTTTATTATAATGTGTCCCTTCACTCTTGCTTTAGTAATATAGCAAATGCTCTGTTTTTAATAATAATAATAATCTCACACATATCTTCCTTCTAAAAACCTGTTAGTTTTACAAACCAAAACAAATAAATAAATAAATAAACTTAGAATTGAAATGATTTGACCACAGTCATACTTAGGAGGAGAAAATGAGAGACCAGAACTCCAAACCTATTATTTTGCCTATATTGTTTATCCTAAACCAGGTTGTCTTTCCACACCAAACATCCATAGGTGTGTGGGTCGTTCTATCATATTCCAATAATACACACCATATAGGTGTATGTGTATACCTATATAAATGGATATATAAGAATATACAAATTTATTTTCATTATCATCAAAACCATCATCACCATCTACACTGAGGTTAAGTAACTACTTCAATGTTACATAGCCAGGATGTCAGAGACATCATCCTGATTCCAAGACTAGCTCCCGACTCAAGCTTCCCTTTGCATTACAGGTATTTATGATTTCAAACATAGATAAACACATATATGATTATATATAAGATCACATTTCTCCTCCACATATTACTATAATGAGGTTACCTGCAAAATGTTATGTGCACATACATGAAATACAAGACCATCATAGGTATATAAATAATTGTAGATTGTTTATGTATATAATCTATATCTTGCTATATCTTACTCTAGGAAATTCTCATCAAGGCAAAAGGGAAATCCTGGATTGTCAAAGGCTATGGGTAAAGCACTGACTCTAGCAGGTTTTACCCAGGCAGCAGAAAGTTATTGGTGTTTTTGTTTTGTTTTGTTTTGGTTTGTTTTGTTTTGTTTTGTTTTTTTGTTTTGTTTTGTTTTTTACTGTGACTCAATGAAAATCTGTTAAGTCTGTTGTCCAAGGACCAGGGTAGCTAAGTTTGGAGGAACTTGTCTCTAGAATAGTTGAAAGGAGAGGATTTTTTTAAATCATGAAGATTTTTGACAACCATCTTTTAAAGGGTAGAAGGATTGTAAACTACTTTGGTGAAGGGAATATTCCACATCGATGAAACCATAGTACTTTAAAATACTGAGGTGTTATATTTTTGTCATGGAGTTCTAAAGGAGAGCATATTAACATTTTGTTATATCTCCTTTAAGGAGTAGTGAGAGGCCAGGGTACATTTCCCAGGTTCTGGGCTGAGCACGTATACATCACATCTCTGCCGATGTAGATCCACCGTTTCTATCCTGGGCCCATCTGCTCTAAATGGAATCTGCCAACTCTGAAATCCATTGTCGAAAAATTTTAGGAGTGAGAAAGGGAGTAGAGGATAATCCACACCTCCTACCATTCTCAGGCTCTCCGGGTCAGTTTCTTTGGCCAATGGAGCCCTATTTGGCTGGGGACACTTGTTTCGTCGATTTATTGTGCGATAAGCAGGCAGGCTTGGCCTGCCCCATCCAGTCCCATCTGTATGCGACCAGCCTTTCTTCCAATTCTTTCCTTCAAGTTTGCATTGTCCAGTCTCCTAACTCCAGTTACGAGTTACCCCTAAAATTTGGGGACAGGGAGAAGGTCCTGCAGGGGATGGATGGAGCTGAGGCTCAGTCTCGTTTCAAGTGATTGGAGATAGGATTGGAAAATAAGATTAACTTCGATCTGCAGTTTGGGTACTTGGACCAGGTCCGATTTAGAGCTGTGCAGGTGGGTCCCAAGCAACCCTGAGGGCCTGATCTGGTGAAAATACCTAAAACACGGGATTTATGGGAGCTTGTACTAGGGTCAGACATTAAAATAGCTTTGTGAGGTAGAGGGTAGGGGCTCTGGATGAGACGACAACCAGATGACTAGGACTTACTTCGAGGTTTTCCGGTGCCCTTTGCGGGATCCTAAGGGAGATACTTCTGTGACTGAATCCACCATATTCAGCTTGGTTTCATTTGGGAAACAGGAACTTAAATTGTCAACCTCCAAAACAAGGCTGTAGATCCCAGAGTCGAAGAGGACACAGAAAAGTGGAGAACGAAGAGGAAGATAAGGACGAGTCAGGGTGGAAAGGTGGGAGTGGGGAGTAGGGAAAGGCTCTTGTATACTTCCTGCCAGCCAGGCATTCACTTTTTGCGGGTTTGGAGGCAGTCAGAGTCCACGTTAGAGATGGCGTAGATTTCAGGATTCCGAGTCTCGAAGGTTATTGATTATATTGGAGATGATAGGTGAAGATTGTAAAGATAACTCCAAGAAGCTTTACAACATATGCGCAGCTTTTTCTTTTCTTTCTTCTCTCTCTCTCTCTCTCTCTCTCTCTCTCTCTCTCTCTCTCTCTCTCTCTCTCTCTCTCTCTCTCTCTCTTTCTACCGCCAAAGCAAATACATAATTGAGGCAAGTTCCTTAATAATACCAGTAAACATCATTATGAGTCCTGAAGTATCTAGATAAAAGTCTCAGTTCTCGGGTTCGGTGGATAGAGACCGAGCTTTCCAGGATCCTCAGAAAGTGTAGGGGCAGAGAGAATGAGAGAGACAGCCTGGTCTGAACCTCTGAACACTGAATTGATAATTGCTAGGCGTTTCGGATTTCCTACACCTCTGATGATCGCGGGTCAGGGTTCCCCAACAGGCATTTGCGCAGTGTGAAATCCAAGTCCAGGGAGTTTACACAGTCCTTAGCAGACCAGGGTTTCTTGCCCGGAGCCTTGGACTCCTTTCTTTAGTTTTCCTGCTAGAAGGAAACTTGTTTCTTTTTGGTCCCCAACTAATTTCCAAGGTGAAGACAGCTCCTTTCCTTCGCTTTTCCCAATCCCTGACTTGGATCTTCCTTGGGGAACGGTTCCATCCATCACCCTTCCGCACTTATCTCCCTTGCTCTCACCTGCCCTTTTCGTTCTGCATTAACCTACATTATAGTGGGACCCTGCCCCACTTCTGGAAAGGGGGATTATACTTTAGGTACAGGCCGGGAAAAGCGCTTAGGGAAAGTTCAGCTATTTATACATACCCATTCTCACACCCACACCCACATCGAGAGAGAGAGAGAGAGAGAGAGAGAGAGAGAGAGAGAGAGAGAGAGAGAGAGAGAGAGAGAGAGAGAGAGCGCTTTGAAATGGTGAGGCCCCAAGATTTGTTTAGGATATGAATGCAATTAAATACGAATGCTTCCTTTAGTGATGACTCAAGCCTTTAAGGCTTAAACTATCTCCAGAGGAGAAAAAGCACAACCCCAAATCTTCACTCCTCCCAGATCCCAAGAATATAAAAGGAGTTGTGGAACTGAAGTCAGTGAAGATCTCCCTTCGAATTTCTCCTTTGAAATTTGTGTATGATGCTGGATGGTGGTAGGAAAATTGACATGTACAAGCCTCAGTTTCCTCCTCTGTAAAACCAGAATAAGAATAATCGCACTATCTGCCTTACTGGGTTGTTGTGGGAACCTAAAATGTTTTGCAAAATTTAAAGTTCCAAGTAAAGAGTGATTTAAAAAAAATCATATAATCTGTTATGCTTACAGTTTTCTTTTTTTTTTTTTTTTTGAACCAAACTTTTATTCTTGGTAGAAATCTAACTTGGTCAAAATGAATCTATCATATTTTTGGTATTCTCTGTCAGTTATCCTCTTCCCCAAACCATTCATTTTTTTTCAAACACAAAATGGAAATATTCCCCTAAACCAAAAGGAAAGAGAGTATAGCAGAACTCCAGCCTTTGAACCAAACTTCATAAATTTCCACAAAACAGCCAGTTATACAATACAGCATCACAGATGTATGCCAAATTACATCCCCCCACACACAAGTACCATTTCATAATAATAGCACTTACACAGGGTTTGTAAAGTATTTCACATATATCAGTTTATAACACAGATTGACGCTTAGCTATATCATCATTGTATGGAGGAGAAATTGTGGCTCAGAGATATAAAAATTGTTTCCTCAAAACCAACCAACTAGCAAATATGGGAGAAAGGAACCTAGTCTTTGGGTTACACCCAGAGAATGGTTCACTACTTCAAGCTTCTCTTAAGACAGATAATAGTAAGTCATATATGCACAGTCTTATCACAAACTTCTATATAAAGACATTTAGCTTGGTCACCTATGAATTGATTTGGTTCCACTTCAGTGGCAATAGATCCTATATCCATTCCACTGTAGTGGAATGGAGTGGGAAAAGGGCAAGGAGAAATGGGGTATGATTTGAACTTAATCTGGTTTTTTTTTTCCTTTTTTTGGAGTTTCCACTAAGGCAAACAGTCTGGAATTGATATCCTTAGAAGTCATTTGGAATCTTCAAGAGGTTATAATTTGCTCATGGTCATTTAGCAGCTAAGGCATGTGTTCAAGGCTGTACTTGAATTTAGGTCTTGATTTCAAGGCCAATTAAGTCATACAAGAAGTCATACCTCGCTGACTCTCTTCAGGTTTGGTTATGCTACTGAAGGATCACTCCAGGGACCAAATACTCTTGTAAAGAGGTATTTTGGGGTGGGGAGAGGTAAAGTGAAAGTTTGCTATTGACCTAAGGTTTCATGAGACCATTAATACAAAATTCTCTTGAACAGACGGTAAAAGGATAGGCTGATAGGGTTGGGGAATCCTGGGTGAAAAAAGAGGGAGTAGAGGAACCCCTAAAAGAAGAATCCATGAGAATTAGGTGTTCTGGATTGAGTGAAGCTGTGCTAACCATCTGAACAGAACAGAAGAACTAGGACTTTGATATCCTCTCCCCTCCCCCAACTTTATCAATCAGTTTTAATAAGTACTAATTAAACATTGACTTTGTTCCATGCACTGTAGTAAGCATAAGTGATACAAAATAAAAACATGTATTGAGAAGAGAAATTCCTACTCTAACCTGGAGTTTTGTGTTTCAGGGGTTGTAGAGGAAGCTGCTATGCAGGGAGGCTCTAGTTTTACATAAATTTTCCTTTTGTCCTAGTGGAGAACACATTAGATCTGCTATCTGAAAAGCTGCAAGCTCAGTCACTTGCCACCTGTATGGCCTTGGACAAGTCTTCTCTGAGTTTCTGTTTCTTTAGGTGACTTCTGGAAATTAATGTCAATGAGGCATTTAGTGGATAGAATTCTAGGTAGTTTGTATGACCTGAGTTTAAGTGTTACTCTTGACACTGTGTGTCTCTGTCACTACCTCTAAATGCTTCAATAAATTTCTCGGGACTTAGTCTATAAGTCTATGAACCTCTGTGTGGGACCCTCCTTCCATTAGCATGGAAATTCATTTAATATTCACTGCTTTGCCCTACCACAGTAGAGAGTGATCTCTGGCAAAGTGGTGCCTGGAAAGAAACAATAACTATAAAGTGAGATCTGAGCTCAAATTCAGGGACACATACCTCAAAGTATTACATAAACCTTTTTACAGAGGTAGGAGATTTCTGGGTATGGAATATTTTATATAATGTGAAACCCGCCCATTAGTGGTTGGTTTTGCTGAAAGGATACTTTTTATCCTTAATTTTTTGTTTTGTTACAAGGGGAGAAGAAGGGATATATTAGGAAATGAAGGTAATACAAAAAAAAAAGATATGAACAAACATAAAATAAAAAAAAACTAAAGTACTTTCTGCTTGACCTGATTTTCACACCTTTCCCACCCCATCCCAGCACAATGTAGATATGCTTCATTTTTATCTTTGTCTTCTAAGCACATAGCAAATTGCTCTGCCTATAATAATTTCACAACAGAGATAGGGATTGGATCTATAAATTCAATGATATAAGGAATTCTCTGAAGAAGAAATTTCTTCAATGGGTTTTGGCATCTTCTCTTCAACTTACAATCTTAGGAACTTCTCTAGAGCACTGGGAGTTGTCCAAGGTCATACAGACAATACTTATCATAGGTAAGACTTAAACCTGAATTTTTCTGGCTCTAAGACCAAATAATAATTTTTCATAATTTAATATGTTTTTGTTAAATTAAACTGAATTAAATTAGATAATACAATAATATTTTCCCATTAATTTCAATCAAAAAACTGCAAGCCTATAACAAAACTCCACTAACACTATCCCAACAGGATCAGTATTATATTATGAATTATAATCACATCCATCTTTGGCAAACAACACAATTATTAAATAACACCAGGACTTTAGAAGTAGTGATATGTAGTGAATAGGTTACTGTGATTAGAGTCTGAAAGCACTGATTACAAATGTCTCCTCTGACCCTCACTAGTTTTGTGACCCTGGTCAAGGCAATTTAACTTCTCTGTATCTTAGGCAGCTTCCTAGAGCTTGTGGAAATCATACTTAAATCTGTATTGGTGGAAGGTGTACCCACACTGGCAGTGTCCCACAGGATGAAATCCCAGATCCTTCTAATATGTGAATAACATCTGGAGGATCATGATAAAAAACATTAATCTTGAGAAAATTGGAGACCACATCATAGGAAGATTGCTTAAAGGAATTGAAGATATTTACTTTAGAGAAGACTAAATAATTGCCATGTTTGAAGGGCTGTTATATGAAAGATGAGTTAGTTTTGTTCTGTTTGGTTTCAGAGGAGAGCAATGGAATTTGCAGAAAGACAGGTTTCATCTTGATACATAGAAAAACTTCCTAATCATTAGAGATACCTCTAAGTTGAATGGGCTGTCTTTGGAGATAGTGAATTACCCATCACTGGAATTCTTAAGGTGGAGACTTGGTGACCACTTGGTGGAGACAAGTAGGAGACTTAAAGTATAGCTACCTCTTTGAAGATTATAATTATCCTGGCTAATGTCTCCATTTGGACTTCTCAGGTCACACCAATATCCCAATTCAGAGCATTCCGGTATAAATCTGATTCTTTTGACCTTGGGCCTTCTATCAAGTATTGCTGGGACTACAAGAGGAGAGAGATGAAATAGGGAAAGAATCTAAGGGCAGTAAAGGTTGGGATGATACATGTGGGTGAGAAAGGGACATCTTTGAATAAGGATAATGAGAACCAACATTTATTTAGCTAAAGTTTTAAGCTTTGAAAATACTTAACATATATTATTTTATTTTATTTAGTATTTGCAACAATCTTATAATGTAGATTCTGGTATTATTGCTATTTTATACTTTATCCCTTATGAGAAAATTGATATTGAAAGAGTTTAAGTAATTTGCCTAGTGTCATACAGCTAGTAAATACCAGAGGCAGCATTTGAACTCAGGTTTTCCCGATTACATATCAATCAAGCATTTAGTAAGCATCTACTATATACCAGTTGATGCAGCTGAGTGGCTTAGTCAATAAAATACTGGGCTTGGAATCAGGAAGATCTGAATTCAAATCCAGCCTCAGACACTTACTAGGAATGTAGAGGAAATAGCAAACTACTTCAATACCTTTGCTAAGAAAACCTCATGGACAACAGTGAAGTGCTATGGTCCAGAGGGTCAGGAAGAGTTAAAAACAATTGAACATTTTACTAACTTCTGGGGAAACCAAAAGAGGCAAAAAGCAATTCCTGCCCTAAAGGAGCTTACAATTTCATATTCTATGGAGCATACCAACTGACCATCCTATGATACATGAAAAGGAGAGGATGGGTGTGTGGCCAAAAATGAAGGCCCTGCTATGCATACATTTTGGGGGAAGGGTACTTTGCTATTTCTCTCTTGTAATTTTTCTGTGATTGGCAGCACCATCTCAGGAAGGTTTCCCAGACTGGGTGTAAAGGGAAATGACAATCACTGAGAAGACAGATTGGAAGCTGTCAGCCAGAGGTCCCCAAGGAGATGAGTAGACCTGAATTTGGAGTGTGTGTGTGTGTGTGTGTGTGTGTGTGTGTGTAGTGTGTAGTGTGTAGTGTGTTGTTGTGTTGTGTTTCAGAGGCTAACTTCTCATTAGCAAGCTCAGAGCCACTACTCCTCCTTTCCCCCTTTCCTTATCCCCACCTACACAGAGGCAATAAATAAAGTCATCTATTTTGCTGAATTAACCTTCTGGTGGCCAGGTGAAAAGGTTACATTCACATGATTCATGGCAGGCTGAGCGACAGCACTTTGTTGCTAGGATTTTGGGGAATGTGAGGTCCTGAGCAGCTGGAGTCTGAGTAATCTCGAAGGGAGAAGACCAGGCTCCGGTCTGCCTGCCTCCCCTCCCTGTTGGCTCTGCGTTTCTTTTCAATTGTCACTTTTCTATCGGCAGCAGCAGTAAGTTCTCTCTCAGCCCCAGCCTGGGGCTCCTAGATCTTGGGAACTGTTAACTCAGACAAATTTATAGGTGGGAAAAAAGGAAATAGTTCTTTGTTGTTTGGATTTTCAACTATTTTATAACTTCATTAGAACAGGCTGTGGTGAGGGATCATTAATGATTTGGATTGGGATGATATTGTATTGTAAAGGGCATGGGAGGGCATGGGACCTGAGTCAGTAGCATTTTGGAAGCCAGATCCCATCTTGTCCAATAGTCAGTGATGTAAACTTGGGCAAGTTATTTAACCTTTCTGGCTTTCCTTATGATATTTGGAAAATGGGAAGAATAATTCTCATCTCACAGAATTTCTGAGAGAGCAAATAAGTATGTGCCCTAAATGCCAAGTGGTTGTTGTTACTTGCTACTCTTTGCTATGCCTTCATAATCACATTTAAAAGCCACAGAACTGAATCACAGGCTTAGGAGAGCACCAGCAGAGAGGCAGAAGAAGTCATGTCTCCCTTGAACATTTGTCTGCCACCCTGGGGACCCAGCCACGGCGGCCTCATCCCACAGTCCTTCTGTGCTGATCCTGTTTCCCCAAGTGGCCCAAGAAGCTCAGCTCACTCCCTTACACACTCTTCTGCATGTGTCTTACCCAGATCAAGTGGGGTAAGTGTGAGGGAGCAATGGGGTTATTACAGGACCTGCAGTGAGGGGAGAGGATCAGAGAAGATCACTTCCCAGAGTGTTCACAGACTTGGGTCTTAGATGCACCCCCTGTACAACCCCAACCCTTCTAGACTGCCCAATACCCATATTTGGTGATTCTCTTTCTAGATTTCTACCAAGACAGTCCTTTTGAGCAAAATTAAACTGGATCAACCAGAGATATTTTAACAGAAGTTGAAGAATTATATCCATGAGAAAAGCCAGTCTGAAAATTCTCCGTTAGTCCACTGGATAAAACACTGGCGATAACCTGAAGAACTTTGAGCTAGTTTCAACTCATTACTCAGATTGTAGCCATGGGAGTATGGACAAGTCACCTAAATTCTCAAAGCCTTAGAACCTTCATCTGTAAAATAATAATATATTTTTACATTTTTCACTACTATGTTAAAGAGTTGTTGGGTAGATGTGCTTTTCAAATGGGAGTTATTTTTTTTCCTAGCTGAAAGTAATCCCTTAGAACTTAATCTATGATTTTGAGATCACTAACTAATGTCATTGTAGTTAACTTTCAATTTTCCATGAAGTGAAGAGGAAGGAAAAAAAGAGAGAGATGAAAAGAGAAAGAAAAAAAGAGAAAGGAAAGAAAAAGAAGAAGGAAAGAGAAGAGAAAGTAGAGAAGAAACAAGAGAGGAGAATGGATGGTAGAAGACAGGAAAAAATTAGAAAAAGGAGAGAGGAAGACAAGGAATAGAAAATGCAGGAGAAATAGGAGAGGAAAAGAAGAAAAAGAATGAGGAGGGAAGGAGGGGGGAGAGGGAGAGAGAAACAGAGAGAGAGAGGAGAGAGAGAGAGAGAGAGAGAGAGAGAGAGAGACAGACAGAGAGAGAGAGAGAGAGAGAGAGAGACCTTATTAGTCTTATTAGTCGTTTCCCTGGCTTTTTCCCCTCTGTAAATACTTTTCAACATTCCTGACAGAATCTATCTCTGGAGCAGTAAATCAACCATATCTGTTGCAGT
The DNA here is from genome assembly GCF_016432865.1 of Antechinus flavipes. Taxonomy (NCBI): domain Eukaryota; kingdom Metazoa; phylum Chordata; class Mammalia; order Dasyuromorphia; family Dasyuridae; genus Antechinus; species Antechinus flavipes. The sequence goes on from NC_067399.1 coordinate 252,856,539, forward strand.
GTGTGTTCATATTCATTATTTCTTATATTTTTTCTCCCCAAAGGTGAACATCTCCCTAACACACAGTACTAGACTAAGTGCAACAGACTGCCTTCAGAAAACTACCTTAGACAGTGTCTAAACTACATTATTATTATCACTCAAAGTGAAAAGTTCAGTCCATGAAATTTTGTTGTTTGCCTGTTTACACTATATCAGTTTACCTATGTGATACTACCTCCTCTCCAAAGACTTCCCTGAAGTTCTCCAGTACTTAATGCCATCTCCATCCTTAAATTATTATGTATTTACTTCTATATGTATGTTATATTGACCCATTAGGATGCAAGCTGCTTAAGGAAATTAACCTATTTATTTATTCCCAATGCCTGACATAAAATAGATGCTTAATAAATGCTTGTGCATGAAATTGAATGATAGCTGAAGTCTAGGTAGTAAAACCAATCATTCACAATTTTTAGAGGCTTCCACTAGCAAGGATCTTAATTGCTGGGAGAATGTAGATGATATTGTCAAAACACATACTATCATTATTGTTTGTCCTGTTCTCATCCCAAACCTCAGTCAATTCCCTTGAAAATAATGCCACAGTACCTGGCACATAGTAGGAGCTTTATAAATGTTTGTGGATTGATTGAAAACATATCTTTTCTTTCACATTTAAAACTGGGAGGCAAAATATGGGTAACTAAGTTCTGCTCATCTGCATTGCTGGAGATGCAAAATGCATCTGCTATTGATGGAAGATGAGGGAGAGTAACATTTTTATCTTGAATAAAAAGACTATAGAACCAGATCTATATGTCAATATAAGGGAGATTATATTTATTGACATCATCCCCATGGAGCCTAGAACACTAGAAATTAATGAGTGCTCAGAAAACAGCCAAAAGGACAGTCAATTAAGAAGTATTTTGGGATGGTTATTATAGTTTAGCACTGTGGTAGTTGATAAGAAGGATTTAGAAAGAGAAGACAGAATCTCTGTTGTGGAAGAATTTAACAAACTAGCATCATAGGAACATAGATTTGTAACTAGAAAGGAGATTAAAAATTTTTAGCTTGAGTCCCTCATTCTACATATGAGGAAACTGAAGTCCAAAGGAATTAGACTGTTTGCCTGAGGTTATATAGAGAACAAGCTGAAAAAGGGGAATCTGAATCTGATTTTTAATTCAGAGCTCTCTCAATTGTATAGCCTCCTGATTTCAGCTATATGAAAATGTATCTGTGGACCCATTATCATTTATTTATTAATGATCTCTTTACTGATACCATCTCTCTCAATCTCCTCTCCCCTTGGTTTGGAGGGCTGGAGAGTGAAGTACCAAATTACTCCCAATATCTTCTTTCCTCCCTCCCTCTCTCCCTCCTTTCCTCCCTCCCTCTCTCCTTTCCTTCCTTCCTTCTTTCCTTCCTTCCTTCCTCCCTCCCTCCCCTCCCTTCCTTCCTTTTTCTTTGTTTCTTTTTTATAATAATAGTTTTTTTATTTTTCAAAATACATATAAGGATAGTTTTCAACATTGATCTTTATGTTTCAAATTTTTCTCTTTCCATCCCCCATTCCTCTCTTCTCTAGATAGCAAGTAATCCAATATAAGTTAAACATGTGCAATTCTTCTAAACATATTTCCACATTTAATATTCTGAATAAGAAAAATCAGATCAAGAGGGAAAAATGAGAAACAAGCAAGCAAACAACATCAACAAAAAGGTGAAAGTACTACACTGTAATCCACATCAAGTCCCCATAGAGGCTCTCTCTGAAGGCAGATGACTCTCTCACTTACAAGACTATTGGAATTGCCCTGAATCACCTCCCAATGTCTTTCTTTATAGAATATAGAGACTGTATTCAGCTCCTTTCACTTCACATCTCCTGCTCTGCCTAGTTTCAACTTTGAGGAACAAAATGCCCCAATTCCAGGTACTTCCTTGTGTCCACACCTTGATCCCCTGCCCCACCATTGTTTCCCTGCCTCCTGCTATCTCTTCCTTTAGATTTTAAGCTCCTTGAAGGCAAAGGACCCTCTTTTTTATTACTCACATTCCCAGCACTTATCATAGTGCTTGGTATACAGTAGTAAATGCTTAATAAATTTATTGAATTGGACCTAAGATGTCCTGGGCACTATACTAGGCATGGAAGATACAGATTCACAAGTGATCTTACATTCTAACTAGAAGATACAATACATATAGGGGACTGATGGCCAGGAAAAAGAGTTGGTTTCGACAATCAGGAATAGTGAGTGGAGCCATAATGCAGTTAATTATCACATCTTTTCCAGTAGCAATAGTAGAATTGATTTGATTATTGTTGTCAGAGTCAGAGGAAAATATGTAAATCAGATGCTAGGAGCAGCCCCAGTCTTCATATGCAGAGCACATGGCAGATGCATGATTTGGCTAGGCTTCGTCATCTGGGTTGATAGTCGAATAGAGTGTGAAGCACATAAATGCTGCAATAATTTAGCAGAGACAAAGACCAGCCTAAGCTTGACTAGTTCCAGGCTTCATGAAGGAGATAGGAACTGAGCCCTGAATTCTGGATAGGATTAAGAGAGATGGAGAGGAGAACACTAATAGGAGTCAGTATGGAGTCATAGTTTTATAGAAGTCCCAAGAATTTGAAATGGAAGACTATAAGAAAGAAGGGAATAGAGGAGAAAGCTCCTGAAGTTAGGAAGAATGAGAAAATAAGGAAATAGTGATTCTGGGACTGATACTAGACGACAGAAAATAAAAGGGCACACAGGATGATCAGGCATTAATTAAATGTCTAGGATGAACAATTTCAGGGGCTGGGTTTAGGAAATCCCTAATTGAGAGGATCACAAAAAGAAACACAGAGTGTCACAGTAGAAATAGAATCAATTAGCATTTTCTAAAGGTCTGGTATATGTTAGGCACTGTGCTAGGTCTTAGGGGGTACAATCTTACATTCTTTTTGGGCTGGAGGGAAGATAATATGTATGTGTAATTATATACCTGTAAACATATACATATATCTACATGCAACATACATATGTGTATATGTATGTATGGACATATGTCTTTATGTGTGTGTATATGTCTATATCTGATACAATACATACCGGATGAATATAAGATTATTTTGGGAAGGAGGACTCTAGGAGCTGGGGAGGAAGAATCAGAAATGGTTTCATGGTATCATTTGAGTTTTGAAAGAAATAAGGAGTTCTGGATGTAAGGAAAAGTACAGGCTAGTCATAGAGGCAGGAGACAGAGCATTATTTATAAGGAACAGCAGGAAGGATAGTTTGTTTAGACTTCAGAGTGTAAAAAGGGGAAGAAGATATTATTACTTGAAAAGAAGTATATAAAGTTTGGTGCTGGGGTCAGATGAGTTCAAATCCTACTTCAGACACTTAGCCATGTGAACCTGAACAAGTCACATAACTTTGGTTTGCCTCAGTTTTTCCAAAATAGGAATAGTAACAACACCTATTTCACAGAATTGTTGTGAGTATTAAATAAGATAATATTTGCAAAGTACTTAGCACAGTACATGGTACATAGTAAGTAATGTATATTTGTTCTCTTCCCCTTCCCTTCCTTCTAACTAGTTGGAGTAGACATTAGAAATCATCCAGTCCAATCCTCTAATTATACTAATTGAAAGTTTTCAAACGTGGATTTAATGACTAATTATGTGGATAGTAAGGAGAGAATTTCAACCCAGCTACACACTGAATGTGATAGCATTTGAAGTTTTGTGATTCCTTGTTATGCTAGTAACTTCAGGAAATCATGGAATCATAGACCGTTAGAGCTGGAAAGAACCTTAGCAGAATTGCTGCACAGCTCTTATTTTATGGATGGGGAAACTGCGGGACTAAAAAAGATATTTTTTGGTACCTTGTCCAAAATCAAACCTCTAGTAAATGGCAGTATTGCCATCCTGGTCTTTGGATCTCCCACTACTTCCTAAAGCAGCACCTACAAGGATGGGGATTTAGTCTTCTGAGACTCTGAAAGCAGTTGAAGGCTGATACTGAAGCTGAAGTAGTTCTCTGCCTTGGTTAGCAGTGGGCACTCTCTGAACTAGCACAATGTTCCTCAGGGAAGATTATCTGAGTCTGAAACTATCTCAGTAGTTACATTATAACCATTTTAGACTTCTGCTCTGCCTAGTCATGTGGAGCTAATGCAGGAATGGAATATTAGAAAATAAGGGTAACAAATTATACTTTGTTATTACTTCTTCTAAAGCCAAAAAGCTGCTGGAAAAGTGTTCAGGGTATGCACGAGTAAATTTCTAACGGCAGGCAGTCCATCAATCCCTTGGTGTCTCTGACATATTGAGCACTCTGGATCTGGGGCAGTCCAATACTTCTTAGCTGAGTCAAGTTCACCTCTGCCAGATGAATCTGGCTCAGCCCAGTCCAATCCCACCTAACATATTCTTGTCCAGCCTATTCTACATCATCCCAGGCTATGCCAGGCCAACCTGTTCTAAGACTAGGACAGACTTCTTTGTCAGAGCCCAGTCCAACCTGGTCTTTTATTGTTTTTGTTCTTTAGTCATTCAGTCTTGTCTTTGTTGTTTGATTTTGGATTTTTTTGCTAAGGATACTAGCATGATTTGCCATTTCCTTTTCCAGCTCATTTTACAGATAGAGAAATTAAGTCCAACAAGGTCAAGTAACTTGACTAAAATCACACAGCTAGTAAATTTCCGAGGCTAGATTTGAATTCAGGTTTTCCTGACTTCAGGCTTGCCATTCTATCCACTGTGCTACCTAGGATTGGTCCAGTCCAATTCAAACTATCCTAATCCAGCCCAGATTAGCTCAGTATAGCTCAACTCAATTAAATCTAACCCAGCCCAGTTGAGTTTGGGTAATCCTAAATCCAAAATCCAAATCATCCCCAGGGCAGTGTAGTAAAAGTCTAGCCCATTTCAATATAATCTAGTCCAGTCCAATCCAGATCAATTTAATTTAGGCCATTTCATCCTAGTCCAGTCTTTTACAGTGATGGTCCATTCTATTAAGCATAGTTTCCATTCAACCCAGCTGAACCCAGTTTAACCTAGTCTAGTTCAATCCAGTTTGGGTCATTCTCTCCCAACCTATGCAAGCTTAGAGCAGTCTAAGCAAGCCTAGACTTGATCATCCTATTTCATTTTAGCTCGGTCTAGCCCAGAAGATAACAAGTAGTCAGCAAAGGGATTTCATTAGAAGAGACAGCAAGTGCTCACAAATGGGAAATGCATCCTCTCATAAACCCGGGCTGCACTATGGATGACCCAGCCATTGCATAGAATTGGCGAGAGAGAAAAGGAAAACTGGAAATGAAAACAAAGTTCCAAATGCAGCTGAAGCATTTCTTGTAACCAAATCTATTTTCAAAGGCCCTCCGTCACTCTCTACAGCATTACAAATGGCAGGAAATCTCAGGCCAGATCATCCAATTTTCTTTTAAAAAGTGTTTTTCAGGAGCGAATCAAAGCAAGTTTGTTTTTGGGGAGTAAGTAATCATAGTCGACATTGGATTTTATCTTCCCAATTTGCAGAAGTGTGCTACATGACTGGAGCATTAACAAATTTCCTGTCACATGCGGAGGAAGATTTATGGCTTGTCTCCTAGGGCCTGTGAGTGCTTTCAATTCAGGCATTCCCTGAGACAAAAAGAGAGAGACAGAGACATATAAAGAAAAACACAGAGAAATGCAGAAAAAGTCAATGACTGAGAGAGATAGAGACAGAGACATTCATACTGATAGGGAGAGACACGCAGACAGAGACAGAGGAAAGAGTAAAGTAGAAAAGGAAAGAGAGAGTATGTGCATATGTGTGTTTGTAGGAGGATAAAGAATCAGAGAGATGAAAGAAGAGAGGGAAACAGACAAACAGAAAAATTACAAAGAGGGTGAAATGCATTGAAGGGGGGAAAGAAGAGAGGGAGAAGGGAGAGAGAAAAAGAAGAATGGAGATTCATAGGAAAAAATGGAAAAGAGGGAAAAGAGAGAAGGGGAGGCAGAGAAAGAAGCAGGAAGGGGACACAGAAAGAGAGAGAGAGAGAGAGAGAGAGAGAGAGAGGAGAGAGAGAGAGAGAGAGAGAGAGTAGGGAGGAAAGGAAGAAAGGAAAAGAGGGAGAAAGAAGTTGTGATCAAGAGGCAAGGAAATGTAGAAAGAAGAGAGACACAGAGAGGGGAGAAATAAATGGAAGGGGAGAGAAAAGAAAGATTAATGTTATGTTATAAGAATAGCTAAAAGAACCATGAGGAATTCTTCATTTATTTGGAAAGAAAGGATCAGGAAGGGAGTGGGCTCTATGTCCTGTCTAAGCCCTTAATATTATCTCTTTATCCTTCTAGGGAAAAAATAAGTAGAGTTTCTAACATCTTCAATCTGAAAAGAAAGCCTAGACTCCTACCCCAAATCAATTAGCTGTGAATTACTCCAATGTGAGTGACATCACACTTGACTCTTAGTAAAACAGTGTTAAGTCGGTGGGTAATAAAACAGCTTGACACTAATGATGGGTTGTGTGTGATAAATTACTGTCCAAGATCAGATAAGCCTTCTTGAGACTAACCTTGAACTAAATCTGCTTGGTTACTGGGTTTTCTATAGCTGTAGTGCTCCCTCCTTGCCAGAGCAGATTAAAAATGCAAACCATATGTCATCTTGTGAAATTACAGTCCTTTATTTTTAAAAAATGAGTTCCAAACTTACTCCCCAGGCTGGCTGGTACTTAAAAATTATGGAGGAATTTTGCTCTCTGTAGTTCACTCAGATTACTCTCCTTCACAATTCCTTTAGCTCTGGTAAGTTTTCACTTCAGCTACTCAAGAACTGCAACCCTTCCCCCCAAAAACCTCTAATATTTCAAAAGATCCTTGCTTTTATGAATGTGAGTACTCCTGCCCACCTCCATCACCATGACTTCTTCATATTTTGGCAGACAATCTTCATGGGATCAGAGATTTACTGTTGGAAGAGATCTTAGAGATCGTCGAATCCAGCCCCGTCAGTTTTACAATTAAGGAAACTGTGGTGTAAATAAGTGCAGTCACTTTCTCAGGGTCATAAAGCAGTCCTCTAACTAGAAATCCTTGGTTCTTCTCAGTGTAGCATAAATTGCCATGATTTTAAAAAATTCCATTGTCCAGGTCATTAACTTTTAGGGGATGAACTTTTTAGTTCCATTCCTGGAGTTTAGACATACAGCCTACTTTGAAACCTCCTTCTCAGCATCTTTTCTGATTAGTTGGACCTGCTAGAGATTGTATTCCATTGGCATTATTTTGGAAAATCCATTCCATCATGAGGCATCCAAGAAGTGTTTTCTGTGCAAAGTTCCTCTTCCTTCTGCCTAAATGTTTACCTTGTTCTTATCAATTACTCCTATAGACAATGGCAAACTGATTTTTCTTTGACACAGTTCCTCTTTAGAGTTTAGTAGAGGTGCATCTCATGCCTAATTTATGAGTTTCATGTCAGCCCTTTCTGTATCTAGTGGCAGGTGAGAGCCAAGAAGATCACAAGTGAATGGAAACTATAAGAGAGCAAAATACTTGATATAGAAGCTACACAATAATGTTCATATTTCACCCCCTTTGGGTTCACTTTCCTAACCCTGCTCCCTCTCTTGAACAGGTAGGTTGTATCCTGAGGAAAGCAGTTTATTATTAATCTCTTCAGGGTTCTAGAGGCAACTTTGAGGGAATTGGTTTTTTCTAACACTGTAGTTCTTAAGCCCCGACCCAGTGTGTTCTCCATTATTAAACAACTAATAAAACTTTGTATGTTTTAGGAAAGGGATTGACTTAGAAATGATAGCAAGAGTAGAAGTTGCAAAACCCTCATGCATCCCCCTCTCACCACACCAGGGAACGTTTTCTTTTTGCATATCAAGGGTTTTTCGGGGCGGTTGGGCTCAGACTTAAAGTATCAAGGTAGTCAAGCATACAAGTACATATCACATGGGACCAATAGGAATTTTAAAACTTCTGCCTCTAGAAGTTTTTTTGTGATGTTCTCATGAAATTTCCCTTCAGTACTGTTTTCTGCTAGACTTTTTATATTGGTGCCTTTCTGCAGTCTACTTCAAATTTCTCTTCATGATGAGAGGCCACAATCCCTACAAACTGTCTTCCTATCTGACTACAGCCACTTCCTCTGTTGTTAGATATGGCAACTAAATGGACTTTGTAACCAACTCTGGTTGCAGATAGGATCTCTGATGCTCTTTGTCCTTTCAAAGTTCAAAAAGTAGGAATCTATTAATTTTTGTAATTTGGTTGCCCAAAATCAGCAAAAACAAACAAAACAACAATAACAACAAAAACAAACAAACAAATACCCCAGAAAAAATAGAATTGCCATGTGCTCACAGAAAGGTGTTAGCAGGAGAAGGAAGTGCAATTTATTGCTGGTATCTCAACTGTTAACTCACAACAATTCTGCTTTATTCATTGTAAAAGGAAAAGAGACTTTTATATTCAAATTCTATTCTGGCTTAAGATCTCCTGAATCATTAGTTCTTTTTTCATTTTAAAATAAAGTCAGTTCATAACTCCACCAACAATGTATCAGTGTCCCAGTTTTCTCACATCCCCTCCAACATTCATCATTATCTTTTCCTGTCGTCTTAGCCAATCTGAGAGATATGCATTGGTACCTTAGAATTGTCTTAATTTGCATTTCTCTGACCAATAATGTGAATTATTGTTCTTTTGATTTTAAAGTCAAATAGAAAACTTTTTATCTTCATATTGTATCAACTCCCCAGTCACTTTTACTGGGAAACTAGATCCTCAAAGTTCTACATGTTAGATTGGTATTAGGAAGGTAATATATAAGCATACTCCACATAACTCACCAGGACTGGCAAATTTGTGAATGTTCGAAGGCTTGAACGCTTATTGGCCAATCTCATCTCATTGGCTATCATTAGCTCTGCCTGATTTTTTGATTATTTTAAGAAATTTAGAAGTGGACTGTATTGTTGTTTTGACTTTGAAATAAATTCAATGTGAATTATAGTTATATAGTGCTTAAGGAATTTTAAAGAACTTTACCTACATTATCATAATTTGATCCTCACAACAACTCAGCGAGGTAAATAGGACAAGAATTATCATTTCTATTTTATAGATGAGTAAACTGATACCTGGATGGTTAAGGAGAGTATATGTGGAAAATTATAACCTGTGTTAGCTCCTACATTAATGATTATAATAGTTTCTTTTTATATCACCTTCATTTCCAAATGTATCCTTTCTCTTCAACTATGAAGTAGGCCATTTATATAAGAAAAAGAATTTTAAAAAGTAGTTTGGTAAAATTAATCAACACTTTAAAGAGTCTTATACTATATATAATAAGATACATCCATAAACTCCCATCTTTGTAAAGAAAGGAAAAAGTTAATTTTTAAACACTTCTCTGGGGTCAAGCTTGGTTATTATAATTACAAAGTGTTCAATCGTTGTTCTACTTTTTACTTTGTTGTGATCATTATGTATGTTATTGTCCATATTCTCTTTATTGCACTCTGTATCAGTTCATAAAAGTCTTTCTATGGCTTTCTGAATTTCTCACACTCATCATTTTAAGATGGAAGTTTTTAAAAATGTAATAATATCCCTGAGAGAACATTTGTATTTATAAAGCATAAAAATTTGATTTTATATAAAACTAAGAATATTACATATAGCTTGCTTGTGGGGGGAGTTATATATTAAATTGAATGTTATTATTGTCAAAGCTCTCCTTGTTGTATTTTACTCTGAACTTCTTTCTGCTCTCTTTTATGCCTTTTAAAATATGCTTCAATATTCATGTTAAAATTTTCTTACAACAATAATATGCAACAATATTATTTTTATGTAAATAGCATTTTTTTTCTAATTATATGTAAAGATAGTTTTCAACATTCTTTTTTTTTTTTAAGATTTTGAGTTCCAAATTTTTCTCCCTTACTCTCTACCCTTTCTCCTTACCAAGACAGCAAGGAATCTGGTATAGATTATACATATGCAATCATGTCAAACATATTTCCCTATCAGTCATGTTGTGAAGGAAGAAACAGGAAAAAAAAAAAAAGAAAAACCATGAAAATAAAAAAAAAGTGAAAATAGTGTGCTCAGATCTATATTTTATCTGTAAGACCCTATAATTTTTTCTCTGGATATGGATAGCATTTTTTATGTTCATTTTTTGGAATTGTTTTGGATTATTGTATGGCTGAGAAGAGCTAAGTTTTTCATAGTTGATCATCACACAACATTATTATTTTTGGTTCTGCTCACTTCACTCAGGATCAGTTCACATAAGTTTTTCTAGAATTTTCTGAAATTCATCTGTTTACCATTTCTTATAGCACAATGGTATTTTAACACAGTTATATGCTGCAACTTGTTCAACCATTTCCTAGTTGATGGGCATTCCCTTACTTTCCAATTCTTTGCCACCACAAAAGCTGCAATAAATATTTTTATGCATATAGGTCCTTTCCCCCCTTTTTAAAAATCATCTCTTCAGGCTGTAGCCCTAGAAGCAGTATTGTTAATCAAAGGGCATGCAGTTTGATTACCCTCTGGGAATAGTTCCAAATTGCTCTCTGGAATGGTTGGATCAGTTCACAACTCCATCAACAATGCATTAGTGTCCCAATTTTCATCTTCTCCAACATTTATCACTTTCCTTTTCTAACTTATTAGCCAATCTGATAGATGTGAGGTGGAACCCCAGACCAATAAAATAATATTCAATTACATTGATATAGCATAATTGATTTAGTTATTTATCAAAAGAGGGATATCTACTTTGGTTCCAGTTCTTTGCTATTAAAAAAAGAGATGTTATGAATATTTTTGGCCACCATATTATCAGATGAGAATTGACAAATTATGGTGTTTCTAAGAAAGTACTGGGAAAAGAGATTTAAGAAGGCCACAGTAGTTGTTCTCAAATATTTAAAGGATAGATATATTTCATATATGTCTATATGAGCTTTTCATAGCTCAAGAGGTAAAAGGATAGGACTAGACAGATGGGTAGAAATTCTAAGAAAGCAGATTTTAGTTCAACATAAAAAATAACTTTTTAACAAATGAGAGAGATCTAACAGTTTAATGGATGGTCTATTAAGGCAGTGAATTCTTGAAACTGGAGGTATTGGAGACTAGCCACATGTTAAAGATTAGAAAATTTTTTAAAGCTGAAAAAGAATTTAATAGATCAATTAATCCAATCTCTTCATTTAACCTATGAGAAAATTGAGGGCCTATGAGGGGATGTCATTTGTCTGAAGTGAAACAGCCAGTAAATCTCAGGGTCAAGATTTGAACCTAGTTTTCCTGACTCAACATCCCACACTGTTTTCACTACACCAATGCTATGTGGTTACTGATTTAGACTTTGGATAGTGAAGGATCTTGAAGCCATACTGAGAAAACTGTTACTGTTAATAAAGCTATATTCTGATTTTGTGTCAATATTATCTTAACAGCATATTCATTTAAACACTCTAGTCCCTTTTCCCACTGTGGCTATTATCCTTTAATGCAATGAGATGTCCTAAAATTCTCACCAGGTGACCATCCTTCCTCCCCACCCCAATCCCCACCACGACTTTATTATTTAATGTGAGCAGTAACAAATCCCTGTATTTGCCTAACATGCTCCATTCATTCAGGCATGTAACTGACCCAAGGTCAATTCTATTCCTTTGCACTCAATTTCTGAGTCTATGGTTGAAAAGGTTTGGAAATAATCGCATGCCCTCTCAAAGAGGAAGCATGAGGTCATAGAATGGTGGAGCAGCAAGGAAACTTACAGATCTGCTCCAATCCCCTAAGGAAACTAAGAGGGGAAACAAGATGCCCATTGCCATAGAGATAATAAAAATGATAGCTAATCCCATACATATATGGTGCATTCAGGTTTGCAAAACATTGCCTATGCTCTCTTATTTGGATCTTACCTGTGAGATAGGTATTATCAAAGAATGTTAAACTTAGGCATTGCACTGTAGCTGCTTTGTCATTTATATTTTCCCTGATATACAGTTTTCCAACAATAAAGCAATAGCAGTGTCTGGAGTATCAGAAATTAAGGTTAATAAAACTCTCAATGAATTTTTATTGGGCATCTCTTGTGTTAAGTACTGTAAGGAAAATTAAGAGACAAGGAGGTTGGGATCCTAGACCCTGGATAGCTTAGCATAGAAGGCTTGCACTTAAGGAATAATTAGAGAAAAAGCCAGGGCCATATGTGATCAGTAATAGTAACACTTATAAGGACTTTTTTTCATTACAATTCTGCTTGGTGGGCAGTGCAAGCACGAATTTGCCCATGTGATAGATAATAAAACTGAAGTCCAGAGAGTTCAGTGCTTTTCACAAGGTTACACATTTAGCAAGTTATCCAAGCCAGCTCTCACATCCTGGTCTTCTGGACTCTAATACAATGACCCTTTCACTTCCCTAAGAGACCTTTCTAGCAAAGAAGATGGCAAGAAGAAGATGGGTCTTGAGTGTGGAGTTCTAATATTTTGAATTAGGTGGGCCTGGTGGGGAGGATAAAGTTGGGAATATTCAGAGATGTTTAATCTCTTTTCCCTTACTATAAAAGTAATACCTTAAAGCAGAATTAAAGCAAAGAGTCATCAAGGAGAGGAAAGATATGTGTGTATGTGTATGTATATATTTACATATGCATACATAAATATATCTTTTTTTAAACTATAGCCTGCTTGGGGGAGTTGGAAGGGATGAAAAAGTAAAAAAAAAAAAAAGAATAAAGTTTAAAAGTTCGCAGTAGAGGACAAAAGAACAACTTACAAGGAAATAAAAAAGATGGACATATGAATATATTTTCTTCTACTTCTAATGAAATATATACTCTTTTGAACTGCTAATTCATATATTTTGAATTCTCCCCGATGTTCTGCTGTTCATATAACAATGCACATTTTTGTTTTATTTTGTTTTGTATTCTTTTTTGTTTTTTTCTTATGTTTTTTAAAAATAAATTTAAAATTAAAAAATAATTATTATATGAACTCATAAATTATTATATAGACTCATATAATTTCAGTCCAACCCCCCCATTTATAGGTAAAGAAAGAGAAGTTTTAAAAATTCAATAGGGAAAGGGAAGGACAGCTAGCTTAGTCCTCTATCCACTCCAGTTTGTCTCATGGGTTTCCTCTTATCCCCATACTCCAAGGGATTACTGGTGAGGGATCTGGGGGAAAAAAAGAAAGGGAGAAAACAAAGGGACTTTGATAATATATGTATATATACATATATATATATGTATATATTTAGAGAAGAAAAAAATGAAGTATGGAAGGACTCACAAGTGAAACAACTAAAACTAAATAGCAGAAATTCACATTTTCTTATGCTCTGTCTATATTTTGGAGTATTTATATTTCTTCATTACTGCTAATTTCACACTAGTAAAAAAATAAGGAAAGGAAATTGTTAATACTTTTTGATCTCGTGTCTTTTATGAGAAACTCCCACTATATTCATAATGTGGAAGGAAAGGGTGAAAACACATTGAAATTTCTCTGTTTTTTCTCCTTTTCCTTTCACTCCTTCCAGTTTCCAAAATGATGTAATTATTTTACTAACTTGTCAGATGGGATGGAAAAGTCAACGTTTAGCCCCTTTATTCTTAAGGGAAAGGAAGAGAAGAGCAGGCCAGAAACAGGCATCTGGACAGTACTTTGAAACTATCCACATTGTCCGGGACATTTCCCACTGAATTATCATTACTGATAATTGGCAGTTATGTCAGCCTCTGTGTAAGGAAATCAGCACCCATATGTTCGTAAATAAAACTGATAAAATCCTTTCTGGAAATCACTCCCTTTAGGGCCCTCTCACCCCTCCCCATCTTCTCCTTGGTTGGGAAAGGGAAATGATGGAACAGAAACTCTTTGAAGTTGAATAGAAAACTAGTCAATGGGAAGGAGGAGGAAGATTAAGGCTGAAAGGAAGAATTTGGGCCTATTTTTTTCTTTTTCTTTTGGTGACTTCACATTAACTTATTAAACAGAGAAATAGGTCAGAGAACCTATTGCCATTTCTAGGCATTAGATTTCTCCCCTTCCCACAATGTTCAGGCTTTAGTCTTCTGAGTCTTAGCTTTTTCCTCTGTGTTCTCCCTCTGAAAACTGGAGGTTCTCTGTGTTTTTGTTTTGTTTTGTTTTTTTGGTCATATCGACCTTTCCTTCATATCAGTATCATGACCAGGAATTTTTGCATTCAGGGAAAGTGCCAGAGATATGTAGCATAAAGCAGCCTTCATTTGGGAGTGGGATGGGATGGACAAGACAAGGCAGGAGAAGAGATGACAATTGTCTGGGAAATCCTATTTTAATTATAAAAAATTAAAATTGTGATTTCATTGTTATAGGGTACTTCCAGTTAATGACACTCTCTACCAAAGCAGATCAACAAATGTCCTGCCCCCCCAAAAAAAACCACAGAGAATTTTTTGGGGGCTGTGAGAAGTTTACTCTAGAACTGAAATGCATAAGAGGTAGAATCTGAACTCAATTCTTCCTTATTGTCAAGGTCAGATCTTGGTTTACTATGCCATGTTGTCTCTTGCTAATTAGCGTTGAATTCTGTTCTTTCTCAGCTGTTGAAAGGCTGCAAGTTTTATCAATCTCTTCTAAATTCAACACCTTTTGAACTCAGCATCTTAGGACAAACTACTTACTCTTCTCTAGTCGTGGCTCTGGCTTGAACCAGTAATTTTCCGTTTTCCACTTTAAATTTTGGCTATTTAAATAAAGCCATTTAACAAAACAGTGTGGCATAATGGGTAAGAGAGCTGGTTTCAGGGTCAAGAAAATCTCAGTCCAAGTCTGGCTTTTGACATATGGTGATTGTGCCACTTTGGGAAAGTTGTGAAACTTTATTGTAACAGGTAACTATCTAAAGTGGTAGGTAGCAAACGGGTGCTGATCTCCAGTGATAAATCTAGTGGTCCACTTGACATTTTCTATACCAATGAAATCTTAGCCTGATGCCCTACCCCACTTGTAATCCCTTATGAGCTTCAATTGGTGTACTTCCTTTCTTACTGACAATTAGTCAACAAATATTCATTATCTCTTATGTACCAGAAATTGTACACGGTATTGAAAATAAAAAGACAAAAAGCAAACTAAAAATTCCATAGTCTTTGTCCTCCCTAAAGATCTTAGCACAGCGCTGGTCACTCAACATATATTATTTGATTGATGGATAGATTGAATAACTGATTCTACATGATCATACCATTTTCAGTTGGGAAGATGTCAGGGAAGACAGAAGGAAAGAAGAGGTCAGAAATGCCATCATTTTAATCACTAGGATTAATGATTAAAGGAAACTATTTTCCCCATCAGAAAATCACACTTTTCTAAGGTTCAGATGTCAAATAAGTTTAAAGCTAACTTAGAATATGGGGGTGTAGTAGAAATAGGGGTGAAGTTGCAGAGGGGGAATTTCAGTTGAAGAAGATGAGAGGCAGTGATGAGGAGGAAGGATTGTCAGCATTCCAAACTCTTGTAAAACTTCATGTAGCCCAATGCTGTCCCTGTGGAAGGAACTATGTAACAGATACAAATGTTGGCAAGCGTGTGTGTGTGTGTGTGTGTGTGTGTGTGTGTGTGTGTGTGTGTATGCACCAATAAGCTGCCAGCCAGAGCCACAAACTGGGCATGCTGCTTGTCTGTGCCTGAGCATCTGCCCAGAGACAGGCTATCCCAGCTGAGATTCCTTCAACTGTAGTCCATGTGAGCTCTCTGTCTTTCTGAATCTGTGTCTGCAGTTTTTTTTTCCCTGACCATGAATCCATCCCACTAGGGCCTCTCTGGTGACTTCAGACCACTTGGCAGATGCCATCCCAGGAATAGCACTTCCTAAAATGGAGAAAGGGGAAGGGTAAAGAGATGTGCAGCACATGTAAGTAAGGGGAAGAATGCTGCATAAAGGTGTGTGTGTGTATGTGTTGGATCAAAGCTGTTCCCCTAGTGACTACCGATTTATTTTCCTAGCAGAGAGGTTGGCTAGAGAAGCAACAACCTCAGATTGCTTTATATCAAAAAGAGATAGATTTTCTATTGGTAAATAGCATCTTTTTCACCACCAAGGAAAGGGGAATCAAAAATGATCCCATTTGGGGAATCCTTGATTCTCCTAGAAAAAGTGATCTCTCACTCATTCCATTTATATTTATTAAGGATCTATTGTGTGTGCTATAAAGCTCTCCTTCCTTTTTATTCCCACTTTTATGAAATTCTGCCCTCCACATATTCCTTCAAAGATAGTTATCTCATGTATGGCACCTCTCCCTTACCAAGATCATAGACTTAGAACTGCAAGTAATCTCAGAGACCAACCTCTCTCTTTAGAGATGAGAAAAGCATTAGAGATTTGGTCGGACCTCATCAATTCTAACTCTGGAGCTAATTTTTTCCTGTTGTACAAGATTATAAACTTCAGGGAAGGGGTATGTCATATTCTCCTTTGAACCTTCAGTACTTAGTTTAAACACGGTACTTATTTGAAACACAGAGTGACAAGCCTTATTCATAGAAGTCTTTCCCTTTAAGCCTGGTGAGCAGAGGTAGCTTATTCAGTGCACAGAGTAATGAACTTGGAGTAATTACCCCTGTGCTAAAATCTCAGTTCTGACACTACTTCTGTGATCATAAGTTAAACACTTTAACTCTGATCTTTAGCATTCTAATCTGTAAAGTGACAGGGTTGTATTAGCTGACTTCTGAAGTCCTGTCCTATTTCTATGATACTAAGTGTAGCATTCTCTGGGCTTGAAGTTTAGATTCCCAGAAGGGAGGCTGCTAATAGAGTTCTAGAGGCAACCCTGTGAGTGGAAATCTTCCTAACACTATAGCCCATGAGCCCTAACTGGTGTGTTTCCTATTTAACTGAGCCAGTAGTCATTTTTTAAAGCAAAAAGTATTTGCTCAAATGGCATACCAAGAATTGTAGTTACAATGCCTATCCAGTACTTAGCACAGTGCCAGTCACATAACAGGTGCTTAATAAAGTTTGCTGAATAATTGATTGACATCCTTCCAAATCTTGGATATACTCTTCTTTTTTTTTTATAATTATAACTTTTTATTGACAGAACATATACCAGGGTAATTTTTTACAACATTATCCCTTGAACTCACTTCTGTTCCGATTTTTCCCTTCCCTTCCTCCACTCCCTCCCCCAGATGACAAGCAGTCCTTTACATGTTAAATAGGTTACAGTATATCCTAGATATGTGTAGAACCAAACAGTTCTCTTGCTGCACAGGAAGAATTGGATTCAGAAGGTATAAATAACCCGGGAAGAAAAACAAAAATGCAAGCAGTCCACATTCATTTGCCAGTGTTCCTTCTCTGGGTGTAGCTGATTCTGTCCATCATTGATCAATTGGAACTGAATTAGATCTTCTTTTTGTCAAAGAAACCCACTTCCATCAGCATACACCCTCATACAGTATTATTGGTGAAGTGTATAATGATCTCCTGGTCCTGCTCATTTCACTTAGCATCAGTTCATGTAAGTCTTTCCAAACTTCTCTGTATTCATCCTGCTGGTCATTTCTTACAGAACAATAATATTCCACAGCATTCATATACCATAACTTATTCAACCATTCTCCAATTGATGGGCATCCACTCTGTTTCCAGTTTCTAGCCACCACAAAAAGGCTGCCACATTTTGGCACATACAGGTCCCTTTCCTTTTCTTTAAGATCTCTTTGGGGTATAAGTCCAGTAGAAACACTGCTGGATCAAAGGGTATGCACAGTTTGATAACTTTTTGGGCATAAGTCCAGATTGGTCTCCAGAATGGCTGGATGTGTTCACAACTCCACCAACAATGCATCAGTGTTGGACATCCTGTTCTACAAATACACACGAAGCCTATTATCATAATACTAGGCACAAAGTTAAAGCTTAATGGTAGTAAAACACAGGAGTAGGAAAAGCAATTGGAATTTTGTCCTTTTCTCTTCTAGGAGAGAAAGCCCCCAGGTAGTTCCCTGTTGAGTGGGGTGATTAGTGTTTGTGATGGATGAGTTACTCTACCTTTTCCTCACAGGACAAAGCACATTTGTTGTATAGGTGGCTCAATTGGGGTTTATTCTAGAAGGGAAAGGTATCATGGCTTTACATGTCACTGCCTTTGGCCAAACTCAAGCGGGTCGCTAGGCTGCTGATTGACTCTGAGCTCTGTTGCTGCTGGTTTACACCTAGTGGAATCCTTCTTCACTGATCATCCTGGACTGGACTGGGCAGGTCAGGTCACTGATAGCTGCTGCCAGCCTCAGCAGGGCAGATTATTCAGCTGCTGGGTTCTTCTCAGGCTGTAGTATCTCTGCTTGACCGTGCAATCCATTGGACTTCCTGGACTTACTCTTCAATTGGCAGCGTTAGTCATTATCGCCTCCAGCCCTTAGATCTTACAGTATTCCTTTCAGTTGAAATGTTGCAATTCTCTTTTTGTCAAGGAAAAATAAAGTTAGGTTTAATAGATTTCCTCAGAGCCAGTGTTGTGAGGTTCATCAGCCCTAGAAAGGGAGAGTTCTAGCTTCTCCTTTTTAACAGTCTTTTAGAGGTGGCTTCCATTAATAGGAGATCATTTACTTATGATGCTCATCCCAGTTATACTTCCCAGATTTCTACTGGTTCTTAGGCAGATCAATGGCTAGGGACAAGGTTTCTGATGAGGTCCGTGCCATGGGCAAGTTCATTGTTGTAATTATCCTATTCATAGGCAATTGAGCTATTCAAGACTCGGTCTCATTCTAAGATATGGAATGGGCTCTTTGCATTTGAAAGACCTTCCTCTTTATTCTTCAAGGTATGTTTTTGCGTTTTTCAGACTTGATATTCTAAATCTCAACAGGGTAGATATTATACACAGTTTAATCAAAATTTTAGCCTGTGCCTATTAGCAAACACCTACTATGTATTCAGTCTTCTTCTAGTTGCTGGAAAGGAGCAGAAGATTCATGAGAAGCAGAATAAGCCCCTGCCATTGGGGAGAAAGGCCCCTGGCTTATGGGGTCTCTGACCTATGAGGTCCCTGACCTCTTTCTGATTCTGGGTCTGGGCTTGGGCACACAGCATCACACAGTTACTTCTGACCCATATCTGAATCAATCCAATGACCTTTTGGCAAAGGGCTCATTACTCTCCAGAGCCATCTGGCAATATACCCCTCAAAAGAGCCAAGTGAAGAATAAAGAGGCATAATTCTCTCCAGTGCAGTAATAAATTAAGAGGAGGAGGGGGAAATCATGAAATGGAAAAATATAAGGTTCAAGGAGGACACTGATTTGGACCGGTGCTGCTCTATAGGAACAGGAAAGAGCAATGACTGTGGATGAATATGATCCATTAATGTAGACCCCAAGCCTCCCTGGCAATGTCTCAAGCATGTCACTTCCCCCATCCCCCAACAAGATTGGATCATAGAGGGAGCTGAAGCACCAGAGCAAGCAAGCTCCAGGAGCTGCCCCATCCCTCTGGGCCCCAGCATGGGGTTGCCCCAAGAGTGTAAATTATCCTAGAAGGAGCCTGGGAGGAGTTTCCTCTGCCTAGCCTGTCTGCTGCTCTTGCCCTAAGTTAGAGAACAACAAGGGAAGGAGGGATTTATGGATTCCCGGGCTCACCCCCTCCCTGCACTCTCCCCTTTAAGCAAACTGCCACTTCAGGCACGGGACAGAGACAGATTGGGAGAAGGGAAGTTTATAGAGGACAGCAGATACCTGCAGACCAAGCCCTTCAACTGGAATCACATAAATAACCTCCTATTTCAAAGATTTGCAGTAAGGATCTGAAAGCAGGATGGAGCCTTGGGTTCTTAGTCCCTGCATTAGAAACAAAACCCCCCTGATTTATATACATTTGATAAGCAACTAGCTTACCCAGGCCTAAGTGATTTACCTAGCAGTGCATGGAGCCAGTGTCAAAATGTCACAATTTGCTGATGGTTATGCTCCAATCGTGGTTTAAATCTAGTGTTAAATTATGTTTCGTTCAGGGGTGAGGAGGACTGTGGACAGACATGAGACCAACAATCCAGTTTTAAATTCAGAAAGTGGGGTTTTGCTTTTCTAATTGTGACGACAATTTTGATGGAGAGAATGATTTTTTCAGGACATGTATATGTAGAAAATTTAATATAAATTAAGTGCTTATGTTCATGCTGATAGTTTCAACTACAAAGAAAAAAAATGCTACAAAATATAAGAGGCAATGAGAAAAGTCTCTTTTTTTGCCTCTTCTATTTCCTGCTAACCACTTTGTAAGCTAACCACTAACTCGTACTATAAGCTACCGAGAATATCTGTCCCTTTTACAATAAAAGCAATGTTTATATTCTTGACAGAACACATTTGAGAACTTACAGTCATTAGAGATGTAAACTGGAGGTAACATGATAACCCCTTTCCCCCAATGCACTATTTTGTTAAAGTGATTTGTATGATTTATTGGATAGACGAAGGTTTACGGTTCACTTTGAACTCTGGATTCTTAACTCAGCCATTGCCTGATGGGCTGAAGCACATAAGTGATGGCCTGACCTGAAAGTGTTGGATGAAAGATACAAGACAAAACCATACGAAGCTTCTGGGAGTCAGCCCAGCACTTCGCCTTAGACCAGAAACTCCAGGGAATCTCCCGTCTCTTCTCAAGGTGAATGGGACTTTTAGGAATTCTGTTGGGCTCTATCGCCAGCTTCCTCAACCAGGATGGGAGAAAAAATACA
Source organism: Antechinus flavipes (assembly GCF_016432865.1). Taxonomy (NCBI): domain Eukaryota; kingdom Metazoa; phylum Chordata; class Mammalia; order Dasyuromorphia; family Dasyuridae; genus Antechinus; species Antechinus flavipes. Next base: position 252,877,328 of record NC_067399.1, read on the forward strand.
AAGAAAAAAATATATATATTTAACAAGAATATGATTTCTAGGCAATGAAATATACTTGAACAAATGATTGAGAAGAAGAGCCCAAAGCTAGCTTGACAGATAACTTCCTTGACGATGGCTGGCAGCAATCTCTTCTCAGATACACCGTTTTTGTCAATCATCACAAAGAGGCCCGTAAATGGGATGCCTTTTGAAAACAGTTTCTGTTGTGGTGGCGAGAAAAAAGACAGAATTAGAGCTGGGAGAACTCCTTTTTCCTCATTTAACAGAAAAGGAAACTGAGGTCCAGAGAGATGAAGCCACTTTGCTTCATTGTCACATGGATATATATTTTCTGGATTGATAAACAAAAGAAAAAGAATCCCAGTAATACAGAATAGTAGAACCAATGTTTGAATCCAGATTTTGTAACTCTGGATCTTAGGCTGTTAAGGAATCAATTCTAAATTCCACCAGTTCTTCTATATATGTACTAAGCATCCCTATATATTCTTGATCTTAAGTTTGATCTTAGGATAATTATCTCCCAGTGTGTCTTTATCAATCTCTGACTAGATTTAACATGTTCTGCTTAATGCTAGCATTTCAGTGTCAAAAGAATATTAGAATCAAAGACCCAGAGCTGGAAGAGACCTGATAGGTCATCTAGCCCAATGCTCTGATTTTATATATGAGAAAATTGATCTAAGAGAGATTATATAACTTGGCTGGTTTTTTTTTTTTAAGGTAACTTGTTTAAGATCATACATACAGTAAATGACAAAAGCTCACTCTGAAAATAAGGAGGACTCTATGGATCAGAAACTTACATGAGTTTTTTTTTTTTTTTTTTTAAGGAAACCAGTGCTTAAAATTGCTACGTTAGAATAAAAAAGTATTTAAAAAGGGTGATATTTAATTGTGTGGCAAGGGACAGTGTTAGAAGATATACTCTGGGACTGAGTGAACACTGAACCAGTAATATTCCCTTCTTGTAATTGAATCTTGCTTATGTGAAGAAGCCTTAAAATTGGACAGTGGTCTATGAATTCTTAGAAGTATACAACCTCCTGGGGCGTTGTCTCTTTAGTCAGAGCTCCTCTTATTGTTTATACCAGGAGATCCCCTTTTCTAATAATAGACATAACCTAGAGGTAGTAGGAATTTGGGAGGGAATATAGTTTTCCCATAGGAATATAAAGTCTCTCTCTGTCTCTGAGTTCTCTTGGGACTATGAGCCTGGAGGAAGCATGTAAATATATTCCAGGTCTGACTATTTGGCATTCTCTCTGACTTTCTGTCTGTCTCTCCCTCCCCCTTCACTTTTCCTTTCGCTCTGTCTTTCCCTCTCTTTTCTCTCTTTCTCCTTCTCTTTCTCTCTCTACCCGTCTCTCTGTGTCTCTGTGTCTCTCTCTCCCTCTCTCCTTTTCTCCTTTCATTTCTCTCTGCCTCTGTCTCTCTTTCTCCCTTTTTCTCATCCCCTTCTCTCTTTATCTTTTCTGTGTCTCTGTCTCTTTCTTTTTATAGTCTCTCTCTTTGTGTCTAATTTTTTCTCTGTCTCTGTCTGTCTTTCTCCTCCTTTTTCTTTTCCATCCTACTGTCCTTTTTTCTCTCTCCCTTCCTCTCTCCTCCTATCATCTTTTGCTTTCACTCTCTTCCTCCCAGCCTTTCTTTCTCATTTTCTTTCTCCTTCCCTCTCTCTTTCTCATTTGACCACAGACAATTTAGTCTGATTATATTATTCTGATATAATCTCATCACATATTTAGAGTCTCAACGGACCTTAAGGACCCTCACTTGAGTCCTTATTTTACAGAAGAGGAATCTGAGATCTGGAGAAATCTAGTGATTTGGCCTGCATCACATAGCTAATGTCTCTGAGGTTCAATTTGAATTCAGGTCTCCCAGACTTCAGCCCTAGTGCTCTATCCACTGTGTCACTATATACTGCCTTTGCCACTGGCTGTGGAGTCAGAACTTGGGTTTAAATCTTCGCTCTTAAATTTACTGCCTGGATGAAAGTGGGCAAATCACTTGACCTCTCCAGGCCTTAGATTTCTCCTCAGTAAAATGAGGGGTTTGGCTTAGATGATCTTTGAGGTTCCTTCCAGCTTTGATGCTATGATCTATGAACCCCTTTCCCTGAAAGCAGAAGGAGCCATGGCCTCTAGGGTCAGGAGTCCAGGAGAGGTTCCTATCATGCCTCTACTAATCCCAGAGTAGCAGTTCTAACTTGGGTATTATTTGTTCAGAGCTTTTAAGGTCACAACTTTAAAAAGGCATTCTTTGGAACTAAGCTATGCCTGATGGAATAATAATGTAACATTTATGTGGCACTATTATGTACAAGACGCTATGCTAAGAGCTTTAAAAAATATCCTATTGATCCTCACACCCCTAGGAGATAGGTGCTATTATTATTCTCATTTTACAGTTAAGAAAATGGAGGTAGACTGAAGTTAAGGGACTCAATTCAGGTTTTGTAACTTAAGGTACCCCACTTAGATGTCTTAAGAGGAACTTCCAACAGTTTTGGAAATGATTGTCTATACAATTGACTTTAGATTAATTTATCAGGAAAAATTTTCAATCAAATAGGATTCATTCATTAATTCATTAACTTCTGGATTCATACAAGTTCCGAATTGAGAAAGAGCATTCAGTCCAATCCTCTTCTTTTCACTTCTTCCGTTTTACTGGTGGAACAATTGAAGGAACAGGCAGGAAGAGAATTGTTTACACACTATATTCACAGTACTATTGGATTTGGGGGAGTTCATAAGAAGCATAGAGGATCTATACTTGTTTGGTCTTTATTGAATAGCTTTTTTTTTTGCAGATTTTTAGGATTTGGGCTTTGGAAAGTCTGATTTCTTCTGTAGCTCAGGTCTTGAAAAAACTGAAAAATTCCTTAACTTGAGCTCCTGATTCAAGGGGTAGGCTTAAGTTAAGAGACAAGATAGCTCTTTCCTTAATCAGAAGTGCCCAGTGAGTTTAGTCTGGAATGACTTTGTTAATTGTCTGTTAATTTGCAATTCACTGATTGGAAAGGATTTTTGGAGTTGTGAAATCATCCAGAAAACCTTAAGAAGGAAAAGAAGGAAATCTTTGGGATTTTCTTTCTTGTCCTTTTCTCCTTCAAAAAGGTGGTCTATCTTATTTTGTAGTGTTCCACATCTAAGATTGGTAACAAGTGTTTGGTTTATTTATTTACTTGCTTTTAGTTTAGTTTAGTTTAGTTTACTTAGCTAGCATACAAGAACTAGCAGGCCAGTAGGAGCTGGCATTCCTGTTTTTATGGCCAAACCATGAGCTATATACTTTGAAAGTATGCTCTTTTTCATCAAAGCTACTGAAACTAAAAAGGAGCTACCACTTCCAATATAAATCTGGTATTGATTGAGAAGTACCTCTGTGAAGATCCCCTACATAGGAAAGTTGGATTTATTATACATTGAGATTTTCACGTTGTGGCTCCCTTTATTGTATTTATTTTTCATTGCTCACTTTTATGTACTTTATATTCTAGCCAAATAAACCTTCTTAAAAATAGAGATTAATCAGAGGACCAGATTACATACATACATACATATATATATTATAGCATAGAGAAGCAAATATATTTAATACTCTACTAGTCAAGAAGTACCAAGATCTCTGCTATTGGGATATTGGGATAAATATTCCATTTGACAAAAGCTGCTGTACAGTTTAAACAGCAATTTGGATGAAATTAGATTTAGACAACCAACTAATACCTTACATGAAGATATGCTCCAAATGGAGATGTGTAGGTTTATACAGGTCAGAAATAAATACATATAAAAGGTCACATCATAAACAAATTAGAGAAACATGGAAAAAGTTTCTCATCAGATCATTAGAAAGAAAAAAATTTCATAACCAAATGAGGAATGGATAAGATCACAGAATATAAAATGAATAACTTTGATAAATATATAATTTAAAAGTTTTTATACTAACAAATTTAATAAAGCTAAAAATCAAATGAAATAATTAACTGGATAAAAATCTTTGTAGTAAGTTTCTCTGCTTAAGATCTAATTTCCAAGGGAGATAAGGAATTGATTCAAATTTCTAGAATGAGACATTCCTTAATTGATAAGATTTAAGGATATGAACTCTTTTCAAAAGAAGAAATTCAAGCTATCATAACCATATGAAAAAATGACTAATTAGAGAGATTCTACCTCATACTTATAGTAGAAAAGAAAATCATAAAAATATTGGAAGGATTGTGGACATATTGATGTACTATTAGTGGGCCACTGTCATAAAAATGAATGATTTTGAGGACTTTTATAAACTGATGAAGAATGAAATGATCAGATCCAAAATGATTTGTATAATAGTAATACTGTAAAAACAACTAACTTTGAAACTGTTAGAACTCACTGCAATGCAATGACCATTCATGATTTGAGAGGATGGATGATGAAATGTGCTATTATAGAGTGGTGAGAAATTTAGAATGGAGAATGAGACCTCTATATTTCTATATGCAGCCGCTGAGAGATTTTGTTTGTCCTGATTTTGCAGTTTATTACAAGAAATTGTTTTTCTTTTTTTGTTTCAATAAAGTGGAACAGGATTTCTGCTAATCTGAATAAAGAGGGAGAGAATGCTACAGATGTGTACTTTCAGATGAGGTCATTGTATTATTATTATTATATTCATTTCATTCATCACCCTTTCATTTAAGGAGGGGGTTAAGGACAATTTTCTCTCCATTTCTCACCAATTGGTTTGTTTTGGGGCTTCTTTCTCTATCATGAATTCATGCTCCCTCCCCTCCAACTCATTTTGGGGAAATCTCATTGTCCTGGCTCAATACTTACATCTCATACCCTTTACTCCTCTGGTTGGACTCTGACTGGAGGACAGAGCCATGAACTCTAACCCTCTTTAAGAAAGGGAGGCAGATCATAGTCATCTCCTCATTTTCTTCCAGGACTTCTCCATCATGCCCTTGTGCCAAGTACTCACCTTTGTTTTGTCTTGTCTCTCACCATCTCCTCCCTCCTTAGACTATAAACTCCTTGAGGACAGACTATCTTTTATTTGTATTTCTATTTCCAGTTTTTAAAACACTGCCTAGCTAAATGAATGTTTATTTTACTGACTTACAGTTTTGCTCAACAGTTTTCTTATTATAATAGACTTCTCATGAAGTGGAAGTAATTTGTGTTTATAATGAAAAAATGAAGCACATCAATAAAACTTGAAAACAAACAATTTGTCCTCTTACTGTTCCTTATACAAAATTTTACTTGTCCTATCTCCAAAGTTCTGCTGTTTCCCATGGCCAGGAATGCATGCCCTCCTGACCTCTGCTTCTTAGAATCCCCTGCTCCTTCAAAGTACACCTTCCTCACGAGCTCTTTCCTGACTCCCCAAGTTATGAGGGCCTCTTCACCTTTTCTTTAACAATGATAGCTAACATCCATATGGTGCTTATTATGTACCATGCACAGTTAAGTGAGACCAAATGATGAAACTGAGGCAAACAGAGGTCAAGTAGGTTGTCCAGCTTGTAAGTGTCTAAGGCAGGATTTGAATTCAGGACTTCCTGACTTCAGATCTGGTGCACAATCCACTAAGCCACCTTAATGCCTCATAATTATCTTGTATATGCTTCCTACTTGTTCATAAATTTACATGTTTTTTGTTTTTATTTTTTCCTTTCCTGGTAGAATGAAAGCTCTTTGTGGACAGGAACTAGTTCATTTTGTCTTTGTATTCATGGTCTCTAGCAAATAATAGGTATGTTAAAAGAGTTGGTTGGTCATTAATCAAAGTTGGTCAATATCTAGCACTATATTTATAATGCTGTGCTTTTACATAAATAAAGTTGATTCAGATGTCTTGATAATCATGTTTTCATTCCTGGTTTTTTAAAAATTCATGTACCTGTCAGAAAAACAGCAGCAACAACAGAACACTCTGAGTGTCCTGCTTCTGGCTCTGTTTGCTTCTCTTGGTCCTATAGGAAAGGGTATGAAATTGGGGCCTTAGGAGAAGGTGCTGTCCATAGCTGCAGTTGAGGAGGGGTGGGGGGCGGTGTTTCTGCTGTTTCAGAAACCTCCAGGTCAAGGCAACCTCACACTGGAATCACCAACCCTGCTTGTCATGTGCAAAGAATTTTCTTGGAGCCTCCCGCCACCACAGCTGGAAAGTTTCTGGGGATGAATTGGATGGAATGAAATGAGCAGACTGACAAGGGGGCTCTCTCCCCTGCATCAGGCACAGTCACGTGCCTCCTCCTAAGCCAGCAGGAGTCGAAATCACTTTCTGTCAGCTTTGTTTCTTTGGGCAGAAGATAAAATTCACTGAGCTTTTTATGTGCTTTAGAATCCACCCAAAAAACTGACAACCAGCCAGGCCAAGAGTCCAAAGTCTACAGAGCACTTTTAAATCGAGATAGGTGCTTTTCTTTCTTCACAGGACCACATTCAGGGCCAGCCTCTGTGGGCAGGATGCCACGCAACCCCCTTGCCTTCCGCAAGACAGTTAGTCCTGCAGAAAGTTGAAATTGCTACCACGAAACTGAATAAGCCCAAATCTTCCAGAAGTAGCCGCAGAATATAAATTTGGGGAGGGGAGAGCAAAGTTTTGTGGTACATATGAAGCCAGTGCACAGAACCAGTCAGTGGGGCTGCCTGTGATTTCACCAATAAAGCCAAGTTGCTTTATCAAAATGCAAGAAACATTTATTAAGCTCCTACTACCGTGGAAAGCAAAATAAGGCAACAAACATTTATCTGGAGTTTATAATATAGCAAGCTGTTCTAAGGGCTGGGGAATATATAATATAAATTATATATTTATATAAATATATACAAATATAAAGAAAAAGAAAGTCCTTGTCCTCAAAGAGATTTCATTCTAATGAGAAAAGACTCTAAAGGCATATTGTTAAAGTCCAGAGAGTCAAAAGCACAACCTGGAGGAGAAGAAAATGGGGCCTGACACTGAATTGGAGGTCCGCAGGAGGAACTTAACTGTGGGAGAAGTGGGCTGGCATGAAGGCAGGTGAGAAGGCTCCAGGCTTGGAAGGAAATTTCAAAGTCAGAAGGCAGTTAAGTTAGGGCGGTGAAGTCAGTCAGAGTAGCACAGTTAAATGGTGAGTTGGGAATGCAAGACTCTGTACTAGATATCTGGAAAACAAAAACAAACAAACAAACAAAAAGAAAACAAATCTTTGTCCGGAAGTAGCTTACATTTTACTGGGGAAAGTATATAGGCAATATAAAATGCATTTTCCTTTTTTTTTTTCTTTAAATGTGTGAAGAAACCTGTGATGGAAGCCTAATCCTCCCTTCCCATATCTTGTCTCTCCCATCTGCCCTGCTATACACACAAGGAAGTGTCCCCTTCCCCACCAGTCAACTGAGTAGTGATTGACAGTCACAGATTGTTAGATTTGGAAGGTCCATAAAGTTTAAACTCCTCATTTTACTGAAAGGAAAGGTCCCAGAGTAGCAGGGGAAGGGTTTTGATCATGAAATAGTGGAAAGAGCATCGGCTGGGGATTCATTTCCAGGTAGGTTTGTAGAACTAGAATGAGAAAATATTGCAATGCAATGCAGTTTGTAAATGACAGGACTTGGATTTGAATCCATAGCCAGAACTCTTTCTACTGTCTTACTGGCTCTTACCGAATATAATTCTAGAGCAGCCGCCTCCAAATGGAAATGTATATAGAATGGGTTGCTTTCTGACAAACCAAGGAGTGAAGCCAGAAGCTTTGGGGAAACCAGGCTTGTAGTACTTAATCTATTCTCTCATCTTGTCCTATCGTTTGGAGAGGTATTAACTAATGACCTAGGAATGACCTTGCCAAGTCTATTCTTGGGATTTACCTTCCCCAACCTGTCCCTATCAGGTTCTCTCCTGTCCCCTCCCTTTTTTTCTTCCCCCTAATCCCCCACTAGGGTAGGCAGATAAGCCCAGAGGGTGGGAATGCAGCTTTCTCTAGGTCTCTCTTTGGGAGCTGACCAGGGTCTGACCTGACTTCAGGGGTCACTCCCTAACACTCCCTACATACAAGGCTACAATGGCTATTGATTGACTCAGAGAGCCAATGCTCAAGAATACAATCTCATTTCTTCTCATGTCCAACATATTTCCATCTCCTAGTTGTACTTTAAGAAAAAAAAATTAACTCCTTCTTCACTCCTAAGGAGTGAGGTGGATAGAGTGCCAGATGTGGAGTCAGGAAGAACTGAGTTCAAATGCAGACTCAGACACTTACTGTCTGTGTGGTCCTGGGAAAGTCACTAAATTTTGTGTGCCTGAGTTCCTTCATTTGTAAAATGATCTGGAAAAAAAATGACAAACCAGTCCAGTATTTTTGCCAGGAAAACCCCAAATGGGGCCATAAAGAGTTGGACATGAGTAAAACAACTAAACGACAACTACAACTTATGTAGACTAACAGTAGAGAATTAATGATAGACACTGGTAAAGGACTTATCCATCCATAATGAAGAAATAGTATAGACTTGAAATATTAAAGTATTTAGAATTGCAAAATGATTTTTATACATTAACTTATTCCATCCTCACATTTGCATAAGAACGGTAAGAACATACTTGCTTTATTTCTCATTATTTTATATGATTTCCAGCCAAACTGACCCTCTAGCTATTCATCTGATCTCATCCTCCCCTCTGCTCCTTTGCTGAATACAAATAGTTCAGAGACCATTCCATACACCTAGACCCTGGCTACCTGCCCATCTATTGGCATCATTCCTTTTCTTTTAGATCTAATTCAGTAACCAGCTATTCCATGATGCTTTTTTTATGATAGAATGTAAGTTCCTTAAGGGCAAAAATAGTTTTATTTTTATTTGCTACACTGGCACCTATTGAAAAATAATTCATGCTTAATATGTGTTTGTTAGTCAATTAGTTGGTAAATTGGTTCATTGATTCCTTGATTTTTCCAGCTAGAAGTGATCTACCTATCACACTTTTCTTCTTTTTTGACCTCTTCTGTATATTTATATCTGAGACATTGATGGATACAGACTTGTGATTTCATTTAAGAAATGCTAGTGTGGAAACCCTCTTCATAGAGACAGAGCCATAATGTATCTGTATAAACTGATGTGCCCTTTTCCAATTTTTCAGATTTTTTTTTTTATTTTTGGCCTCTTCTCTACACTCATATTTGAGGGACTGAAGGATACAAACTTATGATTTCATGTAAGGAAGTCCCATTGTGAAAACTCCCTTTACAAATGCTACAGAGCTACAGTTCATCTGTAAGGTGTAGTCTTAGTCCCCTGGGAAACTGGGAGATACAAGATTTGTCCATAGACATACAGCTATTATATGTGTCAAAATAGATAGAATTTAAGAACCAATGTTTTCTTTGCTGCAAGCCTGACCTCTCTATGCAGTGTGCTATATCCTATCTTCCTTCTGATATTTCCTACCAATGTGAGTGTGTAGCTTACAATAAGTTCCTAAATGGGTAAAAATTATCATTCTTTGTCTTTGCTTCCCTGGCATCTTTGTCTGGTTCATTGTAACTGTAAATACATGCTTATTTATTTTAATTAATTACTTTTATTAATAAATGCATTGTTTTAGATTTATTTTAATTATTTAATTTTATTAATAAATGCTTATTGTTTCACATTTTTCAATTAAATTTTTATTTTACAGATGATACAGTTTGCAAACACCTCAGAAATGTGATAATATTACTGCTCTCTTAAGGCTCAGGGGAATGAGAAGGTATGTATTTCCTCCTTAATAATAGGGGCTAAAACTAAGTAGGTCTAACTTATTCAGAACAAATCAACCAAATTAATGAAATAATATAGTTTGCATATTTTCATGCCTTTTCTTAAAATGCTAGAAATCAAAAGATCAAGCTGGGTCAATTCACACAGTACATTTAAAAAAAATAAGGCAAAGAAAATAGACATTGAGATAAAAATCTGTGTATAATTTGTAAAATTATAATCTGCTTGCAATTATTTGTATTTGAAATGTATTTTCGCAGATGAGAGAAATTATGGTAAATAATTAATAAAATTGAGTAATTATTTAAACTAATAATTAGTCTAAAATGTTACATTTTAATAATTTAATAATTCCATCAACTAATAATGTAATTGATTCTTGGACAACAAATTGAAGATTGACATGGGAGCATGAATTTACTTCCTAATATATCAGCAAACACTCATCTGCCGAATGGGTCAGTAACATCTGGATTTAATTCAGCTCAATAATATGGATATGAAATATCTCCAACCATAACTTATTCTTATAACACTTTAAGATTTACAAAGGGATTTCCTCATAGAAACTCTATGTGACTAGTAGTGCAGTTATTATGCCCATTTTATAGATGAAGCTATTGAAGTTCAAAAAAAGTACCATTAAATGGTATGCTCCTCTTTATATACAGGGTCACACACTTCATAACTCCAAGAGCAAGGATTTGAAATCTTTGGATTTCAAGGTCATTGTCACCACTATACCAGACTGCTTTCTTTCTCTTAGAATAAGCAGCTAAAGTATTTGATATTCCCCTTACAATTTCAAAATAGTTTCTTTTATCCTCCATGAATATGAAATTGTTATAAAATGTATTTTATCTAATGAAAGGTCAAAGATACAGGATTCAGATGGGAGCTGAAAAAAAAAACAAACTTTGACTAGATTAATGTAAAATCACGGGATCACAGATATAAAGCTGGTAAGGATGTCAGAAGAATTTTCGCCCATTCTATGAATGAGTGAGTGAACTGAAGCCTAAGTCAGCAAGCATTTTAGGAGCCTGACCCAGAGACTAAGGATTCAATGACAAAGAGTCCCTGTTTTCAAGAAAGCTTACAGTCTAACCAGGGAAGACGATCCAGTCATAGATAGACATACCCAAAATATGTAGAGAAGAGATTCAAAGGAATGTGAGAGGGAGGGCACTGACAGCAGGGGGGAAATCAGGATTCTATCTGCATTGATAGCGTTTCCTCAGGGGTGAGAGGATATTAGGATCTCACTAAATAATAATATTGATAATAGGACAATTATTCACATTTAATTAGGGCTTTCTTCACAACAACAAGGGTAGACAAAAACAAATATTATCCCATTTTTACAGGGGAATACCAATAAATTATATTCTCAAGTATGAGAGCAGAGCAAAAATTCAAACTCAGGTTATCTGAGTCTAAGCCTTTCTGCCACCTATAAGTCCATCAGAGACAGCCTTCCCTTGCTTAGGTGAATCCCAATCTCTTCATGTCCCACTGAGTATTTCCTAGCATTCTTTGTCCATAAACTTTTTCTACAATTCCCCCAAGCTATGATCATAAAGTTCTGGGGGATGGTGGAATGGGGGCCCTGAGGTATCTGAGAAAGCCCCAAAGTTTTCAGTACAAGGACAGAGGATTACTCAGAGAGATAAGCATTAGAGAAGTTCATTAGGCAAAGAAGGCTAAATTTATCAGGACACAGAACAAAGCCAATAGAAGAAAAATTCAGTATACACAGCAAGGTAAATAGTTCAAACTAGGTTTCCATTCACTGTAAATTCCCTTGGTAAATTTCTCTTGCCTGCTCCTTGTCCTGGGCTATTGTTACCTTCCCCAGACTTTTCAAACCTTATCTTGATTTAAAAAATGTTAAACTCTCTGAGTCAACTGATTTCAGTGTCCAGGGCTGTTGGTTCAGTGTTTTCTCAGGCCGACAGGGAGTCTGTCTGTGATATTATTTGGAAAAGTCTGTGAGCTGCAGTTTGGGGAAAAGGTCTGCCTGGCCAGCCAGATGGAATTCTGAAAAAAGAATGTGACAGTATTAGGAAGACTAAAGTGGGGCTTGAGAGTTGACATGACCTTTTCTGAAGGGCTTTTGATTATTGTACAGTAAAAATCTATTACCTCACTGCAGCCAAAATGTCTTTTTTTAGGCTTTTCCCAATTATAATTGAGAACATGCTTTTCTTCTCTTCTCTTCTCTTCTCTTCTCTTCTCTTCTCTTCTCTTCTCTTCTCTTCTCTTCTCTTCTCTTCTCTTCTCTTCTCTTCTCTTCTCTCTCTCTTTCTTTCTCTTTTCTCCTTTTTTCTTCTCTTCTCTTCTCTTCTCCTCTCCTTCTTTTCTCTTCTCTCTTTTCCTCCATGGCTTTGCATAAGTTATCCTCCACTCTTAGAATATTTTCCCTCCTTAACTTTCATCTCTTGGAATCCTTACCTTTCAAGGGTCAGCTCAAATGCCATAATCTCTATACAAGGGCTTTCTTGAGCCCTCATCCTTGGTAGCACTTTCCTAACTCTCTCCTCAGTGACTTTATATTTATTATTCAATGTGTATGCTGCACCCTCCCCTCCAGTAGATCCCAGAGGGCAGCAACTATTTTCCTTTTCTCCTGTATGCCCAGTCTTATAGCATAATGCTTAATATACAGTAGATTTTAAATAAATGTTTTTTGAATCAAATTAAATTGAAAAAGGTATCAATCCAGTTGCCAATTTATTTTGAGGTCTTTAGGTCACTTAGCATGTATATCATATAACATAATTACCTAAGGTCTGAGTGGAAGAGCTAAGAGATGGGAAAAGGTTTCATTAAGGAAATGGCATTTTCCAGAAGGGAAAGAGAATTATTATGTTATATCCCTATCTTGTCTCACTGAATCAGGTATACCACAAATGAATTTGTACTTGGTCCTGTAATTGTCCTTGATTGAACCCGTAGTGATCTTCAGAGAATATTGCTGAGTATCTGCCCCTCAAAAGACTTTGCAAAGGCTGTTATCATATTTTCTAAATAAGAGAAAAGGACAAGGACCCCCATATGCAAAAATGTTTGTAACAACCCTTTTTTAAGTGCCAAGGAATTGGAAATTGAGTGGATGCCCATAAATTGGGGAATGGCTGAATAAGTTATGGTATATGAATATAACAGAATATTATTGATCTGTAAGAATGATAAGCAGGCTAATTTCAGAAAAGCCTGGATGACTTAAATGAGCTGATAATTGAATGAAATGATCAGAAGCAGGAGAACATTGAATACAGGAACAAGATTATGTGATGATCAACTGGGATGGACTTGGTTCTTTTCAACAATGAGATAATTCAAGGCAATTCCAATAGACTTGTGAGAGAGAGTGGCATTCACATCCAGAGGTAAAAATTGTGGATTCTAAATGTAGATCAAAGTATAGTATTTTCGTCTTATGTTGTTGTCTGTTTATGTGTTTTTTCTTTTTTATATATATTTTTTACTTTTGATCTTGACTTTTCTTGCACAACATAACAAATATGGAAATATGTTTAGAAGAATTGCATGTGTTTAACCTATATTGGATGATTTGCTGTCTTGGGAAAATGTGAAAGGAGAACAATTTGAACACAAAGCTTGCAAATGTGAATGTTGAAAACCATCTTTGCATATATATATTTGTGAGACAATTTTACATATATTTAGAAAAATACTGTAAAAAAGAAAAGGAAATGATATGTGTGTAATGTTGAGTAGAAAAGGAGATGCATGTTTTTTATTTCATGTAAAGAAAATTCACAACTTAAGTCATTATTAATGGTCTGAGATTTACTCTGTTCAGATTCTTTGTTGGACTTGTCAGATTTCATGGTCAGTATTTGTTTTCTAAAAGCCTTGGGCATTAGAGTCAGTTCCTTGGAGTGGATTGAGATAACTGTTAGATTTTATATACAAGAGATTCATGGTGTTAATATAATAAAGTTAAAGGAATGCTGGATTTAGATGCAGAAAAATTGGGTTCTAAGCCTGCTTCTGCCATTTCATTTCTGTGTGACAATGGACAAGGTACCAACCTCTCTGGCTTTCAGTTTTCTCACCTGGAGATGAAAAGCTTGAACTGGATGACCTTAAAGGTCACTTTTAGTTCTAAATCCAGTGAGCCTATGACCTATTGGAAATGGAAGCCAAATATATCCAACTGTATTAAAGTTTAGAATAACCTGAGCAGATTGTCTACCTTTAGTTCTCCTACACACATATAATTTATTCCCCTTCTGACCTTCTTTCTGATATGTTACTTTCCCTTCACATAGTAGAAGCTTAAACAATATTTGTTTTGTTTGTTGACAGCTATATTCAGAAAAATTATCTCTGTAGAATTTGTTTAGTTGGATTCTACATTTTGCAATAGAGGTTTAGGGTTTCCCTTCTAACCATAGGAGGACACTGAAAATAAATGCTTGCTAACTGAAAATTTAAATTTAATTTTTTTATGTCTTGAGAGGCCACCTGGAATAGTCAGATTCTAAACCCAGAATGCCCAGATGTTTTGGATGTTAACAGACACCAAGGGGATAAGAAAACTGTACTGTGCTCTTTGTATTTCTACTGCCAACTCCAATCATTTGAATTCCAGGGCCTTCTTTCTTTAGTTTCTACAATTGGGGAAGATTTTAAAAAAATTTTAGCTTTCATTCAATTTTATTTTTAGTTTCATATTTTTTCCTTCCATCCTCCTCTCATGCCCACTGAGAAAGCAAGAAAAATAAAAGCTATTGCAAATACATATAGAAATTCAAAAAAATTCTGCATTAGTCATGTTCCAAGAAAAAAAAAGTAATAAAAAGAAAGAAATAGAAGATTGCATCTATCAGTTCTCTTTCTGAGATGTTTAGCCTATTATGTTATGGGTCTTTTGGAACTGTGGTAGGTCATTATATTGATCATATTGTTTTTGATATTGATGCAGTTATCTTTCAGTTTGAAGTAGGTTACCTAGGGTCATACAGCTAATAAATGTCTGAGACAGGATTTGAACTCATCTCCTCCTGACTTCATGACCCCAGGTTCATTGCTCTATCCACTGTACCATTTAGCTGATCAGAGATTGAGGAGGGAAACTGAGAGTTTCAAGTATGGGGGATATAGCCAGTGAAAACATTCAGAGTTGAAATGTCTCATTCAGGGAACCAAAAGGAGGTCAGTGTCACTAGATTAAAGAATATGTAGGGGAATAGAAGTTATAAGACATAAGAAGGCTGACTGTAAAGATGGAAGAAGAATGCTATAAAAGGCATTGAATACCAGATAGATATTATAGTTAACTCTGGAGGTGACAGGGAGTCATTAGAATTAACTGAGTTGAGGGTGAGAAGTGGGGTGGAGAATGACACAGTCAGCGTTTGTTTTGTTTAATTTATTTAATTTAACAGCTGAATGGAAGATCGACTGGATGGAGTTGGGAGACACTTGAGGCAGACAGACCCACCAGCAGGCTATTGCAATAGTCCAGGTGGGACATGAAAATCTGCATCATGATGGTGCAATGTTAGAGGAGAGAAGAGAGTGTATTAGAAAGATATTTCAAAAATAAAATCTACACACAACAGATTGGGTATGAAGAATGAGAGTGAGAAGTCAAGGATGGTGAGTCAGAGGCAAGTATTGAACACAAATCTTCCTGACACTTTACTCTATTTATTTCCTCATGTTGCCTCTCAATGCAAAACATTTTATGATCAGAGTATGAAATTATATTGTTCAGGAAGCACAAAAAAGAATTTGTTGTTTCTGATTCTTTATAACCCCATTTGAGGTATTTTGGGCAAGGATACTAGAGTAATTTGATAATTTCTTCTCCAACTCATTTTACAGATGAGGAAACTGAGGCAAACAGGATTAAGTAATTTGCCCAGGGTCACACAGCTAGTAAGTCTCTGAGACCAGATTTTAGTTGAATAAGATGAATCTTTCTGACTCTATCCACTGCTCTGCCTAGCTGCCCCTTCATGTGTTCTGATTAAAAAATTTTTTTGTTTAGTTGTTACCCTCAAGGTGTTGGACCTCTTTAAATTTAGTATGTAGGTCCTTTGGACCCATTCTGGGCCTACACACTTGGCCTGACCTTGAACCACACTTTAAAGTGTAGAATATAAATGTGAAATGCTATTTTTTTGTATTCTTCTCTACTATACTTAACCTTAATGGAGGACAAGGGAGCAGACTTATTTATGTCCTATGAAAAGAGATAATGTGTGAAAGTACTTTGTAAACCTTAAATCACCAGGTAAATGTCACTTCTTTCTTTCTGCCTATCTTTGTATCTCTTCCGAGTAAATGTTTGTTGAGTGAATGTGGAATTCAATGTAGATACCTTTGTTCCTTGTGCACACATCAGTCTAACCTCCTTTTTGGTTTAAAGTTAACCTCTCTAGAATCTGATTCTGACAAAGTCCTGGTTTATTAGTTCAAATAATAGGCAATAATGGGGTTAATATCAACTTGGAGGGAAGTCTCCAGTGTTATCCATACCTGGACCTTTGCTGTTCAACAGTTTTATTAAGGACTTGGATGAAAGCATAGATAGATGGCTTTTGGTTTGTCAAATTTACAGTGGACACAAAAATTGGTTAGATAGCTAGCAACTTGCATAATAGCATCTGAACACCAAAAATATCTCCACAGGATAGTAAGTGGAGAGTCAAAGAAAATGCAATGTGAACGAGTTTAAAGTTTTCTAGTTGGTTTAAAAAAAATCAATTTCACAAGAAAAGTGTCAGTAAAGAACCTTTATTAAGTACCTACTATGTGCCAGGCACTTTGATAACTTCTAGAAATACAAAGAAAGGCTAAAAAATCCTTGACCTCAAGGAGCTCATAGTCTGTTGGAGGTCACAACACAAAAAGATTGTGTACAAACAAGCTCTATTCAGGATGAATTGACAGAGTGAAGGTACCAGAATTTAGAAGGATTGTGAAAGGTTTCCTATAGAAAGTGGGATTTTAGCTGGGATTTGAAAAAAAGCCAGAATGGCTATGAAACAGTTCTTGTGAAAAAGATCTGAGGATTTTAGATTATCTCAATAGGAGTCAACATGACATCTAAAAGGCTAATATTCTCCTAGGCTAGTCCAGAACATCAAAAACAAGAAAGGAAATAGTTTGACTACATCCCCTCTCCTAGTTCAGTCACTTTTACATTTATATTTAGCTCTGGGCAATATACATACATATAAAAATGAAAAAAAAAAGACATAGATAAGATGAATTATATTTAGAATAGGACAGCCAAGATGGGGAGAGCACCAGGGAATATACTCTATGTAGAGCAATTAAAGAAATTATTTCAAGATTACAAAATCCCAGTATTGGAAGAGACTTTAGATCTCATTAGGGACTATAAGTTCCTTGAGGGCAGGGGACCATCTTTGCCTTTTTGTATCTCCAGTGCTTAACATAGTGCCTGGTGAATAGCAGAGGACTAATAAATATTTATTGATTGATTATTTGATTGTCATCAAGACCAGTTCATGTCTAAAGAAATCTTCTTTAAAACAGCCCTGACAAGTGACCTTTTCCTTGAAGACTTCTAGTGAGTGGAATCATCTACCTCCCAAAGTATCCCATTCCACTTTGATTATTAGGAAATTTTTCTGATATCAATTCTAAATCTGCCCTTTTATAACTTCCACTCATTAGTCTGGAGACAAGCTTCTTTTTTTTCCTTCTTTTTTCATGACAACTCTTCTAATAAAAAGACAGTTGTAATATCCACCTCATATTCTTTTCTCTATTAAGAGCTAGACACTATACTTTAGGATTTACATAGACATGAGTATGTCAAGATATGATGATGGTGGGAGTGGGGGGTGAGATGACGAGCCATTGGCAAAGGAGATTTGATCAAAAGAACTGGACATGTTTAGCTTAAAGAAGATAGTGCAGGGGAACTCCAAAATTGTCTCAAGTTTTTGAAGAGATAGCTCATGGGAGAAGAATTATGTCTGTTTTTTTTAATAAGAGGGAAAAAAGAATGAAAATTCTAGATTTAGGCTTGATATATATAAAAATGTAGCACACACTTTAGATTTATAATCCCAAATCTTACTTGTACTGGGAAGTTTAGTTCACAGAGAGTAGCTTATACTTATCCTTAGGACTTAAGAATTCATCCTGAGAAATTGGTTGGTAGTTTTTTTTTTAAGCTATATATAGCTCATGAGCCTTCACTGGTATATTTCCCCATTGCTTATCAATTAATATCTATATCTATATACCTATATCTATATCTATCTATATAGATATAAATCAATTTGATTTAATTAACTTTTAGAAGTATTTACTATGGTAAATAGATCTGGTAATAAAAATAAAACACAAGTAGTTACAGAGAAACCAGGGAAAGTGGACATAGCATTATGGTATGTTGTCAGTTACTTTAAAATGGGTAACTTATTCAATTAACCCCTAGCCTTACAAAAAAATTCTAGAAAATGGAGATATCCGAAAGTGGAATTGAGTGCCTCTGAAGGTATCCAGAGTTTGAAATCTTTCCCTTTTTGAAGGACTTAAAACTGAGACAGGAGATGAGTTGTTGGGGATATTATAAAAAGGATGCTTAGATGTGGGCATAAGCTAGGGGTCTTTTGAGTTCCCTTCTATAGTCATTAGATTCTGTAGTTCTCTATGCTATAATATTTTCTATTTCTAATATATGAATGACTTTCCATAAAGACTAATCAAAGTGTTATGGAGTGACATTGCTGAGGTTTGTTGGTTCAACTGAATTTGATACGAAATTCTCCAGGGAGGATTCTTTGACAATTACTTAAAATGAAAAGTAATGACAAAGAAATTTGCACTTCTGCCCCCTCAACTTAATGGAAACAGCATTCAGACATAGAAAAAGATATTTAGGGATATATCTGCCAGACATTTTGTTCATCTTGCTGAATGTAAAGCATTAAAATGATTCCATTTCATAGCAAGTGATTTAAAGCAGGGGTGATCACAGAGGCAAATTGAACAATTCTCTCACCAATTCACAAAGCAAAGAGTAGTCTCAGCTTCCAGGACAGTGGTGAGAAGGAAGGTGCCAGAGAGAGGAGGAGAGGGTGGAGGGAGGGAGGGAAGAAGGCAAAAAGAAAGGAGATAGGAAAGAAAGGAGGGAGGGAGAGGGGAGGAAGACACACATATACACAAAGTCAGACAGACAGAGAAACAGAGAGACACACACAGATGGACAGACATCCAACGAGAGAGACAGAGATAGAGAAGAACTCAAATTAGAAAGGAATAGTACTTTCTCATAAAAAGCATTGTCCAAGGAAAGGGGGAAAATCTTTGGGCTTTTAGTTTTCCTACCTATAGAGTAAAACTTTCTGACTAGATGATTTCTGTAATCCCTTCTAGCTCTAAATCTTATGATCCTATTTTTAATCTTTGAAGGTCTAAACTCTTTGTTCTGCTAAAGGACCCTTTCAGCTTCTTGGGGAAATGCAGGAAAACATCTGTGGTTCCTCTAGTGTCTGTCCGCCACAGGGGCTGGTTCATAGACAAATGATGAAAATAGTGAAGCCTGTTTTTGGTAATGATACTCTATATTCTCCATCCCCCTCTCCCTCTCTTCTTTTCCATTACTATCTCCCAAGTGTGAGCATTTCCACTGGCTGTTCTGTATGCCTCTTTAATTGTTTTCTGGTCTTCCTGACTTCCTTTCAGACCCAGTTTAAATCCTACTTTTTACAAGAACCTGTTCTCAATTCCTTCTAGTGCCTTCTTTTTTGCTAATTATCTCCGACTGATCCTATACATAGGAACATCTAATAGATTTACTGTGGTTTTAAACTTTAATATCTTAAAATGACAAAGACATTTATAACACCCTATATATGCTGTTTGTGTGTGGTTTCTTATATGTTCTTTTCCACCTGCCCTCCCTTACTCCTCCATTATACAGTGAATACCTTGAGAACAGGATTGTATTTTTCTTTTTTTCCATTTTTTTTCATTTCCTTCCTTCCTTCCTCCTTCTTTGCCTCCCTTTCTTTCTTTTTCTCCATCCTTCTCTCCCTCCTTCCTTCCTTCCTTCCTTCCTTCCTTCCTTCCTTCCTTCCTTCCTCCTTCCTTCCTTCCTTCCTTCCTTCCTTCCTTCCTTCCTTCCTTCCTTCCTTCCTTCCTTCCTTCCTTCTTTCCTCTCTCTGTATTTCATCACTTAGCACAGTGCTTGACACATAGTAGGTACTTAAAAAATGCTGTTAAGTGACTGACCCTGAACCCTCAGTGTCCATCTCCTCTATCAAGGAAGAAGTGTGGAGTTGGAGGAGAAAAAAAATTGGAATTAAGAGTTAGAACTCAAATTGGATCCCAGCTCTGCTTAATACAGAGCTGTAGGACCTTGGGAAGGTCATATCTCTTCTCTAAAACTGTTACATCATAGTCCCTGTCTGATTTTTTTATTCTCTGAGTGATCAGAGCACTCAGCTGGTAATCCTCTAATGGACTTGTCTTATTTTGGGTGCTGTGCTTTGGAAAGTGTGGATAGGTGAAAAGTTGGAAACTTGGGAGAAAGATTAGTGGAGTAGGACCCATGGTTAATTTATTCAGAGCAAGCTGTTGGGTGTGGAATGTAGTGTGTGTGTGTGTGTGTGTGTGTGTGTGTGTGTGTGTGTGTGTGTGTGTGAAATCAAAGGAATGAAGCTGTAATGGGGGAACTTCCTGATTTGTGTTAGGTTTGGGGTTAGTGGGGCTTTCTTGGACTCCTCATCCCATCCCATGACCTAACCACCCTTGTGTATGGGTGTTGTTCCCATTGTCCTTTTCGATCTTTCTGCTGCTGCTTTGCCGTCTCCTTGTCATTCCTCCCGGAGGCCCAGGTGTTCCTTCCTTCCCACACAATGAGGACCAGGGCCCAACAAGGACTTAGTAATCACCCAGAGCAGTGCGGAGCACCCTGGCCCCTGGACTCTGGACTTTGAGCTGCGGGGCCCTGGCAGGCTTGAATCATGTTTTCTCAAGCTCACAATTAAGCTGTAGCCCTTTGTCAGCTTCCCTGGAGATTGCCGAGGACGTGGCAGAAGCAAACAGTTTGCCTTGGCAGTTCTGTACTCCGGGTTCTGCAGACGTCCATGTGGGTCACTGTGCATAGTACTGCCTGGAACTGACACTGTGACTCACTGGTGGCCAACCCATAAAGTGGAGATGACTCCACGAGGCAGGCTTTCTTGAAGTATGGTTTAATGGCAAGAACATTTCTTTAAGTGAGAAAACTCCAGAGCTTGGGGGCTTCTCCTTAATAACTGTGATTTTGAAGAAATCACTTGTCTCTGAGCCTCTGGTTATTCACCTATATAATGAATAGGGTTGGGGGTAGACCAGATAGTCCCTAAAGTCTCCTGCAGAGCTAGCATTCTGGGAGTCTATGATCTAATGGGACTTTTCTTCAGGTATATCTAGATAAGAATCTAGAGGGCAATACAGGTCCCACCATGTCCCCTTACATCTCCCCTGTTCTAACTCTACTTGTAACAGTTTAGGCTCTGCTGACCTTCAGAAAGAACTCCTCTCAGCTCTTCTTAAAAACAAAAAATGGGGCTTCCAAGGAGGCCAGAAGGGCTAAGTGTTCCAAGTTGGTGTGGGAGAGTAATTACTTGAATCTTTGCACATTATCTACCAATTTTAGATGCTGTCACCCTCTCCCCCACCTCCCACTCCCCAGTTGATTGGGCAATTCCCAGGAGGTCAATGTTCAGAAGCTTATGTTGCTGAAGCTTTCTTCTCTCCACCCTCACCCCCAATGGAGCAAGTTCCATTGGGGGGTTTTGGAAGAGCTCGTAGACTAGCAGGGGAAGAATCATAAAGCTAACTCATAAAACAAGGTTATCTTAGCAAAGGGTCAAAAGAAGGGCCCAGACAATAGCTGGTACAGGATCTCAGAGGAGGGAGACATCACTCTTGACTTTGGTCAGAGAAGGGTTCTTGGAGGAACTTAGTGGCACCTGAGTTAACCTTGATATAAGAGTAGGATTTGAGGTGTTAAGAGAACTTAAAAGCTTCTTGATTTGGTGTGTACAAGGGCTTGGGTTGCCTGCCTTTGTTGTAACCATATTCATAGTAATAGTCTAACACAGTCAGTGCTCAATAAAGAGATTTTTTTCCCCCTAGATAAAACATACAAACATAAAATTCCCACACATACATCATATACATACTATGCATATATCTAGCATGTATGTATATTTTACCCAAACAAATATATTATATATACATATATGTATCATATTGCTAGATATATGTATATTTCTACATATTTGTTAATATTTATGAAATAATATATTTATAATATTTAAATTTATTATGTAAATGGATATCATTCCATTTATTTTGACATTTTTATGCATTTCATTATTTATAAATATGTATATACATACATGTATATATATTTTGCTGACTTTTTATTCTTTATAAAAAATCTTCATTAATGTCCCAGTATTAATAAAGTGCCAGGCACATTATAAACATTACAAAAATTCACACATTATAAAAAATTTTTCCTTATAAGGAATGGCTCTTTAGTAGAGCAAGGCATATGGGAAGTGGGAAATTTAGGCAATATAAAAACAAAATATATCAATAACAGAGATTTAAAAATAAAAAAAGAAAAGAAAAGCAATCAAAATCAATGACCACTTCTGACAACATTCTGTACTTGGAATCTCCTGTAAAGCAAGTATATTTCATCATTAGTTTTCTAAAATTCAATTCAAATTGAATTATTACAATTAATCAGAATTAAGCTGCCTTTCAGTATTGTTTCCCTTCACATTCATTGTGGTCATTGATCATATTGTTTTTGAGGAACTCTTTGTTTCTCTTTATCAATTCACATAATTTTTCCTATGCTTCTCTGATTTCCTTATATTCATAATTTTCATGGTATGATAATATTCCATTACATTCACTTACTACAGCTTGTTTAACTGTGCCTCAAACAACAGATCCCCGCTTTATTTCTACATTATTTTTTGCTATTGCAAAAATGCTATTCTAAACATTTTGGTATATATAAGGTCTTTCTTTTTGCCTTTCTTTAATTTCCTTAGGGCATATACTAAGGAATGGAATTATTTGGTCAAAAAATATAAATGATTTAATGACTCTTCTTGTTTAGGGACTGTCTTTTCCACTAGAATTTAAGTTCTTTGAAGACTATATTTTTGCATTTCGTTGTATCCCCAGCATTAGTAGAATGCCAAGCACATTATAAATGTGCAACAAAAGGTGTTCACTTGTAAAGAGAAAGATCAAGACTAGATATTGCGGGGAAGGGGGAAGCATTTTTAACAATTAAAGATATCTTGAGGGAGTATAGGCTATCCATGATCAGGTACTAAAGAGCTCTACCTTTGAGATCTTTCAGTAAATGCTGGATAACCACCTGTCAAATATGATGCAGAGATGAATTCCTTTCAAGAATGGATTAGAATAAATGGCCTCAGAGATGTCCATATTTCTTTTTTTTTTTTTCTTTTTATTTTTTTTTAATAATAAATTTTATTTTATTTAATAATAACTTCGCATTGACAGAATCCATGCCAGGATAATTTCTACACGACATTATCCCTTGCAATCACTTATGTTTCGTTTTTTCCCCTCCCTCCCTCCTCCCCCCCCCCCAGGATGGCAAGCAGTCCTATATATGCTAAACATGTTGCAGTATATCCTAGATACAATACATATTTGCAGAACCAAACAGTTCTCTTGTTGCACAGGGAGAATTGGATTCAGAAGGTAAAAATAACTCGGGAAGAAAATCAAAATTGCAAATAGTTCACATTCATTTCCCAGTATTCCTTCTTTGGGTGTAGCTGTTTCTGTCCATCATTTCTCCAATGAAACTCAGTTAAGTCTCTTTGTCAGAGAAATCCACTTCCATCAGAATACATCCTCATACAATATCGTTGTCGAAGTGTATAATGATCTCCTGGTTCTGCTCATCTCACTTAGCATCAGTCCATGTAGGTCTCTCCAAGCCTCTCTGTATTCATCCTGCTGGTCATTCCTTACAGAGCAATAATATTCCATAACGTTCATATACCACAATTTACCCAGCCATTCTCCAATTGATGGGCATCCATTCATTTTCCAGTTTCTAGCCACTACAAACAGGGCTGCTACAAACATTTTGGCACATACAGGTCCCCTTCCCTTTTTTAGTATCTCTTTGGGGTATAAGCCCAATAGAAACACTGTTGGATCAAAGGGTATGCACAGTTTGATAACTTTTTGGGCATAATTCCAGATCGCTCTCCAGAATGGCTGGATTCGTTCACAACTCCACCAACAATGCATCAATGTCCCCGTTTTCCCGCATCCCCTCCAACATTCAAGAGATGTCCATATTTCTAAAATAAATCCTTAGATCCTTTAATTGATTTTTATTTAGTATGTTCTTTCACTATTCTGGTTGATTGTCCTCTGAAAAGTCATATAGCTCTGTCTACCACCATTGGAAAACACTTGGTTTTCCTCACTGGATACCAAATACATGATACCAAGAATCAAAATCTCTTTTTAAAGGAGCCAAAGTCTAGACCATTTAGAAAGTCAGCTGGGGAAGTTTTATGTATGATTCTCCCTGTCTCTTTTTACATTGAACATACTCTGAGTGGGAATATGAGGCTTTCACTTATGGTTCTTCAATAGTATGTTACTACATATTAAGATTCAGATGAGTTTATCTTCTGTTCAGACAAAACTTTAGAACACATTAAGGCGATCATTAGAAATGGAAACAGTAATCTCTAAAAATCAGTTTGCCTTCATTATGAACAGTTCATGCCAGAATAATCTCACTTCCTATTCTGCCAAGGTAATTAGATTGGAGATAGAGAGATATGAGCAGAATGATAGTATGGTTAAGTCAATTAAGGAGCTGGCCAAATGATTGAACCGAAAACATTCATAGGGAGGGAAGGAAGAAAACATTTATTAAGTGCCTACTATGTGTTAGGCACTGTGACAAATGCTTTAAAATATTACTTCTTTAATGGGCCAATATCAGCTTGCCAGAAAGTTTCTTGCGGAATACCCTCAGGGATCTATCCTTGACTCTGTGTTATTCAACAATTTTATCACTGATTTGGACAAAGGCATGTTTTCCATGTTTGTCAAATTTGCAGATGGCAAAAAATCTTAGAAAGTTTATACATTGGATAATGGAGTAAAGATCCAAAAGAATCTCCACAGGCTAGAACATGGGCTGAATTAAATTTTTAAAAGTAGGAATAGATCTAAGGTCATTTTAGCATTCAAAAGGGTCAGCTTCATTACTACATGGGAATAAGGTCTGAGGGGCTATTGTTAGACCATAGTTCTTTTGAAAAAATGATCTGGGGTTTTTAGTGGACAGCAAACCGAATAAGAATTAACATGATAGCTGAAAAACTGATGGTTTCTTAGACTGTACTAAGAAAGTTGTACAATATAGAACAAGGGAATATAATCTGTCCTAGTCGATTGGACAGCGAAGTGGAAAGAGAAGAAGAGAAACAATAAAGACTCATTCTTTAGTCTCCTATTCAAGTCTTATACTTTCAGGCCACTGGTAACTTCTTCCTAACTTCAAGAACAGACTAGAACAAGGGCAGATTTTGGTATGTGTTGATATGATTTTAAAATGTTAAGGATTTTTTGAAGGCTTAACTTCTGATGGTTATATGATAGACCAATTAGTTTTTCTTCTCTCTTTCACTTATTGGGTGGATGGTGGCCTGGTAATTGGTGATTTGTAGAGCTATGTGGTTGTAGGAGTAAGATTCAATCAGTTAGGCATGGCCATTCCCAATTGACTGAAATTGGACATGGATTTTAAAATATTGTCAATTGGATAAAACAGTCAAGACAAATTCAGTGAAGAGGGTGTTAGGAAAGGCATTTGCCAGAATGGTGGAAGATTGAGAACTGAAGTTAGGTTGGTGACTCTCTTAAGGTTAAAGATGATTACTACTTAAGGAATGCTGACTGATACCATTTGGACATGGGGAAAAAAATAGAACAATTTAAAGGAACAACTGTTAGAGCCACAAAGATGGCTTTTTCACCATTTGGATTTACATAGTTAATATTTCCTATTTTACAGTTTTTCTTGATGAATATACTTCTATAAGAAAACAAAACAAAACAAAACACAAATGGAATCCAGAATGTATTGACCTATGAAGGGAAAGAAGGTTAGAGTATCCAGAAATAATAGGTAGGGGTTTGGGGCAAATGATCAGATAAGAATCTGAATGTTTTCCTTTTTTTTTTTTTTTTTTGGTAAAGTGATTGGCGTTGTGACTTACCCAGGGTCACACATCTGGTAACTGTTAAGTGTGTCTGAGGATGGATTTAAACTGATCCTCCTGATTTCAGGGCTGGTGCTCTCTCTAGCGATCCCCATACTAATGTTTTCAATCATGAGACTCATGATCAGAATGTGTGTGGGCCCAATGATTTTTTTTAAATTGATAATAGTAGTGCACTATGGAAAGATTGAATTATCAGTTAGGTGATTCATTGTCTATTGACTATTTTAAAAATACAGATATTTTTGAGTAGCAATTCAAAAGCAGGAATAGAATTCAAAGCTAGAAGGGACCTTATAGATGGGCTAATTCAACCCTTTTATTTTTACAAAAGAGGTCATTGAGGCCCAGAAAAGTAAACTATTTGCCCAAAGTCATTATCTATGGATAATAAAAAGCATATCTGAGATCCCAAACCCGATCTTACTCAAAACTTTGTATTTTTTCGAGTGCTCTATACTATAAGGTGACATAATGGAAAGAATGCTGGATTATATTCTGATTCTGCCAGTTGCTTCATTAAACAATTCACATCATTTTTGTGGGATCTAGTGTCCTCATCTATAAAATGAGGGGGTCATACTAGATAACTTCTAAAAGTTCTCAGCTCTAAATTTTAGCATTAGAGCTCCTCTAAAAACATCATAATTAATTTTAATCACAATGAAGTGCACAGATATAAGCCCAGGACCAGTCACTCATTAATCTTGATCCAGTCCACAAGAACAAACCGAAATATCCTTGAGAACCTTTGGGGATATTGAATGAGAATATAACTCATTATGAATCTAGATTCACAATAATGATGATGGTGGGTGAGCCTTAATTTCAGTTGTTTCATGAAAGGGTATTTATTTTCTTTTTTCTCCCTTTTTTTCTTTTTCTTTTTTATGCCAATACATTTTCTTTTTAAAATACATGCAAATATAGTTTTCAACATTCATCCTTGAAAAATCTTGTGTTCTAAACCCCTAGGCAGTGTGTAATCCAATACAGGTTAAATGTGCAATTCTTCTAAACCTATTTCCACATTTATCATGCGGTACAAGAAAAATCAGATCAAAAGGGGAAAAAATAAGAAAGAAAAAACAAGCATGCAAGCAACAACAACAACAATAGAGGTGAAAATACTATATTGTGATCCACCCTGAATCACCTCAATGTTGAAAAGAGCCATGTCTTTCATAGCTGATCATCACATAATCTTGTTATATGTGTGTACAATGTTCTCTTGGTTCTACTCACTTCACTTTGCATCAGTTCATGTAAATCTTTTCAGACCTTTCTGAAATCATTTCTTATAGAATGTAATATTTCATTATATTCATATACCATAATTTATTCAGACAAGGGAATGTATTTTCTTTCTTTTACCTTTAAGAAAATTTTTATTGGTACTTTTTTAAAAAATAAATTCCCATTGTATTTATCCCAGTGTCATCCCTAACAATAAGAGATTTTAAAAGAGAAAGAAAAAGAAAAAAAAGTTTTACAAAATTATCGAACGTTTTAAAAAGTTAGACATTGTATCCATTCTACACTGTAGTTCTTCACCTCTACAAAGAAGCAAAGAGCTGTCTTCTCATATCTCTTATCTTTGGGACTACACTTGGTCATTTCAATTTTTCAGCAATTAGCTTCTGTTGTTTTACCATCATTGTTCTGTCCATTGATATGTTTGTATTCATTGGAGTGCTGTTTTCTTGGTCCTTCTTATTTTCACCTTGCATCAAATCATAAGTCTTCACACAAGGGAATTCATTTTCATTAAATCAGGAGCACTAATGTTGCTCAGAATTTGGCTTCATTGCCATTCTAAACAGTTAGGCCTTAAGGCTTTTTAAATATAAATTGTTAAAAATTTCGGGCTTGCATTACAGTTACAAAACCTCCCTTTCTTTTTATCAGCCACAAAGTTTAAGCGAAGTAGCATTATAAAGTGGGAGACCTGAATTTGAATCCTTACTAGCTGCATTTTATCTCTGTCACCTTTAGTAGTTTTTTTTTCCTCTCTGGCCCTCGGTTTTCTTACCTTTAAAATAGGGGGATTAATCTAGATGAATGCTAAGGTTCCTCAACTCTAAACCCTATGATTAGGAGTAAGGAGAAAAATGCTTGGGATTGAGATCCATAAACTATGAGACTAAAATTACTAAGGATTATAGAGGGCATGGGGAAGAATGGGTTTCAATCTCAAAATGAATAAGAAAAAAATGGAATGAGAACCTCCTAAGACGTAGATAGAAAAACAAACTGGAGATGGTATACTTTGGCCAAAGGGATACATAGTTTTGTACTGCATCCTGTCAGCTGCCTCCAAAGGCTACTTTTTCTGCTAGAGCCGGGGCTCCTGGCTAGGGGCAAAAGGGTCCCCACTAGAGGTGGTAATTGGGGCTGGTCCTAATGTTAAAATAAAATCCAACAAAGTAAAAGAAGGAAACACAAGACCACCACCAACAAACACCATCTCACCTTCTTTCAAGTAGTTCAGGCAGCTGGCCCCGTTCCCAGGAATTCTTAAGTAGAGAATATTCACCCTAATATGAAGTAAAAGGAAAACCGTCTCTGTAAACACAGCAGTCCCAGCCAGTCCCGGCTCCAGGTATCTTCACAGTTAATAAAACCTGATTTAAGCGCCTTGTGGCTTTAACATTTCACAGATGGAAGAACTTTGTTTGCATTAAGTCCTGAAGAAGAGGATGGGGGTGAGGGGAGCTGAGTGAGCCAAACCTGGGCTTCCTGGATAGAGACGGCACTTGGAGAGGTAATGACCTAACTCTATCTCTCTGAACCAGCCATCAGTACCCAACTAAAAGAGAAAGAGGCAGCTTCCAGAAGGGAACTAGGGTTCCAAGACTCCTGAGCCAAGACTCCTGGAATTTGCATCAAATGATCTGCGTTCAAATTCTGACCTATGCCACTTTGGACCTCAGTTTCTCCCCTTGGAAAACGAGAGGTTTAGGTTGGGTTATCACTGAATGTCCCCTTTAACGCTAAAATCCTTTAATCTATAGAGATTTGTGGTCCCAGGGATGCAGAGGTCCGACTACAAGGATTACAGTGACCTCTGCTGTCCGTCCTGGAGAGACGTTCCTTCCCCTGCCCAGACAACTCGGCTGGAGCCAGGGCATTAGCCAGGGAAATGCCTGTAATTTCTGTGAGTGATGGGAATGGTAATTGTTGGACTAATAGGACCCAAAGGACTAATCTCTATCCTCATTCCCCCAGGAACCTTAAAGGGGTTCTTTTGTGCCATCTGCAGGCTAATCCCCAACATTGCAAGGCTGGGGGAGCTCTGGAGAGAGCCATTACCATTACCACTATTTTAGCCTTGTATATAGAGCTTAGTTATTTACCAAGTACTTTCCCATCCATTCTCTGCAGTGGAGAGTTGGGAGAAAGCCTCAGTAATATCTAGTCCACTGTTAATTTGATCCTGACACAGGTATGTGAGGCAGGTGGATTAGGGAGTATTTTCTTTTCATGGATGAAGAATAAGCGACCCATCCTGTGGGCATACTTCATTTCAACATGATAAGGGGGTAGCTAATGCAATGTGGTACCTTGGAAAGAACACTGTCCTGAGTCACATCACCTAGCTTCAAATTCCCATCTTTGATGGGAACAAATCACAACCTCCTGGGCCTGTTTCCTCATCCGTGAAATGATGGGATTGAATGAGATGGCTTCTATTGCTCTTTTTAGCTCTGAATCTATAATTTTGTCACATATATGCATATACTAACAAAAGCTAATAAGTAATACGTACATGCATTTTAAGATTGGCAGAGCACTTTTACAAATATCATCTTAGGAAGTCTTCACGAGAACATTGGGAGGTAGGTATCATTATTAGTCTACTTTTACAGTTGACAGAGGTCACCCAGTTAGCATGTATCTGAAGCTTAATTTGAATTTAAGTCTTCCTGACTTAGTTACAAGGTTCTATACATTGTGCTACCTAGATAAAGATTTTTTTGGCATCATTTATTTGCATCCTGGGCTCCCAGAAAATACGGCAGAAGTATCTTCACTTGCATTTGCAGATAAATAAACAAGATGTTCAGGGTAAAAGAGCTCCTTTTTTGCAGGAAATACTTACAGGAAGAAGTAGCATTTATAATATTTGTTGTTTTCCTTCTCTCCTTGACTATATAGTTTATTTTTCTAAACTTGTAATTTAATGTGTCATCCTTTACCTAGCAAAGATCAATGTCATTCCAGAGATCTGTTGTTCTGTTCTCTATGGAGATAAAACCTTCCAGGTTCTGAATTTGGACACCTACCAGAGACACCTTAGGCTCAAAGAATGATTTAACTAATGGGCAATTTAGGGAATTTTTTCAGTCACTCAGAGCTGAGCAGATCATTGCCTATTGCATTTAAATCCTCTATCTTTTTTATATTTCTTTCTCTTTTTAAATTTTATTTTTTGATAATAGCTTTTCATTTTCAAAATACATGCAAAGATAGTTTTCAACATTCACCCTCGCAAAATCTCGTGTTTCAAATTCTTCTCCCTCTCTTACATTTCTTATTTTTAAAAAAAATTTATTAGTCCTTAGAACCTCTGCCCAAACCTAGTTAATTTGTTCACTGTTTCTTTATTATGTCATTGTACTTTTGGTTATCATTGTTTCCCAAAACTGTTGTCGCTTTCCTTTTTGCCTCTCTGACCTTATTTTTCAAGACCCAATTCAAGTACTGCCTCTTGCTTGAAGTTTTCTTGAGTACCCAAACCCATAGTGGTCTTTATGAAATCCTAAACTACATACACAAAGATTCTTAATCATTTTGTTTCATAGGTCCCTTTGACAGTCTTCTCAGAATAGTTTTTTTTTTTTTTTAAGACTAGGTCTTCCTATGTTGTTTAACTTGGAAGTACAAGGGCTCAATTCCACTGATGAAAACTCTGGTTGCTTTTATTTGCTCCATTTCTGACCTGGGCAATCTAGTGATCTCTCAGCTTACATATTTGTGCTTATTGTATTTATACTGGACTTAGTCTGGTTACTTAAATTAAGTGTTAGTCTATTGCAACCCAGGACTCCAGATCTAAATTGTTTCCCAGCCTTCCTAGTAGGGATTATAGGTATAAGATCATGAGATCTGGCTCTTAATAATGTTTTTCAACATTTAAAATAAAATACTTAAGATTACATAGGAAATGAATTATATTGAAATATAATTATTAAAATATAGCTATGTAAAAAATTAAGTTCATGGATTCCAGACCAAGAATCCTGACCTATTGCCTCAATCATTTGTTGCTCAAAATGATAATCTGTAATACAAAGCTATATGTTCTGAGCATGGGTTTTGCTTTCTCATGTAAACTATGAGCTCCTTCAGGGAAAGGACCATGTTACCTCCTTTTCTATCCCGTACTACAACCACTATATTGCTAAGTGCATAAAGGGGTTAATATATTTACTGAGTGAATGATCAAGTATCATTTAATAAAAATATTTGCAGATTTATACCTGAAACGTTTTTGGTAGATTTTTAAGGAGAGATAGGGTACTCTAATCTTGCTTCTCAGCCACCATGGCTCTCATATTCTCTACCATTCATTGGGCGAAAGTCATATATAAGAGAAATCTTTGCCATTATATTGACATGGTGCTGATCCTAGGCTGGTGATGTCTAGGTGTTACATAAAATATAAATTGTTTATATAAAATAATTTTATATAATGGCTGGGAGATAGGCTGCATGTGCAGATACTCCTCTGGGAAAGACCTCCCTCCAGTTCCACACTGTTTTATTTCCCCAGATAAGTGGTTGAGAAGAATCTAATCATGAGGACCAAGTTAGGCAAAAGGAATTTTAAAGATTTTTTAAAAGATAAAATTGGGTACCCAGTTTAGACTATCATTCCTAAATATATATGAATCTTTCCCTTAAAATAAAAAAAAAAACCCATATAGTATAGGTTGTGTGCCAGACATTAAGTAGAAGAGATAAAACTGAGTGCAAGAATCAAATATTCAATTCCTGTGTCTGGGGTGAAGGAAGATAGATAGATATGGTAGGACCCTGAACTTGGGGAACCACGTAGAATTAGTGAATAAGGAGAGGTACTCAGTGCTTCTAGTGAAGGATTAGAAATCAGTGAAAATCAATAGATTGTTTATGGAAGACTTTTGGGCCAAGAGAAGGAAGGCTTAGGCTCTTTTGTTTTCCCCCAGGGGAAGTGCTGGAGTCCTGGGAAGCTATACAGAACATAGTATAATATATAGTTACATTTAACTATAAACATTTAACTATAACTTTAAAGTTAGAGGATCTAGTTTCCAATTTCACCTTTGAAGCTTCCTATTTGTGTGAGTTCAGGAAGATCACCTAACCTCTAGGACCTCCATTTCCTTGAACTGTAAAACGAGGGGATTGGAGTTTTTTCTGGCACTAGAGCTGTGGTCATTCCATTCCTCATGGTCCTCCTGCTTCCTAGGCTCACCTTATCCTGCTCATATTCTTCTTGCCTTGACTCAACCCCAGCTCCTTTTGCTAGTAAAGACTGATATGGCTGAATTAATGCTGCTTACTCCATTGACCCACTCCTTTGTTTCATTAGAGCTTTATGTACTAGGCTGGGGTGCTTAATACCCAGTTAGCTAGAGCACTTGATAGAATACTGCAATTGGAATCAGGAAGATATAATCAAATCTGCTGTTAGGATGCTAACATCCATCTCCCAGGGTTACTGTGACATTACAAATGAGATAATATTTGTAAAGTACTTTGCAAATCTTAAAGTGCCATATCAATGCCAGTTGTTATTATTAATTATTTTCTGGGCTCTGGAGTGGATTGTCCAGCTCCCTGATACTAACTTGTTGGCTATTCCTTGTCCTCCTGCTTGCTAATGAGGATATTGTAATTTTTGATTGATCATTATTTCTAGTGCAGTTCTTTTTGGATGGTGGGCTTTTCCTTTTTCCCCCTTTCTTTTTTAAAGAAGCAAATCCTCTTGGACAGCCGTGAGAGAACTTCCTCAACATCAAAAAAGCCATAGTCCCACCCATCTCACACATCTGGAGCAGATGCTGGTGTTACTGTTACTGTCCAGGCTGGAACTTATATCTGCTGCCTACCAGAGATTTTTTTCCCCTTCTTCTGTAGACCAGATTTCATCCAGCTGATTTACAATCCCCCCTTCTTCTTTAACCCCAGCCCCCAACACAACCAGAGAGATCTTCAGGGAGCTCCTGATTCCACTGATGGAGAGGCTAGTAGTAAATAAGTATTGCTGTATCTCTTTTTCTGTCTCTGTGTGTCTCTTTCTGTCTTTCTCCACAGAGGACACAGCATTTAGTATAACAGTAAAACCGGTAACTGCAGGGGAGCGCGCCTCTGACCTTCACCACCCATCTGCTCAGGAGGGTTAGATCTTGTCAGTAGCCATCTGCAGTATAAAACTCTACCTGTCTTTGACACCATCATTATGGGCCATGCACAAAGCAGATCTGCAGAGCTCTCTACAAATACCAGGGAGGGCATTAGCCTCCTTGCACATGGCGGGGGCCCTGATCCTGAGGCTGCTTTTACTGCCAGGGAAATATCAAGGGAGCCTTCCCTGTGGAGACAGGCTAACCCATCTGCCTCCTAGGAGAGACAGCCAGCTGGAAGAAAGCCGGCCAGGAGCCCAGCAGAGGGAGAGGGAGAGAAATCACTGTCTGCTTCTTTAATGAGAAAATTTTGAGCACTTATAGTGGGAGATAGCCAGTACAGGGTCTATAGTCTCATTAAAGACCCAGAAGAATGAGCCTGTCCTCTGCAAATAAAATGGTAAGATCACAGATCTCAAGTTAGAAGGTCCTATAAGGTCATCTAGTACAACCTTCTCATTTAACCGATAAGAGAGTTTCATTGACTTTGCCAAGATCATATAGACAGTACATAGCAAAGATGGAACTTAAAAAACAGGGTCTTAATGACTCCAAATCCAGCTATTTTCATACCACATACTTTCTCACACCCCCCAGAAGCTGACATTGTTCAGAAAATATAAAAAAAATTCAATGTTAAATTATCAAGCACCTACTATATGTATATTTTTTCATTTTTTTGACAAGGCAATTGGGAATAAGTGACTTATCTAGTGTCACACAGATAGTGCCAAATACCTGAGGCTGGATTATAACTCAGGTTTTCCTGACTCCAAGGCCAGTGCTCTATCCTCTGCATCACCTAGCTGCCCTACCTACTATGTATCTTCAAGGTTAAAAAACCTTGGAATCCTAGATGATCAGAGCCTTTGTGATTGCTCATATTCCGAAGTTCCCTGATACTCTAAGGCAGGGCTTCTTAAAGTTTTTCCACTTGTGACTTTTTTTTTGCCTAAGAAAGTTTTATGCAACCCTCTGGCTATATAGATATATAAACTAGGCATACAAATCAAACAATTACTGATGATAACTCATGAAGATATTAACTTTAAAACAATTCTTTGGCATACCTTTAATTTCACCATTTATTAAAGAGGAAAGAAAATTTGCATAATAATGAGAAGGATGTACTTATTTATTTTTATAAAAAGAATTAAATCTTGGTGGAATATTTGATATCTTTTACTGTTGTCAAATTTTTCACAACCCCCATATTCAGTTATACTACCTCATATGGCATGGAGACTCACAGTTTAAGAAACTTTGCTCTAAGACAGGAGCAGGAACTGATAGGGTTCTTATTTCTTATGCTATATTTAGCAGCTTTATCTCCAATACCATCCCTGCCCTACTACTTAGAGACATAAAAATATAGAATAAGGCATCCTCTAATACCCTATCATCTCAATTCATTAGTCTCATCAACTTCTGTCACCTTTAACTTCACTTTACTTTAGCCATTCATGTGGATGGTCAGTCTTAGATCTTATATCACCATAATTGGCCCACCTCCCATGATTTTGAACTCTGAGATTATCCTCTTTGATCATAATGTCCTTTTTTTCACTCTATCCTTTTTTTCTACTCTGTCTAAACCCATTCTTAATTCCCATCATAACGTCAAGTTCTTCTATATTTCCCTATTTTCCCAATCTATCATCCTCTGTATTGGACTAATTTCCTGTCTTCATAGTCTTGACCTTACAATTAACCAGATCAATTATTTCACTGCTCTCTTGATTTCCTTGCTCATTTACATTATGATGGGGCTATATGGGGTATTCACAGATGACTAGCATCTCTGGTGTGAGGGCTTAATGAACCCTTTTCAGGGTTGCTCGTCCACCTGGCACTTAACTCTCACCTGTGGCTCCAAGAAGCTGTCACATTCAAAACAGCCACAACATGGTGAGCTCTCTCTGCAGATAGGATAACTGACAAACCTCAAATCTGTTGGTGAGTTGGGGAGATGTCTATCCCGAGCATGTGAGGACTTCCCCATGGAAAAAACAGATGGGAATTATTTGTTCCAATGACCGTGAAGTTGTCAGAAGCAGGTACCGTGGAGCACTTGGAACTTGGTCAGATATCAAAGACATCAAATCATCCATCACATTCTGGGCTTTTGTTGGTTGTGTTGACTTTTGTTTTGTCATTGTATTTAGATAACTCTGGAAAAGAGACTGAAGCTGATGACTTTGTGCAGCTCTGCCTCACTTAAATCCAATTCAAAATCCAAAATGAAGGACAAGCAACAATATATTATAATGATCAAAACCCTGACAATTCTCAGTCTTGAGTTGCTCCTACCATGTTATTTCTCCATTTTTACCCCAGCAATAATAAATGCTCCCAGAAAAAGTCTTCTAACTGTGTAAACTTGTTCAACAGAAAAATCATGTTATCTCATCTCGTTTTAGTTGACTCCTTACTGCTGCAAGAAAAACTTTTATTCTTTCTTGAATGACACTCTGTCCTACTCTATTTAGCAACTGTTCCAAATTTTCTCTTATCTACTCAAGTTCTCTATGTGTTTTCCAACATTTTTACTCATATCAGACACCTTTTTTTCTATTTTGTGAAAAAAATAGATGTCACCTGCTCTAATCTTTCTTTTCTCTCCCATGCCATATCTCAAAACACCTCCACATCTTCACCCCTACTCTCTTCCATTACTCTTGTCTCTGTAGCCAAGATGGATCCTCCCCTTGTCAAGATCAACCCCTCTACCTGTGCTTTTAATCTCATTTCTTTCTGTCTTCTTTTGAATTTTGCCTCATCAATCATTTGTTCTCTCTTGACTGAATATCTTCCTATTTATTGGCTCTTTTTCTGCTGCCTATGAATACTAGAATCATAGATTTGTATCTGAAAAGGATCTTAAATTCCATCCAGTCCTAAGAGAACAGGACCATAGATTTGGAGGACCTCAAAGCCCATGGAATCTAACCCCCTAATTTTTGTAAACAAGGAAATTGAGGTCTAGTAAGGTCAAGTGACTTGCTCAAAGGTACAGGAAGGCTTTCATAGTCTATGACATTGTGAATCAGGTCAGCCAAAAACTAAGCAAATGAAAACTCTTGTGATCTTAGACTACACTGAGAGGCATAGCTTCCAGGATTGATGAGATAGTCCTCTGCACCATGTCCTAGACAGAGCACATCTGCAATATTATCCTTGGTCTTGGTACAACTAGGGAGGAAATTGGTAAATTGGAGAGGCTATAAACCAGAGCAACCAGCATGGTAAAAATCTTTGAAACCTTGCCTCATTAAAGTTCAATTAAAAGAAATGGGAATGTTTAATTTGATAAAGAAAATAATCGGAGAGTAGAAGACAGACATGTTAGTTGTGCTCAAGTATTTGAAGGA
Organism: Antechinus flavipes; assembly: GCF_016432865.1. Taxonomy (NCBI): domain Eukaryota; kingdom Metazoa; phylum Chordata; class Mammalia; order Dasyuromorphia; family Dasyuridae; genus Antechinus; species Antechinus flavipes. Next base: position 252,914,185 of record NC_067399.1, read on the forward strand.
CTATCATGTGGAAAAGAAATTAGTCTTGGTCACTTAGACTCAGAAAGTAGAACTTAGAGCAATATAACGAAGAGTCGAAGGAGCAATGTTGCCTTGATGTCAGAAAAAACATTTCTTTTTTTCAAAAGAAGCAATCATGGCTAAGTGACTTGCCTAGAGTCACACAATTAGTAAGTATCTAAAGTTAGATTTGAGAATTGGTGGTCTATGCACTGTAAGATCCTGTAGAAGAAATATCTCATGGTTAGAACTATCCCAAAATGGAGTGGTCTGCCTCAGGAAGTAATTATTTCCTTTATTGAGGATCTTCAATCAGAGATTGAATTATCATGTGTTAGCTGTTAAATAAATAGGGGATTCTTTTTCAGGGCTAGATTGGATGACCACTGAGGTCCCTTTCAACTCCCAAATTCTGTGGTTTATTATTGTTGTTGTTGTTTAGTCATTTCACTAGTGTCCAACTCTTTGTGACTTCACTTGGGGTTTTCTTGGCAAAGGTACTGGTTTGATTTGTCATTGCCTTCTTCAGCTCATTTCACAAATGAGTAAACTGAGTGAAACAGACTTAAATTATTTTCCCAGCTAGTATATGTCTGAGAACAGATTTCAGCTCAGGAAGAAGATAAGTTATCCTGCCTGTCAAATTCAGCACTCTATGTACTACAGCACTACCTAACTGCCCTTCATGGTTTGTGGTGTCCCCTATATCGCCTTCTCTTCTTTTGCCTTTTCCTCCCTCCTTTTCATATTCTTTTCCTTGGTCATATCATAAACTCCCACAGAGTTAAATATTTCTCTACAATCATCCCCAGATCTATCCTATCCAGACTTGATCTCTTTTCTGAACTCCAGTCACATGTTGTGAACTTCTAGATGGATTTTTCTTCATGAATGTCCTGTGGCATCTTAAATTCAATATGTCCAAAATGAAATATTTTCTCTGATAAATTTACTTTCTTCCCCTAAACTTTTCTGTTTCTATTAAGGGTATTGCCATTTTTCCTCAGTTAAAACAGTTCATAATCTTGGAATTATTCTTGATTCTCTCTCTCTCTCTCTCTCTCTCTCTCTCTCTCTCTCTCTCTCTCTCTCTCTTTCTCTCTCTTCTTCCTCATCAGTTCAGTCAACAAATATTTAAGTGCTTACTATCTATCCAGCACTGTGTTGAATGATGGGTAAACAAATATGAAAAAGAAAAATAGTCCCTGCTCTCAAGTAGTTTACAATCTAATGGGAGAAGACAATGTACACAAGAAAGATGAAAGGTTAAGGGTAGGTTCAGGGATATGGTGAAAGAATCAATGAAATCCCAAATAATTGGAGTTGGAGAAGCCAAAGAAGTTAAAAATGAATGAATCCAATATCCAACTGTTGCTTTTGCCTCCAAGACAGCTCTCGAATTTTCCCCATTCTCTAGATTCTATACTAGATGGCACTTTGGATTGATGAAGATAAGTATATGAAATAAGGAGAAAAAGAAGGTAGAAATTAGACAGGAAAGGATTTTAAATTTCAGACTCTGTAGTTCCTATTATATCTTATAGGCAGTGGAAAGCTATGAATCTCTGCTCTGGCTCACTTCAATCACACTTTAGCCCCCTAATTGGTTGCTTTACTTTCTCTTATCCCTCCAATCCATACTCACACAATTCCCTGCGTTCCCCCCCCTCCCCCCGCCCCACCATTTTCCTAACGCACAAGTATGGCTATATCACACATTCCTGTTCAAAACCTTCCATGAAATATGTTTGGAAGAACATGTTTAATTTATATTGGACTTCTTGCTGTTTGGAGGAGGGGAGTAGAGGAGAGGAGGGAGAAAAGTTTGGAATGTAAGATTTTGCAGAGATGAATGTTGAAAACTATCTTTGCATGTATTGTGAAAATAAAAAGCTATTATTAAAAATGAAAAAATCTTCCATGGCTTCCCATTGCCTGTATGATAAAATTCAAACTCCTGAGATTGACATTTAAGGTCCTCTTCATGCTGAAGGTCCTTATTTCATACTATTTGTCTTCATAAACTCAATGTTCCAGTCAAGGTAAAAATTGTTACCTAAATTCAACACTTTAATCCCAACTTATGAATGAATAACAGGAAAATCAATGATTCTATGCACAAGAAATGCAAAGTCCAAAGCAAGCTGGTCTCTGACTTCAAAGAGCTTACACTCTAATAAAGGATATAACATTGCCTGAGGGAGTGGCAAGGGAGGCATATTTTAATTTGGAAAGTTACAATGACTATGCATGGAACCATTGACACATGCTTTATAGAAGCAATGACAAAATTGATTTAATTTTGGCTTCACAACTGGAAAGGAGGTAGGAAATGAGACACACATAAAGTCTAAACATTGAAGCATGGCTGCTGATGAGAAGTTGTGGAGTGAAATGATCAAGGCTAGATGTAGTATGACTGAGTGAACAGTCTGATTCCAGGGCATAAGCTCTATTCCTAAGTGTTCCTTCAAAGTTCAGTCTCTCATCTAGGAAGGTCATGGACAGCTACTGTTTCCCACATTCTTTTAGAATCCTGTGCCATCCTTTTATGAAGCCTTCACCGATTCTCTCTTTCCCTTTCAGTTTTTTTCAGTTTCTCTTGCATTATATCATTTGTGTGCTATTTGTCCTCCCCTTCCCCTTGTAGTAGAATATAAATTCCTGGAGAGCAAAGGACTTCTTTGCTTTTGTCTTTGAACCTACAGTGGCTATCTTAGCACCTTGAACCTATGTTAGGTGATTAACAAATGTTGAATTTTTTTAAAGCTGGTAACATGAATTTTTCTTGGTGCATCTCTTATAACCAAAGGTTAGCAAAAACTGAAAATCACTAGGCTAAATATAGAAAGCCTTACTTCCAGTAACATATTATTCTAAGTGTCCAATAATTAATGGTAAATGAATGTGCCATGTCTGTGGGAGAATGTGAGATCCTCTATGAATACCAAATGAAGTCATTAGGAGTTCCAGCTTTGCAGGGGATGGCAGGTGAATTCCAAATGACAGAGGTTTGGGTAGATTAAAAATTGGAGTGTTTTTAGGAGACTATAGGAAATATATGATACCACCCTCCCCACCCGCCCCCCGCTACACACAATGGAGACATCAGTTCTCTAAAGCCTGAGGTCCTTCAGGCATGAACAACATCATGAATGCTTGTGTTAATGGGAGAGAAAAGGTAAAATGTATTCTGTGAATGTTAGGATATTCATAGCACATGGATGGGCTAGAGAGATTTGTAGTCCACTGGCATATGAGCGTTGAGATATAAATATTGTTCCTCTAGTCAGAATTTGGTACTAGTAGCCAGGAGAGTCAAGTAATATTTCAAATCCAGAGCCCATAGCCAGAGCTTTGGAAATATTTACAGCTCTGCAGAGCGGCACATCTCTGTATTAGGTTTTGCTCTGAAGTAGCATTTCCTTGCTATTTCACTGACAGTTGCTACTGTTCAGACCTATGGAAGGATGAACATGTTTTCAAAATAAATGCCAATCAGCCATGGTACAGAAGAAAACTGGGTCTTCTCAGAACAGATGTCATCCTCTACTATGAAATCTTCAATGGCTCCCAATCCCTTACTGAGTAATAATCATGTGCCTTAACTTGACACTCAATCCATCACAGTCTGGCTCTTCCTGGCTCTTCCCTATCTTTTCAGTTATATCTGACAATTGTAGGCATATTTATCTATCTACCTACCTATCTATCTATCTATCTATCTACACACATATACATAGATGTGTGTGTGTATATGTGTGTGTGTGTGTGTGTGTGTATTTAATAGCTTTCTATTTTTCCAAATACATGCAAAGATAGTTCAGAATTTTTTTTTATAAAATACTTTGGAGTTTATAAAGTAGTTAGTTCTGGATTTTAAGTAGGAAGATCTGAGCTGAAATCCTAAGCCAGAAACTTATTATCTGTGTCATCCTAGGTAAGTCACATAACCTCTTTCAGATTTAGTTTCCTCATTTCCAATGTCCAAGCACTAGGCAATGCAAAGATTGTTAGGCACAGAATCAGGGTACTTGGGTTCAGAATTCAGCTCTGTTTTATGTAAGCTGTGACTCTTGAGATGTCACTACTCTTGAAACTGGGTTTCAGTTTCTTATCTATAAACGGAGGAAGAACGGACTCAATGGTTTCCAATATGCCTTGTACCATGGACAAAGAGCTAAGACAAGTTAATGGTCTAGATTAAGATTCTGTCTTTGACACTATCTAATGTGATCTGAGATCAATCATTTGACTTTCTTGGACTTTAGCTTCCTCAATATAAAAGTAGAAGGTTGGATGACTCTTGGTGCATGATAATCATGAGCCTTCCAGATGTAACATTCTATGATTATGTTTTTTTCCTTCCCTTCCAGGCTATATGAGTTCCTTAGGATAGGGAAGAGGTCTTACTAAGGGTCATAAAAACCATCTCTTTCAGGAAAAGTGCCTTGAAACTACTTGATGTTTCATAATTGTTTATTGAATTGAATCAAGAAGGGAAGAATTTCCCATTGATGATATTCACTGATTTATATTTCTATATGGGTTCATTTGGAAAGCTTGGCCCTCAGAGAGATCCCTGTCTACTAGTAGACAGGCTGACATGCTGAGAGACATTGATGTTTTCGTAATTGATGTAGAATCTTTAGTCTCTTCTTTCAATCCAAATTTCCCCTAGTGTTCAAATCAGGCAAAGGGAAAGAATTAAAGGAATGACAGAAAAAGGAGGCCCATGTGACGGCATGACATTCAGCTTAATGGACTGTACTCAGCCCAGAAAGACATACCCATGGAAGCTTCAAGGCTTCAATTGCCTCAAGCTTTAATATCATGCATTTGAGAAGTGCATCATTTATGGCACTAGACCAAAGACTCATTTTTTTCTTGAATTTACAAATAGAAGTCATGGGCCCTTATGAAACCCAGGAAGTAAATGACAAAGTCATTGCTGTTGGCTAGAGCTGTTTATTCTCACCCTAAGAATTGTCTCTGGGTATCACACTGATACCCCCTTCCCCCCTGTCATATCCCTGTCAAAGAATGGCAGCTTATTTCCACTGATAACCTATGAACACAGGTCATAGGAGCATTATTCCTCCGGTGATGCCTGAAGTAAGGAATTCCCTGGGGTAGGGCAGAGTTGGTGACAGTCAGCTCTTTATTCACATCCTACATTTTCATAAAATAACGTCAGTGATGAGAAAGGACCTAAGAACACAAAATGGTAGATCTGATACTCATACAGAACACAGAATGCAGAATGTCAGAACTGGAATGGACCTGAGAATATAGAATCATGGTGTTAAAGGTGTTAATAAACTTGGAATATAGAATGTCAGCATTTAGAACTTTAAAACCAGAAGGGACTTTTGAATATATTTACAGATGGAGAAACTGAGGCACCAAGAAGAGATGGCAGTGTAAGATTAGAACCCAAGTTTTCTGATTCCTAGTCCAAAGTTCTGGCTTCCCCTCCCTCTTTTCCTGGTACACTCATGGATATTCTTATCATATGTGCACCCAGATTCCCTAAAATGGAATCTGGAAGACAAAATACAGCACAGTTCCTCTTCTACCCTCCCTTTCTCAACACAGAATACATTAGTTAATGAGACTAAAGCTAAAAAACAAACAAAAAATCTGCAGTCAGCCATCTGTTTTATCTATTTTAAAAATAGCACACAGAAGGCTTGACAGAATTGACTGGTGGTTTTTACGCTGTCAACAAAGTCAATGATTCTTTTATGGCTGCTGTCTGATTTTGGTCAATCTCATTGCCTGATTTCATAAGGAAAATACCTTGAGCCCATGTGTCTCTCACTCAGATCTACTTTAAGCTTCCAAAGGTTATGAGTGATGGCACAGGCAGACTAGGGTTCAGCAGATTTCACCACTATTATTAAGTTGTGTGGCTCATTCAGAAATGGTATGAAAATGACAAATCCCAGGAAAGTCATTTGTCATCTCTTAACGATTTTCTCCACAGTAGACCGCAGGGCTATATTTCTCCAAGGACCCATTATTTGGAAAAAAATGGTCTTAACCTTACGGAAACGCAACCTAATGCACCATGAAGCTGAAAGTGGGAAGTGTTTAAAGACGGGAGGACTTTGTAGCTTTACCTAGTCCACTGAAAGAAATAGCTACACTGCTAGACAGGACAGTCAGCCAGTTTTTAATATTTATTAAGTACCTACTGTGTGCCATGCTAAGCAGTAGGAATATAAAGAGAGGTAAAAGAAAGTCCTTGTCCTCAAGGTGGCCGCAATCTAATGGGGGTTGATAACATGCAAACCACTATGTACAAACAAGCTATATATGGGATACACTGGAAAGAATCAACAGAAGGACTTCCGCACTAAAATTGCAGATCAGACTACTTCCTGGAGAAGTAGGATTTTAGGTAGGACTTGAAGGAAGTCAGGGATGCCAGGAAGCAGAAACAGGATGAAAAAAATTCCAGGAATGGGAGAAAGCCTGTAAAAATGCTTGAGTTTCTCATTTGAGGTTTAGCAAGAAGGCCAGTGTCACTGTTGTGTGGTGTGTGTGTGTGTGTGTGTGTGTGTGTGTGTGTGTGTGTGTATTACAATAAGACTGGAAAGACAGAAGGAAGCTAAGTTATGAAGGGTTTTGGACACCAACCAGAGGATTTTATATTTGCTTCTGGAGGTGATAGACAGATTTGTTAAAGGAAAACTCACCAGCAAACAATCTGTCCCTCAAGGACTCAGGCTTTAAAAGAACATAAAAGATGTTCTATCACCAAGGGATATGATAACAGTATGGACACAGGTTTTAGGTCCACTACTAATAAGGAATAGGGAATGCTTTCACTTCTGAAAGTCCTATTTATTGAAATATAAAAGTAAAGGTAAACATGAGAGATCTTGCATATTTTGAAGATTTGTGGCGTTGTCAACTATGTTTTATGCTTCAATCAGTGCTGGCAATTTATGGATGGGGGCTTCAGAAGATACAACATCTGACTGCCTATTTTAATATCAGAGGGAAGAATGGAAAGGCTTTAGGTTGTTTGCACCTTTCCTCAGAGCCAAGTGGACACAGTCTAGGATTTAAGCCCCAAATCCTGAGAGTATCAGTACCATACTCTTCACTATGGACTATTAGCCCTGCTTCCCTCTTAGCTTTTGCAGCTCCCTTTGAGGGGGAAACTCTTGTGCAGAAAGAAGCCATCCCCTCAAAACTCACTAACCATCTACCAACTTCCACTGATAGGTAAATCTGAGAGTCTTAGGAATACTACTCCTCTTACTCCCAAGCATATTTCCCCTACTTCCTATCTGACTCCTGTAATTATAGTCCAAAGAAACCTTGTAGAGATGAACATGGATTGGGAGATGGGGAGTGGAGAAAAGAGGGAAGGTAAAGATAGGATAGTTCCTTCCCCCACACTCCCCCAAAAAGAGAGTCATTGAAGCATTTTAAAAATTTTATTTATTTAATATTTTTATTTCCTCAGTTACATGTAAAACTTTTTTTTACATTTATTTTTAAAATGTTGAGTTCCAAATTCTCTCCCTTCCTCCCACCCTCCCCCATTGAAAAGGCACATGTGAAGTTATGCTGTTAACATTTCCATAAAACTCATGTTGCAAAAGAAAATATAGCTCTCCCCCACTCCCCCCAAAAAGAAAAAGTAAAAAAAAATGCTTCATTGAAGCATTTTTGAATGCTCAGAAGAGAACAGAAGGAAGGCTAGAAAGAATCAGATACACACAGGACAGTTTTGAAAATTATACATTGAATTTATTATATCTTTAAAGAGGAAAGTAAGTTGTATATAATTGAGACTTGCAGTTTCATGTCAACCCTATTTTATGTTCTACTATGAAAATTAAAACACTCAATTTAGTGTTTAAGTTTAAGAGAGAGTTTAGAAGATACAACAGTAAGACAGAAATAATAGAAGTGAGACAGAGATAGAGACAGAGAAACAGAGACAGAGAGACAGAAAAACACACACAGAGACAAAGAGACAGAAAGAGACAAATAGAGTCAAACAAAGACAGAGGAAACAGAAATAGGGAGAAAGAGACAGAGAGAGATTGACAAAGACAGACAGATGGACAGAGATAGAGATAGACACAAAAAGACAGAAAGACACATAGAAAAAAAAAAGATTCAAATTAGGATCTTCCTTTGTAGTTGTTTCATCCTCTTCCTCCTCAGCCACCACAGCTAACAAAGACCTAGAAAAGTAAGTCCTCACCACCAAAGTTCTTGGCACTAACAAGTGACTCAACCTAAACAAACCAACAAAAAACCCCACAGGGTTTTATTAATGTAAATGACAATTAAAAGATGCATTAATCCCCTTTTGCTTCTGCATCCTGAAGATCTACTATCTACTATTATTAAGCATCTACTATGTATCAGGCTGTGCTAAGCACTTTACAATTATTTCCTTTGATCCTCACAGCAGCCCTGAGAGGTAGATGCTATTAGCATCCCCTATTTTACAAGGGATTTTTTTTTACAGGGAAATTTTACTATTTATTTATCTGCCTTAGTTTAAGGAGACTAAGGCAAATATAGCTTAAGTGACTTGCCCAGGGTTTACACAACTAAGTGCAGATTTGAACCCAGTCTTCCTGATTCCCTAAATGAGCACTTCCATTGTGCTTCTGAGTACCATGGGGCTTTCCCATCAAACTCCCCATTGGAGATGCCTGTGTATGTGGCCTCTCCCCATTAAAATGTGAACATCTCTCTCTGTCTGTATATCTATATATATGTATGGCTTTTCTACTTTTATCCTCAACACATTGTAAGTGCTCAATGAATACCTTTTAGTTAATTAATTGTTATAAAAAGAATTAGCACTCAGGTGTGAGTTGGACTATTTAGTGGAAAGATTGCTGTCTTTGAAGTCAAAGAATCTATGTTCAAATCTTCTGTTTGCTACTTACTATTACGTGACTATCTTATTTCAGTGTGACCACATGACCACACTACCATTGTGACCATGTAACCACACTACCAGTGCGAACATGGACAAGCCACTTTATTTTTCTGTCTGTCAGTTTCTTTATGTATCAAATAAAGAATTAGAGATATTCTCTAAAGTCTTTTCCAACTTGAAATCTATGATTCTAAGGTCTTATATAAGACTTCTGATGTTCCTTCTAGCTCTTAACACCTCCACTCAGTTGCCAAATCTTGTTGATTCTATGACAGATCTCACACCCCAGCCCTTCTTTTCCCTCCTCCTCTCCCAATATGGCCATTATCTTAGTTCTGATTCTCATTATCTCTCACCTGGATTATTGCAATTGCCTCTAATTGGTATCTGCACTCTCTCCACCTCTCCACTTTTTAATCGAACCTCCCCATAGCTGTAAAAGTGTTATTCCTGAAGCACTAACAGATCTGACCAAGTCATTTGCCTGCTCAGTAAACTCCAATGACTCCCTGCTGTCACTAGGATCAAATACAAATGTCTCTCTTTGACATCTGAAATCCTTTACAACTTGTTTCCAGCTGACAACCTCTTCATCTTCTACTCAGCTGTCAAATTAATCTTTCTGAAGAGAAGATTTGACTGTCGCCTCCCTTCCTTCCCATTCAATAAACTTGAGCAGCTCCCTATCACCTCTGAGATCTAATATAAAATCTTCTATTTGGCATTCAAAGCCCTTTATAACCTAGTCTCCTCCTATCTTCCCAGGCTTCTTATACCTCATTCCCCATCACATACTTTTTCATCTGGCCACTTATTCTGTGAATGAGACACTCCATCTTTCAACTCTGGGCATTTTCTCTGGTTGTTCCCCATGCCTAAAACAATCTTCCCTCCTCATTTCTACCTACAGGCTTTCCTGGCTTCCTTCAAGTCCCAGCTAAAACTCCATCTTCTATAGAAAACCTTTTCTAATATCCTAATTCTAAGGCCTTTCCTGTATTGATTATCTCTAATTTATCCTGTATATAGTCATTTGTACATTTTATCTCTCTCATTAATGAGATAACATTGTAGAGCAATGACTAGAGGGATAGGTCTAGTGTCAGGAAGATCTGAGATAATAAGATTATAGATAAAATAACAATAAGACCTAAGGTAATCCAGACTTCAATATTCATTAACTGTATGGCTCTGGGCAAGTTACTTCATTTCTATTTGTCTCAGTTTTCTCATTTATAAAATAGGGATTGTGGATTATCGTGAGACTCAAATGAGATAAATGTTGAAAAGTGCTTTTCACATTGTCTAGACAATAGTAGGTGCTATGTAAATGCTTATTACCTTCCTGAGCCCCCTGAGAACAAGGAACTGTCTTTTACCTTTTTTTTTTTTATGCCCAGTGTTCAGCACAGTTGTCTGACCCATAGTAGGTGCTTAATAAATGATGGTTGATCAACTGGACTTATTAAACATTATTCCCTTTTGTGCATTTTTTGGTTCAGCCAAAATGTCCTCTTCACTCTTCTTTAGTCATGTCACTTCAGCTGCCATATCTATGTCCTCTATATGTGGTATCCTCCACAGCCATATTGTGTTCCCTCCTTAACTTTGCCTCTTACAATCTATGTGATCTCCTTCAGAGTTCATCCTATATGAGACCTGATGTATCCTGATTTCCATAGCTGCTACTGATTTTCCTTTAAAATTTTCATATGTTTTTTTGTGTATAAACTTATATGAGCATGTATTTTTCCAATAAAAGATAAGCCCTCTGAAAGCAGGGAATATTTCACCTTGTCTTTGTATATGTAGTGTTAGCACATAGTAGACTTTAATAAAATCAGTCCCTGATTCAGATGTTTTTCTAATACAAGTTGCCCAGGAACATTAAGTCACATTTGAAAGATTGAATAAATTTTTCACTTTTCATTTGAAGCATGGATGGAATTAGAGAATCAGAGGGTCATCACATTTCAGAACTGGGAGGACTTCAGAATCTATCCAGTCTAATCTCAGGCTGATTAGAAGGTCATAGATCGAAGAGAACTCAAAAGGTATCTAGTCTAATTCTCTAATTTTAAGATGAAGGAACTGAGGCCCAGGGAGGTTATGGGATTTGCTTAAGTCACAGGCAGTAACCGGCAGAGCTTATATTTGAACTCATGTCTTTTAATTCCAAGGCCCAAGATTTTTGTAAGGGAGTTTAGAGGAGATCTTTTATTTTAGCCCTCTCTTTTTGCCAATAGGGAAACAGAGACCCAGAGAATAGAATGTATTTGTTCAAGGTGAATCATTAAATAATGTAGAAAATCCCTGGACTGGCTAAGTTAGAGATACATTTGGTCAGCTGGAAATATCTATTGATTAATCAGGGGCCAGGGACCACCTCTAAGCAAATGCACTGTTTGCAATCTTTCTGAGTTCCAGTCGGTCAGTCTGTGATAATATTTGAAGAAGCAGTATGAAGGAAAGTGTCATTCATACATGTTATTCATATATACTTGTGAAGTTCAGTGAGGATGAAACCCTTAACTAAGAGGGTGAAAAGACCCAATAAACAAAGGAGACCTTGGTTTGAACAGAATGACTTTATTTGGCCAGGTTAAAAAAGTAATACTGACCTTAATTAGTGAATTTGCTCATAGTTGTTCCTCCCTACTCAAGGTCACCTAAGGTTCTGACAAACCCCAGTCCCTCTATCTATACTGCCTATTTACATAGGCTGCTTCCCCAGAACTTATCTGTACCTAAGTCTCCAGGTTTTCCAGTTTATTTTTTTTTCTGCTCTTTATCCTCCAGTTTTATCCTTCTAATTCCTACTCATGCTAAAATATTATCTCCTCCAAAGTCTTTCTTAATTCCCACAGCCAGAAATAATCTCTTCTTCTTCTTACTATCCATGGTACCTTATTTTCACTTCTTATAACCTAGCTTATATTTTCTATCTTGTCTACTAATTAATTAGGGCTATATTGTTTCTTTTACTAGATGATGTATCTTCTGTAGAATCTAGGACAGTGTAAACTGGTTCTGAAACCAGTGGGGACTCAAAAAATGTTTGTTGGATAAAAAAATGAATGAAAAAGTGAAGAAATGAAGAATTATTAGTTTGATGAGACAAGCAGACTCTAAGGAATCCTTCCGGGTCTGCTGGACCTTGTGGTATCAGTGGGTAGCAATGATCAAGTAGGATGATTACTTGGTGCCACAAGAAAAGCTAGCCAGAGTTGAAAGTATTGATTGGGTTTATCTCCACTCAAAATCATAGCTTATTAGCCCCCAACAATTTATTTACTTTTATTAGTCAGCTAGATGATACACATGGTTCAGATCAAATGAATTTAGATATAAGCAATGCACATTTCCATCTCCTATCAAACTGGGCATACTTTCACAGATAAAAACCTTTAATGCAAAAAGGAGAAATAAATAAAATGGGGCACACCACACAGGGAATGTGTGTGGCTGGGGCACACAAGTAAAGAAATATCTTTGATTCTGCAGGAATGCTGATGTCTTTTGGTGATGTCACTAAATCATTTTCTCATAGATTTTTCCTTATTGTTGATTGCTGGACCAATACTTGCAAATCATATCAGTTCTCTTCTGGTTACCTTTTACTCTGCTGGGCTTCTCTGTTCTATGACTGGCATGTCACTCCACTGATCTTGTCTCTGCTGAATGATCCCTACTATCAGCTCAAGGACTTAACATTTAAGGACCCAACTGCCAAGCATTTCAACTTCAATTCACTAGGATGTAGTGACTAGAAAGCCTTTCTTTTATAAGGACAAGTTAATAACTTTTTAGTTAGAGTCAGAACAAAAGTCAGTAAAATGCACCCAAAGTAAAATTAGTTTTTTCTTTTTAGCCATTTGTTTGAATCTAAAATCATAATCTTTTGCTTTAGAAGCTGTATGATTAAATGAGAAATTTCTAAAATCTTCTCTTAGTCTGCAAATGAATTTCAGCCAGAATAAGAAGTAAGTAAAGGCGACAAAGTCATGCTTTTCACCCATCTGCCTGGTTTTCTTGCCTTTATTATGTATGTCAGTACAAAACCTAGCAGCTTTGATATTGTTCTAGATAGTGAAGGTCTTGCTGCCTCTCTATAAATGTAATCAACAGGCTCCATTTCAATACCTGGCAGTAAAAATAGGTTACCCAGAAAATAGCAGGATAGCTAATATTGGGATGGAAGAAGATGATGGTTTTTAAAAAAAAATGTAATATCATCATTAGGGACCTAGTTTCTGAGTATTACTACATGACCTTCTGTGCTTCACACTAGCCTACCCTTTATTGCTATATCATATTTAATTTAATTTAATCAATTCTATTTAATTCATCTGTATGCCCAGGACTGTGAGGTATTAAACAAAGAGTAGAGGAGGTTCATTCCTTACCCTCAGGAAATTTATTAGTATTAATAACTAATATTTATATAGAGCTTTTATATTATCTTCCCAATTATACAAAAGAGAGAACTGAGATTTAAAGTGTCTAAGTGACTTGTTTGAGCACACAGAGTTAGTAAATACCAGTGTTGGGGGCTCTGATCCAGGTCTTCTGATGCAAAGACCAGAGAACTTCCTAAGATACTATGATGACTTCAAATTTACAATTGGGATCAGGAGACCAGTCATGCAGAAGTCATATAGGTATCCTAATCTGGGTCTCTAGGGCCTAATGTATTTCCTTTTTGCCAACAATTCATTTGTGGGAAGAACCAAAATAAGCAGCTTGGTGTAGGGGAAGAAAGTTTGTTCTTCAAGTCAGGAGGATCTCTATGTTTTACTATCATCTCAAGTATTTACTTCCCCGTGACCATGTGCCTGGGCTCATAGTCACTTAATCTTTTTCTGCCTCAAGTTCCCCATCTGTTAAGTGGAGATAAAAACAAGATATACCTCTTGAAATTAAGAGTAAATGAGATAATGTATGTATATTACTTTGCAAATATTAAAGTGTCACAGAAAAACTAGCTATTGTTATTTCAGAGTCAGGGCAATGTATGGTTGACTTAGCTGAAATGCTCCTATTTCCTCATCATTCTGAGCGTTGTCCTCCAATATGTCCTAACAGTGGTTCTTAAACTTTTATTCTCAGTATCTTCATACTATTAAAAATTATTGAGGATCTGTCCAAAGAGATTTTGTTTATGTGGGTTATATTCATAGATATTTACCATATTAGAAATAAAAACTAATTTTGAATTTATAGCCCCTCTAAAAGGGTTTCAGAGACCCCCTGGAATTCTCTGGACCACACTTTGAGAACCATAGCCCTAGAAGCTTAGGAATATGGTGTGAGTTGTGAATATTGATGAAAGATACACTTTTCAAGGAAGCATTCTCAGTACTTGTTCTCAGAACAATATTTTAGAGGCACTTTGAATTTATTGGTGGTTTGCTGGCAAAGCCAGAGCAATTGGCTTTGGGCACTGGGCACTGGAAAGGAAGATTCTGCAAACTATTTTAGGCAGACGAATGCACTATTGATTTAGAAGATGCAATTCATATCATGATGTCTAGGCTCCCTTAAAAATTCCTACAAAGTGCAAAGTGATCTCTGGAAGGTAATAAACATGTTCCAGAATCATTCTGAGGAAATAAATCACTGACTGCAAATGACTGGGAAGCCAGATACGTTTCCGAGGGAACTGCTTTGTAATTTGGTACCAATATCCTGGGTTTCAGCTTTTCTCAGTAAACATTAAAACAACCATTACATTCTTAGAACTGGTGGAGACCTTAGATATCATCTATTCCACTTTACAGATGAGGGAGTTGAGGTCAAAATAAGGGAAATCACTCGGTCACTGTCACAGAACCCAAAAGAGGCAGAGGCAAAACTGATTCCACATTTAATGTTCTTTTCATGAATTTCTTATTTCTAGATGGAGGGATGAAAGGGTTATGAGGAGGATGGCCTGGGGCATACAGGAAGCTCTGTAGACTGTCAGTCAGACAGACAGCTCTCAGCTGAATCTGATATGGGATTGGCTGATTCATTAGAAGACAGGCAGTTCTCCTATGGGAAGAAATAACCTACTCATGCACAGACTCACTTAAGATGCTATTATTATTTTATTGATATCTTTTATTTTTATATCAGCTACAAATTCTCCTTTTATATCAATCAATGTTTCCCTTTCCACTCTAATTTACAAAAAACCACTCATTATAATAAAGAATAAAAAAGGAAGGGGAAAAACACCAATTCAGCTAAATTGCCCAATATTTGGGCAAAGTCTAGCATTAGATGAACTGCCCAACACTGGTGATTCTCTGTTTCTGCAAAGCAGTGTTATGTGGGGTGGGAGGAGGGGATATTCTCCTATTTCTTCTTTGGAGCCAGGTTTAGTTATTATAATTTTACAGCATTTATAGATCTACAGTTCAGAGGTCATCTAATCCAACTCTTGATAAGGAAACTGAAGGTTAATGATTTCTCCAAAGTTAAACAGTTAGCAATAAAGATGAGACTTGAATCCAGAGCCTAGATTTACTAAATACTCCAAAGTACCAAGTTGCCAAGCCAGTTTTCCTGGTTTTGCTGTTGTTTCTCTTTCCATTGATGCTATTGGAATTATTGCTTATGTTGTTTTCCTAGTTCTGTTAATAACTTCACTCTGAATTTGCATTTAGAAATCAAGACTTTGTTCTTAATACTCTTATTCAACATTTCCAATGATTCATATTTCATTAGGATGAATGCACCTCCCTCATAGATACATTCTAGCCATTCAGTTTCAGTAGACAGTTTTTGTGAGTTCCTGTAAATGAAAAAACAGTTAACACTTGGTGGCCAAATTTCTGGTGATGAGTTTTTCATTTTAAGCAAGGCTGATTTTTGGAAGAGGGTCATCCAGTCTATCACTAGGCCTATATTTAAAGTTTTTCCAGTTTGGTAGGGCATACCAGAGCTTGAGTTCTCCCACATAATCTTTATTAATATCACAGTCACCCCATCACTTGAAGTTCTTAAAACACTTAGATCCTTCTATGCCTCCATCTGATAAGTCTGAGGGCTTTTTCCATGGGTTTGCATCCCATCTATGACTTCTCATCCTATGTGCTTCTTGTCCATGATCTTTAATCCATCCTCCAAGTAGGATCTGATCTGTCATTCTTAGTTCTTATCCACCTTTTCTTCTGTTAATATATTTCCTTATACTTCCCAGGCAATTAGGTGATATAGAAGATTGAGAACTAAATATGAAGTGAGATACTTATTAGTTGTGACTTTATTTATTTAATACTTTATCTCCCCCCAATTACCTGTAAAAATACTTTTAAATATTTTGTTTCCTAGTCTTTTGAATTTCAAATTCTGTCTTACCCTTTCTTCTCTTTTCCCTTATTGAGAAAGCAAGCAATTTAATATAGGTTATACATAATCAGCATACATAATATAAAACACATTATATATTAGTCATGTTGTGAAAGAAAACAAACACTATTATCCCCCTAAAGAAAGTTTAAAAAACCAAACCAACATCCCAGTATTCTTTCATCTGCATGCAAACTCTATCAGTTCTTTCTTTGGAGATGGAGATCATTTTTCATTATAAGTCTTTAGGAATTATCTTGAATCATTGTATTGCTGAGAATAGCTAAGTATTTTTGCAGCTGATGATCATACAATATTGCTGTTATTGTGTATACTGTTCTCCTGATTTTGTTTACTTCACTTTGCATCAGGTCATATAAATTTTTTTCCCACATTTTTCTGAGAGCATCCTGCTAATAATTTAAAGAATAAATGTAAATAGTATTTTACTTTTCTAACCACATGTAAAGGTAGTTTTCAACATTTATTTTTAATAAGATTTTGAGTTCCAAATTTTTCTTCCTCTTCAAGATGGCAAACAATCTGATATAGATATCATATTAAACATATTTCCACATTAGTCATGTTATGAAAGAAGAAACAGAACAAAAGGGAAAAAATACACAAAAAAACCATATAAAAGTGAAAGTAGTATTCTTTGATCTGTATTCAGATTCTATTTGTTTTTTCTCTGGATGTGATAGCATTTTCCACCATGAATCTTTTGGAATTATAATTGGATCATTATATTTCTGAGAAGCTGCTCATAATTTTTTATATTACAATAGTATTTGTAATACTTCACCATCTTATAATATAACTTGGTTAGCTATTCCCCAATTGATGGGCATCTCTTCAATTTCCAAATCTTTGCCACCTTTGAAAGAATTGCTATTAATATTTTTGTACATATAGGTCCTTTCTTCCTCCCTCCTGCCTTTTTAAAAAAATCTATTTGGAATATACACCTAGTATGGTATTGTTGGGTCAAAGGGCATTCATGGTTTTATAGCCCTTTGGGCATAGTTATGATTGCTCTATAGAATTGTTGAATCAGTTCACAACTCTACCAGCAATGTATTAGTATCTCAGTTTCCCCACATTCCTTCCAAATTTTGTTTTTTTTTTATATGACTAGAGATAGGTTTGATGACAATTTATTAATTGGAGAATGGCTCATATTATTTTTATAAATTTGACTCAGTTTTTGATATATCTGAGAAATATGGCCTTTATCAAAGATAGTTGCTACACATTTTTCATACTTACGTTCACTAACTGTAATTCCTTCTATCCTATTTTTCCTCTTGTTTATTATACTCTCTCTTCTTTCACTCTGCTCATCCTCAAAAGTGTTTATTTTTGAATACCACTTTTCCCAATCTGTCCTCTCTTCTATCAGCTATTCCTCTTCTCTTGTTTGCTTACCCTCCCACTTTACTGTAGGGTAATATAGATTTCTATACCCGACTGAATGTACATGTGATTTCTGTTTTGAGCCAGTTCTGAAGGAAGTAAGGTTCATCTTCCCTTCAACTGTAAAAGTTTTTTTATGCCTCTTTTATGTGGCATAATTTACCCCATTCTATATATTCCTTCCCATTTCTTCTAATATATTTCTTCTTTTTTCACCACTTAATTTTATTTTATTTTTTAAGATTATCATCCCATCATATTCAACTCACATTATATTCTCTATGCTTACTCCTTCTAACTGCCTGAATAACTAGAAAGTTCTTAGGAGTTACAACTATCATCTTAGGAGATTCAAGTTTCATTTTCTCATGTAAGAATGTAAACAGTTTAACCTTATTGAATTTCTTATGATTTTTCTTTCTTTGCCTTTTTTTTTTTTTTGCTTCTCTAGAGTCTTCTATTTGAAAGTCAGTTCTGTTCAACTCCAGTCTTTCAATCATAAATGCTTGAAAGTTCTCCCTTTCACTGAATGCCCATTTCCCCCTTGAAAGGTTATACTCAATTTTTCTGGGTAGGTGATTATTTTATTGTAATCCTAACTCCTTTACCCTCTGGAATATCATAGTCTAAGTCCTCTGATCCTTTAATGTAGAAACTGATAAATCTTGTGTTATTTTGATCATGGCTGTATGATATTTGAATTTTTTCTGGCTGCTTGAAGTATTTTCTCTTTGACATGGGAGTTGTAGAATTTGACTATAACACACCTGGGAATTTTCATTTTGGAATCTCTTTCAGGAGACTATCATTGGATTATTGTTCAATTTCCATTTTTCTTTCTGGTTCTAGAATAACAGGACAGCTTTCCTTGTTAATTTCTTGAAAGATGATGCTTAGGTTCTTTTTTTGATCATGACTTTCAGGTAGTCCAATAATTCTTAAATTAGTTTTCCTTGATTTATTTTTCAGATTAATTGTTTTTTAAATGAGATATTTCACATTTTCTTCCATGTTTTCATCCTTTTGATTTTGTTTCTTGATATCTCATGGAATTATTGGCTTCCACTTACCCAATTTCCATTTTTAAAGACTTATTTTCTTCATTGTGCTTTTCTACTTCTTTTTTTTTTTTGACTAATTTTGTTTTTAAGACATTCTTCTCTGCATTTGATTTTTTTATCATCTTCTTTTATCATCTGGCCTATTCTACTTTTTAAGATGTTATTTTCTTCAGTATTTTTTGTGCAGTCTTTACCAAGTTGTTGACTCTTTTTTTTCATGATTTTCTTGTATCACTGTCATTCCCCCCCCCCCCAATTTTTCCTTTATCCTTTTTATTTATTTTTAAAATTATTTTTGAACTCTTCATGGATCTGAGAACAATTCACATTTTTTCTTTGAGGCTTTGGATGCAGCAGTTTTAATTTTGTTTTCTTCTGAGTTTATGTTTTGATCTTCTCTATTATCATAGTAACTTTCTGTTCCTGGGTTAAAGAGAGAACTGTTCCAAACTTCAGGGTTCTGGTGCAGGTTTTTCATTTTCAGGAATAGTATTTTTTTGGGGGGGTTGTCTGTAAGCTTTCAGTTCTTTTAAGATGTTATGATATAAGTAGAAATATATTTACTATTATTCTGGCCTGTGTTTTGGACTGTAAAGTGACAGCTTGAAACTAAGACTGGGGTTCCTACTGTGGTGTACTAATGCTCCTCTTCACTTCAGCCTGAGACTGATACCCAGATCTAAGTATGCAATCCAGATCCTACATCCAGTGCCAGCAAAGGGACCCCTGGAATCTTCTAATCAACTGTCTGACCTTACCATCTGTGGGCCTCTGAGAGCTCTAGAAGCAGCTGCTGCTTGCAACTGAGTCAGTCACTCTCAAAGTCTGCTGTGGATTTTCTGTGTTGTGACTGGAGAATCCTGCACTAGACTGTGGTCTCCCACTCTCATTTTGTCTTTGAGGCCGATGAAACAGACTTTTCCTGTATACCTTCTAAGTTATCTTTGGGCTGGAAAATTGTTTCACCCCATCCTTTTCATTTGGTTCCAGAATTTGTTTTGAAGCATTATTTAAACGTGTTGGGAGGGGAATTTGAAAGAATTCATGTAAGCCCCTGCCTTTTCTCTAGTCTCTTGGCTCTGCCCTCCTCCCTCAACCCCGTTGTTTCTTTGAACAAATCATTTAACCTCTCAACTTCAGTTTCCTCATTGTAAAATGGGAATAATAATAGCACTTAGTGGTAGGGCTATTATAAATATCAAATAGCATACTCAGGTAAACCACTTGGAAAACTTTAAAATGATTAAAATGATAAATAGGAATAGGGACTAGAACTATAATTTCATTGGTATTGGGAACTCTCAGATTAGGAAATTCCCTCCTCCAGTATAGGTTGTCACCTTCTTTGGAATTTAAAGCATAAGAGATGTTATGGGGCACTGAAGTTTAGTGACTTGCCCAATGTATTATTACCTAGCATATGTCAGGAATAGGGGTTGTCTGTAACTGTGATAGAATTAATTTCCAGCTATTATCATTATTTTTCTTTTGTATGCTACTTCTTTCATTCAAGTTAGTAATGTACTACATACAGCCTGTTTACACTTAATCTGTGTTCTTCTGTTATCCATTAGGATACTCACAATCCTGATTCTTCTGAAAATATGGTACACCATAATTTGTATTCATATACACTCACCAGGAGAATACTGCTGTTAAAAAGATAATAAAAATGGTAACTGACATTTGAATGGACTTAAAAAAAAGAAATATGGAATAGCTTGAGATCTTTAAAGTAGAACACGATTTCTTGAATGTGGTCTAGCCTGCTCTCTTCCTTCTTAATTCTGGACCCCTTTCCAGAGCTTTCAGTATATGTGCATTAATGGAATAACTGAATAGCCCATCCAATTACATACCATAATCTAGACATTATCACATCTTTGTTCACTTAGCTATTTATGGGTGGATAAAGAGGTTAGTCTTCATAGAGTAGCTATAGCTCTTCTTTAAGAGGTTTTGTAGAATCCAGGCCTTGATGTAATCAAGTGGTATTTGCAAACAAAAGCATCTGGACAACTTCACCATCAATTGGGAATCTTTCTTCTGCTTGGGTTTTGCATAGATAATATCTCCTATGACCAGGGTGAGCATGTATTTTTTTCCTTGGTATTGCTAATGAGAGATCATTTAAACAGACTTATCTCTATGGTTAAACCTACCAAGGATATTATATTTTTAACATATTCATGGAGAGATCCTTTATTGGAGGAGAGCCTTTATGACTGAGTTTTATTCCATTGAGTAGAATGTTTAAAAAAAATAACCAAATAGTGTAGTATCTTTTATTTACTATACCTCTCTTTTAGTTGTGTAGCTTTGAAGATATTGTCTTCTGTAGATAACTGTCAACTCAGAAGCATTCTTTAGCACTTATTATATGCCAGGCTCTGTCATAATCTGGAATACAAATACAAGGAGAAAGAAAGACAGTTCCATGTTCTCAAGAAACTTATATTCGAATGTGAAAAGACAACATTTAAAAAGAATCTAAAAGAGAAGAGAAGAAGATAGGGGAAGGTATGTTTTGAGGTGAGATGGTAGAGAAAATCCTATAGAGATGAGTTAATAGTGTAGCCTGAAGAAGAATGAAGATTGGCTTGAGCCTCCTATCTTTAAAATGGAGTCTTATTGCAAAAGCCACCTGCAAAAGCCTCTCTGTTCTCTCCTGCAAGGCTTAAAACCATGACATTTAAATAGAGCTTCTAATAAGAATCTCTCTCCATTGTTTCTTAAGCTGTAATTGGTTTGTGGGAAGGGTGCCAAGAGTCAGTATGTACTCAATTTGGCTTCGGGGCACATACCTGCCTCTGAGGGATGCTTTAATTTTTTATTCTTCCCATGATCCCAAGTCAAGGTTCAGCCCAGGCATCTGCATATGGATATAGCCTTAGAATTTCCAAGGATCTATGCCCAAATACACCTTCCAACTCCAACTTCCAATTTCCAATAAATAGGACTTATTGAGTTCTTATATTGAGTTCTCTTTCACCTTCTGACAACACTGCTTTCTCTGTCAATTCAACCTCATAGGCTTCAGCATTAACTCTCTATCCATTTTCCTCACATCTGATGCTACACTGGGAACCTTGTATTTTAACAAAATGTATAAACAAAAAACTTTAAAAACTCTAAAATATAATACTTGAAAACTTTAAGAGAACATAATATGTGAATAATTAGAGTAATTATACTCTTAACTACACTCTTTAATCATTTATTATTTAAAAAACAGGAAGAGAATTCATTTTCAAATTAATAATGTAGAAACAACATACCCTCTTAAATTCAATGAGGGTTTTTTGTCTACTTAATGTTTTCTTTCGTGTAGTCAGTAAGTATACTATTCTTTTGAATCTGTTTTCTTCACTCAATATCACTTCCTGTTTTCCCATATTTCTTTGAATATTTTATATAAATTATTCCTTGTGATGAAACAATATTTCATGACATTCATAAGCCATGATTTTATTCAGATATTCTCCAACTGTTAGACACATAACTTGCTTTGAGCTTTTTTGCTACTGTAGCTAGGGTTGCTATTAATATTTTTTGCATAAACAGCTCTTTTATTCCTGTTAATAACCTCTTCAGTGTATAACCCTAATAGTGGGATTGCTGGATTAAAGGATATGAGCATTTTTGTAACTTTGATTGTATAATTTTGTATGGTTTTAAATCAACAAGTCTTAACCTGGGACTCATGGATAAATTTCAGAGGGTCTGACTTTGGATGAAAAAATTATGTCTTTATATCAATAAAATTGGTTTCCTTAGTAATTCTGTTTGGTTTTATGCATTTAAATAAATTATGAGAAGAGATCCATAAACTATGAAAATCTGCTAAAAAGATCTAAGACACAAAAGTTGTGTTCTTTCTACTTTAAAAGGTCAAACCAACTCACAGCTCGAATAGCAGTAAATTAGCATAAGTATTCTTCTTTTGACCAACTATATCAAAAACATCCAGGTACCTATTTTTTAGATGAACCTGCTCCATTGATTAGTAGTCTCAGGGAAGCTGACTATTTAATGTACAGTAAATAATCAACTACTGTGGACAATTGTGAGCTCTCTTTGGTTTAGGGGGCTTAGTTGTTTACCTTCTAAAAATGATCACTCTTAAACAGCTACTTAAGTGATGCTCTGATACTTTTTCCTGTCATTGAGATGACCCTGAATTCTTGAAGGCTATGCCATTTGAAGAATCTCCTAACCATGAAAAGTTCTAAGTATGGGCCTGGGAATGTACTATATATTTCTGCCATCTGAGAACCCCTTATCTAATTCTGTAGTTGTTCATTATCATGCCAAGGTGAATTCTATGATCACAAGAACTCTTAGACCATTTACTCAGTTGAACATCTGTTTCAGGGGCATATTTAGATTGATGCAATCACAGATCCTTAAACTATTGGAGTACTCTCACACATACATAGATCATTCTAATAAAAGGCATAAAGATTGTTGCTGATGTTTTCCCCTTTTTGGAGGTGAGTTGGTAATGATGTTATCTATGATCTTAATTTAAAGAAATGTTCATTTCTTTAAAGTATATTGAAAACAGATCTCTAAGTAACTTTAAAATTGTGTCATCTTCAACATATGGATTTTCTCTGCAAATATATGGCCAGATTCAGCCACTCTTTCTCATTTTATATTCTTGATTTCCTTTTTTATTGCAGCTAATGGCAAGGTAGATAGAATGCCAGGGCTGAAATCAAGAAGATCTCAGTTCAAATGCAGCTTCTGACACTTACTAGCTTCGTGACCCAGGCAAGTCACTTTATTCTGTTTGCCTCAGTTCTTCATCCATAAAATGAGCTGAAGAAGGAAAAAGCAAATTACTCCAGTGTCTTTGTGAAGAAAACCCCAAATAGGATCATGAAGAGTCATACACAACTAAACAACAAACAACAATAACAATCATTTATACTGCTATCTATCTAGATGGGTCAGTGGATAGTGTTGGACTTGGAGTCCAGAATACCTGAATTCAATTCTACTTCAGACAGTTGACAATTAAGGAACCCTAGGCAAATTATATAACCTTTATCTGCTTCAGTTTTCCTTATCTGTAATATAGGAATAATAATGGTACCTATCATCCCAGGACTTATGGTGAAAAAAAATGAGATTATTTGTAAAGGTTTTGTTTTCGTTTTCTTTTTCTTTTTCTTTTCTTCTTCTTCTTCTTCTTCTTCTTCTTCTTCTTCTTCTTCTTCTTCTTCTTCTTCTTCTTCTTCTTCTTTTTCTTCTTCTTCTTCTTCTTCTTCTTCTTCTTCTACAAATTGTAAAGTATTATATAAATGATAATTAAATGCTACTTATTTTTATTATTGTCTCATATATTACGTACTATATAATTGGTTCTATGATAAGAAGGGGAATGAGGCTGATGATTTTGTGAACTGTCTCACTTAAATCCAATGCATGTTTGAGTCAAGAAATCACCGCATGAAGTCACTGATCTTTTTCAAAAATGGAAGGACCATCACCACCACCACCATCACCAACAACAGGAGAAGAGAAGAGGAAATGAAAGGAATCAACATTTATAAGGTATCTGCTATTCCCCAGTCCTGTGATAAGTGCTCTTTACAAAAATCTTACTTGATCCTTATAACAATCCTGCATGGTAAATGTTGTTATTATCCTTATTTTATAGTTGAGAAAATTGAATGTCACAGGGCTACTAAGTATCTAAGACTAAATCTGAATTTGCATCTTCCTGACTCTAAGCCCCAGTGCTTTGCGCACCCTGGTACCACTCAGCTAAGTATTTCTATGTAGGCAGAACTGTTATCTTCCTTGTGTATTTGTTGTCTTC
Organism: Antechinus flavipes; assembly: GCF_016432865.1. Classification (NCBI taxonomy): domain Eukaryota; kingdom Metazoa; phylum Chordata; class Mammalia; order Dasyuromorphia; family Dasyuridae; genus Antechinus; species Antechinus flavipes. The sequence continues at coordinate 252,938,753 of NC_067399.1, forward strand.
CTTCTAATTCCATTTACAAATTTTCTCTGTATGACTAAGTTTAGTTCACCTCAAGCTTTTTGCAGCCCTTTCCCCCTCTCATTTATTTGATTAAACTGTTTTGTGAGGGAATACTACTTGTAATTATTCATTGTTATCTTTGTCTCTGATGTTTTGCAAATGAGTTTGTATTCTTAGATGTTGTTGCCCTTAGGTGCCCAGTTTCTCTTTTTGGCAAGGAGATAAAAGCTGGGTACTGTGCTCTTCAGATCTCCTCATTTTAATGATTGTTTTAACTGAGTGTGGTGATTATTAAGGTCTTTAAGAAATGGTGATAATCACAGTCAATGTCTTTACTTTTATTTGATTCCCACTTTTAAAGTATTAACAGATAACTGAAACAGGTTGATTTGGATCTCTTATAATTGCATGTATTCTTAAGAAACTTTAAAGTAAAAAGAATCTTTATATTTTCAAATTTGGGGTTTTCTTTCCTTTTTCTAGACTGACAGTATAGCAGAGAAGGATCCTGGAAAGGCTGCAGCAGAAAATATAGGAGAATATTTCCCTCACAAGTCATCTTTCTATAAATATAATGAAAAGTGAAAATAATAATTGGCATTTTGACAATAGAGTTTTAAATTTTGCTAAGTACTTTTATATGCATCATCTCATCTGATTCTCAGACCTTTAGAGGTAGGTGATAAAAGCATTATTACACTAATTTTACAAATGAAAAGAGTTGAGGTTAATCAAGATAAGGAATTCATCTAGCTAGTAAATTGGAAAGACAGAATTTGAACTTACATCCTTCACCCTATCTACTGGATTATGCTGCCAAAAAGCTATAAAGGATCATGGAATCCTCTCAGGGAAAACACAAAGTAGATACTTTTTTTTTGCAAACTTGTAGAAAGTGGGTAGAAACCAATGGTAAACCATTCATGATCTAGGCATAAAGAATGAGATTATAAATAAGTTAGAAGAACATAGGATAGTTTACCTCTCAGACCTGTGGAGGAGGAAGGAATTTGCGACCAAAGAAGAACCAGAGGTCATTATTGATTAAAAAACAGAAAATTTCAATTATATTATGTTAAAAAAACTTTTGTACGAATAAAACTAATGTGGACAAGATTAGAAGGGAAGCAATCAACTGAGAAAACATTTCTACAGCTAAAGGTTCTGATAAAGGCCTCATATCCAAATATATAGAGAATTGACTCTAATTTATAAGAAATCAAGCCATTCTCTAATTGATAAATGGTCAAAGGATATAAATAGACAATTTTCAGATGAAGAAATTGAAACTATTTCTAGTCATATGAAAAGGTGCTCCACATCACTATTGATCAGAGAAATGTAAATTAAGATAACTCTGAGATACCACTACACACCTGTCAAATTGTCTAGGATGGCAGAAAAAGATAATGATGAATGTTGGAGGGGATGTGGGAAAACTGGGATACTGATACATTGTTGGTGGAGTTGTGAATTGATCCAATCATTCTGGAGAGCAATTTGGAACTATGCTCAAAAAGCTATCAAATTGTGCATGCCCTTTAATCCAGCAGTGTTTCTACTGGGCTTGTATCCCAAAGAGATCTTAAAGGAGAGAAAGGGACCCACATGTGCAAAAATATTTGAGGCAGCCCTTCTCGTAATGGTTAGAAACTGAAAACTGAATGGATGTCCACCAGTTGGAGAATGGTTGAATAAGTTGTGGTATATATAATGTTATGGAATATTATTGTTCTATAAGAAATGGCCAACAGGATGAATAGAGAGATGCTTGGAGAGACTTACATGAACTGATGCTGAGTGAAATGAGCAGAACCAGGAGATCATTATATACTTCAACAACAATACATGATGATCAATCCTGATGGATGTGGCTCTCTTCAACAATGAAAGAATCCGAATCGGTTCCAATTGATCTGTAATGAACAGAAGCAGCTATACCAGGGAAAGAACAGGTGATATGGACCACAACATTTTGTTGTGTTTGCTTGCATTTTGTTTTTCCTTCTTAGGTTATTTTTACCTTCTTTCTAAATCCGTTCTTTCTTGTACAACAAGATAACTGTATAAATATGTATATATGTATTATATTTAACATATACTTTAACATATTTAACATGTATAGGACTACCTGCCACTAGGGGAGGGATTGGAGGGAGGGAGGGGAAAAGTTGAAACAGAAGTTTTTGCGAAGGTCAATGTTGAAAAATTACACATGCATTTGTTTTGTATATAAAAATCTATAAAACACAATAATGTAGCTCAAAAGAAAGATTGACAGAGTTAAGAAAAAAATAGGAACCATGTTATATAAATGAAGTGCGAGGAAGAATAGACACAGAGGCATTAGAGAGGGACAGAGGGCTTGGAGTTCTGAAAACCTACTCACATCAGGAATGGGTTCAGTAGGCAACACTACATGTATACTACTAAGAGTATAGTACCCTCCAAAATCTATTAAGAAATAAGGGGGAAGGAATGGACAGATGGGGAAGCAAAGAGTGAGGAAAGAAGACAAGATGGGAATTGTTGCGTGGGAGGAAGTTAAGTAAAAGCAAGGTAAGTTATGGAGCAGAATTTGAGCAAAGAATTAGCAGGGGTAGGAAAGACGTGTGTGTGTGTAAGTTTGCACACATCTTTGTACATATGTATATATAAATGTATTTTTTAACTGTAGCTTGCTTGGGGATGGGGGAGGATGAAAAGAAAAAAAAAAGAATACAGTAAATAAGGTGCACAGCAGAGAACCAAAAACAATTTACAAGGAAGGAAAGAAAACATGGATGTTCCAGGTTGTTGTGAAGATTAAGTGAGATAATATTTGTAAAACATGTTGCAATCCTATATGTACTCTATAAATGCCAGTTGTTATGAACTATTATCATTAATTCAGTAAATGCCAGCAAACACCACAGCCTTTCTAAATGCTCCCCACAGCTTCTAGGACCTCTCCACCCTGAAATGATTTTGTACTGATTTTGTGTATATATGCTTATATATTCACACGCTGTTTTCTTGGGTATAATGTAAACTCCTTAAAGTAAGGAATTGTTTTATTTTTGTCTTTGTATTCTTAGTGGCTAGCACAGTGCTAGCAAATAGCATGCCTTTAATTGATGTTCACTTATTGAATGATGAAGGAAGCCCAGGTCCAGCACTGTCTGATTTCTATAGCAGAGAAAGAATGCTCATTTGCCGAGGTCCCCACTTTATTTTAGTCTTGTGTCAGGCCTTCTTGGAACTTTCCACAAGTTTACTTGAACAATTTTGCTAATACTTGTTCATATTATTAACACACATTGATTATAAGGGATTGTTTGGGATTTTGCTTAGATTGCTGCCAAAACTGAATTTCTCCCATGATGATGCTGTGTTGGAAATGGGGGGATGAGACAGAGAAAAGTGACATCCTAGTTCACTGGAAGGCAGCTCTATCTCCCAACAAATGCTGTCTCTGTTCTATACAGGGAACACTACTGAAGGGTTGGATAAACCACCTTATACACATACCATCAGTCTTCTATGTTGACAGCAGCTGTGTATCAGGGGAACTCATGAAATGGGCAGTGCAGTGGATACAGCACTGGACTTGGAGCAAGGAAGATGTGAGTTCAAATCCAGCCTTGCTAGCTGTGGGATTTTTGGGTGAGTCATCTAATCCCTGTTTACCTCAGAGGGGATATTATAAAAGGGATAATAATAGCATATACCTTGCTTTACATTAGGCAAGTGGGTGACATTTGGGAAAATATGGGTGAGTATAGGAACTATTGGTCCAATGATAACCCAGGTATTTTTTTGCCTGAGAAACAAACTCAGATATATGTATTATAAAAAGTATACAAATAAACATTTACTAATAAAAAATCATAAAGAAATCTATTTTAAAACAATTCTTTGGTATATGTACACATAGCTAAAACATATACACACATATATATAATTTATAATTTTACCATTTATTAAAGACAAAATCAAATTTGCACATTAATGAGATTGATATACTTTTTAAATTTTTTATGTAAAGAACTAAAACTTGGTGGAATATTTGGCACTCTTTACTGTTGCCAAATTTTTTGTGACCCCCACATTCAATTTATAACAAACCATCTGGGGTGATGACCTGCAATTCAAGAAGCTTTCATTTAGTAGACAGTAGGGAGCCACTGAGGGAATGTGACAAAGAAAGACCAATTTGTATATCAGGAAGATTAGTCTGGTAGATTATAAAGGTAGATTGGAATAGGACAAGATTGGAGGTTAACATATTAATATTAATATATCCTCCTTCCTGTAAAATGAGGTTAGTAATATCATCTACCTCACAGTATTGGTTTGAGGATTAAATGGCATCATGCATGTAAAGCACTCTGTAAAACTTAAGGAACTATGTAAATTATCATTATTATTATTGTTGTTATTATTATTATTATTCCATGGTGAGAGGAGGGATTTTGGAAATTCTTTATTAGATAGTAAGTTCTGTGATGGCAGGGATTATGTCTCACTTAAACTTCATATTTTCCATGATAGAACTCTGCCCAGAGTAGGCTCTTAATAAATGTTTTGTTTGAATTTGTTGTTGAATTAAGCATTGTCAGTGGTAAATATACAAAATATATCTTTCATATATGGATACTTAAATTTGACTAATTTTGTATTTCTTGAAACCTCTCTGCTCATAAAGTATTTCATGGCTTTGTACCAAGTATAGTGATCACAGGAGAACCTGTTGCTAGGGAGGAAAATAATGCAGAGGATAGAATAAAAACTGAACATTGTTTAGGGCTAAATTGGGGGATACCTTGTCCTATTAGCTCTTTTCAGGAGAGGTAGGCAGAAGTAGACATTCCATTTTGAGAGCTGATATTTTTGGGGATTCTTTCTTAACTTTCTTAACTCTGGGTTCTTGTCTGGAAAGTGGAATCTCTTGGAAAATTACATTTGTGGAATGTTCAGATTGGAAGGATCCTGAATGGGATTCCTAAATTTCTGTTGAAAAGTCATAAAGAAGAAAAGGGACTCATTTAAGAGGGTACAGCCAATGTCAAAATTTGAACTCAAGATTAGATCTCTTAATTGCTAATCCTGGGTTATTTCTCTATACCCTGCTACTTTTGCCCCTAATCATAGAGTTATAGTTCATGGTAGTGTTGGGAATACAAAATGAAAAGTAAAGAGTTATATGACATATAGTGAATGCATTTATGATCATGAGATTATGGGATTTCAAATTGTAATGAATTTTAGGAATAATCTACTGAAGGACTTCTTTATTTGGGATCCATAAACTTTTAAAAAATGTTGATAATTGTAATATAATTGGATTCTTTTGTAATCCTCTGATCTTTTAAGAAAGCATTTAAAAATGTGATCTGAAAAGAGGTCCATGTAATTTTTTTAAAAAGTTGAAAATCCTTGATCTTGAGTATTCTCCTTTTTTTCTAGGAGGGAGTTGATGGAAGGAGTTATGGAAGGCCTGTATAATGTCACAAAATAGTAGGTAGTAGAACCAGGATTTCAACTCTAGCTCTATGACTACAAATCTAGTCCTTTCCTCCTATGACATGGCATTAGTTTTTCAGGTATCAAATTTTTGTCAAGTGGATGAAATATTCTCCAAGTATTCTATCCTCCTTACTCCATACCAGCGATTGGTCCCAGGCTTATTAGAGGCTGAATCATGGAACCTTTCCTTCTCTGCAGCGGCAGGAAGCCCCTGAGACGGCTGCTTGGGTTTATGATGTGTGAGTGCTTTCTGCTGAGGTCCTGTAATCCTCCTCCACCTTCAGTGAGTCACCTATCTCCTCTGGCCCCTAATGGGAGGTAAGTGGTATGCTCAGATAAGATGCTATCCCAGTGTTATAGGAGTGACGGATACCCCTCAGGGTCGAGGCAAATGGTCCTTATCTCCTCATAATTCTGTTCTTTATCCATGTTGGTGGCCTAGAAAGCCCAGACAGTGTCATCCAACCGAGGCCCTTCCGTTCATTGGGCGCCAAGGCCAGGTTTTTTCAGTACCAATCAGTAGATTAAAATAGATAAAGAGATGATAGATAGAGGGACGGATGGATAGACAGATGGATGATAGCTAGCTAGATAAAGAACACAAGGGTTTTCCTGGGGTATGTTTACACAGAGAGTATGTGTCAAAAGGGGCAACTGTGCCATAATGCACAGAGGGCTGGGCCTGGACTCAAAAGCACTCATCTTCCTGAGTGTGAGCTCTGAGATCCTGGGCTGGTCACTTAATCCTGTTTGCCTCAGGTTCCTCATCTGTAAAATAAGGTGGAGAAGGAAATGGCAAACCACTAAAATATCTTTGCCAAGAAAACCTTAGATGGCGTCATGAAAAGTGATGAAGATTGAACAGTGATAAAATGTAGTAAAGGCAGGACTTGAACCCATGTCGTCTTGATGTCAAAGGTAGTAATTTACCCATCCTCCATATTTCCTATTATCAGCATCACTGACATCCTTCCATTCTTTAAAATGTAGCATCTTCCTCATATTCTATTATTGTGTCTCAATTGTGGAAAACTGCCCACCAATCACTCCCTCCCCATCTCTCTTGTTCATTTCACTTTTATTCTGAACTTAACAAATATTAAACAAAACAAACTTTTCCTTATACACTTTATAATAGGAGAGGATTGTACATGAAACTGTGATTTGCCATTATATGGAACTTGCTATTCTTTTAAAGTGTAATAAATTCAACATGTAACTTAAAGATTCCCTGCTTTAGTCTGTAATTACTTCTGGCCTCCCTTTTTTCTGTTGTCTTTTTATTAGGAGGGGGATCCTTTATTTAGCCCCATTTCCATTCCCATTTTCCCCCATACTCAAATTGAGATGGAAAAAACCTCTTGTAACATATACACATGATGAAGCAAAACATTGGATATATTCAAAAACATGTCTCATACTGCATCTTGAGTCCATGACTTAGTAATGGTTTTGATGAGTCAAAAGGTATGCACCGTTTATTGAATTTGGGAACATAGTCCTAAATTTCCTTCCAGAAAAACTGGAACAATTTACAGCTGTACTAGGAGTGCATTAATATGCCTATTTTCTTACAATCCTTCCAACAATTGTCATTTTCTCTTTTTGTTCCTTTGTCTAAATGTGATCCTCTTTCTGGCGATAGAGGGCTAGGAAGAGAGCAGATCTAAAAATGCTGACTTAAAAATACATTAATTTTCTCAGAACTGCTGGAGACAATGAGTAACTTCTTTTAGAAGCCTTTTCTATTTCACCATCTGACTGGATTTGTTCAGAGCATGAGCTCTTCTGGTATTGGAGACTAAGAGAAGAAGTGGATGAAATAATTTAGATGTGACACAGGCAGGATTTCCAAACCCATCAGAATGTTTACCTCCTTCCCTGGCTCTACCTTAGAGTAATAGAGTTAATAGGATGCTAAAATGAACCATTAGAGACCACCTAATCCAAGTCCTTTATTTTACAGTTGGGCAAGCTGTCAAGTAGAGGAAAAGTGTTTTGTCCTGGGCCACACAACTAGCAAGGGTCCAGTGCTCTTTGTATAAAATATTATACTACCTCCCAAGGGAACAAATAAAGTCTGGCAAGCTGGAAAGTCAGCGAAACAAAAACAAAAAACCAAAACTTATTTCTATTTAACTTATTTATTTATTATTTAACTTATTTCTATAGGGTAAAGATAGTATGATGGATAGAAAACCACACTCTGAGTCAGGAAAATCTAAACTCAATATCTGTGTTTGACATAGAGTGTCTAAGTGACAGTGGGTAAACCACTTAACCTGAGACAGCAAGCTGACCCTGTGGATAGAATGTTGAGTCTGGAGTCAGGAAAATCTGAATTCAATCCAGCCTCCAACACTTACTAGTTGTGTGAACATTGGCAAGTCAGTCAACTGCTGCCTACCTCAGTTTCCCCATATGTAAACTGGGGATAATAATAGCATCTATTTCCCAGAGTTTTTGAGAAGATCAGAAGTAATAATTGTAAAGTACAAGGCACTATATAAATATTTATTTCCTCTCCAATCCCTTTCATTTAACTTCTCAGTGGCTCCAGGCAGCTCTTAGGTTTTTAAGATCATAAGTTTCAAAGCAGTTGCCCATATGCACTGGAAGGAATTTTCTCCACGAATTCTGCACCACAATGAAATTTCAGGTTTGGACAGAAGAAAAACCTGGGAGAATCTGTGTGGGACAAGCTTAGGATCTGTTCTTGTCTTCCTATTTCTCTTTCACCTTGAGTCAATACTTCAATTTATGGAGAAGGTAAAGAATCACTACACTTCTCCCAGTGGTTTGACTTGGTTTGGAACCCTACATAGCTTCATTCATTTGTTAGGGTTTCATCAGTAGAGCCCCTAGAAAGGCCAGTTCTTATCTGTAGTTGAAGTCCCCTGTGAATTTCCTTATTGGTGTAGGATAAGGCCTGGCTCCTCTCCATATCATTGTTCATCTCTGCACTAATGGGTAAGGGTATTAAATAGGGACAATTTTACTAGCAGTCCTGAAATGACTGATTCCTTAGGGTTTAAGTGTCAATAAATAGTTTTAGGTGATGGAGAACGAGAGGCAGATCTTTGGACTATCTGGGAATTCTGGAACAAAAACCCATTGGTGAGGTTCACATGTTCTGCAGATTTCTGCAGATTGGGGGATGGATAGGGTGATTAAAAAAAAGACCAGAGAGGTTCATAAAAGATCCCACTTAAAGACATGCTTCTGAATTCAAGAATTGACAGTTTGAAAAGCACATGTAATGGTGAAGGTTGTATCTGGCAATGGAAACTCAAGACAAAGGCACTGGAACTTTGGAAAGAGCATTGGGTTTGGAGGTAGACTTGGAATTCAATCGCTGCTCTGTTCCTTATTATTCTGACTATGGGCAAATCATTTACCCTTATAGTTCCTCATCTATAAACGGAGGGGATTGGATAATCTGATTTCTAAGACCCCTATCAGCTCTGTCTTTCCAAAATACACTTATGGAGGTTTTTTGTTTGTTTGTTTTAATCTAAAACAGGGAATTTCAAATGCACAACTGGGAAAAAGGAAGGACACACACACACACACACACACACACACACACACACACAAGCTTCAGAAGAGAGCAATTGTCTCTGAACATTTGGCAGGGGCCACAGCTAGCCATGTTGACTTTCTCCTTTGCTACCTTTCCCTTACTTAACCTTATATATTTGGGCCAGGAATGAGCCAGTCTATTGAGGCAACTCCAAATCCTCTAAAAACAATCTTAATCCTTTGTTTGAGGCTGGGAAACATTCTCTCCAGCATTGATTTTTCTACTTTCTGCCCTTAAGCATTTCTGGATCTATCCATTGCAACTTTTCTATTAATTACCACCAATTGGACTGCTTTGGGTTTCCAAGCTAGATGGCTGGCAGGTCCTTTGTGTTTCTATAAGGAATGCAATGGAAAGAGATGAGGAATGGAATGGGAGATCAGAATATGAGCCTCAGAAGATAGAAAAGAGAGATAGAGAAAGTGAAAGGAAGAGAGATTTCTAGGGATCTTTGTTCCTTCTCTCTTCCTCTTCTTTTTCTTCCTCCTCCTTCTCCTGCTGCTCCTTCTTCTTTTTCCTCCTCCTCCTCCTTTTTCTTGTTCTCCTTCTCTTTCTCCTCCTCCTCCTCTTCCTCCTCTTTATTCTTCTTCTTGTTCTCCTTCTCCTCTTCCCTCTCCTCCTCCTCCTTCACCTCCTCTCCTTTGTCCTTCTTGTTCTTGTTCTTCTTTACTTAACAGTATTTTACTTTTCCCCCAATTACATATAAAGTTTCCAACATTCATTTTTGTAAGATTCTGAGTTCCAAATTTTTCTCCTCCCTCCTTTACCTCCCTTCTCCCCAAGACAGCAAGCAATCCAACATGTGTTATACATGTACAAACATTGAAAATATATTTCCATATTTGTCCTGTTGTGAAAGAAAAATTAGAATAAGAGGGAAATCCCACAAGAAAGAAAAAATGTGAAAATAGTATTCTTCAATTTACATTCAAACTCCTTTAGTTCTTTTTCAGGATGAAGACAGTATTTTTCATCCCAAGTCTATTGGAATTGTCTTAGATCAGCGTTTTGCTAAGAAGAGCTTAGTCTAGTTGAACATCACAATTTTGCTGTTACTATGTGCATTGTTCTTCTGTTTTTCCTCACTTCACTCAGTAACATTCCATGTAGGTCTTTCCAGACTTCTCTGAAATCAGTCGGCTCATCATTTCTTATAGAACAACAATATTCCATTATATAACATAATTTATTCAGATATTCCCCAACTAATGGACATGCACCCAATTTCCAATTCCTTGCCACTACAAAAAGAGCTGCTACAAACATTTTTACTCATGCAAAAGATCCTTCTTCCTTTTTAAAGATCTCTTTGGGATACAAACTTAATAGTGGTACTGCTGGATAAAGGGTATGCACAGTTTTATAACCATGATGTTCATTTAATATTACAGATATCTGACAAAAATATTTCTCTGCTCAAAATTTCTCCAATACCTCCTCCAATATCAGATATAGAATCCTCTGTGGGGTTCAAATCCCTTCAGAGCCCAGCCCCCTCCTACCTTGCCAAGTTCCTTACAGCTGAGTCCCCATCATGTACTCTCTGATTCAGTAACCTGGCCTTCTGATTGTTCCACAAACAGGACAATCCATCTTTGGTTCCTGACATTTTCTCTGGTTATGTCTGAAACACTCTCCTTTCTCACCTCTGCCTCCTGACTTTCCTGGCTTCCTTTAAGCACCAATCAAAATCTCATTTTCTACAGGGAGCTTTCTCAACTCCTCTTAATTCTAGTGCTTTCTTTCTGTTAAGTATTTCTATTTATCCTATGTATTTCTCATTAGTACATATTTGTTTGTTTGTTGTATTCTCCTTTAGACTGTGAGCTCCTTGAGGACAGGGACTTTTGCCTCTTTTTCTATTTCCAGAGCTCAGCACAATGGCTAGAACATAGTAGGCACTTAATAAATTTGTATTGACTTACAATTTACTATTGCCTATTGAAGTTGTTTTTTTGTGGGGGGGATGGGGTGGGTGGGTGGTGTTGTTATTTTGTGTGTTTGTGCTTGTATGATTTAACAACAGTTTTTTATCCTGGCATATGCTTTCATTTCTTGTCTGCAGCAGATTCTGCCCACCAGAGCCATTTCTAGGGAAGAGATAAAAATAAATTTAACTTAAAAAAATTTAAAAAATAAACCCAAACCCCAAAATTTTCATTTTGATTCTGATACATTTAATTCCCATACAGAGAACAGCAGCAATATAATGCATTTTTTAAAAAAAAAGTTCTTCACTGTGGCATTTGAGGCCCTTTAAAATCTGGGACCATTCAAGCTGTCTAGCATTTTTACTTTATACTCTTCTTTCCTTGGACATTATGGTCCAGACAAATTGGACAAGACATTGTTGCCCTGCCCCTGTGATTCTATGCTCAGTGTTGTCTGTGACTGGAATACCTTGTGTTTGGGCTAGGAGCTTAATGGAATAAAGAGGCTTTACTTAATGGCCACATTTCACCTCCACCTGGGAGCTGTTATGAGCTAGAAAGCATCTGGGTAGAGCTAGATCAGTTTGCTTCTGGGGGAATTGATCTGGGACTCAACTATGGATCTTTTGGAAAAGAAAGATGTTAAAAATCTTAAAATATTGAGCTCTTAACACCCCAGGACAGAATAATAATCAAGGATTGCATTTAAATACTGTGTATTTATAATACTATTATATTTTAATACTGTGTGCCAGGAACTGCACTACATTTTTTATAAGTATTATCTCATTTGATCCTTACAACAATGCAGTGAGGTGAGTGCTATTATTATCCCCATTTTACAATTGAGCAAACTGAGGAATAGATTAAAGTTCTTGCCCAGGGTTATTTAATTGCCTTGATTATTCTTTGAATCTCCTTTTACAGGATTGCTTTTTTATTTTTATTTTTTTAAAACTGTGTTGTAAATTGCTCTATAGTGGGGATTACTGGCTATGTTTAATAATAATAAAGGCTAGCATTTGTATAAATAACACTTCAAGGCTTGCAAAGTGCTTTACCTGGGGTTATTTCATTTGACCCTCACAATAATCCTCTGAGGTTGGTGCTATTATTGTGCTAATATCTATAGATGGGAAACTTCGACAAGAAAGAATTTAAGAAACTTGTCCAGTGTCATAGAACTAGTAAGTGTCTAAGGCAGGATTTGAATTCAGATCTTCTTTACTCTAAGCCTTTCTGCCTTAACTGTTGTTGTCTGCCTTTCATTCTGAAAATGGACCAATGACATCAGGAAGGTGTCGTCTTGACTTGCAAGTGCATTGGATTTAAGTGAGGCAGGACTGTGCGAACTCATCAGTCTCACTCTCTTTCAGTCACAGGAATCCAGCAGCAAGACTTGTCTGCCTAGGTTTTTACTAAAGGAATTCATCTGACTCCCTAGATTTTGAGTCCTCCATTATACCAGATATGGAGCCATGACTGGGTGCCCTCCCTGACTCTTTACTACCTCATTTTCTGATTGTTGAAATCTTTCCCATCACTTAAAACTAAACTAAATGTAGTTTCCTTCCTGAACTCTTTCTCATTTTCTAAATTCATAAGGATCCTTCCCTTCCAACCTTACAGGATATTTTGGAAGCACCTCTCTTAAAAATTTATCATATAGTATATTGTATTATTGAATTTTGACAAGCATGTATTAAGTAATTATGTGCAAGGTACTGTTCATACTATTACTATTATCATTACAGATGTTTCTGCTCAAGTCTCAGTAATAAGAGCCCAGAATATACAGATGAAGGTTAGAAATGTTTTTGTGTCTGGGACTGTAGGATATTGAATCTCTCTCTCTCTCTCTCTCTCTCTCTCTCTCTCTCTCTCTCTCTCTCTCTCTCTCTCTCTCTCCCTCCTTCCTACATTTCTCCCTTTCTCTTTCTTTCTCACTTTTTCCTTTCCTTTCTCCCTCCCTTCTTCCTTTCTCTCTTCCTTCCCTTCTTCCCTCTTTTCTTCCTTCTTTCCTTTCTTTTTTTTTCTTGTTGTTGTTGAGACAATTGGGGTTAAGTGACTTATCCAAGGTCATACAACCAGGAAATGTCAAGTGGCCAGATTTAAACTCAGGTCCTCCTGACTTCAGGACTGGTGCTCCATCCACTATACAAACTAGCTGCCCCTTTCCTTTCTTTTTTTAAAAGAAAGCACTTAGGAAGAACAAATTTAGCTGGATAATTCTCATTTTTTGAAGCCAAACTAAATTTATTCAGAATCATTGAACATAATCGTCAATTTTGTTTTCATATAAAATTAAGAATAGAAAATATTAATCCAGGCACCAGGATAGGATGCACAGGGAGAGGGGAAACATAGATGAGGGTCTGATTACTGAGGGCAAGGAGAATTGGGAGCTTATTCTCTGGCTACCACTTCTTAATTGAATTCTGAATGTCAGTAGCTTTGAGCCTTAGTGTGGAACATGAACTTGGAGCAAATCGAATATTTTTTTCTTTCTTTGCCCACTTCCTTTGGTCTAGATTCCATTGAAAACATGAAAGTCATAGTGTCCTCTAGCCACAACCTGAATACAAATAGCTCCTCAGTAGTCTTCACTTTGGGCTATATCTATGGTATTCTTCCTAACAAAAGGGGCTGCAGCAAAATGATAAAGCTGCAGAATCATAGAATTAACTAAAACATAGCTCACAGAGCTAGAGGGGAATTCAAAAAATTCTCTCATCTAGCTCCCTGACATTACACAAAATATTATACATATAATTCCTGTTCAATTTATCTCTATTCAAAACTTTCCTTGTGAGTCTAATTCAAACAACATTTTGTAGATTTTCAGAATTGGAAAGGATCTCAGAATCAATGAATGAAAGGAAAAAAAGACAAAATCAAAGAAAAAATTGTAAGTGATCATCTAGGTGTCTCACTGGATAGAGCACTGGACTTGTACTCAGGAAGATGAGTTCACATATGACCTCAGAATATGAGAGGAAAAGATAATGATGAATGTTGGAGTGGATGTGGGAAAACTGGGACACTGATACATTGTTGGTGGAGTTGTGAGCTGATTCAACCATTCTGGAGAGCGATTTGGAACTATGCTCAAAAAGTTATCAAACTGTGCATACCCTTTGATCTAGTAGTGTTTCTATTGGGCCTGTATCCCAAAGAGATCTTAGAGGAGGGAAAGGGACCCAAATGAAATGTTTGTGGCAGCCCTTTGTGTAGTGGTAAGAAACTGGAAGCTGAATGGATGCCCATCAGTTGGGGGATGGCTGAATAAGTTATGGTATGTGAATGTTATAGAATATTAATATTCTAGAAGAAAAGATCAGCAGGATGATTTCAGAGAGGCCTGGAGAGACTTATAGGAACTGATGCTAAGTGAAATGAGCAGAACCAGGGGATCATTATACATGGCAACAACAAGCTATATAATATGGGTCAATTTTTTTTTTGTTAAGTAAAGCTTTTTATTTACAAAACATATGCATGGGTAATTTTTCAACATTGACTCTTGCAAAACCTTCTGTTACAAATTTTCCCTTCCTTCCCCTAATCCCTCCCCTAGATGGCAGATGACATTCATTATATTAATTGACATTAATTTAACATTAAATGTGTTAAAATGTATGTTAACTCCAATGTATATATACATATTTAAACAATTATCTTGCTGCACAAGAAAAATCAAATCAAAAAGGAAGAAAAAAAACTGCAAAATAAAATAAAATGCAAGCAAACAGCAACAGAGAGAGTAAGAATTCTATGTTATGTTCACACTCTGTTCCTACAGTCCTCTTTCTGGGGAGAGCATGAAGCATGCTCTCTTCATCTCAGATGGTTCTCTTCATCACTGAGCAATTGGAGCTGGTTTGAATTATCTCATCGTTGAAGAGAGTTACATCCATCAGAATTGATTATCGTATAGTCTTCTTGTTGCCATGTATAATGATCTCCTGGTTCTGCTCATTTCACTCAGCATCAGTTCGTGTAATTCTCTCCAGGCCTTTCTGAAATCTTCCTGCTAGTCATTTCTTACAGAACAATAATATTCCATAACATCCACATACCACAGTTTATTCAGCCATTCTCCAATGGATGGGTATCCACCCAGTTTCCAGTTTCTGGCCACTACAAAAAGGGCTGCCATAAACATTTTTGCACATGTGGGTCCCTTTCCCTTCTTTAGGATCTCTTTGGGGTATAAGCCCAGTAGAAACACTGCTGGATTAAAGGGTATGCACAGTTTGGTAACTTTTTGAGCATAGTTCCAGATTGCTTTCCAGAATGGTTGGATCCATTCACAGTTCCACCAACAATGTATCAGTGTCCCAGTTTTCCCACATCCCTTCCAATATTTGTCATCTCTTTCTGTCATCTTAGCCAATCTGAAAGGTGTGTAGTGGTATCTCAGAGTTGTCTTAATTTGCATTTCTCTGATCAATAGTGATTTGGAGCATTTTTTCATATGACTAGAAATAGTTTCAATTTCTTCATCTGAAAATTGTTCATATATGATTATCAGTTCTTATGGACATGGTTCTTTTCAACAATGAGATGATTCATACCACTTCTAATGATCTTGTGAGGAAGAGAGCCATATTTACCCAGAGAAAGCACTGTGGGAATTGAGTATGGTTCACAACATAGCATTTTCACTCTTTTTGTTGTTTGCTTCCATTTTATTTTCTTATTTTTTTCCTGTTTGATTTGATTTTTTGGTTCAGCAAGATAATTGTATAAATATGTATTCATATCTTGGATCTAACATATATTTCTAGCATGTTTAACATAAAAAAAATATGACCTCAGACACTAGCTGTGTGATCCTTGACAAGTTCACTTAACCTCAATTGCCTCATAAACAATAAAGAAAAGAAAAAACCCAATAGTTTATTTTTTAAAGCCAAGCATGATTCTAAGCATTACTGATACAAACAGAAAAATCAGACCATCTCTGATCTTAGGTAGTTGTTTGTTCTTTGTTCTTGAAGAGTACCATGACATCAGGGAGGTGATACCATGATATGCAAGTGAACTGGTTTGAAATGAGGGAAGGCTGGGCAAGGTCCCCTGTCTTACTTTGCCCTCCAGAACCATCTGAGTCCAGTGGCCAGATCTAGATCAGGACAACTGGAGATTTTAGGGGAAGATAGCACATACATAAGAATTCAGATGTCTAGTGGATGGCAAGGCCCAGGGGTCCTAAGCAATGGAAGGTCAGATAACAATGTAAGGGGTCTAAAGACCTGGAAAGGGAGGTAAAATGGGATAAATTACATCTCATGAAGAAGCACAAAAGACCTATTACAATTGAAGGAAAGAAGGGAGGAGGATGAGTATTGTGTGAATCTTATTCTCATAAAATTTGGCTCAAAGAGAGAATATCAGACATTTTTAGCTGACAGAGAAACTTGTTTCACTCTATAGAGAAGTAGAAGGGGAAAGGAGAAAAGAAAAGGGGAGGCTAATAGAAAGGAGAACAGAAGTAGATGGGGAAAGCAAGAAGAAAGGGAGAGAGGCTGTGAAAGGAGAAGGCTCTGTGAGGGATGTGGTGGCCAGCAAAACATTGGGGAGGAGGGAAAAAGGGAAAGGAAAGAGAAAACTATAGCTTGGGAAAATAAGATGGCAGAAATACAGAGTTAGTAATTTTAACTGTGAATGTGATAGGATGAATTCTCCCATAAAATGGAATTGTATAGCAGACTGGATTAAAAGCCAGAATTCTATGTTTACATAGAATGTTGTTTAGAAGAAACACATCTAAAGCAGAGTATCCTGCTGGCCATTTCTTACAGAATTATAATATTCCATAACATTCATACACCACACACACACACACACACACACACACACACACACACATATATATATATGCATAGTGTTTATATATGTGTGTTTAAAATGAAGAAAAAATACTCCTCTTTTTTTAACAAAGAGAACTAGACGAGAGTTAAGAAGATATAAATTCAAGTCTTAACTACCTCTTAGAAGCAATACAATCTGGTCAAGTAATTTTCCTCTTGGAATCTCATTTCCGTATTCAAATCAAATCAGTGAGTATATATAAAGTATATTGTGTATTGTGTAAAGTATATTGGCTTATTGTGTGCCAAGCACAGTAAAATGAGAATATTTTTAGAAAAAGAAATTTGAACAAGCTATTAATCAGCTCTCTAAGAAAAATCTCCAAGGCTAGATGGATTTACATGTGAATTTTACCAACTATTTAAACAACAATCAATTCCAATATTATGCAAATTATTTGAAAAAATAGGGAAAGAAGGAGTCCTACCAAATTCTTTTTGTGACACAAATATGGTGCTGATATCTAAACCAGATTGGGTCAAAACAGAGAAAGAAAATTGTAGACCAATTTCCCTAACAAATACTGATGCAATAATCTTAAATAAAATATTAGCAAAGAAATTACAACAAGTTATCCCCAAGATAATATACCATGATCAAGTAGGATTTATATTAGGAATGCAGGACTGGTTCAATATTAGGAAAACCATTAGCATAATTGACTATATCAATAAACAAATAAAAATTATATGATCATCTTAATAGATTCAGAAAAAAAAAATTGACAAAATCCAATATCAACTCCTATTAAAAACACTAGAGAGTATAGTAATAAATGGAGTTTTCCTTAAAATGATCAGTAACATCTATTTAAAACCATCAGCAAGCATCATATATATGGAGATAAACTATAACCATTCCCAATAAAATCAGGAGTGAAACAAGGTTGCCCACTATCACCATTACTATTCAATATTGTATTAGAAATAGTAGCTTTAGTAATAAGAGAAGAAAAAGAAATTAAAGGAATTAGAGTAGGTAATGAGGAAACCAAATTATCACTCTTTGCATATGATTTGATGGTATATTTAGAGACTCCTAAAGAATCAACTAAAAAACTACTAGAAATAATTCACAACTTTGGCAAAGTTGCAGGATACAAAATAAATCATCAGTATTTTTATATGTTACCAACAAAGTCTAGCAGCAAGAGATACAAATAGAAATTCCATTTAAAATAACTGTTGATAATATAAAATATTTGGGAGTCTACTTGCCAATGCAAGATCAAGAAGTATATGAACACAATTACAAAATACTTTCCACACAAATAACATCAGATCTAATCAATTAGAAAATCAAATGCTCATGAATAGGCCAAACCAATGTAATAAAAAACAACTTTGCTTAAATTAATCTACTTATTCAGTGCCATACCAAACTCCTAATAAATTATTTTACAGATCTATAAAAAATAATAACAAAGTTCATCTGGAAGAACAAAAGATCAAAAATTTCAAGATAATTAATAAAAATACAAATGAAGGTGATTTAGCTATAACAGATTATATTATTATATTATGAAAACTACATTATAGGACTGGCTAAGAAATAGAATAGTTGGTCAGTGGAATAGGTTAGGTTCACAAGATACACTAGTTAATGAGGATAGTAAAATAATATGTAATAAACCCAAAGATCCTAGCTTCTAGGATAAGAACTCACTATTTGACAAAAAATTGCTGGGAAAATTGGGAATTAGTATAGCAGAAACTAGGCATTTATCCACACCTAATACCCTATACCAAGATCAGATCTAAATGGGATCATGATTTAGATATAAAGAATGATACTATAAGCAAATTAGAAGAACAAAGGACAATCTCCCTCTCATATTTGTGAAGAAGGAAGGAATTTGTGGCCAAATAAAACGTAGAGTATATTATGAAATGCAAAATAGATAATTTTGATTATATTAAGTTAAAAAGTTTTTGTACAAACAAAACCAATACAGACAAGATTAGAAGGAAAGCAATAAACTGGGATATAATTTTATATCTAAGGGTTCTGATAAAGGCCTCATTTCTAAAATATATAGAAAATTGACTTACATTTGTAAGAATTAAAGCCATTCTTCAATTAATAAATGGTCAAAGGATATAAACAGACAATTTTCAGATGAAGAAATTAAAATCATTTCTGCTCATATGAAAAAATGCTCTAAATCATTATTGATCAGAGAAATACAAATTAAGACTCTGAGGTACTACTACATACCTCTCAGATTGGCTAGGATGACAGGAAAAGATAATGATGAATGCTGGAGGTCATTTGGGAAAACTGGGCTACTAATACATTTTTTTAAAATAGCTTTTTATTTATAAATTATATACATGGGTAATTTTACAGCATTGACAATTGCCAAAGCAATTTTTCCCCTCCTTCCCCCCACTCCCTCCCCTGGATGGCAGGATAACCAATACATGTTAAATATATTAGAGTATAAATTAGATACAAAATAAATTAAATATAAAATACATGATCAAATCGTTATTTTGCTGTACAAAAAGAATCAGACTCCAAAATATTGTACAGTTAGCCTGTGAAGGAAATAAATAATGCAGGTGGACAAAAATATAGGGATTGGGAATTTGATGTTTTGGTTTTTAGTCATCTCCCAGAGTTCTTTCTCTGGGTGTAGCTGGTTCAGTTCATTACTGCTCCATTAGAACTGACTTGGTTCATCTTATTGCTGAAGATGGCCAGGTCCATCAGAATTGATCATGATATAGTATTGTTGTTGAAGTATATAATGATCTCCTGGTCCTGCTCATTTCACTCAGCATCAGTTCATGTAAATTTCTCCAGGCCTTTCTGAAATCATCCTGTTGGTGATTTCTTACCATATTATTCCATACCATAATATTCCATAATATTCATATACCACAATTTATTCAGCCATTCTCCATTTGATGGGCATCCACTTAATTTCCAGTTTCTGGACACTACAAAGAGAGCTGCCACAAACATCCATGCACATACAGGTCCCTTTCCCTTCTTTAAGATCTCTTTGGGATATAGATCACTGCTGGATCAAAGGGTATGTACAGTTTGATAGTTTCAAATTGCTCCCCAGAATGGTTGGATTTATTCACAATTCCACCAATAATATATCAGTGTCTCAGTTTTCCCACATCCCCTCCAACATTTTGCATTATTTTTCCCTGTCATTCTAGCCAGTCTGACAGGTGTGTAGTGGTATCTCAGAGTTGTCTTAATTTGAATTTCTCTGATTAATAACGACTTGGAGCATCTTTTCATATGGGTAGATATAGTTTCAATTTCTTTGTCTGAGAATTGTCTGTTCATATCCTTTGATCATTTATCAATTGGAGAATGGCTTGATTTTTTATAAATTAGAGTCAATTCTCTATATATTTTGGATACGAGGCCTTTATCAGAACCTTTGACTGCAAAAATGTTTTCCCAGTTTATATGCTTCCCTTCTAATCTTGTCTGCATTAGTTTTGTTTGTACAAAAACTTTTCAATTTGATATAATCAAAATTTTCTATTTTGTTCTAATACATTGTTGGTGGAGTTGTGAACTGATCCAACCATTCTGGAGATTACTTTGGAACCATGACCAAAAGGCTATCAATCTATGAATATCCTTTGATCCAGCAGTGTCCCTACTGGGCCTGTATCCCAAAGAGATCGTAAAGGAGGCACATGTGGAAAACTGTTTGTAGTAGTCCTTTATATAGTGGCAAGAAACCGGAAACTGACTGGATGCTCATCAGTTGAGGAATGGCTGAATAAGTTAGAGTACATGAATATAAAGGAATATTATTGTTCTATAAGAAATGATCAGAGAGGTCTGGAGAGACTTACATGAACTGATGCTAAGTGAAGTGAGTAGAACCAGGAGAATATTGTACACAGCAATAGCAAGATTATACAATGACCGATTCTGATGGACATGGATCTTTTCAATAGTGAGATTATTCAGGCCAGTCCAATGGTCTTGTGGTGAAGAAAGTCATTTGCATCTAGAGAGAGGAATGTGGGGGCTGAGTGTGGATCACAACATAGTATTTTCACTTTTTTATTGTTGTTTGCTTGTATTTTGTTTTCTTCCTCATTTTTTATTTGACTTTTCTTGTGCAGCATGATAATTGCAGAAATATGTATAGAAGAATCACACACGTTTAACATATATTGGATTACTTACTGGCTAGGGGAGGGGATGGGAGAAGGGAGGGAAAAATTTGGAATACAAAGTTTTGCAAGGGTGAATATTGAAAATTATCTATGCACATGTTTTGAAAACAAAAAGCTTTAATAAAATAGTTCACAAACCAGAAATTAATAATTAACAATATTTGTTTGCTTACCATCTCAGGGAGGGAGAAGGGGAAAAGAGAAGAAAGGGAGATATATTTTAGAGTTCAATTTTTTTAAAACAAATGCTAAAAAATTGTTTTAACTTGTATGGGGGGGGCAATGAGGTATACATATTTGAAAAAAACATTTTTTAAACTCAACAGTAAATAAATAACCAACCCCTGATTTAGAGGAATGGAACATTTGTCTCTGGGGAAGGACAAAACAGGGCTAAAAATAATCCCAGATGCCTCTTGGTATTTTCTTGTTAATGTGGCAAACCCAAAGAATTGGGTTAGAATGGGATAGATTATAAGGGATTGAATGGATTCTTAGACTCTTCCTCTTGGACAAAACTCAGACCAGGACTGAAGGATTTTGAGATCATGGGACAGAGACAGGAAGGGATCTTGGAGATCGCACAGAGTGTGTTGCCAAACCTTCAAGAGCTACATAAATGTTACCTGTAATCACAGAATCTGTTCAATGACAAACAATACTTGAACTAAAATTTTCACTTTGTAATGGGTTTCTGTGATTTTGTAGGAGTCTCTTTATATATGGAGTGTGAGCATTTGGCACCCAGTTCTCCTTTTGGGAACAACTGTAAACTCAAATAATTTAAATGAATTCTCTGGGTTAAATCAGGTCATCAGCCCTGCTTTTGTTTGAAGCATTCAGATAGTGGCTGTAGTAGTCAACTAGTTGAAGAAATTGGGACAGTGAAGTGAGGTTTTTTCCTCCCCAGTTATGTCTGATTCTTTGTGATCCCATTTGGGATTTTCTTGGCTGAGTCACTGGAGTGGTTTGTCATTTCGTTCTCCAGCTTGTTTTACAGATTGGGAAACTGAGGCAAATAGGGGTAAGTGACTTGCACAACTAATAAATGTCTGAGATTGGATCTGAACTCAGAAAGATGAATCTTCATTACTCCAGGTCCAGTACTCCATCCACCATACCATTTTGCCATCCCATAGTGAAAAACATAAACTGATTGAAATGAGTGAAGGTAGAGCTGTGCTTCCCCCCCCCCCCCGCCTCCAAACTTACCATTCTTGAGGTTCTGTATAGATGAGATAATTATGAGTCCCCAAATTTCATGGTAACTAGAGACATCCATCCAAAAAATGGTAGCTCATAGAGTATTATTTGTCTAAGCCCTCTGAATTCTGGTGAATGTTGGAGAGAGAGGGCTTCATTTGGTCACAATCATGGGGAGTGGGGCACACAATATAGAGAAGTAGAAGGACAAAAGCTACTGTCTGTTAGGTTAAAAAAAGACCCTAGCTTCTCTCTCAACTTAAGGCTGCAGAGAAAGGAAAAAATGTTTGGAAAGGAAAAAATACCAAAAAAAAAAAAAAAAAAAGCATTTTGGCCTTAAAGAATGGGGTGATTAACTGAGTTGCTTTTCTGAGTGTCTTGTGTGAGTGTTCACTACTGTTATGTTAATAAGCTACTTGAGGTCTTAGTAATGGTAGGAGACATTTAAGTGCTAATGACACTATGTCATAAGATGAGCAATAGATGGATTTACCTTCTGAACCTTTCCCAATTCTCTTTTAAATACTTTATTAAAGGTTGGAGGCTTTGACAATCTGACCCAGTTCTCTCCACTGTAATATGGTTTATACTTTTTGATTAACTCTCCCAAGCAATGTCAGCTTTGCTATTTAGATTTATGAATGAAATATATGCTGTTTCAACAACTACAAAGCTGATGGTGTTAGGATATGATCATAAACTGTCAACCTGTGTGTCTTTTAGTAATTAAGGGTTTTAAATTCTAATTGTATCTGGGTGATATGTATCATCTAGAGTTAATTTTATATTCTCTTATAAAAACTAGTGGCACGTGGGCTGAACAATATCCAATTAAGCAGTGGGACACCCCACAGAGATGGAATGTCACCTTTGCTTATTAACACCCATTTGATGAAGTTGTCTGAGAACTCTTCACAGTTACTGGGTGGTATGGGAAAGGGAAATCCCTTTTCCAAAAAGAAAATGATCTGCTGTCCTTGCAAGTCAGGCAGGAAACATAAAAAGACCTTTTGCAACAGATTAAACTGCAGATAACTAAACCCTTTTGATCTTAGTCCAGTTTGGAAAGATGGCTATTTTAAAAAATGATCAGAGTTCTCTTCTTTTATTAGAGAGGATAAAAAATGCCTGTATGGAGATATCTGGATGGATGAAATTACTTAAACCTTTTGCTGTTTTATAACTATCTAATAATAGTAGTTACAGAACTTCATCTTCTCAGCTAGTCTAAGAAATGTAGCCATCAAGATTCCAGAACTATTATGAAGAAGGGGCAGGGATTAGGGCTTTCTTAAAATGCTTTCTTGGACATGGACTGCTTGGAAACTATTTCTTCCTCCTGGTATTATAAAAAAATATAACTTCTTTCCCCTCCATGTCCCCTCCCAAAACCCCCACTGTGCAAGAGTCCAGAGTTTTCTTAGTGGAATAAATTGGATTTTCAAAGTTAATCTTTCAATTGATGTCTTTGCTTTTATAAATAACACAAAGGCACACTGAGGTTTCCCAAGAAAAGTTGTCTGTTGAGAATACCAGTAGCTGGGCTTGGATAGCTGTTGCTCTGTTCAGTTAATGCCCCAAATGTTGATGATTTACCATTTGCACTATTGGAGAGAGTATCTATATCTCTGAGGCCATTGATCAAAATTTTAAAAAAGCAAAGCGTTCCTAGTCATTAAACCAGATCCAAAGTGGAATGTCCAAACTTGTGCTCCCTCTCTCAAAAAATGATCAAGGGCAGGTTGGATGACCATTTGTTGGGATTTTGTAGAGGGGTTTCTGTGCACATATGAACTAGGACTAGATGACCTCCATGAGCCTTTCTGAAGCTGAGATGTTATGATTCTATGATAATGGATTATATTCCATGTAACCTGTTCAAAAATCTT
This sequence comes from Antechinus flavipes, assembly GCF_016432865.1. Lineage (NCBI taxonomy): Eukaryota > Metazoa > Chordata > Mammalia > Dasyuromorphia > Dasyuridae > Antechinus > Antechinus flavipes. The sequence continues at coordinate 252,962,907 of NC_067399.1, forward strand.
TCCCCTCCTAGTTACTGGATAATAAAATATTATAACAAAATTTCACCCTTCTCATTCTTACTGGGATTGGCTTTTGAGTTTTGGGGGATTCTTAAATTTATCATATGTCATTTAATGTCTCAAAGACTCAAGACTAGAAAGAATTTCAAAGCCTATCTAGTTTAATTTAGATTCCCTTTACAGTGTAAATTATCTCCCTTGTGACTGAGAAGTAGCTTGCACATTTGCCTTGTCCCATAAACTGTTTCCACAGACACGGTCAGACATAGAAGACAGCAGAGTTATCCAATGCATCCTGGGCTATAGCCAGTCAACTTGACTGTTGTCTCATCACTGGGCTTTGATGACTCTGGAAGAGAGAACGAGATGACTTTGTGCAATTTTGCCTCACTTAAATCCACTTCATGCTTGAGACAAGACATCACCCCGCAACATCATTGGTCCCCTTTGAAAATGAAGGATGAACAATAATAAATATCATTTATCTTAAGCCTTAAGGTTTGGAAAGAACTTCACAAATCTTATTTCATTTCTCCTCATAATAACCTTGGGACTTAAGTACTATTTTGATCTGCATTTTAAAGATGGGGAAACTGAGGCAGAGTGGATTACCCAAGGTGATGCAGAGAATAGTGTCTTAGGGTGGATTTGAACTCAGGTCAGATCTGGAATTCTATCTACTGTGCCACCTGGCTGTCTCTGAAGGTCACAGATTTTCCTTCAAAACCTCTAGTGAAGAGGGACTTGGATGGGGCAGTATATAGAGCACTGGCCTTGGAGTCAAAAGTTCAAATCCAGCCTCAGACACCTAATACTAGCTGTATGATACTAGGCAACTCACTTAACCCCACAATTGCCTTGCAACCCCCCCAAAAAAAATTAAAAACAAAACAAAACAAAAAAAATCTCTCTACTGAAGGAGAACCCACTATCTTCTAAGGTCTATCCATTCACTTCCAAGTAAATCTCATTGTTAGGAATTTTCCCTCTATGCAATTTTCACCCTTAGGCATTAGTTTTCTGTCTCTCTTTGTCTCAATTCCTATTCTACCTGCCAGTCCTTCAAATATATGAACTCAGCTATCTTGTTAATAATAATAATAGCTAACATTTATATAGTACCTAAATATGTCCTTCTCTTTCGAAGAGGATCAAAATGACATCATTATGTTAGAATGGAATTATGGCATGTCTGACTGTGGCTGATCAGACTAGTACAAGCTTGGAAGGCTCTGCCACAGGTTGGACACAAACAGTCCTATGAACATTTGGGGTGGATTCCCTAATTTTGTACATTTTGTATTTCCTTGAGCTAATTCAATTCTACTTTGCTCATAGAGCACAGCACCTTCTCTGATGAGGGCACATCATGCTAAGTGGTCCTATGCCATGTCTCCCATATCATACAATCGATTCTAAAGTTCTTAAGGGATACCTTGAGAGTCTCCTTGTATTGATTTTTCTGACTGCCTTGAGAGCACTTGCCCTTTATGAGTTCTCCATAAGATAATTTTTCTTTTGGCAAAATTATTTGAATTATGGCAGCCCAAGAGAGTTTGCTCCCTGCAGTAGAGTTGGAATATTTAGCAATTTAGTTTGAGAAAGGACCTCAGTGTCTGGTATCTTACCCTGCCAGGTGATCTTCAGAATCTTGCTAAGAAAACACGGATCTTCCATCAGCCAGCCCACACCGTCCCCATGTGGAACCATCAGTTACAGCACATGGTGAAGTTTTGAAGGCGGTGAGTAAGTTCTCTTACCTCGGCAGGATGCTTTCCAGGGATGTCCACACTGATAATGAGATTGACAGAGCTAGCTCAGTGTTTGGGAAGCTCTGAAGGAAAATGTGGGAGAGGAAAAATATTTAACTACTGAACTGAAGATGTACAGAGCTGTTATACCTCATTGTTGCATGTCTGTGAAACCTGGACATTATACCACCTGCTATGTGCCAGATACTATAATAAATGTTGTATATTTTCATTTAATCCTCACAATAATCCAGAGAGATTGGTGCTAAAATTAACTCTGTTTTAAAGTTGAGGTAACTGAGGTAGAGAGAAGTTAAATGATTTGCTAAGGCCATGCAGCTAGTAAATGTTTGAGACTGAACTTAAACTTGAGGCTTTCTGATGCTAGGTCCAGGGCTGTATCCACTGTACCACCTGGCTGCTCTCCCCCCAAAAAATCTCTTCTCCAGCAATTAACCCTGTTTTCTGCAGCCAGTCTTTATATGACAGGCTCTCCCTTTGGTGCCATCTTGGGCATTGCCCCCTGTAAATCTTCCCTGAAATGTGATTCCTACAACTGAGAATAAGACTTAATATGATCTTACCAGGACAGAATGCAGTGGGACTTCTCTCTAGACTGGGATATTACGGCTCTGTGAATGCTGTCTGATATTATTTTAACTTCTTTGGCTGACTATCACACTGTGAATTCATATTGAGTTTGAGGTCCACTAAAATCCTTGGATCTTTTTCACACAAACTGCTGTCTAGCATTGCCCTCCCCTACTCTAATCTGTGGATAGAATGGACTTGGGGGGAGGTCAAGAAGAAGAGTGTAAATCCTGCTTTGGACATGTATTAGCTGATTAAGAGCAAGTCACTTTGCCAGTTTAGTTTCCACCGTTATAAAATAGAGATGATAATAATAGCACCCACCACAACCTTTCCCAGGGTAGTTATGAAGATAATATTTGCAAATTGCTCTGTTAAACTTGAAAGTATCATGTAAATATTGTTATTGTTATCTTGTATTTGAGAAGTTGATTTTTTTTGAGCCCAAATCTAAAATTTTATATTTATTTCAACTAAATCGAATTTTATTAGATTCATTCTAATTGTTCTAGCATCTCAGATTATTTTGAATACTGACTCTGTTATTGGTCATCTAGCATCCTAATTATTTCTTTTAGGTCATATCTTCTGAAAATTTGGTAAGGATGTCACTTATGTGTCTATCCATGGAAAAGATAAAATGTTGGCTGGTCCGAGATCAGGCACAAATCTTTGAGCTCTGTACTGTAGATCTCATTCTAAATGATCATCAAACCACTGGATGTCTACTATTTGGGTCTGGCCATTCAACCAATTTCAATTACACCCAATCATAGCCACCTGTATCTTACATTGCCATCTAGTCCAGAAAAGTAATATGAGAGATACTGTCAAATGCTTAGCTAAAACCAGGCAAACTCTAGCTATAGCATTGCTCTGATCTATCAGGTCAATAACCATGTACAAGGGGGAAATGGGGTCCAGGCCAATTGTGATTACTGCTTCCTTTTCTAGATGATTGCTGACTGTTCTGTTAATAATACCTCCTAGAATTTTGCCAAGAATTATAGTCAAATTTTCTGGCTTGTGGTTTGCAGACTCTATACTTTTTCCCTTTTTTTTTTTTTTTTGACAATAGGTACTTTTTGCCAATTCAATAGCATTTTTCCTATTCTCTTCAATCTTCCAAAAATTACAGACTTGGCTCAGTTATATTGAGATATATTGGTCAGTTTTTAACTACATCTTGGGGGCAACTGGGTGGTACAGTCGATAAAGTGCTGGGTCTGGAGTCAGGAAAACTTTTCTTCCTGTGTTCAAATCTGGCCTCAGATGCTTCCTAACTGTGTGACTCTGGGCAAGTCACTTAATCCTGTTTGCTTCAGTTTCCTCATCTGTAAAATGAGCTGAAAAAGGAAATGGCCAACCACTCCAGTATCTTTGCCAAGAAAACCCCAAATGGGATTACAAAGACTTTGATGTGACTGAAAAATGATTGAACAAGACCTAAGTCTTGGGATGTATTTAATCTAGTTCTGGTGGCTTGAACTCAAGAATGACCTCCAGGTACAATACAGGTCATATCAGGTAGCAATTTTTTAAAACCATTTTTTGTTTTGTCCTTTCCAATCCAAAAAGAAAACTTAAGCAAAATAATTGCTGAGCTTTCCTTTCTCTCCATCAGCTATTATGTTCACTCTATCCACCAAGAATAGCTGTTCTCTTGTTTCTTTGAACCTCCTCTTTTTGATTTTTAAAATCAGTTTAGCTACCTCTTTGCCCTTTGGTTATCCTTAACATCACTTGCCAGGATCATTTATAACATCACTTTCAGCCCCTTCTGAATTTGAGAGTTATTAACATCATTCTTATAAGAGACAGTATGCCTTAATGCATAGATTGTTGGATTCAAATCAGGATGGCCTGTGTGTTAATTCCACCTTTAAAACTCTCTACTTTTGTGACCATACATGAATTATTCAGCCTCTTTAAGAATGAGTTTCCTTATCTGTCAAGGGAGGACAATAATACTTGTGACATCTATTTCCTGGGGTTGTTGTGAAGGAAGTGAGGGGTAGGGAGGAGAAAAGAATATGAATTTATAAAGCACTTAAAGCCTAGTACATATACAAGGCACTGTGCTAAGTGCTTTACAAATATTGTGTCATTTAATGAGTGAGGTTCAAATGACATCACACAAAGTGTACTAAAAGTATTAGTGAAATTTAACGCTTTAGTAGTTCGTTGAAACTTTTAAAGCTTTAAACTGTTATTTTAGCCTATTAAACCTAAAACCATACTAAGACATTGGGACATATTGATATGGATAGTATTTTACAAATCTTAAAGTACTATTGTAAATGTAAGTTTTCTTGCTTGAGGTTGGGGTGGAGATGAGGATGAAATTGTCCCAATATTATGATTTCATCGATAAAGAGAATATCAGTGAGGAAATATCTTCTAACAATGCAAATTGCCAACCTAGAGCACTGAGAGATTAAGTGGTGTGACTGTAGTCATCCAGACAGAATATGTCACAGCTAAGGCTTGACCCAGGATCTTCCCAGCTCCAAAGCTGTGTTACTATCTATTGTACCACATTGCCTCCTGAATTTAGAATGAACTGAGACTGGAAAGTAATGGTAAGGTTAACAAAAGGATATTTCTACAGGACCATGTTGCGTTTTGTCTTCATGTTCTATCATCTATTCTTGCTTCTTGCCTTTGTAAAGTACCTTTTGGGAGGCAATTGGAGTTATATGACTCATTTCTATTATCTCAGGTCACATTTGAACTTAGATCCTTCTGATTCCAATGCCATTTTTCTATACACTGTGCCCAACTAGCTGTCCCCATAACGGATTTTTAAAAATAAAAGTTCATTAGTAAGTTCCATATGTATACATATCTATCTCTTTATGTAACTCCTTTTTTTCCCCCATTGGAAGTGTTTCTCATTTTGCCCTTTGATGCTAGCCATGTATTTGTGCACATCATTTTCCATCCCTGGAATAATTGTCTTTTATGTATCTGCTCGTTGAAATCTTTTCCTTACTTATGGTCACATTTGAAGTCCTACTTCTCCCATGAAGTCTTTACAATAGCTATATACAAACCCTTCCTTCTCCAATTTCCTCACACTTCTTTGCTTGCTTTCTCTATGCTAGATCGAATTTTTATTAGTGTTATTTTTGTATCTCATTTTCCTTCTAGAACTCTTATAGGAACTTCATATTTTTTTCTTATCTTTGTGTTCTCCTAAATCATATTTTCAGAATTTCTTTAAGCTCTTCCAGTTTCTCTTGGACTGATTTCTCTGTGGAAGTTCAGGCTGATAGGATCCTATTTGATAATGTTGGAACATGATAGTGGATATGATACTGTATTAGGAACAGGAGAGTGCTTGTTCCAACCAATTCAAATTAGATCATTATTAAAATCAGCAAAGACTACAAATCAAGACTTGATTTACTGTTTTGTTGACTTAAGTCTAGACTTAAGAAAGTGATAAAGAACTTTAAACAAACAAGTATTAATCTTAAAAGTGTCCTGCATACTAATTTTTTTTCTTCTGGAGACCAGGTTGTTAAACATTTATCAGAATGTCACTATACTCAGAGCCAGGAAAACTGGATTTAAATTTTGCCTCAGATACTTTCCTTATATCTGAGAGGAACACCATGACAGGGTTCCATTCTTTCTCTATCTCTAACTGAATATTCTAATGGAAAGAAAATTGACGGGGAGGTTAGAAGACCTGTCTTTCATCCCCATTATCCACTGATGTTGTTACTTTAAATCACTTTTCTTTATGTACTTATTTTTTGCCCTCAGCTTTAAAATGAAGGAATTGAACTAGTTGATTTCTTAGTGCCTTTTGACTTTCTAAGTTCTAAGTTCTAAGACACCTTCTAGTTCCGACTTTCTATTTTTTTTTTTTAACTCCTTTGGAAGCAACTTTTGAATGTAAAGCATTCCTTTTGTTTCCCTTGGTTTTCTCCAAGTCCTCCTGTAGCTTTGATAATAGTCTCAATTGCTTCCCCCAGGTAACTTTGTCCCCAAACTCTTATGGAGAGTTTGGCTTTTGAGATGGATAAGTGGTGGGAGGTCAGAAAACAAACCTATTCAGTTGAATAGGAAAAATTAAACATCCATAATAGAGACCTGTATTTTATTTTTAATAGATCTTCTTTTTTTCTGTTCCACTAGAAATGCTCTTTTTTTTTTTTGCATTGTTAAATTCGGGATAATAATAATTTTAAAATCCCCACTAATTATAATGACTAGAAGAGAACTGAGTTTAGGAGAAAGAGTCAGACTTAAAGATTTATGTAAACCAGGGTTTTCTTAGCTTTTGAAAGGCATGAATCACTCCATTATGTAATTGGATTACTAGTTAATGGGTTGGTTTTGTGCATGTATTTGTTTTTATGGTGTATCCCAGGACTTGGCTCCTGAAATCTTTCAAGCTCAGGGAGGATCTGGCCTATTTGCCCATCATTCCCTATATCATGGATATGAAGAGCAGTGGTGATGGGGTGTGTGTGTGAGTGGTTTGCAGGATCCTGAAGACTAAAGTAGGAGGAGCAAAATCCTGGAAAGAAGTAAAGATTGCCCTTCTTGATAATCAGACCATGTAAGGGAGCTTAGTCATCGGAAGTACTTGCAGGGATGGCAATTTTTGGGCTTCATGTTTAATGATTTTTGAAACTCTCAACCTCTCCTCCAAAATCTCCCCTCCTCCACCCTGCAGCATTAGAAACCCTAATGGCCCTCTCGGATTTGCAATGACACGTATGAATAACCTTTAACTTGCCCCTGTCTAAACATTCCAAACATGTCCAGTGTACGGTAATTTTTGCATTGCTTCTCATTACTCATAAGATACATTAGGTGGACATTGAAGGATGAATTATTCTTTTCAGCAAAACATTTTTGTGGAGTAAGTAAATTTATCTTACAGGGAAAGTAAAAGGAAGAAATATGGCATTAAAATGTGCAGATCTGAGTTGAACACATCTCTCTTTTGCAGGGAAACCATGATTTAAGTGCACTCTATTAGTAATGTTTAATAAAAGTCATAATTCAGAATGTCAGGTGGAGGCTGTGAGCATTGAAACTAGGATTTGGGGGGAAACGACATGGACATTTTTCAGGAGAGTAACTCTTTTCTAAACCATTTGTCTGGGAGCCTAAATTAGCTTTGAAGTCTGCTTTATCTTTTTTTTTTTTTAAAGGCAATGATACAGCAATTATGCCTTATCAATTAATTTTAGCTACAACAAGTTAGGGTATGAGTAGGGGAAAAGGATTTGAGGAGAATCCACAGGAAACTAAAGTTGAAAGGAAATAGATTTTGTGCAAACTCAGCTAGTCTGGAGGCTTGAATGAGGCTTAGAAAAATAGTGACCCCAAGTTCCAAGGAGATAGTTCTTAAAATATCTATAGCTTCTGATTGACTGGAGAGATCAGCTTGGGTGATTGCTCTGTGAGCTTCTCTGGGGGACATTGGACCCCATAATAAATTATAAGACCCTCCAGAGAGTATTTTTTGACGAGGAATTTGGGGCAGAGGAAATGAAGGAAAAAAGGCATTTCTCTTTCTAGTCAGAGCTTTTTTGAAATGTTCACATAGAGCAGGACAGATATGCCAAAAATCAAAAATTTTCCACATTTCCCCCTCACTTTTCTGTAACTAATATCTATTCTCAAATTGATGATCACTTTCTTTCTCCCTTTGTTGCTTTGTTGTATTCAAGGAATGTTGAGAGTTGGATGCGGCAATATTGTAAACTGTCCATTCTGTCACTCCTGGCAAGGACAGAGGCAGGGTTAACAGACAATTTTAGCCTAGTGAAGCAAAAAAAAAAAAAAAAAAAAAAAAAAAGCTAGCATCCTCTTATCTGCTCCTTAGGTCCACAGCTGTTTGGTTTTTGACTCTTGTAGGCTGAGGTTTTTGTTTGTTTGTTTGGGTTTTTGTTTATTGTTATTTATTTTTAACGCATACTAGTGCCATTAAGGAGATGAACTACAGTTCTTGGAGTCTAGTTGGGCTCTGGGTCTCAATTTCTTCATCTAGAAAATGGAAAGAGAAGTGAAGTTGATGATCTTCAAATGGACTGTGATTAAACCTGTTTCCTTCTTTTTCTCATTCATTTGCATTCAGCATCAAGGTATAGCCAAAAGAGAGCTAGATCTAGGTTGAATCTGGTTCCTGAACTTCTTAGTGGTGTGACCATGAACTAGTTCTTATTAAATCTCTCTGAATTCCGGTTTCTTCCTCCAACAAATGAGAGAAATAATTATACTCCTGCCCTCACAGGGGTGTTGTGCTGAAAGTGCAATATAAAAAATGAACTATAACAATTATTATTATTACTAGTAATAATATGCTTCTGATTCTCTGGCTTGGGATTCTTTAGTTGAGAATTTTCCTTGTTCTAATGGATTATTAATTGAGGACATGAATCAGTGCCTTCATAGCTGTAAAGAGCCAAGGTGATGAGCAAGGTCATTCTGATTGGTGGGACATGATTGTCATCTTTAAGCGTCTGAAAGGTTGTTATGTGGAAGAGGTATTAGACTTGTTCTGCCTCTGGAACAGAACTAAAATCAATGAATGGAAGTAGCAGCGGCAAGTGTAGCTTGACAATTTGAACCACCCCATAAGAACATGGCTTGTTCATGGAAGCAGTAGGCTATCCTCCTCTGGAAGCCCTTCAATGAAACTTCATGTTGTAGAGGGGATCCTTTCTCAGGGATAGGGAGGATGAAATGGACTCTGATGCCCTTTCCAAACTCTAAAATTCTGTGTTTTCAGGAGCCTTGGGGGAGGTTCTGACTTGGGTCTCTGAAAGTTGACTTCTTAAGAATTTTTCTCCTAAAGTACATATATCTGTCCTTTGGATTTTGGAACAAAGACATTTCTCTCATCTCCCATTATCTAGATGGTCAGAGATGTTTTCTAGGAACCTCAAGACTTATCCTACATTCACTAAGTCACATTGACTTCAACAACTGAAAATCAGGCACAATTCTTTCATTTTACAAGTGAGGAAACTGAGACAAAGTGACTTGACCAAAGTAAGGTCCTTAGTTCCCTAATCCTCCTCCGTGACTGTTCCAGTCTTCTATAATATTCAGCACGGAACACAATACACTGAATATAGTCTGAGTGAGGCCCAGAGAGGCTATGTGCAGACTCATGGTCACAAAGTTAATGTCAGAGCAGAAACAAAGTCCCAAATTCAATGCTCTTTCTACCACTTTAAGCTAAGCTGTTATGATAACAAGTCTGACTTTTTTTTTTTTACTAAATATTTAAGTATTTCCCCTTTGAATTTAACTTACAAGGGAAAAGACTGCTTTTTTATTTGCTATATGGCAAGCAAAAATGGATAGTGGGGTATCACAGAAAAAAGCACTCCATGAACTAGATCCAGTCAAGAACCAAGGGTCCAAGTGCCCCTTCTGCCCCATACTTTCTATATGACTTTGGGGTTGATAGTAATACTTGTAGTAACCACGGAGTTGTTATGAAGATCAAATGAGATGATGTATGTAAAAGGCAGGAGGGAACGCTATCAAGGATTGCTGTTCAGATACGGGTTGGACAAGCTGATCTCTATGGCCCTTTCCAATTTTAGGAAGCTATGATTCTGTGATCTCCTCATCTTCATTTTGTATCAGTATTTGCCAAGAACGTTTCCTTAGCAAACCTTAAATAACCATTGATGTCAGCTATCACTGACATTACAACTAATGACTATTGCTACCTTGTGACCTTGGATAAGTCACTTTATTTCTCACCTCAGCCTCAGTTTCCTCATCAGTAAAATGAGAGGGGTCAGACTAGATGACCTCTAAAGTCTCATTTACTTTTAAATCTGTGGCCCGATAGGAGGCATAAGAATTGAAAACTGTTTTCAGTTAGCCCTGACCTAGAAGATGCTGGCAAGGGAAAAATGATCAGTGCAATTTGCCAGTCACTCTTCAATTAAACCCTCTTTAAACTTTAAAGCGATACTTAAATAGAGTTTTATGGAGCTATTATTTTCTCTCTAACCTGAGGTGAAGTAATCTTTCTGAGACATTTTAAAGGTTAGGCAAACAATTAGGATGCAATTCACCAGGCGCTCTAATATTTCACTTACCATCTATAAATACAAATGATAATGTCCATAAACTGCCCCTCCTTTTTTTACCCGTCCAGGCTTGAGTCCAGCTATTCCCCAACAGGGACCCTCAGCTGCAGCCAGACTACTCTCTTCATTGCCCACTACCCAGAACATACTGCCTTTGCTCAAGTATCTTCTTGCCCTGTACTGTTGTCTTCACTTTTGCTAAAGTTTAACTGTCTTCCAAATTTAGCTCCAGGATTTTTTTTTTTCACGTTAACTTTCCTTGAGTGGTCCAGATTAAATGGATCTCTGCCGCTTCTGAAATTCTGCAGCATTTAGACTTAGGAACTGCCCTTTTGGCACTCAAATGTGACTTTTTTCTCTCTGGATTGTGTGTGAGTTTTTCAGTTGGTGGGGATTACGTTTGCAGCACCTCTGATATCTTCCATGGGGAAAGGCATAGAACGAAATTAATATGGACATTATTACCTTCATATGAGAACACATGTAGAGCATGAAGAAACTAAGCTGTAGCCAGTTATTTCAACTTCTCATCTTGCACATGAGGAACTAAGATTCAGAGAGGTGACAGAACTGGCATTCAAACCCAGGTCTTGTGATTTCTAAATGCATCACTATTTCCACGGCTTCCATGTATTTTCATGGCTTCCCCATTATCTTCAAAATAAAATATTAACCTTTGATGTTAGTGTTTAAGGTCTTTTGTGATTTGGTCCAACCTACCTTTCTGAGCTTTTCCACGTAATATTTAGGGAACTTCTGAATTTACCCTTGATATAACTGGGGATGAAGAGAAGAGAAGATTTAGGGGGATGTGATTGATGTCTTTGTTTGCAGGAATGTCATGAAGAAAGGGATTAGCTTTGCTCTGTTTGGCCCTGGAGGGGAAGAACAGGAGAATTGGGGTGACAGCTTCAGAAAGGCAGACTTCAGTTAAAACAAAGGAAAAACTTTCTAATTGTAAGAATTGACCAAGTGAAATACATTGCCTCAGGAGATAAGGAGCTTCTAATCGGTGGAGGTCTTTATAAGAAGGCTAGATGACCTCTGCAATTTATTCCAACTCTGAGATTTTGTGATTCTTCAATCTTTCAAATTTCTCACAGTCTGGTTAGTTGGCACATTAGCTAGAACAATTCGCCCCGGAATTAGGAAGAGCTGAGTTAGAATCCTACTTTTAGACATTAAGTGTATAAATCCAGACAAGTCATTTACCTTTGCTTTCCTCAATTTCCTCATCTATGAAATGGGGATAATAATAGAATTTATCTTGAAGGGATGTTGTGATGATCAAATGAGATAATAATTGTAAAACACTTAGCATTGAGTTAATGAAATAAAAATGTTAGTTATAATAATAATATCAATTATTATTATTATTATTATTATTATCATCATCATCATCATCATCATTAGTTAGTGATTTCTGGGCAAGAATGTGTGGAAGCTGTGAGTAGAAAGGAAAAGAAGCCCAGTGTATCACAATGCCTTTCATTCCTCACTGTTCCCAGTCGGGACTGATCAGGAGCTCCCCACCTGCTTTTTTCTCCCCATAATCTGCCTGTGATATGATGGTAGAATCATAAATGACAGATGTGTAAACTTTTGCATGGAGCAATGCCAAGAGTTTGCGTACTTACACAGCGCAGCCATAAATATTAATGTGGTGCAAGATTTGAAGCTTCACCAGCTGGATCCTCTCTCAGGGGATACCCCCACTATTTATATTCGTAGTAATGAGCAAGCTGTTATTATTTAATCAGTCTGTTTGAGAAGGCTTTGGAATAAAGGGCTTGCTGCAAATTAGCGAGCAGCAGAACCATATTTGGAGCTCCTGGATTGCTGCAGAGGCAACTAGCTACTATGGGTAGCACTGTAGAAAATGTGCTGGCCGGGGAGATAGCAGAAGCTGCCAGTCAAATCATGCTTCTGATACTTATTAGTTATGTGACCATAGGCAAGTCACTTAGTCTCATTGAGTCCCATTTTATTTAGCTATTGGATGGAGCTATTAGTACTGATAGTGCCCTACCTTGAAGAGCTTGAGATATAAATGAAATAATCTGTTTATCAATCAAACATTTATCAAGCATTTATTCTGTGCCAGGCTAAGTGCTGGGGATACAAGGAAAGGGAGAGGGAAGCACTATGTCCCTGCCCTCAAGAACTTCATAATCTAATGGGGGAGACCCAGCATGTACATGTATGCATAAATACTAAATTGCACTAAGACTTTGGGGAAATCCTATTACAGTGACAACTTATGTAAAGCACTGTACAAATTTCAATGATAAAAATTATTTCAGTTTTCATGGACAGTTTTTTGAGATATTATAAAGCTAAAACCATTGCTAACAGTCCCCTGTGATACTTACACAGAACTTGGTTAATTAAGAAGAAAATCCCTTGAGGAAAGCATGTGAACTTCTCTTTACTAAGCAAAATTGATATAAAAGTTGTGATCCTGACTATAATGTGTGCAAGCTGACTTTTTTATATATCAAAATTCTATTTTCTCTAATAGTATATTATTCTCTCAGAGATTTTAATTCTATTGTTGGTGGATTTTCAATTGATTATTGTTCCTGAAGATAAAGATCTAAGTTTCTTTTTTTTTTTTTTTTAAGGTAGTAAATCTATCTCTATTATTTCTCCTTTAAAAGATGAATGATTTCATGGCTATTTGGTACTTTCTCTCTATTTATTCCTTTTTTTTCTCTATTTATTCCTCCCTTCTCCCCCTCTTCCCCCATGCATGACAATCCCTCTCCACTTTGGAAGATGGTTTCACAAGGCTCAAAATACCCAATATTGGTGGTCCACCTTATGGTCGTGAGCCCTTTTACACTTAATTCAGTTGGAACTCCCCCATGACAGATAAAATTTTTAGATCTGGACAACAGACTCAAGACTGTTCCAGAATAGTAGGACTTAATAAAATTTGTGCTTCATGGGCAGAGCCTTTGCAAACCCCAAGATCATCACCAAGGTAACAATGAAACCTGGAGACATTTTGCAGAAAAGGCTCCTGTAATTTTTCACAAATAAGAAACACTTAGATAAATTATAAAGTGAGTAATCTCATTTCCCATCTCCAGTCCATCTATTTGGTAAGCCTGGGTTATATACTCTATTGGGGTCACTAGAAACATTTCACAGCTTTTCCTAGAATGCCAGAATCAGAAGAAGAATGAAAATGCTAGTGGTTTTTCAGCAGAGAACTGCGGCATACAGCATGTATCAAAAGGACTTGAGTTCTGCCTGGTAATTAGTACAGTGTCTGAGCTCTCATTAACAGAGTAAAATTTCCTCCTCATAGGATCTAGGGAATGTCAAATGCTTTTTGCAAAAAGTTTTTGTAGAAATAGCTCCTTTCACCGTGGGAACTGAGTGTGAATCACAACATAGCATTTTCACTCTTTTTATTGTTGTTGCTTGCATTTTGTTTTCTTTCCATTTTTTTCCTGTTTGATCTGATTTTTCTTGCGCAGCAAGATAATTGTATAAATATGTATACATATATTGAATTTAATATATATTTTAACATGTATAACATATATTGGATTACTTGCCATCTAGGGGAGGGGGTGGGGAGAAGGAGGGGAAAATTTGGAGCACAAGGTTTTGCAAGGGTCAATGTTGAAAAATTATCCATGCATATGTTTTGAAAATAAAAAGCTTTTTTTAAAAAAGAAATAGCTCCTTTCTCCTCTTGCAGGCTCAATGGGCTAGCCAGGTTAGAGGAGGCATGATAATAATGATAACAACAATTATCATTTATATAGTGCTTACTGAGTACCAGGTACCAGATAAACACTTAACAATTATTATTTCATTTATTCTTCATAACAATCCTGCAAAGTAAGTGTTTTTTTTTTTTAATTTTATTTTTTGCTGAGGCAATTGGGGTTAAGTGACTTGCCCAGGGTCACACAGCCAGGAAATGTTAAATGACTGAGGTCACATTTGAACTCAAGTCCTCCTGATTTCAGGGTTGGTGTTCTATCACTATACCAACTAGCTGCCCCAGTGTTATTCTTTTAGATGAAGAAACTCAGGCAAACAAAGCTTGAATGACTTGTAAAGTATCATAGAATTACTAAGTGACTGAGACTAGATTTGAATTCAGGTCTTTTGGTATTCTAACCACTGCACCACTTACCTCCTTGAAGTCTGGTTATGACCCCCTGCCCTGCAGGGTTGCTCTGTAGTTGAGCATTCACATTTTGTAGGAGCTCAGTTTGTGTTTGGTGACAATGGCAAGTGCCTAATGACCCAGAGCTCAATATTTGAATAGATTATCCTTCCTCATTGCCTTTAATTCTCAATAAAAAGCATCTATTCTGGGAAATGATTTTGCTTTTCCCTTTGAGATCTTAGTTAAAGCTTGTTTGAAAGTGATTTAGATTGGGGTGGCAAGGGTTGGGGGGATCATGAATATTTAATTGAGTTAAAGGCAGATTTAATTATCTCTGCCTTTGTCCTGTCCGTCTGTTAGCAGTAAATTACCTTGCCTGAAAATCTAGGTGTAATTGCCAAATTGCTACCTGGGATAAGGGGATAATGAAAGACATTTACAGCACGTCCTTCCCTAGATCTTTAGCATTGTTACCTTTTTCTTTCTTTTGTGAATTAGCCTATGCAAATTCTAAAGTAGGCTTGCCTGTGTAATACTACCTCCTTTGCCCAGTTCACCAACAAGCAGCATAGCTTTCTCCGCTCACAAACTTGGATAACAAATGAATATTTTAACTGCTTTGGAAGTAGAACAGAAAACTCTTGGGTTAAAGTTTCTTTTTGGTGCAGTGCAGAGCTGAGCTTGGGAGAGGGGAGAAAAGAGTCAGGGAAAATTTAGCCAGGTGGCCTGGCAGAGTGGAGGGAGAGTGGGATGTGGAGTGAGAGAACCTAGCTCAGCATTCTGTCCCTACTACTTACCAAGGGTATGTACTTTATCTTTTGAAATCTTAGTTTCCTCATCTGTAAAATTAGGACTAAGTGATTTTTAAAGTCTCTTTTTAGCTCAACGACTATGATGCTGGTTTGGAAATATACATTTACTTGAAATTGTGTTTTCTGCCCATATTGTTTTTACCTGAGCCTGACAACAGATTAGCTATGAGGTGTTCAGTGTTAGTATTATTAATCCCCACTTTACAGAATCAGAACCCTGAGGTTTAGAGAATTCATTGGATTGTCAATGAGTGAGCTGGGATTCAAAACGAAGGTTTTTTTTTAATTAAAAAAAATTTAGCTCCAAGTCTAGTACTTTTTCTGTTCCATTAAAGTGTTTTTTGTTTGTTTGTTTGTTTTAAGAAAGGCCAAAACCCTCACGGAGATGAAATGGAAAGGTAGAAGCAGTAGTGGAAATTAAAAGGCCATTAAACCTTCCAATCCAAACTATGCTTTTCTTTGAAAGGTCTTGTAGATATAACTGCCAGAAATGAGAAAAAAAACACATACATACATGTGTATAGATGTGTATATATATATAAACTGGGCTGCTCTTTGTTGGTATGTACACAGTGTTTGGGGGTGACAGATGGAATCTTATTTTCCTGGACCAGGAAAGTGAAGGGATGGGGAAAACAGTTGGAAAGAGGCCATTGACCTCTAGAGCGGAGTCTGCAGGGCATGCAGATGTGACCTTAGATCAGGATCGAGTGTAGGCCTCTCGAATATAGGCTATATCTCTATGTCCATATCCCAATGGAAAGAGCTAGGTGATATAGTGGATACAACACTAGATAAAAAATCAGAATAAGCTGAATCAAAAACCTGTTTTAGATCCTTACTAGATGTGTGACCCAGAGCAAGAAAATTAACCCCACAGGTTTCCATTTGCAAAATGGGGATAATAACAACAAATATACTAATTCCAAACAGAGGGTTTGTGTGAAGATCAAATAAGATAATAAGAACCAGTATTTACACAATGCTCTAAGATTTGCAAAATGCTTTAAATGATATTTCATTTGATCCTCACACCAATCTAGAGATAGGTGTTATTATTATTCCCGTTTATCAGGGAGGAATCTGAAGTTGAAAGAACTTAAGCAATTTATCCAGGGCTAAATAGCCTGTAAGGCAGGATTTGAACTCATGTTGTTCATTCTAGGTCCAGTGCTCTATCCCCTGGGCCACCGAGTTGTCTCTTAACACTCTTTGAGATTTGGGATGTGTTTGTATGTGTCTCCCTCCAAAATGTGAGTCTCACTCATTGGGCCTAAGGAGATCAATTCCCAGATTCCATAGGGCTTTTCAATAAATGAAAATGTATTGAGTACCTAATGTAAATACAATTCTCTGGGAGATAACATGAAACATAAAGCATCCTATTCTTCACTCATAGTCTTGTTGAAGGAGAATTAGTGGCACATTAAACAATAAATAACTAAACAAATGAATGAATGAATTAATAAATAAATTAAGACCACATTAAAATACAAAGTGGCATTGCAAAACCACTCATTTTCCAGGAGATCCATATCGGATGCGTGAAAGATCTAGAACTAGTAATTTTGGTTCCTAGAACAAACTTTACAAAATATATACCTGGATCAGACTGCATGAAAGGTGTTCTCCAACTTTTCATCTCAATGTGCTATATAAGGGATCGCTATCATCCTTAACATTTAACACAGCCTTGGAGTCTTGTGCTCAGAGAGTGCTGCTTATTGAGCTTCTTATGAAGGTGAAGAAGTACAATTTGAAAGCCTTTGACGAAATCGGGTTCTTCCTACCTGCTGTGACAAGTCTTCCTTAAACACTTGC
Source organism: Antechinus flavipes (assembly GCF_016432865.1). Classification (NCBI taxonomy): domain Eukaryota; kingdom Metazoa; phylum Chordata; class Mammalia; order Dasyuromorphia; family Dasyuridae; genus Antechinus; species Antechinus flavipes. The sequence goes on from NC_067399.1 coordinate 252,980,101, forward strand.
GTTCTTAAGTGGTGAAAGGAGTTTTCTCTAAAAAGCCCAGAGGCTGACAACCATCAATTAAAGCACAAATTCTTTTTCACTTGTGCCAATCCCATAAAAGCACCAATTCACACCTCCCCCCCCCCCACCATCCCACACTCAAAGCAAAGTATTTAATTGATTTTAAAATGTTAATTACAATTATACCCATTTTCTCAGCTCCATTACCATTGTCTCCACGAGAGGTTTTTTTGTTTTTTCTTATTAAAGGTAATTAGTAGTGAAAATCGTGCTGTTTCCCTATCAAAATATGGGCTCTTGGCCGGACTAGCAACCTAATGTCCATTCCCGCAGCCTGCGTCTTACTGGAGAGAAGCAAGAAATCTCTCTCCTTGATTCTTCCGCACTCAGCTCTTTCTGAGGAGCTCATTGTCATCCTAAGACACATTTTCAGCTTCCTGGGACTAAAGCATGAGACAAGAAGATGCAAGCGCCACTGATTCACCTCCGGGAATACTTTGGAGAGATCAAAAAATGCTGGTGTGCAAGCTGTTTCCTGTGGGAGGAGCGGACCAGCGCAATCAATCCACGAATGCATTGTAAAATCAATGCTCTGTATAATTAGGGCACTCCAAGGGTAAAGAAAAATTCTTCTTCGCGTACAACAGACCAGAGATCTGACAAGACCCTGAACAAACACATTTTAAATAAGGTTCCTTGGAAGGTACAGTATCTCTGCGCAGATTGCTGAACAACCCTTTTATCTTACTGACTACTAGGGATATTATTGAAACCTTTCCACTTCTCACTGGTTGACCCGAAGGTGTGCGTGTGGAGGAGGCTATCTGCCTTCTCCTTGAAATCGTATCAACTCAAGGAGCTTCATTTTACTCCTCAGGGAGAGATTTTCTGGGGGCGAGGACAGTTTGTTGCTCTGAGCCCATTGCCATGAGCTATACACAATAGTCACTTCCATAAGATTATAGGGATTTGGGGACCTCTGATAAAGGAATGCCTAAGAGAATAGAGTAGGATTCAGGATGAGTCAAGGACACACCTGTCAATAACATTGTGACATAGAATCATCACTTCCTGGCAACATTGTGTATTGCAAAGCCTAAGACCTCAAGCACCCACAACGAAGTCCAATGCATGAGTCTTTACTAACGGCGTCACAACACAAGGAACACACACATTAAAAAAAAAAAATCAAAGTAACCAGCCTTCCCGGAGTTGCACTGCTTTGACAAATAAAGTTCTTTCTTTTCTTCAACCCAAAATAGACAGCTTCATCGCAAGAGCAGAAGCTTGGGCTTTCTTTGATTTGATTCACTCCTTACATGGAGTCTGGGAGCTCAGGGGAAAAGCTATGACTCTTGTTAAGTTTATTGGCAATAGTTGCTGCTCTCTTTCCCCAAAGGTCTATTGCCTTGATTTTCTGACTATGGTGTGTGTTAGTGATGAAATAGAACACTTAATTTTCTCATTTACATGTGTTTCAGGAAAAAAAAATACTATCACCTTAGTCCCTACTTGGGAGAAAAGTCACTTAATATTCTTGGTGCCTTCTTTACTTTGCTTCAACTTGATAGAATATGACACCCTTTCAAGGGGAAGGTCCTTGGCTGTTGTACAGAGTGACATGTAAATACTACATGAAATAACAATTCTTTTTTTTTTTTTTTTTTTTGTAAATGGGGTATGATAAAACTCTACTCAAATCCCTAACTGCATCTAGAGTAGATAATGTATACTATCTTTCCTTTTATGTCTCCAACATTTTCAGATGACTATGTGGAGTTTCAGCCTAATTACTTAGATTTGAGTTGCACTCCCCATGGACCACATTTTATATCCATAAATCTTCTGCTGCTTATGGAACATGAAACTATAACAAGGAATAAATGTTTTTCCCCAGCATGTAATCCAGTGACCAGGATGCAGCCATACATGATCAAAAAAGGAAAACAAGAAATAAAATAAAAAGGAATTTTGTTTAAATAGGCATTTTTGATATTCTCTGCCCCTTGGTTTAGTGGAGATGAACACCTTACTTGAAGTTAGGAGAACTTGGTTAAACTCCTGTGATACTATAGCTGTGTGATGATTCATTCATTTTATATATATGTATATACATATGTGTATATATATGCCAGGCAAAGAGTCTCAATAATACAAAGACAAAAATAAAATAATGCCTTCCCTCAAGAAATTTACATTCTATTAAGATCTAATATTTATAAGAGAACTTTGAATGTACCTTACACATAATATCTCATCTGGTCTTCGCAATAACTCACTCTATAAAAGAGGTCCTTGTGCTCATTATACTAACAAGAAATTGACATAATCACACAACTAAAGAGTATCAGAGTCAGGATTCAAACCCCAAACTGCAAGTATAGCAGTCTATATTATATCACACCATCTCTTGAAGCAAGAATTTTCAATCTCTATGAACCTCAGTTTCCTCATCAGTAAAATAAAGACAAATAAAACTTATTCATAAAATTATTGTGAGGAAAACAATCTGTAAAGAGGCAAAGCACTCCTCAGGAATATTATACATTCTTTTCGGGTGCTGGTGAAGAGAGCGGTAGAAGAAAATTAGAAAAGAGAGCAAGAACCTATGTTTTGATTGTTCTGGGCCTCTTCCTGAGAGGCTGAGAATGACTACTGATTTCTGCTTCAAAAGTAGGAAATGACCTATTTATAGACAAATTCTCTCAGATCCAATTAGACCACAAAGAGACCTTGAGTTAGGCATTAGGTTCAACCTATAGATCCTAGGTAATTACAGAAAACTACATTAATTTAGGCAAATTGGGTAGTGGTCAAACTGAATAAGTAAGAAAACCTGAATTATAGAGTATAATTTTTGTTGAATCATTTTCATTTGTGTGATTCATCATGATGCTATTTTGGTTTTTCTTGTCAAAGAAGCAATTTGTCCTTTCCTTCTTCAGCTCATTTTACAGATGAGGAAACTGAGGCAAACAGGGTTATGTGACTTGCTCAGGGACACACAGCTAGTATTTGTCTGAGGCCAGGCCAGGTGACTCCAAACGGGACACTCTACATATTGACACTTAGCCACTTTATAAAGTGTAATATGTTATTCTGTATGTTACACAGAATGGTAGGTATTATATTTAATTCATTCTGGAGAAGATCATAAAACAAAGGTTCTCTGCTTTTGCTCATGCTGACCTCTATGCCTGTAAATTTTACTGCTTATTGAATTCCCACCCCTCTTTTAAAACTCAATTTAAATTTACCTCCTTCTAGACTTCCCCCAAATCCCATAATATATCCACCCTATCCCCCTCTTTTTATACTTCTTTGGTACATTTACTTTGTCATATTATGCATTGTACATTATTGATATTTGTGTCCCAATCATCTCTTTTGATTGTGGGTGAGGGATGGGATTCATGTCTGACTTAACCTTTATTTCTTTCTAACTTTTAGGACAAGGTCCGGCATACACAGGTACATGAGGTTTGGTGACTATTGAATTAATGAATTTCAAGAAATTCAATTACTTATATTAAATAGCAGCTAAAAGATTTCAGAAAGATGCTTTATTAGACCTATTTAAAGGATTATTTGTGTAGTGCTTGAAAAGAGTTTTTCCTCTTAAGTACGGTTAACCTCCCTGGTAATAGTTCTTCCACTATTCATTTAATTAGTGAACCCTTTCCTCATAGACAGTGCTTAGGGAAACTTTAGCCCAGCTGGGTGTCCAACAATCACAAATTAGTGGGGTTTGAGTTAATGAGGTTTAACTGTGTACACATTGAGATGTGAGGTCAGAATCTTCTGGGGTTTGTCTTTAAAACTGTGAGCAAGCAAAGCTTAGGGAAATTGCTAGCCTCCAGCCCCAAGAGCAAAGATAGCATTTCCACAGTGTCCTTGCCCCCTCTGCAAAGCAAACTGAACTCTGCCAAGAACTCAATAAATGAGAATAAAATTGAACAGATAAAGGTTTTTTTTTTTAATGTCTGGTGTTTGAATCTCAGAAGATCAGAGTTGAGATTGGATTCAAGAATTGCCCTTTGACTCTGAGTTTGCACTGACTTTTCTTCCCCTTTCCTGACCATCTCATTTCTTGAATTCTCGAAAACCCAGGTTTTTATTAGAGTGGGTCAATTGTTCTATGTCTAATGGGACTTAGAATTTTTTAAATCATTTTTTGAGTTGCAGTAGTATGAGTTAAAAGAGTGCCTAACTTGCAGTCATAGATAAAGTTAGAATTCTTGAGCCAAGGTTTGGAATCCTTGCTCTGTCAGTCGGTCAATAAACATTGATTAAGTACCTACTATGTGCCAAGCACTGTGCTGATCTCTTGGAGAGCAAATCAATTCCATTCTAGGATTGGGATCCCAAATACAATCATAGAGAAAGGGCTGGAATCTTGAACCATTAATTAAGAATGGAGCTTGAGAATATTTAAGTCATGATATTTTCACAAATTTCCTCTAAAGGTAAAAAGATCTTTTCCGGGGGCAGGTATCCAGCACAGCTTCTGAACTTGCAGAATTTGGGATAGGAAAAGGGGAGATAGCAGACCCAGCAAAATGATTTCTCTCTCATTCTCTCTCTCTCTCTCTCTCTCTCTCTCTCTCTCTCTCTCTCTCTCTCTCTCTCTCTCTCTCAGGGACTCTGCACTCAGACAACTACACCCTTCTACCTGGCCACACCAAAGGTTTCTTTAGGTCAGTTCTGTTCTTTGAGATGTTGACCAAAGGAAAGTTTATACAGCAGTCACTGCTACTGACAACAGTAACTAGCCTTCCCTCTCCTTAATAAATGGCTAAGTTGCACTGTGGTTATAGAGGGCTGGGTTTGAAGCTATAAAGACCTGGTTCAAATGTGGCCTGACACTTACTAGCTGTATGATTCTAGGCAAATCATTTAAGCTTTGTCTGCATCTGTCATTGCATTTATAAAATGGGGCTAATGATAGTAACTACTTCCCAGGACTGTTATAAGGATCAAATGAAGTCATACCTGTAACATGCTTAGCATAGTGTTTGGCACATGGTAGGCATTTAACAAATACTTTTTTACTTCCTTAAATATCTTAGCTTCATATGCTGTGGTAAAAGTATCCTTGTGATACACTTTTCTTGTTCTCTGTGGATCTGCTAGTTTTTCTAATGACAGCACTAATACTGTGAATAACAGTGTGTCAATTTCCTCATCTTTAAAATGGGGACAAAAATATTTAACTAACTGTGTACAGGTTTGTTATGAGAAAAGGGCTTTGTAACCCTCAAGTCAACATTTTTGCAAGTATTTATTTGTCTTTCCCTCCTACTGCCTTCCCAATTGAACAATAAAAAATAAAAGAAGGAAAACACTCATAACAAAAATGGATTCTCCAGCAAAACAAATTCCCACACTGGCCATGTCTAAAATTTATTTCTTATTCTCCATTTTAAGTCTATCATCTCACCTGTGGCATGTTGGTAGATTATTCCATTGTAATGTCTACAAATTCTTGGCTTATCATTGCTCTTAAAGCACCCTAATCTTTAGTTTCCTTAAGATCTGAGCCTAAATGTCACCTTCTCATGAATCTTCTCTTGATACTTAACCCAGCTACTAAAACTTCATCACCAACCCCAAGACTTTCAAAACTGTTCCTATATTTTGCCTATGCTTATATCTATACCTGTTGTTTCCTCTGAGAGAATGAGGGTAAGAACTGTTTAATTTTGTTTAAAAATTGTCTAGTATTTCCTTAAATCATATTGATTGATTAACATAAATTAAAACTATTAATTATTTTGTTATTTCAATAGCTCATGTTCTCGTATTGGTACAAACATGAATGAACAGATTTTCAGAATATTAGCTAAGAAGGGACATTATATATCACCTAGTTGAATCCCTATATTAAGCTAATATAATTATAGAATGCAGTTAAAAGTGATAGTTTTAAATGTAAAAATAATTATTTGTGCTTGTGATACTTATATAAAATTACAGCCTCCTTGACTGGATCAAGAATAAAAGAGTGAATAAACAAAATAATCATACTTCTGGGGACTTTAGATTTCTGAGGAACTTCTACTAGTTTACCAGTTCAATGATAGTGAATTTAAGGATAAGAATTGAGGATTACCATACAAGAAATAGAGCAAAGCCCCTAGGAGAATTTATTTCTTTGTATCTATCTCTCAGTGTCTGTTTCTCTTTGTCTCTGTTCTCTTGCTCCTTTTCTTCTTATTTCTTCATCTCTTCCTTTCCTATTGTCACTGGAGAGACTGGGCCAGTATCAGACCATATATCCAGCTAGGATCAGAAAGACATTCCAAGGACAAAGGGGTATGGAGGAAAACTCACACAAGGGAAGACACATGAGTATTCCTACAGATAGAGGGAGAAAGAATTTCTAGTAATAGAAATTGTAAAGAAACAGCTTCAGGGTTTGATAACTGATGACTGAAAGTAGTGCTGGCTAGGACTCTAGAAAGGCATACATTCTTGCAATACAGCAGAGAAATACACCTAAAGGGAACTTCATGAGGTCTTTATGAAGGGAGAAAAGATTTTCAGTAACAGGAACTATGAATTGTCCCCTTTACCCACATATGTTCCCTACAATGTGAATCAGTACCATTTCTAAGTTTGATCTCACACTTCTCATAGATATTTTGGGTATTTATGAGAGAACTCATTCCAAGCTTTTGGAAATGTTTTGTAATAACTGTTCTTACTTTACATTCTTAATAAACACCCTGTCTATTTGATTGTTAATGAGAAGTACATTGGTGGGGACTGGTGAGCTATAGTTTTAGAAAAATAATCCCTTCAGAACTATTCCTAGAACTTTGATAGCAATAATCATTCTCTTGTATCCCAAACCTCAAATATGAGTATGAATTTGGGACACAACCCAGAATGGGTATTATATAAAGATGGAGAAACTGAAGCTCAGAGAATGGAAGGAACCTCTAAGATCACATCAGCAGTACATAACAAATTCAGGATTTAATACAAAGTATTCTGATTCTTAAATCCTGTGTACTTTTCACCATTTCATATAACCTTTTCCTTTCAACTTCTATTTCTTCTTCCTCTTTAACTTTGTTGATCTATATTATTCTATAGTTATGCACCAGAGAGAATTTTTTAAAAAGTATTTCTGTGGTATTTTGTGGGAATGTGTAGAAACTTTAAATATGTGTAGATGTGTGAATAGAACATAGGCAAATGTTCTATTGTGAAATAGGCATCAGAGTAAGCTCTGATGCCTCATTGTGATGTGGAAGTTATCCTGTATTCACGAAAGCTATCCCAGCAAAGAGTGATCTCTTAAAGGTTCTCCTATACTGGAAAGGCTTTGAATGTGATTTGTAGGTGTGTACTATACCTGCTCTTATAAATCTCAAGTCGTTTGACTTGACTTGATGTACTGTCCTAGGATCAGACTAGCTAATTCTGGAGAGAATCATCAACTGTAGTCTTGCCACTTGATGATAAATTCTTTGTCCTTTACAATCCTCAAAACAAAGAAAAATACAAAATATCCCTCAGTTCTAGGTAGTTCCTTTGCTTTTCTGTGGTGGCAAAGTGAATAAAAAGAGAAGAGGTGATAATAATTATTTTTTTAGACTTCTTACAAATATTCATTTTAGTGTTTACTCTATAGAATCCTAGTATAATGATCCACAAATCAGTATTTTATGGGAGGAGCTGAGATCAGATGGCCTGGTTTCAAAATTCATTTCTGACACATTGTGCAATCCTGGACAAATTGTTCAACCTTTCTGAGTCTTGGTTTCTTCATCAGTTAAATGGGGATGAAAATATTTGTGGGAAGTCCTACTCTTTCTCTCTATTTGCTGATACTGTGTGATAAAAATTTTTAAAAAAATAGACATACTAGTAGAAGAATTGAATCAGCAACATTAAGCATTTATTAGCTCTATGCTAAGTGCTAGAGATTCTAATGAGTTTACTTCCTAACTAGAGGAAGACAGTTTTCTGGTTAGGCAGACAAAGTACCTGAGTAGGAGCATGGTGGTAAAGTATGTAGAGTTAGAAGTATACCCCAAAAGGGAATGAAACATAGCTGGCTTGAGTCCATTCTCAAAATGGAAGGAATTCATTAAAGAGATAGCAAAATCCTCTTCTAGGATGAAAAAGCTCTAAGGGAAATAAAAGGATGAGAAGGCAACTGAATTATAGTGACAAAGTTCAGAGAATCAGAAAGGAAACTAAAAGGGAAATCATTTTGATTTAAACAGCTCTACTATAAACAAAACCAGAAAACAAGAGGAGAGTTCTGCAAAATAGATGGCTGGTTTGCAGGTTCTTCTTGGATAGGTAAATTATAGATCTTATCAAGTTTGCTATGTTTTGTGTCCAATAGTAACAGGAAACATCCTTTCATTGGATACATGATCCTGTCATATTGCAGTGCTTATGATGAACATTTGCCAAAGGACTACAACTTGTGTAATACCTCCTGCAGAGGATAAAAAATTGGTGAAATTCTAAAAACAAAACCAAAAAACTCCCTCCCTAATTCCTCCAAAATTACCTCAGTGAGATTAAATCAACATTCTTTAATACCTGATGATTTCAATACAAAACACAGAGAAGGATGGTTAAAAAAAAGTTGAAAAATATTCTCAAAAGTTAATGACTTATAGAGAGACCACAGAATAACTGTGTGGAAGATTTGTATTTGGTATCATGTAATGTTAAGATACATGGGGGCAAAGGGTTCCCAAGAAAATGGGTGAACTCTATTTGGAAGTCATGAATAAAAATCACATAAGATAAGAAGGGATGAACAGGTTTTGTTCTTCAGCATTGAATCCACAATAATGAGATCATTGGAGTACTGATATGTGTGAGTTGGAGCTGTATTAGGATTTGAGACCAGTGAACATATATTTCAATCTCTAAATCCTCCCTAAACCTGAGACAATATTTTAAAAATTCAATTCAATAAATTGTTTGTTCAAATGATAATCCTCTACACAGGAATTACATAGGAATCTCCACACAGGAACTGTAAACCTATGTTTATCTTAGCTATTGTTATAGATTACTTTGTTTGGTGATGCAAAGAATTCCACTGAAACATATTCTTCACCTTAGAATGGAGCTTACTGTTTAGTAGGGGAATAGGATATATACTCAGTTCATAGTAACATTCCTCTGGAAAGGTCATCAGAGACCATTTGGTTGAACTCCTTCATTTTATACTTAAGAAATGAGAGGCACAAAGAGGTTAAATGACTTGTGTAATAGAACAGATAATAATAGCACAAATAAGACAAGATTTGAATCCAGGTCCTCTGACACCATAGTCAATAAAATACCACAGTGCTACACTGCCACCATTACTTAATATATCAGTAGGGTTAGAGATGAGGAATAGAATTATGATTTTATTGGTATTGAGAACTCCCACATGAGAAAACTTTCTCATAAATACATAAATACTCAAGTAACTAATAGAAAACAATACACAATAAGTGCATCAGAGAAGTGCAAGCCAAATGTTAGGAAAGGTCTAAGAAGGGAAGAGGTCATTTCTAGCAGGTGGGATTGAAGAGAGATACTTAACACCAGTGACATGTGAACTGAGCTTTAAAGAATGGGTATATAGAAGATAGAAGGGTGTGCAGGTATAGGGAAAGCTGTAAGTAAATTCCAAGATTCCAACCTCTTATTAGATGACTGAATATTAAATTGGTTCTCTGCCTAAAGGTAAGGGCTAAGATCAGAGTTTTATCGTATGTAAAGGTCTTATGCACAGAGATAAGCAGAACAAAATCTGTGCAAAGGTGCTTATAGGGAGGAGGGAAGGAAAGTAAAGGGAGATGATGAGTGGTATAAGTGGTGAGAGGCCCATTCTTGAAGAGGATTCAGTGATGGCCCATCCCTCCCTTGGGCAGGCTTCTTCCTGGACTAAATGTGCTTGGGTGGTTAAATAAATCAAATAGGGAAAAATAGGCATTGGATAAAAATGGCAAAATGACACTCTTGCCAATTCCCTAATAAAATTACAGGCTCAGTAAACAGGATGCAAATACATCATGGAGCCCTGAGTCAGAAGTATTTCTTCACCACTGATGGAACTGCCAGGAAACATAGACTTTCAGTTTTTCACTGGTGCATCCATTTCATTCACTGACTCAAGCTGATAGAATTGAAGGAAGGATGTTAAACTGCTCACTTCTCTAAACACTTTGGTTAGGGGCAAGAAACCAGAAGTCTGCTCAGCTGGTGTGGTCCTGAAGGACATTCTTGTGCTGACTTCTCAGTTTCTTCATTGCTTTGTCTTTATATTGATACCAGTTATGTAAGAGATACTGGACTAGTATAAACCACAGACTCAGAGTTCAAGCCTAATCCCTTTATCCCCACTCAAGGATGATATAAGAGTAAGGATGAGCTCAAAGTCCCTTTAGACTTCAGCTAGTTGTATGTGCATATGAGAGTCAGGCAGGCAGTCAAGAAATTAAGAAAAGGTAGAAAGGAAGGGAGAGAAGGAGGGAGAAAAAAAGGAAAGAAGGACTTGTTAAATAAATATTTATTATGTGCCAGGAACTATATCAAAGGCTTAAAGATTATGATCTCATTTGATCCTCACAACAATCTTGGGAGATAGGTGCTATTATTGTTGTTTTTTCTTCAGTCATTTCTGACTTTTTGTGATCCCATTTGGGGTTTTCTTGGCAAAGATATTAGAGTAGTTTGACATTTCCTTCTCCAACTCATTTTACAAATGAGGGAACTGAGGCAAACAGATTAAATAGTTTGTCCAAAGTCATATAGATAGAAAGTGTCTGAAGCCAGATTTGAAGTCAGGGAGATGAATCTTTCTTAATCCAGGCCCAGCACTCTATCCATTATGCCATCTAACTACTTAAGGTGCTATTATAATCCCTATCTTAAAATTGAGGAAATTGAGACAAATAGCAGTAATTTGATCAAGTTCACACAGTGAATATGGCTGAGGTTGTGGCTAAGCATAAAGGAAGGACAATTATTTTTTCCTATGAGTTTAGCTTTAACTTTATGCCTTTCCCCCTCTCACTAATCTATATGAGAGAGCAGAAGGATTTTCAAATTGAAAAAAACAAAACAAATAAAAACAAAACAGCTAAGGAGTTTCTGAATCCATTGGCATTTATTGGACAAATAGCCCTTACATGAACCAGTATTATCTATAGAGAGTAAAATGAGGAGGTATACAGAATGCTACAGTGAGGTTAACCTTGTAGACACAAATTCATCCCAGAATTTGGTTCATAGAAAAATATTAATCCTGAGCATGGAAGGTAGCTGGCAGGAATTGGCTGCATGTCATAATGAATCTGGTATCTAGGGTAAAAACTATTTTTCTGCAGATAAAAGCACTTCTGGCCAAGACTCTAGAAAGAACAGATGAGGTCATTCCATAAAAAGGGAAAAAGAAAAACCTAGAAGGTTTTATTCCTTTTGGCACTATTGTTGATTCTTTGACTGAAGCAATGTGAGGATGTTTTGCTAAAAGGGCTATTAAAATAGTTCTGGTTTTTGAACTAAAAGATCATAGAGCATTCTATTCTTATCAGGAAGAAAAACTAGAACCAAAGCCAAGGATTTCATCTGAAGCTGGAAGCCAGAAGCAAAGAGATGTCACATAACCACACACTAAAGAAGCCATATGCATGCCTGGTGGCATTTGGCAGAGACCATATGGAGCAGCACCTGGTGGAAACTATGAATCTGAAAATGGCGGAGAAAAGCCACAAAATTGCCAGAGTTCTCCCCAATTTCTCTCAGAAACAACATTAAATCACACCTCTACATGAATTCCAGAGCTACAGAACCTATAAAAAAATGGAGTGAAACAAATTTCCAGCTTAAAATAACTTAAGACTTCAGAGAAGGTCTGTCTCACTTGGATGAAAGGCGAGCAAAGCCCTGCGCAGAGGATCTCTGGGCAAGCCTGTGGGAGACTATTAGCCACAACATAGAGTAGCAATCAAGGCCCCTTCATCCAGCCTTAACAGGCTAGTGGTAGAGCAGGTCAGTGGGGAGACCTCTAGCTTGATTGCAGAAGGCAAAGGGCCAGACTAGGCTAGACCACTTGAGCAAGGAGGCAAAAACTGCCAGGCCCCAGCACAAAAATCTTGGGGGCAATCCCCTCTGTGCTCCAGGTGAAGAATTCAACTTTAAAAATCACGAAATAGACTAAAAATGAGTAAAAAAGAGAAAAGAACCTTGACCACTGAAAGCTACTAGGGCTACAGGAAAGATCAAAACACAAACTCAGAAGAGAACTACAATGTAAAAATGCCTACATATAAAGCCTCAAAGGGGAAGATAAATTGATCTCAAGATCAAAAAGCTTCTTGAAAGAGCTCAAAGAGGATTTAAAAAACCAGATAAAAGAAATAATAGAAAAATTAGGGAAAAGAAATGAGAATTATACAGGAGAAAGTCAACAGCTTGGAAATTAAAGGAGAAAAGTTGATTGAAGAAAACAATTCCTTAAAAAACACAGTTGACAAAATGGGGAAAATTTACTGGAGAAGATAACTCCTTAAAAAGTAGAATTGATCAAATGGAAAAGGAAGTACAAAAGCTACCTGAAGAAAATAATTCCTTAGAAATTAGAATTGGGCAAGTGAAAGCTAATGGCTCTTAGACATTAAGAATTAGTCAAGCAAAATCAAAGGAATGAAAAAAAATAAGAAAATGTGAAAATCTCATTGACCTGGAAAGTAGATCTAGAGAAGATTTAAGAATTATTGGACTCCCTGAAAGCCATGATTAAAAGAAGCTTGGACAGTATTTTTCAAGACATTATCAAGGAAAATTGCCCTGATATCCTAGAACCAGAGAATAAAATAGTAATTAAAAGAATCCACCAATAATTTCCTGAAAGACATCCCAAAATGAAAATTCCAAGGAATATTGTAGCCAAAATGCCAGAATTATTAGGTCAAAGAGAAAATACTACAACCAGTTAGATGGAAACAATTCAAATATCATGGAGCCACAGTCAAGGTTACACAGTACTTAGTAGCTTCAATATTAAATCAGAAGGTTTGGAATATGATATTCTGGAAAGCAAAGGAATTTGGATAAGAAAAAATCAAATTGTAAAATTGGGCATGATCTTTCAGGGGGAAAGATGGATATTCAATAAAATAAAGGCCTTTAAAATTTTTCTGATGAAAAGATCAGAGTTGAACAAAAAATGTGATCTTCAAATATAAGACCTCAAGAGAAGCATAAAATGGTAAACAAGGAAAAAAAAACTATTCAATAGGGTAAAACTGTTTATATTCTTATACAGGTAGATGGTACTTATAATTCTTGAGAACTGTATTTCTATTAGGAGAGGTAAAAGGAATATACATAGAAGATATGGATATAAATTGAATTTGATGTGATGATAAAAAAATTAAGGGGCAAAAAAGATTCTACTGGCAGAAGAAGACTAGGATAAGCTACATCACATGAAGAGGTTTAAAAGACCAATTACAGTAGAGGGAAAGGAGAAAGAGAGAATGAATCTTTGAATTCTTTGAATCTTACTCTCATCAGATCTGACTCATATAGGAAATAACATTCACACTCAGTTGGGCATAAAATATCTTATGCTTTAGGAAAGTAGGTGAGGAAAGGAGAAAGAAAAGAGAAGAGAAGCTGATAGAAGGAAGGCAAATTAAGGGAAGCACTGGACAGAAGCAAAACACTGATGAGGAAAGACTGAAAAAAGAGAGAAAAGTATAAACAGGGAAAAGTAGGATGTTGAGAAATACGCACATTACTTTTAAGGTTAATGGGATGAACTCTTCCATAAAATGGAAGTCAATAGCAGATTGGATTAAAAACCAGAAACTTACAATATGTTGTTTTCAAGAAACATATGAAGCAGAGAGATACACAGAGAAAAGGTAAAAGACTGAAGCAGAATTTGAAGCAGAAATGCTTCAACTGAAGTTAAAAAAAAAAAAAGTGGAGTAGCAATCCTGATCACAGACAAAGCAAAAACAAAAAATAATCTATTTAAAAGAGAGAAGGGATTGTAGCCCCAGGTAAACAAGCACTCTCTAGAGGTGAGACCTTCATATGCTTCAGTGTAACCCTAGAGAAATGTGGAAACACTCCACTGACCTCAGCACAGCAGATACTAGCACTACAACTGCAGCTCAGCACTAGGTAAATTTCCAGGCTCAATAGCTTCCAGCAATGCTAACCACTTCCCCACCCCACCTCCTCTGCTCAGTACCAGACACAAGGATGTTCCATGGCCCTTGGTAACATCAGCATAGTACCAGGTTGTTGTGTCCTGCTTTCTAGAGCCCCCAAGTCAGGGTAACAAAACATACCTTGCTTTCTAGAGCCCCATGCTGGGAAGGTTAAAACATACCATGTTAGTGAAGGAGTGATTAAGTGAGACTCCCGAGGATGGTGGAAATATGGAGTCTTTTACCCTTACATACTCTAATACCCTTATGTAACCAAAACAACACTGGGCATGCACCAAGTATATACTGCACACATGGGACCACATAAACAATTTGCTGTTGTATGGAGATCGCCACCTGGTATCACTCTACTTCAGTCACAACACAGGCTGTCACAGCCCCCTGACTTCTTAGAAAGGCCAAGAGCCCTTAGGAGAGATGGGGAGCCGAACCAGACATTGCCAGCAGGTTCCCTCTGGGCTAAAGGGTCTTATACCTCACCCAGAGTTCCCCCACTGTCTGTGGTCCTCTACACCAGGTAAACAGCCAGGACCTGTACACCCTGGCACAAGAAGCTTGAGACAGTCTCTTTCCATCCTAGAAACAGAGCTCAAATTTAAAAGAAAGTAAAAAAAAGACAACTGAGGAAAATAGCTCCTTAAAAGTTAGAATTAGGCAAGTAGAAATTAGTGACTATGAGACATCAAGAATCAATTAAATAAATTAAAAAGAATAAAAAATTAGAAGAAAACATAAAATATTTCATTAGAAAAATAACAGACCTGGAAAATAAATCCAGGAGAAATAATGGCAGAATCATTGGACTACCTGAAATCCAAAATGAAAAGGAAGACTTGGACAGTATCTTTTAAGAAATTATCAAGGAAAACTGGAACCGTAGGGCAAAATCTATTCCCAAGGATCATTATAGTCAAATTTTAGAACTATTAAGTCAAGGAAAATATACTGCAATATACTTGAATATTCTGCAAGACGCAGAATGAAGTAAAACATTTCACATGAAGAGGTAGAAAAAAATCTATGTGGGTGACAGGCATTGCATGAAGTTTACCCTTATCATTATTAGCTCAAAGAGGGAATAATATACTCAATCAATGAATATAGAAATTTATTTCACCCAACAGGAAAGTAGGAAAGGAGGAGATTTAATAAAAGTGGTGAGGGTAGCGTGGGAGGGGGAGGAATGGCAGAAGGTAGGGCATACTAGGGGAAATGTTAGACAGAAGCAAAAGGCTATCAAGGAGGACAGGAAAAAAATAGGATGGAGAAAAACACAGATAGTAATCATAACTGTGAATGTGAATGGGATGAATACTCCCAATAAAGGAAAAGCAGATAGCAGAGTGGATTAAAAATCAGAATCCTACAATATGTTGTTTACAAGAAACATAATTGAAGCACAGAGACACACACAGAGTAAAGATAGGGGACTGGAGCAAAATCTACTATACTTTAGCTGAAGTAAAAAAAAAAAAACACAAGGAAGCAATCCTGATCTGAGACAAAGCAAAAGAGACCTAATTAAAAGAGATAAGGAAGGAAATGACATTTTGTTAAAAGGTACCATAGACAATGAAGTAATATCAATACTAAATATATGCACCAAATGGAGTAGCATTGAAATTCTTTTTTTTCTTCTTTTGTTTTTATTTATGTTCCCAGTGCTTAGCAGAATCCTTGACACATGACACAGGTTTTTTTTTTTTTTGGTCAATATTTAAGTTTTTTTTCCTTTTCAAAACATATTCATAGATAATTTTCAATGTTCTCTCTTGCAAAACCTTGTGTCCAAATTTTTTTCCCCCTCCTTCTTCCCTCTTCCCCTCCCCTATTCAGCAAGCAATTGATGAAGCATCCAAATTCTTAAAGGAGAAGTTAAGTGAATTACAGGTTCTTGACCAAAAGATAAGAGAGCATTGTGAAATGTAAAATGCACAATTTATTAAATTAAAAGGCTTTTGCACAAACAAAACCAATGCAACCAAGATTAAAGGGAAAACAGAAATCTGAGGAAAAATCTCTGCAGAAAAATGTCTCTGATAAAGGCCTCCTTTCTCAAATATATAGAGAATTGAGTCAAATTTACAAGAATGCAAGTTATTCTTCAAGTAATAAATGGTCAAAGGATATGAACAGGTAGTTTTCAGATGAAGAAATCAAAGCTATTTATAGGCAAATGAAGGAGTTCTCTAAATAAATTTTGATTGGAGTAATGCAAATTAAAAAAAACTTTGAGGTACCATCTTATACCTATCAGATTGGCTAATAAAACAAAAAAAGAAAGTGATAGATGTTGGAGAGAATGTGGGGAAATTGTTACACTAAGTTACTGTTAGTGGTATTGTGAACTAATCCAACTATTCTAGAGAGCAATGTGCCCTTTGGTGCAAAGGACAACCAAACTGTCTATACCTTTTAACAATATTACTGCTAGGTCTGTATCCCAAAAAGATAACAAAAAGAGAAAAGGGACCTACATGTGCAAAAATATTTTACTAGCAGTCCTTTTCATGGTGACAAAAATGAAAATTGAAGGAAGGCCCATCAATTGGTGAATGATTGAATAAGTTGTGTTATATGAATGTAATGGAATATTATTGTGCATTGAGAAATGATGAGCAGGCAGATTTCAGAAAAACCTGGAAAGACTGTATGAACTGATACAAAGTGAAATGAGCACAATCAGTAAAACATTATACACAGTATCAGCAACATTGTATGATGATCAACTATACATGTCTTGTCTCTTCTCAACAAAACAATGATCCAAGATGAGTACAAAAGATTCACTAAGGAAAATACTACAAAAACATACCTTTTTTCATTTACTTGATTCTTTTTTGTGTGTTTTTTTCTTTTGATCTATTTCTTTTTTCATAACTGTGACTAATATGGAAATATGCTTTACATGATATCACATGTATAACCTTTGTAAAATTGCCATTTTAGGAACAGGGGAGGGCAGGCAGGAAAGGAGAAAAATTTGCAAATCAAAATCTCGTAAAAAATGAATGCTAAAAGTTGTCTTGATATGTAACTATTAGGAAAAAAATACCATTAAAAAGAAAAAAATAGATAAGGAAGAATTGTATCTTGCTAGAAGGTATTATGGACAATGAAGTAATGACAATACTAAACATATATGCACCATATGATATAGCATCCAAATTCCTTTCCCCCCCTCAGTAGTAATTTATTTTTCCAGTTATATGTAAAGATGGCTTTTGACATCCATCTTTGTAAGATTTTGAGTTCCAATTTTTTTTCTCCCTTCCTTACCTCTTCCTCCCAAGAGAGTAAGCAATCTGATATAGATTATACATGTAAAGTCATCCTAAACAAATTTCCATATTAGTCATGTTGTGAAAGAAAAATCAGAACAAATGGAAAAAAAACACAAGATAGAAAAAGGAAACAAAAAAAGTGAAAATAACATACTTTGATCTGCATTCAGTCTCTACAGTTTTCTCTCTAGGTACAGATGACATCCCAAGTCTGTTGGAATTGTCTTAGATCACTGTATAGCTGAGAAGAGCTAAATCTATCACAGATGATCATCACACAATCTTACTGTTACTGTGTACAATGTTTTCCTGGTTCTGCTTGCTTCACTCAGCATCAGTTCATAAAAGGCTTTCCAGACTTTTCTAAAATCAGTCTGCCCATTATTTCTTAGAGAACAATACTATTCTATTACATACATATATAATAACTTATTCAACCATTCCTTAATTGATGGGCATCAACTAAATTTCCAATGCCTTGCCCCTTCTGCCACAAATATTTTTGCACATGTGAGTCCTTTTCCCTTTTTTATGATCTCTTTTGGATACAGATGCAGTAGTGGCACTATTATATCAAAGGATATGCACAATTTTACAGCCCTTTAGGCACATTTCCAAATTTGCATTCAGAGTATTAGAGGAGAAGTTAAGTGAATTACAGGAAAAATTAGACTGCAAAACTATACTAGTTGGGGACCTCAATTGTGCTCTGTCAGAGCTAAATAAATCTGACCACAAAATAAAAAAAAAGAAAGAAATTAAGGAGGTGAATAGAATTTTAGAAAAATTAGATATGATAGATGTCTGCAGAAAATGGAATGAGGTTAGAAAGGAATTTATCTTTTCTCAGTGGTACATGGCATCTATACAAAATTGATCATGTATTAGGACATAAAAACCTCACAATCAAAGGAAGAAAGAAAGACATATTAAGAGCATCCTTTTTAGATTATGAGGCAATAAAAATTGCATGTAATAAAAGGCCATGGGAAAATAGATTAAAAATTTACTAGAAACTAAGTTATCTAATTCTAAAGAACCAATGTATCAAACAACAAATCATGGAAACAATCTTTAATTTCCTCAAATAGAATGACAATAATGAGACAACATACCAACATTCATGGATTACACCCAAAGCAGTTCTTAGGGGAAACTTTATATCCCTAAATGCTTAAATGAATAAAAATAGAGAAAGAATAGATCAATAAATTGGGCATGGAATTAAAAACCTAGAGAAGGAACAAATTTAAAATCCCCAATTAAATAGCAAATTAGAAATTCTGAAAATTAAAGGTAAGATTACTATAATTGAAAATAAGAAAACTATTGAATTAATAAATAAAACTAAGAGCTGTTTTTTAGAAAAACACCAATAAAATAATAAACTTTTGGTTAATTTGATTTAAAAATGAAAGAAGAAAACCAGATTACTAGTATTAAAAATGAAAGGAGTAAATTCAGCACCAATGAAGAGGAAATTGAAGCAATAATTAAGAACTATTTTGGCCAACTGTATTCCAATAAATCTGATAATTTAAATGAATGAATATTTACAAAATTATAAGTTGTGCAGATTAACAGAAGAGGAAACAAAATACTTTAAAAAACCATTTTAGACAAAGAAATTGAACAAGATATCTATGATCTTCTTAAGAAAAAAAATCTTTGGGATCAAATAAATTTATAAGTGAATTCTATCAAACTTTTAAAGAGCAATTAATTCCAATTCTATGTAAACTATTCAGAAAAAATAGGCAAAGAAGAAGTCCTACCAGATGCCCTTTATGACATATATATGATGCTAATACCTAAACCAGGAAGAACCAAAACCAGAGAGAGGAAATTATAGACCAATTTCCCTAATGAAAATTAATGCAAAAATTCAGACAAAATATTAGCAAAGAGAATTATAGCAATTTTTCATGAGGATAATATACTAAGACCAGATGGAATTTATACTGGGAATGCAGGGTTGAGTTAATATTAGAAAAACCATTAGTGTAATGGACCATCTCAATAATAAAATAAACTATATGATTATCTCAATAGATGCAGAAAAGGGTTTTAACAAAACACAGCACCCATCCCTATTTAAAAACACTAAGGAGCATAGGAATAAATGGAATTTTCCTTAAAATGATAAGCAGCAATTATCTAAAACCATCAGCAAGCATTATATGCAATGAATATAAGCTGGAAGTATTCCCAAAAAATATCAGGTGTGAAGCAAGAATGCTCATCATCACTACTTTTATTTAATACTGTAACTAGAAATGTTATTTTTTCCAATAAGAAAAAAGGAAAAGATTAGAATAGATAATGAAGAAATGGAATTATTATTTTTTTCAGATGATATGATGGTATAGTTAGAGAAATCTGGAGAATCAACTAAAACATTACTTGAATCAATTAACAACTTTAGCAAAGTTTCAGGATATAAAATAAATCCACAGAAATCATTAACATTTCTACATATTACCAACAAAACTCACTAGGAAAACATTGAAAGAGAAAGTCCATTTAAAATAACTGTATACAACATAAAATATTTGATAATTTATCTGCCAAACAAACATAGGAATTACATGAACACAATTACAAAACACTTCTCATGTAAATAAACTTCATATCTGGAAAAATATTAAAATTACTGAAGAGTTGTCTGGAAGTGTTTGCTAACAATAAGGATCTTGACAGATGGAGCAGGACTTTAAAGGAGGAGAGGCAGTGGGTGGGTGGTGGGCAGAGGGAGGGTCTGAGAGGAGCAGCGTGGAGCCAGAAGTATGTCAGCTTCTCCTGCCTGGCCCTGCCCTCTGTGTCGGGAATGTGGGAGAAGGAGCAGGCAGTTTTGCAGTGGGCGACAGATATGACACCTTCAGGACGAGGCTAGGTTTCAAATTGCTCCAGAAGGTAAAAAAAATATGAAAGGAAGAATTCTATGTGTATATAGATTTATGGTTAAGAGATTATCTAGATCAACTCATTTTGTAGAGAGCAAAATTTGAGACTAAAAAGTGAAATGATGAAGTGAAGGTCACACAGTTAGGGACAGAGTTAAGCTTCTAACTCATTTCTCTCTTTTTCTCTCTGTCTCTCTACACACACACACACACACACACACACACACACACACACAAAACCATTCATTGCCCCACAGCAGACGAAGGGTCTAGAGACCCCACATTTGGGTGGGGTGTAAGGTTGAGGTGAGGTGTGGAGCCAGCTGAGTTAGCTGCTTTTCATCTCTTCTCCCATCCATATTCCTGAAATCTGGAAAGGTACAGATCCATAAACCAGGTGTCTGACTGCAAGACTGGGATAGCAGGAATGCAATTTGCCAGTTTTAGGGGGAGAAAGAAATGAATGTCTTTGTTGGAGAAAGGGAGATGGCTTTTGGGAGGAAGGGAGCTGGCTGGTCTGTTGTTGGTGCTGGGAAAAGACAAGATGAATGCTGGGAGAAGAGGATTGTAGCAGGGGCCTTGCATGGGTCAATGGCAAGTGCAGGTGTGTGTGTGTGTGTGTGTGTGTGTGTGTGTGTGTGTGTGTATGTGTGTGTGTGTTTCTGTATATGTGTTTGTGTTTACACATGAGTGTATGGGAAGGTCAGAAGGCTCACCCTCAGAAAGGGTGGATAGGATAGATACTACCCTATCATTCAATGGGCTTTGCCCCCTTGTGCCCCAAAAGAACTCAGAGAAAATGCCAATTCATTCAATTTTTAATGGAAAAAGAACACTATATTTAAAGTCAGAAGATCACTTCTGCTATATATTAACAGTGTGACAACTTAATCCTATTGGGCTTTAGTTTCCTAATATTTAAAATGAGGAAGTAGTCCCAAAAAGCTTCTCAGGTAGATACCAACCCCTAATTGTCTTCTCCCAGGAACCCCTTTCCTCACCTTATGAACTCCTCTTTTCGTCCATTGTTCCTACTCCAGTTAGATGTGGAAGAGGGTTTTCCCCTTTTGTGCTGTCTCCTTTGCAGCTTTTCTGCTTCCCATCTCTGCAGTGTCCCAATGTCCTGACAAAGCCAGTCCTGGCAACAGTAATCTGCAGGCGGCAGCATCATTGCCTGTGTCTACCCTGATGTCCAGAGAGTAGAGTGATGAGGAAGACTCTTATCAGAAGTACTCAGAATCCACAAAAATCTCATTTCTGTGATGAGCAATTGTAACCAAGAAAGTGTTTCTCCTCTTCCCCTAAGCTTTAAAATTTTTATTTTCTTTTCTTCCCTTCCCTCATCACATAAAATCACCCTCTGATTTAACTTGTACAGTTTTATTTTATGATTTTAGAATACAACTATATACTTAAATTTTCCCCCCAATACATGGAGTGTGAAACTTACTCTATACCAATAAAGTATTTTTGTATATATATTTTGGTATATACCAAAAAAAAATATACCAGCTTTCAATGATCTAATTTGTATACTCTCCATCGAAGATCCATGGAATTATTTATTCCTCTCCTCCCACATTCACCAGTGTACCAAACACAAGGTTAAATATGTAAAAGTTGCTTTATTTAGTACCTAGCATGTCCCCAGTTTTCTATGGTTTGATTAATGACCAGGCTTACCCCTGTTTCTCAACATATAACAGCATACTTAGCTAAAACTTAACAATAATTCATAGAATTGATTAAAAAATAATTTTAACAGACTTAGAAATTGTCTTTGGTTAGGAGTCTCAATTGTAGCTCTGATCTAGACCCAAAGTCAAGTCATGGCTCTGACATTAATTTCCTTCTGTGGGTTTCAGTTTTTTCTCTTAAAGGAAAAGGCAGCATGAGATCTTTAGGGTTCCTTCTAGCGCTAAATTTCTATGACTGAATTCCTTCCCCACATAAATTTGGGCTCAGGGAAGATACAAGCACAGGCTAACTTTGCCATGGTTGTGAGCCAAATGTAACTAGAAAGGGAAAAAAAGGCTAAACACAAACTAAAAACTATATCAATAAAGTGATGATGTTTAGAATGGTGAAGGAGATTGTCAGACCAGACTTGAAATTTTTATTCAGTTCTAGACCCTGAATTTTAACAAGAAAGGGAGGAAGAGAAGAACAGAAACAAGCATTTATTAAGCATCTACACTTTGAAAATATTACTTTGATTCATGCAACTTTAGGAGGAAGTTGCTATTTTTATTCTCATTTGACAGTTGAAGAAACTGAAGCAAACAGAGGTAAAATGTTGCTCAGGATCACACATTTAGTAAGTATCTGAGGTTGATTTGAACTCACATCTTTCTGATTCTAGACACAACAGTCTGGTCACCATGCCATCTAGTTACCAGGGACATGTCCAGATGAGAGGGAGGCGAAATAGTGAAAGAATCAAGGGCCAGGGCATATGAAAACAAAAAGATCATAGATTGAGAGCTGGAAGGGATCTCAAAGATCATCTAATCCAATGCTTTTCAATTTACAAATAGTAAAACTGAGGTCCAATGGAACTTTGCTCAAGGTCACTCAGGTTTTAAGTATGTGTTGAAAGCAATGGGGATATATTAAAAGATGTCTGGAAGTGGAATATGATAACTAACTTTAAGTCTATGAAGGAATATAAGGTAGTATTTTGTTTTAGGTTCAATGGGTACCAGTTGTAAAGGAGCAGTATTTAAACTGATATGAGGGGGTAGGGAATGAACCAAAGTAGCATGGGTAGAAAGTAAAATTCTTTGGGAAGCAGTAAATTCCTCATCACTGGTAGTCTCAAATAAGAAGCTAAAGGACCCTTTGTTTAGGATATTGTAGAAAGGATTCCTATTTAGGTGTGCATTAGATTAGATAAGTTTTGTGGTCCCTTCTAATTTGAAGACTTTATGATTCTAAGTGCTTTTCTAGTGGACAGAGTTTTGGCCATCACTGCACTAACCCTCGCCAAGTTCTCCATCACACAGTGGCATTAGGGGACAGGACTAATACTTGCCTATGACTAAGATATTTGTAGAAAATAGTAATGTTGCAGAGGACGTCATTTGGCCTGTGGTTTCCGAACCTGAATAATAATAAATTTCTATATAATGAAATCATAATCCTGTCTTTCTTCAAGCTCCAGTAAAAATCTTCCCTTCTGCAAAAAAAGCCTTTCCTGATCCTTTCAAATTCCAATGCCTTCACTAGAATTAATTAGTAAATATTTCCAATTTATTTTGTATATGACTTATTTATACATATTTGTATATACATTATATACTATATTTGTTTTCTCCCCCACTAGATTGTGAATTCCCTGAGAATAGAGATTGACTTTAACCTCTAGCATTTTTAGCATTTAGGAATGTATTTAGTGTATAGTAGGGCATAATAAATGTTTATTGATGAACTTTCATATTCAGTCTTCTTTTTGATTTAATTTCACTTCTTCACTGTCTTCTTGATCCTTTTTTTTTTGCCTCTTATCCCCTTCTTTTTTTCCCATTCTTTGTTCTCATCATTCCATTCCTGTTTCTTGAAAGGCCCCTGAATTGACTCCCACCCAACATTTAAGTAGTTATAGTGTTGTGCCATAGAAAGGTAGGGAATAAGCATATATTAAGTAGTAGTTGCTGCACTAAGAGATGGGGTTTCAAATAAAAGAAAAAAGAAAGATAGTCATTGTGTCAAGATGCTTAAATTATAATGGGAGCAGACAAAACATAAAAGGGGATGAAAAGGGAATTAAGTACCCAAGTGCAGTGGAATGGTGTTGAAGTCCATAGAGCTAGCAGCATAGTAGGGATGGGAATGAAGCATGGTTAGCTTGGGCCCATCTCCAAAACAGACACCCACGAAAGAACTTGCCAATGGGAGAATGGTGCTGACATAGTGTAAGGGATTCCAGGGATATTCCAATGAAGGAAGCTGAATCAGGGTGGCAAAAAAGTCAGAAGCCAGCCAGGAAGTGATGCAAACAACACAAAACAAAGAAATAACCAGAGAACTACAAATCAAAAAACTGGGAGATTTTATCTCATACTCTACAAATTGTCAAAGATGACCAAAAAATAGCTACTTGATGTTGGAAGGATTGTGGAAAGATAAGCACATATGTATTGTTGGTAGAGCTGTAAATTACTATAATCATCTTAGAAAATAGTTTGGAATTATGCAAATAAAGTAATTAAAATGTTCTTATCATTTTTTTAAACTAATTGAGCCAGAGATTTCATTCTGGAACTTATAAACCATGGGAGCTATTGATAAAAAGATTGTTTCCATATACAACCCAATATTAATTTAGAAGAGCAATTTTTATGATAGTAAGGAATTGGAAATAAAATTGATGTTCATCAATTGGAGAATAGCTAAATGAATTATGGTATATGAATGTAAAGAAAAATTATTAAGCTATAAGAAATGATAATGTGATGAATACAAAGAAATATGGAAATATCCACATGAACTGATGCAGAGTGAAGTAAGCAGAGCCAAGAAAGCAATATACACAATTACAAATGGAAATGGAAATAATAACCACACACAAAAATAGAAAATGAATGTTGTAAAATTATAAAGAACACCCTTGACTTGAAAGAAAAACTATAAGAAGACACTTTCAATCCACTCCTTTGTGAAAGTGAGAAGTCCACAGATATTATATACATGGCATACATTTTTGTACCTTTTCAATGTATTGATCAGTCATACTGATTTTTACTCTTTTTTTCTTTAAAAAATACTGTTTATTAATAGGGGAGGAAGGAGAGGAGAAGAATATTGGGGAAAAATCCAGATAAACTATGATGATATCAATAAAAACTTTTTTTTAAAGAAACAACATAGGATCTGGAAGCATATATTTGGGTCTAATAATAGCTTTTATACTTAGTAGTTGATTGATCTCAGGCAAGTCACTTAAATTCTCTATTCAGTTTCCTAATCTGTAAAATGGGATTAATAATATTTGAGTTCTTCACCTTATAGGTTCGTTCTAATGATGATGTTGTATAAAACTTGAAATACTATGAAAATGTGTTATTGATGTTTTTATCCATGTAAAAGGATCTTTGGGGTATTAACATAAAGCAAAATGTAAACAGAAAGATGTATGCTTGCCTAAGATGTTATTCAGATCATAGAAGATGGCCTCAGTAAGGTCCAAATAGAAAAGAGGAATTTCCTATCAATGGTGATAGTAAATGCTTATATTTACATGATATTTTACACAGAACAAGGAGCAGGAAAGAGAAAGAAGGATCATAGGCAAAAAGGTAAATTGAGAAGATAACAAAGAAAAGGAGGATAATCAGAAAGAAGATTAGATATGAAAGTTTGTTAATAAACATTTATTAAGCATTTATTTGTGTTAATTTCATGAAGCCCTTATTCAGTCATTTGAAATGTGTTCAACTTTTCCTGATTCCACTTGTAGTTTTCTTGGCAAAGATCCTGGAGTGGTTTGTCATTTCCTTCTTCAGATCACTTTATAGATGAGGAAACTGAGGCAAACAGGGTTAAATGACTTACACAGTCACATGGATAGTAAATGTCTGAGGCCACATATGAATTCAGAAAGAAAGATGAGTCATCCTGACTCCAGGCCTGACATTCTACTGACTTTGCCATTACCTAGGACTCTAGGAAACTATATATTCTCTTTAATGAATATACAGTTACTTGACAGAGAATTGTTGGCTATCCACATGGAAATACAAAGTGGATGAAAAATACATATTGTCCCAAACATAACAGCTCCTCCATACAAAAAAATATTGGACTAGTACAACAGATGGACAATAAGCCAGAACCAAAATTAAATAGAAGAGGACAATGCTTGATTTTTTTCTAGTGGGAGGAGGTGGGGTAAATATAATTGGCTGTGTTGGCCCTCTGATAGTTTAGATCTGAAATTAGAATAAAAGGAAAAAAATTGTGATTGATCTAACAATGAACAAAAAGAAGCTCACTTAATCAAAGTTCACTTATTAAGAGCAGGGAACGCTTGTTCATCCAGAATAAAGTAATAATTTGTGTGAGTACAAATTCCTGGGGTTATTCAGACATCTAGTCTATAATATGAAACTTTAGGGAATGTCTCCAGCATGTCACATACTGGTTGTGTTTTATCCATTTGACCAGGAAACTCTTAATAGGCCAAGTCTTAGTCCCCTGAATTAATTAAATTTCTTTTTGAAATGTTAAACATGATAGAAATTTATGTTAAATCCAATATATACATACATATTTATACAATTCTCTTGCTGCACAAGAAAAATCAAACCAAACAGGAAAAAATGACAAAAAAATAAAATGCAAGCAAATAACAAAAAGAGTGAAAATGCTATGTTGTGAATTACATTCAATTCCCACTGTCCTCTCTCTGGGTGCAGATGGCTCTCTTCATCACAAGATCATTGGAATTGGTCTGAATCATCTCATCATTGAAGAGGGCCACATCCATCAGAATTGATCATCATATAGTATTGTTGCTGAAGTATATAATGATCTCCTGGTCCTGCTCATTTCACTCAGCATCAGTTCGTGTAAGTCTCTCCAGGCCTTTCTGAAATCATCCTGTTGATCATTTCTTATACAACAATAATATTCCATAACATTCATATATCACAATTTATTCAGCCATTCTCCAATTGATGGGCCTCCATTCATTTTCCAGTTTCTGGCCACTACAAAGAAACCTGCTACAAACATTTTTGCATATGTGGGTCCCTTTCCTGAACTGATTAAATTTCAAAGATAGTTTCAATATCTTTTAAAGGGAAAACTAGTATAACTTGCAAAGGGAAAGGATGGAAGTGGTGGGCTAGTGGTTTAATATTGTTCCTATAATGAAAGGGCAGAAGATAGACGTGTAACATCTATCTAAGCCATTGATCTCTGATTAATAGTGTTATCTAAGCAAATTTCCTAGGGTGGGGAGGAAACTGAAAGATTAAATCACTTGTCTAGTTTCATGCAGCTAATATTTGTTTTAGGTTAAAGAACTTGAACTTAACTTGAACATAAGTCTTCATGATATAGCACTCTTTGTGCACTAAAACACAATGCTTTTCATGTTTGCAGTTGAGAAATGGCATTACATTTTCAATGATTTCAAATTACTAAATGTCTTGAAAATCCATCTCTCTTTTTTTAGTAACAATAATATTCTCCCAATGGTGCTCTTTGGTTGATAATCATAGAACATCATACTCTCAGAAGAATAAAAATTATAGGTAACAAAGAGTGATAAAAAGATTTTGTAGAGATAAAGTGCAGAAAAGGATAATGTGTATAATAAGAGGTATAGAATGCATTGTTGAGAACATTTATGATCCCATTCTCTGCCTTCTCCTCATCCCTAGGAGGTAGGCTGGTCATGTTTTAAGACTGGGGATGTATTGTAACAGAATGCTGCATTATTAAAAAGGAACAAAGTGAAAACCTCCTAGCCACTGGATTGCTCCTTGATGGAGGATCTAAGGAACAACATAATCAAAACCCCACTTGTTATTGTTCAGTTGTTTTCAATCATTTCCAACTCTTTATAACCCTATTTGGGGTTTCTTGGCAAGAATACTGGAGTGGTTTGCCATTTCCTTCTCCAGCTCATTTTACAGATGAGGAAACTGAGGCAAAAAGGATTAAGTCTTGTCCCAAGTAAGTGTCCGAGGCCAGATTTGAACTTGGAAAGATGGTTCAGAATTCTATCCATTGTATCACCTAGCTGCCTCCAAAATCCCATAGAAAAATCCCCCAAATCCCCAAATCTAGCAGGATTGGGATCTATCCTACTGGAGGAAGATGCCTGCATTAATAAGGTTTTGGATCCATCAAAGTATATTCAGGATTAAGTTTACTATCCCATTCTCTTCAGGAAATCCTTCCCTGATTGCTCTCAGTCTACAATAATCTCTTTTTCTTCTGATCTTTGAGCTTATTTGTTGCTCTTAACGATAAAGGACCCAGAACAGCCTCATTTGCATTGTTGTTTTTCTTCATGGCAGTGCTGAGTATTATCTTGTCCCCATAGCCAAGAAGGTCCAGATCAGTGTGCCACATAAGGAAGCTACTCAGTAATTGCTTGATGATTGACTAACAATAACAAGCTATGTTCTGAGTCCAGTTAACTGTGGCTATTTCCCTATTCTTGGGTGGATTAGTTTCTAATCTAGGAACAGTCTGGAGTCTTTTTGAAAACCTGGACTTTGCTGAAGGTTTATTGGCTCAAACCAATGCTCTCCCTGACAATTAGGACCCTTCTGAATACCCCCTGCCCAAAAAAAGGGTGGCTAATTTCTCCTTGGTTTAATGAAGTTCAAATTCCTGATCATTTTCCAAAGATCTGAGATTTTTGGCCTTGAAGATCGGGACAGAGAGGATTATGGGATGATCCACTGCTGCAATGAATTTTGATTGCTCTACATTAAGAGGCCTGGAAGATTAAATTTTGTTCAATATATACACTTTGGAAATGGAATCATTCTTAGAACCAATGGGGTAGATGTGGAAGAGAAAATTCATTTAAAATGGCCATTTTGCTAGTTAACTTTCCTCAAAATTGCTACTGGGGCCTATGTGTTATCATCAGCAAGGAAGTGGCTCTGGCTCATAGGACAAAGAGAAAGCATCAATCCCAGGGCTCCTGAGGAACTGTGGAGGAACCAGCTACTTAAGATTTTGGCCACAGCCCCAGAAAGGGAAGGAAAAGATCACAAAGGCTACCAACAAAGGGAGATTCTCATCCACAGAAAATTCTAGTTTGCTTTTTGCAGCCTGAAATCATTATCTGTACAGAAACACATTGGAATGACCTGCTCTTGATCACCTGCTGTCTCTAGAGGGTCTGGAGGGATACTTTAAGTGAAACTTTGACCTTTGTTAAAACAGGGGAGAGAGGGAATGATTCAGTGGCTATTTTTAATTGCTTATAAGAATAACAATTACTTTCTAGTAAATCACCTTGTATCCCAATTTTAGCAGGAATCAGATAATTACTAATAGATTCTAAATTGGATCAATGGATTGGAGGTGTCAAGTGGGTGTC
Source organism: Antechinus flavipes (assembly GCF_016432865.1). NCBI lineage: Eukaryota > Metazoa > Chordata > Mammalia > Dasyuromorphia > Dasyuridae > Antechinus > Antechinus flavipes. The sequence goes on from NC_067399.1 coordinate 253,009,580, forward strand.
AGCTCTGGAATATTCTCAAAAAAGCAAAGCCCTAGGAGGATTTTTGTGTGACATCTTAAGTATTATCATGGGTTCAGGGGCTTCTCTTTCCTGTATCTTACTGAAATTTATCCCAAACCTATAAGACATTTGAGATTTTGTTGTTTTGGTTAAAGTGGTTGTGAAAAAACAATGACTTGAGCTTTGGTCCTGACTACACCCCAGATTTAGTATTTGTTGCCAGGAACAATTCATTCTTTCCCTAGGCCTCAGTTTCCCTCACTGAAAATGAGGAAGTTGAACTGGATTTTGAAAGTGTTTTCCAGTTCTAATGATTCGTACCTCTGTGAATCAATTACTTAGTCTTATATGGAGATAAATCCCATTACTGATTTTGAAGGCTTTAAAAAGTATTTCCTGGCTTAATTGTATTACATATTGTTAGCAGAGATGTATCTGAATTATAACCGGTAGCCCAGAGCACAAATTTTTTTTTAGAGAAAAGATCCATCTAGGTGATCCTGAATAAACATAGCAAGTATGACAGAAGGTAGGAAAACTGGAAGATGAAAAATTTATGTTGAAAGCCACTGAAGTTTGTCTTTGACACTGGACATTCCACTTTTAATTACTTGAGAGACATCCTGGCATAGTGAGCAGAGGAAGAGCTGGACTTGTAAGAAAAACTTTGGGTTCAAATCCTTCCTCTCATATAACCATGATCAAATCATATAACCTTTCTGGGCCTCATTTTCCTCATCTGTAAAAATGAGGGGATTGAACTTGTTGGCTTCTAAAGTCCTTTCCAACTAGGATCATGTGAAGTGCATCTTATAAGTGAGAATTACACAGAAAGTATTTTGTAACCCTTAAAATGCTGTATCAGGAGCAATGATTAGAAATTATACAGATGTGGATTTTGGATCAGAGGAAGGAGTTAGAATGGCACAAGTAAATTACTCATTTGGGGGGATTTCAAGTGGAAATTAGATAGACACTTATGGGAGATAGTGTAAAGGGAATTTTTTATTGGTTTAAATCAGAGATATTAAACATAAAGCCCAAAGGCTTGCAACACTCTGGAATAGGGCCTGAACCAGATGAAAATGCAATTGGGAAATATTTAAAAAAATAAACTGAAACACAATAGAACATAGATAATTTTCATATGTGGCTTTCTAAGTCAGGAAGCAGTAGCCAGGTATCCTTATGTATGGCTTAGTGCCTATCCCCTTTCCTTTTAAGTTTGATGACACTGGGCGAGATAACTTCTAAACTCCTCTACTCTGAGATAAGATCCTATGATACAAATATGTTATTTTCATATCACAGCCTCCTCTGTAAGTAGTTGCTTGGGTGCCCTTAGGGGGTAAGTGATGTGCTCTGGGTGGCAACTTGTATGTGTCAGGTGATGGATTTAAAGCCAAGTTTTCCTAATAACAAAGCCCATCTACTATATCAGGTGTCTTGTGTGTGTGTGTGTGTATAAAATGTATACATGTGCATATATGTGTGTATACATAAATTTACACACACATATAAAGCATATATATGTGCATTTATTGTATACATCAAACAAAATTATATATGTGCATATGTGTTTATGTGTATATGTATTTACATACATATAAAATGTATATATGTGAATGTATGTATGTGTGTATACACATACTTATACACACATATAATTTGTATATATGTGCATATGTGTGTATAAATGTATTCTCACAATATAAATGTATATATGTGCATATATGTATATGCATATATTCATACACACATAAAATATATATGTATGTGTATATATTTAAACACATAAAATGTATATATGTGTGTATATACATATATTTATACACACATAAAATATAAACATATATATAACATAAGAAATGTTTAATTCTTGGATGTCAGCTCTCCTATTTCCTTTCCACCTTGCAGGCTGTCTCCTTATTCCACATTTTGCCTCCTCGGCTTCCTTTAGAACGTGTTTTTTATCTCCTTGACCCTATTCTGCCTAGTCTGTCGGCCAGATCACCCCTTCTCGGTCCCAGCGATCCTGAGCATCCCAGAGCAGATGGAGACTGGAGAAGCCCAGCGCCTGCCTCCGCGCTCGGATGCAGGGATGGAAGGCAAGAGGGAGAGGCGGCAGGAGGCCGGGAGAGGGCAGCGTTGAGAAACGGCAGCCCGCTACCCTCCTAGGAGGGAGGAGGAGCCGAACAAAGCCCTTTGTAGCGGCGCCGAGCTCCTCCGGGAACGGGAAGGCAGCGTCAGCAATTCGGAACCTCCCAGAAAGGGTTCTATGCCTGAAGCATCCATTAGGAAGGGAAGCCTCCCGGCCGCCTCTGGCGGGAGGGCCGCGGTCGTTACAGATGGAAAGCATCTCGTGAATCGTTGATGTTTCCTCCGTGACACTCACAGGCAGCGCTCCCGGCTGCCGCGGGCTCCGGCTCCGGCCCGCACGCCCCCCCACCTGCCCACGCCCGAGCTCCGGAGCCCCCCTCCCCTTAGAGCTCTGCTGGCCGGAGCATCTCACCTTCAGTTAATGGTGGTCCTGACCTTTGCAGCAGGATGAAGGTCTGAGGGGTGGGGGGAATTTCCGGGCTAAATGCGGAGATCCTGAGCGGGGCTCCCCTTGAGGGGCTCCCCGGATGGGCTGGTTTAGTATCTCGAGCACGTCCGAAGGCAGGGGAGGGGACGGGAACCTGCGGAAGGGAAGCCACGTGGGGAAGCCCAGGGAAACTCTGCGGGACTGAGCCTGCCTGAAAAGAGATCAAAGGAAAACTGGTTACCAATATTCCTCTGCAAGCAATAAACTGCGGAGGTGGTGAGAGGAGGGCTGAGCGCAGGGGGGGTCCAACCCACGGTGCAGGACTTCTCAGTGATGATAAACCCCTCTGTGCCAGGCAAGGGCTCTCTTACAGTCAAACATTTCAGGAACAGGTTCGTTGGAGGTAGAAGGTAAGGAAACGGAGGCCGAGAGAGGTTTGGCTAAAGGTCACACACATAGTGGCGCTGGGTTCAGACTTGTGAGGGAAAAAGAGATTTTTGATGGCCAGTGATTTAGAAAGAGTTTAACAAGTATAATTTAATTTGATCTTTTTGAAAACCCTTGAATCAGTTAGGCAGTAGGAGTATTATTTCCACTATTTATTATTCATATGTCATTTCATAACCTCACTTAATAGAGGAGGAAACTGAGGCCCCAAGATGTCATAAGTTGTAAGGGACCTTATTAGCCCTCTGATCCACCTTCTCATTTTAATTCCAATAATAAATTAGCATTTTCCTAGCACTTTAAAAAGCAAAGCACTTTACAAATCCTATCTCATCTTCTCTTTCCAGAGATGGGAGGTAGGTGCTATTATTATCCTCTTTTACTGGTGAGGAAATGGAGGCAGACAGAAGATAAATAACTTGTCTGGGATTCCACAGTGAGCATCTATAATTAGATTATAACTCAGGTTTTCTAGACTTCACCATCAGTCCTCTATCTACTATGCAACCTAGAACTCGGACCCAGAGGGGCTGAATTAGTTGAAGCTCATTCCTGTAAGTTGAATGATCTAGCTTGGATTTGACCCAGAACCTCTGGCTTCAGATCCAGTAGTTTTTCCATCGTTCAGTGATCTCCTTCCATTGTCTAAGATGGCTAAAGCTCACTACGATATCACTTCCGATTTACACAAAGAAAAACTAAGAGATAAGGGGACTTACCCAAGGTGATCTACCTGGTGGTGGAGTCCAGCCTCAGGCCTATTTTCTGACTCTTTCTTAGCATAGCACTCTGGTTAGGAGAATAAGACTCACAGATAGGAAAGAATACAAGACAAAAGATAATAAAGAGCTAAATGATGTGATTACTATAGTCTTCCTCCCCAAAATATTCTCACTTGCCCCATCTCTTCTTGTTGAAATTCTATTTCCAGCTTGGCTGAAATGCCCTCTTCCCTTCTATAAAATCTTTCTTGATCCTTAAAGGTAAAGGGATTCTTCCTGCTTTGATACTTTCCTTTTGACATTTATGCCTCTTTTACATACCTAGCACATTCTATTTCATATAGGATCATAAATCTAGAGCTAGAAGGAACTTCAGAAGCCATCCAGTCTAACTCTCCTCATTTTAAAGAAGGGGAAACAAGCCTGGAGAGTTCAAATAATTTGCCCAAGGTCACATGAGTTAGAAAGTGACCAAGGTAGATTTGAACCCAGATCTTTTGATCCCAGAATCAGTGATCTTTCCACTGTATCACAGTTTATATTCTAATAAGTTCCTGTTCGATTAGCCATTGAAATACTCTAGTCAAAGGATGTGCATTATTTCTCTTTATGTCTGCTCAGAGCACCTTGAACAATGCTGCATTGGTCATACCTTGGAGTTTCATCATTTCTCTGGTCTTGGGCTGTATACCCAATGATGGGCATCTTATAATGCTACTTGTAAGGGATATTATCCCACAATAGTCTAAATTAGGATTCAGTTAAGGAGCCCTTAACTTTTATCATACCCCCCAGGCTTTCTCGAGGTATATTTCCCCCTGGAATCCATTTGCCCATTCCTGAGAATTCAAAAGCAGAGAACACCTATTAGTTACATAGTAAGAGGCAGTAGGAAAAGCCTTAGATTGAGGATTAAGAGACTTGGATTTTAGCCTGGATACTGCCTTTGTGACCCAGGTTAATCACTTTTACTTATGAAGAAACTGAGGCATAAAATGATAATCCCCTGGACAAGAATAGTGACAGGTACTAAGTGACACGGGCATAATTTCAACCTCGACCAATAGATCAGATCTAGGGTTCTTCCCACTGTCACCATGGTGACCTTGCCTCATCTAGGGCACAATGGCTATGACCTTGAATGAATGACTCACCTTCAGTGAGCCTCAGTCTTCTCATCTGTAACACGTAGGGAGGAGGGGTGAAGTAAATGTTCTCTGAAATCTTCCCCAGTTTAACATTCTGTGATTCTGGGACTGGATATTTTGTGATGCAGCAGGAACCCTGCTGGGGGTTGGGAGGGGGGTGTGTGCTGTGGAGGGAAGCTGCAGTAGGGAGAGAATCCTGCAATGACATTTCACTTTGCAGCACATTCTCCTGCTGCATTGCAACGGGAATCAGTTTGTCGGTCAGAAGAAATGCTGGGCTAAGCCAGGGTTGTCCACCAGTATGCTCTTTTTTTTTTTTTTCCTATTCCTTGCTCTTCCAATGAGGGTCTGCTTTATACCCTGCAGGGCCAATTTCTCAGCCCTTTCAGCTTCTTGACAGCAGCTCAAATACTTCTAGAGAAAGAGTTCTTAATCTTTTTTTAAAGTGTCCTTTACCTAGGGAAAGTTAATTTGAACTGGGGGTGGGGACAACAGAAGTAAATGACAGGTCTAAGACATAACTTAGGCTATATAAAAAGGTTAGGAATCATGAGATGTCACATGGATGATCTGGCAAAGCCTACAGATCCCTTTTCAGAATAATGTTTTTAAATTTGTAAGATAAAATGTGTAAAATTACACAGGAAACCAATTATTGCTGGAATTTGTTTTATCTGTCTTAAAATCAAGGTCATGGTCTCCAGGTTAAGAACCTTTATTCTAGAACATGCAGATCCCTGGCCACTCACACTTAAAGATTCTGAAACAGAGCCTTAAACTGTGATTGATTGGTCAAGAAGCACCAGGTATCAGCCACCTAAGTGGTTTGCCTAATGTGTTAAAATCACAAGACACCAATTCAAACAAATTAAGATCAGCTTTCCTTTTTTTCTTGGGGTACGGGGATATTCTCTTTTTACGTACTTCCCTTCCATATTTTGCTGATTTCAGGATATCATCTCACTCTGCAGCCCAAGCTTGTGAATCCTAGCCTCCTTCACTAGCAAGAGCTATGTGCTAGACCTGCCCTACACTTCCTTTGTGCCCTCTCCCATCCCCATCCCCATCTGAAATTTGAATGGACTTTCCCTGGTGTCTCTACCTTTTTCTTCTCTGTCTGTCACTGTCTCCCTATCTCTTTTTGTCTCTCTCTGAATGTATGTCTCTGTCTATCTCTGTCTCTGTCTCTCTGCCTGTCTCTCACTCTCCCTCTGTCTCTGTATCTCTTTGTCTTTGACTGTCTCTCTGTGACTCTTTGTCTCTCTCTTTCTGTCTGCCTTTGTCTGTGTCTGTGTCTTTCTCTTTCTCTCTATTATTGTCTGTCTCTTCTTTTCCCCATTTTCCTCTTCCTCTTTTCCTAACTTTAACTTTTGACTATACCTCCCCATGTTAGACTCATTTCTTCTCCTTCTCTCTCTCTTTTCTTTTATCCCTCTCCACTCCTGCCTCTTCAATTCCAGTTTCCTCATCTAAAAGAGGAGATTGGAAAAATTGTGACAAAGGCTCCCACCAATTTCTCCCTTTCTCTCTTCTCTGCCTGTCTCCTTCCCTTTTTGTGGCTGTCTCTCTTTGTCTGTATCTCTGTATTTCTCGATTAGTCTGTCTCTCTCTCTCACCCTCCTGCTCCCTCACTCTGCCTTTTCCTCCCTCTGGAATGTCCTGGCCCTCTGCATTCTTCTGGACTCAGGCGCCTGGCTTAAATGCTTTGACACTTGTCCTACTGTTGGAAACTTTGCCACTTGTTCCCGGGACTGCACATTGGGAGTGTGTGCAATGCAGCATTTGTCCTCCGGCTAGAGAAACAGGACACCTTTTTTTTCCCCTTAGCACCTGTCGATGCCTCTCACATCTAGTCCTTGCTAAGGGTAGAATTGGTTCTTTGGGGACTTCTTTTGACTTTGCAGACATTTTATTTCAGGGTGAGGTCCTTGTGTAGCCCTTGGGATCAGTGTAAATATAGCTTACAAGATCATATGAATTCAAGCTGGCAAAAGACCTTAGAGATGGTCTAGTTCAGGGGTATTTAATCTTGTTTATATCATGGACCCCTTTTGGCAATCTGGGAAAGGCTATGGGTTTCACAGAATAATGCTTTGCAGCCTACATTCATAATTTTAAAAATGCTCAGTTTTAGTTAGAGATTACTGAAAGCAAGATATATTTTTCCCCATTCAAGTTCAGAGACCCTTTGAATAAATTTCTGAATAGACACTTTGAGGAAGTGTGAATCACTAATTAAGAATCCCAGGTCTGGTTTAATCCCTTCATTTTACAGACAGAGAAATCAAGGCACATAGAAAACAAGGGACTTGTACATAAAGACATTGAAACTGGTGAAGGAATACCAAAAACCAATGAATGTCCATCAGCCCGATATGTTTGTAATGAGCTAGTTAGAAAAGGGGACAGACAGGCAAAATGACCTTGAGGACTTGCTATCCTTTTGTTTCTTATTCTTTGGGGATTTTCATAGCATTCAGGTATGAATAGGGATACTGGTCTAATCCTTGCTACTAACAGACAGTGAAGCTGTGAGTAAGAAAGCCTTGGAGTCTGCTTTGAGAATGACTGCTCATCAGCCACTTGCTGACCTCTTGCTGGGTATTGCAGGCTTAGGCAAGGCAGGGACCACATCTTAGTAGAATTGGAGGACCTATGTTAAGATACTGCCTTTGCCATTTGCTGTCTTTGTGACTTAAAAAAAAACCCTTAACTATCTGGGACTCAGTTTCTTTATATATAAAATGAAGGGATTGGACTCAATAGCCCTCAAGTTTCCTTGCAGCAGAAATATCCTACAATTTTATATTCTTCCTACATTGTCCTTGTGGCCAAGTACAGGGCTGAGCAAATGGTAGATATTCAACAAAGCCCTACCAAGTGAATAAAGGATTGAAAAACATGGATAGTAATCACCTCTGGTGAGATCCCCTTTCCTGGCATAAAAATATGATGACTACCCTTTCTGTGGTCTTAGATCCAGACAAACAAAATTGCTTGTGGTTCCTCAAACTTGCTCTGTTTGCTGCTTTTCCTCACATTGTCCTTCTACCTTGGATACCTTTTCCTGTGTTTCTGCATTTTGACTCATTCTTCAAAGACCAGTTATCTTAGGAAGCCTTTCTTCGTTTCTCCCCAGCTGGACGTGATTGATATTTCCTACTTTTGCACTCCTCCCCCCTACTTCTTTCCTTCAGCTTTTTAGTATCTATCCCACCTATGGTGCTAAACCTGTTCTGCCTTGTATCAGAACTGTTTGCAACAAATGTCAGTGGAGTGAGACAGAAAGCAGTGAATTTGGATTATGGAGAAAGTTGGGTTTAAATCTTTCCTTTGACACTAGCTGTGTGATTTAGAGCAAGTCACTATTATCTAAGCCTCAGTCTGCTCATCTGAAAAATGGGGACAAAAATATTTATAGTATGTACCTTACATGGTTATGAAGTATAAGTGAAAATGCTATTACTAAAGTGGCTTAATGTATGTCAGTTATTTACACCCATACATGTTTGATTCCTCTCATGATCCTATGAGTTCCCCAGGGCATAGAGAGCATTTTATCCATCTTTGGACCTTCTCACAGCATTGAGCACAAGTATTCAATAAATGCTTATTGTATTGACTTGAATGGAAAAGGAACTTGGCAAGCCTGTGAAATGTCAGGGTTCAGTGGATAAGGCCAGGGGTGCACCATACCACTGTGGATTGAATTAAAATCTCAATTAAAGTATATGCTAATGCAGCCCTTCGCCTGAATAAAGTGTGGATGTTTTTGTTTATGGTCTTTAAAAAGCTATACCTTTAATATATTGAGTCACAGAAATTCAGAATTAAAAGGAGCCTTCATAGCCCTCTTTTCCACTCCAAATCTGTACAAGAATCCCCTCTATAGTATTCCTGTGGCGTGTGTTCAGGCCATGGTATTGACCCATTCTAGGGGGGTGTTTCCTTGGACCCTTCGCTTTTTTCTAAGGGGAACACTGTATCCTTTAAAACACACACACACACATCCATCTATGGATACTTAGTGGTCCTTTAGTCTTGGTTTAAAGACTTCCAATGAGAGAGAACTTATTACCTCCCCAAGGCAACCCATTGCACTTTAGGATAGCTACAATTGTTAGGAAGTTTTTCCTTATCGCAAACATAAATTTGTCTTTTTACTGCTCCTCTCCTTAACTCTTGATCCTGTCCTCTGTGGCCAAGCAGAACAAATCTAATCCTTTTCCACAGTCCTTCAAACACTTGGAAGATAGAGATTGCCTCTTCATCCCTGTCCCCTCAGTTTTCTCATCTTTGGAGTAAACATTTTTAGTTCTTTGCAGAGATCTTTATTTGGAAAGAAGTTCAGCCCCTATGTCTTTCATCTTGACTGTTCTCTGGATACTTTAGATTTAATAAACATTTATTAAGCATCTACTATGTGCTAGACACTATGTTAAGCACTGAGGACACAAAAAGAGGCAGAAGATAGTCCCTGTCTTCACAGAGCTTACAATTTAATTGAAGAGACAACATGCAAACAAATAATATTCAGGAAGACTTGAGTTCAAATGCTTACTGGTTGTGTGATCTTTAGCTTTTCTCAGTCTCAGTCCTCATCTGTAAAATAGGGATTATAATAGCATCTATTCACAACAGAACTGTTGTGAAGAGCATTTGAGACTATATAAATGCTAACTAAAAAAATTCACACATGATACACACATGTTAACATGTATCCGGATATGATATAATATGGGTGTGTTACATTAAAATGCATATTTATAGATTATAATATTGACATACATACTGTATCTATATATGTGTATACAGTCAAGCATCCTACATGGATCATCTTACATTGGGCAGTTTTTCCTTTGTTCCTTAAGTTATATGTTTCTCCCCTTTTTCATTTCAGAGGTGAAACGGTCTCTCCCCTTTTTCACTTTAGTCTCCATTTATCTTGATTTTAAAGTAATGTTCCCTTAATGTGTCTCTCCTCATGGAGTGAACTTATTTCAACAGCCCCAGGAAATTATTCACTAGCTTCTGCCTACTTTAATTACCTCTTTCTGCCCCTGGCCTCTCAGCCACACTTTGGACTAATTTGTCTTCAGATCAGGTCTCTTTCTTTTCTTTTCTTTGTTGTTCTATTTATACATTCAATTTTTATACAAATTTCTTTTTTTCTGGTTAAGTGTATACATTCAATTTTTATACACACTTCTTTATGAATCATTTTAGGAGAGAATCAGGTCTCTTTTTTTTTCCACAACTGAAACTAATGTCTTTTAATTCAAGACAAACAAGGTTATCCAGTCATTTCCATTGCACTAGCCTCTCTGGCGATTCAACCTGCAGACTGAAGAGTCTGAGAATGCTAACATAGCACGCACTCTGGGTTCATTCTCCAATTCCACCTCCAGCTGGTATGTTGAGTTCTCTGAGGTCCCAGCTCACTTCTTCCCTCAGTAATCCTCAGTATGGGAATGAACAAGGGAATGACCAGTTCTGAAGAGGAATTATAGGCTACCAAAGAAATCCCTTCCACCATGAAATGCCACTAGTGGGGGCTTTGACTTAGACCCAAAGGGACTCCTGGAGATCAATGTGGCTGTTTCAGAAATAGAACTAACCTTGGACTCAAACCCACATTGTCTGCTTCTGACACATATTCGCTTTGTGACCGTAAGCAAGTCATTTTATACCTCTTGCGACTTAGTTCTTATCTATAAAAAACACTTGCAGTACTTACCTTGAAGGGTTGTGGTGAGAAAAGTGATTTTTGTAAACCTGGAAACTCTGTAGGTATGTGAGTTATTGTTATTATCTCCCACACAAACCCCTAGCTGCATGAGGTAATCGGTTCCAGTTGCAGTTATTGATGGTCATCTCCCCAGACACTGACAGGGAGAAAGGAAGGAACCATTCCTCTGGGGCCGGCTCTGTTCGCACCACCTGCTTTCAGAGCCTGCATCACTGGTGCACAGAGAATCTGTGATTCCCTTCATCCTATTGATTTTTATGTCTTTTAAAGCATATTGAAAGATATTGAAATGAATATCTGTCACAGCAGAATGAAGGCTCCTGTCACAGATTTGCATCCTTTAAAATGACTATCGATATGAATTTTCTTAAACTAAAAATATATAAAGCTATTGAGCTCCCTGGAGCCACATTAGTAATGATTTGCAGATTCAATGCCCCTCCCCCATTCCAGTGCTACTAAATTCCAAAAGAGGTCCCCAAGTTTTTAGGGTCAGCACAGGAAGAGACCCGGCAACTTCAGGTTAGCCAGAACTTAGTTTCAATTCAATGGAATTATTTATTATTCATCTTTAATCTGTCTAGCTCTGAAATGAATAAAAATCACTTTTCTCCCTTGGCCTTAAGGAGCTTATAGTCTTCTTCGGGAGAAAAGAGATTCCAGCTTAAAACACCTAAATAATGTAAATTTGGAGCTAGGAGGAGCTTTAGAAACCACATAGTCTAGGAGTGTGCTGGTAAATGTTTTGCAACCATTTCTCTGAATTAAAAAAACATATTCATTATAAACATATATTTATTCCACATTATTAGCATTTTCTCCATCATGTTATTAAGTCTAGACAATTAACAACAACAACAAAAAAATAAATCAAGCCTTGGTTTGTAGTATTTGCTGATTTCTGAGTTGTAAACACTAACACTGAAAATCTAATAATCTGTTTTTGAGAGCCAGGTCGAGATGGCTCTGATACACTTCTGAATCCAACATCTCACCTTGCACATGAACAAAGTGAAATTTAAAGGAAGAATTTTTTCTTTTCTTCCCTTTCTCTTTCCCTTTTCTCTTTCCTTTCCTTTCTTCCCCTTCTTTCTTTTTTCTTTCCTTTCCCTTCAATTCCTCTTTCTCTTTCCTCTTTCCTTTTCCTTTGTCACACAGGAAATAAATGGCAGAGTAGGGATTTGAATTCAACTTTATAAATTCAAAATTAATCAAAAGCAGTAGTTCTAGGACTAAAATTAGTGGTATAGACCAGAGGTCCCCAAACTCTTTTGATTATGCACCCCTAATTGTAAAAAATGTTGAGCTCAAACTTTTTCTTGAACACACACACATGATAAATATATATATATACACACATATATATACATACATGTCTGAATATATAAATATACATTAATGTATGTAAATATGGAGAGAGCTTATTTACAAATTATATAAAAGTGCTGTTGTAGCAATAATTACATATATTATAAAACTTGCATGAAATGTATGTATATATATATTTTTCAAAATGAGATAAAAATTTTTGATCCTAGAGTCAATAGGAATATATAAGGAGCCCCTGGAATTTGAATAGGGAAGTGACATGATCAGAATTGTGCTTTAGAAAAATCCCTCTGGTCCCTTCATGGAGGCTTGGATGGAGGAGACATGGAAGCTGGGACATTTAGCTCTAGGAACTACGGCAAGAGTTCAAACAAAAGAGAAGGGAACTCTGAACTAGGATGGCTGCTGGGTGAGTAGAGGGGCACAGATGTGAAAAGTGTGGGAGTAAAACTTAGAAGACTTAGTAGATAATTTGATAAGTGTATGTGGGATAAAGGAAAGTGAAGAGTCTAACATGAAGTTTTGAAAAAACTGAGTGACTGGAAGGCTTAATGGTGTCTCTGCCAGTAGAAGGGACATATAGAAGATGGGCAGGTTTTAAGAGGAGGGATAAAGATAATAGAATCATAGCTCTGGAGCCTTAAGTGACCTTAGGATCCTTCTAGTCCAACCCCCTCATTTTACAGAGGGGGAACCGAGGCACAGGGAGAGTGCTTGTTCAAGGTCACAGCTAGTACTCTTTGTATTATGCCATATTTCCATTGTCTAATTAAATATCCGTGATCTGAATCACAATCTTCTACACGAGACTCATTTTTTCCCACTCAAAATAGAAAGGAGGAAGGCACAACTCCTATCCATTGGTCACTGCCTTTAGAACACAGAGTTGCCCTCCAAATGATCTGGGGGGTGGGCAGGAAAGGCAGAATTTTTCCAATAGCATTTCTGCAGTTGTAATGGATAGCTTTTAGTTTGATTATGACTGCTTGGATGGGGGGAGTTGGGGAACACCCGGCTCAGAATATGGAGTTTGGAAGTTTATACAGGGAAAAGAAGGGTAGATATGGTTGTATTGAAGTCAAGCCCCCCAAATTGGCTATTGCAGCATTGAAGATGGGATGCAAATTGATTGATCATCTCTCCTTGGCTTGAGGTCATGGTCCCCCTGGGGTGATTCTCTGTCTGAGGGGATGGATGGGTCCAATTGGGAGACCACTGAAGTAGCCAGCGAAAGCTAGAGAGGGCAAAGATCTAAGAAGGCTTTACAGAGCTGATGGGACTTAACGTAGATCTTGAAGGGTGGCTTAAATGGGTCAATCTGCTGAAAATAGAGGCGCTTGTGCTCCTGGGCTCCCCCTCCCCTCTTCGTTGCCTCATTACCTTCTGTGCGAATATTAAATAAGCTCTTCGCACTGGCCAGCTGGCAGTACCCTCTTCTCCTACAAGCTTTAGAATCAATATCTTTGACACCTTGCATAGAAATATGCTGGGTAAGTAGCTGCTGGATTGGTTGCCAGGAGGGGCTGCATTTCACAACTAGGTGGAATGATTTCCAGACCTCCCTGGGATATCTCCAACATAGCAGGTGAGGCTTAATTACAAGTGGACTGGGAAATCTCTAGGCAAAGCTTGGGAAAACATTCGCTTTGTCCTGCATTATTTTGGTCCCCCTGAACCTGCAGGGCCCTGGGCTGCCAGATTGGGAATTTTCCACGCAGTGAGGGGCAGGGTGGGGAGCATTAGTTTATCTGCTCCCCATTTTTAGTCTGGGCCTGAAAGCCCTAATCTTCCTTGACAGAACCTCTGGGGGTAGACTCTCCTATCTGGGGATGTTAGGATATCAGGCAGAGAAAACAGACAGACGGAGCCTAAGGATTCTGCAGGAACCTGGAGCCTGTTTTTTAACACAGCTAGGTCCATCGATAATTAGGCATGAGAAGGAAAACAGGCAGATCTGATAGGGGAGCAAGAGTGATTCTAAAAGGGGAAACCAGGAGGACATTTTTACCACCCTACTTTCTTTCTCTCCCAGGGAGGCATCTAGTGCTTTGCCTGCAAGCAGACGTGATAAGCCCTAGCATTTGCTTAAAAGGTCTAAATGAGGGGGTGGCCTGGAGATACCCATGAGCACGGCTGCCCCCCCCCACTGTGGGAAAGTCTCCCCTGGAATGTTAGGTGGGAGAAAAATGTTCACTGGGTGTTAAAAGCCCTCATCCTAAAACAGTCTCTGGGAAGTGTCGTGATTAGTTAATACCTCATGTAGAGTCTCAGAATTATAGCAAGTTGCCAGGAAATAATTAGTGGAGTGTGTTGCTCTAATGAACCGTATAGCTCAGTTATGACAAATTTTTGTGAGGACTCAGAGGGGTTGTGATAGAGCACAGCCTTTAAACAAAGTTCAAGTCATTTCTAAATAAGCCCTGGGCCCCCTGAAGTCAGAATATTTATGCCCCACAGGACCCACTGGGGTCTTTGGATCCTGTGGTGAGTCTTGGCTGCCTAACTGTAATGCAGAGCTGAGAAAGGGAAAATATTTATTTCCTTCTTTTGTTAGTTTCACTGCCTTTGCTAATGATGCCAGAGGGCTTTCCCAGAGTTGGAGAAGACAGTGAGTATGGCAGAGGGCTCTTGTTGCCCACCCCCTTCACAAAGTTTGCCTTCAATTGTGGCCACTCTCAAGGTCTTGGTTCAACTTTTCCATATCCTTCTGGGCATTAGTAGCCTTGGAGTCTCTGTCCAGAAAAAGGTCCCATTTGCACAGCAGGAAAGCATCCTTTGCTTGGTACCTCGGGAGAATGTTACGGAAGACAAGTTTAAGTGTTAGGGGAGGAGAGATGTATCTGTAGCCATCACCTCTCAATTTTTCTGGGTTCCCTATAACCATATCCTACCCCCAATTTAGGAAAAGGCTTCAGGACTTCATCCTGTTCCTTAACCATCCTATGCCCCAGTGAGTGGCAAGTGCTGTAAAGAGGGATTTACTCCAAGCACCACAGGGAAAATTTTAAAGTAATAGATGAAAAGAGTGTCTCAAGTTGTAAAGATTCTTAGGATTTGAGACTGGTTCTCATCATGAATAGAAGAATCTTAGCCTAACTCTTAGATCCCTTGCTCTCTAAATTCCTCTCTGCTCAGATTTAGATTTAATATTACATCTCAGCTCTGGTTTATTCTGTGGGTTTGTACTGAGCATTCTGCTGTTTCTTCCCTGTTTCTCTAGTCCTCAGTTTAGGGTGCAGAAGCAGACAGGTCTTTTTCTGCAATATCTGCCTTGCTAAGTCATTTATTCACTCAATCAAACAAACAAAAAGCATTAATTGAATGCTAAATGGGAATATAAAGACAAAAGCAAAATGGTCTTAGATCTCAGAGCATACATTCTCTTAAGGCAGATAGATCCCTCACTTCTGTCTACTTACTGTAGCCTGGGAAAGTGGCTTTTGACCCCTAATTTCCACTGAGAAAGGCTTACTTCCCTATCTAGGGCCCCAAGTTAGCCCCCATGAGTTTCAGGTGTTAAAACATCTGTCATCCTTTATCTGAGATTTCCTCTCTCTGGGCCTCTTGGAAGCTGCATTAGTCCAACACCTCCCAGTTGAAATCACCTCTTTCCCCCGGCTTCAAACCCTGTACTTAAATCTCCATAATTTGTACGTGACTTATCTTTCTCAAGTGAATTTGTTTTCTACCTCTGAATTTGAGTTTCCTTAAAACTTCGCTATAGATCCCCACTCATTCCAAGCTAAACTGATTGACACAAGTTAGGGTCAATGTGAATTAGGTCCCTTTTTTTACTTTGAGGTATAGAAATCAATGACTTGCCTATCTCAGTGTCCCATGTCCATGATCCTGCTTAGGTTTCTTGCCCTAAGAGTTAATTTTAAAGACCATATATGTTTACAGTCTATAGATCAGTGGTTCTCAAACCTTTGTTCTCAGTATCTTCATGTTGTTAAAAAACCATCGAGAATCTTTTCAAAGAGTTTTTGTTCACATGGGTTATATTTATCGCTATTTACTATATTAGAAATAAAAAGTAAATTTGAATTTGTAGACCCTCTGAAAGGGTTTCAGAGACCCCAACAATTGTAGACCCTCTGAAAGGGTTTCAGAGACCCCAACCATTCTTTGGACTACACTTTGAGGACCACTGCTATAGACAGTCAATAGACAAAAACTGCCAGAGTAGCCATCAAACTTCAATCCCAAACTCCCACCTACAAGGATTAGAGAAGATCACATTTCCACTGAGGCATCTTCTTCTAAGTGTGAATACCATTAAAGCAAAGACTTGTTCTCTTACATCTGATCTAGAGTCCTTGAGGGCAGGAACCATGTGCCTTTCCTCAAACTTGAGGATAACAGGGGCAGAGTTATGTTTTCCCCCTCAGATATGGGGCTCCTTGAGGATGACTCTCTTCTGTATCCCCTTAATACTCACAGTTTTAATGGAGATGGGGACCCAAGAAATGAAGACTTTTTTCTAAACCTTCTGAACTCTGGGTTTCAGCCCAAAGTTGGGTCTTCAGCTTTGTTGGGGTGAAGAGTTTGAGAAAGTCAAATTGAAATAAACTTAGGAGAAAAGAAAGAGTGCGAGTTTAAGCTGGGAAGATGGAACCTGGCCCCAGTCCGGGAAGGTCCTGATTGATCTATCCTACATTGACTAAGGGATCAGTGCAGGAGTCTGCAGCTGTCACAGGCAAGGCCCAGAAAATCACCCATTAGATTAGAATAGACTTGGGGGAAGATTGCCAAGATAGTTTGGGGGAAGGAGGATAGGCAGAGAAAATCCTGCATTCAGCAGTATTTGGTCTTTTCATCTATATTTCCATTGCTGCACGTCATGCAAAATTTGGTTTCAGATTGACCGTGTGCAGTTAGTGCCAACATTAAGATCCTAGCCAACTCTGGGCTGCATAAGCAGCATTTTCTGTCCTCTGGCAAAGACTGACCTCCATGAATTCCTACCTCCTACGTGTGTGTGTGTCCAGTGTGAAAGACCTGGATTGGGAGTTAAGAAACAGTTTTTAGTCTCTACTCTGCCACTGCCTTGGGCAAAACTCTCCTTGCTTTGGGACCTCAGTTCACTCATATAAAGAATGTGGGAGCTGTATTTGAAGAAAATCTCTAAAATCTGATTTATTAGATTTATAGAATCTATGACTTCTAGGAGAAATGTCCATGAAGTATTACCTTAAAAGATATAGTCTTTCTCTTGGGCAGGAGGAGGGCTGATGATTAGCTGGGGTTGCTATCTCATTAAAACTTGTACTTTTGGCAAGACACTCCCCCACCCACTCTTCCCATCCATTTTGAAGTTAATTAGGGAGCTTCTGGAGAGCAAAATCCATGTTTGATTCAGGATGTTGTACCTAGTAACATGCTTAATAAATGTTGGCTAAATTGAATTTATTGAATTTGAGATTAGCTGCCAAAAAAAACTTTTCAAGGTAATCATAAGAACAATAAATCTTCTTTTATAAATTTTAATATATATATGTATACATCTACATATATATTTAAACCTCATTTATATAGTGCTTTAAGATTTATTAAACAATTCCCTCAAAATAGCCTTGCAAATGTTTTTATACCTATTTTATTGATGAGAAAGCAGAGGTTTAAAAAAGTGATGCGACCTTCTGGGAAACAGCTAGGAAATATGATGTAGTAGAAAGCTCACTTGATTTGGAATTAGAAGACTTGCATTGGAGTCCCAATTCAGCCACTTACCACCTCTGGGACCATAGGGCTAGAATATTTGTGTGTCCTTGTGAATTTACCTCAAATGAGATGAGTAAAGGCAAATCTACTTCTGTCTATAGATCTTTCCAGAAAGATTTATTTTTGTAATTTTTTTTTCTTCAACTCTAGGTCCAGGATTAACTTCTTTTGGATGTCAGTTTCTTTACCTATGGAGCCAATGTTTCAGCATGGGACCTGAACTCAGGAAGATATGAGCTTGAATCCTATTTTTAAAACATTTACTAGCTATATGATTCTAGACAAAACATTTGATTTCTCAGTTTCTTCATCTGAAAAATAGGGACAATAATAGACATCTATCTTACCAGTTGATTGTGAGGATCAAATGAACTAATATATATGTAAAATGCATTGAAAATCTTAAAGCATTATTTTAATAGCATTAATAATTATGATGTTGCTTTTTCTTTATTATTACCATTATCATTAGATTGTAGGCTTCTTGAGGGTAGAAACTGTTTTTTCCCTCTTTTTGTATTTCTAGTGCTTAGCACAATGCCTGACACATAGTATGTACTAATCAATGTTTGGTGATTGATCATTATTATTATTATTTTTCCTTCTCCCTGTCAAACTCTGGGCTCATATAAACTGGGTCTAATTATAGGGAATTAACCCACAAAGATTATTTTGCCCCACTCAAAGTTTATTCTGGGAAATCTCCCCAAATACCTCCCATTTAGGTTCCCAAAAATATGGGCAACAGGGATAACTCAACTCTTTTATAATCACTCAAGGAAATATATGCATATTAGATATAATATTTCTTTTATTTTAATCCATAGAAAAACAAAAAGTTCAAAGGATACAAACCGTATACGAATATAGAAATCACACAAAAAATTTTATAATATTTATAACGTTCCTCAGAGAGTAACTGAACTTGAGATTTCTAAAAGGTTCATTCCTTTTGTAGCCTTACTCTATGTTTTATATTTCTACCTGAAGTCAAGGATACGTTAGTGCTACTGGACAGCCAGCCTCTGTTTTGTTGACCCTACATTGTCTGAATAATTGAAAATATTATTAGAGAGTAGCTGTATCCTAATCTCTTGTTTCCTTATGTTATAGCTTTAACTTGCTGCTCAGGAACTCCTTTTCTCCAACTGTGAGGTAATAATCCTTTCTTTTGCAAGAGGTATAGTGTAGATAGAGTGCTGGACTTAGAGTCAGGAAGACCTTAATTCAAATCATACCACACACGATTTCCAGCTATGTGATCTTGAGCAAATCATCTAGTCCTATCTGTAACAATGGCGATAGTAATAGCATATAATACCTCACAAGGTTGATGTGAGGATCAAATGAAGTAACATAAAACACTTAGCAAATCTTAAAGCACAGTACAAGAGTTAGCTCTCTTCTTATTCTCATCATCATCATAACTACCATCATCATCATCATCACCACCATCATCATCATCATCATCATCATCATCATCATCATCATTCATGAAACACTACTTGAAACTGCCTTTCCCACTCCAAATTATAAGATTTCTGTACTTTGACTTGAGTCAACTCCTAACACTGGTGCTGCCCAAGGAATTTCCCTCTCTCTACCAGGAGACTATATTCTGGAATCATGCTGTCTAGAAAACAGATTTGTTTTCAGAAACACTTTTCCAGGCAAATGGGAGGGAGGGAAGATTCATTTGTCTACATATGCATCTTGTGAAGAGGTTTGGTTAGATAGCTCAAGAATCTTATCTGCTCCTTCCCAGGGGAAATTTTTATTTTTATTTAGAGGAGAGCAAGAGAAAGGGCATAAGGTTCTGTGTTCTCTCCTCAGAGAAAGGGTATGGGTCTAGAAATAGATCTCTTTATCCCACTAAATATTACTAGTCTAGGGGAATGATTTTTCCCTAGATCTAAGCTACTTTTCTGGGTTTTGGTTAAAGAGGAAGGAATACCTTAAACTTATACTGGAAGATTTAATTCTTTCCCACTAAAAACTAGTTATACAAAAGACTATCACAAATAGTGATTAGTGATTTATCCAAGCAGTTAAAAACAGAAATCAGAGCAGTTATATAGATTAGAGCATACTAGAAAATACAAAGAGTTAATGAGTTCTTCTATTGGAAATGAGATATCTCAGGCCAATTTTATGAAATCACTAGGAAGGAAGGCAAGAAATCATGTTGAGGTCCTCTTCCACAGTCCTCTCTTGAAGCAGGAGAGAAGAAGAATGTCTTTTTGCTTCCCAAGGTCTTGTGCCAACTCTGCCACTCACTTAGGAATATTGTATTAAGCTATCATTCTTTCTACAAACAAACAATATCTTACGCAGATAAATTAGGCTTGAACATGGTGTGCAAATGCTTTCCAAGGGGTAGGCAGAAGACGGTTCATGGCAAGATTTCCCTCGTCCTCTGAATACTGTGCTAACTACTCTTATCTCTGTTTTATCTGTAAAATTAAAAAACAAAACAAAACAAAACACCACAGTGTGAGCCAGTTTATAGCCAATGTCAAAGGTGTGATTCTTGTCAGGAGTTCCCATACTTTCCAGCATTCTAGTTTTCCTTTATCTTGAAGCCTGGAATTCAATTGGGAACACTCCCCTGTTCTTCCAACAAAGCAGCAGAGAGTGCACCTTTGCCCCAAACAACCTTGGATTCATTTTGTACATATTCAGTGTGTCTTGTATACATCCAACTCATGTATGTACACAGAGAATGCAAGTTATTTTTTAGGCCAGATCCTATTTTGTTCTTATCATGGTATCTAGCATGTAATAAACATTTAATAAACAATTAGTGTTTGATACCCATGATCTCCATGGGTAGATTACTATCAGATGCTCTTATATAAAATCTTTTCTCCTATTCAGTTCATAAACTGATCTAGCAAACTCCTGTAGACATTCCCTGTATGTAAAGTGAGGAAGTTGAGGGCTTGAATCCAGACTCTAAGACTGATGCTTGTTCAAGCTACTTCAGCTCTTTCATTCTGTGAGTTTGCATGTGAAGAGGGAGAGAGGGAAGATTCATTTGTTAAGCACCTACTATGTGCCAGGAGCCATGCTAAGTGATTTACAAGTATCATTTCATTTGTTCCTACAATAACCCCATGAAGTAGATCTAATGTTACTCCTATTTTATAGTTGAGGGAATTGAGACAGAGACTAAATGATTTTCTCAGAGTCACATAATCATGTCTGAGACCAGTCTTCCTCCCTCCAGTCCAAGTGCTCTATCCACAGTATCATCTTGCTGGTTATCATTATCCCTATTTTAGAGGTACAGAAATTCCAGCATGAGGGTTTCAGTAAGTAAGAGTTAACTAAAGCCTCACAGGATGTGGCTTAAAATTCAGACGTTTTAAGGTCTGATTTCTTCAAGCTAACTCTGCCAGCATGATGTATCTCCATTTTACAGCTAAGGAAACTGAGATTTAGAGACTGTCCCAGAATCACGTAGCTAAGAACCAGGGTACAATAAAAAGAGCCTTAGAGGAGGAATTCTTAGACCCAGACACTTCCCACTAGTCTGAGCTGTGGTTCCCTCTCCACATTCCTGGGGCTTTCAATCCATCCTGAATATAGATAGATAGGACCAGAATAGGCTTTTGTGCTCCTAACTGCCAAAGCTGCTTCAGGAAGAAGATGGCAGGAAGAAGAAGGCTCTGGGGAGACACAAAATATGGCTACAATATCTGGCCCTTCAGAGAGCACCATGAGACACAGTAGCTGTACTAAAGGGCTTTATTTAATTGGCCTTTTTGTGAAAGGCTTTCATTTTTATGGGGTTGCGTGGGCTCCCGAGTCCTTCTGCACAGATTCCAAACTGTATTAACTTGTCTTCCCAGAGGGATGCTTGCTGGAGGGAGAGAAAACAGAGGAAATCTTTTTTTCTTCCCCTTCCTCCATGATGAAGTCATTGAATTGTACCAGCTGTGTTGCCAATGGCAAGGAAGGGCTTGTTTGAAATTGCTTATGGTTTCAGGATAGCCTCTTCAGTTATTTCCTGGAACAATATGAGTGAGAATGACTGGGTGATGGGTAAAATCACTGGGTACCCAGAAGGGATTGATTCTTACCTTTCTGCTACACCGGCAGGCCCCATTCTCCCCAGGATCAGGTCTTGGTAAAGTGACATTTCTAGATTTTCCCACCTGAAACCAAGTCACTCTCCTCCCACTCCCCCTTCTAAGGGGATCATTCCCTCTCCCCATCCAATCAAAGAGGATCTAGGAATTTGTTAAATCTTTTTCTTTGTTTCCTTCAGCAAATCACCCCTTTAAGTATTTACTCATCTGTAAGATGGGAATCCTTCTCAAGCCTTCCTTTGATGCACCAGGATTCTTGGCAGGTCCTTCTCAAGTAGAAATGTTTTTAATATGAGTCCATGATGTTTGTTGTCTAAGAACTGACTTAGATATAAAAAAGTTCTTCACCTGGAGGTTGTCCACTGATTTTTGTTTTGTTTTGTTTTGCTTGCAGGAATGCCTGAAATCAGCCTCTGAAGCATAGTGGGACTGAGGTCTATTTGTGTACAGATGAAATCACATTCTCTGAACTATTAAGGAAATAAAATGGGGATGATAATCCTTGCTATAGAGAAATGTTATGGAATAGTTGAAAAAGTATTAAAATTGGAGAAAGGAAAGACCAGGGTTCAAATCCCAATTAGTTAATTTAATTACTTTCATATGTAAAATGAAAATAATAACAATATCTTCAATAGCTACCAAGATAATTTTGTTTGGGCCTAGATTATGAAAATGAAACAAAGTATGAAACAGAGAAAGATGCTTTACAAAGGTCAAACAATCATAGATGAAGAATTGAAAGGGACCTTGTATATCAGCCATTCTAATTCTCTTGTTTTTTTAGATTAAAAAAAAACTGAGGTCCAAAGAGCTTGTGATTCATGCATTGTTGGCAGAGTTGTTAACTGATCCAAAAATTCTGGAGAAAAATTTGGAACTATGCCCAAAAGGTATATAAAATTGTTTATACCCTTTGATTCAGAAATACAACTATTAGGACTGTATCCCAAAGAGATACCCCATAAAAATAGGACCTATTTGTGCAAAAAATATTTGTAGAAGTTCTTTTTTGAGGTGTCTAAGAATTAGAAATTGAAGAGATGCCCATCCATTGGGAAATGGCTGAACAAGTTGTGATATGTGAATTTAATGAAAATAATATATAAGAAATGATGTGAGCAGGATGATTTCAGAAAAACTTGGAGAGATTTATATGAACTGATGCAGAATAAAGTGAATAGAACCAAAAGAAGTCATTCACAGTTAACAGCAAAATTGTAAAATGAACAATTATAAATGACTCAGTTATTTTCCAAAATACAGTGATCCAAGTTAATCCCAAAGGCCTCATCAAGAAAAATGCTATCTACTTCCAGAGAAAGTCTTGATGTTGTCTGAATACAGACTAATGCATACTATTTCTCTCTTCCTTCCTTCCTTCCTTCCTTCCTTCCTTCCTTCCTTCCTTCCTTCCTTCCTTCCTTCCTTCCTTCCTTCCTTTCTTCCTTCCTTCCTTCCTTCCTTCCTTCCTTCCTTCCTTCCTTCCTTTCTTCCTTCCTTCCTTCCTCCCTTTCTTCCTTCCTTCTTTCTTTCCTTTGTCCCTCCCTCCCTTCTTTCCTTTCTTCCTCCCTCCTTCTCTTCTTCTTTCTCCCTCCTTCTCCACCTCTCTTCCTAAGTTTTCTTCCACAAAATGACTTATACATGAATATGCATGATTGCACATGTGTAACCTATATCAGATTATAGAAGGGAGAGATAGAATTTGAAATTCAAATCTTAAAAAGACAAATGTTAAAAAAATTATATGTAATTGAGGAGTAATTAAATATTATTTTAAAAAAAGAGTTTGAATGGTTTGTTCAAGGTCGTGTAAGCAGTAAATGTCAGAGCCAGGATTCAAGCCCAACTTTCTTAACTCCAAATCTTATGCTCTTTCTAGCTATTTTTGACTCAAAGCAGAAGTCCAAGATAAAATCCAAGTCCAAGAGTAACTTCCTAAAGATAGAGAGGTCCTGAAGATGCTTCAATTTGTGTATGGTATTATACTGATCACACAAGCCACAGAACATTACCTCTTTTTTTTTTTTTTTTTTTTTTTGCTGTTTTCAAATCAAATCATTAAGTTCTTGTTTATTTTTAATTTTTATTTGTTACATTTTGACTTCCAATCTGTTTTCTTCCCCCTCCCTCTACCTATCTACACTAGAGAAGGCCAATATTTTACAGAAATGTATAGATGAAACAATACAATACATACTTCCATATACCAGTTCTTTCTCTGGAGGTATATAGCATCTTCCTTCATAAGTCCTTTGTAGTTGTTTTGAATACTTTTCTTGTTCAGAATAGCCCAATTATTCATAGTTACTCTTTAAACAATATTACTTTTGTTGTATACAAAGTCCTCTTCATTCTGCTCAATTCACTTTTCGTTATTTCATCAAAGTCTGTCCATGTTTTTCCAACCAACTTAGAACATTACCTCTTAAATATTATTCTTGATCAATTAAGATTCTGGTTTGACTAACTACACAGAAGCAACCAAGTGGATGAAGAATGTTTATTATCTGGGCTCTGATATGCAATTAGAAGGACAACTTCTTAACTCAATTGACAGTACCTATGTCTAGGACAAACACTCCCAATGAACAAATGAGCTAAGTTTCAATTCAGTCAGGAAAGGGAGAGTGGGATAGATTGCCTTTTGAAACTTGTGCAATGCTTTTAATTGCTCTAAGTTTCTCTATAAAACAAAAGCTCGTATTTTAAACATTGAGAATTTTCTGTGGATATTATACAGCCACAAGTTATGGCTTAATACTTCCTTAAAATTGAAGATTTCCCAAAGGGCAATGGAGAGGCCCTTGATGGGCAAGAAGCCAAAAAGCTGCAGTGTATTACAGAAAAGGAATTATGTTGGCATAGGAAGGAAGGAAGAAAGAAAGGAAAAAAGGAGAAGAGAAGGGAGGAAGATAGAAGGAAAGAAAAAAGGAAGGAGAGAGAAGAAAGGAAAGAGGGAAGAAAGGAAGAAAAGAAAAAAGGAAAGGAGAGGGGGAGGAAGGAAATTAGCATTTATTAAGATACTGTGCCAGGTACTGTGCTAAATCCTGGGAAAACAAATATAAGTAAAATCAAAAACAAGGCAAATCAGTTCCTGTTCTCAAGGAGGTTACATTTGAACAGGGAAAGAAAATTCAAAAAAAAGGAGCTGAAATTAGGGAGTGTGAGGAAAGGAAGAAAGGTATCCAGTTTGTATGTAGGGGGAGTGAGAAGTACATTATTTGGAAGCCAAGAAACAGGCTAGGAGAGAAAGAAGGGAATGGATACCAGCCTGGGCCCCCGCACAAAATGAAGGCTCCAGAAAGAATTCACCAAAGGAAGATAGAAGCTGGCCTTACAGAGGACTGCTTCAGGTTGAAAAGGCTTTAGAATCGGTTGGATGTGTCAGGGACAGGAGGCACCAGTTTCTGAAAGTTGTTTTAGGAGGAGACAGAACCATTTGGATATCTGGAAGCCAGCAATAGAGTCAAGAGAATAAAATCAGAAAAAAATATGACTAGGAAAAAAAGATGGATTTCCCATATAGTAACATAAAGGGACACTCAAATTTATTGGAATCTCTTACAGGAGTCCTCAAACTTTTTAAATAGGGGGCCAGTTCACTGTCCCTCAGACTGTTGGAGGGCCAGACTATAGTAAAAACAAAAACTTTGTTTTGTGGGCCTTTAAATAAAGAAACTTCATAGCCCTGGGTGAGGGGG
Source organism: Antechinus flavipes (assembly GCF_016432865.1). Lineage (NCBI taxonomy): Eukaryota > Metazoa > Chordata > Mammalia > Dasyuromorphia > Dasyuridae > Antechinus > Antechinus flavipes. The sequence continues at coordinate 253,035,024 of NC_067399.1, forward strand.
ATAATCGTCCTCAGCTGCTGCATCTGGCCCTTGGCCGTAGTTTAAAGGACCCCTTGCGTCTAGGATATCATGAGGGTATGGGTAATAAATCATTCCACAGATATTTATTAAATGTTTTATATGCCACTGGAAATTCAAGACAAAAAAATGAAACAATCACTACTCATAAGAGCTTACTTTCTAACGAGGGAGACAACATATAAACAACAACATATAAAATTGTATACAGTGTAAATATAAAGCTGTATATACTAATATAATAAATATAAATACCCAGAGATATAATAAATACAAATAGAGAACACACATACAAATATAAAACATTAATTCAAAAATACAATGATATAATAAAGACAAATATATAACAAAATTAATATAACTATATAAATATTTTCAAATATATTCCTGACCACACTGAACATACTTTTGTAGTGAATTTATGGGACAATGTAGACCAGAGATCCCAGGACAAGTGATCAGAATTGTGTTGTGAACTATATCATTGGAGGTAATCCCTCTATCTCTGCAAGTGTAGAACCAGTGAAATATGATGGTATACACCTCCCAGGATAGCTGCAAGTCTCAAGTAAGATAATGTGTATAAAATACTCTGCAAACTTTGAAGTGCTATCTAAAGGTCACTTGGAATTGTGATGATTGACTATGTACATACATAGCAAAACCTTTTGAAGACTATAAAGCTCAATGAAAATGGGAGGCATAATTATTATTCCCTTTCCTGAACTTCTCTAGGGGTAACTTTGGCTTATAGAAGTTTTCTCTTGAAGGTATATCTGGGGGATATCACATTGCAGGCCCCTATAAAACTGATTGACACTGCAGTGCTGATGCTCAGGCTGGGCAGTATCCCAGGCTCCATAAGGACTCACCATAGCTCTGTGCCTGTCAGAATCCTGCTTGGGGCACAGATGGAGCTCGCAGCTGAAGATGACCCCTGATTTGCTGTTAACATTTCTTTTCCACTAGGAGAGGAGAATAGTAGATTTCCCCCTAGGCTGCCACCCCTATAGAAAGACAATGTGGACTTGCCACCTTTACTAATGGAAGGGGAGCTCTGGGCCCTTGGAAATAATTGACTTTAAGTAGGAAATCCCCCATGCAAAGGTTAACTTTAAATGTCTCCTAGACATTCTAGGAGATTAGATTGAGGGCTTGAGCTTGGGTCAAGGCAGGAGCTTCCAGTTTCCAAAGATGAGCACAATAGTCCAGGACTAATGTTGGATTCTTCTAAGTTCATTCGGACCGAGTTCACCGAAGGCAAAGCATCAGTGTATGTCTCTATGTCCTCTCCCATTCTGTAATTTTTTGTTTGTTGGTGATGTTCTGACTCTATTACAGCACCTGCCCTGAAGCTGCGTGCTTTAAATTGTTGGGAATTCATGATTCTGTCCACTCTCAATCCACCACATTGCTGTTCTACTATTCTCTGGCTTTGCCAATTCACTCTACCCTCTGCCTTTGCTTCTGCACTCCAGCTCTTGCCATGATACCTCCTGATTCATGCACTAATCAATCAACAAATACTTACTGAGCACCTACTATGTGCTAGGTGCTGTGCTAAGCACTGGATGGAAGCTCACTCTAACTAGATTATCTTAGATCCTTCATGCTGCTCTCTGATCATGATTCCACACATGGGAGGATCGCTCAGCCCAGATGAATCCACATCGTTGTTTTTAAAACAAGACTATGAATCAATTGCTTTATAATTCCACTCACTGTCTCTGTAATATTTCACTCCACCCCCCATATTCATATTTGCATTGTTTCCCCCTGTTCCCTCTGAGGGATAGCATTGTCTTGCTTGTTTTGTTTGTAATCCCAGTGCTTATGAAAATGCCTGGCATTTAATAACTGCTCAATAAACCCTTTTTTCAATTAATTTCCTCAATTCCAGGCCCGGCTAGTGGTTTTTAATTTGCATGTTTTCTACAACCTGAATTAGATTTGGTGATAGATCCAAGCCTAGAAGGGCCATGGATCCTTGGGAAGAGTTTGCCAAGAATGGCGGTTGACTTAAAGGGGTTAATAGTTTTGCCTCAGACAGAACTTAAGACACTTCTGCCTGATAATGAGATCATGCCGTATTTGTTTAGCTTATGAATGATTAAAGCCACCTCTCTCAGCATTCCAGGGAGACCCTGTTTCCCTGGGAGGAGGCTGGGCACATTCCTCCTGTTATGGTGCATCACCACCTGTTGGAGAGGATACCAAGGGGGGCTTCCCTTTTCTGCATATGTGCCTCAATCAGTCCAGCTGCCATGCATTCCACTTCAAGTGTTGGTTAACAATCCACATTACTCATAGGGCATAAACATGATGTTTGTTGCTGTCTCTCTCAATGCAACTTAAGATTGCATCTAACCTCCCATCACCCCAAATCACTGGAAGAGGTGTCCTTTCTTCTTACCAAGGCAAATTCTTCTCTCTGAACTTTCAATCCCATTCTTTCTAGCATACCCACTTTCTCACTAATCTGTAGTATTTTCCTCTCTACTGACTGTTGCTCCACTGCATAAAACAGGATCGTGTTTCTCCTAAAAAAAAATCCCCTCACTTGACCTTATTGGAATTCTCTCTCTCTCTCTTTGTGGCTAAACTCCTTGAGAAAACTGCCTATACTCAAAGCTCCTACTTACTCTCCTCTTACTTCTAATTCTGCAGTCTGTCTTCTGCCTTCTGAATCCAACCAAAACTTTTTTTTCCAAATTATCAATGAGTTCTTAATTACCAGAGCTAATGGTCTTTCCATTTTTATTCTTCTTGACATATTTTCAACTTTTGACAGTGCTGATTCCCCTTTTGTCCTGTACTCTCTTTTCTCTTGGTTTTTCTTGGTTATTTTCCAACCCTTTTTAAAGACTCCATTGAAGTCTTAACTATGAAGGAGTCCATCATGTTCTAGGCCTCTTCTTTCCTCCTTCTATGCTGCCTTGCTTAGTTATCTCACCAACTCCCATGGGTTTATATTTCATCTCCATACAAATTATTCTCCATTTCATATATCCAGAATTAACCTCTTTCTTATTCTCCAGTCCAACACCTCATATCTGGACTAATACGACAATCTTCTGGTTAAGCCCCCTGCCTCTCTCTCTACTAAAATCCATCCTCAACACAGATACCATCTCTCTACTATTAATAAACTCCATTTCGACTGTTTATATCTTACATGCCCATTTTGCTTTGGCATGTGAGCTTCTTGAGAACGAAGGCTATGTTTTCCTTTTTCATTGATTGTTATTAACTTTCACAGTTGCCTTGTCCTATTATTGATTCATACTGAGCTTCATGTACATTAAACATTTCTCCCTCTTAGATTCTCCCTGACAGAAACTGCTTTCTAGTTATGTCTCCCCATCTTGTACTTGTGAAGTTGATTCTTTGAACCTAAGTGTAAATCTTTACATTTATCCCTAATAAATTTTATCTTTGGAAGATTCTGGGAAGATGGTGGAATAGTTTGGTAAATTTCAAGCTCTCCAGATTTCTCCCACAAATAGAACAAATTTGCATCTCAGGATGAACATAGATTGTAAAAAAAAAAAAAAAGAGCAGAAGCCCTCCTGGTATAATCCAACAAGATCTTAAGAAAGACCCAGGCTGGGATTTAATCCATGTAAAGGGCAAACAGCTCTGGACTAACTCCACAGAAACTTCAAGTGGAGACCGCTTCCACTAGCTGGGTGTGGCTGGATTCTCAGCAGGAACTTCAGAGACTTTTACCTCCTGGACTGTGGGGGTTTGAGTCCCAGAAGACTGAGTGAACCTCAGCTGATCAGGAAGGCCAGGCCCAGCAATGCTACAGGGACACAACTCTGAGGGACAAGGAACCAGAACCAGGTGAGTGCAGAAACAGCAGGGCAGAGACAATGTTGGCGGCCGCACTTGCAGGAGGGTGGAACTCTTGGTTTGGAGTACCTGGTCAGAGTGGAGAGCTGAAGGGAAGCTTGAAGCACCATCTCCCACCCCAAAATTAGAAGTACTTACACTAACACCTCTTATTAAAAAAATGAACCAACAAAAAAGAACCCCATCCTTGAAATATACTATGGGAATGGGGAAGACCAGGGTTCATCTTTAGAGGAGGACCATTTAGTAAAAAGAGTTTCTAGCTCAAAGAGTAATGTGAGATGGCTCCCTGCCCATAGAGAATTTATAGAAGACCTCAAAAAATAATTTAAAAATCAAATGAGAGACAGTGAGGAAAAACAAAAAAAAATCAAATAAAAACAAGAATATTAAGAAAAAAAGAAGTTAAATAACTAGAAAAGGAAGTACAGATTCTCAAAGATGAAAATAATTCTTTGAAAATTAGAATTGGGCAAGGGGAAGCCAGTGAAGTTATGAGAGACCAAGAAATAACAAAACAGATCATAAAGAATGAGAAAATAGAACAGAATGTGAACACATTGTATAAGAAAAATGACAGATTTGGAGAAGAGATCAAGAAGAGAAAATATAAGAATAATTAGACTGCCAGAAAGTGGTGACCTAAAAGAGAACCTTGACATTATGAAGTAGGAAATAATCCAGGAAAATTGTCCTGGAGTAATAGAACATGAGAGGAAAATAGAATTAGAAAAAAATTCACTGATCACCACCTGAAAGAGATCTTTTTTGGAAAACACACAGAAATATTATTGCCAAAGTTTGAAATCCCTAAGTCAAAGAAAAAAAAATTGCAAGAAACAAGAAAAAAAAGCAATTCAAATATGCTGGAGCTGCAATTAGAATTGTGCAAGACTTATCAGTAGCTGCAATAAAAGACCACAGGTCCTGGAATCATATCTACAGACAAGCAAAACAACTAGACTTACGATTAAAAATATCATATCTGGCAAAGTTATCTATAATTTTGAATGAGAAAAAGTGGACTTTCAATGAGCTTGCAGATTTCCAGGATTTTCTATCAACCAAACCCAAACTTAACAGAAAATTTAACATATAAAAGCCAATATCAAAGATCAATTTTAAGGAATTCAACATGGACAAACTGTTGAATCATAGACAAATTGTTTATTTTTTTACAGGGAAATGTATAGCATATGTTTAAGGTTCACATCAACAACAGGGTAGCTTAGAAAGACTGGCAAAGAAAGTAAAAATAGTAGCCATATTATACAAATGAGATGCAGAGAAGGAATAGATACAAAGGCATTAAAGGGAGGAGGAGGACTTTAGTTCTGAAAACTCACATCAGAGTGGTTTGAATCCCTGCCTAATGCATCTTTTCTCCAATCTATCATTCTTATATCTGCTAAAATAATTTTCCTACTATAAAGATCTGACAGTGCCACTTCCATACTTGAACATTTTCATGGGCTCCCACTGTCCCATTTAGAATTAAATCTAAACTTTTCATCCTGGAATTAAAAAACAAAAACAATTCCCAATCTGGCTCCAGGCTAGCTGGAGAGTCATTCTACAATTAAACTGAACAACTTGCTTTTCCCAAAAAATTTCTTTGATTTCTGAACTCTATGGCTTCTGTTTGTACTGTTCCACATCCTAAGACACCCTTCCCTTTGCATCTTTACTTGCTGAAATCTTGCTTAGCCAAAAAGAAAAAAAAAAGAAATTTGGATTTAGAAGGTTTGATTCCCACTTTTCTATTTAATATTTGTGTGACCTTTCACAAGTCATTTAATTTCTGAACCTTAGTTTCTCCACTTGTCACAGAGTATTTACCTCTTGAGTATTTACCTTATTGAGAACTCTGAGGGAGCCAATGAAACTCCCCCCCCTTTTTTTAACAGATGAAAAGGCTGATTAACTTGCTAAATTAAAACAAATTAATTCACTTGTCTGAGTACTTTGGGATTTAAACTCAGAACCTATCCTCCAAGTCCCATGTTATTTTCCATTACCACACCTAGTACTCATTTCCCAAGTTTGTTGGAAGGAAAAAATGTAGTAATATATGAAAAATATTTTGCAAACCTTAAATGTAAGCTGCTGGCATTAATATTCCCTTATTATTGTGCTACAAAGCCTAATCTCCCATCCTATCTAGAAGTGACCTTCTAGTGCCCCAGAGAAATCTTATTACACTTTTATATTCAACTTTAGCCCAATAGTCACTTGTTTTGTGTTTTATATCCTCTATTAGTTTATAAGCTCTCTAAGACCAGGGTCCTATTCCTAGTTATTTTTATACCCTTGGAACACCACAGAGTAAATGAATACAAAAGTTTGGAAAGAGCACTAAACTTGGAGCACTATAAATAATGGCCCTATCATTTTTTATCTATGTGACTTTGGGCAAGACACAACTTCTGAGACCCCCAGTTTCTTCATCTGAAAAAAAGGCCACTGGCTTTGGAAACTGAAGACTAGATTTGGATCCTAGTTCTTGTCCTTTTAAGGCAGTGATAATAGTGAATGAGATAAAGATAGGAAGAGATGATCTGAGGACATTTACATCAATTCAGATATTGGGGAGCATAATTAAAATCCTCCCCAAAAGGTCTGGAGTAGGGTCATGGTACCCCTTCCCACATTCTGCTCGACCTAAAGTATGAGTTGATCAGGAAATTTTCCTGTAGGTCTATTTGTTCTATGGGAATGGAGTCATATTTATGATAAACATTCCCCCCCCTTTTTTTTTTATTAAATGTGGAATGTGGAAATCTGTGCTCTGAAATAATTTTGAATATAAAGGAGCTTAAGTTTTGTTAAACTTACATCTCCACTCCTATATATTCTTTCCCCATAGAAAGCACATTTATATCATTTTTAGGAGAATTTTTTTTAGCATCATAATGTGGACAATCCAGGACAGACTTTTTAGTCTCAATAATGCAGAGCTGTAGCAACAACTGAAGGACAGAAGAGGGGAGGGATTCCACATTCTTTCTCTCTCTTCACACTACAAAAGGTCTGTGATATCCAAGGCTTCACATCCTTTCTTGCCAAGGGCTCCATTCATTGGCAGAAATATTTGAATACATTCTCTTTCAGGAAGGATCAGAAAAGCCTCTGAAGGCAAATATTTCATTTGACACCCAGTGGCAGAAAGACCAGTGAAAACTAAATGGGAGAGGATAAATCAGGGGAAATTACATATTATGTTTTTATATATATATAAAAGATCTATTTCTTTAATGTCATTTGACTTGGAGTTTTATGTGTTATGTTTTTTTTAAAGTAGGCAGAGGAATTAGACTTTCTCTGTTCAGGAGGTCTGTAGTATCACTGTAGCATAAATTTAATTTTTTATCTTCAGATATTCAGTGAACATTCCTTTCAATTTTTACCTTCTTCATTCCACTTTTATTTCCTTTCTTCCTTTCCTCCTTTTACTTCCCTCTTTTCCTCTCCCTCTCTTTCCTTCCTGTTTTCCTTTTCCCTTCCTTTTTCTCTTCTTTTCTCCTCCCTTCCCTCTCTCATTCCCTTCCTGCCTCTATCCCTTCATTCATTCCTTCATTTTCCTTCTTTCCCTCTCTCCCTCTCTTCCTCCCTCTTTTCCTTCCTTCCTTCCTCTTCAGTGCTAGACTTGATATATACAGTAGTTGTTCTAAACCTTTTTCTCTCTCTTCAAACTGCCCACCTCCATACCTCCCTACTGGGGAATTTGTTCTCAGGGAGCTAGCAATCTAGTTGAGGAAGCATAAAAGTTAGATAATGATGATGGTAATGATAATAATAATGATGGTTTTTCCATAGTGATTACTAGATTTCAGGCCCTGTGCTAAATGTTTTATAATTATTATTTTCTTTGATTCTCACAACAAACAACTCTGGGAGGTAAGTGCTATTATAATCCCTCTTTTATAGATGAGGCAACTGAGAGGTTAAGTAATTTGACCAGTGCTTTACAACGAGTAAGTAAGTGTCTGAACTCAGATTTGAAGTCAGATATTCTTGACTTCAAGCCCAGGACTTTATCCATTATACTACCTAGAACCTAACAATATAGGGAAAAGACCAAAATGAATGAAGAGGCAGTATATAAAGGCAGGAATTTGGAGGTAATGGTTCAGACCTTATCTTTGTTACTATACTCTCTAAGTGCATTGAGGTAATCCCTACATACTCTAGATCTCAGTTTTTTTTGCAAAGTGAGAGCTTAGACTCGATGACCACTAAAGTATCTTTTAGTTACATATGTGTAATTCTTTTAAAATATATTTATTTATTTAGATTATACATGTACATTCATTTTTTACATATTTCCATATGAGTCAGATTGGAAAAAAATCAGAACAAAAGGGAAAAAAAACCTGAGAAAGAAAAAGAAAATGAAAGGGAAAAAAAGGTGAAAACAGTATGCTTCAATCTGCATTCAGTCTCCATAATTCTCTCTCTGGATATAGATGGTATTTTCTATTCCAAGTTTATGGGAATTGCCTTGGATAACTGAATTGCTGAGAAGAGCTCAATTTATCATAGTTGATCATTACACAACCTTGCTGTTGCTGTGTATAATGTTTTCCTGGTTCTGCTTGCTTCATTCAGCATCCATTCATGTAAGTCTTTCCAGACTTTTAAAAATCATCCTGTTCATCATTTTTTATGGAACAATGATACTCTATTACATTCATAAACTAAAAATTATTCACTCATTCCCCAATTGATAGACATCCCCTCAATTTCCAGTTCTTTGTCACCACAAAAAGAACTGCTATAAACATTTTTTTGCACATGTGGGTCCTTTTCCTTTTTTTATGATTTATTGAGATACAGATTTAATAGTAGGACTGCTAGATCATAAGGTATGCAGTTTTATAGCCCTTTGGGCATAATTCCAAATTGCTCTCCAGAATGATTGGATCAGTTCACAACTCTACCAACAATGTTTTCATGTTCTTATTTTCCCACATCCCTTCTGATGTTCATCATTATTTTTTTTTATCTTCTTAGCCAATCTGGTTCTTCATAGTTGTTTTAGTTTGCATTTCTCTAATCAATAGTGATTTAAAGAATTTTTAAGTTTTACTATAGATGACTTTAATTTCTTCATCTGAAAATTGTCTGTTCCTATCCTCTGACCATTTATTAATTGGGGAATGACTTGTATTCCTATAAATTTGAATAAGTTTGTCTACATATTTTAGAAATGAGGTTTTTATCAAAAACAATAGCTGTAAAAATTGTTTCCCAGCCTTTTGCTTCCCTTCTAACCTTGGCTGTCTTAGTTTTATTTGCGCAATTTTTTAAATTTACAGTAATCAAAATTATCAACTTTGCATTTCATAATGTTCTCTATTTCTTGTTTGGTCACAAATTCTTCCCTTCCCAAACATCTGACAAGTAAACTATTCCTTGCTCTTCTAATTTGCTTATAATATCACACTTTAAGTCTAAATCATGTACTTATTTCAACCTTATCTTGATATAGGGTGTGAGATATTGATCTATGGCTAGTTTCTGACTATTTTTTAATGTTCTCAGCAATTTTTGTCAAATGGTGAGTTGTTAAACCAGAAGCTAGAGTCTCTGGATTTATCAAACAGGAGATTACTATTGTGATTGATTATTTCTTAGCCAGTACCAAATGGTTTTGCTGACTGCTTTATAATACAGTTTTAGGTGTAGTATAGCTAGGCTATCTTTTTTGAGTTTTTTTTTTCTCATTAATTCCTTTGATACTCTTGACCTTTTCTTTTTCTAGAACAATTTTGTTATTTTTTTTCTACCTCTATAAAATAATTTTTGGCAATTTGATTAGAATAGTACCAAATAAGTAGACTAATTTGAGTAGAATTATCCTTTTTAATTATATTAGCTTAGCATACCCATGAGCAATTGATGTTTTTCCCAATTAATTAGATCTGACTTTGGGTTGAAAGCATTTTGTAATTGTGTTCATATAGTCCCTGTGTTTGTCTTGGCAGGTAGATTCCCTGTGTTTTATATTGTGTACAGTTATTTTAAATGGAATTTCTTTTTCTTTCTCTTGATACTGGGCTTTGTTAATAACATATAGAAATGCTGATTATTTATGTGGGTTTAATATTATATCCTGCAACTTTGCTAAAGTTGTTAATTGTTTCAAGTAATTTTTTTGTTGATTCTCTAGAATTTTCTAAGTATGCCATGATGTCATCTGCAAAAAGTGATAGTTTTATTTTCTCATTGCCTATACTAATTCCTTCAATATCTCTTTTTCCCTCTTCTTTCTAAAGCTAACATTTCTAGTACCATATTGGATAATAATGATGATAATGGGTATTCTTGTTTCACCCCTAATTGATCTAATTGAGAATACTTCTACCTTCTCTCAATTATATATAAAACTTGCTGATGGTTTTCTATGAATGCAACTAATCATTTTAAGTAAAACTCCATTATTCCTAGTGTTTTTAATAGTAATAAATCTTGGATTTTGTCAAATGCTTTTTCTGAATTTATTAAGATAATCATATAATATCTGTTATTTTTGTTATTGACATGGTCAATTATGACAATCGTTTTCCTAATATTGAACCAATTCTGCATTCCTAGTATAAATCCCAGTTGCTCATATATATTATCCTTATGAGAAGTTGTTGTAATCTCTTTGTTAATATTGCCTTAAAATTTTTTGTATCAATAGTCATTAGGGAGATTGGTCTATAATTTTCTTTCTCTGTTTTGGCTCTTCCTGGTTTAGGTATCAGTATAATATTTATGTCATAAAAGAAATTTGGCAGTACTCCTTCTTTGCCTATTTTCCCCAAGTAGTTTATATATTGGAATTAATTGTCTTTAAATGTTTGATAGAATTCACATGTAAATCCATCTGGTCCTGGAGATTTTTTCTTAGAGAGTTGATTAACAGCGTGTTCATTTTCTTTTTCTAAAATGGTATTATTTAAGTAATTTATTTCCTCTTCTGTTAATCTGGGAAATTTATATTTTTGTAAATATCTATGTATTTTATTTAAATTGTCAAATTTATTGGTATAATTAGGCAAAATAGTTCCTAATTATTGCTCTAATTTTTTTTGTTCATTGGTGGTAAGTTCACCTTTTTCATTTTTGATTCTAATAATTTTGTTTTCTTTTTTCTTTTTCGAATAAAATTAACCAAAAGTTTACTTTGTTGGTTTTTTTCATAAAAACAACTCTTTGTTTTATTTATTAGTTCAATATTGTTCTTACTTTCAATTTTATTAGACTCTCCTTTGATTTTTAGAATTTCTAATTTGGCATTTAATTTGGGGAGTTTAATTTTTCTTTTTCTAGCTTTTTTAATTGCATGCCCAATTTACTGATCTCCCTTTTCTCTATTATATTCAAGTAAGCATTTAGAGAAATAAAATTTCCCCTAAGAACTGCTTTGGCTGCATCCCATAAGTTTTAGTATATTGTTTCATTGTTGTCATTCTCTTAGATGAAATTATTGATTGTTTCTATGATTTGTCGTTTGACTCACTTATTCTTTAGGATTAGATGGTTTAATTTCCAATTAGTTTTTAGTTTATCTTTCCCTGGGCCTTTATTGCATGTCCTATCATTTTAAAAAATTTATCAATAAGTTTTCTACATTATAGTCCTTTTTTTGACTAACATTCCTCCCCACACTAGATACCCCTTCGTTGTTACAAAAGCCAAATTTACCCACTCTATTGCCTTGTCTGACAGCGTCTGAAACATTCCACATGAATAATTCTCCACCTCTACTGAAACTCATCTATTCCCTGGGATCAGGACTGATCATTGATTTTTAGTGTCCTCCTATCAGATCAGCCATACCCATGAGGATGATTACACTTTTGAACTTACCATCAGCCATATGTTCCACTTCCATGTTCAAGAATTCTGAGATCCCTTTATCTCACACTAACCTCTTATCATTTCCTCTCACTCTAAGCCTCCCTAATCTTTTCTTTGTTCTCACTGTGACTTCAGTCCTTTTACCACTAAGAATTTTTCCAGGCTTTAGTTTATTTTCCTCCCTTCCCCAAAAGCCTTCTCTTTTTCCTTCACACTGGCCATATTACTGGCCAATCCTGTCAGCAGAGGATCCTACCTCAGACTTTACTGAGAAAATAAAGGAGATTCCAGTGTGTTCCCTATTCTTTTCTCCTAGGCATATAAAAACTTTATGACATCAATTCCTAATCTCTTATTCTAGTATCCAAAGAAGAAATGATTTCTAACATTGTCAAAGTGAAACCCTGTATTTGTACCTTCTGTCTGTACTTCCCCCTTACCCTGAAGATTGTTCCCACAAGTATCCTTTTTCTTTCTCTAATTTTAAACCTCTTTAGATCTACTGGCTCATTCCTTGATGCCCTAAAAATAAATTTAAAAAAAACCTCATTCATTTTATTCTACTATCCATCTCCCTTCGGGCTGTTGTCCTACATCTCTCCTCTCTTTCAAAGTCATACTCTAAGAGGAAAAAAACCCCAAAAAACAACAACCCACAAATTGCCTAACATTGCCTCTATTTTCTCTTGTCTCACTCCTTCAATCCTTAAAATCTGATTTTGGACCTCATCATTCAATTGAAACTTCTCTTTCCAGAATTACTGATGATAACTTAATTGCTATTGCCAGTGATTTTATTTCAATCTTCATCCTTCTTGATTTTTTTTGGGTAGCATTCGACATGTCTGACCACTGTTTTCTGGACATTTTCTCCTGTCTGAATGTTCATGGCGGACTCTCTTGGCCTTCTTCCTACTTGTCTGACCACATCTCAGAACTCTTTGCTAGATCATGATATATATCGCTAACTGTAGTTGTTCCTTGAAGATTCTTCCTCTTAGCAATCTCATAAGCTTCCAAGGTTATATTATCATGTCTACTTAGATGACATTCAGACCTAGATATGCAGCCTCATCGTACCTGCTGAGCTCGAGACTTTTTACATTATTGATAGCATATTGAAAATTTTGAATTACATGTCCTACCAGCATCCATAAGACTATGTTAAAGACTATGCTAAAGGTAGCTCAAACTGTTTCTCAGTTCTCAAGTTCTCAAGAACTGATTGTTAAATTTCAGAGTGAGAATTTATATTTCAGAAACCACTAAACAGTACAAGTCAGAGCATGATTTATTGTTTTGTTGATTTTCTAGCCTTAAGAAATTGATAGAGAAATGTTTTTTAATGTAGGTTGAATTTTAAAATGTAATCATGTGAACATTTCCCTCCTCGAGAGGTAGTTGTTAAAACATTTGTTGCTTAGTCATGGCTAATTCTTCACCATTCCATGGGCCATAAGACACCAATGTTTGGAGCTTTCTTGCGAAGATACTAGAATGGTTTGCCATTTCCTTCTCCTTCTCCAGGACATTAGGACAAACAGAGTAGTTTCTCTAGGGTCACACAGCTAGTAAGTGTCTGAGGCTGGATTTAAAATCCATTTTCCTGACTCCAGGCTCAGTGCTATATTCCCTGAGCTACCTACCTCTTTTCATTAACCAGTTACTAGAATACAACCACTCATTGGCCCCTCAAGATTAAAATGTCCAAAAACAAAGCTCATTTTCTCTCCCCTTCCTGCAACTGATGGCTTTTTTTTTACCTTTACTTTCATTCTGATTTCATCCAAAGTGATATCCTTGAAATTATCCCTGATTTCACATTCTCATCTCACATATGATTGCCAAAGTCTCATTTCTATATCCACTATGTCTCTCACATCCTTCTTCTTTCCATTCACTTCTAATTATTCTTCTAATTTATCTTCCTCAAATCTCTTTCTCTTTCTAAACCATTCTCTACAGAGTTGCCAAAATAATTTTGTTAAAGCAAAATTCTGACCATAACACTCCTATGTCTAAGATCAAATACAAATTACTCTGGTTGCTATTCAAAGCCCTTTACCACCTACGTCTATACCACCTTTCCAGACTGATTAAATGTCACTCCCTTTTTAATACACTTTCAATGCAGTTTCTTGCTGTCCCTCATGCACAACATTCACTCTCTCATTTCTGCTTTTGTGTAGCCTGTCACCTATACCTAGATTGTATTATCTCATGACTCTTCCCTTTTAGAATCCTAAGTTTCCTTCAAGACTCAGCTCAAGTGTCAGCTCTTATATTGTCTTTCCTAATTGCATCCCCTCTCCTCTACCTGCTGATCTCCCCCCAAATTATCACGTATTAGTTTTGTATAGATAGAAAGATGAAGATCAAGTGAGATTTTGCTTTTCTGGGGTATAGGATGCTTCAAGAAAGATTAGTACCTCTGGGATGAGGGTTGCTTTCTACCTTTGGTGTCCACCTGAAGCTACTTAAGCTGTGACTTGAAGTAGCTGTAGCATGCACAATGATCACACCTTGATAAACTGTTTTGGCAGATGGGCTAAATTAGGTTGAGAGCATCCTGTTATGAGTTAGGGGGCACCAGACATATGAAGACTTACTCTGGTGGAATGGGTGGATGAGAACAATTTGTTCCATGAGAAGCAAGTGTTGTGTCCAAAGGCATAAATAAATGGATAAATCTTGGGGGTTCAAACCTGCTATTTCTCATCATTGCAGATTCCTTTGCCACTGGAGAAATATGTCTTCCTGATGTCTTATAGATCTTCCACATCACTTTCCCCCTTACATCCTCTTTTCTTCTCCCTCTGTACTATTTCACTTGGTGACATCATCAGCTCCCATGTATTAAATTATCATCTCTATGCTGATGATTCTCACATCTATCCTTCCTGCCCCAATCTCTTAGTTGACCTCCAATTTTGCATCTCCAATAGTCTTTCGGACATCTTGAATAGCAGATAACTTAAACTCAATATGTCTAAAACAGAACTCATTTTCTTTCCCCTTAAAACCTCCTTCCCCTACCTTTCCCATCCTCCCAGTTCCTTAGGCTCACAACACAGAAGTCATCCTGGATTCCTCACTGTCTATCCCCACCTCCATAGCCAATTGTTGCTGAGGCTTTGTGATTTCATCTTTGCAGCATTTCTTGAATGTACCCCCTTCTCTGCTTTGACATTGCCACCATTCTAGTGTAGCCTTCCTCACTTTGCTGATTGTATCAGTAGTCTACTAGTGGGTCTACTACTTCGTCTCTCTCAGCTCTAATCCATCCTACGTTTAGCCACTAACATGATTTTCCTGAAACTTATCTCTAATTATGTCTTCTTCTTACTCAATCAACTTTAGTGCCTTTCCATTGCCTTCAAAGTCAAATATAGTATGTTCTAGTTGACATTTAAGGCCCTTCATAATCTAGCCTCCTCCCACCTTTCCAGTCATCTTACATCTTACTCAGTAACCTATACTTTTTGATACAGTGACACTAACCTCCTGGCTGTTCCACAAATAAGATTCTCCATCTCCTAGATCTAGGAATTCTCTTTGCTATTATGTAATATTCCCCAATAATATGTAATATTATGTAATATATAATATAATATGTAATATTATGTAATATTCCCCAGACTAGAATACTCTCTGACTCCTGATCTTCCTGGCTTCTTTTAAGTCCCAACTAAAATTCCAACTTCTGAAGGAAGCCTTCCCTAACAATTCTTAGTTCCAATGCCTTCTCTCTGTTAATTATTTATTTATCTTGTATATAGCTTGCTGTGAATATATTTGCTTGCAGGTTCTCTTCCCTATTAGATGATACAAATTCTTTGAGGGCAAGGACTGTTTTTCATCTTTTTGTATCCCAGTGCCCAATACATTACCTGCACATAGTAGGTTCTTAATAAATATTGATTGATAGATAGATGAGTGGCTAGGTACATCTATAAAAGTCACTTTCTAAGAAGAAGCATCTGTAAAGTCGGCTATTACCATTATGCTGGTTCACATGGTGAAAGGATGAGCACTAAATCCCTATAACTGTACTGGTTGTATTGACAATTTCTAACATTCAACAGTAAAAAGAAAAAGGAAAAACAATATTGATAGAGAAAATATTAAACTAATAAACTAGCACTTAGCCAATCAATGGTTATTTCTTTGACAGCCTGCTAGGAACTAAGGTAGAAATGTTTTGAGAGAACATATTAGCAAAAATGATATTGAACCTCAAAGAAATAAGATGCAGAATAAAGTAAGAAGAAGTAGGAGAGCAATTTACACTATGATGACTATAATGTAAAGGAAAATATTATTAAAAGATAACAGACTCTGAGCAATGATGGGAGCAATCACCACAACAGGCAACTGACCATGAAGCCATAAAGTGACTGTGTTTAGGACTGGAATAAGTCATATATTGCTAGAAATGGCCAATATGTTTCATTTACTTTGGTTATTAATTGTACTTTTTTATTGTGTAAGTGTGTATATATGTATGCATACACAGTCATTGCATTAGTGACAGCTATTCATTTTTAAAATAAAATTTTTAATAAAAATATAAATAATTTTTTACCTTTAAAATA
The DNA here is from genome assembly GCF_016432865.1 of Antechinus flavipes. Classification (NCBI taxonomy): domain Eukaryota; kingdom Metazoa; phylum Chordata; class Mammalia; order Dasyuromorphia; family Dasyuridae; genus Antechinus; species Antechinus flavipes. Next base: position 253,051,343 of record NC_067399.1, read on the forward strand.
AAAGTTCTTATTGAAGAGCCTTAATAACTCTATGATCTTTTCACTTTATAAGTACAGTATGTGAGGCACAGTTTTTCCAACACATGTAGATGAATTGATAAGGAAAAGGAAAAGACAAGACTAACCCAGTCCTTGGGAGAAACCACTAAATGAAGTGTGACATCTGTAAGCCAGATTGAGGCAATTGATTTTCTTTGTGACAAATCTCCTCTTAAGCGAGTTAGACAGCACAGAGTTCAAGATTATCTGCTAATGCATCCTATTCCATTGTGTCCTTTTCTTCTTATTTTGTTCTGGTTTCCTCTCACCAACAGCTGTCTCATTACCAGGCGTTCTGCTTTCCTCTTTAGTCCAATGTGTTCTCACTGGGATAAACCAAAAATTCTGTTGATGATTACAAGTCTCTCCCTGCAGTCCTCTGCACTGATTTTGCATCTCCTTAACTAGAGGAATAACTCCAAGAACATGCTCCTTAGATGGTAGATTAGGTGTATTGTTTTTATACATCACTTGTTTTGTGGGCTGAACGGGGGTCTTGTCTATTTCTGGGGGGCCCAATGTGGTAATGAATGTGACTAAATGCTGAATTGGAGTTGCTAAAACACTTGCTAGCAGTAAAATGTCTATTCACATGGAGATTTCACCTCACAGAAATAAGGTTGAATTTGTAAAGCATGTCCCCTGGAGGCTAGTTAGTTTCTCCTAGGCTTTATGCCAAAAATATGGGAAGTTTTCTCAGTTTATAAAACATAGGCCAATTAGCTTCTTCTCCTGGTGCATAAAAGTGAGAAATAACAATGCTTCCAGATGCCAATATACCTTTTCTATATAAATAAATTTTATATTAAAACAATAGCATAGGTATTTATTTAAACACTAATTGCCTACATTTACATATTAAATTTAAGACACAATTATCATTTGGAGCAAGACTGAAAGAAATATGTATACTTACACATAAATTAAGGTATTTTCTAACTCTGATACCAATAATCCACTAAATATGGCCTATTTTATTTTCTCGCCCACAAATTAAGAAAACAAATTCTTTCATATGATCTAGCTTATATTTGACAAATCTGACCATTCTAATAGATAAAGTGATACTGTATATTCATTAATTTTTTATTAAAATGAGAAATTTTTAATCATAAAGAGACTTTTTATGTCATCAAGAGACTCTGGGCTCCAGGGTGAGGAAGCCAGAACCATTTGAAAAGTAGTGTCCCAGTCTACTAGGATTAACATTGATTTTCAGTGAGGAAGCTTTCTGGACCTTATTAAAAAAAAAAAAATACTGGGAAGAATTTTAATGAACCGGATGGAATCCTATGTCAGTCTGCAACTTCCACTGATCTAAATTGAATGTAAAGACTTGTGCTGGTTTGTGGCTTCCCATAGACATTCTTGATTTTGTAAAGCCACTGGTTACTCTGTTCATAAATGTGTCATCTGCCCACTAAGGTGGAAACACTAAGCCTTCTCTCCTCACATCTAACCAATGCAAAAACCTGATTTATATGAAGGAAATTATTTTCTTTTTCCCAGGGGCTAGGCAGCATAAATTATCTTTCAGGCAAAGGGAAATGCTCATGATTATTGGTTTTTATAATAAGTTATTAGATTCATATCTTTTCAATTTTGTGTAAGTGCAATGTCCTGAACAAGAAAATTATAGGTATAAGTCAATAGGCAGTACAGAGACAGAGACACCTTTTCAATGAGGAGAATATGTCTAGCAAAGTAAGAATAGTTGAAAGAAAAGGCTTTCACCTTGCCAAGGCTAGAAATCTCTTTGTGGGATAGGGAGGGAGGAAGGGATTTTAGGCTAAATCAGTTTTTATTAGTAATGAATGAGGGACTGGGCAGTTGGGAGCCCAGTACTTAGAGCAATCACAATCTTTTCTGCCTACTACCAATCCACATGGATATATGGTGACCCTGCCTCCAAAATGCAGGCTACATTTCAAAGCATAAGTAGGTATCCTCCAACTGTTTCCTGTTGGCTTACTACTTAGTAATAAAAAGCCTTAGCATTTGACTTAGAATTAAGTGTGCATATAAAATGTTCAAATAAAGGACTCCATCTTTTCTAAGTCATCTCTAGCAATTATTGGGAAAGGAAGAATAAATGCTGTAGGTCTTTGGGTAGAAGGAGGGAAAATGACTTACTCCTTAGCCTGCTACTGCTGCCTTATCTCCCCACTTGACTGCCATAGGTCCGTGACAACACGGTGCCTGTTATTGTTTTTTTCTTCCAGTTTTTGTTGCATTTACTCTTTCCTGATCTTAGGTCAATGAGTATTGAAAGATGGGGCAGATAATGATTCAAAAAGTCAAAAGAAGCATCAAAGGTGTCCCCAGAAGTCAGAGTCAGTAGCAGACATAGCCAAATCCAGAAAAGTCAGCCTTGAAAAGTGCTCTGTTTGATGTATCTCAGCAAAGAACCAATCAGACAACTAAAGCATCGTGTTCCATAAGCAAGGGACTTGTCCAATGACTATTCCACACTCTTAAGTGAACTTGGTAGGGAATCTGAAAATAGGAGCAATTACTAATAATAATTGCTAACATTTGCATAGGGCTTACTGATTGTCCAGCACTATGCTAACATTTTACATACATTATTTCTGTTGGTCTTTGCAGTCACCCTGGAAGGTAGTGTTATCACTATCCCCATTTTACAAATGGGAAATTGAGGCAAATTGTGGTTAAATGACTTATCCAGTTTTACATAGCTAGTAAGTGTCTGAGGCTAAATTTGAATTCTGATCTTCCTAATCCCAGGCCTGGAATTTTATTTACTCTAGGCCAGGAAGTACTTCTCACTGCTTTCAGTAATAAAAATCACTTTTAGTGATTAGAATTGGAGTCAACTCTCCCCAGGAACTGAATAACTATATATAGAGTTTGGAGGGGATTTTTTTTTTTTTGTGTGTATATATATATATATATATATATACACATGTATATATGTGTATTGTGTTTTATATATATATATATATATATACATATATATATATATATATATATATATATATATATATATATAAAACACAATACACATATATACACAAACCCACGTATATAAACGTGCATCTGTACATACATGCAAATTTGTATGCATATAAATATAATATGCAACATTTAATACAATATATAATACTCACACATATATAGTACATACTTTCTTAGCAAATATTCTATGTAAAAGCTAATTGATGTTGATTGCTTAATTAATATGTGGAAGAACACAATCAAATGGAGGTTCTTGAGTGAAAGTATTAGAAACTCCACTGTCTCAAAGCTATCCCTAGAATCCTAAAAGAAGCAGTATCCAGATGCCCTACAAGTAGGTAGGAAAGCAAGGTAGAGCCTGTGCAACACCTTCAATCAACCAATTTATTTTGAGTGCAAGTTACTCATTGTCTCCACATAGAGCAGTTTTACCAATGCACATTTACACATAGACACATGTGCACAAATATTCCAATTCCTCCAATTTCAGCTTTGGAAGGCATCGAACTATCCTTTAGTTTATCCCATATCTGAAAAAGAATCCCATTGATAACATGTCTGATAAGTGGTGCTGAAGCTCCAGTGCTGAATTTTTTTTTACTCGTTGAATTCTGAGACTAATTATTTTTATTTTCTCATACTATAAAATATTTTAAATGGAACTAAAATAAAATTGACATAAATATGTCAATTAAACCTATTTTACAACTATTTCTCTTCAATAAGATGACCTGGAGTCAGAAAGAACTGAGTTTGAATTTGGTTTTAAAAACTTATTAGGTGTGTGATCTTGGACAAGTCATTTAACCCTGTTTGCCTCAGTTTCCACATTTGTAAAATGAGGGGAGAAGAAAATGGCAAACCATTCTGGAATCACTGCCAAGAAAAGTCCAAATGGTCTCACAAAGAGTTGGATGTAATTGGAATAATTTAGCTGCACTAAGAATATCAACAAAACAAAAACATTATCAAGTACGAGGAGTTTGGGTATATCCTATAGTGAACTGGCCTTGCAGGGGTCCTCAAACTTTTTAAAGAGGGTCCAGTTCACTGTCCCTCAGACTGTTGGAGGGCCGGACTATAGTAAAAACAAAAACTTTGTTTTGTGGGCCTTTAAATAAAGAAACTTCATAGCCCTGGGTGAGGGGGATAAACGTCCTCAGCTGCTGCATCTGGCCTGTGGACCGTAGTTTGAAGGCCCCTGTCAAACATATAAAAGTCCTATCTCTGACACATACTGTCTGGGTGACCCTAGGTAAGTTTATTTAATGTTCTAAATTCCTAGAGTGCAGAGAGAAGTTATTGAAATATATAGCTATCCCAATGAATTCCTAGGGCAAGTCCCTAGGCCTCAAATGATCAAAAGCCTACAGCAACTTTAGTTATTCCTTTCATGTCCTTTTTAGTTTTATTTTTGTCCATTTATTTCTGAGCATAGTGTCTTTTTGTATACTCTTAGGCAATGTATACTTTCCTCTTTTGGTTCTTTACCCTAAATTATTTTATGTAGATCTTTCAAACTTTATATCACACATATTTACCAGTCTTTTCACATTAAATGAGTTTTTTTTTGTGGGGGGGAGCAATTGGGTCACACAAATCGTTAGTATCTGAGAGTGGATTTGAATTCCTGACTCCAGGTTAGTGCTCTATCCAATGTGCTACCTACCTGCCCCAGAGGAGATATTTGTAAAATGCTTTGCCAAGCTTAGAGTACTATATAAATGCTAACTATTACTATGTTATAGTATCCCATTTTGACAGACCACAATTTATTCTGTTAATTATACATTTCAGTAATGTTTTATTTTTGCAATGATGAATCATGATGCTCTAAATTTCTTTGAACCCATCTGATTTCTATGGTCAATAATACTATGCTTATTCAAAACCATGAGATTGTTTTTTTTCATATTTCAAGTAAAGCATTTTAATATTTGTTTGTAATTGGAGTCTCCTTCCTTCTCACCTACACACAAAACTAAACATTTGCTTTATTAACGCGTCAGAGAAAAAATTATGCCTTTTTATTTACAAGATATATGCATGGGTAATTTTTCAGCATTGACAATTGCCAAATCTTTTGTTCCAATTTTTCCCCTCCTTCTCCCCACCCCCTCTCCCAGATGGCAGGTTGACCAATACATGTTAAATATGTTAAAGTATAAATAAAATATAAAGTAAGTATATATGTCCAAACAGTTATTTTGCTGTAGAAAAAGAATCAGACTTTGAAATAGTGTACAATTAACCTGTGAAGGAAATAAAAAATGCAGGCGGACAAAAAGAGAGGGATTGGGAATTCTATGTAGTGGTTCATAGTCATCTCCCAGAGTTCTTTTGCTGGGTGTAGCTGGTTCAGTTCATTACTGCTCTATTGAAATTGATTTGGTTCATCTCATTGTTGAAGAGGGCCACATCCATCAGAATTGATTATTGTATAGTCTTCTTGTTGTCATGTATAATGATCTCCTGGTTCTGCTCATTTCACTCAGCATCAGTTCATATAAGTCTCTCCAGGCCTTTCTGAAATCATCCTGCTGGTCATTCCTTGCAGAACAACAATATTCCATAACATTCATATACCACAATTTACCCAGCCATTCTCCAATTGATGGGCATCCACTCACTTTCCAGTTTCTGGCCACAACAAACAGGGCTGCCACAAACATTCTTGCACATACAGGTCCCTTTCCCTCCTTAAAATCATCATGAGATTGTTTTAAAGGGTATACTTATTTATATAACTTTTGCAATGCTGTTCTCCAAAAGAACGCTAACATTTCATAACTCTAGCAGCAGAGTAAGGGTGCATAGATTTCTCCTTTGCTCTATCAACATTGAATTTGGCCATTTTAATGGTTGTGAAATGATATCTAAATTGTTTTCTTTTGCATTTCTTTGAATTTTTTTTATGACATTGAACATTTTTTTAAAGGGATCATTTAAATTTGTGTGTCCTCTCATAAATTGTATATTCCCATGTAGTTATCCTTTGTTCACTTGAGATTAGGTTTTGTCCTAATGACAAATTGTTTATAAATTTTGGAAGATGTTTTTATCTGTTATAGTTGCTATGGATATTTTCTATCTTGATTATATTATTTCTTGTTATATCCATGCTTTAAAAAACCTTACTAGAGATTTTATTAGCATAGAGAACAATGAACATGGAATTCCTTCTGCTAATACAGATTGGCAGCTGCACTGCCATTTTACACTCTCAGAGAGTTATCTGAATTCACTGAAAGGTTAAATGACTTTCCCACCCAGGCAAGTCTTGAATCCAGGTCTTCTTGATCTCAAGGCCCATCTTTAACCACTATACCATATTACCTCTTAACATGTTCCTTATTCCCAATAATTTCTTCCTTTTTGTTTAATAGATCAAAATTTAGCTTTCTTTCATATATAGCTAAATATTGTAGTCAGTTGTGTCTACCTCTTTGTCACCCCATTTGGAGCTTTCTTGGCAAAATACTGCAATAGTTTGCTATTTTCTTCTTCAGCTCATTTTATAGATGAAGATGAGACAAACAGGATTAAATGACTAACCCAGGGCCACATGCTAGTAGGTGTCTGAGGCTGGATTTGAATTCAGGGAGAGAATTCTTCCTGACTCCAGATCTGACACTTTATGCTCTATACCACCTGCTGTCCCATAGACAAATATATTTGGTTCTTTTTCTATAGTTTCAGAGCTTTAGAAAAGTTGGTATTCACTTCATACCTGTCAGATTGGCTAAGATGACAGGAGAAGATAATGATAAATGTTGGAGGAGATGTGGGAAAACTGGAACACTGATACATTGTTGGTAGAGTTGTGAACTGATCCAACCATTCTGGAGAGTAATTTGGAACTATGCTCAAAGGGCTATCAAACTGTGCACACCCTTTGATCCAGCAGTGTTTCTACTGCGTCTGTATTCCCAAGAGATCATAAAAAAGGAAAAAGAATCCACATGTGCACAGATATTTGCAGCATCTCTTTTTGTAGTGGCAAGGAACTGGAAACTGATAATGTCCATCAGTTGTGGGAAATGACTGAATCAATTATGGTATATGAATCAGTGGAATATTATTGTTATATGAAAAATGATCAGCAGATGATTTCAGAAAGGCCTGGAGAGACTTAGATGAACTGATGCTAAGTGAAGTGAGCAGAACCAAGAGAACACAGTACACAGGAACAACAAGATTACATGATAATCAGCTGGGAGAGACTTAGACTTTTCAACAATGAGGTGATTCAGGCCAATTCCAATAGCCTTGTGATGGAGCGAGCCATCTGCATCCAGAGAGAGAACTATGAAGACTGACTGTGGATCACAACATAGTATTTTAACCCTTTTTTGTTGTTTGTTTGCTTGTTTTTTCTTTCTAATTTTTCCCCTTTTGATTTGATTTTTGTTGTGCAGCATGATAAATGTGGAAATGTGTTTAGAAGAATTGCACAACTTACATTGGATTACTTGCTGTCTAGGGCAAGGGGGAGGAAGGGAGGGAGGAAAGGAGAGAGGGAGAAAATTTGGAACACAAGGTTTTGCCAGGTGAATGTTGAAAACTATTTTTGCATGTATTTTGAAAAATAAAAAGATATTATTATAAAAATAAAAAAGTTGTACAATACAATGAAATTTAATATATTTTATGATATAAGGTAAAGATCTAAGCCTATTTTTTGAGCCAAATTATTAACAAATTTTCTCAACTATAGTTATTTTAGGCATCTGGTAGTATAGTGGATAGAGTGTTGGGCTTGGAGTTAAGGACACCTGAATTCAAATATAGTTTCAGATACTTTAGGTAGCTGTGTGACCCTGGACAAGTCACTTATTTAATCTCTATTTGCCTCAATTTCCTCATCTGTAAAGTGGGAATAATAATACTATCAATGTCCCAAGGTATCAAATAAAGTAACATAGTAAGTGCTATAGAAATGTTAATTATTATTATTATTATTAACATTTAACACAATACCTGGCACATAGTAGGCATTATATAAAAGCTTATTCCCTTCCCTTTACCTCTAATAAATATTTCCAATTCTTACTTTCTATATATTTATCAAATAGATATCTTTATGACATCTGAGATACTCAGGTTCTATCCATTAATCTATTCTTTCCCCCAATAATATGTTGAAAGCAACTGACTGAATTCACTACCAATGTAGTACATTGGTAACTGAATACCAAATGTTTAAAAAAAGGAAAACACAGGATTTGTACCTGTCCAAAAAACTTTATATCCAAACTAATCCCATACAAGTACCAAAAAAGTGCAAGGTGAAATAACATGGTATGATAGTGAGAATATTTAGAACCAGAGGACCTAGGGGAGCTCTGAGGTACCTTCCTCTTCTGATATGGGGAAAAACATTACATTATATGCACATGAACATATATGTCATTAACCCTTAGGAGTAGGTTTAGTTAAGTACATCATCAAATATCTTTATCTAGTCCTAAATAATAGACTTTTTCCTAATTAAGAGGCAAAATGAGTCAGAAGATTTCAGTTCTTGCTCTAGTAATTATGGGGGGAGAAATCACTTTACTTCTCTGACCCTCAGTCTCCTTATCTGTTTAATGGGGATAATGGCAGCTGGGTTGCCAACCTTACAAAACTATGATGAAGAATAAATGAGATTGGGGAAGCTAGATGGATAGAGCACTGGCCCTGGAGTCAGGAGGACCTGAATTCAAATCTGGTTTCAGATACTTGGTAACTGTATAACCTTGGGCAACCTCAATTGCCTTCTCCTCAAAAAAGAAAAGAATAAATGAGATTATGTGAATGTGCTTTGTCAATCATAAAGTGTTTTGAGCACATATCTATGATTAATAGTAAAGGTGAGTTAATATGTTTAATCTAGGTGGACCAGGAGATGGATGGAGTATATAAGTTGGAATCAGGAACTGGATTCAAATCCTACTTCAGATGCTGATTAGTTGTGTGACCTTAAGCAAGTCAACTGTAGAATGGCTATTGACATTTACCTTGCAGGGTTATTGTAAGGATCCAATAAATTAACATGTAAAGCACTTAGCAAACCTTAAAGTATCATATGCAATGGTCCTCAAAGTGTAGTCCAAAGAATTGTTGGGGTCTCTGAAACCCTTTCAGAGGGTCTACAAAATCAAAATATAAATTTTTATTTCTAATATAGTAAATAGCTATAAATATAACTCATGTGAACAAAAACTCTTTGAACAGATCCTTGATAGTTTTTTTTTTTTAACAACATGAAGATATTGAGAACAAAGGTTTCAGAACCACTGATATAAGGACTAGCTATTGTTATCACAATCCCCACATATTATAGAGATATTTGATTCATATTGCTCTAGTCAGAGCTGGTTATTAGCAATTGTGGTGCGTGGGACAAAGCAGCACCAAATGGACCCAGGAACAAGAAGTTCCTTCAAATAGATTCTTTAAAATAAATTAAGTTGTGGAGGAGAGGACTCGGTTGTGCAGCTGAAGAAGAAGCCTTTTACTGTGGGGGACAGGGAACCTGAAGCTGCTCAGAGATTAACACCAAAGAAAACAGGAGGGAAGAACTAGATTGGAGAGGAATTCCCCCAGGGAGGCTCTATAGCAAAGGGCAGTGAATCACAGAGAGGAAATACTCCCATCTGTTTGCTTCCTACTATAACTAATTATTCTTGCCAACTTAGTGCTAAGCTCAATTATTTCTACCTGCTTAAAGCCTACAAGTGATGACACCCTGAGACAAAGCCTTATTCTACTTATAATTCTGAAACTAGTTGAATCTTTGGTGTTTACATACCCTCCAAGGTCTGGATTGATTAAACATGGATTTGTGAATGAATTTGAATGACCGGTGCAGCTGTTCCATCGGTAGAAGCTTCACATTTGAATACCAAGCTTCATGTTCCCTTTATTTTTCTGCTCATAGTTTGAATTACAACCCACTGAAAGTAATTGCTACCCTCTTGCTATTCTCCAGGTTTGTCCTATGTCTATCACACTGAGATTGATTTTGAAAAAAAATAAATTAAAAAAAACACATAAAATGACACAATCCCCAGGTAGAAACTTGATTTCTGGCCCAAGATTATATGAGACTCTGTTCTGACTAGGCAAAGGAGAGACTGAACAGAATGACAAGAACCATGGGACCATGACTTACTAGGATTATTCAAAGAATTGGGGTTAGAATTCTAAAGGAGAGAGAACTTGGAATGTGGAAATGAGGTCACTATCTTTTAAGGATTTGAAAATTTCTCATGTGGAAGACAGGAACAAGGGTAGAGATTATGGGATGAAGTATGACTCCATTCTATGTTAGGGGAACCTTTTCATCACTTAATGCTGTTTAAAAGTACACAAAGGTAAATCTCAAAATGTAAATTGTTCTATCACAAAAAAATTCACAGAAGGATTTTTCATAGTAGCAAAGGACTGAAAATACAATGGAGGACCATCAATCCAGAGATAGCTAAACAACTTGTGGTTCCTGAATTTGATGGAATATTATTGTACCATAAAAAATGATGAGTATGAAGAAACCAGAGGAGCATAGGCAGACTTATTTGAACTGATACAAAATGAAAGGAAAACAATATATACAAGGTACATGGAAAAGATAACCAATTTTCCTCCCCTCTTTGCCTTGTCAGTTTAGTTCTATACAGTTATGATGATCACTCTTTGCCTTGGAGAAGAAAAGAAAATTTGTATTTCCATTTATTCTTCACAGAGATGAAGGAATGTGGGTTTGGAATAGTATATATATATATATATGTATATATATATATATATATATATATATATACACATATATATATGTGTGTGTGTGTGTGTGTGTGTGTATAGTTTTTTTTTTTTTTTTGCCAAATTGTTTCCCTATCCTTCCTTTTTTTAAAAGTCTTTTTTTCAAGAGATAGCTCTCTGGATTGAAAGGAATATGATATATTTGAAAATTAAAGTGGTGTCTAAATCACTATCAGTGGCTAGTAGATAAAGTATTTGACCTAAAAACAGGAAGCTCTAAGTGCAAATCCAGCCTTGGACATTTATCTGTGTAATCCTGATGAAGTCATTTAAACTCTCTCAATTCCAGTTTCCTGATTTGTAAAATTGGGAAAATAATGGCACCCCTCTCACAAAATTGTTGTGGGAATAAAATGAGATAATGTGCATTGTAAACTTTAAAATATAGAACTGTAGCACTTATTATTAAAGCTATATAAAAACAAAAAAATATCAATTTAGAAGAAGATTATGAGTTTCTTGACACTGGACATCTCAGCAGAACCAGTGTTCCTACTTGTTAGGAATATTATCCATAGGATTCCTTTTGCATAACAATTGAATTGGAATTATGGATTCTTAACCAAGGGTCTATGCTTTTTAAAAAAGCACATTTTGATAACTATTTCAATATAATTTTTCTTTATAATCTTATATATCTTATTTTATGCTGATTCAAAGAATGACTTCAGCAAATTGCCAACAGTCTGTGCCACCAAAATAGTTTAAGAACCCCTGGATTGGATGACTTTCAAATAAAAACATGTTATGGCTTGGGGTAGAGTTTACCCTCTCCCTAAAATTTGTGCAAACTTTCCAGATGAGGGATGAGATGGGCAGGGGTCAGGAAGCAGAAAGGGGACTCAGAGTTCTCGAGATTCCTCTCAGAGTTTTGATGTGTTGCTTGCAGGCCAGTCTCTAGGAGCAGCAGTCCTTTCTGTGACTACGATGCAGATGATCATTTTCTGGACTGCACCAACTTCCCAGAAATATTTTGCTGCATGGGCTCTCCCAACCTTTTGCAATTTTGGGGTTGCTTTTTCTGCTTTCTTGTCTGGTGTCATTCATCCCCTCCTTCTGTCCCTCTCTCCCTTCCCCTCCCCCCATGATGTTCCGCTGCTTTGAGCTGTAGGGAACCATCTGGGGCTCCCTACTCTGTGTCTGTCACTGGAGTTCAAGCATTTTAATTTACACTGCAGTAGGGAAAGTTGGCACCCAACCCGGACTTCAGTCACATCAGAGAGAGGTTGCCAAACGTTTTATTGTCTCCCTCTTTCTTTTCTCTTGCTTTTTTCTTCCCTGTCTTCTACTTTTTCCTCTTTGGAAATACTTGGGAAAAAAAAGAAATCTATCCCCGTCACGCCCTTTTAACCAGTTTTCTGCCTGTGAACCAGCCTCAGTGGGAGGCTCCTGGACAAGAGGTAGCCTTTGGACTGCCCTGGCCTGGCTCAGACTCGCCCTCCCGGAGCCAAGGCAAAGGACAGCAGGCAGGCAGGGTTTGAGGAGGCTATTGTCCGAGCTCATTTAGAACATGACCTCTCCTGATCAGAAGGCCTGGCCGGTCATTGCTGAACAGCTGCCTCTCAAAGGTCCGAGATGACTGAAGAGGAATTATTTTAGAAATTCAGCTACACAACTGAGCTCTTCAAACATCCCGTAATGCTCCCCTCCAGCCCCCTCCTGGGTTTTCCTGTTCTCCCTACAAAGTGTCCTTTGCTTTTTATAGCTTCCCTTGTTGGTAGAACCCCCAAACTTTCATACTAGAAAGGAGAGCTTTAAGAAGAAAGGCTTGGTGCGGAGAGGGGGCTGGATGGGGCGGGGAGGAAGAGGGAGAGGGCAGGGAAGCCGCTGGATGCTGCAATGCAGGTCTTTGCTAAAAAACTTTCAGAACACCAGAATGAAGGACAGACAGGTGGAAGGAAGCTGCTGAAACAAGTAAGAGCTCTAGTCCCTAGTTCTCACACCTCCTCTGTACCCTGTGGATGCCCACGCTGAGGTTTTCTGTTATTTTCAGTCTTTTTAGTTTATTGGATCATAGAAATAAAGGGATTACAGAATCATAAAATGTTCGAGCAAAAAGAGAGCTTAAAGATATTTTGGTCCAAGCCGCTCTTTTAACAGGAGGGAGAATGAAGTTCAATAAGGAATCCTATGATCTTATGAAGTGGCTTTTCTAAGGTTACCCAAATTAAGTAACTAAGTGGCGGAGGGCAGAATTCAAATGCTGCAGTGATTTCTCTCTTCAAAAGGGAGCATGAGGCTATGAAAGCAAGATCTGAAAGCCCAGACAATGCCAGTTCATCTGTGTGGGTGTTCCCTGCGGGGGCCTTGGAACCAGGACTTGTAGCCAGAGTTCAATGTCCAGTTCAGTCCTGACGGAGCTTCTGTAGGGAACCAAACTCTACAAAACCTTTACTCCACAGAGAAAGGAAGCCCTGGCTTGCCCCCAGTGTCCTGTCCTCCTGGCAAGCAGAGACAGCTTTGGAAGGACATCATGGAACGTGAAAGCCTGACAGTGTTCATTAAAACAAGCAATTGTCTCACTTAAGAAAACCCTGTCACAGGAACACAGTTCATAAGGTCTAAGGAAAATATCAGAAGAGAGGCTAGGGGGCTGTAAAAAAAGCAGATTCAAAGACCAAATCGGGTCTTCACATTTAGTGCTCTCTGTGAAGTCTCCAGCTCCATTGTTCCTCGTGATTAATGATGCAGATGTCAATGGAGAGTCTGCTAAATATCGGTGCGGGAGAGTGAGAGTTATTAGGGAATGTTTGTGATTAGGGAGCTGCATCGGGATGAGCTCAGAAAGGGAATATCTCATGAGATAGAGCCCACTGGAATCCGGAGAACCCACAAAACTGAGCAACAATACCAGGCCCTAGACACCAAACAGGTGTGACCTTTGGGGGGTGTAATCTTAGCCACTGGAATGTAAAATCAGGGAATCTCCAAGTTGGAAGGGATTCCAAAGGGCAGCTGATCAGACCCCTGCCCAAATTCCCTCTGCACCCTCCTCACAAGTGGTTTATTCAGGAGAGCTCCTGGAATGGAGAGCTCACTTCTTCCTATGGGAGGAGGTTTTTTCTTATTTTGAACTGGCCTTTTCAGCTCTAGAATAAGGGAAGGATAAGAGTATTTACACCCAGTCTTAGCTTCATTGAAGCTGAAAGCCATAAGGAGTTAAGACAAGAGAGAAAGCTTTTTCAGGTATAAATGAAGTATTTTTGGAAAAAAAAAACTGAAGTCTTGAATAAATTGGGTCTTTGAATAATTCAGTTGTGTATGAAAAGGTCAGCAGAAGTTAAGGACTTGCCCCTAGAACAAAAAATGCCTTGCTTTCAGGGTTTCTAGTCTGACTTTTCTTGACCCATAAACAGTTTTGTTGGCAAAGATACTGAAATAGTTTGCCATTTCCTTCTCCAGCTTATTTTACAAATGAGGAACTGAGGCAAACTCAGGATCACACAGTTATTAAGCATTTGAAACCAAATTTGAAATTTGAGTCTTTTGACTTTAATTCCAGCTCTTTTTCCTTGTCTCACCTAACTTTCCTTTTATTCCTGTCACATTTTTTATAGGACCCAATAGAAAAATGGGAAATCAATCAATCAACATTTATTTAGCAGCTCCCTTGGATCATGCACTATATTAAGCACTGGGATCAAAAAGAAGCACAAGACAGTCCTTACCCTTGGGAAGCTTATAATTTAATGGGGAGAGACAGAATATAAACAAATACATACACAGCAAAGTATATGTAGGATATATAGGAAATAATTAACAGAAGAAAAGCTCTGAAGTTAAGAAGGCTTGACGGAGCTAATTCAGTTTCAATTGATCAAGGATGGACAGAAACAGCTATACCCAAAGAAAGAACACTGGGAAATGAACATAAACTGCTTGCATTTTTGTTTTTCTTCCCAGGTTATTTATACCTTCTCAATCCAATTCTCCCTGTGCAAGAGGAAAACTGTTCGGTTCTGCACACATATATTGTATCTAGGATATACTGTAACCTATTTAACATGTAAAGGACTGCTTGCCATCTGGGGGAGGGGGGGAGGGAGGGAGGGGAAAAATCGGAACAGAAGTGAGTGCAAGGGATAATGCTGTAAAAAATTACCCTGGCATGGGTTCTGTCAATAAAAAGTTATTTAAAAAAAAAGAAGGCTTGAAGCAAGCTTTCTGTAAAAGGTGATATTTTAGTTGGGACTTACAGGAAGTCAAAGAGGTCAGTAGTCCAAGCAAAGAGGGAGAGTATTCCAGGCATCGGAGAGAGTCAGAAGGAAAACCTGGAGTCAAGAAATAAGTGTTTTGTTTGTAGAATAGGCAGAAGGCCAGTATCATTGGATCAAAGAGTACCTATCAAAAAGTAAGGTGTAATATAATTGGAGCAGTTTCCACAAGCTGAGGAGAGGTATCTTGCTGGGGGAAACCTAGCTCTGAAGTAGAAAAAATTTCAAACAAGAGAAGATATACCTCTCATGAACTAGGCTTAGGAGGTAACAGAGGTTAGGTCCTGAGTGATTGTAATGGGAGGTACTCCTGCCAATTTCAGACTATGGGTTTTTTGCCATTTCTGAAAGAATACAATAATATTCTAAATGAAAAAGATTATCATAGTATACAACCAAGCCTAGAACTGGAATTGATGGAGACTATATCTGTCCTTTCTACATCGGTGAAGAGTGAACACAAGGAGTCCACTGGGTCTCATTTTGGGGCAAAAATGCTGTATTCCACAAGGAACTTCTCAGCCCAACGACTGAGAGACCAGCTAACTCCAGGACTTCCAACAGAGACATTGTGCAACATAAGGAGCAATACCAGTTAGGCGCTGAAATTATTCATCCATCACTGACATAAATTCCCTTCCCATAGTAAACCTCTTGAAGTCTTTTCATATAAAGAAAAGATATCAGAGCCCTATAGTTCTGAGTTGTGAATTGCTTTGGTCACATGTGTTTTCAACATATGTTCTTGTACTTCAACTTACATTTAAGATCATGCTATTCTTCTTTCCAATAGACTAGAACTACTTTTGGGGGAATATGTCTGAAGTTTGAAGAAAAATGCTATACAATAACTGTTCTTGCTATGTTAGTTGTTTTTTTTAATGAATTAATGCATTCTATTAGCTGATTATTAATGGGAAGTGTACATATGGGGGTTTATGAGCTAGACTATTAGGAGTAGTCACCCATAGAGTTACTCCTCGAACCAGGTAGCAGATGTCATTCTATCGATCCAACCTAATAATGCATGTACAATCTGGGTGGAGCGTGATGTCAAAGGGGATTCCACATAAGTAAAATGAGGGAAACAGAATAATGCTGTAAAAAGAGTGATGGATTGGGAATTAGAATTATAGGACCTGGATTCAAATTATAATCTAACTATATATTACCTGTGTAATTTTGGGGGAGTCGTTTAACCTTTCTGGTTTTTAGTTATTCATCTGTAAAATAAAATGCTTGCCCTTAATGACCTTTGACATCCCTTCCAATTTGAAATTTATTAATTTAATAATCTATTCTTCCACGTGACAAAACTTCAAATATTTTATAATAACAATTACTTTTTCCTAAGTGGTTTCTTATCCAGAGTAAATGTCCACTTTTTCTTCAACTAATCCTTTTGTTGAGTATTTTCTAGTCCTGTCATAGACTGAATAACTTTCTATGAACATGCTTAGCACTTCAATGTTCTTAAAACATGGAACCCAGAACCCTGGAGATGAGAAACTCTGACAGAAACTCTCCTAGAGTTCACCAGTTGGTGACATGTTTGATCTTGGATTTTTGGCATTATATTTTGAAGAATTCTGGGAGAGAAGAGCCAAAGGAAGAAAGTTCTTCCTCCATCTTGGAGCCATATGTGTAGACAGCTTCCATCTGTATGTCCAATCTCTAAGTCTTTGGTTTCTTGCTCCTTCCTTATAAAATTGAAAAGCTGCTATCACTGCTGTTGAGCTAAGTGATTGGACCAGTGAGGTGTCAAAGAGCCTGCTGAGAATCGCAAACTAATTGTCAAGACATTGCAGTTCCCTCTCTGAGACATCATTCCCTTTCCTCCTACCTCATTCTCTGAGAGGGAATATCTCCTATTAAATGCCAAATTTCTTTGAGTTTTTTGTCTATATTTTCTACAAAGGGAGAAAGTTTGTGGAGTGGGGTTGGTGAAGCTGATTCATTCACTGCAATCAGCCTTTTGAACCCTAGCTTCTTCTATCCAGATGAATTGATCTCTTTAATTGTTCTCTGCCTTTTCATTGCTATCTTTTTATTCCTATTTCTAAAAATTTGGTGGCCATTAAATTCATATTTGTGTTATTAGTCATACAAAGAGTAAAATTTTGAGGAAATATTTGGATATTTGCAGAACCACAAGAGAAACATCCATGGCTTCAATGAGAATGGGATGTATGGGAGGAGGAGTAGAGAGTGACTCCATTTGGAAGTGACAAATGAAGTTGAAGGACATTGGAACTGAATAACAAGCACATTTCAATGAAAAAGAACCTCAATAAGCAGAGAGGGATTGACAAAATATTTATTTATTTACCTTCACACTTATTAGAGATAAACCCTTGAGGCAAAAAATGTGCTAAGCTGGGAAAAAGGGAATCTGTGCTATATGTGAGAGCCAGCCCACTAAAGGATCCATGGAGAAATGGACAACCTCTCACCTCGCTTTTAAATGTGGAACTTCCACATGTGTATGTTACATCTGCATCTATTCTTTACAGAGGGGGACATTTATTAAACACTATGTTCCAGACATTGTCTGAAGCATTTTACAGACATTATCTCACTTGTTTCTTGGGAGGTTTTTATGATTTCCACTTTACAACTGAGAAAGCTGAGGCAAATAGAGGTTAATTAACTTGCTCAGGATCACACAGTTGGAGGCAAGATTTGAACTCAGGTCTTACTGATTCCAAATCTAGAGCTCTAGCCCCTGTACCTCCTAGTGTATTTGTTATTTTCTTTAATAGAACATCTTTGAGAATGTGCTCCTTAAGGAAAGAGAATTTAATTTATCTTTGTACCCTCAGCACATAGCTCAGTGTCTGACACATAGTAAGTGCTTACTAAACATTTTTTGAATGACTGATTAAGTAGAAGGAGTAGCCACATCAGTAAAATCATGGATGCTTAAAATGTTTGAAATAAAATTTTAAAGAGAAACTTATTCATATATGAGTTAATTATTTAGTGATTGTCTCCTAAATTCACCTTTGACAAGTAGAGTCTCAGAATCATTGTTGTCTAGTGAAAAGAATGCTGTAATTGTGATCATAAAACCTGACTCTGAATTCCAGTTTTTCGCTGTGTAACCTTGAGCAAATTCTTTAACTCTTAGGAGTCTTAATTTTCTTACCTGTAAAGTGGTAGTGGCTAGATGGAATATTTTCTGAGCTTACTTCCAGCTCTAATCTTTGATCATATTATCTGGTCAGAATATGGAATTAATGATAGAGACCAATGTCTGATTCTCTGATCCACTCTCTCACAATATGCCATCCTTGGTCTTTGAAGAGGCATGTGTGAGATAGTATCTCTGGCTTTTTGGCTATACCTAGGGAATAGTAATTCAAGAAATGTGAGAAAAAATTCAGGATGTGATTTGGGTGAGTCTTCCTAAACTACTATGTTTCTTCTGCAATTTCCCCTAGCTTTGCCCCCTCCCCATTTAGCAAAGGGGCTTATGTTAGAAAATGAAAAAATGGTAAAAAAACTGAGATTATATATGTAAATTACTTACCACATGGCAGATGTTATATAAATGCTTATTGTTATTAATTAGTAGTAAATGCAGAAGCAAGGAGAAAAGCAAGAAGGAAATACTATCTTGAACAGGGGACAGGAGTATAAGGTCACAAAGAATAAATGGGAAGCTATGAGAAACCCTGAGATAGGGTGGAGAATGAGAGAGAAAGAGAGAGAGAGGGAAGGAGGGAGGGAGGGAAGAAAGGAAGAAGGGAGGAAGGGGGGAGAGAGAGAGAGAGAGAGAGAGAGAGAGAGAGAGAGAGAGAGAGAGAGAGAGAGAGAGAGAGAGAGAAGAAGGGAAAGAGAGGAAGGAAGGGAAGGAAGGAGAAAGGAGACAGAGACAGAGACAGAGAGAGACAGAGAGACAGAGACAGAGAAAGATAAAGACAGAGAAAAAGAGTGAGAAAGAGAGAGATAAAGTGACAGAGACTAGAAGAGAATGAAAGAGACAGAGGCAGATAGATATGAAGAGATGTTAGATAGAAAGATAGACAGACAGACAGACAGATAGAACATTAAATACTCATTATGTGTCAAGCAGTGTGTAAGCCCTGGGAATACAAAAAAGAAAAAAAAAAAGACTGTCCCTACCCTTAAAGAGGATATTGCATTCTGATGGGGGAAAGATAACACAAAAAAGAATAAAGTGTGTGTGTGTGTGTGTGTGTGTGTGTGTGTGTGTGTGTGTGTGTGTGTGTGTGTGTGATGGGGGTGGGGGGAAATCTCCTCAAGAACTCAGTGGAAAAATCTAGAGAATGAAGAACAGAACCACACTTGGAATAAACATGGCTGCTAAGGCTCTTATCAAATTGATCAGGAACCAATCAATTAAAGGAGGGGTCTCCAGGGGTCGAGGTGGAAAGTTGTGGAAAACCGGGATCCCATTTCAAAACGTATAGGAAATGAAGTGCCATCTATTTCCTGGTAGGAACCTGCTTTGCTTCTTCAGCTTGGCCTGGGGAGAAATACTGGTGACACTCTTTCCCCCTTCATTTATCCTCTTCCCCAGAGAATGTCAACCATACTATGAATAATTCACTTACTTTAAATAACCTCCTACCCTGTGAGCTTAGAAAGTGTTCACTTTTGTTCTAAATGTTCACTTCATTTCTTAAGCTAACAAATGTGGTAAAACTGTTGATCAACAAATCCAAAGTTATAAGTTGAATCTTAGTTAATGTTTACAGACATATAGAGAAAGAAAGAAAAGTATATGTATATATATATATATATAATATGATCTCCTTTCAGGAAGAGAGGATATAAGTATTCATGTAGCACTCATAGCCTAGGTACTTTATAAATATTATTTGATCCTTACAACAATCTATCTATTATAATCATCATCAATTTTATTTTACAGTTAAGGAAATAGAGATTATGTGACTTGCTCAGAATCATAGAGCTAACAAGTGTCTGAAGCCAGATTTAAATTCTGATCTTCCAACTTCAGGCTCAGTAACTATCCACTATGCTACCAGCTGTGAGATGATAGTCTTTCAGGAAAGGAGAGACTCCTTGCTTAATTGTAGTAGGTTGAAACCTTAGAAATCAAACTCCAGAATCCTTAGGGTCAACTAGGACTGGTATTGGGCTGTTACAAGCCTGGCAAAGAATTCAGAACTCAAATACGCCTAGAAATAAAATTACGAGATAGTTAACTCCATCATTTTGTGCTTAGGGTTTAAAAAGGAAGTCATAATCCCAAGAATGGAGGAGGAGTTGTTTGGAAAGGAAAACCAGGGGAGGCCCATGTGAATAGAGGTGAAATGAAACACCCAAAAATGCTCAGATAGGTTTTCTGTCTGTTTATAACTCAGCCTGCTTAGCTCCCTAGTTCTTACAACTTGTTGCTTATATTACAATCATTTGGATATGTGAGATTTTGTAAAGGTGGATACTCCTACCGCAACAGAAACCCAGCCTCTCTCTGTCTTGGTTGATGGTCTTTTCTATATAGAAAGAATTTATCACTCTGTGATCAGCCTTGTGGTAAGTTCCCCCCTCCCCCTACAAGCAGGGCAATTTTCAGGTAACCCTTCAGCAAACCATACTCTTTGCATTCTGTTTTCAGACCCAAATCCAAAGCCTTTCAAACTTGGTGGGAACCGCCCCAACTATGGCTTTATTGGAAGTGTCGGCATTGAGATTCCTACACTATAAGGAGGAATCATCAGAAAAGAACTTGAAGAGAATAATTCATCTTTTATACTGAAAAGATAACTCCAAGCAAATGTGTTTAACAAGTGATGGGCTACAGAAGCAGTGCAATAGAATGGAAAGAGCTCCAGATTTAGAGTCAGAGGAGAATGAATCCAACTCTTCCTTTTATTGCTTACATGACCTTGAACTGACCACTAGCCAATCCTCCCTTTCCTTTATGCATAAAATGTGACATTTATATGATCTTGCAGGTCCCTTCCTTTTCTGAATCTATGACCTTTGCATGTATTTATTTGTGCAATATATATGTATATATTTGTGTAATATATATGTGATATATATATATACTTTATTTTATTTGTGTGTGATATATTTATTTTATTTGTGTGATATATATATGTGTAATGTATTTATCTGCATGTATAAAATTTATTTGTGTGCCATCTAGCTGCTCCTCATGTGATTGTTTATCTATCTACATTTAGCTTAAATGACTCAACGCATTTCTCTTTTAAAACACTAGCCTGGTGGCAGATGAGTTTTACCTGTCACAGTGCAACAGAAGAGAATGGCAAGTAGTCAGAGAATTTGGCTTTAAATTCTGCTTCGACAACTTTTAAGCTGTGTGACTATGGCCAAGTCTCTTAACCACTCTAAGCTTCAATTTTCAAAATTTGCAAAAGAAAAAAATTGAATCCGATAGTTTCTAATGCCCTCATAGATCTTTCTCTTTTCAGACCTAAATAGTAGACACCAAATTTGTCCAGAGAAAGATCTGGCAGGAAGCTGGAGCAGAGATGAAGTAGGAGTTATGCTCTTTGAGATATGGGAAAACACCCACCCACAAATTCATGGTATGATCTATACAATGTACATTGTTGGGGTGAGAACATTTGCACGATGACTAGATCTTCCACACTCAAAATTTAGCATATAACTCTAGGAGAAGATGTCATGTTTTAGTAAGAACATTAACAACTATTAACACATCCAGAAAAAAACAGAATAATGAGAAACCTGGAGACTGGGTCAAAAGAGCAGTCAATGGAAGGAATTGTCATGGAAAGGAAAAAATTCACAGAGACATGAGAGCTGTCTTTTTGGACCTAAAGAGCTATCGTGGCAAAGATATTGCATTGCTGTCCAGGCCTCTTAACACCCCAATTTCCTCTAGATGTGCTCAAGCTTGTTAATGCTTTTAATAAATGCACTTTGAAATAGGTAACTGGGAAAAACATCTTTGCCATAAGTTTCTCTGATAAAGATGTATCAAAGATATATCAGGAACTGATTCAAACTTGTACAGATAATAGCCATTCCTCAGTCAACAAATGGTAAGACAGGAAAAGATAATGATGAATGTTGGAGGGAATGTGGGAAAAGTGGGACACTGATACATTGTTGGTGGAGTTGTGAACACATCCAGCCATTCTGGAGAGTGATTTGGAACTATGCTCAAAAAGTTATCAAACTGTGCATACCCTTTGATCCAGCAGTGTTTCTACTGAGCTTATATCCCAAAGATCTTAAAGGAGGGAAAGAGACACACATGTGCAAGAATGTTTGTGACAGCCCTGTTTGTAGTGGCCAGAAACTGGAAACTAAGTGGATGCCCAACAGTTGGGGAATGGATGAATAAATTGTGGTATATGAATGTTATGGAATATTATTGTTCTGTAAGAAACGACCAGCAAGATGAATACAGAGAGGCTTGGAGAGACTTACATGAACTGATGCTGAGTGAAATGAGCAGAACCAAGAGATCATTATACACAGCAACAAGACTATACGATCACTTCTGATGGATGTGGCTCTCTTCAACAATGAGATGATTCAAACCAGTTCCAGTTGCTCACTGATGAAGAGAGCCATCTATACCCAGAGAGAGGACTGTGGGAACTGAATGTGGACTACAACATAGCATTTTCATTCTTTTCATTGTTGCTTGCTTGCATTTTCTTCTCCTCCTCCTCCTCCTCTTCCTCCTCCTCCTCCTCCTCCTCCTCCTCCTCCTCCTTCTCCTCCTCCTCCTCCTCCTTCTTCTTTTACTGGTTTGAATTGATTTCTCTTGTGCAGCACAATAATTGTATAAATATGTATGCACATTTTGGATTTAACATATGTTTCTACTATGTTTAACATATATTGGACAACTTGCCATCTAGGGGAGGGTGTGGGGAAAGGGAGGGAAAATTGGAACACAAGGTTTTGCAAGGGCTAATGTTAAAGAATTGTCCATGTAATTAAAAAAATGGTCAAAGGTTATGAAGAAGAAATTCTCAAAGGTAGAAATTCAAGCTATCAGTGAACATGTAAAAAATGTTCCAAATCATTGGTAATTAGAGAAATTCAGATTAGAGAAATTAAAATTTAAACAATTCTGAGGTTTCTCCTGTTACCTATCAAGTACCAAAATGTCAGAAAAGTAGCAATTATTGGTGAGACCATGGGGAGAAAAGCTTAGGAGTTTAAATTATTTTCTTATGTAAGGATCTTTGGAGCATACTCAGATGGTCTAACATGAAGGCTTCCTGGATCCCGCCCTATAAATATGAGTATAACCTCTCTGATTGGCTATGTAGCAGAAACAGGATGAGTTTTTAAAAACTTTTTTCCTAGTACTCACATGCACAAAAATATAGTAGCTCTTTTTGTGGCAAAAGAACTGGAAATTGAAGGGATGCCTATCAATTCGGGTATGACTGAAATGAAATACTATTCTTGTATAAGAAATGATAAGCAGGTTTATTTCAGAAAAACTTGGGAAAGATTTACAAGAAGTGAAGTGAGAAGAATCAGGAGATCATTGTACAGAGTAACAGCAACATTGTGTGATGATCAACACCTGATAGATTTAGCTCCTCTCAGCAATGCAGTGATCCAAGACAATTCCAATAGATTTGGGATGGAAAATGCCATCTGCACCTAGAGAGAGATCTATGGATAGTGAATGTAGATTGAAGCATACTATTTTCATTTTAAAATAAAGGGTTTTTTTGTCTTTTCTTTCTTGTGGTTTTTCCCTTTTGTTCTGATTCTTTTTTCACATCATGACTAGTATGATAATGTTTAACATAACATAACATAAAGATAACATAATCTCTAGTGCCTTTATAGTCTATTTGAGCTGTCTAGGTTCTTTGCAACTAATTCCATGATTCCAAATCATGATGTTTCCCCAGGTGAAAAGGGAAGTCATTTATGCCCTAGGATCATTTAGCCTCTTGGATCAGCTTTTTCAAAACTGTATTTACTTCAAAAGGTATGATTACAAATATACAAATTTGCTTCCCAACATATGGAGCTTAATCATTCTTCTTCCCTTATATCTCAGTCTCTTTGAGAAGAGGTCTCTGAGGGCTCTCTGAGGAGTCACCTTTGGGGAGGGGAAGGGGATTTGTTCATAACTTAGCTCGGTTCTTATAGAGCACAGTCCTAATTCCAAGTACAACCCTACTTCAAACTCAAACCTCAATCACTCTTGTTTCTCCAGGCTTTTCTCCCAGTTATACCACCTTACCAAGAATCCTGGCTCCCAGAGTGCTGTGACTCACATTCCCAAGTCAAGTGGGAATCATCACATATTCAAATGCTGCAGAAAAGAAACTCCATTTCCTGGAGCCAGGGTAAAGAGATGGAGAGCATAGTACCTACATTGTTGGTGACTGTGATCTTTATCCTCTGGACAAAACAACAAAATGTGAAAGAAAGAGAGCTCAAGCCAGAAAGAAGGTGAACAGGAAAAGACAAACTATCTCAATCTGGCTATTTTTTTCTTTTAAAAACTCAGCCTGTTTCTGCTATGTAGTCACCAGAAGAGGCTACATCCACCTATTTGGTAGGAGATGCAGAGACTCTCCATGTTAGGCAAACTGGGTATGTTCCAAAGGCTCCTTTTACTTATTTGTAATGGCCCTCTGAACTGAATACAACATTCCAGATTCCTTCTGACCAAGTCAGAGGAAACCAAGATCATAACCTATTAATGCTAAGCAATCATCTAGAGAAGAGAATATTTGATATTTGATCAAGGTTTCCTGACTTCTAAAAACCATTTGCTCCCAAGCTCCAGCCTGTTCATAGACAGCATCAGTGTACGCTCAGTGTCATGTTAGTTTTCTACATAATTTCAGAAGCAGCATAGAAGAAATCTAGACATATTGATGGATCTAAGAATCACAATTTATTTTTGCTGAGGATGGAACTTAAACCCAAGCCAATGCACAATTTCATTGCCAAATATAGTGCTAAGTATTTTTTAAAGCTGAACTATGAACTATAAAAGGGCATCTAAACTTTTTCTTTTCTTTTTTCTTTTTTTTTTTTTTGCTGAGGCAATTGGTGTTAAATGACTTGCCCAGGGTCACGCAGCTAGGAAGTATTAAGTGTCTGAGGTCAGATTTGGACTCAGGTCCTCCTGTCTTCAGAGCTGGTGCTCTATCCACTGCCTCATCTATTTGTCTCTGCTTCTAAACTTCTTTATGAAATATAGTTAATTTTTCCAAAAAGGAAAAAAAAATCATTTATCAAGTGACTACTATGTTCTAGGCACTTTACAAATATTGGCTCATTCTATATTCCCAATTACCCTGGAAGGAAGGTGCTATACTTATTATTTCCATTTTACAGATAAAGAAACTAAGATTTCAAACAGAAGTGAAGTGATGTGCAAAGGATCAAACAGTTAGTAAATTTCTTAAAACAGATTATCTCAGATCTTTTCTATCTCCAGGCCTGTTGTTCTATCCACTGTGCCACCTAGATACCTCAAAAACACTTCCTACAAGGCAAGATTAGAGTCAACAGATAGAGTGATGGACTTGTTATTACTGTCCTGTGTTCCAATTCTGTTTCAGATACTTGCTAGTCATCTATATGTCCCAGTTTTTTCATCTGTAAAATGAATTATACTCAATGACCTCTGAAATTATTTCAGTTCTCCATCTATGATACTATGACATCCAAAGTAATAGCCCTTATGGACCAACTTGCAAACCTATCTCTGTTGTTGATTTAATAAATATTTAACTACTTAATCAATTAATCAACATTTAGTTAATATGATTTATAGAATATCAGAACAGAAAAATATTCTTAATTTTACAAAGGAGGAAACCAAGATACAAAGAGAGAAGATATGACTTGACTAAGCTCACATGGCAAGCTGGCAGAGCTGGAACTAAAATTTGCATCATCTAATGTCCCATCAATGATCTTTCTGCTACATCATAAATTTAAAGCTGGGAGTTTAGAAACCAAAGGGCCATACTCCCTCACTTTAAGGAAATTGAATCCCAATGAAGTTGGATCACATCATTATTAAGTTTCTTTTGCAGGATTTAAACTTAGGACTTCCTTATTTTTAGTCAATTGTCCTATCCACTACAGCCCAGAGCATTTGATATCAGTCTTTAAGCTAATTGAAAAGAAAGAACATGATACCCTACCCAGGGGCAAATCACCTGAAATTTCATCATCATGCTAATTGTGTTCATCCTTAATTTTGGAACAGGATCAATGATATCTTGATTGGGTTATGAATTAGATTTAAGTGAGATTTTTCCCCTGGACACTGAACCTAGAGAGTAGTTATAGTAACTGCAATCCTTCAGCAGTTTACTATCCAGAGTATACTGCCAAGTTAATCAGAATAACTAGTTAAAACGGTGCTGGATGACTTTGGGGTGAATTCTTTCTTTTCCCTCACCCTCTCCATCATGTTCTCCCTTACAGCAGCCTTCAATTAATGAGCTGGGTATCTGTGTCTCCCTTTGGGATGATAGCTTCTTACTTCCTCCAAGAAGTTACCTTTCATACTATTTACCTTGGTTTGGGATCCTTACTACAATTATAAAATCTACCTGTGGCTCTAGAAGGAGTGGGAGACTTGAAGGATAGGATATGATTGGAGTAGGCAATGGAGAGGCATGAAGGATTGGCAGGAAGGTGAAAAATACATGAATACAACTATGAAAGAAAGAATGTCATTGTTCAGTTGTTGTCAGTCATGTCTAACTCTCCATGACCTTATTTGGAGTTTTCTTAGCTGAGATGCAGTACTAATGTGCCATTTCCTTCTCTAGATCATTTTATGGATGATGAAACTGAAGCAAACAGGAGTAAATGACTTGCCCAGAGTCACACAGCTAGGATGTGTCGGAGATCAAATTTGAACTCAAGTCATCCTGACTCCAGATTAGGTGCTCTATCCACTGTACAATTTGTAATAGGTAAAATGTATTTGGGAACCATCAAAGCAACTAATCTGTCAAGGAGAAGAGAGTTTGAATCAATGAATTCTGGGAATCATTTTTCTAGAAAAATGATTTAGAAAACTATATTATGTATTATATATAACATACACATATATGTATATCTATGTTGGATATATAATATGTATGTGTGTATATATCTGTATCAATCTAAGTTAATATTTCATGTGCCTTTAGGATTTAGCAATGCAAGGAATCTTAGAACATAGAACGTTAGAGTGAGAAAGAATTGTAAAGTCATATAGGACAAACCTTTTTATTTTTACAGAGGGTTCAGAGAGGGAAAGGTATTGTCCATAGTCACACAGGTAGTAAGGTCCTCTGGCTCTAAATCCAGGTCTCTCACAACTGCTCAGTCTTTCCTCTTCACAGTTGTTCCAGGAGGAAACATTCTAGAACCACTATTATCTGGCTATCCAGAAACTTGTTAAACCATTGAACAGGCTGATGGAAACTATGAATAAATCCGTGGATGAAGAAATAAGTTTATTATATCTGGGATACAATGAGACAACTAATCTGTCAGAATGATAGTTGGAATTTAAGTTGGAGAGTCCTGGGAAGAATTTTAGGCATAGAAAAAAAATGGTGGATGGATGGGTAGACAGACAGATACACAGATAGTCAGCCAACTAGTATTTATTACAAAACACTATCCTAAGCATAGGAAATTAAAAACAAGGTGAAATATATAGATAGAGAAGTAGTGATAACTAGCTCTATTATGAAGGAAAGATGGCAAATCAATTCAGAAAATCGCATTTCATTGGAAGATATTGCTTTTCTTCCCAATTCACCTCAGAATTGGACACATTTATTATCTATACCCTTATTCATGGTGCCATGAACACTGCTAGGTACAAAGCACTTAATAATAGCTCAAATTTATACAGTACTTTAGGGATTTGCCAACCACTTTATTTGTGTCATATCACAGCTCTATAAAGTAAGTGCTATTCTTAATCCCCATTTTACAGATGAGGATGCTGAAGCTAGGAGAGATTTTGTAATTTGTCAATGATTCCAGCTAGGAAGCAGTAGAGTCAGGATTCAAACTCAAGTCTAGAGCTCTTTTCTTATTGAATACCATTGAAAGGAGGCCATAGTGGGGAGTCATATTTATTTCTATTTCAAAGGGGTGTTTCCTTAGTTCTAAAGAAAAAAGAAACCAGAGATTAGCAAAAGTATGACCAACCTTTGTGTTATCCTGACTTCAATAGCTTAGTCTTTGCAATTTACCTGCTGGGGCCTTGCCAAATGTTAAGGCCTCCAGATAATTTCAGTAGGAATGGAAAAGTCATGGTTGCTAAAATCATCCAAGCCATCAATTATTAATTGAGTGCATAAGGCTTGCTTTGGTGAGAACATGCAGTGGAATGGAGAGAGAACTAGCCTCTAAGCTAGAATGACCTGGGTTCAGTATCCATCTCTGACATCCAGAGAATGTTATCCTGGACAAGTAACCTCTTAGTGCTCCAGACATCTAAGACTACACAGAGAACATGCTGGTTTACACTGGGAGACTTAGTTTCCTCTAGCTGTAGTGAGTCAAAGATGGAATGACTGAGGAAACAAAGGTCTAAGCTTGATTTATTGATTTATATTTTACATATTGATTTATAATTTTTACAATTTATAATATATGCAATTTATAAATTTTACAATTGCCCAACAAACCTGATGCTGGCTCCTTCCTCGGCTTTGGCACTAGACTCCAAATATAGGGGAGAGAAGTTTTTCTATATTAAAAACATTTAATCAAATAAGGCCAATTAATTAAAAGAAAACAAAATAACATTAAATAATCCAGTTTCTAATTGTATGAAAGATGAGAGCCTTTCCAAGTTGGAAGAGTGAGAGTGAACAGATGCAACTCCCTGAGATCAGAAAAAAAAGAAGTAACCTACTCTCCCCAATTGTCTGTGAACAATCAAAGGAGCATGGAAACAATAACCAATTTATGTTGGGGTCAGTTTTCAGAGAAAATAAATGGGTTGTTTGATACATATAATTGTAAGAACACTCCTTGGATCAGTCTTTGGGTCTGACTGGGTTTTCATTATAGCAGGGTGGGGTAGTCCACCTTCCCAGCAACACAGCACTAGATTTACACTATGCAGTAAAGTTTTCTTCCAATTCCCACGATCAAATAAAGTTTTCTCACAAGACAAAAGTTGGACTAGACCCATAATTGAGTAGAAAGGAATTGAGCTAGCTCCAGAATTAAATCACAAGATGCAGTCAGTGGAGTTCAATTCCCACCACCACTGGCTGTTCCAATCCCAATCCTAGTCCAAGTCAGGGGCTATAGTTCTAACCCTCTGTTAGCCCCTGGGGAACATTACCCTGTAGCTAACATATTTGGAATATGTGTAAGACATTGTCCCTGATCTCAGAGAAGTAACAGTTTAATTGGGAAGACCAGGTGCTTATGCAAAAATTGTTGCTGTTATTTAGTTGTATCTGACTCTTTGGGACCCCATTTCGGGTTTTCTTGACAAAGATATTAGAGAAGTTCACCATTTCCTTCTCCAGCTCATTTTATAAATAAGGAAATTAAGGTAAACATGGTTAAGTGATTGGTCTAGGTCACACAGTAAGTAAGTGTCTGAGGCCAGATTTGAACACAGAAGGATGAGTCTTGCTGACGCTAGCCCTGGCACTCTATCCATCATGCTACCTAGTTGCCTATGCAAAAATAATGAACAGTTAAGGGCAAAATAGAGTGGTATTGGCTTAAGAGGGAAAGCACTTAGCATAGTGCCTGGCATAGCATAGGTGATTAATGAATGCTTATTGATTGATTGACGAAAAGACTCAGAAAAGGGAGAGAATTTCACTGAGAAGGTAGAATTTCACAGAATCTTAGGGTTAATGGAAAGCTAAGAGTTCATTTTAGTCTACCCTGTACTTTAACAAGAACCTGATCCCTAACATCTCCATCATAGCCATTCCTGGGCTTGTGTACCTCCAGTGTCAAAGCGAAGACCTGATCTTTTGGGAACACCTGACCTATCCCTTGGAATGGGAACACTTATTCTAAGAGCAGTACATGGACTGGCTTTGCTGTAAGAGATGTTTCTTCATTTTTCTTTATGGGACCAAGCCAAAAAATTTCCCAAATACTTCTCCCATACGCAAGTTCTTCAGATACTTAAAGATAGCTATCATATCCTCCTAAATTTTCTTCTCTGTGTTAAACAGAACCAATTCTTTCAATCAGTCCTCCTATGACATATAGCAGGGTCCTCTTTTCTCACAACATGAGTAAGCTTCCAAAAAACACAAACAAAAATTTGGTTGGCCTGAGGATAGAACAAGGCTCAAGTTATACCTTGCTTGATATGGCATCCGGATGACTTCTTGTTTTGTGGATGTGGCTTCCTGGTCATAAAAGAAGCTATCCCTTGGGTTGGAGTGGATGCCAGCCCGAAAAATCCAAGTTACCACATTCTGTTCCACTGACCAGACATGGTTCCATAGAAATTGTGTTTCTCAAAACTAAGTGTCATTATATTCTTGCTATCCTTGATGTATTTTGGGTAAATAAATTTCCATTATTTATTATGGTTAAATAACCTTTCTTTTGTCAACTGTCCAATGAAGTGTGAACATCTCATTTTCCACAACTTTAAACTTGAATTTCATTAGATTCAAGTAGGGTCAGCATTAAGCTCCTCCCCCCATACATAACTTTGGGAACCCTTGCCATATTAAGAATTTATCTGGACATACCTTTTCTTATCAGTATCTTCTCTAAAATATGTCGACCAGAACTGAATATAATAACCTACATATGGCCTGACCAAGGAAGAGCACAAAGGACTATTATCTTTCATTATTTTGAAGACTCTACTTCTATTACTGTAGCCCAATATCACCCTTTCTCTTAAAAGTGATTTGCCAGTAATATGTTAAATGCCCCGGACAAAGGAGATGATAGAATTCAACAAATGGTTTATTGATGACATTTAAATTCTGCACCAAAACGTAGAATATCATTAGACCTTCTCAATGAGATTTATAGTCAGTCAACAGAGATCAACTTAACAATTGACACAGGAAAAACCAAGTGGATGAAGGATATTCACTGAATAGAATATTATGTGAAGTTGTATGAATGAATGAATGAAAAAGTATTAGCACTATGCTAAGTACTAGGAATAATAATACAAAAGCAAAGACAGTCTCTGCCCTTACATTCTAATAGGGGGAAACAATATATATACAAGATTGGTGGCTAGGAAGGAATATCTTGGCTTGTAAATTTATAGGGCTGATGAGCTATAGGACAGTATTTCTCAAACTCTTAGGTCTTGACTGCTTTACACTCAAAAAATTATTGAGAACTTCAAATAGCTTTTGTTTATAGGAGTTAGATCTGTTGATATTTATATTAGAAACTCAAACATAAACATTTTAATTAAGATTTATTATTTTAAAATAATAAACCATTGCATGTTAATATAAAATATAATATATAAAAATATCTATATTTCTCAAAGCAAAAAAATAGTGAGGGGTGACATTATTTTACACATTTTTTTTGGCAAATCTATAATGCCTGGCTTAGTAGACAGGAAGAAAATGAACAGGCATTTATTAAGCACCTCCTATATGCCAGGTACCATGTAAAATGCTTTTGCAAATATTACTTTAGCGACAATTGGATTCTCACATCTACTTCTGCATTTAATCTGTTGTGATGTTATTTTATTGAAGATATGAAGAAAATCTAGCTTCACACAGATATATAATTGGAAAAGGGAAGAGCGTTTTAGCAAGCAAATAATATCTTATTATTATTATCATTTTATAAATCAGAGTTTGTATTATTTTGTTGATTTCTAGGTTTAAAATGGAGAAATTTTAATTAATCTTTAATACAGATTTTTTAAAAAATGTTTTACATACATCTCACTACAAACACATCTTAATTTGCTTATTAAACATTCAGCTCACTCTTCCTATCATGTGACCTTTACTCTAATTAAAATGCAGTTTTCCAAAAAGTAGGGAAGAGCCTTCGTGGCCTGGCTTATCAGGTCCTTGATTTGGTCTAAGAATATCCTTGTATTATTATGAAAATAGTTTTTGACATTGTACATCCCCTGAAAGGGTCTCAGGAATACCTTAAATGTTTTAGGATCTTCAAGAACTGTTGCCCTATAGAACTAGATGAACAGCCCCCCCATTTTATGGGAGCAGTGTCAGAGTTTATTTAATTATGGGACCACCATACAAAAGGGGAGGGAGGTAGAATTACACATGCTTGAAGCGTCACAATGGGTAATGAGGAGATACCTGAGAGAGAAATGATAGCCCTAGATACAGTGGGCTACTGAAATGACCATCATTTAGTATTCCCACCAGGGCATGAAAAAGTTAATTTTTGCAGGGCAGCTTACTGAGTTAGTTCATTAATATCTATAGATGTTGTAGAAGGAAAATAAATTGGGGTCAAATTGAACAACAAAAGGAAATTGGGATAGATTGTATTTGGAAAATTATACAGGAATGATCCTATTTGTCACTTCTTTGAAAAAAAAGCCAGTTTTAAAATATTAACATTATCCCAGTAATATTATGGAGCTATGAATCATAGAATAATATTATCTCAGAGGAGTCACAATAGCAGGTGATTCAAAGGTTAATGGAAAAACAAATGATAGTGACAAGTAGGTTGTTCTGTGCTACTTACACGAAGTTGCATGTGATGGGGTATGTAAAAGATATCACTGTGGCCTTGTAAACTTGAAGAGAAGATGGGTCAATTTTGTAGTAAGATTGATATGGATGGACACGAATGTCCAAAACTTCCTGCGGATACGAAAAGGACAGGAACCAAATCAACAAGTAATAACCTAGTACCTTCTGTTCACTTAAACTTTCTGAATCTCACTTTCCTCAAGTATAAAATGGGGATACAAAGACTCATCCTCTATCTTTTACAGGATTAGTTTAATAAAAAAAAGTGAGAAAGCAGATATGAATGTCATTGGAAAATATAAAATGTTGTATGAATATGGCATTTTAAAGAAGACTACAATGTTGGAGTAACCTGAGTTAAAGGGGCTTCACTATACTTGTTATGTTAATAGCAATAATTTGTATTGCTATTGTATCTTAGAATTTACAAGGTACTTTCCCCAAAAGTCTGAGATAGCTCATAGGATCATAAATATGGAGAGAAAGGAGTATCAGAGGCCATTGCCTTGAACATTGAACATTTAATAAATGAGGAAGCTGAGAAAGGTCCTGGAAGTAAGCCTGATGAAGCAGAATGTAAACTCAGTTCTCTCTGGCTCCAGAGCCAGCATTTTACTCAATGTAAGTATTAATAATATTGTCTCCACTTTACAGAGAAGGAAACTGGGGCCAGAGAAGTCGAATGATTTGCTCACATTGTACAACGAATGAGTGCTACTGGAACTCAAACCCAGGACTACTGATTCTAAATCTCATGTTTATGTGTGGGCCCATAGGAGGAAAAACTTGTTTCTACTTAAAGTTCACAAGAACAGCAGCTACAAAAATAGGGATGGTCTGTAAACCAAATCCATGGGAGAGAGGAGTTTTGGCTGATAAACTGTGTTTTTGTCCTCAGAATTTTGTAATAGAAAATAAATCTAGACTTGGAGTTAGAAGACTGGACTCTACTATATGACTTCAAGAGAAACATTTCCCCTCTGTTTTTCTATATTAATAAAATAAGGGATTGGGCCTGGGTGATTTTTAAGGTCTTGTGAAGCTCTGATAGCCATGAATTTTGGACCTAAAAGGGATTCAGGATCTACACTGCACCCTTATTTTGCAAGTTGGAGAAACTGAGTCCAAGAGAGGTAGATAGACTCTTCCAAATGATAGACAAATGGGTAGCAAAGTGATGAGAATCCAGATTTCCTGACTTCCTTTGCTGCAGGGCTGCCCTTTCCTGTGCCACGGCTTTCTTCTTCCTTAGTCATTTTTCAGCCACTAATCGCACTTTAAACAATGCTTCCACAAGTGCAACACAATGAATAAAGGCTAATGAAATATTCAGACACCAGGATCTCTGAGCCTGAAGGGGAAACTATATCCTATTAGCAAATGTATTTCATATCCCACTTTTTCACCTCCAACATCTGTGTATGCTGAGGGAATGATCAATTGGTTAAATTCCCAACGTTGGCTAATTCCTGCTTGGGAGGAATAATTCTTGGTAAGTTGAAGGAAAAACAAAATTGAAATGAATAATACCTTGTAAGTTTTGCAGAAGGTGGTTAGCCAGACCACAGCACTCTGGTCCCACAGTGCTATTTTTAACTCAAGTACGGTAAATGTATTTCTATATGGAAACTACTCTCCCCTAGATCAATTTGAAAGCCTCCCCTAGCTGGTCAATACAGACAGACTGTGCTCCACTGGATGTCATTGGCTGGATGGCAGCAGAGCCTGTTTCTACTGTAGGACTTATGTGTCAGAGACCGAGTTATGGTAAACTGACCCAGGCCCCTGGCTTCAGCCCTCATCTGAGCTGGGATAAATCTGGCCCTTCTGACAACTGTGACTTAGTGGACTTCTCTGATTACAAGCATGTGAAGCCCACCCTGATCTGTTCCTTAATATAACTCTGAGGTCACGAGAGAGATTCTGCCTGGCTCTGGGGGTAGAAAGGGCAGTGTGTGTGCAGTGGAGAAGGGACTGGGTTCAGAAAGCTCTTCCTATGTATTCTGTTCTTCAGAGAGTCAAGTTTTTGCCCAAGGAAGACTTTACATAACAAGCTCATCGAAATATTCAGCTAGAACCTCTTCCTTTTTTTTCAGAACTTATTACATATATATTTAACGACCAGCTCTCTGTGTGTTTAATCTATATTGTTAACACTTTTCCTCATCATTTTCTTAAATCAAGACTATCAACAAAACAATAAATCAAGTCCTGATTTATAGACGTTGCTAATTTCCTAGGTATAAATGCTCCCACTGAAAATTTAATAATCAGCTTTTTCTAGCCAATGCAAACTGGCTGCAGCATAGCCTGAGAGAACATCATGGACAGAAAGGAATGAAGAGTTAAACATTGGACTGGGAAATACTGTCTTTGCCATTGACTTATCTGTGTGAGTGACTGGTCCTAAGTCACTTCCCCTAACAAAAATTCATCTTCTGTAGAAGTAAAAGGAAAGGCTTGAATTGAATCATCTGTAAGGTTCCTTTTAGGTTGAATTTTTCACAGTCTTTTATATTTGTATTCCCAGCACTTAGCACAATGCCTGGCACATATTGTGCTTAAAAATGTTTATTGATGGACTGATTTGTGAATTTTTTGAACAATGCTTGAGAATCTAATTCCCCTTTCCTTCCCCCAACACCCCAAGCAATGGCATGGAAGGATTAGAAAGGAAACCATTATAAAAAGGTAATTTCTTCCAAGGCAAACTGAGGTCACTCCCTAAATCAAAGCTCTTCTGTTAAAAATGCAACTTCACCATTCTTTCATGGGGCACCACGGACTGGGAGCTCTATGGATAAGGAAGTAACCTGGATAGAGGGGAGAAAGGAAGAGAAGAATTTGAGGACTGGTAATTTAATTGTTTGCATACACTGAATTATCTGGAAAACTCTGGGGAAGCTAGAATAAACTTCACCCTAGAAAATAAGCAAGTTAAGAGTCAGAGAAAAGGGAATAAGGGAAAGGGAAAGAAGAAAAAGAGGAACTAGAAGGAGGAGGAGGAAAAAGAGAAAGAAGAAAACAGAAGGAGGAAATAGAGGAAAGAAGAGGAGAGAGAAGGAAGGAAATAAGCACCAGGTTCTAGCAGAAAGGATAGGAAAAGTAGCAAAGGTAGATAAACCATGGTCATAGAGATGGAACTATTAATAGTGACGGAGAGAAATAAGTAGGGAAATTTGTTCAACTAAGAAGTTTAGCTCTGCCCTATCCAAAGATTGGCTCAAGTTACCTCTAAGATCATGCATACCTTGACTTCAAGGCAAGAGTTCTGGGTTTGAATCTTAGCTCTGACAATTATTCATTCATTGATCTTGGGCAAGACACCTGATTTCTCTGAGTCTTAGATTCTTCTTAGTAAAATGAGGATAAGAATATTTATGTTAATTACTTCTTATGAATATTGGGAATGGTATAATAGAAAAAGACCTAGATTTGGAATCCAGAAGACAATAGTTTTAATTCTAGTTCATTAATACTGCCTCAGAAGTCATCTAATTTCTCTTGGACTCAGTTTTCTTATCTGTAAAATGACAGGGTTAGGCTGAGAGGAAAAGGAGAAAAAAAAAAGGAAAACAGAGAGAGAATGGAAGAAAGATTAGGGGGAAGAGAGAACTAGAAACAGAACTATACAAAGGTTCCCCAGGGAATATGGAAATGGTTGCAAGGAGACACTAAAGATGGGCTAGAAGCAAATACTAATATTGCTGAGTATCAGCATATTAACCATATTAACAACCCTCTGATTTACTCTACTCTCCCAACTAGTATTTCACCTCCCTAGAAAACCTCTTCATCAGCCCTCCTAGTTGCTGCCAACCTGTCTCTGTTACATGCTTGCTTACCAGTCACATGTTGGACATTGGAGTCACACTCTTGAATGTTTTTCTCATCCACTTGGAATTAGGTAGCAGTAGGGGGAGGAGGCAGGAGGGAGGTGGAGAGCAGGACATCCTGCTCTTCAGTGGAAGTTGAATTGGAAAAGGGCATGTTTCCTATAAATTGTAAATAATTCCATTGCTGGGCCAATAGAGTCTGTCTAATTGGACTTTGGGGTACGTGGAGTGAAGAGACCCCTTTTCACCATGTATTACAACTTGATAGTTTTTGTGGGGGACAAAGTTGAATCCCAGCAGTCAATAAGCATCTATTAAGTGTCTACTATGTACCCAATTCTGTGCTAAGTTACAGAAAGCAAAAACAAAACAAAACAAAAACAGTCCCTGATCTAAAGAAGCTCATATTCTAATTTACAACATGTAAATAACCAGACATAATTAATAAACAGATGATAATATATTAGAATTATAATATAATTATGCATAACTATATTATAATTATAAAATAATTAATGCAGTTCATCTGAAAGAGGAAGTTAATCCGAGAAAGGAAGGCATTAGCAGCCTCCTATAGAAGGTGTGATTTGAACTAAATCTTGAAAGAAGCTAAGGAAATTAAAGTAAATTGGCAGCACATCCCAGGCATATGGAATAGCCAGAGCAAAGGCATAAAGAGGGGAGATAAATTACTGGTTTGGAGGCTGCAGACTGCTAGGCTTTGAAACTCAAATCTCACTTTATTTCCGTGGGAATGTGTGAGGATTGCCTCCCCCCTTTTTTTTTGCAAAGTGTAGAGAAAAGAACACAAGATTCCTAGTTAGAATAATGGGATTTTGGTGCTAGTTCTGCCATTAACTCGCTATGCAACTGTTCAGATATCTCTTCACTTTTGTTTTTTTTTTTCAGCAGATAACCCAATAATCCCTGCTCTACTACCTGAGTAGGGGGTGTTTGTAGTAGTCAGATGAGATGTTAAGAAATTTCAAGAATTTAAACATTTAGTAGAAATGAAAGGCATAACAACTCCAGATCTGTCTCTAGCCATGTGACCTTGAGAAATCCATTTTTATTTGTTTGGTATCATTTTCTTTATCTGAAAATAAAAGGATTAAACTTAATTATCTCTAAAGTCTCTCCTGACTTTGAAAAATTTTAATTCTATGTTCTTCCTTACTGAATTCAAAATACTTGGTTTCCCAGCTGGTTTTCATTCTTGGAAACAAGTGTGTTCTTAGAAGCAGGCCAAGGACATGAGGAATATCCTTCTTCCATGCACTGGACCTGCCACATCCCTTGGAATTATGCAGAGCTAGGAAGGACCTTAGGTATCACCATGTCTACCCTCTCTCATTTTACAAAGTAGGAAACAAGTTCAGACAGAGGAAAGTCACATAGTGAATTGAGATCTAGATTCTAATCCCAACTGTACTACTGACATCCCACTTCAAGCTCTTTATTGGAACAGAAGAGAGCTGGGAAAGATCATAGCAATCACTGTGCCCCAAACTGTCAGGCAGGATCACAGATTTATAATGGAAAGGAGCTTTGGAAGTCATCTTGTTTAACCTCATTTTATAAATAAGGGACTGAGGTCCTGATAGGTTAAGTGACATATTTAGGTCACATCAATAGTAAGTGGTAGACTTGGAATTTGAAGACAGGTCCACTGATTTTAAATACAGAGATTTTCCCATAGTGAAACATGGCCTCATGATGTGAGAAATTTTGTCCTGGAGATGGGAAACAACTGTTTAAGGTCATATGAGTTAACAAGAGACAAAACTAGAACCCAGGACACTGACTACCAGCCTTGTTTTATCTTCTTCCCAAAGCTACCTCTCTCAGTTACTCCTTTGTATTGCATTATGTCTCCATTACTGTGGAGTGATTACCTATTAATCTCTTATCACTGAGTAAGAGAGCAAGATTTTCAGAGAAGGAGATATAGGAAAGGTAAAACTTTATGACACGAAAAAACAGAGAGACAGAGAAACACACACTAAGAGAGAGACAGAAACAGAGACATAGAGACACAGAGAAAGAGAGACAGAAAAAGAGGGACAGAGAAAGACAGAGACAGAGACTGAAATAGAGAAAAATAGAGACACAGAGACAGAGACAGAGAGGGACAGAGAAACACTAAGAGAGAGACAGGATCAGAGACATAGCGACACACACACACACACACAGAGAGAGAGAGAGAGAAAGAGAGAGAGAGACAGAGAGAGAGAGAGACAGAGAGAGAGAGAGAGAGAGAGGAACAGAGAAAGACAGAGACAGAGACAGAAAGAGAGAAAAATAGAGACACAGAGACAGAGACAGAGAGGGACAGAGAAACACTAAGAGAGAGACAGGATCAGAGACATAGGGACACACACACACACACACACACACACACAGAAAGAGAGAGAGAGAGAGAGAGGAACAGAGAAAGACAGAGACAGAGACAGAAAGAGAAAAAAATAGAGACACAGAGATAGAGACAGAGAGGGACAGAGAAATACACACTAAGAGAGAGACAGGATCAGAGACATAGGGACACACACACACAGAGAGAGAGAGAGAGAGAGAGAGAGAGAGAGAGAGAGAGAGAGAGAGAGAGGAACAGAGAAAGACAGAGACAGAGACAGAAAGAGAGAAAAATAGAGACACAGAGACAGAGACAGAGAGGGACAGAGAAACACTAAGAGAGAGACAGGATCAGAGACATAGGGACACACACACACACACAGAAAAAGAGAGAGAGAGAGAGACAGAGAGAGACAGAGAGAGAGAGAGAGAGAGAGAGACAGAAAGAGAAAAAATAGAGACACAGAGATAGAGACAGAGAGGGACAGAGAAACACACACTAAGAGAGAGACAGGATCAGAGACATAGGGACACACACACACACACACACACACACACAGAAAGAGAGAGAGAGAGAGAGAGAGAGAGAGAGAGAGAGGAACAGAGGAAGACAGAGACAGAGACAGAAATAGAGAAAAATAGAGACACAGAGACAGAGACAGAGAGGGACAGAGAAACACTAAGAGAGAGACAGGATCAGAGACATAGGGACACACACACACACACACACACACACAGAAAGAGAGAGAGAGAGAGAGAGGAACAGAGAAAGACAGAGACAGAGACAGAAAGAGAAAAAAATAGAGACACAGAGATAGAGACAGAGAGGGACAGAGAAATACACACTAAGAGAGAGACAGGATCAGAGACATAGGGACACACACACACACACACAGAGAGAGAGAGAGAGAGAGAGAGAGAGAGAGAGAGAGAGAGAGAGAGAGAGGAGAGAGAGAGACAGAGAAACACTAAGAGAGAGACAGAGACAGAAAGAGAGAAAAATAGAGACACAGAGACAGAGACAGAGAGGGACAGAGAAACACTAAGAGAGAGACAGGATCAGAGACATAGGGACACACACACACACACAGAAAAAGAGAGAGAGAGAGAGACAGAGAGAGACAGAGAGAGAGAGAGAGAGAGAGACAGAAAGAGAAAAAAATAGAGACACAGAGATAGAGACAGAGAGGGACAGAGAAACACACACTAAGAGAGAGACAGGATCAGAGACATAGGGACACACACACACACACACACACACACACAGAAAGAGAGAGAGAGAGAGAGAGAGAGAGAGAGAGAGAGAGGAACAGAGGAAGACAGAGACAGAGACAGAAATAGAGAAAAATAGAGACACAGAGACAGAGACAGAGAGGGACAGAGAAACACTAAGAGAGAGACAGGATCAGAGACATAGGGACACACACACACACACACACAGAAAGAGAGAGAGAGAGAAAGAGGAACAGAGGAAGACAGAGACAGAGACAGAAATAGAGAAAAATAGAGACACAGAGACAGAGACAGAGAGGGACAGAGAAACACACAATAAGAGAGACAGGATCAGAGACATAGGGACAGAGAGAGAGAGAGAGAGAGAGAGAGAGAGAGAGAGAGAGAGACAGAGACAGAGACGGATAGAGAGACAGAGACACACAAAGACAAACACAGAGACAGAGAGACAAAAAGAGAGATAAAGAGAGACAGAGAGAAAGATAGAGACAAAGAGAGGGAAAGACACAGAGAAAAAAGAGAAACAGAGAGATACACAAAGAGAGACAAGAAAACAAAGACAGAAGGACAGAGAGAGACAGAGAGAGGGAGAGGAAGAGGGAAAGAGAGGGGGAAAGGGGGAGAGAGACAGAGAGAAAAAGAGAGGAGGTGAAAGAAAGGAAGGAGGAGGAAGGGACAACAACAGAGGCTTGATGTCTATGACAGAATTAACCACATGGTAAAATTGTCATTTCCTGAAAAAGAAAATGTCCTGTCCTTCAAATGCAACATGATGTCTCCGAATCCTGTAATAGGAGTACTTTCCATTTGCTTGGGAAAGGGCATGTCTCCACACTGCTCTATCTACACTCTCTTGACCAGTGCCTTCTCAAAAGCAGTGATGTGTCCACGGTACAATTGTGGGGATTGTGAATCCGGTTTGTGCCTGTGGGAAAGACATTCTTTTCCGTGCCAAACGTGTGCTGGGACAAACCTCTGACCTTGCCCTCATTAGCAGCGTGTTCAGCCCCACAGAGCTCTTCTGCCCCTGACCCTAGCTGCTAACCCTCAGTGGGTCCTATTACCTGATCTCCCCATCCACTCAGACTTGGGCTCAGCTAAAGCCTCTTCCATGCATCAGTCTACCTGGAACCTCAGTGGGGAAGAAGCTGAGTCAGTTTCAGTGGTAAATTACCCATGGCCTCTTTTGCATATGATTGTGAATTTTGTCAAAACTTTGTGTGGCGGTTTCATTTGGTGTCTTTATTGTCCAGTGAGGGGGAACGTGCAGAGCTAAATTAATTTCACTGGGAAGGCAGATAAATCCCTATCTCTTGCTTGGAAAGATGTATTCATTTTGCTATATTCCTTTTTTTAAAAATAGACATTGAATCAATTCAGTGGCTATGGACCATTCAGACTTCCTGCAGCCGCTCATGGGGATATAAACCACAGAAGAATAAAGTATATGTCATCTTTAACACATTGGCCTGGTAGAACTTGTCCTTTTTCCTGATAACTTTTGTAGCATTTTTAGGATAATGTTAGAATTTCATTGATTAATTTATTTATTCATTTTTTCATTAATTAATTCATTCACTCAAGAAATATTTATTTTTAATAGTATTTCATTTTTCCAAATACATGTAAAGATAATTTTCAATATTCTTTTTTTGCAAAACTTTGTGTTCCAAATTTTTCTTCCTCTCTCCCTTACTTCTTCTTTCCCCAAGATAGCAAGCAATCTGAAATAGTCAACATCTATTAAGCATCTACTATGTACTTGGCAACACAAAATAGTTACGTCTTGCAGTAAAAAAAAAAAATGTTGGATTTGCAAACCTAGAGACTTGAATTTGAATCTTGACTCACTTTTGTTCAAGGGTTATTATTCTTCTGTGATGTCTGACTTTCCCATTTGGGATTTTTCCTGACAAAGATACTGTAGTGTTTTCCCATTTCCTTCTCCAGTTCATTTTACAAATGAGGAAACTGAGGCAAACAGAGAAAAGTGACTTGCCCAGAATCGCATAGCTATCAAGTGTCTGAGGCAAAATTTGAACTCAGGAAAATGAGTCTTTCTGACTCAAAACTCAGTGCTCTACCCACTGTACTATCTAACTGCTTCTAAATCAAAGTTAAGACAGACAACACAAAAACTATTAAGGGCCAGGCTCTAAGGGGATGCTCTATAAACAAAAAAGATACCCCTAACTTCAAGGAGCTTACTTTCTAAGGAAGGAATACAGCATACAAAAAGGAGCTGAAAAGTAAGGGGAAGGTGAGAAAGTAGGAGTATTTGTCAAGGTACTTGGATTGGGGAGGGAAGGATCTCCTCCAGACATGGTCTGACATCTGGAAAGTCAGAAGCTCAGATGGTAAGGGAATGAAGTTTGATCATCCTGAGCACCTCTCCAAAATTGAGGTCTTAGGAGGAACCTAACAATGGGAAATTAGACCATCTTAGGAAAGAGATATTCCAATATAAAAAAGTTTCAAGGGCTAAAGGATCTCAGTATTTGAGGAGACTCCAGGTCCTGAAGGCGGTTTCCAAAATGTGACTGCAATGACTTTTTAAAAGTCTTATTCTTTGTTTATAATATGGGAATGATGACATTTGCACTGTTAATTCCAGAGAATTGTTGTAAGGAAAGTGCTTTATAATACTTAAGATGTGTTAGTAATATCAATTATTCATTCAACATCATTGTGAGGAAGATACAAAAACCATGAGACAAGGTCATTGTCCTTAAAGAGCTTATAACTTAAGAGAGGTAGAAAGGTGGTCCTGGAATCATTTGAATTCTGAATTATGCTTAATATAATACTTAATATTTGTTTGACTGTGGG
Source organism: Antechinus flavipes (assembly GCF_016432865.1). NCBI lineage: Eukaryota > Metazoa > Chordata > Mammalia > Dasyuromorphia > Dasyuridae > Antechinus > Antechinus flavipes. Next base: position 253,094,309 of record NC_067399.1, read on the forward strand.
CACATCATTTAATTTTCTCTCAGACTCAGTTTTTCCATCTATAAAGTAGGGATAATAATACCACTTACCTTATAGAGTTTTTATTAAGATCAATTGAGGTGATCTATGTAAATAATTTTGCAAATCTTAAAACAGTATATAAACATTAGCTATTATAATTACCCCAGATTAGTTGGGGACCAAGAAGACTTGAGTTCCAGTCTCAAATCTGACACATATTTGAAGCACCAGATTTTGGGGAAGTGGTTCAGAATGTGAAAAATTCACAGGTTTCTTGTAGCTACAAGGAGCCATTTATCTCATCCAAGGACAAAATGGGCAGATATCTAACTGCCCTCCATGAATCAAGGGAGCCATTTAGAAGCTAGAGGAAAAGTGGGAGAGGGGAAATAAGGGTGGAGTCTGAAGAGTTAGGGAGGAGTTAGGGGGACTCTTAGTCCAGAACAAGCTCACATGTATATTATGTCTACATCAGCAATTACATGATGGGAACACAGGAAGAAAGATATGTTAATACAGGGTAATGAAGGTGCTTTGGTCACAAAAGTTACTTGCAGGGCAAGAATATTTCCAGTGTGCCTGCTTAGGGGAAGGAAGGGTCCTTTATTCCCAGGTCCTTATTGATTTGTTGGGTTGGGCAAACCTTAGTCAGGTGGACAATATAAAACAGTCCCAGGAATGTGATCTTTTTTGTGTGAGATAAGGTTGAACATGGGAACAGGATGAGCTTGGTTAGAGTTCACGTCATCCCGGCACAGTGAATTTCAGTTTCTTCACCTATGAAACAAGGGGGACTCTAAGGTTCCTTCCTAAATTTATGACCCTATGAACATACTCATCATCTATGTTGCTACTTCAAAAGCTCTGATATTTCATCAGTCTGGGCTTGCCCTCTGACAAAGTAGGCAAACTTTCTTTATGAGTTGCTGTAACCAAAAATAATCATCCACTGGTGGCCAACTTTCTGGGAATGAGACTATCACCAGACTTAGCTCAACTGGTCCCCAAAGATAGACACACTGTCTGAGGTTTTGCCTCTACTGAACCTTTTTCCAGCTCGGTGAGACATGTCAGAACATTGGGCCATTGCCTTTGAGAAATAGTCCAGGGTCACCTCCATGCCACAATGAGACAAGAAGAGGTTTCTTTTTTTATCTAGGCTAAATGAGACGTAGGGAATTGTGTTTTTCCGGACTCAGCATCCTTCCATCCATTGACAAAGACATGATACAAAATGACATCCTGTGTTAAAGAAAATGTGTTTACCAGAAACATTATTGTCAAGAGTAGAAATTTGCTAATGACCACATATAGTCATTTTCATGGAAGATACTGTTCTGAGCATATTTCTAAAGATTTTGTTCCGTAATGGTTTTTTGGCTATGAGTGATGGTTACAAGGACTTATTAGCAAATCACTTTATAGTGAGATCTATGATAAAACACTCCCCCTCAAGCAGGGTAGTTCTAGGAAATAATGAGAATTAGACAGGGTCACATGTGGCTCTGAGTCTTACTTTAAACATATTAACCTTGAAAATTGTGTTCAAACTTGACTTAGAATTAGAGCTACTAAAGTTGAAAAACCTGAGTGCAGAATTATAGTTGCTGTTGTATTTTTCTTCATTCTCAAAAAGGACCATGACATTAGGAAGATGATGTCATGACTTGCAAATGAATTGGATTGGAGTGAGGGAGGGCTGTCTAGTCACCAGCTTCATCTCTCCTCTGGAGCTATCTGAGTCCAATGGCAACTTATAGATCAAAAAGACTGGTGATGGCCCAGGATGCAGTGGGAGACCTAGGTCTTTTTAAGCTGAGGTCTTTTCCAGATCTCATTTTGTCTGAGGCAACTCCCATTCAGGGATTAAGACCAGGCAAGAAATGAGGCAAAGAATGATCTCCTTTACCTTGTCAAAAAAAAAAAATCAACCTGATAGGGGAAGACCCTCAAGGTTTCTGGACAAAACAGAAACTATTGCTATTTATACTCACTCTGAGTTATCAGGGCTCAAACAATGAACAAATAAGGCTTGGGCTGGGACCTATAATTGACCAATCAATGAGAACTACTTTTCAGCAAACCTGTAGTAATGAAAACTTCACCAAAAATTGTAAAACTGGATCACAGATTTAGGACCAGAATCTCACTTAATCCAGCCCTTTCATTTCTCAGATAAAGACTCTGAGACCCAGAAATATTAAGTATCTAAGGTCACAAAGGCAGCAAATGGCAGAGCCTGGATGGAAGTTCGGTGATTCTGTGCTCCTACTTTGCCAGTTTCTCTGTGTGGTAATGAGTTTCGGAAAAACTGTTGTGTCCATCAACAAAACTAATCCTATTTTAAATGCATGAGGGCAACTTCCTATTTATAGAAGGAAGACTCATAAACTGCATAACCACCTGCTAATTTATCTTTTGTTCAGTTCTTGATTTTCCAGTGTTGAATCCTTTTATGATTTCTTATCAGGGTGTGCAGAGATATAGCTGGGATCACAAAGGCTATGTTAGTGAAGATTGAGCCCTGGCAGCAGCCCCTTCCCCAATTACCCCTTTTCTCCCTAAGCTAGTATGGCATTAAGTAAAAGTCTGGCAATAATACCATGCATCTGTCACTAAGAGACCAACAGGCAGAGCTAAGTTTGGAGAAACTCGTCATCAGAAGGTCAGCCAACAGGTGGCATTTTTTTCAGCCACAATCGTTTGTCTTCTTAAGCATGGAGGGGCTGCAATCTGCATGTGCAGAAGGAACAAACTTTTCTATGGAATTATAGATTTTTTGAAATATCAAATGAATCCGAGAATCAGAGAACCATGTATGTAGAGCTTTAAAAGGTTCTCCAGGGTCATCTATCCTAATCCTTTCATTTTATAGTAATCTGAAATCCAGGGAGGTTAAATGACTTGTAAAAATGTTTTCAAACCCAATTTGTGATCAGAGGAGCCTAAAACTGAAAAACTTGAGTGCAGAACTATTTTTAATAAAGCTAGATTAATGAAACTTCAAACAGATAAGTCACAGATAGTAAATGTAGATTTGTTTTTATCATAAAGCACTTTTAAATTCTTGTAAAGTCTATAGATTCTTTCTAAAAATAATGTTTTTAAATGTCCCAAATACATAGAATTATATAAAAAGTTAATTATGTTCAACTACTTGTCAAAATAAGTTTTTTAAAAATGCATGGATTCCAAATTAATTTACTTTGGCTTAGAATATCTTATTTAGAATAGTTTTTGATGAAGAAATTAAGTTCTTGTATATGTGCCAGTTTGGGGTATTTTTTTTCTCCCTCCCACTCTCAAGACTTCAGCTAGGTCTCTATCCTGGCTGTGTTAACAGTCTTGCCACTAGATCTGGCTCCTGGTCAGAGATTCTGCAGCAAGATAAGGTGTGATACAAGCTGGAGTGGCTTAATCAAACAGCTGTGTGTCATTTTAGACCTTTCAAAATAAATTGTCAGGGGAAAACAAGAAGAAAACAATCAATGTTAGCCAGATGGAAATGAACGAAATTAGGAGAACAAAAAAAGTATCCAAATCTTCAAGATAGCCAATTCTGCCTGTTCTTTAAGCTATTTCAAAGCCAGCCCTTTGCCTAGACTTGTTCAGAGATCAGAAAGACAAAAAGGAAAGAATGTTTTCCCAGCCAGTGAGTTGCCCACACTGCTGCCCCCAAAACTCATCACTCCCCAGACACCCCCCAGTTTATACTTCAATAAACAGAGTCAATGGAGAATAAAAATCATGCTTTAGGAACTTCAATCTATATATTAATTAGTAAACACCATAAAAATAAGGATTTCTTAGGCTGCAAGTGAAGCCATTTACTTCAAAGGTACTACATTAATGTGATACCATAGCATAAAAATTTTAGTGGGCATTAATTGAGCCAATGGTATAATTGCCACTATAAATTGAGAACTCCTCTAGACAACGAAGTTAAGAGTAAATCTGTATATATTTATCTTCTTGCTGCAAAGGAGAGTGAATAGCCACAAGAATTCATCAGTAACAGAGTGTTCAATGTCTCAAGACCTACACCCCTGGCTAACATAAATCCTAACAAACTATGTTTTTTTTTTTTTTAACAGCCAATAGACCCTACTTCCTAATTTTGATGGAAGCAGCTTTACTAACATGTTAACAAAATTTAATTGATGTCTCATTAAGGCTAAAATCAATCATAGGCACTGATCACTTGGTAATTTTAATGTTTACATAATGATCACCTTTCTATCACTTGTCTATTAGCTTGTATGCTAGTGTCCAGCAGCAGCTGGACTGATTGAGTTGCCTCCTGGCAACTCAGTTTATAGTCTCCCTAGGTCAAGGGCCCATAATCTAGAAGGTTTTTATAATCTTTTTCTACTTGCAAACCCTTTTCACTTGAGAAATTTTTATGTAAGCCTGGGTATGTAGGTATATAATAAAATAGATATACAAATCAAACATTTATTGCTAATCAATCATAATTTCAGTTTTGAGACCCCATATGGGTTGTGAATCATAGTTTAAGAAGTTGAGATCTATTGGATGGCCAACAAAGGTGGGTATGCTTTCCTAAGGACTAAGCTGGACTTCTGATCTTTTCGTATAATATTCTATACTTAAAAACTGCTATGAAGGGAAAGGCAAAAAGAGGAGGAAGTAGATAAATGAAGGAGACTTTATATTATAATTTCTAGATAAAAAGGAAAAGTTGTAGGTTGCCTTCAACTCACTGTAATATTCTCCCTTCTTTCCTCTGTCTATTCAAATCCTCTTTGAATAGGATTTGAATACCTATTCTTCTAATTCTATCTTAATTCCTGCTGTTTCTAAGAAGCCATCTTAACTTATTCCAACCATCGTTGAGTTCTTACTCAAGGAGTAAGTGCCAAAAGCACCCAACAACTATACATTTGATTAAAAATTATATGCAATTTAGAGTTTTGCTTTATATTGTCTTTGTAATGTCCTTTTAGATTTTCCTGCCCCCTTAGCTGCTTAAGAAGAGGGGAAATCTCTGAATCTTTTGCAAGTAAATCAAAACTCTGAATTTATGTAAACCAGAACTAATCTTGGGTCCTATTCCCAAATATCATTTATTTCTATGGCTACTTATCCCCCATCCAGAGATGCTCTGGAATATCTCAGGATATAGAGTTAAGTCTCCACAGAACATTGTTAAGACTCTCCAGATTCAGTATGAGTACTCAAAATAATATTGCCTTTTTAAAAATACAAGGCAGGCTTTACACTACCCTTCAGAAAATGGATAAACACAGAAAAGATCCCATATTATTTCATGAATAATTGATATTAGTTTCCTCTCTCACTAGTGAGTCCTACTTTTTCCCAGGTTCCTAAAGTCCTAAAGATTTACAGAGACGTCCTTTTATTTGGATTCTCAGAAGAGAAACACTTGAGGTTTTTAAGGATCCATCGTATCATATTTGTTAAATAAGTAATACTAATAGCAAAAGCCAGGATCAAGATCCCATGTTTCTTCTTATAGCTTTATTTCCTTGATGTTGCTCTTTCTAACAGGAGAACATATGGGCATAATTGCCTTTTTCCTCCAGGAGGCACCATGCTTGGGAATTTCTTCCTCACTTGTCAGAAGATCAATTTGCTAAACTTGGGGTTGCATTACAAGGCCATCTCCAAGGATGAGGTGGCTTAATAAATATATTTTTCTACTGCCAAATGTTTAAATTTCAGTATTTTCTAGGAAATCTCCCTTCTCTGCCTAGAAGACCAATTTCCAGGACTCTTGAACTTGAGGCTTCTAAAGAAGGTCTTTCACCACTTAGCTACATTCTCACCTCCTCATCTGCCTTCCTAGCTACCTAAATGATGAGAGATTATACTATTGCCTCGCCAGAGCTGAGGCCAGGAATATGACATTGCTCAGAAATTCTCCTTTTAGGCCAGATGAGCACATATCTTTTTTTTCCCCTATGTACCCTTCCAATATACCTAGTCTAGCAACTTCTTCCTATCTCTTTAGTTGATAAGTTACTTTATGCTTTATTTGGGACTAAAAGGGAAGTGATTGGATAGTCCCTGGGGTTCAGAAACTACCCTCTCATGCCATGTGAGATTAATAAATCAGCTTGACATGTGATTTATATTAATGACTTTTGAGGAAGATAACCTCTCCATACCTACAGTGGTCTCAAAATCTCTTCAGAAGAAAGAAAAAAGAGGAAAAAAATCAAAACTTTTGGCAGTCTTCACCTTATAGGCCATTTCAAAGACAGACTGATCTTCCTGTAACTGTCCCTCCTGCAAAAATAATAACTAACCTATTTATAACACTTTAAGCAAAAACACTATATATAGTTCACTTCACTTGATCTCTCCTGCAAAATATTGTTAAGGAATTACTATTATTATTTCCATTCATAGATGAGGAAACCAAATAACAGAGAGATGACATGACTTACCTAGGGTCTCACGATTAAAAAGTGGGCTTAAGTACGACTGAAACTCCAGACTCCATTTCCAGCCTGAAAATATGAAAAGCAACCAATTTATCATGGAAACAGCCACCAATAATTAAAGTCCTCATTCTGGTAGAATCAAGGAGTGTGTCTGTACCCTGTCTAGGGAGATGCAATTGAAATTCTTGGACAAAGTCATAATACCCTGTAAACTCATTGAATTGAGAAGGAAACTACAATAGTTAACTCCCTTCACTTCATTGTGATGAACCAAGGATTTTTCACCATGCTGGGTGCCCTTCTCTGGACACTTTCCAGTTAATCAGAACTCATCCAGAAACAGGAATGGCCAGGAATTAACACAATACTCCAGATGTGGTCTTACTAGGACAGAGTATAGGACCATTGCTCCTTTAGTGCTGGAAGCAATTGCTGCCTTAATGCAGTCTGATAGTCTATTAATTTTCTTTGCTAAAACTTTCACATCTTTTGAGATGAATTGATGCCTATGTATATTTCCTAAATCTTATAATTGATAAATGGATTTTTTAAAACCGAAGAGTAAGATTTACCTTTAACTGTATTACATTTTTTTCTTATTACTTTTATCCCGTCTTTCTAGTCTAGTGAGATCTTTTTGAATCTGAACTCTATCATTCAATGTGATAGTTAGGGTTACTAACTTTGTGTCATTTGTAAAATTGATAAGCATTTTAACTTTGCCTTTCTCCACGCCAATTATAAAAATGTTAATCAGCTTCATGAGTATCTAGGTAAATTACATCTATAGCATCAGATTCATAAATGTCAAAAAATGAATGAAGTTAGCCTGACATGGTCTCTTCTTGAGAAGTCAAGCTGGTTCTTTGAAATTATCACTAGTTCTTCTATGGATATTCACTAATAATTCTTATGTCCTAGAATTTTTCCAAGAATCAAAATCAGGCTTGCTGGTCTATAGTTTGGAGGTTATATTTTCTTCTTTTGTGAATGATGAAATGAAAGGAAGGAAACAGACAAGCATTTGTTACGTAACTACTACATGCCAGACACTCCTTTGATCTTTACAACTCTGGGAGATAAGCACTCTTATTATTCCCCATTTTGCTGTTAAGGAAACCAAGGCAAATCAAAGTTAAATTTGAACTCAGGTCTTATTGACTTCAGTTTCAGCATTCTCTCTCCATGGTGCTATATAACTGTCTCTAATAGGAAAACATTTGCTCTTCTCCAGTCCTATGGTACATTGCCTATTTACCATGATAGTTTAAATTTTATACACAGTGGTTCAGGAACCACATTGGCCAATTCTTTCAGTACTTTGGGATAATCTGGGTTTGGTGACAACCTTAAGAAGAACTAGGCAGTCTTTTACTCTTTCTTTACATAAAAAAGTAGAGTCTTAACTATGTAGGTCTTCTCAGAGCTGCTCATCCATCTCTGGTGTCCACCTTCATCCAACTTCATTCACCTGTGGCTCCAAGAAGCTGAAGCCTGTACAATGACCACACTCTTGTAAATATTTTGTAAACTAATAGATGCCTAAACCACTTAAGGGTAACCAACAAGCCTTGAACACACTGATGAGTTAGAGGGATGTCTCCTCCAAGTATGTAAAGACTTCCAAAAAGGAAAGGCTGGATGAGAACAATTTTTTTCCAGTGGCGATGAAGATGGCTAAAGAAGATGCTGTAGTAAGCCTAGAGCTTGGTCAGGCATTGAAGAAGCCAAGGTCATCTTAATTTTGTCTTGCTCATGTGTTTTGATGACTCAGGAAAACACAGTGAGGCTGATACCTTTGTACAACTCTGCTTTACTTAAATCTAATTCATTAACTCTGATGTCATTGATCCTTTTTAAAAATGAAGAATGAATAACAACAACTACTACAACTTAAATATTGACTTCCTAATAGTCCTTTTGGGTACTTTTTTGTCTAAATATTATTTGTACTTCTTTTTTCCCAAACATTATTTTCATAAGAGAAAATAGAAGCAAAGAGTTGAGCACAATGATGCCTCTTGTACATCAGTTTTTATTATCAATTGTTTTTAGAATTTTATTTTTGAGAGCTTCCTATCTCTTTTAGGCTTGCTTTCCTTAGAAGAATTTTATTGCATGTGGATATATCTATTCTCCCTCTGAATTTTTTGAAATCTATTCTCCCCAAATCTGGAGGGCATGTCAGTCTATGCTTCATTTTTTCTCCTTTACTGCAACTTTTAGGATGGAGTGTTTATTTTTCCTCTAAAATTCCCATCATCCCTTTCCAAACAATTTCTCTTTGATGATAAGAATCATATCCTGGAGAAAATTCTCCTTACAGGTTCCTCTACCTTTTGAAGGCTGCCATTTTTCATGTAGGCAAGAAATTATTAGTTGTTCAGAGAAAGAGAGACAAAGACACACACACAGAGGCAGAGAGATAGAGACAGTGAGAGAGAAAGACAGACACACACACACACACACACACACAGAATTACACACAGAGACAGAAATACAGAGACAGACAGAGACAGAGAGACAAATAAAGACACAGACAAAGACAGACAGATAAAGATAGACTGAGCTAGAGAGAGACAGAGACGCAAAATAGACACATAGACACATAGAGAGATACAGACATAAAGGCAGAGACATAGAGACAGAAAAAGATAAAAATAGAGAGCTAGAGCCAGAGAGACAAAGTCATAAAAAGAGTCCCACATAGGGACAGACAGATACAAGGGCAGAATGTGTATGTGGGGATAGTGTGTAAGGAGTAAAAAGAGCGGAAAGGTAGAAAGGAACCAGTTTGTTATCTGCTATGTAAATCAAAATATTTTATATTTGATCCAGAAGTCAAGAGGGAGTCACTAGAGTTGATTGAACAGGAGAGGGAAATGGTGGAATTTTACTGTAGGAAAATAAGTTTGACAGTTGAGTGGAGAGTAGGATTGTAGCAGGGAGAGACTTGAAGCAGAAAGATAAAGCAGCAAACTGACTGGATAGTCTGAGTATGAGGTGATGAGGGTCTGATCCAGGATGGTGGCAATATTAAAAAAGAAAAAGGAACATATATGAAAAATGTTGAAACCATTCAAGAAGAAAGAGTAGTTGATTGGTGGAAAAGGTTAGGTTCACAGGACAAAATAATCAATAACTATAGTGATCTAATGTTTGACAAACCTGAAGATGTCAGCTTTTGGGATAAGAATTCACTATTTGACAAAAACTGCTGGGGCAATTGGAAACTAAAATGGGCAGAAACCAGGCATTGATCCACACCTAACACCATATACCTAGATAAGGTAGAAATGGGTTCATGATCTAGATATAAAGAATGATATTATAAGCAACTTAGAAGAACATAGGGTAGTTTACCTCTCAAATCTGGGGAGAAGGAAGGAATTTGAGACCAAAAAAGAACTGGAACTCATAACTGAATACCAAAAAAATTTTTTGATTATATTAAATTAAAAAGGGTTTTGAGAACACCATCATATTAGGAAAGTTCAGAAGAGAGAGTTTGGAGAGAAAAGATATAGAGTTCAGCTTGAAACATATTGGATATAAGATGTTTATAAGATATTTGGTTTGAAATATCCAATAGATACCTGGAGATAGGAGACTAGAGATCAAAAGAGAGGTAAAGGTTGGATAAACAAACTTCTATTTTTTGTGACATTACAACCATTCTCTATAGTATTTAGCATGATTTAGCACTTGCTTTTCTTCCCATCCTACCCCAGTTCTACTTCCCTTTTAATTTAAAGTACTTTGGATTAAATTTCAAAGTCTTTAAGTCCTTGTTAGATGTATCTCCTCCTTGGGTAAAAGTTCCTCATTTTTGTACTTTAGGGTATTGACCAGAAATTCTAATTCTGTTCTCATCCTTAATCCTTTGCTTTCTTCTTTTCAGCATCCTGTCTGTATGGTGGGAGACTCAATGATCAGAGAAGGTAGAGACTATGGTCTCCCATAGTGTTTACTCAAGACCCTTTATATTCCCAGTGCAAGTATTTGTGTCAAATGCAAAGAAATTTTGAATTTGGCATCCAAGAACTTTGGCTCTTTTACTTACTTGTTGTGTAATTATCTGGTTACCTCATGTCTCATGGCCTCATTTTTTTTTCTTTATATCAAATAATTGAATAAGATTAGATGCATTATCACACCCTTTCTAAATTCTATGATTTTATGTTTCATGTTATAGGGGAAAGAGGAAATGAAAATGAAGACATTGGGCCCTAAAAGAATTAGGAGTACTGACCATAAGAAGGAAAAAGTCAGAGGAAGTAGAAACTGAAGTCCACAGTGACAAATCTTATCAATGTTACAGGGAAAAATAAATTAGCCATGTATGAAAGGAAGGAAGCTGAAAATTAGGGAGAAGCCATATCATGAACATAAATTCAACTAAATATGAAATGTGACTCCTTTTTTTATAGGAATGAGTACTTGGAGAAAACTGTTGTCTTCAATTTTCTATAGTAGCATAGAGAGTGCAAGGCTTAGTCTGTCTACCACAAATAAAGGACAGGCAAGACAGTTATAAAAGGGAAGGACATTTATTTCTCTCCCCAAGATCTGCACGGTGCTGCCACAGTCAGTGAATCTTATCTCTGAGGCTGTTCTGGGGAATAAAACATTTAGCCTTTGGTAGCTGGAGCTCGTTATAAGAAGGGCAAGAGTGTATTCAATTATATTCCCCAGGCTGGAAAATGGGAATAAGGGCAGAGATCATATGCAAATTTAAACACGTCCCTTTGGAGAATGGAGAGGAAGGAGGGGGCACCCCTAGACTGCTTGTGGCTATCTGGGATTGACACAAGACACATTATCAGGTTGGTTGTCAAGCTGGGTGGCATGGGCAGCAGCTACACAGGTTTGTCTGGGAGGATTCAGAACTGAGAATCTAGGTATCCAGGAGTGGTCTGATTGATACTATAGGCCTGGCATAAAATCCTGCCAAGCCAGGATATCAGATCATAGGGGCACCTAACAATATTTTAGAGATAATCTATTCTATGCTCCTCCTTTGAAATCCAGAGTGAAGAAGTGACTTTCTAGGGTCAGCAGAGCTGAAATTCAAATCTGTTTTCTGATTCCCATTCTAAACTTTCTTTCCACTCTACAGAACTGCTTCCAAAGCACTTAGCTCAGAACAAACCTGTGAGATAAAGGCAATAACAAATTGATATTTCAACTTTAAAACAGAGCTGAAGAGTCAGAGATTGTGATTCAAAGCCTACTGTTCATTCTTATTAGCTGTTCTTTAGACAAATCACATAAGCTTCCCAGGCCTCAGTTTCCTTTTCTATAAAATTATCTATTATCTAGACTAGATAGTTTCAGAGCTTCGTTCAGTATCTAAGTCCATGAGCCTGTGAAATGATTCTTCAGCAAGGAATTTGCAGACACCATCTTCTTTGATCTACGTACAACTCTTTGAGGAAGACATTTTAAGCTCATGTCACAGATGAGGAAACTGCATTTCAGAGAAGTTAGGTAACTTGTTCATGAATGGATGGATGAATGAAAAGGCATTTGTTAAGTGTTTATTTACTGTGTGCCTGGCATGGTGCTGGAGATATAGATAGAAAAACCAAGAATGTTCCTGTCTCAAGGATCTCACAGTCTATTTGGGGGAGATATCACAAATAAGACTTCATTTGCAGGACAGATAGGAAGTTCTGGGAATCCTAAATGTTTAGCAGGGAGGTGTAGGTTAGGCTCCAGAGGTTCTTGGGGTACATAGTAGAATCAGATGATAATATCTAAGAGCCTGGAAGTCATAATTGGTCAATGGATGGTAAGGTCCAAAACATTATAAGACAGTGGCAGGGAAAACAGTAAGGCCTGTGATTCTCCACCTTACTTGAAAAGTTGTAGTAACAATGTGAGCAATCATGTCTCTAATGGTGTCTTAGTGACTCAAGAGTCAGGGAAAAGGAAGGGAAGGAAAAGGAAAAGAAGGGAAGTGATGGAAGTGATAGGAAGGAAAAGAAGGGAAGTGATGGGAAGGGAAGGAAATTAACTTATAGAAAATGAGGGAAGGGAAGGGAAAAATGATGAGAAGGAAGGGGAAGGAAAGGGAAAGAAAGAGGAAAGGGTGCCTTTGATGCTGGTTCTTCCCATTCCTATATGTAGTTTGGATGTCTTGAATACGTGGCAAAGCTGGGATTTGAACCAAAGTATCTTGCCTCTTGTATCACTTTTCTTTTCCTTATATCATGCTGTCTAAAAAAGCCAGAGATTTTGAGAGTAAGGGGAAAAAGTTTAAGCCATCCCAGATGAGACAGCAGAATTAAGGCCACAGGAATATATTAGCCATATCAATCAATAAATTTAAAATCAGTAAACATTTATTAAGTACTTACTATATATCAGGAATTGTGCAAAGTATTAGGAATACAAAGATAAAAATCCTCATCTTCAAGACACTTACTTTCTTAAGGTAGAAACAATGTATCCATGTATAAATATTTAAGAATGTATACAAAATGTTCATTTATGTGTTCACAAGGTGGTCTGGCCTTTGGAGGTGAAAAGAGAGAATAGGGATCAAGAAAGTTTTCATGTGGATGGCAGTGCTTGAGCTGAGATGTGATGAAAATCAGAGATTTGGAAAGATGGATTTGAAGAGGGAGAGCAATTTCAGAGCTAATGGGGGACATCTTATTAATGCAAAGTCTTAGGAAAGCACCTATTCTCTCCAGGTCTCAGTTTTCTCTTCTGTAAAATGAGATGGTTGGATTAGATGAGGTCTAAATTCCTTTTCAGATTTCATTCTATGCATAACTTCTTATCCCATGTGTTCTGAGGCAATAGGTAAAGGCTTATGGGAGCGTGTGTAGCCTAACTGAATGAAATGAATTTTAATTCACCTTAATTAAAAGTAAGTATCAATTATGTGTTATATAGAGTCTTCTTTGGAAAGGAAGAAGACAAGATGGTGTAGAGACAGGTTTGAAGGGAATTAATAGTGAACACAGTTATTCATAATAGTTCGGCTTACTTTAAGAAAAGGGGAAAGAATTCTCAAATTCCTTCCTGGGGCTCAAAGTGCAGCTAGTGTGTCTCAAGCCAAAAAAGTGCTTACATGTCTTCTAGTCTGGGCTTTTTTTATTTCTTTACAAGGCACCATCAACCACAGAGCAGAGCAGTGTAACTAGTGGCCATGTAATTGCATGGCAGGTTAAATTCCACACAGTGACAAGGTAATACATGGTTATTTCTTTTTCCTCAGGTAGTTGGCTATATCAGGAAATCTGGTGGCTCCTGTGTGTGTAGTTTGACTTGTAAATGATTGGCAAGAAACAGTAAATATCCCTCCTGTCGGTTCCCTTTTCTTTGCCCTGTAATTAATTACCACTTCATTGGAAAGTTAATTTGGGCCATGTAAAACAGAGACCCCCAGCTGTCACATACAAGAAAGGAGTGGATGAGAACCTATCATGATTTGTCAGCCCTCTTGCAGCCAATAATTTCCCAGGCTTAGTATTCTATCTCCCCCATCCTGCCTCTGCCAAGTCAAACATCTTGAAAAACTCACCTTAGAGTTCCTCAGAGTGTTCCTTCTCCATCCTCATCTCTCAAGACTCTTGTTGGTCCTCCTTTCTCTACAAGAGTTAAAGTAGTGATACCTAGGGTTACCTTGAGCCTCTGTTCTGTTTTCTTTGTGCTGTCACCTGGCAAGGAAAGATAGCAAGATATCATGAAGGGGACTGTACTTGGAGCAGGAGACTTGTGCTGAATTTCAGTTTGGATATGTCTTGGCTGTGTGACCACGAACAATTAACTTAACCTTTCTGAAATTCCATTTCTTCATCTGCAAAATGAGAATTAAAATACTTTCATGTGAATGTGGGGGAAGCATTTTATAAGCCTAAGGTACTATATTAATGACTATTTTAGTGGCTCTTTCATGGATCATAAATTCATAGATCTAGAGCCAGAAGAGACTTTTTGGAGAATACCTATGGATAGGCTGCAATCTGGGAAGGATGTTCTGATCTGGTTTGGTCTGCATAGAGGCTCTCTGCATCCAGTACTTCTTGTCATGAAGGTTCAGAAGCAACTGGGAGATGTGACAAAGTCCAGAGGGTCAGCTCTTTGGCAGCAAGCAGGCAGGGCTCATCCACAGGAGGTGAGTCCAAGGTCTGGAAATATGGGTCTGCAATGCAGGGACAGTGGAAACCAAAGGACAAAAGAGTCAAATGTGGTCTAAGGTCAGGCAAGTGTCCAAAGACCTGAGTATGCATTTGGGTTTGAACTTATCCAAATGATAGATTTCCCAGCCTTGCTTGATTATTACAAATACCAAGTTTCGAAACTCTAGCATTTAGAGCAAATCCAACCCCTTTCCATCTCTTGCAGCAACTTCAGCTTATGTTTTCCTTATTTTCCATAGCTGAGTTTGTATAGTGATAGAAAGCCATTCTAGGAGGGAGCTTTTCTTCCCTTCCTCTCCCCTTCATTCCCCAACTCTGGACACCACCAGCCAGTGCTTATTCACCATTCAGCTTTCTTTAGGCCCTCTGTTGTCCTTGAAGGTTTTCTATCATGTCTTTTCCTCATACCACTGATTGTCTGTGTTGTTATTGTTCAATTGTGTCCAACACAATTGTCCCTTTTTGGGGTTTTCTTGGCAAAGATACTGAGGTGGTTTACCATTTCCTTCTCTAGCTCATTTTGCAGCTGAGGAAACTGAGGCAAACAGGGTTAAGTGATTTGCCAAGAGCCACACAGCTAGTAAATATCTGATGCTAGCTTCCTGACTCCAGGCCTGTGTCTCTAGCTGCCTCATACTGACCTTCTATACTGAGTGACGTTTCCCCAAATTAACACATTTTTATACTGGTTACATCTGTTTAGTGGCTGCTTCCCAATTATCCTGCCCAGAGACCAGAGGGTTAGTTAGATCATTTCTGGGCAGATATTTTAAGATAAGTGAATTTCTTCTATGATATGCAGTTCTAGGCTTATTCCTGTCACAGACAGTGGTCCTTCCTGACCCCAGTTGAGTCACTCCTGGGCAGATATCTTAAGATAAGTGACTCCCTTCCATCATGTGCAGCTTTTTGCTTATGCTTGTCATAGACAGTGGTCCTTCCTGACCCCAATGTTCTCTTCTTTTTAAGTTAATTCAACAAATATTTATTGAACAGCTATTCAATTCAGAAAAAGGAAAAATTTCACCAGGCTAGGCAGTTCAGGAGAGACTTTATGGACAGGGTGATATTTCATCTGGGCCATGATTTCTAGTTGGTGGAGATGGAGAGAAGGCAAAAAAGTGAGAAACAGCAAAAGTAAATGGTATATTAGTGCAAGTTTGATCAAAGAGGAGGGAACAGAGCTGTTCTGTATACTTAGGGATGCCTGTCTCCAGATATCAGTCTCAGTCAGCATAGTTCCTTGGGAATGGGGGCTGGGGCTGGATAAGGAGTGCTAAAGCTCTCTAGGTGTGTAGGAACCAGAGCCATGTGCTACAGAAGACTCCTTGGAGGTCATTTCCTCTAGTCATTTACTTATAGGGAGATCACCAGGCTCCTTCTCTGGGATTCCCCTTATGCTGGAGATATAGAGAAGTAACTGGGGACCTCCAATAGGCTGCTTAGGGATGAATATAGTCCTCTCTTCTGAAATTATCAAAATAGTAACTCACACATTGTTTAGAGGCTCATCAGGGAGAAATGTAAGGGCAGGAGGGATTTTTTTCCTAACTCCATAAAGACTTCTGTCTCTCCATTTATGTGCACAGCCATTCCAATTCAGCTTTTCTGATTTCCCCAGCTGGAAATATTCTTTCTCTCTTCAGTGTATCTAGTTCATATCATATCCCTTTCATCTTTATCATATTTTGCCTTTTCTGTGTGTGACATAACTTCTGTATTTGACTGTAAGTTGCTTGAGGGCAGAAGCCAAGTCATTTTTCAGTCTTGCATTCTCAATAATCCATGAAGATACCTAACATTTAAAAGCTGGCATTTAATAAATGTTTGTTGACTTGAGTAGATTTCAGTAGGAAGTTTTATTTTTTAAAAATATGGGGAGAAAACACAGTTTATAACATTATATTGCTCTTTTGGAACAAAGAAGAAAATCTTTAGAGAATATTCATGTCCCTTACTTCTCTCTCTCTCTCCCCCTCTACCCCCCCAAGAACAATGGCAGGTCAAATATTCTTTTGAAGCCCTTGTGATGTTGGCATATAATTGGCATGGTATTTCCAAGGAGCCAGCTGATTCATTGCAAGAGAGGTAGCTCACTGTGAGCTCATAAATCACGGAATCCCCTGAAGGTCTTTTGTTTTTCTCAAAGGTGTTCAGGTTTCTTTGCAGCAGTGGTGCAGGTAGGAAAAATTCTAAGAAGAATTCTAAGAATCCCGGGGCATTTGGGGGGTGTCTGAGTGCCAGGTGGGTATTCCTTCTCCCTATCCTCTCACCCCTCCAGTGACATGCAAGATCACTAGGAAGACCCTGGGGTAGCCTGAGAAGTAATACATAGTGTATGTAATTTCAGGATGTCTGAAATAACATTGGACATTTTATATTTTAGGATTATGTCTTGAGACCTTATTGTATAATATCAAGGGAAAGAAAATGAGGAAAGATATATGCTAACACTGGTTAGCTTAGCTGTCAATCATCAGGATAAAAAACAAAACTGCTGCTGCCTGGCTTGATATTGGTCAACAATTCAGCAAGTCAATAACATGGGTGGAAACAAGAGAACTTGTCTCCTCCCCCGCATTGCTCTGTGTCCCATAACTAATTTTGTGTTTCCATTTGTACAGTTTTCTATTTTATACTCTGGGAAGGAAAAAAAAATCCATTTCAGGATTTTTGTCTAATGTCCTTAGGAACCTGGTTTTACTGAAAGAGATTTTAAGATTCTGATTTTACTGGACGATTATAAGGTTTTATTTTAGGATTTTGCTTCTGCTATAGAATTCAATATATGTTATTATTATGGTAGGATTCTGAGCCTATTGGATACTAAGACTCTTTCAGATTCGGATACTATTGGAGTAGTCTAAAATTCTATTTTAGAATTCTGATTCTATTGGAGGATTCTAGGATTCTATTTTTAGGAATCCTGATTCTATTCAAAGAGCCAGATACTAGCACAAAGAAACTAACCTCCATGCAGAGAGATTCAGGTGATGAATAGAAGATCAGGAAATGAAGATGAGAAAAAGACAGCATGCAGCTCCACGGTCTTTTTTCTGAAGTCATAGTGGACAATTTTCCCCCTTTCTGAGCACAAAGATACTGGGAATTAACCTTTGAGAAACAGCAGAATAATAGTAACAACAATCATTTATATATCATTTAAAAAAGAATTTTATATAGATTATTTTTCTTGTTCTCACTACTCCATGGAGTAATCACTATATGTATTCTAATACCCATTTTACAAATGAAGTAACTAATATTAAGAGGAATTAAATGACCTGTCTATGGTTACACAACTAGTAATCACCAAGGACAGATCTCTCATTGCTCTTATCACTAAACTAGGTTGATCCTTAAAGCTGCTTCTTGGAGCCCCAGGATCAGCTGCATATCAGCCCTGGAGAAGCAAAACTCAGAAATTTGTATTAAAAAGACTTTCCTTTCTCCCAGAGTGTCCCCCCCACCATATCCTTTCTCCTCACTGCCCTTTGTCCCACTTTCATATTGATGGGAATCAGTGACTAGACCAAATACATACCCTTCTCTGTTTGTTCTTTTAATACATTAAATGTAAATTCTTTCATCTTTTTAATGCTAACTCTGATGGCAGAGAAATAAGTATGTGATCTGAATGATTTTGTGCCTTTTGTTAACTGACTAGAATGTGCTCTGACTGCAAGGAGGTGAGCTCACAGTGGGAATCTCATAGACCTTGCTTAGGAGGAAAGGGCAGAGTTGGTGTGTGGGGAGAGTAGGGGCGAGGCACAAAATGACATATCCATGTCTCCATCTGTCGGGTCAGCTCAAACCACTGTGGGCTCATGGAGCTTAAGATAGCAGGGTCTCTGAGCCACGCCAGCCAAGAATTTCACCCGAATTAACAGTGATGGGGGCTGGGAGGCGACTGAGAGACTCCCTGTGCCCTGACTCAAGTGAATCCAATACAAGTTGTTAATGGTATCCCTTCTTAGGACTTTCCAAGGGGTGACTCATTGGGCAAGAATGAGTTCCCCCTCCCCAAAGCCCTCAACAGAGTGGCATTTGCCTCCATTTAGGGAGTGCCCAGCATATGGTGATGGCTCAGGCTCCTAAAATGATTCCTGGACTTCTTTTTCCCCAGAGTCTCTGTGATTCTCTATTCTGTCCCTTTGTCTTAATTAGGACATATGACAAAAACAACAACTGGCTTTCATAAAATACCTATTAGCTGATTGACTCACAGTGAATGCAGATAGCAAATGTTTTTGCTTTGGCCAGAAACCCTGAGGGTCTTCTCCCAGATTGGATTTTTTTTTGGACTAGATAAAAGAGACCATTCTTTATCTCAATTGCTACTTAGCTTTAATTGCTGTTTGGGCACTTGATCAGGCCAACTGAGACCTGTTAAAGACCTTAGCTTAAAAAGGCCACGATCACCCATTATATCCAAGGTAATCTCCAGTTATCTTGATCTTTATCTTGCCACTGGACTCTCTGAAAGAGAAAATGAGGCAGGTGACTTTGCACAGATTTCCCTCACTAAAATCCCACTCACTTCCATGTCATGGTATCACCTCTCTAATACCCTGGTCTTCCTCGAGAATGAAGGACAAACAGTAATAACTAATCTAAAGACTTGGTGTGGTGTAGTGCATGTAGTACTGGAATGAAGTCAGGAAGAGCTGGATTTAAATCCAACCTCTGATAATTTTTAATGATGTAACTTTGATCAAGTCATTCAACTGCTTCAGACGTTATTTTCTTATCTGTAAAATGGAAATTTCAGTATCTACCTCATTGTTATGAGGCTCAAGTGTGATAATGTTCATAAAATGCTTTGCCAACTTGAGGGTGATGTGTATATGTCAGTTATTATTTCAAAATTCTTGTTCATTTATCACCTGTCCCCTTTGACCAAAGCCTAAGAGGAAGTCAGGGATGAAATAGTAATTTCATATGCTCTGGGTAGGACCAGTGCGTGAGAAGAATCTCAAGTTTATGTTAGGTTTTATGGATTCAAAATGCCTACAAAGTAGGTCATCACCACTGCTGAGCTCAATGATGACACATAGTAGGAGCTTAATAAATGCTTGTTGGTTGATTGGTCTTTATTTATAAGTGACTAAACTGAACCTCAAAGAAGTCAAATATCTTGCCCTGGATCTCACAGCTAGTGTCAAAGCATTAGAAAAGAGGGCACAACATTGTATTCTATAAAGTATACTCTACAGGGTCTAGATTCTCTGAGTCCAATTATTGGAAACATTATCATTCAAACTTTCTCTTGGGTATTTGCTTGGAGCAAGCTTATGGCTATGCCAAGGATGGGATGAGAGGTCTTGGAAATAGGGATTTAAAATATTGACAAATGCATATGCACTTGATCAATACCTAATATCCTATACCAAGATAAGGTTGAAATAGATTCATGATTTAGGCATAAAGGCTGATACAATAAGTAAATTAAGACAATTACCTCTCAGATCTGGGGAGAAGGAAGGAATGTATGGCTAAAGAAGAACTAGAGAACATTATAAAATGAAAAATGATTATTTTTATTATATTAAATTAATTTTTTTTACAAACAAAACCAATGGAGACAAAATTAGAAGGAAAGCAAAAAAAGTGGGAAAATGTTTTTATATCTAAGAATTCTGATAAGGGCCTCATTTCTAAAATATATAGGGAACTGACTCAAATTTATAAGAATACAAACCATTTTTCAATTGATAAATGATCAAAGAATATGAATAGATAATTTTCAGATGAAGAAATTAAAATCCTTTCTAGTCATATGAAAAAAATGCTCTAAATCACTATTAATTTGAGAAATACAAATAAAGATAACTCTGAGATACCACTACACACCTCTCAGATTGGCTAAGATGACAGGAAAAGATAATGACAAATGTTAGAGGGGATGTGGGAAAATTGGGAAACTAATACATTGTTGGTGGAGTTGTGGGGCCATTTGGAACTATACCCAAAAGAGTTATTAAACTTTGCATACCCTTTGATCCACCAATGTCTTTACTGAGTCTGTATCCCAAAAAGGTCATAAAAAAGGGGAAAGGACCCACATGTGCAAAAAATATTTGTGGCACCCCTTTTTGTAGTGGCAAGGACCTGGAAACTGAGTGGATGCCCAGCAGATGGAGAATGGCTGAATAAGTTATGGCATATGAAAGTTATGAAATATTATTGTTTTATAAAAATCATCTGCAGGATAACTTCAGAAAGGCCTGGACAGAGTTACATGAAATGATGCTAAGTGAAGTGAGTAGAACCATAAGAACACTGTACACAGCAACAAGAAGATTAGGTGATGATCAACTGTGATGGACTTGGCGCTTTTCAACAATGAGGGGATTCAGACCAGTTCTAATAGACTTAGCTTGGAGAGATCCATCTGCATGCAGAAAGAGCTCTATGGGGACTGAATGTGGATCACAACATAGTTATTTCATCTTTTGTTGTTTGCTTGCTTTTTTTTTCTTTCTCATTTTTTTCTTGTACAGCATGATAAATGTAGAAATATGTATAGAAGAATTGTACATGTTGAACATATATTGGATTACTTGCTGTGTAGTGGAGGGGGTGAGGAGAAGGGAGGAAGAAAAATTGGGAACATAAGTTTTTGTAATGATTGATATTAAAAACTATCTTTGCACATATTTTGAAAATAAAAAACTATTATGTCAATATGTATATGCACTTTATATGTACTTAGGGGAAGAATGAGATAGGACAAAAGATATTTCAAGTATATAAATGAGAATCAGGGTGGGTTGACTGGCCATTAACATCATGTCATCTTAATTTATATTTAAAACATAGGGATGAAACACTGATTTGCAGCACTGCTGGCAGTGGCTTGGAGTCAAGATACCTGGCTTGGAGTTTCAGCTCTGTCATTCACCAGTTGTATGACTTCATTTCAGGAAAGATCTTGATGACAATGACGATGATGATGATAGTATGTATATAGCATTTTAAGGTTTGAAAAATAATTCACACATATATCTTACTTGATCCAACAATAGCCACACGAAGTAGATGCTATTATGATCTTCATTTTTATGGATGAGAAAACTAAGGCAGATAGAAGTTAAGTGACTTGCCCAAAGTATCTGAATCAGGATTTGACCCCAGATCTTCCTGATTCTAAATCCACTGTGTCCCTAAGTTGGAGATGTTTAGAGAAAACGAGTCATGAAAGCAAAAGACTTCAAGTTCTTGCCCTATGAAGATCATAACTAAAAACACTAGGGATGTATTTATAAAGTGGGAAATAAAGAAGAACCTTTAGATAGAGGAGGATATCATAGTTATCTTTATGAATTAAAAAGGCAGATACAGGGAAGAAGGATCAGACTTGTTGTATTTGACCTCAGAGGGAAGAATTACAAGTAGGATCAGAGCTGACCTGGAATCAGCTGATATTCTTAAGAGCTGATTGTTGAATTTCAGCATGAGAATTTACTTCTCAGAAAGCTCAGAAATTGACAAATGCTACAATTGGGGCTTGAATTATTGTTTTGTTTTTTTGTCATGAGGGAGAAAATTTTAATAATACAGATTAAATTTTAAAGTGTGTCTAGGAAGTTTTTTTTGGTGAAATGGGGAATAGCTGGTTGTTAAATATTTACCAGTACATTTTTTGAGCGAAAGTAATGGATGAGAGCTGCAAAACAGATAAAGTTTGGTATAAGGAAAATTTTTTATAACAATTAGAGGTATCCCAAAGAATAAGGGTTATTGGTAGTGTGTTCCTCCTCACTGGTAGGCTTCAAGAAAAGGCTGTGGCCATTTGTCACATATGGTAAAGAGAATTTCTTTTCTTCTATGAGCTGGAATAAATGATATCTAAGGTCATTGCCAATCTTAATATTATATATGTTTCTAGTGACTTTTCTATCTTCTCAGGGTCTGTTTCTTTTTTCTGTAAAATAAATGAAGTGGTCTAAATAATTTCCAAGTTTCCTCCCAGTTCTAATGTTCTGTGATTCTAGGTTTATGGGACTATACCATTCCTTACTCTCTTTTCTGCTCTCCTTAATTCTTTCTTGAAACCTGATTTCCAAGAATTAGGTGGAGACTGCTATTAAAGTTTTTGAAGCTTAGCACTGTGGGTGGGTATGGAGAGCAGAAGAAGGACCATGGGAAGAGACAGAGGAGACAGAATGAGGGAGAATAGGTAAATGTCTCTAAGATAAAAATATAAATTTCTGTGTGTACATTTGAAGTCCATCACAGTCTGCCCTCAGTTTATCTTTCAGGTTGATTATTCAACCTGTTTCCTCTTATATAGTTACTGTAGTTCTGCCATATTTGTCCACTGTCTTCTATATATGATATCCCCACTCCCAACCCAGACGTCCTACCTTTGCACAGGCTGTCATCATTGCCCTCTCTCATCCTCTCCCCATCCCCAATCCTGCCACAGTCTACAGTGTTCTTCTACCACTCCTCTGACTTTTGGAACACCAAGTTGTCTTCAAGGTTCAGCTATCATTTCATTTTTCAGATAAACCTTTTCCTGGTCTCTTCAGTTTTTAGTGCTTCTAGGCATCATTATAGGTTTACATTGTATACATTTTGTATTTATTTTTCCATGGATGTGTGTATTAGCTTAAAGAGAATAAAAACTTCTTGAGGGTAAGAGACTATCTCATTTTTGTTTCTGTATTCACAGTTAGCACAAGGCTTGGAATGTACTAGGTAAATGATTATTATTATTATTAATTATTATTATTATTACTATAGTAAATGTTAGTTGAGAAGAAAAAAGAGGATTGAGACAGAGAGAGATGGAGAAAAAGAAAATTACAGGGATTAAGAAAGAGATGAAGGAGGAAACAGGAGGGGAAAAGGAAAGTAAGAAAGGGGGGAGGGAGCAGTAAACTGCTAAAGAGCAGAGATTATTTAATTCATTTTTTCCAAGGCCCATAGAACAGTATATAGTACAGAGTAGGTGCTTAATAAATGCTTGTCAATTAATTGAATGACAAGAAGCAAATATACTGTTTTTCCTACTGAGTTTTGAAGGGAGAAGAAGCCCCTAGCATTTGCTTCCTGGAAGACTGGATTGATTTCATACTGTTGATTTGACACTTGATTGAATGAAAGGAAGCATTGATCCCTTCTCTTCCTCCTCTTCTCTTATCCCCCTTTCCCCACCTCCACCATTAGTCCAGTGACCTGGTGTAGGACTGCCTGGATTACAGGCTCTGATACACAGACACACACAGACACACATACACACAGAGCTAAATTCTCACCCCCTTCCTGAACCTACTCCACACCTTACACTGACTAGTTAAGGAAGAGCAAAGAACAGATTTCTATAATGGCAGTGGAATGGGGTTACTTATTATGTGACTATTAGAAAATCATTTATTTTTCCTGGAATGTAATATTTAGTTGACCACCCTTTCACTCCCCTCCCCACCACACACCCCCTTACTCTTGCCTCTGGTTGGCATTTCCCAATAACATGTTTACTTTATTTACAGGTTATATATTCCATCCTTTCCCTCCCCACCCCCATCTTCTGGATCTGATTGAGAGAGGGGCTCTGCTGACCCCCTCCCCCACAGCTTTACCAATTCCACAAAATGTCACACAGTGGGATGTAAATCTGGCAGTTTCTTGGCGGCTACTGCTCACTGTGAGAGCAGGTTTTAATTACTCACCAAATGAGATTTCTCTATTGCTGATCCACACAATTTCATGATACTTCACCATTACCAGAGTGTATTTGATTCCAGTCAATGTAACTCAACAAGATTCTGTTGAACAATTCCCATGTGCCTGGACCTGGGTGATATACTGGAGGGAGAGGAGAAAAAGATAGGACAGCAGTTCTTAAGGAAGATGTTTGCAGTCTCCACAGAGAAAGAGGACAATTCACATGGAAAACATTTAAGATCATCCTCAAACCTTTACATCAGCTGTCCCTCATTCCTAGATTTTCACCTCAGCTTCTTAGAATCCCTAGTCTCTTTCAAGATTCATTTCAAGTGCCATCTTTAATAAGAGACTTTTACTAATCCCCATAGCCAACAATTTGTTCCCTCCTCCTAGTCCCCTTTTATCTAGTTTGCATATAAATTTGCTTCCTAATTAGTGTAAATAATAAAACCTCTGAATCCCCTAAAATGGTCTCATGTATTTGAAGTTACACTACTCAGTTACAATTACTTAAAATATGATAATTGGTTATAAACCAATGGAAATGTGCATTATTTGCATTATGGAAGATGTACTTCTATCTATTTATGTACTTGTTATCTCCTCTGATAGAATATTAGCTCCTTGAGGACAAAGACTACTTTGATTCTGTCTTACATCTCAAACCAGTTAGGGAGTTACATTGTGTCTATCCCACCCCTTTGAAAACATCCCCCAGAAAAATAGATGGGAACAACTTTTTTCCAATGACCACGAAGGTTGCAGAAACAGACACTGGAGTTTGTAGAACTTGATCAGACATTGAAGATGGTAAGATCATACACTTCATACTAGGCCATCCCAGTCATCTTGACTTTTATCTTGCCACTGGTCTTCAATGACTTTGGAAAAGAGAGTGAGGTTGACAACTTTGTACAGCTCTACCTCACTTAAATCTTATTAATGCTCAAGTCAGGATATCACCTGTGATATCATTAGTCCTCTTTGAAAATGAAAGATGAGCAATAACAACAATATCTCTTATCTAGAATGGTGCGTCGATGATTCTAGGCATTTAATAAATATTAATTGATTGATTGAATAATAAATAAAAAGGGGTAGTAGAAAGGTTACTGGACTCAGGTTCAGGAAGATTTTGGAGAAAGAAACACTTGAATTGGGTTTTGAAGGAAGGAAAGAACAGAAATAATGGATGAAAGCAAGGAAATAGGAGAAAGAAGTCTGAGAATTAATTTTTATAATTTTGATATGTTTCTAGGAATCTCCTCAACTACATTCACTGTTTCTCTTTAAGAAGTCTCTCTCAAAGTCCCAGAAATTATTTGTCTAGTGGAAGTTTGAAAAATTTAAGTGATTCTTATATTTTATATTCTAAATTTTTAAAAGGACAGGGATTGTGTCTTTGTTTCCTTTCTGAATATTGCTTTAAGTCCTAGAATATCATTAAAAGGCTCTTTGGTGATATAATATTTAGCTCAGAGAGAAGAAAAATCTGTCAGATGACAGAAAAGTAATAAAAGTAGAAAATGTCCACTCAGGAGTGGTTTAGATAAATCCATAGGTATAGGATATATAGTAGGTATGTCATTTTGAGAACAAATATAGCCTCAGACACTTATTAGGTGTATGACTTTTGGTGACTTACTTAATCTCTGTCTACCTCAGTTTCCTTATCTGTAAAATGGGGATAACAATAGTACTTATCTTTCAGGGCTATTGTGAAGATATTATTTGTAAAATGATTTTCCAATCTGTATGTACCATGTAAATAGTGTCGTTGTTGTTGTCATTCATTATTCACTATGTTAACCCTTGGAATTACTAAGAAATGAAAAACCAGTTCCTGTCCTGGAGGACCTTAGTTGGGCGAACAATGTGCAAATAACTAGCAGTACGTAAAGCACATACAGAGTAGATGAAAGGTAATCTGAGAAGGGAAGGATTTAGTATTTGAAGAGAACTGGAAAAGCATCCTGATGAAGGTGGATTTTTGGGATGAGTCATGAAGGAAGCCAAGGAAACCATGAGGTGGAGGGTATAGGCAGAGTATTTATTTTGGTCATCCTATTTTCTTGGTTAAGAATTTACTGAGGCATCCTACTGTCTATCAGATCAATTATAGACCTATTCTATAAAAAGTTACTCTGACCAATGTCATATTGTATTAATGTGCTTTATTCATTTTAAGCAACCCCCATTGCATTATGTGATATTATATATCCCATCTTATGTTCATCAGGTTGTCTATTTATACTACAGCCTTGATCCTATAGATTTAAGTACTACCCTATAATGTCATTTTATATGACACATTTCTAGAAGACACAATTAATAATGTCAGGTAGAGCACGCCTGCTATTTTCAGGTGAATACCTGAGGCTCAAGATTAACTTACAAAGTAGGTTTAACAAACCTACTCCATCATTTTATATTCCTTACCTATCCTGACAGGCTGACTTTCTTACCCAGTTCTCAATCTTGCTTCCATTCCTTTCTTCATGCTGCTTTCCCTGTCTGAAAGGATCTGCTGCTTTTATGTTACCAATCTTTTGAGACTCACCTCCTTCAAGAAGTCTTCCTTGGTTAACTTCAACCAATTCAATCCGTCAAAAATGTATTAAGTTCCTACTTCATGAAAGACATGGTGCCAGGTCCTGGGAATACAAAGATTAAAAAGGAACAGTATCTGCTATCAACCATCTTGGGGGAAAGGGATCTAATCATATACTAGAATGGACAGTTGACCTCCCTGAAAAGCCTTCCCACCAATAATGCAGTTAATCGGTCAATATATCAGCATTTGTTAGATATCTATTATTGTTAGATCTCTATTATGCTTAAGCAATAGGGATACAAAAATTTAAAATAGTCCCTCCTCTGAATGAGTCACTTAAATTTCTCAACTTGATAATAGTAATAGCACTCACTCCCCTAAGTTGTTGTGAGGATAAAATGGGAAAATATTTGTATAATACTGCACACCAGCTATCATCAGTTATTATTACCAAGGTGTAAGTTAGGGAAATTTCACATAAGTATCAAGGGTTTTCAAATCCCATCTTTGCTCCTTCCTGGTTGAATAGTCTTGAGCTTATCCTCCCTGAGCCTCAGTTTCCTCACGGGTTTGGACAAAGTGACCTCTAGTATCCCTACTGGTTCTGAATCTATGGTCCTTTGTTAAGAAAGGTAATGTCCACATTCTTCTAGAAGCCATCTTTGTCAATCGTTGTTAGATATATCTTTTTTCTCCACAGATGCTAGCATTATCAGTACATCCTACATTAAGTTGCCTTTACTGAAATCATTTCACAATAGTGCCAAGAAAACACTGCTGTCACCATCTAGGTGTCCACTGTTTGAGGGAGAAAGGAAGATAAGTGGTCATAGATCTAGCTATACCAACAAAATCCTTCCTAGGGAAAGTATGGAATGAGTGAAATCTTCTGCTTTGATCGAAATCCAGGAAGTAACACCAAAGAACTGCATCTCAGTAGTAAATGTGGACAAATGATCAACAAACAGGAATAGATTGGAGAGCAATGTGAGCTATTGGGCTGAATTTGCAGGCTCAGCTTTCCTCAGCATACTGGCTCTTCTCCACAGGTACTATTCCTACCTCTCCTGGTTCTCTGCTAATCTTCTGTATCTCTGCAGGCAAGCTGCAGGACCTGGGGACAGTTATAACCAAGTCCTACTGTCATATCACAAAATCCTGCTGTCATTTTGTTTGGCCTATCACCCATTTGAAACATTTATAGCACAGTTCTCTTAGAACTAATGGTCCCTGTAATGTTTTGTCTAATGTGTTTCCATGAAAACAATTAACCAATAGGTGGGATATTTCTATACTTGTTAAAGTATCCAGCACTTAGTTTTGTCAGTGGTTCTACTGTTCTCTGAGTTACCCAAGAGAGAAAACTTAAAGTCATTAGATTATAGGATTGTATATTTAGAGATGCAAATAATCTTAGGAATCTTTTAATTCAAGCCCTCATTGTACAGAATAAAGTACCAAGGCTAATGGCGCCTAAGTGGCTTCCTCTTGGTTATTCAATTTTATAAGATTTAGTTAGAAATCATCTTGTCCAGTTTCCCTCTTTTTACAGATGAGTGAACTGAGGTCAGAGAGAATAAATCATTTATCTGTGATTTCACAGCTAATACATATGATAGAGATCAGAGAATTATAGGTTCCAACTCCTTTATTCTGTAAATGAGAAAGTTAAGTTTCAAAAATATTAAATAAGTTATCTATGATCACAAGATATTACATACAGGTCTTCTCTAAATCCAGTGCTCTTTCTACTGCACCATGCTGCCTCTTCATCTCTGATTCTTGTTTCTCCCTTTTCCATTTGTCCAAACATTTTCCAAGGTCATTAATTCTTTCTTTGAAATGTCTTTCAAAACCATCTTTTGCTTTCAATCCCCTCTTCTGTCCCACCCTAGTTTAGCACTTCGGTACCATTGAATTGGATGAATCCATTTTCCTCCATTCTCTTTCATTCCAAAAGAGTGATTAAATGCTACAGATGTTATGGGAGATACCAAGGTAAGTAAGATCGCATTCCATTGTCATGGAATTTGCAATACTGGAAATAATTTGAAGTCAGAAGATCTGGGTTCAAATTCCAATTCAGCTACTTACTGACTATTTAATTTCCCTGATATACAATTTGATCTGCTCTAAAATGAAGAAGTTAGATAAGATGATCAATAGTGCTTTCTAATTCTAAAATTTATTAACCAGTGATCTAAGTACACATCTGTAGATTATTATAATAGAATTTAAACTCTTCTTCCTATCTCATCCCTCCTGTTCCAATATGGTTTATATTCCAGTATCCTATATCCTATGTTCTAGACATTCTCCCATAAGACTGATTTTGTCATGTAGATTAATACAAAGCTACATGGTTAGTGTTCTTTAGTCACTTTTCAATCATGTCTAACTCTTTGTAATCCCATTTTGGAATTTTCTTGGCAGAGATATTGGTGGTTTGCCATTTCTTTCTCATTTTACAGATGAGAAAACTGAGACAAAAAAAAAAAAAAACTAAATAGCTTGCCGAGCTTCATACAGCTAGTAGAAGGAGTTATCTTCCTGACTCCAGGCTGAGCACTCTGTCCATTGTACCACCCACAGTAGATACTCAGTAAATACTTACTGAATGATTTTCAATGTGTTTAAAGTCATAAATCATACTCATTGTTCTCCAAATCCAACATGAACAAATAGGATCATAGTTTACGATCTGGAAGGAACTGCAGAGGTCATCATGTGTAAACCCTTTATTTTACATATGAGGAAGCTGAGGCTCAGAGAGATTTTTAAATGTTTTGTCCAAGGTCACACAAGTAGTAAATGGCAGAGTTGGAATTTGGACTTGGGTTTTCAAACTTTAAAACCAGTGCTCTCTCACTGCACTCTAATGCCACAATATCAGTTATATTATCTCATAGTAATAAATGAATAAATACCCATCTGCGTTGCCCTGAATATACCCTGAAAATTGTGTACGAGAGGGAGAAAAGTGTAAATTGCCTCAATACAATTGAAATGACCTCAGAACCAATTCAGTATCTTAAAGGCCAAAAAAGATCATGATTGAGTTTCCTATGTCTCAGGCTTCCAGGATACATATGTAGTTTCTTTGCACCGTTAGTCCTTTGGGGGATTCAAGCAATGAAAACCATGTGTGACTTCTCTGTGAACCACGTGTAGCCCTCACACATCTGGGAGGGACAACTTGCTGACTCAGAACAGTGGCTTCTAGCATGAAGATTGCCACTGGTGTGAGGAAGTAAGCTTTTTAACAGTGGGTGTTGAATTTTCTCTTTATAGATAATACAAACCCATTGTCTAAATCTCTGATCAGGGCAGACCTGGGGCAGAACACTATTACAATGATTGATTCAATTGCATGTTTAAACTATATTGGATTGTTTGCTGTCTATGAGAGGGAAAAAAAATAGGAACACAAGATTTTGCAAAGATGAATATTGAAAACTATCTTTGCATGTATTTGGCAAAATAAAAAGCTATTAAAAATAAAAACCAACAACAATGATTGATTCAAATTTTATCAGTGTCCAAATCATACAACATGATTTGGCTCATTTCAATTAGAGCCAATTTAAGACACTTCAAAGCTATGAAAATCTATATATTTCATTACTTTTTCATTTTATCTTTTATAGAAATTTTGTAATTAGATTGCTAAAATTTCCGCAAAATTCTAGGAAGGTCAAATGTAAGACTTTCTCAAGCAGACATATTTCAAATTTTCTGTTTATTTGTCGCTCACAAATATTTCCCACTTTCTCTATCCTTGAGCCATCAAAAGATTGAGGCTGAGAGTGATCATTTTTCAACCTCACTTCTGGTAAGGGTGCAGGTGGAAATTGAGGTTGAAGTAAACAGACAGCAATATAATAATTGATTTGGAAAGCATGCTGAACTTGGAATGAGACCAGTGTTTGAGACTTGGTCCTGCCATTTATTATTCGTGTGACCTTGTGCAAATCATTCCCTTTTTTTGAAATTCAGTATCCTCTTCTTTGAAATGAGATAATATTAGATGAGATGATTTCTAAATTCTTCCCAGTTCTAACATTCTGTAGATTCTGTTCAGATTGAACAAATGGATAAGTATTTGGTTTCCTGTGTTTAATACTCCAGAATCATAGAGCCCTCCAAACTAATGTTTCTGTCCAGGGTATCCAAAAAAAGGAACTGAAGGAAAAGTCTATTTTAGAAGAACTGCTGAGCTTCTATTGTGAATCACAGGCAGAAACGTGAATCTACTGAAAGGTTCCAAATAGAAAGCTTCCATTCATGGGGGCATGAGGTCACTCAATATTTAAAAAAAAAAAAAAACCAAAATCAAAAATGTTTTGTTTCTCTTATTTACAAAGTCTTCCTCTGATGCCTTACTGTGGCACTGAGTTGATATTGAGCCCTTGAAGACTTTCTCAGCAAAGTGCAAAATTGGCAACTTCTCCCAAGCTGAGAGAGGTTGTGGGTATAGATCCAGCTGTGATGTGTATATCTGCTATCCAAGAACCAGCCTAAGTACAGACAGTCTCCTCTCTAAAATGTTGGCCACTAGGTAATTTCTTTCCTCCACTAGTAAAAGAGAAGGGACAATCTTGAAAATGATAATAAAGGAAAAATAGATGGGCAGCCTAAGTACTGGAATAGTATCCACAGAATGTCTAAAGAGTTAAAGGAAACCTTTCAGTCTTCAATGGGGGATTTATAGAAATAACATATAATAATATATACATATAATATATATAGAATATAGACTAATATAGAAATGACAAGGAATTCATGTGATATTAAGGCATTTGGGAACTATGATCTGCTATGGTAGGAAGTTACAGCCGTGAAATCAAACATCCATCAAAGAATTTAAAAATTATGAACAAATCATCTTGTAGATACATAATGAGGAGAAGCTTGTTGGGGCATCACTTTCTCAGCTGTCAGGCAAATTTGTAATAAAAATCATTTTGGAGAGGAATATTGCCTTCATTCAAATCTCCTATAAAAACTACCCATCCACTTATTCCAATTAATGATATTACTGTATTTCTGTTAACACCAGTTGTAATTTTTGACTAATGGATGATTTTAAACAAAATCATCCATTAGTCAAGAAAGTCAATGAAAGTTTGGACAAGGACTCTTGGAGATATAATTTACTGCTGGGAAATCAGTCAAATCAAAGCTCTGTCAGTCTTCCCTAGGTATCATTTTCTTATTCTTGTTCTTTTTTCTTCTTGTTCTTTCTTCTTTTCCTGTTCTTTCTTTCCTTTTCTCTTCTCCTACCTTCTTTCCTTTCTCCCTCCATCCTTCCCTCCTTTTCTTTTCCTCCTTCTCCTCCTGCTCTTCTCCTCCTGCTCTTCTTCTTCTTCTTCTTCTTCTTTTCTTCTTCTTCTTCTTCTTCTTCTTCTTCTTCTTCTTCTTCTTCTTCTTCTTCTTCTTCTTCTTTTCTTTTTCTTCTTCTCCTCTTCCTTCTCCTTTTCCTCTTCCTTCCCCTCCTCCTTCTTTTCCTTCTTTTCCTCCTTTTCCTCCTCCTCCTCCTTTTTTCCCTTGTTTTCATCAAGCTTGGGTGCTTAAATAATTTGGACAAGTCAGTTCTTCCTGGGATTCAGTTTCTTCTATGTACATATTTGACTTTAGAGTGCTCATGAATAATAGTATTTCATGTGTCTATGTATGTGTGAGCATATATGCGCAGGCATCGTTATTCCCAAGAGCATGAACTAGTTCATCTCCAAGGTCCCTTCCAGTCCTAATGGTTGAGGAACCCACATGAATTACCCTGATTAACTGTTCTCTGTCCATCTAGAACATGGTGTAGAACACTGAATTTGGAGTCTGAAGACCTGTAACCTTGGGGAAGAAGTCCCTGTTCTTCTCTGTGCATCAATCTGTTTCCTCAACTATAAAGTGTGTGGGTAGAAAGGGAAGGTTGATTTTTCACTTTGGAATACAGAATCTGATAACTCTTTGCCCTGATTTTACTGGAGACAGTGTCGGACAATGTCAGAATATTGAATTTAGAATAAAGTTCATGTTCTGTCAGTTGCTACCTGTGACAAGCTAACCTGAGATTCAGTTTACTCATCTCTAAAATGAGGGCATGAGACTAGAGAGCATCTAAGATATAATTCAGCATTTATTTATTTATTACTTTCTGGTTGTATGATACTGATAAATAATTGAATAAACTAAATCTACAAAAAAGAAGAACGCCTTGTTTAATGTTCCTAGCAAAGCCAGGACGTTTATACTCTAGGTCACATATCTTTTTCCCATATCCCAACCCAACCCCCTAAATCTGGGATTTTCTTTCAAATTTCTTTAAATCTTCATAGGATGTCAAAAAAGTTGACATGTAGTTATTCCTTCTCCTGATAGATAGGGAATGTGACTAAAGAGAACTGAGCCTCTTTGGGCCTCACCAGTAGGTAGGGAACACCATTTTTCTTGGAGGAACAAAAGCGCTGACTGAGTTGGAGTCTTTTTGCTCCCCAGGTTTTATTTAGATTTATTTTTTTTATAAGCTGAAATGCTCCCTGCTAAATTGCCAAGGGGAACTATGAGCCAATTACACACTGAACTGGGCAGGAAATGTTGAGTAAAAATGAAGATTCCGTCTGGTAACTTCCAGCCAAAATTACATTTGGACCTGAGAAGAAAAGCTCCTTTAGCAATAAGAAGAAGCTCTCTGCTTAATATCATTGTGGCACTTTTCTTTCACACTCACAATATACATAAATATGTATACATATAGAGTGTGTGGATAATGAGTCATGTTTCAATTTTTTCATTATGAAGCTCCTCACATTCATGATTTTATTGGTTTCTCACTGTGAGGAAAGTATTGTGAGTATCATTACCCTCATTTTACAGATGAGCAAACTGAGGCCCAGAGCAATGAAGTGATTTGCTCAGAATCACACAACTGATAAGTGAGGGGGCAGAGGTTCCATCCAAGTCCTCTAGCTCTAAGTTCATTACTCTTTCTGCAATACCATGTTGATTTACATATAGTCTATATACATGGAAGATAGTATGGCATTCTGGTTGGAGTCTGACATGAATGAGTTGTATAACTCTGAAAAAGACTCTGGCTGCCTCGGTTTCCTCATCTGTGAGATGAGGATAGTACCCACTCCCCAGGATTGTTGTAAAGATAAAGTAAAATAACATTTATAAAGTGCTTCGCAAATCTTAAAGTATTATATGAATGTTAGTTGCTGTGATGATAATGATGGGAACCTCCAGGTAATTCTCTAAGATTGTAACTAGAAGAATAATTGCCAATCTGAATTAGTAGAGAGAGTTTTCTCTCTGAGAGGTTCCTAAGTTGATGTAATAATCACACATCTGGAACAAAAAAAATTTTAAAAAGGTTTTTATTACTTAATCATGTCAATTCTTCATGATCCCATTTTGGGATTTTCTTGGCAAAGAGCTTGGAATGGTTTTCCATTTCCTTCTTCAGTTTATTTTACAGATGAGGAAACTGAGACCCAGGATTAAGTGACTTGACCAGGGTCCCAAAGTTAGTAAGTGTCTAA
Organism: Antechinus flavipes; assembly: GCF_016432865.1. Classification (NCBI taxonomy): domain Eukaryota; kingdom Metazoa; phylum Chordata; class Mammalia; order Dasyuromorphia; family Dasyuridae; genus Antechinus; species Antechinus flavipes. Next base: position 253,128,672 of record NC_067399.1, read on the forward strand.
GGTTGGATTTGAATTGAGGAAGATAGCTTCTCTAGACAAAGAATGAACTTCCTTTGTCCTGAGTTCCATTTGTCCCACTGATAGGACCTTTGTCCTGGTATCATTCAAATTAAGTAGTATTTGATACTCCTGAGCTATATTTTTGGACTTGGAGTTTGGGGAAGGCTTACACACTAATACAAACTCCCTTAGCAAGAATAGCAAAAATGCTAAGACTACTCCAAGCAATCATCCTCTCCTCCTTTTTTTTTTCCTGAAAGAAGAGAAATCAACACATATGGAGACAGAAGGACCAGTTTTCAGAGGAAAGGGCCAACACCTGAGATGGAATGTAGAAGATGCAAAAGGGGGAAATGAAATTACAATGTGGAGGGATAAGTTGAACTGATCTCTTAGTTCATGGGTGGGAAACCTTTTATATCTTCATCTGCAGACTATACAAAATTATTGACTTCTGGAACTCAAGCAGTAGGAATTTATTGTATCTAGTTTTCGGCTCAGGGTAATGGCTACCTTAGCAAATGATTTCAGGGGCCTGATGTGGCCCTTGGGCCTAATGTTTTCCACCTCTATCTTAGCTGATCAGGGACTGTTTGGATGCCAAGTGAAGGTACAACTCACTGGAGTATAGGGTTCCTTGACTCCGAAGCAATTTTTGTTCTCTCACCACTGCAGAACTGCAGAAAACTACATTTGTCCCTGGAGAAGTATAGATGAACATAGAGTTGAGTGGTCTTGATACTCCATAGTCTTGCTTGAAAGCCCTTTCACTGTCCTTTTCTATGTAAATAAAACATGTTTTATAGATGATACTTTGTTAGCCTGGGTACTTGCATGCTGTCTTAAAATCCTTTGAAACAAGGGCTGAATTATTTTGTTCCCAGGGAAAACTCAGAGATGATTAGTCAGAGATATTTTAGAGAGAATGCATCAAGATTGAATGTGGTCTTTGTGAACCAAGAACTAACTTTTTATGCCACTATTTAAATATGTGTAAGCAGATCTATGTGCCCATATTTCCTTAGGTTTGGGGGAAACCTAGGCTGCACATCACTAACCTGTGTCCCTAGAGTCACATAAATCATTTCTTTAGAACTTCATATATGGTTTTTAAGGAAAGAATGAAGAAATGACCTGTCAATGCCATGACTAAAAGCAGTATTATGTTTCATTAAAAATAACATGAAATGATATCACAATTGAGATATAAGGAGTCTTCTCATTAGCCAAAGAAAAAACCTTTCTATATTATTGTCTCTAAATGTGATTGTTGCTTTTTATGGGTGACATTGGTAGATTCTGTCTGTTGTGCTTACCATAATGCTTGACACATAATAAGTACTTAATAAATACAGTTATTCCTTCCCCATTATGGTTTTCCCCATCTTGTTTCAGTATATCGTGGGTTAATATAAAAAATTAAATGGGAATTTTGTAGAAGTTTTGGGGAAACCGCAATATATATGGGCTAGCAAATGATACAGAAAAAGTTTAGAAACTCATAAATGGATAAAATATATGTGCAGTATTGTCCAATTTAATACATTTTATTTTTAATATCATAATAGTTCAGATTTCTTTGGTAAGAAGGAAAAGCCAAAAAAAAATTACATGAATTTTATATATTGTGGGAGTACCATAACCCTTATTCCTGTGATGTAAAAACGATAACTGTAGTTTTTTTTTTTCATTCACTAATTCTTACCTTGGGTGATTATGGCTGTCCTTAATCAGAGTTTTTGTATCTTATGTGATAGCCTAACAACTGGTGGATCCATTGACTTCAGTGAGAAAAAAAATTAAGCCTATGCTGGTACAGAACTAAATAATCAGCTCATTTCCAAAGCTAAGAGAAATTGATAACATATTAAATGACAAAATGAGAATCCAGAAAGATTGTTACAGGCTGGAGGATTGTCTTGAATCTACTAAGATGAAAGTAAAGATAAATATAAATTCTTACACTTAGTTACCAAAAATTAAATTCACAAATATAAGATAGGCAAGACATCCTTAGACAACAATTCATCTGAAAAAGATTTAAGTCAATCAGCTAGCATTTATTATATGCCATTATGTGCCAGGAACTGTACTAAGTGCTGGGGATACAAAGAAAGGTATAAAACAGTCCTTAATCTCAAAGAGCTCAGCATGAAATAGGGAGATACTATATGCAAACAATTATGTACAAGATATATACAGAATAAATCAAGAGTGGTCTCAGAAGGAAGATTCTAAGGTTAAGGAAAGATTTCTTGCAGATGAAGGGGCTTTAGGTAAGATTTGAAGGAAGGTAAGGGGTGGAGATGAGGAGGGAGAACATTGCAGGCATGAGGAACAAACAATGAAAATACTCTGAGTCAGGAGAGGAAGTATTCTGGGAAAAGAATAACAAGAAAAGAGATGTCACTGGATCATAGGGTATATGGAAGGGGGTAAGGGGTAAGAAAACCAGAAAGGTAGGAAGAAATAGGTTATGAGGGCTTTAAAAGTCAAACAGAGAATTTGGTTTAATCCTAAAAATAACAGGAAGCCACTGAAGCTTATTGAATGTGTGTGTGTGTGTGTGTGTGTGTGTGTGTGAGAGAGAGAGAGAGAGAGAGACAGAGAGAGACAGAGAGAGACAGAGAGACAGAGAGAGAAAGAGAGAGAGACAGAGAGAGACAGAGAGAGAGAGACAGAGAAAGAAAGAAACAGAAAGACAAAAAGAAAGAGATAGAGAAACAGAGGGGAGAGGAGGGAAAGAAAAGAGGGAGAAGAGACAGAGAAACAAAGATAGAGACACAGAGAAAGAAACAGAGAAAAAAGAGATGAAACAGAAGAGAGAAGGAGGGAGGGAGGGAGAGAGGAAGGGAGAGAGACAGAAAAAGAGAGAGACAAAGAAAAAGACTGAGAAGGGGAGAGAGAGAGAGAAAGAAAGAAAGAGAGAGGGGAGAAGAAGGGAGGGAGGAAGAGGAAAAGGAAGAAGGAGAGGTAGAAATATCTCAGAATCAAAGATCTTCTGATCTTCAATCAGGGTTTGGAATGGATTTATTGCATATGTTATCAAGGCAATTCCTTTTCAAATATAGGTTGTGATAGTTGTCTGTTGAAATCTTTGCAAATCTCAATTCTGTGACTCAGTATTGGAAAGATAGGGAGGAAGGGGGAGAGGGAGAAAAGAGGGAGGAGAGAGGGTCAGATTGATTTGAGAGAGGATTGATTTGACAGCTGAGTTAAGGGTGAACTGGAGTGGGGAGAGGATTGAAAAGAGGGGACAAACCAACATGCTATTTTATTTGTGGACAGTTAATATGGTAGGAGTTGGTGTTGTGACATGACAGGTAACAAAGATAATGTGATACTGAACTACCTTAAGAGAAGTAATCAGTCTGGTGAGAGACCTTGAATGTACATCATTTGAGGGTTGACGAGGACATTTATCTTGGAGAAGAAGAGAGAAGACTCAGGGGGCACATGAAAACTGTCATCAAGAATTCAAAAGACTGTCATATGGAAGAGAGATTAGATTTATTTTTTTATTCCAAAGGTCGAACTAGGAATAATGGGTGGAGGCTGCAAAGATTCAGATTTAGGCTTGAAATCCAGAAAATCTTTCAAATAGTTGGAACTCTCCAGAGGTAGAACCAGCTCTGTTGGGAGATAGTGGGCTCCTGCATCATTGGAGATCTACAATCAGAAGTTGCAATGAATTTCTTTCCTATGTTTTCATGGCGATTCCTTTTCAAATATAAGTTGTGATAGTTGGCTGTTGAAGTCCTTGCAAATTTCAATTCTATGGCTCAGTAATTTGTAAGATTCTTACCTTTTAAAGGGCTATTCCAAATAAGCCTTTGCATAACACATTTGACCTTTGGGTGAGATTTTAGCACATACTAGCGAATATTTTTTCGGACCAGTGCTGGCAGATTCTAAAATTTAACAGTCTTGTCTCTTTTGAAAGTCTTCTAACAGAGGCCACTTTGTTCTGGTTAAACATCATTAATTCTCTATATTAAAAAACCCTTAGGAAATACTGACTGCCAGGGAACCCATAAGGAACACATAAGAGCTAGAGATTTTGTCACTGAAGGCAATGATGGGGGGCATAAAGTTGGTAGAGCATATTTTAGGGCAATGGTTCAGATGGACTGGCTGACCTTAGTTACACAGATGCAATCTCTCTGTTGGCTTGAATTTCTATCAAAATCCCATTATGCAGAAATATGAGGGCAATGGCAAGGACCAGAGCAGCGTGGAGGAACATTCAGATGTATGTTTTTCATTACTATCTATGAAATAATATTAAATAATGCTGCTGTCTTTGCTTCCTTAGTGTCCAGTTTCTCGATATTTTGGGTGGCTTCTAATAAAAATTTAGAATATATACATATACGTGTATATATAGTATTATATACATATTATTTATTTTTCCAATTCTTATAAACCATTAATCTCACTTGAACTGCACATATGAGACTTCAATGAATGACTTCTTTCTCTTTGTCTCTCAGTGTTGGGAAAGAAGATTTTCCAAAAGATGTTTAAAAAGCAAAATCCTGAGGTAAATTGGCATTAATATCCAGAGGCCCCAGGCTGGGGGAAGATCTGGCATTAGTCAGTCTTCCAGTTTCATGCATGAGTGCTGGGTGAGGAAAGCTCAATTGTGGACTGATCGAAAGTACAACAGAAGATGCATTTCAGCATCACTGCCACCAGCAAAGGAAAATAAGTCAATTTAATAGAAATCAGTTCCCAAATCACACAGCCCTGTAACCTGTCATTTTCTGAATGGCTTTATTATAGCTTCCTCCCAGTCGACAGTGTTCAAAAGGATGAGATTCTATCTTTTCTTCCTTCAATTGGTTTTTCTTCCTTCAACTGCTTAAACGGATTCCTTGGTCCCGAGTGGTCATGAGTTAGTATTCAGAGCTCAGAGCCCAGGGCTGACAGGGTAAAGTCGAATACAGCATAATATTTCATTTTATCTTAATTAAATGGTTCCCTCAAATAGGAGTTTTCTTGCTGTGCTCAGAGGGAGCCAGGATCTCTTTTCCCAGGTTCATTGGTTTCTTTCCTTTAGGGACTTCTAGACTTTTTTGCTTTTCCTTGTGATATTAAAAAATATCCCTTTCCTTCTACTTATGGTTCCTGAATGTGAGGGATAAAGTACCTTTTAATAAACATAAATCAAATGTATATTGAGTATTACTGACATGATACTATGAAATCTATAAATACATATATGTTTGTGTGTTATACAGTGTATGGGTGTTAGGTCCCAAGGTTAGAGTTTTCAGTTAACTAATTGAATCTTAGAATATTAGAACCGGAAGAGATTTAAGAGGTCATTTGATCCAATATCTTCTATTTAACAGATAAGGGAAATTGAGGCTCAGAAAGAATAATTGACTTGCCCCAAATCACATAGCCAGTTTCAGGCAAACTCAGACTTTCAACTTTCTTTTTTTCCCCCTGAGACAATTGGGGTTAAGTGACTTGCCCAAGGTCATACAGCCAGGAAGCGTTAAGTGTTTGAGACCAGATTTGAACTCACTTTCTTCTGACTTCAGGGCTGGTGCTCTAACCACTGTACCACCTAGTTGCCCCTGACTTTCAAGTTTCTAATTGGAAGTCCAGCCATTGTATCTTCTAGAATCTAGAGCTAGAAACAACCTTTAGAGAGTATCTAATCCAATTCATTCACTTAGAGAGTATCTAATTAAATTTGTTCACTTTACAGATGAGAAAAATGATTCTCAAGAAGATCCACTGATTTGCCTAAAATCATCTTTGTACTATACCCAGCTGTCTTTCTCTTTTTTTATTGAAGCTTTTTTATTTTCAAAGCATATGCAAAGATAATTTTTCACCATTGACCCTTGCAAAACCTTATGTTCTAATTTCCTCCCCTTCCCCCCCACCCCTCCCCTAGATGGCAAGTAATCAAATATATGTTAAACATAGTAAAAATATATGTAAATCCAACATATGTATACATATTTATACAATTATCTTGCTGTACAAGAAAAATAAGATCAAAAAGGAAAAAATGAGAAAGAAAATAAAATTCAAACAAATAACAAGAAAAGAAGTAAAAATGCTGTTGTGATCCACACTCAGTTCCCACAGTCCTCTCTCTGGGTACAGCTCACTCTCTTCATCCTAAGATCATTGAAACTGGCCTGAATCATCTCATTGTTGAGAAGAGCCACGTCCATCAGAATTGTCCAAGGTATAATATTGTATAATATTGACGTTGCTGTGTACAATGATCTCCTGGTTTTGTTTACTTCACGCAGCACCAGTTCATGTAAGTCTTTCCAGGCCTCTCTGAAATTATCCTCCTGATCATTTCTTATAGAACAATAATATTCCATAACATTCATATACCAAAACTTATTCAGCCATTCTTCAGTTGATGGACATCCACTCAATTTTGCTTTCTTGCCACCACAAAAAGAGCTGCCACAAACATTTTTGTACATATGAATTCCTTTCCCTCCTTTAAGATCTCTTTGGGATTTAAGCCCAGTAGAAACACCCCTGGATCAAAGGGTATGCACAGATTGATAACTTTTGAGCATAGTTCCAAATTGCTCTCCAGAATGGTTGGATCCATTCACAACTCCACCATGAATGTTATGGAGTATTATCAAAGTCCCAATTTTCCCACATCCCCTCCAAATTCGTCATTATCTTTTCCTGTCATCTTAGGCAATTTGAGAAGTGTAGAGTAGTACCTCAGAGACCCAGCTATCTCTTAGCACAGGGTTGGGCAAAAAATGATGCTTGGCAAATTAATATTAGAAGGTTCTATCAGGTCCTATGGAGCCTGATTAGGGAACTTAGCCTGGATGAAGGGAGAACATTCATACTTGCTAAGACCTGGAGATTCAAATGGGCTCTACATCCTATATTAATATATTGCAGACTGTAGAATGTAGATCCTGGCTTTTTAAAACATTTCTTAATGTTCCTAACTTTTAGCTTATCCAAAACAGTCCCATCCTCATATCTAGTTCTCTTCCATTGACCAATTGGGAACCATACTGGGGATTATTTCTGCATTCTTCATACTGTAGCATTTTCTTTTACACCCTCCAGTACCTTCTCTCTTCCTGCTTACATTCCTATTTTTCTTTCTTTATTTTTTTTTACCTTCCGTGGAGAACTGGAGGATCCTGAGGGATATCTCTACAAGAGGATCTGGCTTCAGGAGGAATCTGGAAAAAAAACCCTCACTTGATCCTTTCATCCCAAATAAATATTGTTCTATAGCTCTTCTACCTTTGTGGCTAAACTCCAAAGGCTGTCTAGAATAGGTGCCTTCACTTTCTCTCCTCTTACTACCTTCTTTATTTCTTACAATCTGGATATATTATCCTTCTAATAAAACTGCTCTCTCCAGATTTCCACTGATCTCTTAGTTTTCAAATGCAATGACCTTTTCTCAATCCTCATTCTCCTTAACCTCTCTGCAGTCTCTGACACTACTGATCACTCTTTAATACTTCCATCTCTCTTTTCTTTCTGGATACCACTCTCCTTGTTCTCCTCCTACCTCCTTGAAGGCTCTTTCTCTCTCTCTCCTTTTCTGGATTCTCATCTAGATCACACCTTCTAATAATACATGTCTCTCAGGGTTCTGTCCTGTCTATTCTGGTCTCTTCCCTTCTTCCTGCATACTACTTTGTTCAGTGATTCCATCAATTCTCATTGGTTTCATTGCAATCACCATGCTAATGGTTCTGAAATCTATCCTGCCCAAAACTCCAATCTCTCATCTTACAACTATCTTTCAGACATCTTGAACTGGATGTCCAGGAGACATCTTAAACTCAATATGTCCAAAAAAGAATGAATTTTAATTCTCCTTAAACCTTCCTCTCTTTTCTTCCTTCCCTAGTGATAGACAACACTATCTTCCCAGTCCATTAGGATCATAACCTGAAAACCATATTATATTCCTCACTATCTAAGACTCCACCTCCAAATATTCAATCTCTTGTCAAGATCTGTCAATTCACTTTTGCAATATTTCTCCACTATATCCATACTCTCGTCTGACACTGCTACCACTTTAGTATAAGCCCTTATCCCCTCAAGCTTAAATTATTGCAGTAGCTTGCCTCAAATCTTTCTCCCAAATGATTTTCCTAAAGCAGTATCTGATCATGCTAATTCCCTACTCAATAAATTTCAGTGGCTCTCTGTTGCTACCAGGTTCAAATACAAAATGTTTTATTAGTCATTCAAAGTCCTTCCTAATCAAATCCTAATCAAAGCTCTTTCCTATCTTTTCAGTCTTCTTACACCTTACATACACATCTAGTGCCCTCCTGGATGTTCTACAAATAAGACACTTCATGTCTTGATTCTGGACATGTCCTCTGGTTGTCCTTCATGCCTGAAATGCTTTCCCTCCTGAGCTCCACCTACTGACTTCTCTAGCTTTCTTTAAGTCCTGATGAAATCCTACCTTTTACTAGAAGCTTTTCTAAACCTCTCAATTCCAGCAACTTTCCTTGTTACTGACTTCTTATTTCTCCTGTACAGAGCTTATTTATATATATTTATTTGCATGTTGCCTTCTCCATTACACATAAGCTCCTTAAAGACAAGGACTGCCTTTTTCATGCCTGGAACATAGTAAAGACATCATAAAATGTTGATTGATTGAGGAGACAGCATACCAGTGCAAGTTATATTTTATATATATTTATATTTATATAATATAACTTAATCTTGTTATAGATGAACTGGGTAACTGGCTATTCAGAGGACTCCAGCAGTGGTCTGTTTTATATATTAATTGATCTTTTGTATGTCAGGATTTGTACTTATTGGAGTTTTGTTAGGGGAAGGGGACGGGTCTTCCACTGCACATACTCCCCTTCCCATGCAGACTTTCAAAATATGAAAGGAGAAAGAAACTTGCTCATTTGTCAGTATCAATGCCTTCTTTTTAGTCTGGCTCATAGTGTTGGCTTCAGAACTTTGGTCTAGAATTATTTTTTTTAAATAGAAAAGCAGCCTCCAATTTTCTCTTTACTTTTCCCCTTCTTTAGCAAGACTACAGAGCACATTTATCATTGAGACAAGTTTGAATAGTAGACTGACTCTGACAGAGAAATCCTGATAAAGCCCAAGATGACCTTGACTATTGGAAAACTCTTTTTGGGTTAATATTCCTTTTTTGGGGTATATAAAAATTAATTATTTCTAAGAGAAATGTCAGATAGCCCTTAATGAGTTTTAAAAATGATAATGAAGAGTTCTTTTCCTCCTCTTCCTCTGGCATTTAGTTAGGAATCTTAGACATTCTTAGATATCAAAAGGCTGAATTTCCTTGGCTGAAATTTAAAAAGTAAGGATATTAATTGATTTCTATTTTGACCTTGTTCTTCCCTCCCTCCCTTCTTTCTTCCTTCCTTCCTTCCTTCCTTTTCTTCTTCCTTTCTTCCTTCTTTCCTTCCTTCTTCCCTTTCCTTCTCCCTTCCCTTCAAATTTCCTCTTCCCTGCTCTTCTTCCCTCTTCTCCTCCCTCCTTTCTTCTTTTCTCCTCCCCTGCTTTGTTCCTTTCTTTCCTCCAGAAGAAGTAATGCCTCCCAATTCAGGGTATAGTTTCTGCTGCTGTTCTGGAACAATTGCCATAGACTAACATCTTCTAAAATGCTACAGAAACCCTCTACTATAACCAGCATGCCATTGGTCTAGCTCTAATTTGAACCTATAGTGCCTCAAATTTTCAACTTGAGATATTAGAGATATTTGGATTTTTTGTGAGAATGTATCTCTGATTTTGAAATTGGTATTAATGGAAAAATTAGGTTTTACTTTAAAGTAATTAATTTTATAATTAATTTTGCTAAGGTGAATGTGTGCATGAGGGGAGGGATATCTATGTTCTCACCATATCAGGAAAGGTTGCTGGGTCAAGTCTTAGCTGTTTTTATGATAATTCAGAGTAATCCAATTTTATTACCTACTTCCAAAAAGAAACTGCACCTTTCAATGTGTTTTTGGAAACACTGACTCCCCATTAAAGAACAGAAGTCCATGGAAACGTGAACATGGGCTGATTGGGGGTGGTCTTCCTCTTCGCTGAGCAGAGAAGCAATGCTGATATTTATTACATTTTATTGACTTCCCCTCCCCCTAATGGATTCAGGAAGGCCCAGGAGAGACTCAGAAGCTTGTGATGCACTTGTATTATGCTCTATTACATGTTATAGGCCCCTCTATCCTCTCAAAAGAAGTGTCTGACCTTGTTATTACAGAATCAAAGTGTACTCTTTGCCTCCTCTCTCCCCTCCTGTTTCCTGTGAAGCTAATGATACCAGTGATTAGTTGCTTAAACAATTAAAAATCCTGTTTACTGGCAACTGGGAATGTTTCAGGTTTCACCTTTCATCCAATCAATGATCAGTTCTCGGGGAGCCCAACAGTCAATAGGAAAGTTGTTTGCTCTAATGCCTCAGAAAGGGTGGGGGGGACCCAATACCAAAACAAAAACAAGACAGAGGATGTTTGGGAGGCTGTGAAATGAGGAGCTGGATGTCCATCAATGTGCTCAGGCAGAAGCCACGTTGGAAGGAACCTCATACCACACTGTGCTGCTGGGGTGGTGCAAGGGTATAATTCCTGCTCCTAGGGAGGCTGAGGCTGGTGGATCACTTGAGCTCAGGAATCCTGAGTTGCATTAGAGTTAAAGCCAATCTGTGTCTACACCGAGTCTGACAGTGGTAAGCTGAGCTTCTCCATGTTGGGAGCTGTCAGTCTTCCTGAAATGGGGAAATCAGCACAGGTCAAATCTTCCATGCTAATCAGCAGTAGGATTGGGACCATTAGCACCCATTGCACTTTCAACCTTGGTAAAATAGGAATACCCAGTCTCAAAACAAGAACAAAGAAAGAAAAATCCTCAACCTCATTTCCATAGGCTACTATTCTAAGACATCACTACTAATAATAGTTCTCACAGGGCAGCTTGATGATATAATAGATAGAGTACTGGCTCTGGAGTCAGTAGGACCTGAGTTCAAAACTGGCCTGAAATAGCTTTAAAATTTTTTCAATAATATGTTATTTTCCAAATACATGGAGAGTTTTCGACATTCATTGCCATAAGACTTTGTGTTCCAAGCCCATTTCTTACATCCCCCTTTCCCAAGACAACAAGTAATCTGATATAGATTAAACATGTACAATTCTTTTTTTAAAAGCTTTTTATTTTTAAACATATGCAGTTTTCAACATTCATCCTTGAAAAACCTTGTGTTCCAATTTTTTTCTTCTTCCCTCCACTCCCTCCCCTACACAGCAAGTAATCCAATCTATGTTAAATATGTGCACTTTTTCTATATATATTTTCATATTTATCATGCTGCACAAGAAGAATCAGATCAAAAAGGAAAAAAATGAGAAAGAAAACAAAAAACGGGCTAACAACAAAAAGGTGAAAATACTATGTTGTGATCTACACTTAGTCCTCCGAGTCCTTTCTCTGAGTATACATGACTCTCTCCATCACAAGACCACTGGAACTTGGCTTCAAATACTTAACACTTTCTAGAAATGTGGTCCTGGGCAAGTCACTTAACCCCAATGGCCTCCACAAAAAAGTAATAGTTTGGTTTCCAAAGGATTTCCTTGACGTCCCTACCAATAGATAACATAAGCATTATCATGTTCATTTAGCAGATGAAGGTCCTGAGCATCAGAAGTAAAATATCTTTTTAAAGGTTGTGTAGCTAACAAGCAGCCTAACAAAATTATAGAATCTTAAAGTTGGAAGAGATCTCAGTCATCTATTCTATCCATGTACCTAAGCAAGAATGATTTCTACAAGTCTGGTAAGTGATCATCTAACAGCTACTTTCTGATTCTAAATCCAGTGATCTTCCCAATGTCTTTCAAACTCCTTTTATTAACTAACACCTGCAGTGATAATAATTCACATGGATTTGATCTGCAAATTACTTGTTTCACAAAAATTCCATTAGATATATGTTATAAGTATTATAATTCCCATTTTACCATTGAGAAAAGTAAGATTTTCAGTGAACTCTTTAATATCAATCAATAAGCATTTATTAAATACTTTTTATGAGAATTGGACATGTTTCACATATATTGGATTATTTGGAATATAAAGGAAGGGATGGAGAAAAATTTAGAAGACAAGGTTTTGCAAAGGTGAATATTAAAAACTATATGTATATTTTGAAAATTAAAAAGATATAAATAAATACATGAATGAATGAAAGAATAAAACATATTTTTTATGTTCAAGGAATTTGTTAGGTTCTGGAGAAACAGATACAAAAGTGAGATAATCTTTACTCTGAATTAGGTTGTTTCCTATCAGAGGACAACTTCACATCAAGGAGTGAAGATCAGGAAAAGAAGCTTTGTTCTATTCAATTCCTTGTTTTTGCCATAGCCTTGCAGATGAGAATGACAAAATGTTGATTTGATTTTTGCTCCTTAAGTAAAAGGCCCAAAGCAGAAGTGGAGCAGGATGTGTGCATAGTTTTGCCATGAGGTGATTAGTTGGGGGTGTCCTAATGAGTAGGTGGAGTATTTTAATAGCTTGGTGCGAAGTTTGTCTGCCTCAAGTCTTCCCTGCATCAATCTCTTCTTCATTTAGGGACTAAAGTATTGTTTCTATGGCACAGATTCATATGTGTCACCATCCCCCACACCCACTGACCCACACCCATACCCATACCTGCCCATATCCATACAAACAATAAATTCTAGTGGCTTTCTATTACCTCCAGGTTTAAAAACAAAATGTCCCTGTTGGCTCTTAAAGTCCTTTTATTTTGACTGTCTCCCACCTTTCCAGTCTTCTTACACTTTTCTGCCTAACATGTATTCTTTGATCCTGTGACACAGGCTTTTTGACTTTTCTAAGAATAAGACATTCCATCTCTTGGCTCTGGCATTTTCTCTGGAATTCTCTCCTCCTTTCACTTCATCTACTGACTTTTCTAACTTCTTTAAGTCTTGACTAAAATCCTTCCATTCACTGGAAGCCTTTTCTGACTCCTAATTTTAGTGCTTCCCCTTTGCTAATTATTTCCTATTTAACTTGCACATGACTTGCTTTGTATATATTTGTTTGCATGTTCTATTTCCCATTAGATTGTGAGCTTCTTAAGGGCAGGACAGTAGCTGACATAATAAGCATTTGATAAATGTTTATCGATTGACTGATTTTCCCATGGTCACATAACTCATAATTACTAAGGTAGGATTATGAACCAGTATCTCCAGCTCTCTATCCATTATGCTACATTGACCGTGAGTTGGTTCTAATCATGGACATTGGGGATAGACCATCCTGCCCTAAACTCTCTTGCCCAGGAATCCCAACAATACACATTTCATAAACATCTGATTGGGATCAAAAATACTGTCTGTGGTCACAGTTAGTGCTTAGCCTATGGTCAAAGGTACAGTAGGTAAGTTTGTAGCCTGAGTTAGTCATTAGGGATAAATTAGTTGACATGAAATATAATATTTCTCTTCAAAAAACTAACTGAACCATATTGAAATTGTACCCTTAACTTTGTTAACACTATCAAACTGAACTCTACTTAGTAGAAGACTGAAGAATTGATGGGCATGAAGAAGGTTGAATGAATGACAATCCATAAAATAGAGTAGAAATGTGATGTAACAGAAGCTCTGTTGAAGTGGGGAAGAACAGAAATATTGGGGCACTAAAGGCAATAAACAAGTCTTGTAACCCAGAGCTGCCATCTCCCCACACCAACCAGACAGCTCCCAAAGACACCAACATTACAACCTGGCAACTTTGGAGGGAAGGTATTTGAAGCATCTGAAAAGGGTGAGGAAATGAGTCTTGGCGATGGCTTCCCCACAGGCTCAGCAACTGCTGTAACCTTCTTAACACATGCAGGTTTCCCAAAGTATTTTAGGCTTTTCTTGCTTTTTGTTTCATTTCTTGTCTTGAATCCTCTCCTTACCTCCTTTCAAGGCTTTCACTTCATTGAAATGCACAGGAAGAGATAAAGACAGGTGGAAAGTATTCTTCCTACCTGCCAAGGTCAAAGACCCAGACTACTGTTACTTACAATAAATTGTGAACCCATAAATCTTTCCTCCAAATGAGAGTTTATTACAAACAATGCTTGGAATAAAGGGCTAAGCTCTTCTCTGTTCAGGCTGTCCCTCTAGGGGGTGGCTAACTGTGCTGGCCAGTACTGGGGGCTATTGAAGGGGCAAACACTCTAAATATGTTAAACTACACAAGATGGAAGCCAACTGGCTCACAACTCACAAGCCCATTTCTCCTGATTCTGCTCTTAGAGCAGTAACTACATTGCTTGCCATCCTCTGGGAAAAGGTTGATCTCTGATTTCTTGCTGGCTCACAAAGGTGCTCAGGAATTCTAGAGTCAAGCTGATCATGTCTAGATCAGGAGAGAGAGCTATAGAGAAAGACAGAGGGGTACAGTTTAAAGAATAAAAGATAGTAATAACCAAGAAAGACCTGGATTCAAATCTTGCTTCTGATGCATATTGACTGTGACTTTAGGGTTATCATTTAACCTCAAATTGATTTAGGCAACTCTTGGATTATTAATTGCAAAGAAGATTCTGATCCACTTGGGTGGAAAAAGTTCCTTCATCAGAAATCCCCTACACTAATCAAATGACAAGTCCAGTCTCTATGCTCTTCTCTATTCCAATTTACATATAAAGGATAAGAGAGATGAGAAAGAAAGCCACCTAAAATGGGAACTATTGCAAAGTGGAATATAATATCTCAAGAGATCAAGTGAAGTTTCTCATCACCAGAGGTTTTCAAGATGATTTCTTGGATTTGTTGTAGAGAGGATTCCTGTTCAAGTATGAATTGAACTAGGTGATCTCTGAGGTCCTTTCCAAACATAAGATTCTTTTACTTCTCATGGTCTCAACAGTAAACCAACTATTGTGTGAAATCTGGGTTTGATAACCAGATTTCTTTACTTCCTACTCTATAATGCTGCCAAATTAAAGCTCCTTCTTAGGACGTAGGGTGGAGGTTGGTGTATGCAACGTCAATTCCAATATTCACTCCTTGGAATCATGATATCCTAGAATAAAATACATTTAAGTTTTAATTCATTCCTGAGCAGAAATCCTTTCTACAATACTGCGTCTCCCTACCCTAACAAGTGGCCATCCAGTCTTCAGTGCACTTTCCAGGAATGGGTATCTCCTTACATTATGAAGCTGCCCAGACCCTTTTTGGATGGTAGTAATTAGTAGGAAGTTTCTAAGTTTCTATGTTTTGCTGAAATAGTATATAATGGTCTTGAGGGATGGTGAAAGTATAAAGAAAGGGATGGATCTAGAAAGTGACTTGGATTAAGAATGGCTAGAAGAACTGAGACCCTTACTATGTAAAGAAGAAATAAAGAGGAAAAACAACAACAAAAAAGAACAAATAGCAACAAAAAAGTACAGGAGAAGTTAATAGTAAATAGTAAATAAATGAACCTTAGTTTTTAAAATGTACTGTGTTTTCAGCCCTGTTCATACTTCAGAGAAGAGCACATAGACTTTGAGGAAAGTTTCCTGCCCTCAGGGAGCTCCCCCAAAAAAGAAGAAAAAAGAAGATGACTATTGAACTTGAAAATTGTGAATAATGTAATAAAAGCATGTAATTAAGTGTTAAATTAGGAAAATACAAAAGTGAAGTGATAAGAATTCAAAGTAGGGAGGCAGCTTAATACAGTAGAAAGGGAATTGAACTGAATGTCTAAGAGACTTAGGGTCTAATCTTTGTTCTGTCAACTTTGTATGTAACTCAAGGCACAATAACTCTACTTCTTTGGATTCTATTTTCTCAGAGGGTTGTAAAAATGATTTTAAAAATACTTCTCAGCTTGAATGGCCCAGGATTCTGGGAGTCTTAAGTGCAGAAGGGGAGAGAGACCATTGTAATCTGAGGTCATCAGGGAAGGGCCCATGGAGGAGGTAGGTTTAGGGATGCGCCTTGAAGAGTGAACAACATTTGGATAAGTATTAGAAGAAAGGAATTACATGTCATGGGGTCAGAGCCACATGATCGGAGCTTGGTATGTGTATGTGTGTACAAGCATGCACAAAGCATGTATCATATGAGGAGCAGGACTAAAATGTGCAATTTATAGAACAGTGGGCGATAAGATAGGGGATTAATGGAAAGAATCATATTATTAAAACAGAAATGACATTCTATGCTTCAGCTGAGAATGGAAGACTAAGAATGGTTTAATATCACATCACCAGGGCTTATAGAAAATACTTACACTCACCTCCTAACTGAAATGGCTACGAACCTTTGGAATGATTCCACAGAGAGACAGTAGTATATCCTTTAATCTAATTTCATTAATTTAGGCAAATATTTATTAAACAACAACTATATTCAAAGCAAGGCAGATTGGTGTGGGGGTATGAGATATATTTCCAAATGGAGAGGATAGAAACAAGGGAGAGTTCAGACAAACTGATCTAGGACAATATGGGGAGTGAACACTTCCACTTGTTGAGATCAAGAAAGGATTAAGGAAGTGGTAACTGACCTGAGACTTAAAAGGAAAGGAAGATTTCAATAGGCAGAGATGAAAAGGGCATGAGTGCATATGGTTCCAATTATGTGAATGTATAAATGCCATGTGATACCCAGGAATCAGCTAGTAGTCTGCTTTGGTTGAAATGTAGTACCTGAGAGAGGCTAATATGAAGCTAGACCTTAAATGGCATTTACATTTTATTCTAAAGACAGAGGTTGCTGCAGCCAGTTCTTGAGAGCTGTTGTTAAATTTTGAGAGAAGTTGGTAAATTTTCTGGGAGGAGCATTTTATACCTCTGAAATAATCTGTGCTCTAAATAAGTGTGGGGAAGACAGGTAGCTGGTGCAGCGGATAAGAGTGTTGGGCCTGAATTCAAGAAGACTCATTTTTCTGAGTTCAAATTTGGTTACAGATCCTAACTAGTTGTGTGACTCTGGGCGTCCCTTAATCCTATTTGCCTCAGTTTTATCACCTATACAATGAGCTAGAGAAGGAAATGGCAAATCATTCCAGTATCTTTGTCAAGAAAAACCCAAATGGAGTCACTAAGAGTTGGGGGTGGCTAAAATGACTGAACAACAACAATAAATCAAGGTTTGGTTAATTTTTTTAGTTGTCTAGAAACAAGGGTGTCAAACCTAAGTAGAAACAGGCTACTAAACCTTACATAAGCATCCCTGCAGGCTGTGTATTGACTTTTAAAAACCACATATTAGTATTATTTATGTACTATTGTATTTTTGTGTATTTTATTGCTTTTTAATTTAGTTTGCCTCACTCTGGAGTACTGCAACTGGCTCATTTGATAAGTCTTATATAGATTTAAAGTGTTGATGCTGATTAAATCGAAAAATATGTAAAGGATACATTCCTTGATTTCCCCCACAGCTGCTAAATGCTTACCAGCTTAACTGTCTAGAAATAATGGGGAGCCACTGCAAGCTTTGGATCAGAGTTGTAGCAAAGGAAGATTATTTTGGCATTTATATGAAGGATAGATTGGAATGGGCAGAAACTAGGGACATGGATATCAGTTAGCAGGGTGTTATCACACTCCAGTAAAGAAGCGATTAGGTCCTGAATAATTGGAGAAGCAGAGTGAATGGAGAAGAGTAAGGATACTAGAACTGTTATTGAGGTTAACTTGGCTCATGATTGGCCATGGAGAATAGAAAGAGTTGAATATGACCATAAGGGCACTGAGCCTGAATTATTTGGAGGAGAGTGGTGACATTAACTGAAATACAAAAGTCTAGAAGAAGTTAGGTATTTAAGAACAGGAATTCAGATGTTTAGGAGAGAAAATGATGAGTTCAGTTTTATGCATGTTGAATTTGAAATACTGATGGGAAATACAAGAGAAAAATTTCCTGATTTCTACCACCACCACCTCCCTTTCCCCTTTTGATTTCCTCAGCTCCTAGAGGAAATTCTATCACTCAGTTCTGCTAATGGCCAGGGATAGACTAAAGGTCTAAAGAAGATGTTTGTTTTCACGTTTTCAAAGACATAATTCAAGACAAATATGCTTTTTTAAAAATTAATTTTTGACAATGCTTCATATAAAGGCTAATCCTTTGTAAATTCCAACAAGGATGGACATTGATCTTGGGCAGGGAACAGAGGTATCTTTGTGTTTCAAAGACAGCAATTGAAAAACTGGGTCGAATTAAAACAATTAGTCAGTGAGTTAAGAGAAACTTCATCCAACAGCAGGAGCTGAAAATTAATGGTTTGGTAGTCCAGGCTTTGAAATCTCCAAATGGTTCTCAGGTGCACAGTATTAGAATTAACTTAAGCTTTGTGGTGGCCAAAGGTCTAAGTTTTCTTCAGCTTTCTTCAAAAGAACATGGAGATCTCCAGACAAAAAAGGGGAGGGGGCAAATCTTATGAGTAAATTTCACTAGTCCCCTATTTCCTCACTATCAGGCTGTCAGCTTGGAAGAGTCAAAAGAGAAAAAGGAATCATTAGAAAGCTTACTGACATTTAACTTCAGGCAAAGAGACTTAATCTCAACTATATTAACTTGTAGCTCACAGGAGTGATGGGAGAGGGGAAGTTTATTGGATCTAAAAAACTGTTGATGACCCTACCTAAGATCACAGATCCAAATCGAGCATAAGAACTCAGGTTGTTTTCTGACTTACAGAATGCTTTCCAATGCAATGTAGAAGACTGACCTTTCCAAAAATTTTTTTTGGTGAGTTACCTTGAAGATCACCTGCCATCATGAGAAAATCAATGAGTGAAGTACGATACCAAAACCTTTATTGGCATTTGAATTTGTCTCCCTCCAAAATACCAAATTATTACAGGTCAAGATAGAGAACTGCTTTGCTGAGTAGACTAATCTTAATAAGCTCCACTCATTTCTACCCAAGTGATAAGTGTTTTACAGTGATGTGCCATTTATTAAACTCTTAATGGAATTAGAGTGGCTACTTCAATGAGCCAGATGATTGGCATTTTTATGTTATTAGTTAATGCAATTTTCTATTTAAGTTTTGAGCTTAAAAACCTCCTGGTTCTTTAAGACATCTACTTATTTTTGTCATCCAGTTTGGTGCTGCAAAGATAAATATCTATTTTAAAGGAATGCTTCTGATGTATTTATTAGTGGAGCTAATTAAAAATCCTGACCTAATTATGAAGGTTTCAGGGTCGATAATGCTGTAATCATATTTAATTACTTGGATCCAATCTGAGCATTCAGGCCCCAGAGAAGAGCTTAGATGTTCCTTAGACTTCATTTCAATGCTTTTTTAGTCCTCTGGCCAAAGCTAGAGGTTTGGATGCAAAGGATGCACCTCACCTCTGTGAACAGCTGATGATCCTTGATGATTTGAAAGGATGAGGAACATGAAGGCAAGAACACTGTGATAGCCTCATGTCTACTCAGGCCAGTGGAACAGATTTCCCTAGAGATGAGAACTCCAATGTAACATTTCGGTTTCTATCACATGGGGAATGATGATCAATAGGAAGATCTCATTAGATCTCATCTGGAAGAGTTTAGACAACAGCTAATCAACCTCCTTTATTTTATAACTGGAAGCACAGAGAGGTCAAATGTAACTAAGTAAGTAAGAAGTAAAAAGGTAATATAAGGTCCTTCCAAGTAAGGTCATATAATTAATCATCACAATGAATTCAAACTCAGCTCTTATTTTAAATCTTGCGGGTTTTTTTTAAATTATCTCATTCTGACCTGAGAAAATACTTTCCCCCCAAATCCTTCATGTACGTTATTTCATTTGACTCTTAAACAACTTAGTAAAGTCAGAAGGGAAGTTGTTATAATTTCAATTTTGTGATGAGGAAAGTGAGATTCAAGGTCATAGTTATGAATTAGTAGCAGGGCTGGAAGAAACATCCAGAACTCCCATCCCTTATTCTAGAGCTTTGTCCTTTCTACTTACTGTCTTGAGGCATTGCAGCTATGAGAGAGGCTCATGTTACATAAGCTCAGCTACTAGGAAAAGCACACAGGAGAAAAATAGTGTCTGGCCTGGAGCCGTAGCATAATACCTAGTCCAATCACTTCATTTTACAGATGTAGGAACCAAGAGCCATAGAAGTAGAGTGACTCTCTAGTAAGGTCACACTTGGATGATTTTGTGAAAGGCAGGTAACACAGAATGGGACCATGTGAACAAGCCTTCCAAAGTAAGTAGGGGAAAGCTCAAAAAGAACCAACGTCAGGACCTTTTAAGCTGTTAGTTTTGTAGGAGGTGAGAGGGGAGGGGAACAATGTGGGGAGAAGGGATAGGAGTGTAAACAGATTGAATTTATTTTTGCTCCTTTACTCTTGAGCAGACAACAACTAAAGAGAATCCTTTCAACAAATTCAATAAATCTTCATTAATCTCACATTTATTGTGTGTAGAATTCAGCACTAGACACTTAATTACATACAAAATTTAGATAAGATATAGTCACTGACCTCAAGGAGCTTACATTCTAATAATACAAGGCTAAGCCACAAATGCCAAAAATTATAATAGAATTATGCAATGAGCAGAACCATAAGATTTCAGTGTTGAAAAGTACCTTGTTGTTGTTATTGTTCAGTCGTATCAATTATGTCTGATTCTTTGTGAGCCCATTTGGGGTTTTCTTGGCTAAGCTGTTAGAGTGATTTGCCATTTCCTTCTTCAGTCCATTTTATAGATGAGAAACTAAGGCAAAAGTTAAGTGACTTGCCCAGGATCACACACGTAGATAAGTGTCTGAGAGTGGATTTAAACTCAGGCCAACATATGTTATAGGTCATCTATCTTAATTTCCTACTTAGTGCAGGAGTTACATCTTTAAGCTATGTGACAGGTAGTTCTAGGTCCTGCTTCAACATTTTACGGGACAAATACTTTAGAGATCTGCAAAACAAAATAATTTAATTAGCATTAACAGCTCTTCATAACCTGCCCCTTCTTACCTTTCCAATCTTCTTATATCCAATGGACTTTGCCATCCAGTGACACTGACTTCTTGCTGTTCCTCTCACATGACACTCCCTTTCCTGACTGTCTGGACATTTTCACTTGCCACCATGTCTGGAATTTTCTCTTTCCTTCCTCATTTCCACTTCCTGACTTTCCTCAAGTTTCAGCTAAAATTCTACCTTCTACAAGAAGCTTTTCTTGATCCTCCTAATACTAGTGCCTTCTTTCTGTTGATTATCTCCAATTTACCCTATACTTGCCTGTGAGTACATAATTGTTTGCTTGTTGTCTCTTCATTAGACTGTGAGCTTCTTGTGAGCAGGAATTGTCTTTTACCTTCGTTGGATACCCAATGCTAAGCATAATGCTGCACACAGAATATAGGAGTTTAATTAAATGCTTGCTGAGGTCTCAGGAAGGTAATAATTACTGACAGACTGAAAGTACAAGATAGCATGGAAGCTGGATTTTATAGGAGGAATTCCACAGCTAAAAAAAGGAACTCTTTTTAGGGTGTTCAATATACACATTGTTTTATAGTAGAATCCCTCATACAGATCATAACTGCCAAATATTCAACTGTGAAAAATTGTATATATACAGCTAGGGTACATATGGGAGACATGATTTTTAAAAATATAATTCCTGAAATACAAGTTTATTATCTTACAGAGTAGCATTTTAAACTAGATAGTCTAAATTTATCTGCCTCTTTGAACTCATAATCATTGTCATTATTTGAAGGAGGATAGTCAAAATATAGAGACTAACTGGTGGAGAAGGAGGGATTGAAGATGAATGAGAAAAGATGAGTGCTGGAGTACCATCATAGAGAAGGTCAGAGGAAGCAGAGTCAAACTTCCAGGTGGAGGGATTAACCTTAATAAGAATTAAGGATGCTTCTCTCCTATGACTAGAGGGAATGAAAGACTTTTCTGACTTTCCCCTCTCACCATCACACATGCAGAAAGATGGAGAGAAGTAGAGAGAAAGAGCCAGGAGTGGGATGTGGGGGTGAGGAGGAGGAGAATGAAGTGGAAGAGGAGGAAGAGGAGGAACAGTAAGAGAAGGAGGAGGAGGAAGAAAAAAGAGGCAGAGACAGAGAGAAAAAAAGAGAGGGGGGGTGAGGAGAAGAAGAGGGAGAGGGAAACAGAGAGATGCATACAAAAAGAGATAGCGAAACAAAGAGAGATACAAGCAGAGAGAGAGGGAGACAGAAAGAGAGAAATGGGGTAGAAACTGAGAGAAAGAGGAAGGAAAGGAAGAAGAGGGAGAAAGACTGAGAGAGACAGATACAGAGAAACAGACAGACAGCTAGAAACAGAAAGAGCCACACAGAGAGAGACAGAGAGACTGAGAGACAGAGAGAGAGAGAGAGAGAGAGAGAGAGAGAGAGAGAGAGAGAGAGAGAGAGAGAGAGAGAGAAGAGAAAGAGACATAGAAGAATAGAAACAGAAAGACAGAAATAGAGATGGACAGAGAGAAGGTAGAGACACTTTATTTCCCTGGTCCTTGGTTTCCATATCTATAAAATTAAGGGATTGGACCCTGTACCATGCTCTAAATATAATATTAAGAAATAAAGATACAGAGACAGAGAATGATGGCTAGCATTGCCTTAGGAATGGTATCAGGAAAATGTGGCAGAAGGGGCATTGCCCATGGCAGGACACCCGTTGTCTTATAAAATAAGGAAGAGAGAAGGGGGAAGAGTATCTGTATGGGTAAGAGATGGGCATGACAGTCAGATCAAATATCTGGCTGGCAAGAAATGATTACTTTGGCCATGCTGCCCTTGCCAGTGAGGAGATGAGCTGCCTCCTAGTTGGAGCAGCTGGTCTTATTTCATTCCCCCTGCCAGACTGTATTTCCAAGGAGAAGGAGAAGTATCTGTTTTAAAGTTGCATTTGCTGCAGCATAGGGTTTCATTCCCTGGATAAATTATTCCTTCTTCATCTTTTGCCTTTTGCTTAACACTGGAATCTATGAGGTGAGAGGCCACGATGACATTGAGGAATTGGATCTAAAAATCCTGAGAAGAAAAGGGGTGAGAAGTAGAGCTAGAAGGGAATGTGAGAAGGTTCTTTCTAGTTCTGAAATTGTGACTTAATAATTCAAGGCCAATATGAGGAGAAAAGAACCAGACTATCTTGAAAGCAAAAAAGAAAGAAAGAAAGAAACAAACAAACAAAGAAAGAAAGAAAAAGAAAAGAAAGAAAAAGAAAACAAAAGAAAAATCACCTGCAGAGCCTGAGAAAAAGTTAGACCATTATAATGTTTAAATTCTTATAATAAAAAATCCATTTGTATTTTTTAAACTTTTTTCCCTAAAGCATATTAATACCAATAGTTTTATTGTCTTTCACACTGACCTGTGCGGGTAAAGCACATATTATTGTGACTGACATTTTATAGATGGAGAAGCTGAGACTCAAAGATGGGTGTAGTGATTTGCTTAAGGTAACAGAGCAAACTAGAGGCAAAGCCAGGACAAGAATGAGGGCTTCCTCCTCTTTGTCCAATGTTCAATATATCAGTCAACTATTTGTTGACTTGATCTCACAGACCCTCTTCCTCCATAGAAGATTCAAACAAACCAGATTACTTCTGTGCCTCCAATTTCAGTTTTAAATATAATAGTACAAAGTCGAGATGAAATGTACAAACGATCACTTTCCCCCAAACAGGCTGAATTTTGTTTCCTCCTATTGCCATATGCTGCTGTAATTGGGAACCCACATCAGGTTAAATAGATCCATAGAGAAAAGCTAACTACTAGGGATCTACTTTTAGGGATCCACCAGATGTTGGATTGCTCACCAACCTCAAGTCTGAGGTTTAATGCCCCTGTTGACTATCATTGAGCAATTGGGTCATAAGGTCTCTGAGTGGCTTTTCCCTTTCCTGTCCCAAACTCTGTTCTGTAAAGTCACATAGTAGGCACTCACTAAATAAAGATTTGCTGTTGGTTGATTGACAGAAACAGATGAAAGAAGAGTCTGATTGCTTGTAATGTGACTCTAAGAGATCAAAGCAAGGAAATTTTCTCCTCACAACAGACAGGGAACCATTCCAGGGACAGTATGGATTGCTTGTCCTCCAGATAGAGGGGTTTTTGTAAACCAGAGGTAGAGAGATTACTTTAAGAAGTGTTAGCATTGTTACCAGTAGCTACTTGGTCACATTAAAAACAAGTTGGTTCCATCTGGGGGAGGAGGTGGAGGGAGGGAAGGGAAAAGTCAGAACAGAAATGAGTGCAAGGGATAATGTTGTAAAAAAAAAAATTACCCAGGCATATGTACTGTCAATAAAAAATTGTAATTTTGAAACAATAAATAAATAAAAGAAACTGAGTACATGCCCATCAGTGGAAAATGACAGAATAAATTATAATATATGAAAAAAAAGACCAAGTGGGTTCCATGTAAGTGTTAGTTCACTACATTGTGGTTTGATGGAAAGGATGTTGGACCAGTAGAAGGAAAACAAGGAGTAGAGTTTAGCTTTGAAGTTCTTCATCTTTTTTGCATCATTAACTCTTTTGGTTGTCCAGCAAAGATTATGGCCAACTCAGAACCATGCATAAAATAAAATATATATGTTTACAAAGGAAGCCAATTATGTTGAAATAAAAATGTAAATTTTTTTTTCCATCCAGATTCACTCATGACTTCAAATCTATCTGTGGAGCCTTTGGGATCCATGATTCTTGGGTTAATATCCTGATCTAGGTCTTCTAAATGGCTTTGTGACCTCAAATAGGCTGTTTTGTTGATTTATAAATTCATTGTTGAAAAGGATCTTAGAGGCCATGAAGTCCAAGCCCCTTATTTTACAGGGAAGGAACTAAGGCTGAGGGAAGTTACACTATCTTGCCCAAGGTCCACAGGTGGTGAATGGCTTAGGAGAAATTCCAATCACTCTCTATTTGTGTGACCTTGAGCAAATTACACACTTGCTATCCATGAGGGGAGTATGTGTCCTTTCAAAGATCCATTTTCTTTCTCAGTCAGTCAAAATCAGGTAACAAGCATGACAGGAATGATTGGACTAAATGATCTCTAAAGCACTTTCAAGATCTTCCTGCTCTAAGTCAGTCATTAGTTTCTTCAACAAACATTTATTAAGCTTCTGTTATGGGCAAGGCCCTGTCCTAGTCAAAATAGATCCAAAGATTAAAAAAAAAGAAATGATATAATCTTTGCCTTCAATCAATTGAGTCTAGAAATGAAGTGAACACTCTTCTCTATGGGTCTGGCCCCACATCCCCGAATCTCTCACAGCCCTTGTTTGTCAAACCTTTGGCTAAAATCCATCTACAACAACAATTTCCACAGAAAAAGTAATTTCCTTCCAGGAGAAGGACTTTGTTGGGCTTGCATGGTGAGCTAATAAGGAATGCTCTCTGGCTAACAGATCTATTGTCTTTGCCCACTGCCTCTTATAACCTGACAGTGAAAAATGATCACTTCAGTGTCAAGGGAGTCATTTGTTACCTTTCTATTTCCTTTTAATTAATGAAAACATAAGGTAAGAGACAATAACAGCATCCAATGTTTAGGCAGAAAATGATTATTACTCAGTTGAAATATGTATATATAGTGTGTGTGTGTATATATATATATATAAAATGTATCTCTCTATATATACATATATATGTATATATATATATATACATATATATATATTATATATATATATATATATATATATATATATATATATATATGATTACTTCAGGAATGACACAATCATAAGCTTCTTTTTTTCTAATAGTTCAATAAAATGAAATATATGCAAAATGCTTAAAGGTAGTCCTTCCCAGAATGCCACAAAAGTTATCATAAATGATATCTTAAAAATATTAAAAGAAGGGAGAGAGGGAGGAAGGGTTAGCAAATTGCAAACTCAAGTATGAGTCAGCAATAAGATGTAGAAACCAAAGAATTTAACTATCTTAGGCTGCATTAAAAAGAGAGATGATAATTCTGCTGCACTTGCAATAAAAGAATCATAGATGTTTTGAGCTGTGGAAGAGACCTCAGAGATAATCATCTTAGATTATGAGATTTTATAGGGAAGGGAACTGAAGTTTAGAGAAGAAAAATTTACCCAAAGTTGTACATGTAAAATGTCACAGATCTTGGGTTCAAATGCAGATCTTCTAACTCCTAGTCCAGGGTTCTTTTTTCCTA
The DNA here is from genome assembly GCF_016432865.1 of Antechinus flavipes. NCBI lineage: Eukaryota > Metazoa > Chordata > Mammalia > Dasyuromorphia > Dasyuridae > Antechinus > Antechinus flavipes. The sequence continues at coordinate 253,154,873 of NC_067399.1, forward strand.
CAGATCCCATTAGAGGAATTTGCCCAATGCTGGATGTCATATTTTGGTTAGGACATAATAAGGATGTCTACAGAAGAGAAATCAGGTGGTTAAAAAAAACCCCTTTCAATTGGGCAGCCAAGAGATACTAAGTTATCTTGAATCAGGTAAGAGGAGACTAAAGGGGAGGGATATGGCTGCCATCTACATTTATCTTAAAAACTGATGGAAGAGTTGGATTAGATTTCAGCTTGGACCTGTGTAAAGAACTAGGAGCAATGAGTAGAACTTGTAGAGAGACATGTTCATGTTTATGCAAGGGAAAAAATGTGTTAACAGAAGGTCACAAAATGGAATGGGTTGATTGGACCTTTGGATAATTCAAATCAACTGGTCATTTGGAAAGGAGGAAACTTGGAGGTTTTTTAGATTGCTCTCTCAAGTTGTTATCCTGGGGAGGGAGAGGAGAAGTGTCTTACTATAGAGACTCAATATGGAATAGTGGTTAGGGAATTGGCCTTCAGGTTAGAAAGGTGTGGGTTCAAGTTCTACTTTATACACTTACTATATGATCCTGGGCAAGTCATTTAAAATTTATGCCTCTAGTTCTTCATCTGTAAAATGGGAGAATTAGATGGTATGGCCTCTAAATCAATAGTCCTATAATCCTATGGTTATCCTAAATGACTTCTGATATCCTTTCCAATTCTGAATTTCTGTGAGTCTGTAAGAGACAAAGGTCTTGTCAGGGTTCTTTCTGAGGGCAAGATGGAATTTCTGTTGCAGTCATTTTATACAAACAGGATGACTACTCTTAGTAGAATGCAGGGCAGCCTTGCAGTATCATTTCATGACACAAGGAAGACCCTCCTTCTGCAAAAAGATTGCCCCTAGCCCCATATTCCTACAGCCTGAAATTCTTTACCTTATCTCAGTAGCCTGAAATATACACCAATTTCTTATCCACTTTGCTTAACAAATTACTCTCTTGAAATGCAAATACCCTTGGGAAAGTTAGGCTATCAGTCATTCACACCTTAGGAGGAAAGCTTCTTATTAGCATAATTCATAATTCATGCTAACACCTGTTACATTTTCTTGTATCTCTTGCCCCCAGCACTTTCTCCAGAGACTGGAAACCAGAAACAAGCTCGGCTACTACAGTTGGTACCATTTGGGTGCATAGAGCTAGACTAGATCTTATTTCATCATTGCTTGCTTCTCCATACTGATGCATTTGGGGTTAAAGCATTGGAGCAGTCCTGGCATAGATACCAACCACATGGGTTCAGGGCTTGAGTAGTGAAAAACACTTGATTTGTCAGACATATGATCTCAGTGGCTATCTCTTAGTTTCTGACCTCAGTTCCTTCCTCTGGTGAAATAGGAAGATTTGGGTTCAAATCTTGCCTCAAAACCTATATGACTGAGCAAATCACTTAACCTCTATGATTCAGTTTCTTCAGCTATAAAACAAAAAAGGGTGGACTTCATTGTCTCACAGGTCCAGCTCTATATCTCTGATCTCATTATTCTCAAAAGAAGCACCATTTCTGCTCTGACTCCTATAAGAGCATAGAGTGTGAGGCTGGGTGTCCATTTCCTGAAGCAAGAATTACCATTGCCTTTTTCTTTTATGTGTCTATCACCCAAGATCAACACCATATTCCCAATCTTTACTCATTTCTACTTACCCCCTTATTTCACCCTCAAGCTCCATACCAGGAGTCCTCAAACTACTGCCCGCGGGCCAGATGCGGCAGCTGAAGACGTTTATCCCCCTCACCCAGGGTTATGAAGTTTTTTTTATTTAAAGGCCCACAAAACAAAAGTTTTTGTTTTTACTATAGTCCAGCCCTCCAACAGTCTGAGGGACAGTGAACTGGCCCCCTATTTAAAAAGTTTGAGGATCCCTCCATCTGCTGAGCCTAAGTAACATAGCCTCCACCACTGAGTTATGGATTGTCTCTACATCTTGGAATTCCTAAATACCTAGGCTAAAATGCCAACAAATTAAACAATTCTAGTGTCAACTGATCTCAGAGAAGAGGGAAGTAATGGTAATGACTCCTTCCTGGTGTAATGTATGCTTCAGGTCCCTAGTCCTACAAAACCCTAATTGAATAGAAATTAGCTTCAGTGCAGAGATGGGAGTTTTCATAAGGTGGAGTTCTAATGGGCAAAAGTGGCTCATTTGGCAGCCTTTCTGTCCATATATGGAACCTACAGTTTCCTGATATTGCTTCCTCTGAGAATATTTTCTTTAGGTATCTCATCTTTAGCTGTGATTGCAGGAGATAGAAAAAAAGTCCTTTCCTGAAACAAAATGATCAGCTGTCACAATCATTTTTTTTCCTCTTAAAAGATATATGTCAGCTTGTAGTAAATAATTTATTAGGTTATATATTATACTAAAGGAATGTTGGGAAAGCTTTTAGAACCTGAATTTGACTGACCTTAAAAGTTTTATTATCAGATATAGGTACATTAATCAGGATTGAATATAACTCCATTTGTTAAACTGGAAATCCTATTCCTCATTGCCAGGGTTGGGAATAGATAAAAGAAGTCAATGTAAGTAGGCCCCACTGTAAATAAAACTTTCTTCCTCTGCCCCTTTGGCTTCTTCTTTAGTTGATTCCTCCATTTTAAAGAAGGATCTAAGATAAGCAAAATCTTTCATTTTCTGGACTTTGCCATCACAACTCAGCTGCCTTATGATCCTTTAGCCTCCTTCTTCTATTGGTTAATTCTTCCCACAATCTCCATTTTAAGGGACAGTAATATTTTATCTTTTGCTTATATTTGAATCCCCTCAGGGATTACTGCTGTGACTGGTATATAGTAAGCTCTTAATTAATGTTTGTTGATTTATTGACTTGCCTTGTGACTTAAACTTCAACTAATATAATCCTTTGGTGCCTCATCATGGTATGGAGTTATAATTATTAAGGTTATTAAGAGTTATGCTAATGAGGCGTGATCTCTACCATAACATTGCAGAATCTTGGAATTAGAAGACACGTCAGAGACTATTTGGTCCAATCTACCCCTGAACATGAATCCCTTCTCTACAATAGGTGAAAGCTTTTTCTTCAAGATTTCCAATAATGGGGAATCTTCTATTCTACCCCATTACATACCTACCCATCTAGGCAGCTCATTCCTTCTTTGAAATACTCTAATTACATGTACTGGAGATTAGTAAAATCTTAAGTAAAGTAGTAAAATCAGGATATTAGATTCTAATTCCAACTTTTCAATATTCCAAGATGTAATTCAGTTGGCCTAAGTGACTTGAATTCACTAGCAGTTAGGTTAAGTAACTTGTCCAAAGAAGCACAGATAGTGACAGAGATAATATTATATAGAGATTAGTCCAGGACTCTTGATTTCCAATTCAGTGCTAGGTATTCTCTTTTTTATCTCCTTTCTTATCACAAGTGTAAACTATTAATCATTTTTGTTCAGTCCCTTCCAGTCCAAAGATCATATTTTTTGGCAGAGAAATCAAGCAAAATAAGCATTAAGTAGCTCTGTCTTCCCCTGATGTCTGTTATCATCATCCCGTTTACCTCTATCAGTAGTCTTATCCCTTCTTTGACTCTCTTCTTTACCCCCAAACAAATAACCTTCTTCTTTTTATTGTCTTAAGCTTTGCTTTTTAGCCTTGGCTCATTGTGACATTATTCTTAAAGGACTGCGTTGAATTTTTATTTTCATATTCCATCATTGTGCTTCGCTACTATTTTATCTATATATTTTATTAAAATTTGAGTCCTCAATATGTTCCATCTGGAGTCACACTGTTCTCTTTAGATAACTCCTTTTTCCTCTTCATTAAAATTAATGTGTGTGTGTGTGTGTGTGTGTGTGTGTGTGTGTGTGTTCAGAATTTCATGATTGAAATCTTCTTGTTCTTCCTGGGCTGATGCTGAATTTCCTGACAGAAGTTTATCTTCTCAGTATTCCATCTTCCTTCCTTCTTTCTTTAGTATACACCATTTCTTATAAATGAGGTAGACCCTAGAAATCATATATTCTAGTTATGATTCTTAACCTAACAAGTTTTAATGATGACTATGAGATCATTTTTTTTTCCCTTTCTATTAAGATCTTGAGTTTATTTTTGCTTGTTGCCAGTACTTTGTGCATTTGCCTATGGTCAACCGAGAGTTTTATAATAGATTTTTTTGTCATTCAGGATCTTTTAGGCAATGCAACAAACATTTTTTAGTGCTATGTGCCAGCCACTGTGCAAAAGTCTAGGAATACAGAAAAAAACAGATCTACTCACAGGGAACTTGCATTCCAGTGAGAGAATTCAATACATACAAGTGAACTCAAAAGTGAAAGGGCTAGGAAATGAGTCAAGGTACCCTTGTTGAGACATGATGCTGAAGCCCAGAGGGCCAGGAAGCATGGTGGGAGTGGGGAATTAGCAGATCCAGCTCCCTTTTAGACATGGAGGTTCTAAGAGGAACTCATCAATGGGATAAGGGAGGAGGAATGTTCCAGGGTAGAGAAACCTGAGGCATGATGTTGCAGTGTGGGAAATTTAGAGTGGATTTCACTTCCTTCTATGCTAAAGACTGTGTGTTTTATCTTCAAGAAACCTTTAAGAAGCTCATCACCATGAAAACTTCCACTAACAGAAGGAAGGGTATTGTTAGGGGGAGTAGTATCCATATGAATGAAATCACAGATTTTTTTGAAATATCAAATATCTGAAATGTCAGAGAATGATGATGGTGGTGGCTTGAACTCCCCTGTTCAAAATCATGGTGAACGGCAGCAAATAAGACAAATATTCTAAGCAGAAGGTTAAAAGGAGAGTAAGGGAAAGAAAGGAGTCTTTCTTCCTATCCCCACCATTGGTTCAGTTTGTGGATGGATTGATTTGTGAATGGAGACATCAAAGTCAGAAGGTCCAGGTTTAAGTCTTACTTCTGACACATACTCAAGATCATTATGTGACCTTGAGCAAGCTTTGGTATCCCTCTTGGTGTGTTGGGGCACTCCATAGCTGGAGCTCCCTGAATTGATGAAACCATAGAACTGAACTTTCCTCTTCTACCCCGAGTACTGTGGCAGCAACAGTTAAAATAGATCATGCATATTGCAACAATAAAGACCCAGTAGTCACATTGTGATAATACTGAACAGTACATTATTTTATATTATGTGATGAATAATGACTATTAATGGAAAAGATTTCTAGAATTTATTATTAATAGATGCTCGTCACCAGTGAGTACATATGAATGATTTATAATTAACATATTAAGGCACTATCCTAAACAGTGCTGACTTCTGTTTACAATGGAATCATATTATGTGTTTCTTTTAAAAGAATAAATGTTTTATTGATTTTTTAACATTGCTGTCAATTTCCAATGGTTACTTTCCCCCTCCTACAACAGAACCTTCTCTTGTAACAAAGAAACATAGCTAAACAAAACAAATCAATACATTGTTTGTGTCTGACAACATATTCTTTATTCTACTCTAATCTACCACAGTGATTCCTGAACGTTTTGTTTTCAGAATTCCATTATATGCACTTAAAATTATTAAGAACCTCCCCAAAAAAGTTTGGTTTATATTGGTTCTATCTATTGATATTTGCCATATTAGAAATGAAAGTGTCTTAATAGAATTGTGAAAATTGCTTTATCCTGAGAACCCTTGGAAAGAATATACAGTTCTCTGAACAACGGTTTGAATCATTGTTCTACCATCTCTCTTGTAAAGAAAACTTCTTGACTATCCTGTGAGACCAAGGTTGGTCCCTACATTTATTAGAATTCTGATGTCCTTCCATGCTGTTTTCCTCTATATGATTCTAATTGTCCTCTGCCCAGCTTACTTAACTCTGAACAGGTTCATAGAAGCCTTCTTTGTTTCTCTGAACCTTTCCAACTTGTTATTTCTTTTGGTTCAATACTATTTCATTATATTTATAGTGAAGCTTTAGGGCTTTAGAGCCCAACTCCCACCTTGGAGGTACCCAATTTCTCCTTGTTTCCTTACCTCATAGGTGAGAGTAGCTGCTTTGATTACCTTTGCAACTAGAACAGACTGAATTTTTCAAACAACAGCAATAACAACAAACCCTCCAGACTTGGACAGTCCTTTTTTCCTCCTCTGTCATGTCTGCAACCAGAGAGTGAAAATCACAGTTCTTCCAGATCATGGACACCATGAACTGAATCAATGGTGTAGGTGGGGAGGAGGACTTCCTTCTTTCCCCTACTCTCCTTTTTAATTCTGTGCTTTGGGTAATTGTTTTCTTTGATGCTGTTTGCCCTCAGTTTCAGGTGCAAGCAGTGTGATCCCTAATGGACCTGGGAGTTTAAGTCATGAAAACCTTGGAGTTGGGCTTCCAAGGGGGATCTTGCAGCCAGCCAGCCCAACTGACAGGAAAGCCCAGAGAAGCAATAATGCTGGGATTCAAGCCCAAGGGGTTTTTAGAATTTGGAACTTGGGATTCTACTAAGCTTTGGGACTAATTGGCTTCCCAGTCAGTTGATCAATAAGCATTTAAGTAATCTACTATGTGTCAGGCTCTATGCTAAGTTTAAAAAAAAGAAAAGAAAGAACACAGTCCATACCCTTAAGTTTACAATCTAATAGAGGAAGAGAATACATAAAAAGAAGCTATAAAGTTGGGGGAGGAAGCAGAAAGGTACCCAATATAGGTGCATAATGGAAAAATTCAGAGAAGCCTCAGAATATGGCAGCCAGGTGAAAAATGAGATACTCTGAGCTGAGGTCTCTCCTTAAATAGAGGTTTGGAGTTCATGGTCCTATCCTGTAATCAAAGAGGTAAAGGGTAGTGATAAAATGGAAGACCAGGCTGATAGGATCTTGCAGGATAGTGAGATTTTCCCAATAATCAGCTTCCTGGGCCCTTATAGAAAAGTCAGAGAAGTATTTCAGTAATGCAATCAGGTAAGAAACCTAAGGGGATGCAGGAGTGAAGAATTCAGCCCTAAATTGTGGAGTAAGTTGTTTGTATATTTGTTAGCATACTTTTGAAACATTATGTCTTCTTAAAAAGTTATTGACTTATTAATGGCTAAATGGAACTGGGATTCAAGGGATTTCTTTCTATACTTGAGAAGACACTATCATTGGGGTCTGCAGCCACTGATAGTAAGCTTAGACACCACCCCTTCCCCAGTTCTATTAGAGAACCCTGGAGAAAGCATAAGATGTAACCAAGCTGGCCTGCAGAGAATGGGAGTCAGGATAGTAAGTGTTATAAATTCATATGCCACAATTTCTCAACCATTCCTCAATCAATTGGTGTCAAGACCACTTTGTTTCTAATTCTTTGCTACCACAAAAGGTATTGCTATAAATATTTTTTTTGGTATATAACCTTCTCAGGGCATATATTCAGTAGTGGTATCTCTGAGTAGATGGATGAATCAAATTATTTATATGTAAATAGATGCTTCTGAGGTTAGTAATAATCCAAATACTCCTAATAGACAAAGATTTTCCCTACACTTATGTCTGGCCTCTTAATTTAATTAGTAAATGAAACTTTTAAAAAAATAAATGTTAAGCTGGGACACTGATGCATTGTTGGTGGAGTTGTGAACGAATCCAACCATTCTGGAGAGCAATTTGGAACTATGCTCAAAAAGTTATCAAACTGTGCATACCCTTTGATCCAGCAGTGCTACTACTGGGCTTATGTCCCAAAGAGATACTAAAGAAGGGAAAGGGACCTGTATGTGCCAAAATGTTTGTGGCAGCCCTGTTTGTAGTGGCTAGAAACTGGAAACTGAATGGATGCCCATCAATTGGAGAATGGCTGGGTAAATTGTGGTATATGAATGTTATGGAATATTATTGTTCTGTAAGGAATGACCAGCAGGATGAATACAGAGAGGCTTGGAGAGACTTATATGAACTGATGCTAAGTGAAATGAGCAGAACCAAGAGATCATTATATACCTCAACAACGATATTGTATGAGGATGTATTCTGATGGAAGTGGATTTCTTTGACAAAGAGACCTAACTGAGCTTCAATTGATAAATGATGGACAGAAGCAGCTACACCCAAAGAAAGAACACTGGGAAACGAATGTGAACTATGTGCATTTTTGTTTTTCTTCCCGGGTTATTTTTAACCTTCTGAATCCAATTCTCCCTGCACAACAAGAGAACTGTTCGGTTCTGCAAACATATATTGTATCTAGGATATACTGCAACATATCCAACATATATAGGACTGCTTGCCATCTAGGGGAGGGGGTGGAGGGAGGGAGGGGAAAAATCGGAACAGAAGCGAGTGCAAAGGATAATGTTGTAAAAAAAATTACCCTGGCATGGATTCTGTCAATATAAAGTTATTATTAAATAAAATAAAAAATAAACTATTCCATAAAATAAAAATAAAATAAAATAAAAATAAATGTTAAGAAAGGAATACAAATTCGATTCATATTTTCATTAGTTCACAATAAGTGTCATCTATAATAAGATTTTATAATACAGGGAAATCTTTTTTTCCATTTTTTTTTCATTTTTTACACATAAGTAAAGCTGCATTTTTTGGTTATATGTGTACATTAATTTTTTTTAATGTATTTCCATATAAATCATGTTGGGAGAGAAAAAAAAGAACAAAAGGGGAAAACCATGAAAAAACAAAAGAAGGGAAAAATGTGAATTTAGTACGTCTTAATTTACATTCAGTATCCATACTTTTCTCTCTGAAGGCAGATGATCTTTTCCAGTTTATTTGGATTGTCTTCAATCACTGAACTGCTGAGAAGAACCAAATCTCTCATAATTGATTATCATTCCTTCTTGTTGTTGCTATGTACAATGTTTTCTTGTTTCTGCTTGTTTCACTCAGCATCAGTTCATGTAAATCTTTCCAGGATTTTCTAAAATCAACCTATTCATTATTTTTTATAGAACAACAATATTTCATTACTTTTGTATACCATATTTGTATACCATATTTGATTCACCCATTCCCCAGTGGATGGGCATTCACTCATTTTCCAATTTTTTGCCACTGCAAAAAGAGCTGCTACAAACATTTTTGCACATATAGGTCCTTTCCACTCTTTTATGATTTCTTTGAGATATAGACCCAGTAGTAGCACTGATGAATCAAAGGGTATGCACAAATTTATGGCCCTTTAGGTATAGTTCCAAATTACTCTCCAGAATGGTTGGATCATTTCACAATTCCACCAACAATGCATTAGAGGCCCAGTTTTCCCATATCCCTTCCAACAATTTTAATTATCTTTTGCTGTCATCTTAGCTAATCTGATAGGTATGAGGTGGTATGTTATAGTTGCCTTAATTTAAATCAATAGTGATTTAAATAATGATTTTTTCATATGACTATAAATTGATTTAATTTCTTTATTTCAAAATTGTCAATTCTTATCTTTTGGCCATTTTTCAATTGGGAAGTGACTTGTATTTTTATAAATTACACTCAGTTATTTATACATTTTAGAAATGAAGTCTTTATCAAAAATCTTGGGTATAAAATTTTCCCCCAGTTTTCTGCTTTCCTTCTAATCTTGGCTGCATTGGTTTTGTTTGTGCAAACTCTTTTTAATTTAATGTAATCAGAGTTATCCATTTTGCATTTTATCATGTTCTCTAATTCCTCTTTGGCCATAAATTCCTTCTTTCTCAAAAGATCTGATAGGTAAATTATCCCTTGTTCTATAAATTAGCTTATATACATTTATGCCCAAATCATGGACCCATTATGATTTTATTTTTATATGAGGTATGAGATGTTGGTCTATGCTGAATTTCTGACATATTATTTTTCAGTTTTATGAGGAAATTTTTTAAAAATTTGAAATCTCAATTTTTGGGACTGCTTAAGATGGGAGAGGCCTCTTGTTTCTTTTCTGGTCTATTCCAAATTGTATCCACTGATTTAAATGCTTTACAGTTAGCAAGTGAGCATGCTCAGCTAATGCAATTTCCTTGTGGAAAAGCAGAGTCTGTTTATGGAAAAATATGATGACTAGAATAGAAGAGTTCTGATTCCTGATTTAGAGCATGCGCTTTGCAGATATTCTGTACCTGCTTCTGGTCCACTAATTATATGGTGAAGAGGATCTTTTGATAAGATATGGATGCCTAAAATGGAGTGTATCCAAAGGGAATCTTTTGGTCTGATACTTTCCTGTCTGATTATGGCAAAGTGTGAAAGCAGAGACTTCTATAAATTGGTGAGCTGGGAGAGAGCCCTCAAGTCTTTATTTCTCCCCAACAACATTTCCACAATGTGGCCCATGAGTATCTGGTCTTGCTCTTGTGTTTATCTCTGTTATTTGATCTATTCTTCTTGCTTTGGTAAAGTCATAATCTTGTAAGCCTCAAAAGGTGAAAATAGTGAACCAGAGGCCTGGGAGCCAGCATCTATGCCAGGTTTTACAGCCAGTCACCTTGTAGCAGCTTTGAGGACCAAGAACTACCTTCAGGACCAAACCCATCAACCCATCAAACCCATTAGTAACTGAACCGAAGACTCATCCCAGACTCCTGCATTTGGAAGTGAATTTGGTAAAACCAACTTAATTTAGAAACTGTTTTAAATTCAAGAGCATTCTGTCCAAGGACTCAAGTGGAAGAGGTGATAACATTATATTTGTGCTTTAGTTATATATTTGTGATAAATTTCCATTTGCAAATGCTAACTGTTGTTAATGGATTAAATGGAACTGAGTCAATAATCACTGGTGGTTAACCAAGGAGTTTACTGGCTAGGATCATACCTTAAACCCAGATCACTCAGGCTTTCAATGATTGACTAAAAATAGGTCCCAGATCAAGCTCCACTTGGTCATAGTTCAGGACCTGATTGGCTAAGAATGAATGTAAATAGCAATTGTTCCATTTTGATCAGAAACCATGAGTGTCTTCTCTTCCCATATTGCTATGTTTATTGTAAAAAAGGCCATTCTCTGCCTCATCTATTACCTAGCTTTAATCACCCATTGGGCATTGTCTCAGTCATACTGAGACCTCTTAAAGACCTTAGTTTAAAAAGATCAAGATCTTCCACTGCATCCAGGGCCATCTATATCTTACCCTTTGACTCAGATGGCTCTGAAGGAGAAAATGACTTTTCACAGCCCTCCCTCACTTAAAATCCAATTCATTATCATGTCAAGACATCACCTCTTTGATACCATGATCTCTTAGAAGGATAAAATACCACAACAACATAAAGAACCGCTAGGGGTTCTCTAGAACCCTGTATGGGAGATATAGCCAGCCCAGCTCTGGAAACCCAATCTGTTTGCTTTTGTGTAGCCTGGGAGAACATGTTCAGAGTTTTATTACAAATGTGAATGTGATTGTCAATGTGCTTTCTGCCTGGGAAGCCCTGGCTTTTAAAAATCACAAAACTAAAAATATGGGGGAGAAGGAATGGTGTTTTCCTAAACGGTAAAGAGAAAATCATTATGGGAAAACAACTCTCTTGAGTACTTATGATGGTACCAGAAATTCTGAAAAGTGAGAAATAAGGAAATAAAAAAGCCTCAAAGACTCACTTGATCCATTTTGATTTTTGTTGTGAACAGCACTAGTTCCCTGGGTAGTAATAACAAGGGAAAAAATATCCAAAGAGGTGGCCTGGCAATGGGTATGGGAGTTAGTTGGGAGAATAAGGCTTGGGGGAGGGTGGTGTAATCTTATTTAATGCTCCTCTCCTCCCTATTCTCTATCAAGGTAGAAAAATGACTGTCCTTAGAACATGCCTTTGTTCTGTTGCTTAATCAGAAAGATCCGAGTTCAAATCTGAACTCAGACACTTAATAGCTGTGTGACCCTGGGCAAGTGACTTAACCCTGTCTACTTCAACTATAAAATGAAGATCATTATAGCATCCTATCTCAAAGCAAGGATCAAGAAAGATAATGTATGAAAAGTGCTTTGCAAACCTTTAAATGCTATGTAAATATAGTTGTTATTATTATGCTAATAGTAAAAAATGAGAGACAGCTGTGATATAATAGAATGCACTGGTACATTAGAGTCAGAATTCTTGGGTTTAAGTGCTCAATTCACCAGTTCCTGGTATGAAATTTTATCTTTATGACTTTAGTCACCTCAAATGAAAATAATATCTGCACTATTTATCTTATAGAATGATTGTAATAATTATAGAAACATCAGTTTAAAGCTGGAAGCTATTTTAGAGACAGAATGTATTGGTGAATGTTTAACAACCAGCTTGGGGGAGGATACTCAAGATACTTTTAAGTTTAATCTGCATTGTTGACATTTTCTATATAATTTATAAAGACAACAATCAACAAAATAATAAATCAAGATTACTTTGTTGATTTCTTAGGTGAAAATACTCACAATGACAATTTAACAATTCGCTGTGCACCCTGCATCTTGTTTAACCCCTTTGCTTTACAGAGGAGGAAATCAGAAAAGCAGAAAGACTATGTTTTGTGTTCAATGTTTTATAAATAGGTGGCAGAAGCAGGATTTGAACTTCCTTCTCTGAGCCCTTATCTAAGATTTTCTGTTTTACTTCATGCTGAGTAAGATGCCTTGTGCAAACTGTTATCTTCTCCTAGGTTAGCTTGGTATATAATATGGAACATCACAGATTGCACCAAACCCTGAACTCAAGCATCAGTGTTTTATATCAAAGTCACCTTAGGTGTCATATATAGCAAGTGTATATGCTTTAAAAACCAACTTTCTGAGAGGAAATAATGTACAGGACAGACTTTTAGGTTTAACTTGAATTATTAACATTTTCTCCATAACTTTCTTAAGTCTAATCAATCAACAGAATAATAAATCAAGCCCTGATTTTAGCATTTGCAGATTTCTGAAATTTAAATGCTCCCATTGAATATTTAACAATCAATTCTTTTGGGTGATTGAGCTAGCTCTAGCACATCTCTACCTGTATCCAAGAACCATCAGTCACAATTATTAATATCAAATCCATGTGAAAATGAAATGCATGTATAAGGACCACTTCTCTGCCAGTTAAAAAACTGACAGAAAGACTTCCTCACTTGTTCAAACAGACCTTATATTAAGAGGTAGAAAGAATCCTAAAGATCACCTAGTCCATTTTGCAGATTAAAAAACTGAAGCTCAGAAAATTAAGTAATTTGTCCAAAGTCCCACAGATAAAACTGAGTCCCAGTAGGACTCAGTAAACTAGAGGATTTATGTTTCTAACTCCATATCCAGTACTGTTTCTACTTTACCAACTTGCCTCCTTTGAGATATATTGGGAAATTAGGAGGACCCAGAAGTCCTGAAGGTTTCATTTGGTATAGAATCTCAGAACTTTTTTAGAGCTGGAAGAGACCTAGAGATCTGATACCTCCAGAAGTTAGCCAGGCAACAACTCAGCAGATCTCCTGGGTAAGGAATGGGGGTGGAGTAGGAAGCTATGGAAGATGATCTACTTATCAGCTACAGTGATTGAAAAGACTCAGACTGTTTTACATGCACAAAAAGATTTTGAGGGAAATTTTCAGACAAGGTAGAGAAAGATAAGAGCCCAGATCTCCCAAATGGCAAGTGGAATTTTTAGAATAATAACCCATCAGGTACCTACAATGCTTTGAACATACATACACACATCTGATAAACCATTTAATCATCTGTTATTTCATTTGAGAAATTTTGCTCAGAATAAGGACTTAGATGGCCATGCTACTAAACCATTGTGTGATCTAAGGGAAATCTCTCTGCTTTCTAAGCTTCAATTTATTTATTTCTTGATAAAATGAGATTGATGATATCTTGTTGACACTTTAAAACTTTATATCTTGGGCATTCTGAAATTTTGTCTTGGTGATGGACTTAGGGAAAGTATGACTATATTCATGGGTTATTATTTTTTTGCTGCTTCAATGAAATCTCAGCATATGATCCATGGGACCTTTTTAATCCTGCAATAGTTCATATCTATCAGATAGACCCACCCATGCCTTCTCATTCTCTGTGACTTACTCATTTCCTCCCACAAGTCCTGTACAAGCAGTTCATTAAGCATTCTGAGCATCTTTTTCTAGGTCTCTTGACATTACCTTGGTACCAGTGGTTGGGTACCAATGACTGTCTATCAGTCATACCTCTCTCTTCCTATATGATTGGTCTACCTTATTTTCTGGGCAAGCATTTATTTCTTCAATCAATTTATGCAATTTTTCTCGGGCAGTGCTTCCTTGGTAAAATGATGCAGCCTCTTCTTTCCTACCATGTATCTCTCCATTGATTTTTTGGTTGACCTTAAATTTTTTTACCCCATCATTTTTTCCAGATTTCTAATCACATAGCATCCTTGGTGTTAACAAGATGGACCTTTGTTTTAAGGAAAAGCTTGAGGATTATTAAAAGCACTGAGAAATTTCTGAAATATACTCCTCTCTTTTTTGAGAGAAAATGGAAAAATTGCTGGTTTTGTATCAAAGTGACAGTTCCAAATTCTGCCTCTATCTCTTCCTATTTCTGTGATCTTGGGCAAGCCACTTTTAATTTCTCTGGGTATGTGTCCTTGTCTGTGAAGTAGAGAGTTAGATCAGGTGTCCAATTGTTGACTGATTGAGCATTGCCTTTCAATATGTAATTCTGACCCCAGATGGAGAAACTGAGATACAGGTAAGATAAGAGAAGTGAAGCCTAAAGTTACATGGCAAATCATTGGCAAAGACATAGCTAGACTAGAGTCTTTGCTGTTTCCCTAAATTCTGAGACCACCTATGGTCCCAGAGGAAAGATGATTGGGGTACAAGTTCACAAAGTAGCTTGTTTATAAAAAATCTTAAGGGCTCTTCGGATTGAGGCTTTCATTCTGAGTGTCAGTGATATAACCCAGAGCATAGTAGAGAAGGATAGAAATTTCCCTGCCTATGGCATATCATTTGTACTTTCTTGGCAGTCTGATTTGAACAAATCCTTCTTGACAGCCATTTAGAGGAAGTCCACCAAGGCAACTGTCAAGGAAACTCTGAGTTCCCCATATCAACAATTTGAGCCACATTTTAAACAGGCTGGAGATCCTGACCTAAATCATAGAAAGCTCTGAACCTGACTTAGCCTTTCTCCATACCCCCCCAATACTAAAGATGTACCAGGAAGTGTGAATGACAAGCCAAAAAGGTTCTTCCTATGCAAAGAGGTAGGAGAAAGGAATCTTGAGTCAGATCTCAGTCTGATGGTGCAATGAGGTCTCGTTCTCTGCCTAGCAGAGCAGAAAATTCAGGATTGACACCCAGCATTATCAAAACTTTGGTGAAAATGGGTCTCTAGTCTCCCCAGCTTCTTTGATTTACATTCTGTTGCCCCCATACCATCTTTGATTTTCTGTCAAATACCTGCTCTCTCTTCCTTATTCCCTATCAAAACCTGGGCTTTGACCCTGTACTCACCCGGAGATATTATTGTGGTGTGGTGCCTTGCTGAAAAGGGAACATTCTTACAGACATCAATGCTTTGAGAAAATTGAATGAAATTTTAAAATTCAGCCAGTGGTGACAAATGAAAAGTAATAGTGGTGAGAAGATAAAATGCTATTTTTAAATGGGTAGTCCTTTATGACATTTGAAATCACTGATAACCTCATTTCCTTTATCATTTTACCCTTTTCACCTTTGTTCACCCTTCCTCATCCTCTTTATCCTTCATCATTTCCTATATTCTTATGTATCACTTCTTTTTTATCCCCCTTAACTACCTCCATTCTCTCTGTCTTCTATAGTTCTCCTCTGTTCTCCTTTTCTTAATTCAAAAATCATAAAATTGTAGGGAAAAAATGAAAGTAAACCTTCAGATGACCTAATACAATCATCTTATTTTACAGATGAAGTAACTTTGGACCTTTGAGGATCAAAAGGGGGAAAATTACATGAAATCACAGTTTTAGAGCTGGAACTTAAATTCAATTCTCCTTAATGTCATTCATACTTCACTCTATCTCTTCATTTCTATTCACCTTCCTCCACCCCCACAATCCTTTTCATATTGTTCCACTGCTCTCCATCCTCTTTATAAGCATGGAAGCTTCCTCTTTCTCCCCTCCATTCTCTTTCATCCCCTCTGCCTTTCACGATAACAATAGGACCATAGATTTTTGAGCAGGGAAGGGAAAGGAAGGAAAGAGAAGAGAAGGAAAGGGAAGAGAAGGAGAAGAGAAAATGAGAAGGGAAAAGAAAGGGAAGGAAAGAGAAGGGAAGGGAAAAGAAAGGGGAAGGAGAGGAAGAGAAGGGAAGGGAAAAGGGAAGGGAAAGGAAAGGAAAAGGAGGGGAAGAGAAATGCAAGGAAAGGAAAAAAAGGAAAAGGGAAGGGAAAGGAAGAAAAGGAAGAGAAAGGAAGGGAAAGGAAGGGAAAGGAAGGGAAACTTTTTGTGGTCTTTTTAGTAACCAGCATAGAGTCCATGTTGAAAAGGGATTGATTTCCTGAGGATATTGAAGTCCTCAGGTTGTAGATGACATTATATTGATTGCAGCAAGGCCCAAAACTCTACAATCCCAGGAATTGGTAGGCATGGATGGGTTGCAATCTTCATCATTGGATGGAGCTCTCCAAATCAGAGATCACCCATCCAATTGAGGATTTCAGTATAATTGTCTCAAGTATCCTGAGAACTCAGGGATGAGTGACATTCACCAAGGAGCATTGCTGTCATAGATAGAGATCAATCACCATTTTTTCCACACATCAGGATACACTGGCTGTCATTCAGCATATTACAGCTTCATCTTGATGCTCTTCTGATACTGACTTCTTACTGTCTCAGTCTACCTGGGACTCTTCACAGCATACATGGATAACTGGAGCTCTCCAAAGGTGATCACTAAATCTCCATTTATTTCTTTGTAATTAGTAAAAAGTATAATTTGAAAGAGCTTAATTGAGTCTATACACCAGGGATGAGCATTAGAGATGACGTTGAGTTTCAGGTGGCATATGAGTTAGTTTATACTAGATTGCCATTATGTGCTTCTCAAACTGGAGCTTATGTTGTATTATACCAGAGAATGCATTAAGCGGAGGGAATGTATGGTTCCAAGAAGCCTACAGAGGCTTGGTTGTGGTGGTCTGGCATTTTTCCCCTTTTGTTTTGCCTGATCTTATGTATCCTCAGCTGTTCTACCTCTGGAAAGACAATTGACTAGGTATTTATCTGATTTGTTTGTGTTCCCTAGGGTTCTTGTGTAGTCCACACCTGAGTCCTGTACTTGCCTGGTAATTGGAACATTGAGTTGACTATATCCCAGAAGTAATCAGATGATGATTATATGCTTTTCAAATATGATCAAATTGAGTTGTATCTGATCCTTCTGTGATGAGTTCAATCCTTCATCTATAGGGGAAGATTTTATAGTGGAGAACATTTTTGTGTCAGACTGAAAATTGTGGGTGATGGATTAGAGATCATCCACCAGACCAACTGGAAGCAGTTAGGTAGCACAATGGATAGAGTGCAGAGTCTGGAGTCATGAGGATCTGAGTTCAAATCCAGATTCAAACACTCCCTATCTGTGTGACCTGAGCAAATCACTTAACCCTGGTTACCTCAACTTCATTTGTAAAATAAGGTGAAAAGAAAATGGCAAATCACTCCAGTATCTTGCCAAGAAAATCCCAAATGGGGTCACAAAGAGTTGGACAGAACTAATTGAAAAAGCAACAACACCAGACCAAATTGACCCAGTCTCTGGGTAGACTAAGTTACTAAATCAAGCATAATGTAAAGAATGCTTCTCTTTGCCTCAGACTTTTGAGAGAATATATTCTGGGGAGGGTAAATCACAAGATATTTTTCACTCTCCTGCTCTCCCTAGACTCCTCCCAAATGTTACCTACTAAAATCACTTTATCTTTGATGCCAGCTTTCTAGATTTAGAGCTAAAAAAGAAACCTTATAGGGAGTCTAATATCTTCCTTTAGAGAGGAGAACATTGCTCTCTTCAATAGGTCCACAGCAATATCAGGGATGAGATTCAGGTTTCAGGATTTCAAATTCAGCTCTCCTAACTCTACACATCACAAATATTTCTTAGGTTGAGAGCTTAAGATAATAACTTTCCTCTAAATGACAGATTGTATTTACTGGCAAATTTCTATGGAAATGAAAATTAATTTCAAGTTAAAATAGGAATTATATGGACTGTGTCTATGTGATGTTAAGTATCTGGAAGTAAACAGGAAAAAATTCAGTTAATCCTTCAGCTAGATAAAAATTGGTTTGTTGTCTCCAAAGCAGCCCTAACAATTGACAACATTTTCTACCTTTCATCAGGAGGTTTAAAAGCATGTGCACACAATTTTAGATCAGGATTATGAAAAAGTGATAAGAAAAATGTTTTAGTTAAATCCAAGAAATGGGCCAGAAAGGTTACAGAAGAGTGTTTATTTGGAGATAAGATAATACATTTTGCTTCTGTCTCTGGTAGGCATGTACAACCTGTAATTTACTCTGTTGAGCACACAAAGGTGTGATGAACACTTTCTTTGAAACGAAGGTGATGATCTCTAAGGGAGGAAGGGAAGAAAAAAAGGAAAAAAATTTACATGATACCTATTATATATTTAAAAGGAATAGTAAGTTGTATGTAATAAATTTGCAGTTTCATAAGAAATCATCTTTTTATAAGGCTGTGTTAGGGAAATGCTTATTTTATTTCATAGATCACAAATTAAATAAATAAAAATTTAAAAAAGAAATGATCATAATGGTGATTCCTAATTCTTTCATGCAAACCAAATTTAAACCTTTTTTCCACATGACAACTCTTCAAATATTTGAAGATGACAATTATGTCTCACTTGCGTCTTCTCCAGGCTAAATATACTCCGTTTCTGCCCCTGATTCTCTTATAATATGAACCCCAGGCCTTTTACCATACTACTTAATACTTCTTTGGAAATCTTTGAGGTTTTGTGTGTCCTTTCTAATAGAAACCAAAAATCATTTTCCTGTTGATAAGAGCTCACAGGATATAAACAAGCAATTCTCAAAAAAAATAATAATAATCACAAACTATTAACAATTATATGGAATATTGTTCTAAATTACTACTAATAAGAGAAATGCAAAACAAAACACCTCTGGGGTTCAGTTCATAGCCAACCAATTCACAAAAATGACAAAAGCAAATATTAATTGGAAGTCTTCAGAATAGGAAATCAATCAGTAAGTATTTGTTAAGTGTTTACATGTGAAGCACTATACCAAGGCCTGGATATTTGGATCCAAAAAGCGAAATACTTCCTGTTCCCAGGGAGCTTAAATTTTAAGACACAGATAACATGCACATATGTAAATGTATAAATAATACATTAAAAAGTATTCAAAGTAGTTTTTGGAGGGAGCACACCAGAAAACTCCTTCAATATCTTTGCTAAGAAAGCCCCAAATGAAGTTGGACAAGATTGGAATGACTTAGCAGCAGTACTTTTAGCGATCACTTTTAGTGATCAGAAAAGGATTCATGCAGAAGGTTGTACTTAAGCTAAAGGAAACCAGATAGGTTGCTCGGGTTTTAGAACTCCAGCCTGGAGTCAGGAAAGTCTGACGTATATCCAGCCTCATATATTTACTGGCTATGTGACCCTGGCCATGTCACTTAACATTTGCTTATCTCAGCTTCCTCATCTATAAAATGGGGATAGTAATAGCACCTGCTTCCCAGGGTTGCTGTAAAAATCAAATGAGATAATAATTGTTAAAAGCTCGGCATAGTACCTAGCACATAGAATGCACTATGTAAATGTTAGCTTTTTGTGGTTATTTTTATGCCAAGAGACAGAGATGGGGAAGAAACATATTCTAGGCATGGGGGCAGGCGGGAGAAAGTCACATTAAGGGAAATAAGAATATTGTAGGTGTGAAACAATGAGCAGGTCGATTTGACTATATTGCAGAGTGATTAGGAGGGAGTAATGTGTAGGAAGA
Organism: Antechinus flavipes; assembly: GCF_016432865.1. Taxonomy (NCBI): domain Eukaryota; kingdom Metazoa; phylum Chordata; class Mammalia; order Dasyuromorphia; family Dasyuridae; genus Antechinus; species Antechinus flavipes. Next base: position 253,174,811 of record NC_067399.1, read on the forward strand.
TTGGAAAGGTAGGAATGGCCTTGGTTATGAAGAAATTTAAATGCAAAACAGGAATTTGTATTTGATCCTAGATAGAATGGGAAACCACTGGAGTTTATGGAGTTTATGTGTGTGTGTATATATATATATATGTTTGGGTGGGTGGGTGGTGGGTCTGATATTGATATAATCCAACCTGCTTTTTAGGAAAATCACTGATGGTTTAGTAAAAGCTAGATTGAAGTGGGGATAGGCTGTAATCCAGGTGAAAGGTGATAAAGGTCTAAAAGAGAGTAGAGGCTGTGTCAGTAAAGCCTAGGGAACATAAGTGAAAGATTACGGAGGAAGATGTGAAAACATTTGGCAATTGATTGTATACACACAGAGACACATGAATATAATGCAACGTAATAACAAAAATCACACTTAAAGATTTAAACACAAAAATAAATTAAAACCACAATGTAGTGACCCTATGACTCCCAGGATTTAGGTTTCTGCAATACATATTTTCTCTGTGATTTATCAGGGAATAGTCAACCTGTTTGGTTAATAAGCATTTATGAAGTGCCAATTATGTACCATGCAGTATTCTAAGCAATGGGGATAAGAAAGGCAAAAAACAATTTTTGCTCTCAAGAACTTAGCTATCTAATGGCAGAAAAAACATGCAAATATCTATGTACAAACAAAATTTATTTATTAAAGGGAATGGGGAAAAGATTTCCTATAAAAAATCAGATTTTAGCTGGGGTTTGAAAGAAGCCAAAGAGGCAGGAGACAGAGGTGAAAATAATGATACAATGGGAAAATTTCTTCCTCTAACTCAGGGGGTTCTTAAACTGGGCTTCTTTCCAGACTTCATCCTCTGGTTCTGGGTGAGTCATAAGTCTTAAGGCTGGAACCCAATTGAGAAGTGACAAAGTACTATTAGGGGTGGGGATAGGGGCAAAGGTTAATGAGGTTTGGGGCCAAGTATAGACCCTATTATTTAGCCTCTCTTTTCCAATTATTCCATATTTAAAGACAGGTAGCTGGGAATCAGCAGTAGGCTTTCAACTTCAAGCTCTTTCTGAATTTCACATGAGTTTTGCCAAAGAGATGCTGAGATCAGTGGAGCTTTTGCCAGAATTCTAAGTTCAATACCAAAAAAATGTATCTCATATGGATTCTTAGCCTGGGTTTTATAAACTTATTTTAATAACATTTTGATAACTATATCAGTATAAATGGTTTCCTTTGTAACCTATATATTTTGTTTTGTAGATTTGAAAGCATTTTTTTTTTCCTGAGAAGAGAGACATAGATTTCACCAACCTGTGTCCATGACAGGAAAAAATGGCTAAAGATTCTTGCATACATTTTATTGACTTTTGCTTAAACATAGGGACTAAGGAGGGAGGGAAATGACTCTAAATTAAAGAAAATCTAGGACTCTGCTCTCTCCATCTCTGTCTTGCTATTTCAATCTCTGTCTCTTTATTTGTCCATCTGTCTTCACTTCCACCCTTCATCCTTGCTCTCCTTCCCCCTCCCCAATCTGGCTTAATGAGTAAAAATCATCTTTGCCATATTTTTTTTCATCCTATCAACAATCTGTTTCAATTTGGCTACTTTAATTTGGATAGCTGCTCAAATGGACCACGTATTTTAAAAAGCACCTTTTATAATAATCCCCAAATGAATATTTATAGAACATAGACATGGGAATGGCTAATTGTTCCTGAAATTCTGTTGTATCAACAGTCTTAGCTCAGTGAGAAAAGGCATCTGGGAATGAAAACTTACTGGCACACTCTTAGATTTCACTGAAATCTCCAGAGACAAAGAGAAGGGGAGGGATGGGGAAACTCAGACAGAGAATTCTCTAAACCAGGCAGACCTCAATTGAGTCCTAATGGCTAAAGACAGTTCAGCATTCTTGGAAATCCCTAGAAGCAAATTCTTTTGGAAGGCCAGGGAGACTTCAAGAAATATATCTTGAAAGTCAGAAACCTAGTTCAAAGAATTATAGGAATGTAGAGGTGAGAGCTTCACAGACTAGTTTAATGTCTATAGCATACACAATAAGGGGTTATCTAGCCTTTGCTTGAAGACCATTAGTAAAGGGGAACTCATCACCTTAAATTAAACAACGTATAAAAAATTACTTTATATACTTTAATGTATAATATGGATATCAATTATAATAACAATTCAAACTGATAAAAGTGTATGTAATAATACATGATGATAATTATCTCTATCACATATTGCTATTATTTTTATTCCTTTAGTGGTCAATTCTTCCTTGAGATAGCTCCAGTCATTAGGAGTTTGTTCTTATATCAACTCTAAATTTGCCTTTTTGTCACTTCTAGCCGTTTCTCCTATTCCTGATCCCTAGGCCAAGAAAAAAAGTTTAATCTTTCTTTGATTAAACAACTTCTTTAAAACTTTAAGACAATTAATATATACCTCCCGAATTCAATTCAATAAACATTCTTCAGCACATACTTTGTGCAAAGTACTGGCAATACAGAAACAAAGAAAGGGAAGGAGCAAGGGAGGGAGGGAGGGAGGAAGGGAGGAAAGAAGGAAGGAAAGAAGTAAGGAAGGAAGGAAGGAAAGAAGGAAGGAGGGAAGGAAGGAGAGAGGGAGGAAGGGAGGAAGGAAGGAAGGGAGGGAGGAAGGGAGGAAGGAAGGAAGGGAGGGAGGGAGGAAGGAAGGGAGGGAGGAAGAGAGAAAGGAAGGAAGAAAGGAAGGGAGGGACAGAGGGAGGAAAAGAGGGAGGGAGAAAGGAAAGGAGGGAGGAAGGGAGGGAAGGAAGAAGGGAGGGAGGGAAGAAGGAATAAAGGAAGGAAGAATTTCCTTCTTGCCTTAAAGTAGGTTCGGTTCTACTGCTTGAGGTGGGAATAGGGATGAAAAGACATATATACACACACACACATATACAAAAATACGGAAACAGAACATGGAAACAAAAACAAACTTAACAGCTGAAGATGGAAAAGAGAGAGTCAAGAAAGGCTTCATGAGGGAAATGGCCCTTTTAAAGGAAAGTAGAAAGTCTAAGAGATGGGGTGAGCAGTGAATGCATGCCAGGAATGAGAGACAGTCTAAGCAAAGACATGGAGACAGGAGATGAAATGTCAAGTTTGGTGAATAGCTAGAAGGTCAGTTTGGCTGAGTACAAGAAGGACAGTAATATGAAATAAAACTGGAAAGATAGGTTGAAACCAGATAACAAGAACTTTATATGTCAGACTGAGGATGATGTATTTTATCCTAGGGGCATTAGGAAGCCACTGAAGATTTTTTTTTAGCAAAGGAGTTATATAAAATGAAGACTTAGAAAGATCAATTTGGCAGCTATATGGAGGATGGATTAGAGAAGAAAGGACATAGATAAGGTAGCTACTGGAATAGTCCAGGGAAGTGGAGATGAATCCTTGAATGAAGGTAATAACTGAACAGAAGGAAACAAATCCAAGAGATTTTATACAAGTAGAATCAGACTTCCAATTAATTGGATGTAGATGTTTTTAAACTTAGATGATGGAAGGATGGTGGTTTCTAAACTAAAATAATCTGCTTCAGTCTAATTATTCCTAGTTCAGTCTCCACGTGGTCCTCATATACAGCATGAACTTAAGGCTCATCACCATTCTTTTTGTCCCCCTGGTACTATCCAACATTATCAATCCCTTTCCTGAAAGATGGCAGCAAGAAGTGAACATTACACTCAGATTTAGAAGAGCAGAAAACAATAGTACATCCATCTTCCTGGACCAGGGTGTTATGCTTCTTGTAATGTTAAATAATGATTGCTCACTTATTGAAATATTGACATTTGTAAACTACTTTCTTCATGCAAACCCTTTGAGGTGGTTGTGAAAATATTATTATATCCTCATTCTATAGATGTGTAAACTGAGAAGTAGAACTATTAGTTGATTTACTCAGAGTCCCACAGTTTATATGTTTGAGCTAATAATCAAACCTAGGACTCACAGCATCTGCTCTTGGAGCTGAAATAATGACTGTGTAGCTTTAGTTCATAGCAGCTGAGGTGACTGAGAAAGTTTCTCCTGTTGGACCCAAAGCAGGCTTACAACAAATGTTGGTTGAACTCTATTGCCTCCAGTAATTCTGGGCTTAGAAAACAAATCTTTAAACAGACCCAGTCCTGTCTCTTCTCTTCTCTCTATGAATGAAATGATTTTGCTGGAATACATACAAGGAAAAGATAATAAGAATTGGTGAAGTTACTGGTAAGAGGTGCTCCAGTCACTCTGCACATAAATATAGATTTACACAAAAGAAAAATTTGGAAGCACTGATTCACTTTTAAAAAATTTATTTAAAATGAACTCCACTTCATACCCACTAAAAATAGGACTTCACAAAAGAATAAATATGATTTTAAAAAATTGTAGAAATACAGGAACACTAATATACTGTTGTAGAGAATGGTTCTAACCATTTTGGAAAACAATTTGAAACTATGCTAAGAAAATGGCTCATTTACTCTCACCATAAGGAATATAACCCAAAGAAATTCAAAAATAGAAAGAAGAATCTTACATATGTGGAAATTTTTATAGCACATATATGTTTGTTGTAGTAAAGACCTGGAAAGAAAAGACGTGGATGTCCTTTGATTGAGGAATGACTAAACAAATTGCGGCATAAGAATTTGTGAAATATTACTGAATTATATGATGAATATGAAAATAATAGAGAAACGTTAGAAGATTTATGTAAATTGATGTAAAGTGAAAGAAGCAGGAAAACACTATCATATCCATAACAATACAAATGTAAGAACAACAACAACAAATCAAAACTGAAAGCTGAATAAATATAATGACCAAGCCTGACCCCAAAGATGAAACCCTTTATCTTCTTTGGAAAGGGAGGAGACTAGGCTTTGGACACTGAAAATAATGGCAGACTTGGTTAATGTGTTGACTAGTTTTCCCAAACCTTTTCCCCTTTAATAAGAAAGAAAAACTCTATTATAAGAGATAGTTCTCTTGGTGAAGTAGAATGAAGTTATATGAAAACAAAAGCTATAAATAAAGCAGATTTACTTAGTGAATTTTCTTAATGCCTTTAAAATAGAATTCTATCTACAAGATCTTTATTTATCTTTAATATCTCTTAACACATTTACTGAGGATAAATGGACAGAATACTGGAAATGGAGCCAGAGAACCAAGCTTTGAGTCCCAGCTCTGCTACTTTCTATTGGTTTTAACATGGGAAAATCACTTCCTTTCTCCTGGCCTCAGTTTTCTCAACTGTAGAGTGAGAATTAATTGCATGGGTATTCCCCCCATCTTCCTTCCAACTCAAAAACCTATAATCCCATTGTATAATATGAAGCTCATCTGTATTTGACCACTTCTTCTTCCTTCACTTTACCTCAGTCTCCCTTCAAACATCCCATCTTTAAAAAGGTTGTAATAATGGACAGGTTGGACTTGACAACGCCTATAAGCCCCCTTTCCAATATGGTTCTATAAATTTTAGGTAATTTCTGGGATTAATTCTATTCCATAAATTATTGTAAGAATAATGAAAATCTCAGAATGAAAGGATAAGAATTTAAGGAAATTAACCTTAAATTGTACTAATAAAACAATTAGACATGGAGAAAGATGTCCTTGATACTGGTAAACAAGGGAAATTAAAGATTGCGTTCTTTTCCTTTGTGAGTCTCCAATTCCTGGACAGATCTTAATGCTCAGTATAACATCTGACTGAGCTTTTGCACTTGGGCATCAGTTTCCTTCCCAATTTCTTTTTTTCTAGAAGATATCATAGGCTGGTGATGTTTCGTGAATCTTGAAAGATAAAAGGTTTTCCAAGGTACTGAGCTTTCAGATGGATGTTAAAGGGAGGAATTGGGGAAAAGCTTCTGGTGATTAAAAATCATGGTAGAGTATGAAAAATGTCCCCTGAAGCTCAGGGTGGTTTGTTTATAAATATAGGTCTTTAGGAGGCCCTGAAAAATGAGCATGATCCTGTAAAAACTTTCACTTCTTCTAAGCAGCTGCCTGCTGTGTGCTAAATAAATCATCTTTCTTGTTACCTTATACAAGGAGCACAGGAAAGATGTGTTAGAGCTTAAAAAGAAGAAAAAGAAAAAGCCCCAAATCCTTGGTATGGATTCAGTGCTTCCTCAGTGGTCTGTACTCACCTCATGTTGAATGTTGTAATCCAGGAGGAGAGCAACCTTTCTAGCTTCCAGATAATAGAAGAGAGAGAACGTGAAACAGACAGATAGACCAATAGATAGACAGACAGACAGATACATCTAGAAATTGAAATAGATATAGAGATGGATAGCTAGCTAGATAATCAATCAAAGGAGAGAGCAATTCAATTAACAGCTACAATCCTCCAAATAAGACCCTTTGGAAATTTACAGTATAGTATGACATGATGAAGAAAATTTCTCTGTCAAGAGGGACTTACCTACTGTTCTTGGAAACAGTGAAGTCAGTTGCTAAGCCACCTCTGTTTGTATATGGTATGCACTCTAAGGAGACCATATGTTCTTGAAGCCTTCAGATCCACTGTTGCAACTTTATTTCCATATCATCATCTTGATAGAGAAACAGGGAGATGAAGTTGAAGTACTAAGTATCTACAGAAGATGAAGCAGCATTGAAGAAATAATCATGAAAATCAATGAAAAAATAGGATTTCATTTTTAAACATTTAGTTTACTTATGAGGTTCTAGACAGAAACCTATTATATAAAGCAAGACATTCTTTAGTAGCACAGAAGACAATGAGATTTTTGTTTCATTGTTGAATTGATTTGTTTTCAATAATGGAATTGATTTTTGTCCTTCATTCTTGAAGAGAGCCATAACATCAGGGAGGTGATGTCATGACAAGTAAGTGAATTGGCTTTGAGGAGGGAAGATTATGCAAAGTCACCAACTTCACTTTCTCCTCCAGAGCCATCAGGGTTCATTAGTGAGATATAGATTAGGACAACTAGAGATGCCCAGATGCAGTGGGAGACCTTGGCTTTTTTAAGCTTTGACAGATCTCTTACCTTAGTAATGTCATATCATCTCTATGTCCAGTGTCTATAAAACAGTAAAAGGAGGTGCTGTGACTAAATAGTGTGTTCCATTCAAAAATTGAACAGGAACAAATTTCCCCATTGCTCCAAGGAAATTTAGGGGTAAATTCCAATTCTTACCAATGGAAAGGCAGAAGAAGGCTCTATGCCAGAAAGCCTGCATCTTGCTTTAATAGGTATCTCTAACAATACAAACCATACTTTCCCTCAAATACACTCATCATTTGTGGAAAGACTAAGCACAGACATAGAATACACAATAGTGAAACATTTGTGCAGGGAACACACATGGTCCCAGCGACTTGCACTTTTGACTCTGCAAGGCTCTGAAGACTTTTCTCTCTCTCGTTGGTACCTTATATTATTTTCTTTGAATACAGTGTCTCTGCTGGATATGTTGCTCCATGGGAGTTCCTGAATCTGTTTTTTGATGGGTAGAGCATCTCCCAACCCTAAAGAATCCTATAGTATTTCTTCACAGAAAGAGAAAAGAAGAGAAATCTTCCTTCTCCACTAACAATCCCTTTTTCCCAAATTAAGGAGAGAAATAAAAGAAGAGGAAAAGAATGATCTCTCAGGAACTGGCTATGTTCTCCAAAAAAAAAAAAAAGGAGCTCTCTTCCAGACTGCTAGTAATGACTATTAACTGATGGGTAACTCCCTCAGAAAAAAGTGATGAAGAATTGGTTTTCTTGTTTTTTAAAAGCTACAGGGGATCCGTCAGCCTATAATACGACCAATTGATGGAGAAACTTCTTCACATCTCCTAAAGGAGCAATGAAAATAAACACTTCTTTATATTTCTTTTATAAGCTGTTGAATGGGCATCCTATTTCACAGCCTTTACAGTCTGAGAATAAAACACTCAGAATGTGGACCACAGTGAGGTCTCACATCTTTTACAAAGTGAAAAATTCTACTCTCAAAATCTGAAAGGATGGGGTATCCACTTTTTAAAAAGGACTAATATGATTGCTTGTTGTTGTTTGTTCCTAGTTCTTGAAAGGGACCATTGACATCAGTAGGCTGATGTCTTGACCTTCGAGTGAATAGGATTTAAGTGAGTCAAGGCTTTGCAAAATTACCTGCTTCACTCTCTCCTCCAGAGCTATCTGGGTCCAATGACAATATATAGATAATGACAAGTGGAGATGGCCTTGGATGAAGTAGAAAACTCTAACCCTTTTAAGCTAAGGTCTTTCCAGGTTTCAGTTTGTCTGAGTACATTGATCTTTATAGGAAAAATACTGTCAATCCCTTTTGGGGAGACCCTAGACACAAACTATTCCCAAGCTAGATTTTAGAGATTTTCTTCCCGGTTTCTACTCTAAAGTGAAGGTGAAATAAGACAATGAGGGTGAGAAAAATCTTTTCTTTGAGATTTAGTCTATGAAATCAGAGAATGTTAGCACAATCCTTGATAAGCACAGTCCTAGTGGCTTTTACAGTACATATATAGTTAAGGCATTGCCACTTACTCTGTGGCATCTAACTATTCCAATGTGAAAGAGACTTGTTTTTGATATCTGCCTCCCACACCCTGCAGTTTTATTAAGTGGAGTGAGAGATTCAATTGAAAAGGGACCCTAGATTAACTTCCTTGCCCCAAAATATATGCTGGACACTGGAAACATGCCATATGCAAGGAATACAGACATTGAAGCTTCACCAAAATAGCTGGGAATTGAACAGGTCACAATGAATCAGTTGAAGTTTCAGTTGAAGAATGTAGCCCGAAGTTTAAGGGTGATGAGAAATTCAACTACAAGTATTTGAAAAGGTCTTCCTTTAAGTGGAAGAAACATCCAATTTATTTTACTTAGACCCAGAAGACAAAACTAGAAGCACGGGGTAAAAATTACTTAGAAACCTATTTTGGCTCACTTGAAGAAAAGATTTCCTAATGCTAAGACTGTCCCTTTGACTTTAGAGATGTCACATTCTCTTGGTTTCCTAAATTCTACTCTGGCTCCTTTGCTAGGTTCTCACCCTACTTCCTGCTCTTTTAAACTGAGTATTCTTCAAGGTTTTGTTTTTGGCCCTCTTTCCTTCTCTTTTTAGATGATTTCTTCTGGCAACTCATTCAATTTCATAGTTTCATTTATCCCCTCCATACAAAAAGAAAAAAAATGTGAGATGTATATCTTTGGCTATGACCTCTCTTCTGAGCTCTCGAAATGAATCTCTGAATAGCCAACAAGATATTCCAGCTTGCATGTACCCCCAATTATCCAAAATAAATCTTCTTTGTGCCTCCAAATGTGCTGGTCTTTCTTTCCTGACAGTTTCTATCTGAGGTACATCCATTCACCTAGGTTCTGAAGTTTGAAACCTTGGTATAAAACTGGAATCTTCCCTCTCCCTCACCTTTTAAATCTCAGCTGTCACCAATTTCTGAATAATCCATCTTTAAATATCTCCATCATCCATTATCTATCTCCTCCTTTCTACTCCTTCTGCTACCACCTTCATCACCACCCATTTGGGTTATACAGATAGGCGCCAAATAGGGATTACCGCCTCTACTCCTGGTTGTTCCAATACATCCTTCATCCTGCCATCAAACTATTCTTCCTTATGAATAGATCAAGACATGTCATTTTCCTGCTCAAAAATATATGGTAGCTCCATATGGATGACTGAGGAAAATATAAACTTATATTCCTGAAATTCAATTACTTTCACTCAATTTTTCAGTCTTATCTCATGTTGGTGGTACAGTGGATAAAATGCCAGATCTGAAAGCGGGAAGACATCTTCCTGAATTCAAATATGATCTCAGACACTTACTAGCTGTATGATCCTGTAAAAGTCACTTAGTTTTCTCTTTATCTCAGTTTCCTCATCTGTAAAATGAGCTGGAGAAGAACATGGCAAACCATTCTAGTGTGTTTGTAAAAAAATCCTTAAATGGAGTCACAGAAAGTCATACATGACTGAAATAAGTGAACATCAAAAATCTCATATTTCTTTCATATATATAATATATATGCATATATATTTAATACACTTCAGGCAAACTGTAGCAAACACCTCCTGCTTTCTTACCTTTTTCAATGTTTTTTTATTACCGCTATGCTAGAAATATCCTCCTTCCCTCTCTCTGCTGATTTCCTATCAATATGTACCTTATTCCTCTATGCACCATTTTGTTTTACATTTCTTTAAGGTAATTTCCTAAAGGCAGCTAAGTGGTAGAGGTCTGGGCCTTCAGTCAGGAAGACCTGAATTCATTTCTAACCTCAGACACTTTCTAGCTATGTAACCATGAGCAAATCATTTAACCTCTACCTTAATTTCTTCATCTATAAGATGAGGGTCATAATAGCATTTAACTCAGAGGATTGTTATGAAGATATAATAAAATGATATTTATAAAGTACTTAGTACATTACCTGGCACATAGCAGACAAGAAATATAGCAAACTATAAATGCTTGTTCCATTCCCCCACTTATCATGTAGTAGTGTTCATTTATTTAATATGTTCTATATCATGTCATATTGCCATCCTAGACTATAAACTCTTTGAAGGAAAGGATAGTATCTTACTTAAAGTATTTATTTTCTCCAAATGCCTAGAACAATGTTTTACATAGAAATGGGCTTAATAAGGGTTTGTTAAATAAATAAATATAATTTTGAATGATGAATAAATGCTGTGGGAAGTAATGGTTTCTCTACTGCTAAAGATCTTCATGTGAAGCCTGGATGGATACCTGCCAGGAATACTGTAGATGGTTCCCCCGTTCAAGTATATTTTGGATTAAATGTCCTCTGAAGATACTTCCAATCCTGAGATTTTATGATAGGAGAATAAGTAGGATATAGATAATGTAGAAAGGATGGGAAGAAAGAAATCAAAGAAAGAAGAAAAGGTTCTTTAGGGACAAAAATAAGCAGCTTTTTTCATGGTAGTCAGGTATTAAAGACTAAGTATGTGTCTTCCTATTGGGGAACTAAACAAATGTAGTTTATAAATGTAATGGAATGTTATTGTGCCACAAGAAAAGATGAAATGGACAATTTCAGGTGAAATGGGGAAAGACCTTTATGAACTGATACAGAGCAAAATGAGCAGCATCAGGACAATCACTGTTTTATACAGCAATATAATAGAGAAAAACAATTTTGAAATACTTTAGAAGTCTGATCAATGCACTGATAAACTATGAGTTCACTAGAATTAAAATTAAACTTACCACTCACCTTCTAACAAAGAGATATGAACTTAAAATTCAGACAAAGACATTGCTAATGTGGAAATTTGTTTTACCAGATTATGCAGTTTTGTATTAGAAATTTTTTTTATTGATGAGTGGTTGTAGGAAGAACAGATTAAAGAATAGCTGTTAATTTAAGAACAAAAACAGTTCTGAAAGGAAGGAAGAAAGAAAGAGAAAGAAAGATAGTAAAAATAAAGAAAGGGAGGAAGGAAAGGAGAAAGAGAGGGAAGGATGAAGGAAAGGAGAAAAGAAGGAAAGAAAGAAGGAAGGAAAGAGGGAAAGAAGGAAGGAAGGAAGGGGAAAGGAAGGAGGAAAGTGGGAAAAGAAGGAGAGAAGGAAGGAGGAAGATGGTAAAGAAGAAAGGCAGAAAGAAAGAAAGATGGGAAGAGGAAAAAGAATGAATGAATGGAAGGAAGGAAGGAAGAAATTAGAAGGTATTCTGAATAGTGAAAACTGGTATAAACAAATATATTGTATCAATAAAGTTCAAGATCGAGGGAGCTGGTTGTATTGTCAAGGAATGTTTATGTTAGGTAGTATTGAAAAAAAAGATTGGAGAGATAAGATAGGGGCAGTTGCTGAAGGACCTTGAATGCTAGGCTAAGTAGGTTGGATTTAATTCTGTAGGCAATGGGAAGTATTAAACGTTTTTGAATGACTAAAGCAATATTTTAGGAACATTATTAGGATGGCAGTATATAACTGATCGATTAATAAGAATTTATATATATTTATATATAAGTATCTATTGTTTTCCTTAATAGGAAGATCTGGATAGCTCAGTGAACAGGGAACTGGGCCTGGAGTCAGGAAGATCTATATTAAAAATCTGGTCTCAAGTACTTACTAGTTGTGTGATCCTAGATAAGTCACTTACCCCATTTGCCCCAGCTCTTCATTCATAAAATGAACTAGAGAAGGAAATGGCAAACCACTTTAGTATTTTTGTCAAGAATACCCCAAATGGGGTTATGAAGAGAATGAGATGACTGAATAATTGAACAACAACAATAATCTGCCTTAAGGAACTAATATTTGTAATAATAGATCCCACTGTTGGCCTCTCCAACAAAAGAACACCAGCTCTGTATTTGTGTGGAGTGGGTTTAGTTCTGGAGAAACTCAGTCTCTAAAAAGCAGAGTCAGCCTCCTTTTTCATTCTGTTTGGCTTTTTACACTCCTACCCTGAAGTCTTAGAGAAAATCTCTTTAAGTTTATATTTGGCTCAGATCTAGGATCTTCCCAAAAGGGATTAGAAAAGTAATAAATGTATAATACAAATCATGAATACAGTAGTTCTTTATTTGCTATACACAAAACAAATGTGTAAAACATAAAATACTCATAAGCATGTGTAAAGGGATGAAACTCTTGAGTTGAATCAGACAACCAAGCACTTAAGACTAATTACTGATTGGACAATACTCTATTAGCATATGCTTGGAAAATGGCTCTTCCGAAACAATAAACTGGGAAAACATTTTACAGTCAAAGGTTCTGAATAAAAGCCTCATTTCCAAAATATATAGAGAATTGACTCTAATTTATAAGCAATCAAGCCATTATCCAATTGATAAATGGTCAAAGGATATGAACAGACAATTCTCAGACAAAGAAATTAAAACTATTGATAGCCATATGAAAATATGCTCCAAATCATTATTGATCAGAGAAATGCAAATTAAGACAACTCTGAGATACCACTACATACCTGTCAGATTGGCTAGAATGACAGGGAAAGATAATGTGGAATGTTGGAGGGGATGTGGGAAAACAGGGACACTGATACATTGTTGGTGGAATTGTAAATACATGTAGTCATTCTGGAGAGCAATTTGGAACTATGCTCAAAAAGTTATCAAACTGTGCATACCCTTTGATCCAGCAGTGTTTCTACTGGACTTATACCCCAAAGAGATACTAAAGAAGAGAAAGGGACCTGTATGTGCCAAAATGTTTGTGGCAGCCCTGTTTGTAGTGGCTAGAAGCTGGAAAATGAATGGATGCCCATCAATTGGAGAATGGTTGAGTAAATTGTGGTGTATGAATGTTATGGAATATTATTGTTCTGTAAGGAATGACCAGCAGGATGAATACAGAGGGGATTGGCGAGACTTACATGAACTGATGCGAAGTGAAATAAGCAACCAGATCATTATATATCTCAACAACGATACTGTTTGAGGATGTATTCTGATGGAAGTGAATCTCTTCGATAAAGAGAGCTAATTCAATTTCAATTGATCAAGGATGGACAGAAGCAGCTACACCCAAAGAAAGAACACTGGGAAATGAATATAAACTGCTTGCATTTTTGTTTTTCTTCCCAGGTTATTTATACCTTCTCAATCCAATTCTCCCTGTGCAACAAGAGAACTGTTCGGTTCTGCACACATATATTGTATCTAGGATATACTGTAACCTATTTAACATGTATAGGACTGCTTGCCATCTGGGGGAGGGGGTGGAGGGAGGAAGGGGAAAAATCGGAACAGAAGTGAGTGCAAGGGATAATGCTGTAAAAAATTACCTTGGCATGGGTTCTGTCAATAAAAAGTTATTAAAAAAAAGTCCCTTGGCACTATTCTGTGCTGACTCGATTTCTTGGTGTATACAGAGAATTGTAGGAGTGATTAGGGGGTGGAGTAAGACAAGCCAAAGTCACTTTGCCAGTAGATGAGGAGAAGGAAGGTCGTGGAGATCCTGTGTTGATCCCCTTCACTTCTACCTTTAAAGACCAAGAATAAAGACTAAGGACTTTTGCTTATCCTGAATCTGTCTGATTCGAAGGCATCCAGGGTGCTAGCTTGGTCTTCACAGGCATGCACTGATATCAACTGAATACATGAAACAGTAACTTATAATTTATACTCTCCCAAGAGATTTATACTTAAAATAGAAGACACAGTGGGATTACTGATTAGCATTTTGTGTTTACCTTGGCTTTGCTTTGTCTGAACAAATCCCTCATGGTCCATGTCTCCTGACAAAACAGGTAGGGTGTGGGCTTATTCATTTTATCCTAGAAGGGTCTAGTTGTACAAAACTCTTCAGTCATCTCTTATGTGTTTTGTAGGAATTATTGACCTCTTGGGATCATGAAATTGTCTCAAAGTCCATCTCAGGATTGCTATTCAGTTACTCATGCTCAAGGCAAAAAGCACAAAGCAGAAGAAACTGGAAGAAAAAGAAAAAGAGAGAAGAGAGTCTACTTCTGACAGGAAGTCTAAGAAAGAAGTTCAAAGAGGTCCCATGTTAGGGGAAAAGGAAAAGAACCTATATGTTCCAAAATATGTATAACAGCTCTGTTTATGGTGGCAAAGAACTGAAAATTGCAAGTATGTCCAACAACTGAGGAATGACTGAACTAGTTGTGGCATATAATTGTCCTGAAATGCTACTCTGCTATAAGAGAAGATAAGCTCAATGATTTTAGAAAAAACATGGGAAAACTTGCATGAAACAATGAAGAGCAAAATGAGCAGAACCAAGAAAACATTTTATACAGGAATAACAATATTGTTTTAAGAACGACTTTGGGCAAATAAGACTTTTTTTTAACTTTTATAACTACCCAAATTAAGCATAAAGGACATATGAAGAAAGATGCTATATGTATCCCTAGAAAGAATTGATTTTTAAAAGTATGTATAGAATAATTTATACACATACACACCAATTTGTGTCTAATGATAGTCATCTCTCCTAGAATGGAGAGGGAGAAAAGAAAAAAGGAAAAAATATGCATAATTTTGTTATATATTTGAAAGGAATAACAAGCTGTGCATAGTAGATTTGCAGTTTCATGTGCAATTATCTTTTTTATTGTACTTTTTAATGGAAATGCTTATTTTATTCCATAATTTTTTTTAAAAAAGGAATCCTATTCACTCGACACGAGAAGAAAAGAACACAAAAAGTCAACATGCTCCTTTTAGAGTGGACCACTCTTTCTGGCCCAGTGGCCAACTATTGATGACACAGTTCCCCCCTCCTGCTACTATCATGAAGACTAATTCATGATCCCAAAGCTCACAGGATCACAGCTTTAGAGTTAGGCAAGACCTTAGAGATTGTCATACTCTCATTTTCTATAGGAAAAAACTTGAGGGCCAGAGAGATTAAATAATTCAACCAAAGTCACTTAGATAATAATTGGCAAAGATAGGATTTCAACTCATGCCTTCTGGCTACAAATCCAGTATTATTTCCACTGTACTATGTTGTCTCTCCTGTTAAACAGTAAGCACATGTGTTGCTAGAATAGGCTGTGAGAGCTCTACTCAGCCCCAGGGAAGTTCCATTGGATGGTCTTTATAGTCCCATCCTCAAGAATGCTCCATAATGTATACCCAATTCAACCTCTGTTACACACTATATAAGGAAACAGTAGACCAGAGGGTACAGGATGGCTTAGAACAACAAGAACAGCTAAGAGAGGGACCAGTGAATCTTTAGTGTGTAATTGAATTTTTTAGAACTTCTTGTCTGGCAGATTTCTGATTTCTTGAGAAGTACAATGCACCAGCCCACAGTGAGAACCAAAAGATGGAACTAGAAAGAGTGGAATAACAAATCTATGCTCTAAATAAACTGGATTGAAAAATGAGGCTAACCAATATATTCTCTAAGGCACTTTTCCAAATGAACATTTCACAATCTTGTGATACTAAGTGATACTAATTGTTCAATTGAAAACAAAAATTATACTAATTATCTAATTCCTTTGCATAGGAATCTAAATAGGTAATTGTTCTGATTTTCTCATTGTGTCTCAAATGAGATCAGGGACTCCCTTTGCTGAGACTCTCCCAAAGCCTATCAGAGATATGATTTCCATCCTTGGGTGGTGTCTTGAAGAATGTCTGGAGACATGTCTGGATGTCTGGAAAATTCAGCTGTTGTGACCTATCCAATGCCTGGCATCTGGTGGGAGCTCAGAGATCAGAGTAAATGACTAAGGTAATGGAATAAAAATTAATAATGTTTCTAATAATAGTGATTGTCAGACTAGTTCTTTAGGAAATCTTCCAGGTCTGGGAGAGGTTATATTAAAGATTTGTTCTGGATTCATAGCATAAAACTGATCTTTAACTCACAGCAGGAACCAGGAAAGCTTTTTGCTCTGATAAATTTTTACATTTAAAACAGGATTTTTAAAATGCAGCCAGAAATGCCATGTAATGGTATCTTTTCCCTTCTTCTTCCTTCCCACTCACCAGAACCTGCTTTCTTTTATAACAAGGTTCTTCTTTCTCCAAAAGAAAAAAATAGATATATTTCTTGAATTTCTTGAAAATTACTAATGCAGGATCCCATTCTCAGCATCCTTTTTTTCTCTACTTGGTGGATTACCATTTAGCCTTTAAAGCCCAATTTATATAATATTCCTACAAAAAGCCTTCTTTGATAACCTATTCAGTAATGATCTCTACCCATCTTCCCCCTAAGATCTCACAGAATACTTTGCTTGACCTTCCCATGCCTGCCTTATATCATAGAATAGTTATTTACATATGTATCATCTCTCTCTCTCTCTCTCTCTCTCTCTCTCTCTCTCTCTCTCTCTCCCTATATATATATATATGTATGTATCATATATATATAAATATGTATCATATATATATTTATTAGATGGCAGATTCTATGAAAATGGGAACTTTAAATTTTCCCCAGAACCTAATACAGCATTCTGCACAGAACTTAGTAAATATGATAAATTGGAAGGAATTGAATTCAAGAAAGATGAAGAAAGACTCATGAATAGAGGCAGAAAGCCCAGCTCCCATAAGACTTACTTCAGCAAAATCTAAAAAATCAGACCAGACCCAATGATGATAAAGGAATCCAATAAGTAACTACAGTTAGTGATCTTTTCTCTCCTAGAAGTACATAAAATATAAGCTAGATGTCCATGAGCAATAGGAAGGGGGAACTGGTAGCAAAGTCAACTTCAGTATAGACAAATAAAATAATGATCTCTTCATATATCAAAGACTGATGAGAGACTAAGAAGTCTGCAAGACTGCCCAGAGGCACCTAGGAAAGTGAGTTCTTTCAGAAAGGAACTTGTAAATAACTGGGATTGGCTTCTGCTTGTGCTGCTATCAGTGTGTATAGACTGGAACATACCAGGCTATTAGGTTCTGATGTTCCTAGCCTTCTCCCTTGAGTTACCATAGAAGTCTCTGAAGATTCAAAATTGTGATCTTTAAATATCCTGTTGAAGCTAATACTTGGAGGTAGGTGTCAATGCCTAGATGACATATGTCAAGACCAGGCAGGGTCAATCAAATCTATTCAAAAGTGCAGCAGGGGGCAGATCCTGACATTATTATTATTAGCTTAATAATTAAGGCTAGGGAGATGGGATTGCAGAAGAATAAATAGATTACTATAGTGAATTAGAACAGATCCAGAAATGCTCAAAATCCAGCCTAGAAGGAGATAATAACTCCTTAACAACTATAATCAGAAATACAGATGGAAAAAATTCATTTCCATCAAGGACTACAATAATACCTAGAAGAAATGAAGTAAGAAGCAAAAAATGTGGGGAGGGGAATCAAACCACTGTAGGAAAGAACTGACAAAATAAGAAATAGTTTACAACAAAAAGTGCCAAATATTCCCCCAACTAATTGACTTTTAAAATTAAAATAAATGAAATAGAATAGATAATCAGATGTAAGAAATATTATAACAAAAGCAAAAGCCTGTAAAAGTAGAAGAAAACATAAGGTATCTGTTATCAAAAACAAATGATCTAGAAAAATTATGAGAGAAAAAGTCAGATGCATACAGAAACAATAAACAGGAAATCGTTGGTTCTGGTTTATTTTGTGGTTTGTAGAGGTAATAACAGCACCATCATACTGCTTTTAGCTAGATCTCTGACTCCTGATTTTCCCTGCCTTAAGCATTGACCATTCCTGTAGTAGCATAAATACCTTATTTTGAAATGCATATCCTCCCCTCCTGCTTTTCCCTCATCCCAGATATAACATTTCTTTCTTATTGCTCTTTTGAGCATGACTGACTAATATCTTTCTCCCCTTCTCTAGCAACTCTCTTTTTTCTTGATGACTGGGGTTTTGATTATTTTCTTTCTTGGGTAAGATTTTTGAACATAGAAGAGAGACAACTCAGCCTAGCTGATTAGAAGTAATGTCTGAATCTTAGTCATTTTTCAAATCCATACTCATAGAAATTTTATGGTTGGTTTTTCTTTGTTTATCACATAAACTTTCATCTTAAAACAGTCCCAAGTTTGTGGGATTATAGGCAAGCATAAAAAGTGCTGAGCCAATCAACATAAATGTAACTTCAAATTACAAACTTATTGGTGAGAATGCTCCAAAAGTTGTTTAGTGATTTTTTCCTGCTTTAAGACTGTCATTATTCTGGACTGTGATGTTACATCTGTAACAAATTGCTCTCTAGTGACATTATGGCCATGAAATATAACTTTTTTTTACTAGCTGTCAGGAAGATTTTTTTCCTACTGCTATTAAATAAATGTATGCATATTTGTTTTTATAGTATATGTGGATAGACACTGTATATTATGGGTTGTATAGTGTGGGGAACCATCAGATTCCCTATGTGCTTTGCTGAAGGGATAATGCTTCAGGAGAAATATGACTCTTTCTATGGCCCATTTGTATTTCCAACTCTAATATTTTATGATTCTTATTAAATGAGTGGAAGACACTAACAAAAATTATCTATCAACATCCCCTATACAGTATGTTAACTCATCAAGGATTTATGTTTTCCATGTTATGGGTATGGGAACTCCCTCTTTCAGCTGTATCATAATCCATTTATAAATTGGTAGACAGTCCTAGAAAATTATTTGAAGTACTGACAGATTAAATGACTCACTTAGAACTAAAAAGGAAGGGTCAGAGGAGAGATCTGAACCCAGGTTTCTATGGATCTAAATTCAATACTCTCACTATCATGCCATACTTCATGTGTTTAAGAAAGGAGTAAGAACTTGAATGTGAAAATTATTAATTTTTACTTTCACCAATCGCTAACTGAAATCTCCCTCAGTTATAACTTTTTTAAAAGTTAGTCTAAGGAAGCATTCAAATGTTTCCCAGCCTGCCAAAGGGATCCATGACATAAAAAGATTAAGATCTCTTGGGCCAGCTAGTTGTGGTGATGCTACAAGATGAAGTTGAGGTAATAGATCATTCAATTTTAGGAGATGAGTTCTAAGCCATAATTGAGCAAAAGCTGATTGAGTATACACACAAAGTATGTTTTCAATATGGTGAGCCCCCATGAGTGGAGCAGAAGGTTTGGGGGAACTAGGCTGCCCAAGGAGAAGTAAACTGGTCCAGGTTGAAGATAAGAAGATAAAAGTCTCTGACTCAATGAACAGGTCTGTTCAATGGGGTAGGTCTGTGAGTGATCATCCAAAGCCTTTTAGTCTGGCTAGAATATACAGTCTTAAAAAGGTGAAAAAATTAAGTCATGTTCTAAATTGTTCCAAACTTATAATAGTTTGCTTTATGTTCTAAGGTACTTTCTATCTCTGACTCTTAAGTTTTAAGGTTCCTCCAACTCTAATATTTTCCCTTATTAGAATGTAAGTTCTTTGAGGAGAATAGTTTTCATTTTTTCTTTGCATTCTCATTAAATATTCCAATGACTGGAACAGAGTAAGCACTTAATGGATATCAGTTTATATTTGATGTTTCAAGGATCTTTCCAATTCTGATAGCTTCTATTCTATGTTCTGAAGTTGATGTTCATTCTAATGTTTTATCATTTAAATTCAATCAACTGTTTCTTTGTCTTGTTTGCATGACATCAAACTAATTTGATTGAAATAAGACATAAACTGACACTTCCCCCACTCCCATCTCCAAGGAAAGATACTTGCCATCCCTTTGTGACAAGGACGGATTCTTGATAAGACTTAGCCTTTGATATTCTTAACTCTGCAGATTTTCCTAATTTTGCTTTGGCCCTAAGCTCTAAAAATGTGCTAGACACACAGGTGGCCAAAACAAGGGGCCGATAGATATGGAGCCTCAGAGCTGTGCTATCAGTGACTATTAAGTCTCAAATCACTCAAATTCCATTCATTCAAGAGCTTATCTTTGTAGCCTCTGAGTGTTAGTGGGAACCAAAGCAGATGGTATTTGTAATGGGGGGAAATGGCCACCTATAGCAGAATGACCTTTCCATGCCAGGACTAAGATTATAATCAGTGTTATTTCTCACCTTCTGAGTGTCCCACAGGTCATTTCATTCCTTTTGAGAATAGAGAAGTCATGAGAATGAAGAAAAATATACTAAAAAAATGTCCATTACATGTCTAGAAAAAAATGTTTTCTTTCTATAGAGATTCCCAGTCACAGGGAAATTTTTAGGGAACAGTTCTAGAAATGGCCTTTAAAGCTACCTCTTCTTGAACACTTTAGACACAGAGCGAATTGGCTTTTAAGACACGCTTTTCCATGATTTCTCATAGGTAAGGGAATATAGTAGAGTGGGATAATAAGTTTAGCCTCATAGTCATGGACTCATGAAACTTAAATGGTTTCATTAATCATCTAGTCCACATTGTACATGAAATGAAGATCCAGTATAACATAGATAACATGATCATCAAGATTTTACTTGAAGACATCTAAGGAAAGAGAACCCAGCAAACTGTGAAGCTGCCTATTCTTCTTTGAGAAAGTTTTAATTTTAAGGAAGTTGCTTCAAAAATTGAGCCTAATTTTGCTTCTTAGCCATTTCAACCCATTGTTTTTAGTTCTATTTCTGGGGTCAAGAAGAATAAGCTTTATATTTTCTCCGTGTGACAATTCATAAATACTTCAAGGCAATGACTTTCTTTCAAGGCTAAATATTCCTAGTTTCTTCAATTTATCTTCCTGTGTATCATCTCTCTCCCTTTCCATGTCTTTCTCTTCCTCTTCTTCTCCCTCTCCTTCCTCTCTCTTCCTTCCTTCCTCCCTCCCTCCCTCTCTCCTACACCACTCTCTCTCATATCCAATTATTGCAAAATTCTATTGATTCTACTCCCTTATTTTTCCTTCTTATGGGAATAATTATTTTTTGTCATTCTTAAATTTTTTCCATATCTCCTGAAATGACTTTTCCCTATAAAATATTATTATATGGAAGTCTACTTAACTGCTTTCTTTACTTTTCCAATATCGAATGTTCATATCAGATACCTAGATTTGCCCTACTTCTTGTTCATAAACTCCAGAAGAGATTTGACACTCCCCCCCAAATGCTATAATTTCCAACCCAGCAAACAGTTTTTATGGTCATCAAATTCAAAATAAAATTTCTTATTGCTCATTCCTCTACTTTTTGAAGGATGAAATTATCCTTAAAGATGATGTCAACAAACATTTATTAAGCTTCTACTATATGCCAAGCCCTGTGTTAAGTGCTAGTCAAGAAGTTTTCAGTTGTTCTAGTTTCAACAGAGAGACAGAGAGAGCTCCAGCAGATGTCTGGATAATTGAAGTTTTCTATCTTTATTACATCATGCCCTGTAATAGGATTATGATGTATCCCATCCATCCTCATCTATTTTCTTTCTTTCTTTTTCTTTTTTGATATATATGGTATGTAGTATACTTTTATGACAAAAATCTTGTTTCTCCCTTCATTCTCCATTTTTCACACCTCTGGTTCCTGGATATTTTTTCATGAATATACCTTCTTAATATACAATACTCTACCTTTTTACCTATCCTATTGTTTTTGAATGTTGTGCAGAGGCACAACCTAATCATGAATTCAATCCCCCTGAGTCTCAGTAGTACTAACAAAGTCTCAGCAATACCAATGAAATCAATTTTCTCTCTTGCATTAGAATTTCTAGTTCTTCTGACTTGTTGCCTAAACTTTTGGTGTTTTTTTCTGCAAATATTTGAAACCATGGAGTTTTTACTATTTGTTCCTTTTTTGGATTTTCTCTCCCATGAACTGCTAAACTTTTCAAGTAGTATTATTTTTCCTTTTATGTAGCCACAATTTATGATCTCTAACTTGGGGTGGAGGATTTGTATAGACAGTTTTCTACCTCTTCTGTCTTTTTTTTTTTGATGGGGGGGCTATAGTCCTTTAAATTAAGACACCTGGCAAGTATATTCTTAGTAGCTTTTGTTAGTATACTCCATTTCTGACTAGTAATCTAACATCCCTATATTTTAAGACATGGTCCAGAAATCCAGATTCCATCTTTGGATGCTACCTTCTTAACCAGCTGTTCAATTTCCAAATTTTTTTTTTTGCTTCAACATATTTTGCCTTCAATGAGCAACTGTGCAATAAACATAACCTGTGCCTTTACAGATTAGTTTCTTTCTTTTTAAAAATGTATTTATTTAAAACCTAATACAAAATAAGAGAAAAATTGAAAAAGAAAGACAGAACATTGTCATGTGTCCAGCAGAACATTAGTGAATTTCAGTTTCTTAACCAAAACTTCATAATTGTTGAAGATATTTTTTTATTCTTCTTATAATATCATTTGTGCCCACATGAATCATCCAAAGTACTAGTTGTCTATTTTAGTAAATCTTAGGAGGATCTCTATTATGTCTTGGATACAATTCTTGGGAACATAAAATAACTCTAGTGTTGTTATTAAACCAATAAATAATTGCCTCAATAATACTCAATAATAATAATCACCAACTACTAATACTCTTCCCCCTTTACTCTGATCCTTACTAAATGATCTGTCACTTGATAGATAGCTTCTTTGGCTTTGCTCTATCATTATTGGGAGGATAGGCAGCTTCTCTCTTCTCAGAGCATTCAACTCTTTTATTTCCAGAGTTTCAAATCTATTTTAAAACTAATTATACAATTATCATTTTCTTTTCCTTGCTCTTCTGTATAATATTTTCTCCCAAAACTTAATGAGAATCAACTCTCCCCTTCTCAACCTCTTCCTTTTCATATTGAAGCTTTGGAATATTTCATTCTCTTTAACCACCTGGAATATGGAGATGTATTCTTTGTATCCCTTTTTCTTCCTCTCATTGACCTACACTTGGAACAATGTTGGTGGTAGTAGTAGTGGTGGTGATAGTAATGATAGTAATAATAGACAGCATTTATGTAGCATTTTAAGATTTGCAAAGAGCTTTAGAAATATTATCTCATATTTTATTTAGATAACGGTTTCCCAGCTGTGTCAGAAATGCAAACATTATGTACTCAATATATTCAGTATTCTCATATATATTCATATACATACACACACATATATTCATAGGCAATATACTGATATATTTAGCAAGTCACTGTATAATTTCTCCTACTTTACTAACTGGCTGAAATTTTTAGCCTTGATAATTTGAACACTTGTAATTATTTATATACCTCAGCTTTAAGGAACTGGCTAAAATTTTTTACAACCAATTATTACATCTTAATAATTTGACCACTAAATCTACTTTCTGTGGTCTGAACACTCAGATCCCCTTTAACCTTTCACTGATCTCTTACTTTTCACTAATTTGCCTAAATTGTCAATCTACTATATTAATTTCTTTTTACTTTCCAGTTGTTCTGCTTATCTTTTTTTAGTTAACTTGTCTTTCTAATTAACTTCTTATGCTGTTCAGTCTAACCCTTCAGGTCTTACTCCCTATAATTTTATATTTATAAATAGGGAAAAAAGGAATGATCTCTTTCCTTTTTCTTTTATCTCTTTGAAATACAGACCTAGGAGTGGTATTGCTGTGTCAAAGGATTTTTACAAAATCCTAATACAAATTAGCCCTTTGGACATAGTTCCAAATTGTTTTTCAAAATGGTTTAATTAGTTCACAAAACTTCATTAATAGTGTATTAGTGTACTTATTTTTCTACATTCCCTCCCACAACCCAGTATTTGTTATTTTTCTTTTCTGTCATGTTAACCACTCTGATATATGTGAAGTGGTACCTCAGAATTGTTTTAATTTGTTTTTCTCTGATCAATAGTGATTTAAAACATTTTTGTGTAAATGTTTTATAATGGATTTCTTCTGAAAACTTTGTGTTCTTTGTTCACTTATAAATGGGAAACAGCTTTTGTTTTAATAAATTTGGCTCAGTTTCATACGTATACACATTTGAGAAATGAGGCCTTTCTTTATCAGAGAAATTTGCGGTAAAATTTTCCCAGTTTACTGTTTTCATTCTAATTTTGTCTGTCTTTGGTTTGTGCAAAACTTTTTCAATTTCATGTAATCAAAATTTATTTCTTCAAATCCTTTCTATTTTATGTTTCATCATAAAATTTTCCCTTACCCATAGATCTGATAGGTAAATCATTCCATATTATCCTAATTTACTTATTATATCACTCCTTATGTCTAAATCTTTTACTGTTTTCATATTATTTTGATGTTAAATATTAGTCTCTGCTTTGTTTCTACCAAACTGATTTTGAATTTTCGTGGCAATTTTAGTTAAATAGTGAGTTTCCCTTAAACTTAGATTTTTGTGTTTATCATACATTAGAATACTATGATCATTTACTACTATTTATTAACTATCTAACCCATTCTACTGATTCACTCTACTATTTCATAACCAATACCAGATTGTTTTGATGATTGACACTTTGTGGTAAAATTTAAAATCTGGCACTGCTAGTCTGCCTCCCTTCTTATTTTTGTTTTATTGATTCCCTTAATATTTTCTCCCAATATATTTTTATTTTAATATGTTTCTCAATTATATGTCAAAATTTTTTCAAATTCTTTTTTTTCAAATTTTGAATTCCAAATTCCCTTCATTCCTACCCTTCTCCCTCCATGAGAAGGCAAGCAATTTGACATAGATTATATTTATGAAGTTATGTAAAATATATTTCCATATTAGGCACATTGCAGAAAGATATACAGAGTACAGTGTATAATCTTTGTTATATATTATAATTTTCTTGCTAGCAATTTTATTTTAAAATTTTGCATCAATATTCATTAGGGAAATTACCTTATGCTTCCTTTCTCTGTGCACTCTCTCTTTTAGGCTTCAAAACCATATTTGTATCATAAAAGATATTTGGTAGAACCCTTCTTTATTTGTTTTTTTCCAAATACTTTATATCACTTTGCATTTAGTCATTCTTTAAATGTTTCATAGAATTCACTTGTAAATCCATTTGATCTTGGAGATTATTTTTAGGGATTCATTTATGGCTTGTTCAATTTTTTTTCCTAAGAATTATTTAAGCATTCTTGTTTCTCTTTTTGTTAATCTGGACAATTCATTTTTTGTAAATATTTATTCATTTCACTTAGCTTTACTGGAATATAATTTGGCAAAATCACTTTTAATGATTTATTTAATACTATCTTCATGGGTAATGCTTTCATTTGCTACTCATTTTTAGCTACCATAATTTGGTTTTCTCCTTTATTTTTAAAAATCAAACTAGTCAGTACCTTATTATATTTTTTTCATTCAACCATCTCCTAGTTTTAGTCATTAGTTCAAATTTTTTCCCTTACTTTTGATTTTATTCATCTCTCTTGATTTTCAGGATTTTCAATTTGATTGTTCTTTTTCTAATTTTTTTTAAAAAGGAGCATGCTCAATTCATTGATCGTCTCTTTCTCTCTGTTATTAACGTATGTGTTTAGAGACACACATTTCCAAAGAGACATACATTTGGACGCATCCTACAAATTTTAGTATGTTGTCTCATTGCCATCATTCTTTTTAATGAAATTGTTGATTATTTCTATGATTTGTTCTTTGACCCATTCATTTTTTATGTTTAGATAATTTTGTTTCTAATTAATTTTTAATCTATGTTTTTGTGACCCTTTATTGGATATAAGTTTTGCAGTATCATGGTATGAAAAAGGGTATGTTAATTTTTCTGCTTGTCTGCATTTGTTTGTAAAGTTTTTATGCCCTAATATATGACCAGTTTTTGTAAAGGTGCCATGTAAAGCTGAGAAAAAGGTACTTTTTTCTATTCCCATTCAGTTTTCTCCAGAAGTTTTTCATATCTAACTTTTCTAAAATTCTATTAATTTCCTTAACTTCATTCTTATTTATTTTATTATTTGATTTATTAGTCTGAGAGGGGGAAATTGAGATGCCCTACTAGTTTAGTTTTACTATTTCTTCCTGCTATTCTTTAACTTTTCTTTCAAAAATTGTGATGTTATGCTGTTTGGTGAATATTTGATTTAGTATTGATATTATTGCACGTCTATAGTACCTTTCAGCAAGATGTTTGTCTCTTGAGATTAGGTCTAATTTTCCTGCTTATCTCCTTTAGTTAAATCTGTTTTTGCTTTTTCTTTATCTGAGATCATAATTGATACCACTGCCTTCTTTATTTCAGCTAAAGCATATTAGATTCTGCTCCAGCCATTTATTTTAACTCTATATATGTCTCCCTGTAACAAGTATTTTTCTTTTAATCAGCATATTTTTGGATTCTGGTTTCTAATCCATTCTGCTATCTGCAATTGTTTTATTGGTGAATACATTCACCAATTCATATTCACATTCCACCATTTGCATTCAGTTATAATTACTAACTGTGCAGTTCCACTATTCTATTTTCTTCTGTCTATCTTTCTCTCTTTTTTATCCTGATCTTCCTTAAAAATCTGTTTTGATTCTGACCACTGCTTCCTTTAATCTTTCTTCCCTTTTATCACTACCCTCTTTCTCTTATCCTCTTTCCTTCCTATTTCTCTACTAAATAAGATAGATTTTTATACCTAATTGTGTGTGTGCGTGCACACATGTGTGGGTGCATATTCTTTCTTTTTTGAACCAATTCAGATGAGAGTGAGATTCAAGGATTTCCACTCTCCCCCAACCTCAGCATGTCTCCCTGTTAAAGTTCTTCCTTGTCTGGATTTTTATGTGAGATAATATTCTCTATCCTACTCCATTCCTGCTTCTTCCAGTGCATTATCTTTTCTCACCCATCCATTTTTCTTATTATATCCCAATACAACCAATGTACTCTGTGCCCATTTTCTATGTGGAGTTCTTCTAACTACCCTAATAATGGCAAAGTTTTTAGAAGTTATATATATATTATCTTCCCCTATAGGAATGTAAATAGTTTAATCTTATTGAGTCCATTATGATTTCTCTTTTATGTTTACCTTTTTAAGCTTCTCTTGAGTCTTATATTTGAAAGTTAAATTTTCTATTCATCTCTGGTCCTTTGATCAAATATGCTTGAAAATTCTCTGTTTCATCAAGTATCCAATTTTTTTCTTCCTGAAGGATTATATTCAGTTTTTCAGATAGATTATTCTTATTTATATGTCTAGTTACCTTCCAGAACATTATATTCCAAGTCCTCTACTCCTTTAAAGTTGTAACTACAAAATCTTCTGACTATGAATGGTTTCTTTTAAAATATTTTCACTTTGACCTGGGAATATTGCAAGTTGGCTAGAATATTTCTGGAAATTTTCATTTTGGAATCTCTTTCAGGACACATATGATTTGGTGATTGAATATGTATACTCACATTTCATATTTTACATCACCCTTCCTCTTTCCAGCCCTCATTTATTAGTGCCCTTTTATACAAGGATACTTTGCTAGATGTGAGTCTTGTATATACCTAGCTATGTATGTCATTGCTTCCATTAAATATAAACTCCTTGAGGGAAGGGACTATTTTGGTTTGTCTTTATCTTTATCTAGTATGCTGCTTAGCAGTTAATGTTTATTAATTGGTTGCTTGCTTGACAGGCAGTTTGGGAGTTCATTCTTTAAACTCTTCTTCAAAATCTTTATCTCGCTTAAAATGGCTCCTAATGGCCAAATTAACACATTTTTCCATATCCCATCTGATTCAGATATGAAGATAACCAAAGCTGTCCTCGAGCTCAGCCTATAGATGAAACATACAATACAGCAAGAATATTGGTTTAAATGAATGAACCATAGACTCCAGGAAAGAAATAAGGAGGCAACATATTAGAAAGGTAGGTTTGGCCCAGACTATAAAAAGCTTTTAAAAATCAAACAAGCAGAATTTATTTGATCCTAGAAGCAATAGAAAGACCATGGAGTTTTTTTTTTTTTTTTTTTTTTTTTTTTTTTTTTTAATAATAAATTTTATTTTATTTAATAATAACTTCGCATTGACAGAATCCATGCCAGGATAATTTCTACACGACATTATCCCTTGCAATCACTTATGTTTCGTTTTTTCCCCTCCCTCCCTCCTCCCCCCCCCCCCCCAGGATGGCAAGCAGTCCTATATATGCTAAACATGTTGCAGTATATCCTAGATACAATACATATTTGCAGAACCAAACAGTTCTCTTGTTGCACAGGGAGAATTGGATTCAGAAGGTAAAAATAACTCGGGAAGAAAATCAAAATTGCAAATAGTTCACATTCATTTCCCAGTATTCCTTCTTTGGGTGTAGCTGTTTCTGTCCATCATTTCTCCAATGAAACTCAGTTAAGTCTCTTTGTCAGAGAAATCCA
The DNA here is from genome assembly GCF_016432865.1 of Antechinus flavipes. NCBI lineage: Eukaryota > Metazoa > Chordata > Mammalia > Dasyuromorphia > Dasyuridae > Antechinus > Antechinus flavipes. The sequence goes on from NC_067399.1 coordinate 253,203,583, forward strand.
CTTCCATCAGAATACATCCTCATACAATATCGTTGTCGAAGTGTATAATGATCTCCTGGTTCTGCTCATCTCACTTAGCATCAGTCCATGTAGGTCTCTCCAAGCCTCTCTGTATTCATCCTGCTGGTCATTCCTTACAGAGCAATAATATTCCATAACGTTCATATACCACAATTTACCCAGCCATTCCATGGAGTTTAATAGATAGGGGAATGACCTAATCTGACCTGAACTTTAGCAAAAAAAATCACTTGTGATCTATAGTTGATGTATTACAGTGGAGAGAGAATCAGAGAAAACAATTAAGAGAGAGCCTCAATGTTCCTCAACAGAGAGTAAAGACAAAGGAGTAAATGTTTGGAACTCTGAGTTGTATTATTTCACCTTTGCGTTATTGTAGGTTTTTTTTTTCTGGTTTGTGCCACCTCCAATTGTACCTAGATCAGAGATTAGTAAAACCAGAGATTAATCCTGGGATTCCCAGCAAGTATGTGAATAGATTTCCAGAAGTTCATGAGCTTGGAATGTTTAATATTTTCATAAATGCATTTGAAAAAGAATAATGAGTAAGTACCATTGAAGACATTACATTTTGAAAAATTTTGTTACCAAAATATAAAGTGATCCAGCACATTAAATAATTTTAGTTATGGTTATTTTATGTTAGAAAATATTTTTCTTATTTGATTTCATAATCAAATGGTTTGAATATTAATACAATTGCAATAAATTATTTTTTTAAAAAAGTCATTGCATTTTAACACAATTGTTTTCCTTTGTAATCTTATGCATTTTCTTTTACATATTTAAAAACTGTAAAAGGGATCCATGATATAAAAAGGTTAAGAATTTCTACCCTAGATAGAGCTCTCCTGGTTTGAGAGTGATAGATGTTCTCCAGGAGGTCCAATTGTGATTCAGAAAGAGTTCAATTGTTTTCAGTTATATCTGACTCTTTGTGACCCCATTTGGAGTTCTCTTGGCAGAGATACTGATGTGCTTTGCCATTTCCCTCTCCAGCTCATTTTACAGAATAGCAAATGGAAGCAAACAGGTAATTTGGCCAGAATCACATAGCTAGTAAGCGTCTGAGGGCAGATTTGAACTCAGGAAGTTGTCTTCCTGACTTCAGGCCTGATGCTCTATACACTGTGCTTCCTGGCTAATGGGACTCTCTATGGATAATCTGAAGGGTACCTAGGATTTGGGGGATGGCCTATTGGTTTTTCAAATGTCACCTTCTATGTGAAGTCTTTCTCAATTCCCCCAGTTGCTAGTTTCTCCTGTTCCTCTTTATCTACTACTTCACAAATATTTAAATATGCATTTTTTTCCATAGCAGAAAAAGTTCCTTAAAGGCAGTGATTATTTAATTTTTGTTTCTGTATTTCCAGTGCTTAGAACAGTTCCTGGTATATAGTAGATGCTTATAAAATATTTGTTGAAAGTTAAATTAAAATAATTTGTTGAATGATACTTTCATTATCAGGACTGTATAAAATAGTAAAAATTGAACTGACTGAAAAGTTGCAAAACTCTGTCCTCTTGGATCCAATGCTTCACTGGCCACAGTTTCATGTCCTAAGCCACAACTGGCTACATCCAGGGGAAAGGGGAATGAATGTAACATCAGGCAGAAACCTCACCAGTCTTGAAATGCAAGCTGGTTACTTTTTATCCCCCAGCAGTGCAACTGTTCATTCCCTGGATGGGAGGTTTATGAATTAAATCATCTGAATCAGAAAACTCAAAAAGCAAAGATGATACTTGTCTACTTTTGCCCCTCTCCTCAATGAATGGCCCATGCTATATTAAGTGGAGAAGAATCCTTTGAGGTAGGTGTGGTGAGACTTATTAACTCCACTTTGCAGATTTGGGAAGATTTGTTCACCATTCCAGATGAATGGAAATCTTTCCTGTGTTTAAGAACCACCAGAGAATGAAATCCTATAATCTCCCTCTGAAGGGGAAGTTCTCAGTTCCCTGTCAGGAAACCCAGTCTAATTCAATTAATTCAGTGCAATTAACATTTATTGAGAAGCCCACAATGTTCATGATGCTGAACTAGGCAGTGAACTTCTAACCTGAATTCTCATTCCATTGCTCCATTGGTCAGGAGGAAATTAGATCAATTCATCTCTCATTACTTTGGTCACAACAGGTCGTTTCCTATTAAAGACACTCTGTAGTATCAAGAAGTCCAGGTCTGGCCCACTCTCTTCCTCTTCCTTCCAGTTCCCATGGCCAGGTGCCAACTAACTTGCATCTAGGGAGAGAGGAGGAGTAAAGTCCCACTGAAGTAGAGAGTTAAGTATATGGAGAAGACTTAGATGAAAAGCTCAGAGCCAAATCAACAGCCATAAATTCTCTACTACACAGGCTACCAATAAAAATAACTGGATCAGCCCTTCTGGGATCCTTATTAAACCATTCTAAGATCTCATCTACAACTTCTTCCTGGGCCTCTTAGTCTAAGATGTTCTATAAGTTTTAGGTAATATATGCTGTTCTTCACTATCACAGTGGTGGCAGAAATGGGATTATCTCAGTGTGATGGGATATAGTAGAGTTCAGCTCTCATTATGAAGAATGTTCATTGCAGAGAATTCAGTTTTATAATTATAGCTATTTAGCCTTTAAATTAAAAAAATGTAAAAAAACCAAACTTTTCTATAGCTGATATAGTACAACACTTTTAAACTGCTAGATCTAATAAGCATTTCTCGGTAACCCTTTTGGTCATCTCTGCATTATCTATCTCTACTTTTCCTGAAAAGATACTTTCTTTTCACTTAGCTTCTATAACACTACTTTCTTTACCTATCTGACTTATCTTTCCCAGTCATTTTTTCTGAATATCTCAGTAAACATGAGTGTCTCCCAAGTCTTTCTCTTCTGTCAGTATATTGTCTCCCTTGGATTCAATTATCTTTTCTATGTATTTGACTTTCAGATCTACATAGTCCTAATCTCTCTCCTGAAGTCCTGTTTCACACTTCATAGATGGGCATTTCTACTTATATACTCCACTATTATAGCATTTTAAACTCCAAACCTGACATCCTCATCTTCACCTCTAAACACAAACATCCCAGAAACTTCCTCATTTCTGTTAAAGACACCTCCTTCATCCTCTGAACTACCCTGATCCATAATTTCATAGTCATTTTTGACTCATCCCAATTTCTCATCGATGATATGCAGTTATCAAATTCTGTTGATTATGCTTCTATAAAAATTCTTGGTTGTTTCTTTCTTGCCATTCACAGAACTGTCAAAAGTTCATGTCTTCTTCACCTCTCACTTAGAATATTATAGTAGTCTTGTTTATAATTGTTCTCCTTTCCTTCAGTTTGTTCTCATTCTAGTCTATTCGTCATATAAATTAGATTTCACAATCTTTCTTAGTCATTGATCCCAAATCACTTCTTCTTAAAAAAAACCTTCAATCGCTCTCTGTTATTTCTAGATCAAATACAACCTTTTCAAATTCCATGGTCTTGCATAAAACAATCTGGAGTTCTATAGTTGAGTGTCTTAGGGATCTGATCTTGGTTTTGAGTTATTTCACATTTTAATGAATGATTGAGCTAAACATATGGAATGTGTCCTTATCAAATGTGAAAAATAATTGAAAGATGGAGAGTATAGAATTAACACATTCTATAATACATTCTATAACAGTTAAAATCCAAAAAGATCTTAACAGACTGGAGAGATGGATTGAATCAAATAAGAAGAAATCCAGTAGGAATAAATATAAAGTCTTACATGTGAGTTTTTTTAGGACACAAGTATAAAATAGGGATAGCATGGTAGTTTGACCTTAAAATACAAGGGATTTTTAGCATATTAAAGGCTTAATACAAATTCACATTTAAGTTGCTAGCTCCCAAAGCTAATGCAATCTTAGGATGCATTAAGAGAGGCATAGCTTTTAGAAATAAAGTGAGGATAGTACTGCTATGTCTACTTTGTACTGTGTTTAATTCTAGATGTCATTGTTTAGAAAAGATATTGATAAATAAAAGAACATCCAAAGGAGAGTACTCAGAATAGTAAAGGGCTTCAAGACCTTGCCAGATGAAGACTTGGATATTAAATCTGGAAGACAGAAGACTCAAAGGGAACATGATAGTTATCTTCAAGTATTTGAAAATTTGTCACAGGAAGATGGATTAGACTTATACTGTTTGGGCCCAAAGGCAGACGTAAAAACAATAGACAGACATTTAAAAGAGGCAAATATAAGGAAAAACTGCCAAACAATGAGGACATTCTGAAATTACCTTGAGAGGTAACTTCTTTCATTGGAGATCTTAAAAATAAACTGGACAATGATTTGGTGACTAGGTTAAGGAATCTTTTTTTTCAGGCTTGAAGTCTCTCTAATATGGACAACTTGTGATTCTATAATTCTGTAATTTCCAGCTTTGTTTCATATCATTCTCCTTCATGCAGTTTGTGTTCAAGATAAATTGGAGTCCTTGTTTCCTAGCATTGAAGCTAATTCTATTCCATGTCATTTTTAATCATACCATCACATAATCTTACTTAACTCTATACTGGTCTTGAGTCCTAAAGATGGTAAAAATTTTTGAGGTTCTCTCCTCTGTCTCTTTTCCTTCTCTATTCTCCACAAACTGAATTGAAGATCTTAATAAAAACCTATTGATTTATACTCAAGATGGTCCTTGAAAGCAAAGTAATTTTTCCTCATCATTTGGATAAAAGTACTCATGTTGACTGACAGAGTTGGAATCCAAAAAAGATACCAACAAGCTACAATGATAAGCTTAATCAAATAGGATGAAATTTAATATGGAGAAACACAAACTCCTATACATGGACAAATCAACTATACAAGGAAAGGGTGGAGACATGTAATTAGACAATAGTTCATCATAAAAAAAATTTGAATGGATTGTGTCAACATTTGGACATAAGACAATGCTTAGGATATAAGAGGTACTTAATAAATGTTCATTGACTAATTGATTGATATGGAAGCCAAAAAAAGCAATCATAGAGATGCAAATTGGAATAAGAAAAGCAGAATGTCTAGAAGAGGGGAGGTGATTTCTCTATTCTTCTCTCCTCTTTTCAGATATTCTGGGGTTGGGGAAAAGGCACATCTTTAAGAAGAATATTAGAAAACTAGAGATTTTTAGAGCATAGTGACAAAGAGTTAAAAAGATTGGCTAAAAGGACTGGTTGAAGTAATTAGGGATGGTGAGCTGACAGAAGAGAGGACTTGGGGAACCAGGAGTTGGTATCAGTCAGTAAGTTTTGAAAATACTACATTATAGAAGGCAGATAATGCATTATTCTGTTTGACTCTAGAGGACAGAACTAGGGACAATGGATGGAAGTCACAAAGATACTAACTCTGGGTAACAAATAAGAATAAGAAATACTTACAAAAATAAAAAGATTACAATAAAAATAAGAAACATTTCCTAGCAATTAGAGTATCCAAAAATGGAATGTGTTCTTTTAGGAATTAAAAAGTTTAATGTCTGGAGGGGTATTCAGGCATAGGTTGGACAACCATTTATTGAGGTTTTGTAGAACAGAAACAGTTCTTTTCAGGAACAAATTGGACTAGAACATTAGTGAGATTATTATTGAAAGCTAGACTAGAACAATAGTGAGAACATTAGTAGAAATATTGCTGCATCTTGAATCAGACAATCTTATTTCTGACATGTAATTTCTTGGGCAAATCACCTAGTTTTTCTTGTTTGTCAAATAAAGAAGTTGAATGGATACTGAGAACCACTTAGATCATATTTGAATCCATTTCTTTTTGACTCCAACATTCTATCCACTGTACCATCTCACTGCATGGAAACTTAATCCATGAACAAAGTAAAGATTCTTACTCTTCTGTCCTTGTGTAATTAGGAAATAATATCCATAGGGTTACCTGCCCACAATACCCTCCTTCTTTCTTTTCTTCCTACTTAGCACAAATTCAAATGTCAGTGGCTTTCCAGAGAAAGAAATAGCATATGTCTTCAAAATGTTTGGGAAAGAAGAAAGTGGTCATTAATCTGCTATCTATCCATTCCTATGTGTTTGTGGAAGGGAGGACTGTGTCCAGGGGTCAATAGCTTGCACTCGGCAAAGCCTATAAATACACGTTTACATAATCAGCATTGAAGAATTCTGTAAATACTATATCCACCTAATGGACCACAAAAGCTTCCAGAGGAGCCATCATGACCTGTCTTCTCACGTGGCATGGGGAGTGGGGGTGGGGAATGGGGGTAGGGATGAGATGGAAAGCTTCTTGCCTATCTCTCTTGATTCTATGGTGAAGATGGGCAGCAGTTAGTGTTCAACTAGTACTTGTTGACAGACTGAGTGATTTGAGAAAAAGTTTGGCATTCACACCTCTTGGACCTCAAAGCCAGCTCAGTAAACTAAGTGCATAATATAATATTAATATAATTAATGTTAATAGTATTAATGCTAATAAAATTATAATATTAATATAATTGACACTATTAACTAACAATTTTAATAATTTTGAATCTTGGAAGATCCATTGGCTCTTTTTGTGTTTCCACCATCCAAATAACTATTTGCTTAACTCCATAATTGAAAGCTACTCCTTGCTGAGATGTTGTTTACCAGATATACTGAGGTCCACCTCATTATATTTATCTAGCTCCAGCTAGTTAATCTTCAGCTTGAATTGGCATAGTAGCAGCAACAACCTTCTGAGACATAGATTTTTATAGAGAATCCCTTGTCTTTTCAGTAATCTCTGTAATGGCTTTTTCATTAGGTTTTTGCAGGTTTGGGTCATCTGCATTCATTACTTCTTTGGGAACCATGTCAGTATACTTGCTATAAATGACCTTGTCTTTGATTATCCCTTTTGAGCAATTGTATCATATTTAATTTGTCTCTCTTCATTCATTTGAATGACCAATGCATTGGACATTTTCTTCTTTCTTCAAAAATTGACCATAATAATCATAAGGCGAACCCACATTATATAGCTCTTTAAAGTTAGCAGTGAGCTTGAATCAAATCATCTCTTTTGATTATCATAGCAACCATAGCAAATATGTTAGATTTGTTGTACCACAGAAGTTAAAGACTATATGGTATTTAAATGCCATTTAGTGTTTAAAACAGGTAAGTGCCACAGAAGAAAGAGGTTGAACTTTGCAAGTAAACCTGAGTCTAAATCCTATCTCAGACATTCAGGTTATATGTATGACCCTAGGCAACCTCTGTTTCAGTTTCTTCATCTGAAAGATGAGAATAATAACAGCACCTAGCTTGGAAGGAAGTCTCAAACAAGATAGCATTAAGTAAATCACTTTGAAAACCTTAAGCTACATAAATGTTAACTATAATTTTTGTTTTTGTTCAGTCTTTTCAGTAATGTCCAACTCTTTGTGACTCCATTTGGGATTTTCTCAGCAAAGATTCTAGAGTGGTTTGCCATTTCCTTCTTCAGCTCATTTTTTACAGATGAGGAGACTGAGGCAAACAGGATTGAACGATTTGCCTAAAGTCACATAGTTTGTAAATGTCTGAGATTGGGTTTGAACTCAGGTTTTCCTAACTCTAGACCTGGCATTCTATACAAAGCACTATCTAAACTGCAGTTATTACCATCAGTTTTAAATATAAGGAAACTGAGGCTCAAGAAATTATTGCATTTTTCAAAGAATTCAATTGTACCCAATGAGGGAAAAAGGTTAGGGGTTTGTCCAGGATAAAAAATTTCCCAAAGCCCATGGGGGAAACCACAAAGGAGAATCAGATCAGTTATTCTGCCTTCTTTTCAGGGAATGTTGGCCAACTTTTGACCATCTCTAAATTGAACTGGACAGCCCCAAATCCAATTAAGTAAGAGATCATTTACAGTGGACTGCAAAATGGTATCATGCAAGGAGCTTCTAACTGAGTGGGGATCCAATAGCTCCTCAAATAATCACTTCTTCAAGAAGCCCTCCTTGATTATTCAGAGAAGGACTTACAGCTCCCTTCCAGTGACCAAGTAAGGCAAACTGCAGCAAACACTATCTACCCCATCTCTTTCCATGCTTACAATGCATTTACCATTGAGTCCTTTGCCTTCAGAAAAGTCCTCCCGCAATGCTTCATTACCACCTAGAAATGACCTTGAACTCTTAAAAGCTATTCTGGCAAAGATCAAATCTGAGCAAGTTTGACCATGCTGGAAAGACTCCCAGTACCTGTCAGGTGATAGATTTTGTCTATGATTACCAGAAGATAGTTACCAAGTGATAAGATATACCTGCAGTAGTGTGCTGGTAAGTGTTTAACAACTGGCTGAGGTAAGGTGGTATAATATGCCCAGCGTTTGGTTGGGTTGTTTTTTTTTTTTGAGGGGGGGGGAATAATTGAGGTTTAGTGACTTGATCAAAGTTACACAGCTAATAAGTGTCTGAAGCCAGATTTAAACCCAGGTTCTCCTGATTCCAGGACTGATGCTCTTTTCACTGCAGCATTATTAAGAATTGCTCCATCATTTTCTTAAGTCTAAATAATCAACAAAACAATCAATCAAATCCTGATCAAACAAACAAATCAGTAGTGTTCACTGATTTTTCTGAGGTATAAATGCTCATTACAGTGCTGTATCTAAATCAGTGAAAATAATAGTCAAGCATCAGTGGGACATAGTGGAAAGCAACCCAGACTTGGAGTTAGATTGATTCACATCCCATCTCTGTGGACTCTGTGATCCTGAGCAAGTCACTGAATCTCTTCATGTCTTATTAAGATTATAAATTGCAAATCAGTGCCCATTGACATTGATAGAGTCCATTTCCTCATTGGTACTTCTCTGTATTGAAATTACATTTTCAGTTCAAATAAACAAAAACCCAAACTCCAGAGTGTTGGCCATCTTTTACCCAAGAACAAAGTAATATGTGGTTGAAAGAACATTGAAATTGAAGTCATAAAACCTAAGTCAAACTATAACTACATTTGTATATAGAAACACATACATGTATAAATATGTGTGTGCATATGTGATATATGATACATATATGTGTATACATATAAATATAATGATATATTTCTATTTTCAAGTCATATCTGACTCTTTGTGATCCCTTTTGGTATTTTCTTAGTCAAAATACTGGAGTAATTTACCATTTCCTTCTCCAGATCATTTTACAGATGGGAAAACTGAGTCAAACAAGGTTTGCCCAATGTCATACAGCTAGTATGTCTGAGGTCAGATTTGAACTCAGGAAAATAAATCTTCCTGACTCTGTGATACTGTGAAATCTGGCTGAGATATATATATCATCACACACACACACACACATATATATACATATGTACAAATACACACACATTCATAGATATATACAGATATACACATACATATATACATATACATGTAGGCATGCATACATATACACAGATGTATACATACATTCACACATACACACACATACATATATGCACATATAGATATATAGATACACCCACATAGATATGTAATTTATTTGCATATATGTATGTCCACATACAAATACATACATACACATGTGTGTATGTCTTATATATTACATATGTATTTTTTTGTTTCACAGTAACACATGAAGAACTTCTATAAGGTATAGAGAAAGAAGATAGTGCATTGGTTAGTCTTGGCAGCAATGAAATCCCAAATCTTTGAAGTCACTTCTCTATTAATTCCTTGGCTTAATTTGATTTTGACTATAAATCCCTTAAGGATAATGATCAATGACAAAAATAGTTTTATAATAAATTAAGACCTTTAGTTTTATAGCTAGAAATACTTTGTAAATTGAGAAAGAAAGTTGGAGTTTAGCTGCTTTTAACCATTTCAAATCCAGGTTTTATGTAGCTTTTCATGCACTTTATATGAGTAATTGCATAACAACTTTCAAGTAAGTAGCGCATTCATTAGCTGAATTTTATAAAAGAGGAAATTTAAGGATCAGAGAGCTAAAGCAAATTGCCTGGGAGGCAGAGTGATATAGTGAAATGAACACTGGATCCAGGGAAGGGTCCATAGACATTTCCCTCCCCAGTCCAACCCCCGAAAGGGTCCATGGACAGATTTCATGAACTTGGATGGAAAATTACATCTTCGTTTTCACTAACCTCTGAATGAAAGTTAACCCTTCTTTTAATAACTTTAAAATATTATTCTGAGAAGAGGTTCCTTCTGTCTCCTCGACTTTTCTCCCTTCCTCCAAATCGCTGATTTTACTGAAATTTTACTGGCAGAGGTAAATCCCGAGGAAGGAAATTCTCACTCCAAATACAGATAGGAAACTCTTAGGGTTCTGATTGAGACTCTCCCTGAAATATTCAGTGAGTTGCTTATGGTCATGAAGTTAGTCAGAGATGGGATTTGAATTGAGGTCTGCCCAATCCTGAGATTGATTCTCTATTCAATATGCCATACTATCTCTCAGCCGTTGAGGAGGTTGACAATAATTTGTTTTCTCTGACTGTTATGCCCAAACTTATCTCTTCCTCTATTTCTGTTGGGGTACTAGAATCCTTCTACTCACACGGGTTTACAAACTCCATTCCTTATTGTGCCTCACTTGGCCCCCCATATCTATTCAATTGTGAAGGTGCTGTTGTTGTTTTGGGAAGTGACTTGCTTAGGGTCATATAATTAGTAAGTGCCTGAGACCATATTTGAACTCAGGTCCTCCTGACTCCAGGGCTGGTGCTCTATCCACTGCTTCACCTGACTGACCCAATTGTTAAGTTTTGTAAATTTCTTCTTTTTTCTACTTATGCTACAGTCATTCTTATTTAGGTCACCAAAACTTCTCCCTGGACTATTGGGAAAACTAATTGGTCTCCCTATTTCCTGTCTCTCTCATGTCTGATCCATCCTTAGCACAACAGCAAAAGTAATGTTTCTAAAGCACAATCTGACTGTGTCATTTCCCCATTCAAATAGAGAACTTCCCATGGCTCCCTATTGCTTCTGGAATGAAATACAAAATCCTTTATGATCTGACCTAGCTTATTTTCCTAGATTTATTTCATATAATTCCTCTTCATAATTTTACACTCCATCCAGGCTACCCAACTTGCTGTTCCATACACACACACACACACACACACACACATATATATATATATATATATATATATATATATATATATATATATATATATATATATATATATGCCTTCCATTTTCCACTTTTGCTTTTGCATAGGCTGACTCCCAAACCTGAAAGGCATCCCTTCCTTTCTCTCTCTCTCTCTCTCTCTCTCTCTCTCTCTCTCTCTCTCTTATATTATATTACAGGTATAAACATGGATAGATACTGTTCTAATCACTTTACAATTATTATCTTTTTTGAGAGCTAGATGCTATTATTATCTCTATTTTACAGATGAATAAATCTGGGCAAGAGGAATTAAGTGACTTGCTCAGGATCACACAGCCAGGAAGTGTTTGAGGTCTGTTTTGAACTCAGGTTTTCTTACTCTTAAATCCAAACTCAGAGAATTACAGGATGTTTCAGAAAGACCTTGCTATGACTGTCTCGCCTATAGCCTACTTCTGGTATTCTGAATCCCAGAGGTGATGTTACAGCTTGGTTTGGATACTAGCAAGGACACCCTGGGGTCAGCAGTGCCTTCAGATTGAGATTCTTGATCCTTGTTTAATAATCACTTTAGCTTTGCTTTCCTTCTCACCCTCACCCTCACCCACTTAGAGTTCATCAGTAATGATTGCGCATTGAGAAGCCATCAGTCCCTAGAGAAACTCTGACACATTTCACTATAACCAGTCAGTAGAATTCCAGGAAACCAGGGCTATCAGACTACAGCCTCAGCTTTCAGATGTCCGGTCAGTTCTTAGTATATTTCTGTGAAACTCTTGTATTTGTGTTCATAATTATCTGATAGTGTAGGAAAATCTTGAAATAAATGAGAAATAGTATATTCCTTCAGGGAGATTACTTTTCAGAAATAGTGCCCAGGAGACCATAGCACCTCTAAAGCACTCAGGACAGAGGCTCTCCCCTTGCAATATATTTTTCATAGTAATCTGCCCTGTTGCTTAATAACTCTTGTAAAAGGAAGTTCTCCCTTATATCTAACCCCAATCTCTCTTGGACAACTAAGTGGCACAGTGGATAGAGCCCAAACACTTCATAAGGAAATTATGTTTTCTTTGGGGTAGTGGATATAGTGGCTAGAGTTCCAGGCTGGAAGTCAGGAAGTCTCATCTTCCTGAGTTGAAATCTGAGCTCAGACACTTATTAGCTATGTAAACCTGGAGAAGTTGCTTAATTCTGTTTGCTGAATTCAGTTCCTCATTTGCAAAAATGGCAAACTGTAAATAGTTCTATACATATAGGTCCTTTTCCTTCTGAGGCTTTTTTTTTTTTGCATATGTATCACACTTCTCCCCCCTTCCTATAACAGAAGCTCTCCCTTGTAATGAATATGTCTAGACAAGCAAAACAAACCCATACATTGGCCACATTGCTTACTTCATTTTGCATTAATTCTGTCTTTCTATGCTTCCCTGTATTCTTCATACTCATCATTTCTTATGGTCTGTTGATATTTCATCACATTTAAATATTGTAATTTGTCTAGCTATTCTTCAATAGCTAGTTCTTTCTTGTTCTGTACTTCTATAAAGATGGTATAAATATATTAATCTATGCTGGACTTTCTTTCTACTTTTGGTCTCCTTAGGGTCTATACCTAAAAAAAGGATCTTTAGACTAAATGGTATGAACCTTATTGTTATTTTCTTATCATAATTTGAAATTGTTTTCCAGAATCATGTGACAAATTCATAGCTCCACCACCAACATTAGTTGGTGCATTAGTGTTCCTGTCTTTCCTCCAACATTGACTATATACATTTTTTGCATTTTTGCTAATTTGCCAATTTGCTGAGAGTGAGGTAGAACTTCAGAATTATTTTGATGTGTATTTCTCTTATTTAGAACATTATTTCCTATGGATGCTCATTGTTCATAGTTCTTTCAAGAACTCTTTATTTATGTTTGACCATTGTTTGACTAATTATCCATTAGGAAATAGCTGATCACATTCCTTTTACTCTCCTTTGTACACTCCCTATTTTTTAATCTATCACTTTCATCTGAGCCATCTTTAATTTCTTCCTGCTTCACACTGGGAAATATGCCATAATCTTCTAACATATATCAGGCAGTGAATTTGGGCTTCAAATTTCAAGAAAATAGATTTCCTTGTGAACTTAGTCCATTCAAGTTTCATTGTGCCATGGAAGTTATTCTTTGCTCAAAAATGATGTTATTGGAGAACAGATGGGGAAGAATAGGAAAGGACAAACTTCAAGAAAGAAGTGAAAGTTATAGAGTAGCAGATTTCAGCTTGCTATAAGGGAAAACTTCCTGGTGATTGGAACTGTTCAAAAATGGAATAGGTTTCTTTGTAAGATAGGCAGCTAGGTGGCTCAGTGACTAAAGGACTGGACCTGGAGTCAGGAAGACCCAAATTTAAAATTAGCCTCAGAAGCTTATTAGCTAGAAAAGTCACTTAACATCTGCCTCAGTTTTCTCATCTGTAAAATGGGGATGATAACTATACCCATCTCCCAGGGTTCTTGTAAAGATACAATGAGATATTATTTGCAAGATATTCCACATACCCTGAAAAGGTATGTAAATACTAGCTATGATTATTAGATAGGAGGGAGGCCCTAGACCTAACAGGATGACCATTTTGAGAGACTGCAGAAGGACTTCTTCCTTAGTTATTGTTTGGATCCCAAAAGTTTCTCTTTTGATTTTCTGAAGTATCTCCAGAAGCTAAGATTCTGAGATTGTGCATGCTAAGATGCTGGAAAGGCTTTAAAAGTGTCTGGTAATAAATTGTGGGCCTATTATCTGAGCAACCAAACTAAGTTCAGAGAGATTCATCATGAAAGGACTGGACACCAGAGAGGGCCCTCTCATTAGCTGGAATGTGTGAGGCTTCTTCTGGTTTTTGCTTTCAACCAGCAGTCTTCTTGCCTTGGAAAATGCCTCTTCCATGTGAACTTCTCACTGTGGAAAATACCTCTGGCACTATGGAACCTTCATACAATTGATGAGTTTCTCTTTTGAAGTTCCACTTGAGAAAATGCCCTAGTCATTTATATTCATTCTAATTTGTCTCTAAGCAAATCTCTTCCCCATTCCCCATCCTATACCAATGCTTTTCAGATCCTTTTCTTTCTGTTATCCTGTCCTATTAGAATATAAATCCCTTGAAGACAACGAATATTTTTTTCTTTCTGTTTATATTTGTATTCCTAGCACTTATCATGGTGCAGGCACATGGCAATTACTTAATAAATGCTTTATTGATCTATGTATTTATCTGAGTTTGAATTCTAGTTCTGACACTTAATAGTCTTGTTACCTCGATCAAATCATTTAACCTCTCAGAACCTTAGTTTTCTTAGCTGCAAAATGTGGATTATAATATTTGTCCTACTTCCATCACAAGGTTGGTACAAGCAAAGAACTTGTGAACATTTGCTATACCAATGTGGAGTGGCTCATTTTTATATGCAATCAATTTTTTGGACAAAACAATTCAAGAAACTATCTGCTAAGACATGGAAGTGTTGTGATTTGAAATGGCATTATCAGTGACCTTGATGATGAAATCATGGGGTGTAGAAGTTTGTGAAACAAAAGTGATATTGCTGTTTTTTCTCTCTTCTTGGTAATATTGTGATTGACAGAAATTGAGTGGATTCCTATTACTGAATAAGTTACAGTGTATAAATATAATGGAATATTATTATTCTATAAAAAATGATGAGCCGTATGATTTCAGAAAAGTCCGGAAAGACTGACATGAACTGATGCTAAGTAAAGTGAGCAGAATCAGGAGAACACTATACAAAGTAACAGCAAGATTATGTTATGATCAACTATGATACTTAATTGTTCTCAGCAATGCAGTGATCTAAGGCAATTCCAATAGATTTGGGGTGGAAAATGTCATCTGCATCCAGAAAGAGAACTATGGAGATTGAATGTAGATCAAAGTCTTCTATTTTCATCTTTTTTGTTTGCTTGCCTGCTTCTTTATTCTCTTGGTTTTTCCCTATTATTCTGATTTTTCTTTCATAACATGACTAATATGGAAATATAAAATGATTGCATATGTATAACCTATATCAGATTGCTTGGTGTCTTGGAGAAAGGTAAGGTCAAGGGAGGAAAGGAGAAAAAAACTGGAATGTTGAAAACTCTCCTTACATGTAATTAGAAAAAAATCTAGAAAAAACCCAAACAAGCAAACAACAACAAAAATCCAAGTATTTTTCTTGGAGCCCTAAGCCAATGAAGGAAGGGGCATCTTCAATGAACTCACAGATTCCTGCTAATTCTAGGATTCTAAAACACTGGTCCCTCTACTTTTGACTATATAAATCAATTGACCTTCTTCAGATAGACACCAACCAAGAATCCTCATCCTTTATCTCTCCTTTTTTAAAAATTTTGTTTGATTAATTTATGGAATAAATCTGTCCTTTTCACATAAATAAGATCTGTAAAGGGCAAATTCCATAGATTTTCATCTTCCCAGGAGCTCTTCTATGATTCCAGACCAATACCTTCACTATCCCCCTGAAGCAGGGCTGAGAATAGTTTCTATTATGAACAAGAACAGTAAAAGTTAGTTTTTTAAATGGCTAAATAGGGGCAGCTAAGTGGTGCAGTGGTTAAAGCATGAGTCAGGAGGACTTGAATTCAAATCCAGTTCCACATACTTGAGACTTGGGCAATTCACTTAAGCTCAATGGTTTTGCAAAAAAAAAAAAAAAAAACAAAACAAAATAAAAAGGATAAATGATCTCATAGTCATTTCCAGATTTTACTAAATACTCTGCTGCCATTAAGAGAGGGTTATTGAACGACCTGATTGATGAAAATGCCTGTTTAGCATGATCTCATTTTTCACATTTGTGTTAATGCCATCATTATTTAAAAAACAAAACAAAACAAAAATAGTACCTGAAAATCTGTTCACACAGTCACTTCATCCCCTGAGTCTTTCTCTGTAATTTCTTTTTGGAGTCCCTTTGGTACAACACCAAGAATATTCATTTATTCATTCATTCCAACAAAATTTTCAAATGTAAACTCTATCTCCAGAACAACTTATTGTTGGGGAACAAAGGGAGTACAAAGAGAAAAACAGCACCATCTTTGCCCTCAAGGAGATTATATTCTTTTTGGGGAGAAGGGGTTAGAAGCAGACTGCCCAACATTCAAGACTAAAGTCTGTATTTTCGATTTTCCTAACCTAAAACAAGGTGGGATGGTGTAATGATAAGATCCTTTAGTTAGAAGTCAGAAATCTTGGATACTAATCTTACCTCTACTACATGTTAATGTAAATTCCCCTCTCTAGTTTTCACATTCCTCAATAAGAAAATGAAAAGTTGAACTAAACCTATAATTCCTTCAAATTCTGATATTCCATTATCAAGGTCCTGTAAATTACAAATAGAAGAAACAGACTATCTCTCATCCCACTTTGACTGTTCTATCCCTAATCACACTTAAGGAGGGAGAAGATAGAAAGAAGAGAGCAAAGAAGAATGGCAGAAGAGAAGTTTAAGTTCTGGAAGGCATTTAGAAAAACTTTCACCTGTTCAAAAGTGAAAGAACGTAAAAATTCTCTGACAAAGACAGTAATGGTGTTCAACCTCCAATCTTATTCTGTGTCTTTGGTCACCACCTCTTCATCCATTATAATAGTAAGTTTCCTTTGAAAAGACCATTTTTATTATAATCTATATATGGTTTATCCCTTCTGTGTCATCTGTGATGGATATTTGATTTTAGATTACTCTCTCCCTATCATTCAAGGTGTTTTAAAATCTGACCCTATTGCATCTTTCTAGATTTAATCCATATCATTCCCCTCTATTATTTTATGTCTTGCCATACTGGACTATTTTTTTTTTTGGTTCTCTGAACAAGCACTGTGCTTTTATGACTCTGTGCTCTCTTTATTACATTTCCCCTTTTTCTTGGAATGCCCAGTTTTCCCCTTTACTTGTTGAATTCCTATCTATTTGTTTTTTAAAAGTTGTATTTATGTGTTTGTTTTCATATCATAGTCATGTCTGAATACATCTCCCCCTTTATTTCTCTTTCTTCATGCCAACCCACCAAGTCTTCCCTTGTTACAAAGAAATGAAATCAAGCAATGCAAAAACCAGCTATCATGTCATATGCAAACTCCCACAATTGTAGTACCCCAAGTCTTCAAGGAAAGGGCATTTTTCTTCTCAGGATCAAGATCAGTCATTGCAATTATATAGTATTTGATGTCATTTAATTTTTTTTTATTTACAACATTGTATTTACATCTAGTTTTCTTGGTTCTATTTATTTCACTCTGTAACAATTCATATGAGTCATACCATGTTTTTCTAATTTCTTCATATGTGTCTTTTCTCATAGTAGAAATATTCTATTCTATAGCATATTCATTCAGTTCCAAATTGTTGGAATATATTTTGTTTTTTACTACTTTTTTTCTTCCCACTGTCTTATTCTGACTATTTTGCTATGCATAGAACTTTTTTTTTCTTTCTTTTCTCTTTTTGACTCCTTGAGTATACTCCTGGCAATGAGAATTCTGAGCCAAAAGTTAAAAAGAAAGTGATTTTTTCACATAATTCTCAATTGTTTTGTAGAATGATGGCACCAATTCATATCACTAACAAAAGCATATCAGTGCACTTTTCTTCCTCTAGCTTCTCTAACAATGACTTTTTAAAAAAAAATTTTGGTTAAATTTCTACATGTGAGATAAAACCTCAAAGATGTTTTAATTTGTATTTCCCTTCTCAATGATTTGGAGCAATCCTTTTATGTGATTGCTGACAATTTACAATTTATCAAAACTTTTGGATCATATTCTTTAATCATTTACCTATTGTACAGTAATTCTTGGTCATATATATTTGTGTTAATCTCTATATTTTCTATATATTTTCCCTAGTATCACTGATTTTTGTTGATGTGAAACTGTTTAATATTTACTCTCTTGAAATTGCCTAATTTCTTTTTTATGATCAACTTTGTCACTTATTTCATTAAAACTTCATCCCTTAAAAAGTTGTTGCCCAAACAAGAGATACAGGAGATAACAGCAGAGAAAATGGACAATTCTGATTTTTCAAAATCAATTTAAATTTTTTCCATTTTAAAGGAATTTTAAGGGAAATATTTAACTGAGAAAAAAAATCTGTGCATCAAATTTCTCTAATAAATATTTGATATTCAAGATATGTAGGGCATTGATTTAAATAAAGCTAGGTCCCAATTAATGTGAATAATAAACTCCCTGGAAAAAGTCACAATATTTGAATTCCCACTACATATTTCCATTGGAGTATAATCAATCATCAATTTCACATAATCATAACTTCAAATAATGTGAATTTGAATACATATTTAGGAACTTATTATTTGTACTAATCAGTACTTGACTATATATAACAACACAAGCCATTCCCCAATAGGTTAATGGTTAAAAATTTTTATACACATACATATGTGCATATATGTGCATGTTATATGAACTGTCATAGAATGAAGTGAGCAGAAAAGAAGAACAATTTATACAATGTTTGTACAGTGATTGTATTGTTGGAAAAGAAAATAATTGTGAAAGACTTAAGGGCTTCTATAAATGCAATGACTTTAAGACACTGATCATGATGATCATACTTCTCATCTCTTGGCAGATGATGGACTAGAGGTGCAGAATGAGACATATGTATTTGCATTGCTTGATTATATTTTTTACAAGGGGACAATCTTTATATTTTGGTGGGGAAAGAATTACAGAGGAAAAGTAGGGCTAGTAGTTATAATGCTGCTGAATAAAAAGAAGAAAAAGAAAAGGGCATCAAAAATCATTTTGTCAGCTCTAGGAGGAAGAGCAAAAGGAAGGCTTAGAATTGAGAACTCAAAACTTTAAAAATACATTTTTAAAAATTGTTTTAATATATAATTGGGAAAAATAAAAATTATGCATTTTAGGAAAAGACCATATAAAAATTCATGATGTCATTTATAATTCTTTTTTCTATTCTTTGTATATGGAGATATTACTGCTTATAGTAACAAAATCAAAGAAAAAATAATTACTCTAACTATAGCTTTGAAAGATATAACTTTACATTTTCTCCTGTTGTTTTTTTTTTAATAATATGGCTTTTTATGCATAGATGCATAGGTATTTTGAAGTTATTTTGGTGTATGGTATAATATCCTGCTTTTACTTTCTAATATTCTAAGAATAATACTTTCTATCAAACTTCTTTATAGTTTTGCTAGCAGCTCTATTCTAATACCAAGTAGTTAATGTTCTTGGATTTATCATACACTGAATTCAGTTGTTAGTGATCTTACCTTTTGCTCTAATCCTATCATTCTTCAAGGTTCATAAGCCTTCCCATGTACTTATCAAGTAATATCATGTATTATATTTTTTTGTATTGGTGTCTTTATTTTCCCCCATCAGAATAAAAGCTCTTTGAAGGTAGAAACCATGTTTTATTTGAACTTTGAATCTTCCTATGTCCAGTATAGGATTTTGTATAAACACAACTAAATATTATTTCTTCTTCTTGACTTTGCCAGTAAACTAACAAGCTCCTGGAGAAAAAAGACTGCTTCAATTTTTAATTTGTAGGCTTACTGCCTGGAACAATGTCTTGTACATAGTAGGTCCTTAAAAAGTGGGTCAGATTGAATCTAGGTATTTTATCACTTCTACCTAGTGTTTTTTGGGTGTTAACTTGAACAAAGGAAAATCAGGATGTTGGACCTGAAAAAGTCCCAAAACTAGCCCCATAATTATTCATGTTATTGTTTCCTTATTAAAAAATATTTCTGGATCCAGTACTCTAGATTTCAACAACAGGAAACCCTTCCTCTTATCCTAGTTCACTGATTAATTGAAGAATTAAAATTCAAAGAAGACACCCCCTTTTTTCAGCAACACCAAAAATGTCTTAAACCAGTAACTTCAAACTTAAATAGAAACAGGATCCACTGAGCTGTATATGAGGATCCCTGCAAACTGCACATTGACTTATTAAACTACATATTACAATTTTTTTTATTTTGTTAAATATTTCCCAATTGCATTTTAACCCGGTTCTCACTTGGGAATATTGCAGGCAGTGTGTTTGGCAACTCTGCTATAGACCATCCATTTACTCCTTAAACTAAAAAATTAAATAAAAGAAAAGCCGTGACTAGAAGGCTTATTTTTTTTTTAAACAAAAAGTAGAAATGATTTGGTGGTTACCCAATTTCTCTGTTTCTCTCCCATTCCTTTGGTCTAGGAGAATGAACTGAGAGTTGACTAAACTTTGAACTAAACATGGTGATCCGATCTGGACATCGAGAGAATGGATAGATGGTAGGATATTTGTTGGCTGGTATAATCCCAATTATACAATTTAGCCCTGTGAAACACATTAGGGGAAAAGATCATTAGCTTAATGAGCAGCACAGATTTGGGGCTTGGTAAGCAAGCAAAGGCATCTTTCCATTATGCACGGTTCTCAGCAAATTTATTATTTTTGGTCACCAAGGTGACCTGGTGTCTTCCAGGTCCCTCAGCAAACCCAGAAAGTGACAACCCCCTCTCTTTTTCTCACCCCCAGAATCCCCAAAGGCAAAGCACAGACAGGGATCCGTTTGGCACCTAGCCCATGTTCTTTGTGAACTTAGCATAAGGAGAGGGAGGAGGGAGGAGTGGGATCAAAGTTGGCACCAAGTGGTGGGCAGGAAACCCCCTTAGTGGGACACACTTGACTCCCAAGGATAAAAATCAATGTCTTTCAGCATCCTTCTCCTCTCTGAGAGCATTTCCAGCAGATGGGGGAGGAGCCCATGGGGGCCCTTCACGGGACAGGTCTCCCAAAATTGACACACTTTTCTGTCGATATCTCCCGGCTGTCTCTCACTGACCATACATAGTAGGGGCCTGGTGAAGGCCTGGGACAGCCCAGGCCTGTAAGCCTAGCTGCCTCTTTATTTGGCCTGTCTAAAAATAGCAATGGGGAGAGTAGGGGAGAGCAAGGGGGAGAAAGGGGGGCAGACTCAGGGCTCTGCAGGACTAGTAGTCAATGAGCTGAGAGAAGCGATTGAACTCCCAGCACTCCCTGTTCGGCTGTCCGCAGCTGACAGTCTATTTTTTCCCATGGTTGACTAAATATGGTCAGGGAGGGAATGGCATGAGAAGGAGCCACTTGGCTGGGACTGCATGTTTCAGATGCTTAGCTGGGTATATAAGCACTAGAAAGGTGAACTTGGTTTCTGATCAGAGGTTTCCCCTAAACCCCCCAATCCTCCCTCTTCCTACTAGGAAGCATCCCCCTCCTCCCCTCCCCCCCCCATTTGTGTGTGAGCATGCGGGCAGACGATACTCTTTTGTTTCAACCTGACCTCTACCTCATGGTGACCCTATCTTGGGGGGGGGGGAAGGAGGAGAGAAGACGGGGTGGGGGGAGAAAGGGGAGAGGGTGAGGGGAGACTTCTGCAGACACAGCCCTTATACATCAAGGTGTGCGGTAATCCCAGCACGCAAGGTTGCTTCTTCTTAACTCCTGCTTTCCGCTCCTTCTGTCTGTTCTCTTTCCTCCCTTCTGCTTTCTCCCTCTCCCTCTCTCCCCCTTGTTCACTCTCCTTTCTCTCTCTCTCTCTCTCTCTCTCTCTCTCTCTCTCTCTCTCTCTCTCTCTCTCTCTCTCAGTTGTAAGCTTTAAAGACCTCCCTCCCTTTGCTAAGTCTGCGCTGCAGCAGGAGGGCTGAGTGGTGGTGGTGTCTGGTGGGAGGGGAGGGGGAGCGGAGGGGATACAGAGGTGCATGTGGGGGAAGGGACCGTGCGTGTTAGGGGAAGAGACTGAGGATTTGTTAGCCTGTTCTTCTTTCGTGTGTGTATGTTTTCCCCCTCTCTCCAAGTGAGGACTAATGCCATCCCTGGGCCTGCTCTCTTTCCCTCCCTGCATTAGAGGTTGCCTATAGGAGGAAGCCGATGGCTGCAGCATCCAGCGCATTATTACCTTGCGATGCCATGACCCTCCTCCATGCATCCCTAACTCTTTAAAGCTGATTCAGCTAGCGCTCTGGAGGCTCCCCTGCTGCAACAGAATCTCCTCACTGGTATGTCTTTCTCTCTTTCCTCTAATGGCACCGACTTGGCTCCGTTCTTTTTTCCCCTTTCTTTCTTTTTCTTTCTTTCCTTTTTCTCTTCCTTCCTTCCTTTCTTTTCCTCTTTCTTTCTTCCTTCCTTTTTTTTTTTTTTTTAACACTTACCAGCTCAGGCAGGACTTAAGGCTTCCAGCAAAGTTGCCCGGGATTGGGGAGGGGGACGGGGTTTGGAAGTGTGTGTGTGTGTGTGTGTGTGTGTGTGTGTGTGTGTGTGTGCTTGTGTGCTTCATTGCATCGGGGGCAGCGTGTGTGTGTGTGTCTTCCCATGGAGTAGGTTAGGAGTTTTCTCTTCGGCGTGCGGTATCCTCTGCATTTTAAAAACTGCAGAGCCAGCAATAGCTCGAATGCTTTAAACTCAAATGTAAGAACTTTGACACACAATCATTTTGTAAGGCTGCTGGCGGTCTGTGTTCCCTGGTTTAGAAGTGCAGGCTAGTGACAGCCGGAGGGATGTTTGGGGTTGTCATAGTGGGGGTGATGGGGGGGGCGGTCAGGGGAGAGTATGATTAACGGGCTCTGAGCTCTGTCAGTTCCGCCCAGTGCTAGAACAGGAACGTGGTTCGAACTTAAGAGCCCAACTTGCAACCTTCCTGGTACTGCGGTCCTTAACCATTGTAATGCCGATGAGCAGAAAGATTGGTAACCAATGAGAGACTGCCTAGAGCGGCCCCATCCGATCTGGAAGAAGGGCTCACGGCTTGACTTTAAAGAATGGTAAAGGCAAGGGACACCCCACTGCAAAGGGGATATGCCTTTTTCTGTAGATTGAAGTGGGCCTCCGTCTCCTCGGTCCACCTTTTCTGAAACAGCCTCGATTCCCTAAGCATCAAGTATGAAAAGCTCATGTATTGTGGGGTGTAGGTTTTCAGTATGCTGGTGTATGTACAAATATAATCCTGTAAGAAGGAATTTTTGCAAGGGGACCACATGCAAACACATGAGTGTCACACACACACACACACACACACACACACACAGACACTCCTCAGACCCAGAGAGGTTTGATTTATAAAGGGATAGAGGGTGTCTCTTTGACTTAGCATGACTCCCACATGCACAGAATGGAGTATATTTTTCAGTGAGTATTTATAGGCTAAGCAGCCTTGTGCAATTTAAAGGACATTGTAACTCTTGGGTTTATTGGTCCTTTGGATTACAGGCTAGGAGGCCACTCAGAATATCTTTTATTTCAGGAGGTAGAACTTTGTTTCAAAAAAAAAAAATCCACAAAACTAGGTTTAGTTTGAAAATGAACAAGAGATTCATGTAGGCATCTTTCTGAAACTTCTGTTTTACCCCTATGGATTAGGGGATGTTCTCCTGCTTAGTCTGATCCCTCCAAAGTTTCAGCTGTCCTGGGGACATTTGTAACTAATCCTTGTCAATATGGAGGTCAGGAGTTGAGGGCACAGGAGAAATTTAGAGCTGGGAAAACATCTGCTCACTACTATTTCTCACACTTACTTACTTGACTGATTTGCCTTCTCTACCCTCTTTGGCTCTGGGTTGTCTTCTCCGTCCTCCTTTGCCCCTCTGTTCTTGCACACTTCTCATTTGTCAGCAACACTGAGCATTTAGAATTCTTTCTCACCTACACTTCAGCTCACATTATCATGCAAGGGTCTCTGCTAAATCATTGGAGATGCAGAAAGAAAAGTTGGGTAACAGGAACATGCTGTTTAAGTTGCCCTTTTTTATCCTTGACTGCATGAAAATGATAAATAACTGTGCCTAAATGTAAATGGGGCAGCAGGTCTTTTCTCTGTTCCATCCTGCCAAATGGCATTTTCCTTTTTAAATGGGAGGTAGAAGCGCCTTTCAGAGCCATAATCCATTCTCTCATCTCCTTCTTGTGTGAAACTCTGACCTAGTCATCCTAGATCATCCCCAGTTACTTGAAAGGTCCACCCTGTCCATTTCACACACCAGTGGAAAGACTTTACAGGAAAAACTCTATGGTTTGTTATACTGAGATATTTGGTTTTTTTTTTTTTTTTTTTACTGGAGAAGGGTGGTGGTATTTTTAAAAATAGCCTTCTTGGGTAATTAGTTCCTCACTGGAAGTGATAATGGTGAGAAAGATGTATTTGCTATCTAAGGATACTAAGGGTGTGTGTGTGAGTGAGTGAGTGTGTGTGTGTCTGTATATTATATTTAATATGTATATTATATATATAAACAGTACAGGAAAAGAATGATTATTATACACACTAGATAGAGTAATTTCTAGTGGAGTGACAATTAGGTTAGTTTCCTTGACCTTCAAAACATTTCTAATTCCCTTATTGAATTTTCCTCTAATTAAAGCTAAGGAAGCCCAACTACACTGGATTCTTGCTTTTGTCCAGTTATTTTCAGAATATAGCCTCCAAATTTCTGATCTAATCCCTGTTCCTAATAAGTCCCAGCCTTCCTCTCTCCTTTAATGAACTGCAGTCATACTTTTTGCTGTTAAGTGATTCTTTGGAATCACCTTCCTCTCCCCACCCTTTCACGTCTCCCTCCCCCAAAAGAGCTAATATGACTTCATGCAATGAACAGAGAAGGTGATAACCATTTAAATCCCTTTGGAGTTTAGTGTTATCACACACTTTGCAGTTTCCTTCTTTATTCTGCTCAATAAACTCCTGGATACCAAATTTACTTGAGGTCTGGTTACTTTCTGGCTTGGTCAGGAGCTAAGCTTGGGAATGAGAGTGAAACCTCATCCAGATCTCTTTTAGATGCTTCCCCTTTCCCATTTTATTTTTTATTTGGTTTTGTCAGAGTTTATATATGATGATGGAGAATAGGGGCAATGTTTCCTCCTTTGCTCATAGAGAAATTTCAAAGTGCAGGAGAAAACCCATCGATATAATTAAGTATTCCAAAGTGCTTAGTTTACCACTTGCTAAGTTTACTTAAACCCTCTTTAAAGGGTTCATTAGAAGACTGTGAGAAACGGTAAAATTCATTAACACTAAGGCAGCCATTCTGCATTTGTCTGTAAATTGGTATTGATCTGGAGGGCTCTGGCTGGGGTAGTAGGCAAATGGAGCAGGTGAGTGGACAGTCCGAGCATACTATTACAGCAATGCTGAATGAGCAGGAAGCGCCCCAAATGACCTCTTGGTTTGCTGGGCGCCTAAATCCTGTCCATAATAGTCGTCTATTCAGTGTGATCATCATTTTCAGTGGGGCACTGGGGCTACATTGTTAGAAGAGCTTTAGAGCTCAGAGGGGTTAGGAGGCAAAGAGTGAAAAGGAGCAAAGCATGAAGGATGGTGAAGAAGAAGAGAGGGAGAGGGAGGGGAGGAGAAGGAGGAGGAGGAAGAAGAGGGGGAGGAGGAAGAGGAAAAAAGACTATAGAGGGAGGGAGGGAGGGAGGGAGGGAGAGAGAGAGAGAGAGAGAGAGAGAGAGAGAGAGAGAGAGAGAGAGAGAGGCAGGCTGGGGGGAGGGAGAGGGAAGGGAGGTGCAGAGAGAAGAAAGGCACAGATGGGTGGGTGCACACAAGCACACACGAGTGCTTGAGGAGTAACTCCTTGACTTCTACTCTGGCCTAAGCTCACATATCCAGGTTTCCAGTTATCCCTATGAACCTTCGATTTGACAATTTGTCAGGTAAACCGCAACCATTCTCAACTGCTACAGAGTTCAACTGGATGGCTTTTTCCCAACACTGAAAGAAAGAAAGTCAAGATATTCTCTTTCTGGGACTCTTCTCTTTGGGAGGCAGAAGAAATTCTGGATTTACTAGGTAAGAGCTTCTATTTACAATATCTAGTTGCCTTTTTAATACCCTCTGTCTCCTCAGTCCCAGTTAATTGCTGAATGAATCCTTTGTCTTTAACAGAAGAGTCTTCTAACCTCAGTATGAAAAGGAGGCAGCTTGGTGTTGTTATCTAAGTTGTAAACTGGACATTTGAATTCCAGATGGACAAGCGCTAAGCTTTGCAGGAAAGGGGAAAGGACCAGTCTTTATTTATTCTTCTCTTTTTTCTAAGTCCTCATCTGAGGAATAGAAAGAATTGTAATTTTCTAGAGTTTCTGGATCTTTTCTTTTAAACCTGTATTTCTGAGTCCTTCTAATTGTTAATGTGGGAGTGAGGGTAGGGTGGGGTGAGCATGAAGAGGATGTATTATAGTCTATGTATATTTTGTGTATATATTCTGTGTAGTTAAAAGTTTCAGTATGAAATGTGTGTACTTTTCAGGGGGGGATAAAAGATTTTGTCATGTTTCTCATCCTAGTTATGTGAAAATTAGTTATGAAGGGGACAAATTGCTGGATTTCTCATACTTCTGTCAAAGGCAACACCGTCCTATTTCTCATGACTATGTATGTATATTAGGACACAAAGACATAGACATAAGAAAAAAAAGAAAGTGAAAGAAAACTGTGATTTATTGTAGATAAATGAAAGAAAAGGTGTGTGTGTGTGTGTGTGTGTGTGTGTGTGTGTGTGTGTGTGTGTAGCAGGAGGTTTTGAGGAAGATGTCATGAAAATGGGGCAGTAACTCAGCATCATTAACCCAAGCCACCACTAAGTACACATGGGGTTTGAATTCCAAAGCAGTGCTATGTTCCTCTTCAAACATATAAATGCGCATATTGAAAACTACCTGCTTGAGAAACATACTACTTTATATGCCCATATGAACGTGCTAAGCTATGGAATGTAAAGAAGTATGTATTTCCGGTAGGGCATCTCTCTCATGGGAGCAGGGTGACCTGTGTTCAAGGGAGAAAGAGACAGACAGATTTTGTTTTTGGAATGCCTGACATGGCAGACTGACTGGGGAGTCAATTGATGATGGTGTTCCAGTGGCTGTATTGTTCTGTCACTTTGCCTGTGTCAGCAGGTGGAAATGCTCATCAGGACATTAAATATTCAACGTGCTGACTGCGGCAGGCGCTTGGAAAGGCAACACCAGAAGAAAGCCCGTTGTCCGCTTCTGGTGTGTGCAGGGGCTCAGGTCAAGTGCTAGATCTTGGGGGCTTGCAGGTTCCTGTGCTCTTCTTCCCTATCCCCTCCTACCCTTTAGCCTATAGAAGTCTAGACATTAGCAGAGTGGGGTGAGTTCTTCAATCGGTGGGAGAAATGTAGAATGTAGAGTCAAACAGAAAATGGAATAAAGTAGAGAGACAGAGAGAGAGAGAGAGAGAGAGAGAGAGAGAGAGAGAGAGAGAGAGAGAGAGAGAATATGTGTCAAAGAGTTTAAAAACCCAGAGCAATGTATACTTATGTCTTTCACTCTTAACATTTTCAGACATGATCACTTTTCACCCTGGCAAAGACACAAACACAAATGAGTTGTGCCGCTTAATGTCACACTTACCATATACTAGAAGGAAGTGATCAGGGAACCTAACACCCATAACCTCCAGAGTTTCTAAGACTCAATCACAGTCTAGCTGTGTACTAATCACTGTACAAATCATTGCTTTTTAAAAAGCATCATCATTTTTCACTTTTTTTTTTATATATACCCTATAGGGGCACTATTAGGGAATACTCAAGACAGCTCAGAAGAATCTTAGCCATACATAGGAGCCTGAACTCCAGTATTCTGAAACTTTTTTAGAGAGAGATTATTCTAAATCTAGAGCTTCCAAAATGCTTTTCTCTCTACATTTCCCCAGATTAAACTGAGGCTGATTTTTTCCCCCACCAACAAAGTATGGTGAGCCTTGCTCTCATTGGAATCAGTTTGGAATGATGTGAAATCTAAAGTAATGTTCCGCATTTGGTGTGAAGATACTGTCCTCAAATATTGCCTGATTGCCCCAGCATATATTGAGACAAAGTGAGAGAAAGAGAGAGAGAGAGAGAGAGAGAGAGAGAGAGAGAGAGAGAGAGAGAGAGAGAGAGAGAGAGAACAAGTTAAAAAAATCAAGAGATCTCAATCACCAGGCGCAGAGATGGATTTCATGTGCATTCATAACAGAATTTTATACTATAGGTAGCACAACACTGCTTCTGAGCTGATCTGACCCAAGAAAGAAACCCAAACTCAGGATCTAGATTTTGCTGAAGTATCCCTTTTCCACTCAGTGGTCAGTTGTTCTCTCTGTTTAAATAAAAGAATCTTAATTGAGAGAAAGAATTCCTGAAAGAGATAGAAAGAGAGGATCTTGCCGAGACAATGTTCTCTGGGAAGAAATGAGTTGAGTTTCAGAAGGATTTGTAGTTATCTCAACCGAAAGTGGGAAAATTCCTGTCATTTCTTATGACCCCCAAAGTATTGCTTTTGCAGATCCTGGCTCCTATAGGAAAATGGTATACTCAGGTATGTTGGGCAGAGTAAGGTGTTAATAGAGTAGGAAAGGATCAGTTTTTTCAGTTTGGGGAATATCTGTCTGGCAATCATTAAGATTTTTTAAATTTTCATATCATGAGATTTTCCCTGTTTGACATGTTTAGCCTCTGGAACTTGCAACAGGTGTATCTGCCCTGTCTAGAATTGGGAATTTTCAACCAAATCCTGATTCCTATGTATGGAAATAGGTGGAGAGGGAGAAGGAATATCAGGGAGTTAGCTCTCTTCTCTTCCTGTCCCTGGGGTGGGACCCAGCTATATTGTCCCAATAACTAAGTCTTGAGGCTTAGAAACACATTAAAAAATTGAGTCCAGTCCAATCTAACTCTTAAAATGCTTGATATGGCAGCCCCAGGGCCCATCACATATCGCACATAGAATGCCTTGTATATTACATCATAGATCACAGCATATATATATTTATATATTCATATATCATATAGCTCACAGATGCCTCATATGTCCCACCTTTTCTAGCTTGCCTTATATATAACATGTTACATCACATGCACCATAAGTTGTATTTCATATATCCCTTTTGATATGTCTTTTGAACGTCTTGTTCCATTTATAGGTATAACTATAACTATAACTCTGTGCAGGTATTTTTTATTTTATGCCAATGAGGCGAAACTTAATAGGGAGAGAAGGCATCTGCTTTTTGGCCCCGCCATGGGCATGGGAGAGTTTGCATCTGATGGGTATTTGTCCCAGGAAATGGCATTTCTGTCCCCATTAGGGTAAAACTCCGGCCACAATGAGTAGAAATAGCAAGGCCACAGAAATAGGAGGCCACAGAGATTTGCTAACCGACCACAGAAATGCCGCAGCCTCCTCACTTCGATAAGTCCCTGTTTTACATTAAAGTTTTATTGCAGGATGTGGTGTTTAAATAAAAGCATTAGTGTTTTGAAATTAGGTTTGACTGAGCAGTAAAACAAGAGAGTTCACAGGGATAGTCACTGCCTTCTTTTTGTTATAAATCACCTCTATTCTCTTGATCTGCTGAATTAAAAATGAGAACAATCCTTACCCTTGTCGATATAAAATTAAATTTCCTTTTCTTAACATTTTCCCCCACTTCCCGCTCCTACCTTAAGCCTTTGACTGCTCACCACTACTCCAGCTTTGGAATTGGGGCTGATTTACAATAGGTATCTACAATCCTAATGCAATTTTTATCTCTCTCTCTTCCCATCTCTCTCTCTTTCTACCTTTGGCATTCTAAGGTATGTGAATCAAATGGCATGGTTAATGGAAAGAAGTAACTAAGCTTGGATCTTTTCTGATGTAAGTGTTTTTTACAATACTGGCTGGGCCTTTGGGCACCCTCTTTGTGACATTTTACTAGTTTAACATTTTAATGTAGAAGAAGAGAGAGACTGGTAGGATGGGGACCTGTGTTAAGATTGGCTTAGATTTTGTGAGAAGGGACTTTAGCCAAGGTAACACACCTGAGGGACTGTGGCTTAGTGAAAAAAAATTGTATTTAAACTCAGAGGACTTGATTTCAAAGCATGAATTCACCTGCATGACCCTGAAAGGCTGTTATCTTTCTATATAAAATCATGGGTTAAGGGTGGATTGGATGATCTTCATGGCCTTCTCTAACTCCAGATCTTATAAGTCCAGGGTGACTTCTAGAGGGGAAGTAGAAACACACCTCAAGGGTTTCTATCTGTTACTTTGCTTCACCAGAATTTTAAGAAGGAACAGAGAATTTTGTACACCAAAGCACTTGAAATATTTTTAATACCATCCTCGTTCTCAGGGTGAGACTAAAATATGAACTTGTTCAAGTAACGTCCTTCCACCAGTGATCTTCGTGTAAGATTTACCCTTAGCTTTTCTCAGGTTGTTTATATAGAAGTCAACCCTGGAAAAGCAGACAGTAGTCTTTATTCCAAGTTCTCTGGAGCATGTCCAAGCTGGTTCTAGAGAAACCTGAGGGCACAAGATGTGTCAGTATTGCTGTTGAGACCATTGGAGGGTTTAGCCACTATCAACCAAACAGCCAACTGATGGCACTTAAGTTCTAGGGGTAGAAAGAGTAGCTTTGAAAATTGCAGAACTCGTAAATTCAGCGGACCAAATTAGTTAAATTTTTCTATTCTATGGCTCACAAAATCTAGTCGTTCTCAAAATGAATTTTCTGCATGTGAGGGAAACCAGTACCGTGTCAGGAATGGGGAGAGAGAGGAAGAGAGAGAGAGAGAGAGAGAGAGAGAGAGAGAGAGAGAGAGAGAGAGAGAGAGAGAAAGGAAAGAGACCATTTGTAGAAGGGACATCAGTCCCATTATTTTGTTTGTTTGTTTATGTTGATGACGAGTTATTTTTTATTTTCCCTCAGCCAGGTGGCCAAATAAATTTCACTACCTCCTTCTAAAGAAGGGGCTGTTTGCAATTCCAGTTTAATAGTGCATTCATCAAGAGCAATAAAGCATTTTATTGCACAAGTATTTCAAAGCGTGTGCTGCCCCTGGTAAAAGCATTAGTAAAGGGGGGCATCAGCAATCTCATTTAAAACTGTCGACCCAACGTGAAAAATGTTGCGTTGAAGAATAAACTGCTATTAAGCATGATTAGATTGACCTGCAGGACAGATATTTTAGCTGCTGCAGCATGAGTCAATCACAGTGAGCATCGCTTGAATTGCAAATTTTTTTAAATACCCTAAATTAAAAAAAATGGAGGAACCTAAGACTGTTTGGGACCCAGGAGTGACTTTGGGGGAGATACTTACAAAGTAGATTCAGAGGACTAAAGATGGTAGGACTAAAAGAGTAGGGGTTGGGGATTAGGGGTTGGGGGATGGTTTCTTAATTGCCGCCACCTTAGCATAAATGAAAACTATGTTCCTCAGACCAACCAATCAAAAAAAGAATTGTGCTGAGTCAGCCTTTGGACTGTGCACGTCCGATTGCAGAAAGGGACTCAGCACTGCAGTGCAGCATCTCTGCTTGCCTTTGACACCAGCCTGGCAGGGCATTGCTCCCCGTGTGTTTCCCAGGGCTGCCTGAGGCCTAGAAAAAGAGAAGCCCTCAGAAAAGGGAGGCTGGGGGAGGAAAGACAAACACGGTTTTCTTCCAGGAGCATCCTTGCTTGCCTCGTTGTCCCTTGTGCTCAATCAGCGATGGGAAACTCCCGCTCTCTGAATGAATTGGCCAAGGCCAAAGGGATGGCTATGGAAATGAAGGGTGTGGGAAAAGAGAAGAAGGAGGAGGAGGGGTGAGTGACTGAGAAAACTGCGCCCATGCTCGCAGACTCCAGCCTCCACCGGCCCTTCCATTGAATCTTTTTTTGCTGTGCTTTGATCTACTGGGGGTAGGGGTTTGGTGCCTTTCCATCCCAGGAGTTCCAGGGCTAGAGGTCATGAGGCTGAAGTGAGGTGTCCATCCACCCGACTCTCTTGCATAGAACTTTGGACCTCCCCAAGTTATATCCAGACCTCTACTGACTAGGGACTAGTCGTGACAAATTAGGCCCCCAAAAAGAATTAAGAATTTTTCGTGTGTCATTCTTATGTGTAAGGTTACCATCTTCCCGATTCCAGACCTTTGTTGGAAATATTCATTACGAGGCTCAAAGCTTGCGGATTTATCTTTTGGGAAGTTTACAGCGGGACCCCCAGGCTTGGCGGAAGGGACTCCTTCAGGATGAGTCCAGGCGGACCTGGCGCAGATGGTAGACCTGAGCCGCTGTCTCCCAGCAGAGGGCTTCTCTGATCCCCCTCAGTCTCGCTCCAGACTTTTAAGGACAGACTACCACTTGTTGGGAGAAAGACAAACCAAAGCAGCCCTGGGCGGAGCTGGGGAGCTGCAGGAGCTGTGGGGAGAGCTCCCATTTGGTGCATTGTCCACTCCTGCAGTGCGGGGCCGTGGAGGGCAGCGTGAGGTGAGGTGATTGCCGCGGCAGCGGCGCTTCAAGGGCGCGCGAGGTAAAGGTGTATGCTCTCTGAGAAAAGCCCCAGTGCCCCCGTCCAAAGTCAAGCAGAAGAAGCAGCGACGTCCATACACTCTGTAAAGCGATTTTTCCCTTTGAGAGAGTGTTTGCTCCCTGGCTTCTTTAAATATCTATATCTCCTTGGCACATGTAAAACAGAGCTTGACTTTGGGAGGAAATTCAGTCTATACATAACTTTTCAGGATTGCTGATACTGCGCTAGACTGTAATTGGTTTGGTCTTGCAAGTTGGTTGCTTTAATCTTCCAGGATTGCCATGAGTGTTTGTCAATAAGAACCACATAGGTGAAGTGCACATGGTTTGGAGAAGTGTTCTGATGAGCACGGTTGCTTAGGCTGTCTGAACAAGGGATGTGTTTCAAGGGAGGTTATGGCTGATTGGGAAGATAGGGCTAAACCTCCCAGGCCCATTCCACCAGAGATTCCTCAGTTTCTTTCTGTACTTATTTTTTTTTTTAAAGTAAAAGGAAAACAGACACCGTGGTTCAAAAAAGGGAAAAAAAGTAGGAGCTGTGTATTTTAGGTCCTTCAGGCGAGAACTCAAATGAGAAAGTTTGCTGTTTTGTAGACTTGTACCCAAGATACAGCCAAACTGCTTTCAAACTCAACTGGTCTGCTTGTTCATTGAGTTGAGCCTGTTTCCCTGAAGTTTCCCAGAATCCAGCCTTGTGAGCTTCTCTGCTTTATAGTGTGAAAGCCACACCCTTGTGCAAATTGTCTTAGGAGTGTGCTTGGGACAGCATGTATGTGTGTGAGAGAGCGAAAGATAGTCTCAGACAAGTGGGCGAGACATCCATCATGTGCTTTTGGGAGGGTTTTGGGGGGAAAGGTCAGCAGAACTGAGTGCTTACTGGCTGGAGGACTCAGTACTGAGATAGTGCTGGCTTGTCCCCTGAATAAGGACTAGGTCTTCAAGGTCAACATGCTTTTCCTGCCTTCCCATCTCCTCACCCCGTTACAGGGGTCACGGGTTTGGCTCGCCGTGCCCACATATGGCTAGTGTCAGAAAGCTTGCCACCTTTCCAGGGCAAAGAGGACCGCAGGACCGCCGATATAAATAGCTGTCCCGACTACCCAACCTGACTCAGATGACACAAAGGACAGGAAAATTGTGTTGCGTCTAAGGCAGAAGTGCCACGCAATTGGATCTGTAAACCTGGAACTTAATGGGTAGAATCTAGGTGAACTTTCTCTGTTCTTCCCCTGGTGAATTGGTTGCTTCTTTTATTTCTCCCTTCCTCACCAACCCTTCACTCAATCCTTGTACAGACATAGGGGATGGCTCTAAGCAGGCCTCTGGTGCCCTTACAAAGTCCTCAAGGGTAGGGCACATAGCCAGCAATGGCCATTATGGTTTGGGTACCAGTTTCCTCAGGGATTTCTGTCCTTGGGTCCTTGTCTTTTGAAGTAGTCTCAAAATGGCAAAGCTCATACCAAATTGGATAATGCTTTCGGGAGGGGCTTAGAGAGGGAACAGTATATGTATAATCTGCCAAACTTAGCTGCTATAACAATGCTATGATAGAGCTGAACTGGAGCTAGAAAGCCTGAGTTCAAACTCTGGCCCTTATAATTCCTAACTGTGTGAACCTTGAAAAATTACCTCATTTTTCTAAGTCTCCTTTGTGAAATTGGAAGTCTTAAATATATATATATATAATATGTATATATATATATGTACATACATATATAAAAACATACACATATATACAAAATATAACATACACACAAAAATAGTTATATGCATGTGCTCTGTGGGCATAGAGGCAGCTGCACCTCAGACACTCACTAGCTGTGTGACCCTGGGCAAGTAACTTAACTCCTGTTTGCCTTAATCTATTGGAGAAAGAAATAGAAAACCATTTCAAGTGTCTTTGGCAAGAAAACTCCATGGACAGTATTGACATGATATGCTCTATGGGGTCAGGAAGAGTTGTGTACAATTGAATGACTGAGCAATATCAATAACACTACCAACACATATACGTAAATGTATATGTATACACACATATGGCATGTATGTATTGCACATGTAATATATATCCTATGTGTATGTATCTATACACACATATACTAAACTACTTCTCCTTGTGAGGAAAGTACCTTGTAAACTTAAAAATGTTAAAGAAATTTGAGATGATGATGACGAGGATGTTTTCACTTTTCCCTGAGCTGTCCACTCAGCATCTTCTTCTCTCTCTCTCGAACTCCATTCTCATCTTGTCATGATACTTTCATCATTCAGGAGTTTGATATTCATGGACTAATTTACTCTTGTACCATCCCAAGTCTCTCCTGAGGGATGCAAAAAGACCTCTCTTTACTTCTCTAGACCTCCCATTCATCTTCTTTTTCATCAAAATGATTCCTCTTAGATCTGCTTCTGAGAACTGCCTCCAAGAGTAGAATAATTCATACTTAAGCACTAATAACTAAAAAAGCATTTCAGTAGATAAAATATTGGCTCTGGGGTCAGGAAGTCTTCAGCTCAAATCAGGCCTTAGATACACATGAGCAGTGCTATGTTGGTCATGTCACTTAACTTCCGTTTTCTTGTCTATAAAGACGCTATAGAAATGCTATTGCTTCCCTTTATAGAAATATTTGCATCTGAACAGTACAGAAACTTAATCCAGGGAATAGAGTTCTACCGGTAGAACATCAAGCAAGGAAATTGAGGGGGATTTCAAAGGCAGAAAGAGGTTCTAAGTGCCTTTCAAATCTTAGGGAGGACATCTATTTCATCTATGCGCTAGATGGGCCTGAGTATCAGGGCAATCTTTTAATCAGTCCTTTGATTCCTACAAAACAATGATAAATATGGAGGCCTGGTTTGCCCTAGGATTAATGAACAAAAATCCATTACATTATTTAAAAACATACACATAAATAAACCTATTGATCAGCTCTGTTGATTTTAGTTGTGAATTAATTTATGTAACACTAGATCCCAGGGAAGGCTGTTCTGTGAATAGCTATAATTTGTGCTAATTTATCTTATTCCTATGATCATAGCTTACATATCTACAGTTCTTTAAGATTTACAAAATGCTTTCCCTCACAACAACATTAGAGGCAAGTAGTAGGAGACAAGTATTGCTTCCCCCATTTTCTAAAGGAGAAAACTGACTTGCTCAAGTTCGCATAGACAGTGATGTTAGAGTGGAATTTGAAATTGGTTTTCTCCTAACCCTAAGACCCATGAACTTTGCCCCTGTAAACATGGTTGCCTCTTACCTCTGGAATAACTATTTCAGTGACAAAACTTCAGGAATTATAAATCTTAGCCTTCCTTTGTAGGATATAGCCAATAGAAATGATCATGGGATTTAGAACTGGAAGAGACTTTAGAGACCACTTTACCACTGCCTTTTATTTTTTGGTTAAGATCAAGTGCTCAGATAAAAACAAACCATCCACTAACACCTCCATAAACAAGTGTAAAATCAAACCTGCTTGGTTCGCATTCACCAGGGGATTTTTTTCAGATCTATGAGGAATAGGGGGACAACAGCCAAGGCATCCTTTAGGTTAGAAATGGCATTTTCTTATCTTAGAATGTATGTCATTAATTTAATCCACTAGGTTCCATACTCCCCCTTTTCCTTCAGGGGCACAGGACTCTTGGATGCACTTATAAGCTGAACATCTTTCTTTCCTTAAATGAAAGCAGCTTTACCGTTGTCCCTATCTTTGAAGTAATAAGACACAAAAATCTATTTTGCCATTTTTGCAAAGAACAGCAAAACTGGCCTCTACCACCTCCCTCCTCCCCGTCCTCCACACTCATTTGGTCTATTTGAAGTCGAATTTATTTCTAGGAAGGGCCCCATCAATTTGCTTTGCTCTTTTGTTGACAAGTTTATTAAAAACCCAGGCAACTCCGTATTAAACTTTTATCAGTGTTGAGAAATAATACATTTTTTGAATAGACAGAAAAGTTATGGATTGAGTCTGAGCCTTTCTTGTTTAGGGTTTGGCTGAGTCAGCAGGACAAAGAGAAGCCACTCTGATTTGGGGGTGGCTTTCTCTTTTCCCTTCTCCATTTGAGGTCTTTGAGGTTAAGGAACAGAAGTAACAGTGGCTCCCAGTAGAGATTATATATTTTAGGGAGTTACAATGGGATAGAAGCCATCGTTTTCTAGTTTTCTATAATAATCAAAAGTCAATAGCTATGATTCTTTGCTATTGATTTTAATAATTAACTAAAATCTGGGATTAAAAATTAATTTTATAGTGATTGAGTATTAATTGGTGAAATAATGCCACAGAATGTAACACTGGGTCATTTGCGTTTAAATTTTTTAAAGTATCATAGTAGAAAAATTGAAAAGGAAATGAAATATCCTTTGTTTTACCTGACTTTTTTCAAAGCCATGTTTTGTTGTAAAGGAAGTTTGACCTATAATGGGTTTAGAATAGGTGAGTGTAAAGAAGAATTCTCAAGAAATTCTCTCAAGATCATTGCCTTAGTAGGAGTCTGGGGCCTGGATAGCACCCAAGGTCTCTCGAGAAAACATAGTTCTAGGCAAACTTGAACTAAGCTCTGAATCACCCTGGTTGGTAGAAATCTAAGTTACAATAGTTAGAAATGACTGAAAAGTGTCCCAAATAGGGGGAGAAATAAGTAATAGATTTAGATCTGGAAGAGCTCTATTAGGTCATTTAAATTTATACTTTTCTCATTTTATGGATAAGGAAACTGAGGCAAAGAGGTTAAGTAACTTACCTAAGCTCACAGCTGGTAAATACCTTAGATGAGGTTTGAATTAAAGTCCTTTTGATTCTGTCTCCAGCACTTTATCTACTATAGCATGGCATCAAGAATTATAATGGGAAAAGTCTGTTTTCCCTTTAAATCATTTGTGATTTAGAAGACTGTGATAAAGATAGAAAGATTAAAAGAATTACTCAGAGAAGAATGCTAAATGGAGACTTT
This sequence comes from Antechinus flavipes, assembly GCF_016432865.1. Classification (NCBI taxonomy): domain Eukaryota; kingdom Metazoa; phylum Chordata; class Mammalia; order Dasyuromorphia; family Dasyuridae; genus Antechinus; species Antechinus flavipes. The sequence continues at coordinate 253,241,057 of NC_067399.1, forward strand.
TAAAACTTTAAGTATATTCAGTTAAAAAATCCATTAAATCTAAATTCTCTGCTTAGTGCTAAAGATAAAATGATAAATATTAAACAGTTCCTGACCTCAAGTACCATACAGTCTAAGATAGGGAATATAATTTACATGTTGTTTAGTCCTGTCCAACTCCTTATAACCTTATTTCAGGGGGTTTTCTTGGCAAAGATACTGGAGTGGTTTGCCATTGCCTTCTCCAGCTCACTTAACAGATGAGGAAACTGGGGTTATGTGACTTGCCCAGAGTGTTATAACTAGTGATTGACCAGAATTAAACTCCAGTCTTACCGACTCTAGATCTGTTGCTCTATTTACTGCATCATGTAGCTGCTGTAAGTGTAGCTCAAGACAGGGGTAAAGAAGAAATCCCAAGAACGACCCTAGGAAAATCTGAGGAGAGAGAATCCTCATTCATCTAGGCATGGAAAATTCACATGAGATTGTTGCTGGTTTTTTAAAAAAATAAGTGAATTTAATCATTTTTTAAAAGACTGGATGTCCCTATCTTACCTGGGATAGAAGTATAGGAACTACTCACAAACACAATGCCCAGAAGTTTGATCTGTTCCACCTCTAGGATGGTTGATTCACTTCTCCTTTGGGAAACTCCTACTTCTAGTGTTTAGTGATTTTAATGTTGAATTTGGTGTGATCAGCTTAGCCCACTGCAGGTCAGAACTCCCTGCCTTTGCCTTCATGGTAGTTGAGATGACAGGTGTGTACCTTCATGATAGGCAGAGAAAGCTTTATAAAGGATCTGCTACCTGAGCTGGGTTTTGAGGGCAGAGAGAGCTCATAGAATCATAGATTTAGCACTTTGGAAGAACCTTAGAGACTTTCAAGTTCAATTGCTTCATTTTACAAAAGAAGATGGGGGTCAGAAAGATTAAATAATTTGCCCAGGAAGTTACAATTAACAAGAGACTTATGTCACTAGACAGAGGTGATGAAGAAGTACACTTTAGGCATGAAGGGCAGTCAATACAAATGCAAACAGGCTGCAGAAGGCAAGACAAACGTGGAAAAAGTAATATGGGGTACCTGGAATATAGAAAATGTTCAAGAAAATAATATAAAAAGGAAGGTTGGAGACTGATTTTACCAGGAGATTTAAATTTTATGATAGTCTATTTTTATTTTTAAAAGTATGAATTTGGATGCCATTTAAGATTTTAAGCTGAGAAAATGACATAACCATATATATGCGTTTGAAAATATATAAAGGGGCCAAGTATGGTGGATGTATACCTGTAAAATCCTGCTACTGAGGAGACTGAGGCTGGTGGAGCTCTTAAACACAAGAGTTCGGAGTAGCAATGAGCTAAGCTGATTGGGTGTCTTACACTAAATCTAATATCAGCACAGTTAACTTCCCAGAAATAAGCATTTACCATGTTGCCTAAGGAAGGGTGAATCAGCCCAGCTCATAGAATAAGTCAAGTTCTTGTGTTGATCCTTAATAGATCAGGATCAAGTGTAGATAGTCTGGGTCTTGCAACATAGGAAGGGTCTTATTGGGAATAGGCTGATCACATGTTTCTTATAAGAAAAAAAGTAAAAATAAATCAGAAACATGAGCAGGTATAAAATAGGAGTTGGATGGCCTGGTTCACATTCTATATGTGCCTGAGCACAAGAGATATTGCAGTTAGATATTAGTTCACTAATTTTCTGACCATCAAGGTAACAGAACTCTGAGGTGGGTGACCAAGGGTAGTTGAGGAATTTCTGTCCCTGGAAATCTTCAGATAAGGAATTGACAACCATTTTTCTTGGCGAGTTTAGATATTTTCCTACCCAGAAACAGGAGGCTAAGTCCAATCAGTTATCTTTGAAAGCATTTTCTTCCTTGAAATGAAAATGAATTTAGGAGACAAGCAGATTAAGGCCTAAAAGAATTAGTTTTTTCTTTTAAAATTTTTTTAAATTAATAAGTATTTTTTCTCTCTCCACATTCACTGAAAAAAACAAAACCAAAAAATCCACATTGACTACATTCAACATTCAATAATGTGTATCTCAGTCTACATATTTAATCCATCACCTCTCTTTCAGGGATTGGATAGCATTCTTGATCATTGATTCTCAGGAACCATAATTGTTATTACAATATTTCTTCTTAAGAGAAGATATAGTTCTCTTAACAGCAACAACAGCAATAATAAAAGCAATGGCTAGAATTTATACAGAACTTTAAAGCTTAAAAAAACTTTAAGAAATGCCATTTTATCCTTACAACAATCCTGGGAGGTAGGCACTATTATTAGCTTTCTTTTACAAATGAAGAAATTGAGGCAGATGGAAATTAATAGCCCAGAGTCACAGTTAGTAAGTGTCTAAGGCTATATGTGAAATTCTGCATGCAAAATAGCTTCTTTGCTCTATGGTCACCACCATAGCAGGTGCTCTGAATTTTGCTATGTAAAGAAATCTTGCATCCTTGGGCAAGGGGCACAAAAGGTGTCCTTGAATCAACTTTTTCAGGCAAATTCAGTTGAATTGAGTGTAGTAAGAGAGACCATAAATCTTCTCTCTCTCTCTCTCTCTCTCTCTCTCTCTCTCTCTCACACACACACACACACACACACACACACACACACACACACATACACACACACACACACACACACACATTCAGAGGATGGAGAGAGAACTCAGAGACACATTGTTATACTGAGGAGATATTCAGGAACTAGATAGACTAGTTTCTGTGGGTAGTTTTGAGAGAGGTTAATATTGGGGAAGGAACAAAGCCTAAAAAAGAAGGAGCTCTCTGCCATCTAGACACCTTATTTTCACTAAGTATAATTAATTTCTTATTTTAACTAAATATTTTCTCCATTTACCAGTGATTAGCTTGTGAAGAACAAGAATGTTTGTTACCACAAGATTAACTATTAAGGGAGCACCTGTCTATACTGATGCAATTTCAGACTCTCCAAATACTGAAGTAAATGACTCTGAATACAAATACTTATTAGAGTCTCTAGGAAAGAGTGACATTTCACATCACAGCCCTATAGAAACTTAGCTAAATCAGTTCAAATTTTTGGACCTCAGTTTCCTTGTCTATAAAAATGACAGGGTTGTTTTAGATGATCCTTAATACTCCTTCAGTCTCAAAGTATATTATCTTATGTTTTTGTTTAAATCTCTTGGGGTTTGAATTCTGTTACATCTCACTTACGGGTTAGGGGTGGCCACTGAGGGCAGTACAAAGAAGGATATAGAGTTGGATAAGAAAGACATTTCAAGTGGAAAAATCTTTTCCCATAACAGAGAACAATCCAATCAGGTATGAAAAAAATTAGTTTCCAAAATAAATTCTGCTTTCTGTGAATGGTTATTTTTATTTGTGATTGGTCTAGTGGATGCTCTTTGCATTGACCTTTCTATTTTTAACATCCAACATCCCATCATGTGCCATCATCTAATGTGAGAAGGGGAAACACGGGATAGTATAATTAATGTCTAGAGCACTAGATTTGAAGTCACAACATAAGAGTTTGGATCTCATTTTCAATACTTACTAACTTAGGCAAATCTTTTAATATTTCTAAGCCTCAATTTCCTTATGTAAAAAAAAATGAGGTAATAGGACTCTATGACTTCTTGGATGCTTTCCAGTTCTAAATTGAGGATCTTGTGATTCACTGCCCACTAGCAATATGCTATATGTTTTCAGTTGAATCTGACTCTTTGTGATCCCATTTGGGAAAGATAATAGAACAGTTTGTCATTTCCTTCTCCAGTTCATTTTACAAATGAGGAAACTGAGACAAAGAGGATTAAGTGTATGGCCAGGGTCATACAGCTAATAAGTGTCTGAGGTTGGATTTGAACTCAGGAATATGAGTCTTCCTGACTCCAGGTCCAATACTCTATCCATTTTACCATCTAGTTGCCTTATATGTTCATATTACTTTCTCTCTCTCTCTCTCTCTCTCTCTCTCTCTCTCTCTCTCTCTCTCTCTCTCTCTCTCTTTCTCTCTCTCTCTCTCTCTCTCTCTCTCTCTCTCTCTCTTTCTCTCTCTGTCTTCCTTCTTCTGTCCCTCCTTCCCTCTTTTCTTCCCTCCCTCCCTCCATGTGTTTCTTGGTTTCTCCATCTCTGACTTTGTCTCTCTGTCTCTATCTTTCTTTCTCTCTTTTTCTCTCTCTCAGCCTTCCACCCATCCTATGTCATTAAGATCTCACCCTTCTTCACGGGACTATCTTCTGCCACAAGTATCTGATCCTTCTCTCAGGGAAATATTCTTCCTGCTTGTTACCTCCTCTCCCCTTTTCTCTGGCAGGAAAGTGGGCTGGGAAAGTGAGGTGCTAATGAGACTGAACCCATCCAAGGTAACTGTCCTCTTCAACTAAATTTGCTTCAGAAGATTTTCTGGAAAAGGAGGTAGAGAAAGGTAAATAAAACATTGTATTTCCCCTTAAACTTAGCAGGGAAGACAACAATAGCAGGCAGAATATGTTATGTTATAAACAAAGTATTGAGTTGAAATCAGAAGGACTTGTTCTCAAATTTATTTCTGTGATTTCCTAGCTGTATCACCATGGGCAAATCACTTGACCTCTCTGAGGGTCAGTTCCCTCACTTTTAAATTGGAGATATCTGTATGATCTACCTCACAGGATTGTTGGGAACTCAACTGAGGTAATTTATGCCATGTACTTTGCAAACTTTAAAATGACAGTGAAATATCAATTGGTTTTTTTTGAAAGAAAATATTAAGGAATTTCCTTCAGGAAGGGATTATATGCAATTGGAAGAGATTAAGTATGGTTTCATGGAAAAGGTAGTATTTATGTTGGATTTTGTAACATGAATAATATTTCAAAAGGCAAAAACATAAGAGAGGGTATTCTACAACAGAGACCATGAGCCAAAGCTGAAGGTTGTAAAATCTGAGATATGTAGAAGGAACTTCAAGTAGTTAATCCAATTAGATTAAGTACATGAAAAAAGGTGTTGGCCAGAAAGACTGATTGTGGAGTATTTTAAATGTTAGGTTAAGGAAGTTGAATTTTATTCCATAGGCAATAATGATCCATTGAAGGCTTTGTGAGCAGGAGAGAGATATGATAGAAGCTGTGAATGAGGAAGATGTCTATGGCAAGTGTCTAGGATACTTTGGAGAGAAATTGGCAGAAGCAAAGTAACTGAGGGTTGAAATTATCTTGGATAATCCTCAGAGATTCTTGTAACAAAAGGAAAGCATGAGAAGGAGGAAAGGAAAGGGAGGAAAGAATAACTGCTCATTGACCGATAAGTTCCAGTTTAGGAAGCTGGTCAAAATCATGATTCTTTAAAAATCATACCCAGAAATGCCACTTTCCTTCAGCTGTTACCCAGCTGACTCTTTACTATTGGTCTTCATCAAGTTCCTTAGAATAATTTGACAAATACATCAGGGGTTTCTCTGGTGAGACAAAGTCTTCAGTCCCTTAGTCCCCAGGTCTGCATGGAGGAATCTGAAAGGCTCTCCCTGTAACACCATAATCAGATAACAGTTACCATATGTGTATTAGCTGGCTCATCATTCATGTTATGAATACATCAGAAGAGGGGCCTGCCAGCGCAGCCCCGTGCAGAAAACAGGCAGGGAGAATTCTAAGCAAATACATCTTACTCTGAGAGTTTATATACATCACCATTTGCTCCAATTATAACTAATTGGACACATATTGCATTTTCATAGCATCTAATTTTCTATTGATTTTAACAGGACTTCTGGTGTTTTGCAGCATGAAGCAGGATCTCGTATCAGTTGCTGTTTAAAAATGCTGAGTGTACCTCCCTGTATGGGATTATTCAGTCAGCAGATGTTTTAAAACCTATTTAATTGTTTGGTTCATAAAATGCACAAACTGTATTAGTGAACAGCTTCATTCTCTTTTAGTACCTTAGTTAAAATGAGAGAGAGAGAGAGAGAGAGAGAGAGAGAGAGAGAGAGAGAGAGAGAGAGAGAGAGAGAGAGAGAGAGAGAGAGAGAGAAGAGAAACATTGTAATTGTGGACTGGGAGAAAAGACTTTCCCAGGATACAAACGTAGCTGCCTTTCAGATGAATGGTTTTTAAGAATCTTTTTCTTCTTGTCTGCCCCAGTCACATTGGCAAAATCCCTGTGTTTGAAATTTCCTGAGGAAGCTGACAATGGAGAGGATTCAGCTGCTAATCTCCCCTTTCTCCCTTAATGAGAGACAAATTGGTTAATGAATAGGTGGTGGGCTTCCTTTGCCTTATTCTCCACAGTAGCTTCAGATAGAATAAAAAGCTTTAAATAACCTCATAAAACTAAGGCCAGGGGTCTACTGCCCTCCAGCACCCTAGCACAGCTGCCAGCCTCAAATAGTCTCCTCTCTGCATAGTATCAATGTCAAGACTTTCAAGGGTGGCAACAGGATAAATGATAAGGGATCAGGGGAAAGCGGCATTTCATTGGTGTAATTTTACCTTTGTGAAATGTCAAAAATTGAGGCCTGAGGGTTGCTTGTCATAAGTCAGGGTAAGGTGAACCAATGTGTTCCCTACCCTGAGAATCCAATCTAGCAACCGAGTTAGGAGCAGCTGATGGAAGAGGGTGGAGATAAGAGATAAAGCTTTTCCTGGGGTCCCTTGAAACGTAGCCTCATATATATTATTGGCCAGTAAGAACAGAAACACAGGAGAGGTAAATGAAATTGAGTGTTGAAAAGATGCATTTCTTGTAAGGAAATGTTCTGGGGGGCGTGGGGTGGGGGTGAGAAGTGGACAACATTACAAGTAGCATGCTTCAATCAGGATGTTAGGGTTGAACCGGGAGAAATCTAATTCAAATACCTATTCTATTTATTTATTTTCTGTGTAACACTGGGCAAGTCTTCAGTCCTCTCTAGGTCTCAGTTTTATTTATGACAACCTCTCTGGATGATATGAAAGTTAGAAAGCTATGATTCTGTGATCCTACAATCTGAGAGTTTGGTCACTTCTTTGTCCGGGACAAGGCTGTAAATGATTTGTAGTCTTCTTTCATTGAACAGAATAAGGTAGAAATGCTGAAAAAAAAGAGCCCATGGCATCCTAAAGAGGCCAGGGCTCATCTAATTAATTAAATTAAATTTGCAGAAGAGTACAGAGGCCTAGAGAAAAAAAATTAGACCCAACAATTGGTATGAATTGAATAAGGACTACTGTGTCCTTGTCCAGTGTCCTACCTAGCTTATTACTTGTTGGATTCAGTGAAAACACATGATTTTAAAAACTAAGTGAACTAAATAAAAAATATCCCCTTCCCTAATTACCCACTCCAAGAACAGATTGTTGTAGGGTCTGACAGGATGATAAGAGAAAGGCACTAAGGACATAGTCACTGGTGTCTTATCAAACGCATGAAACAAATTACGGAAAGTAATTGATAGGTTGATTCAGAATTCAAACAATGGTCATGTTCTCCAAATGAGTAGGAAATAGCTCTGCTCTTCTCCAGCTGAAGACAGACAGACAGACACACATACACACATAAACATGTACACAGAGGTATTCATTCATTCAACAAACATTTTTGGGTGCTGTCTCCCAAGATTGTTGCAAGGTTCAAAAGAAATGGTGGCTATAAAGGGGGGAGAGGGAAGAAAAAAACGAGTTCCTTCTTTTCCCCAAAAGTACTTTAAATATTTGGTCTTGGGGAAAAATATTTAGAGCTTTGGAAAAGACAAAGATGGGCTTCTGCATTTTTAGCCTTACAGGGGAAATAATGCAACCACAAACACAAAACTGGTACTTTAAGATGGGATGCTAAAAAACAATTTTAGCGGGGAATAATTAGTAGATAAGGAGTTTAGAGATGATAGAAGTGGCTGTGGACCATTCAAAACATTCCCCAAAGAAGTGGGGTTTGTATTGAACATTAAATGATGGGTAGAATAGGCAGGATGGAAGAAGGGAAATCGTATGAGGAAAGACCTCACAGTAAGACTATTTCAAATATATACATATATAGTGAATATATGTGTATACATGAATATATCTGTATATACATACATGTTACATGAAATACATGTTATATATACATTATAGACACACACACATATATTCATTGGAGAATGAGACGACCAGGCTGGCTGGAGTGTAAGGCTTGGGTATGAAAATAAAACTAGGGAGATCAGATCAGAGAGTAGAAGCTAAGTAGCCTCAACCTTTTCAAAACTAGAAAAACAAAAACCAAAACCTTATCAGAAGACTAACTTCAAGATTTGGTTTTTGAAAACTAGAATTCTCTAGAAAACTAGGAGCAATGATTAGAAACTGCAAAGTGGAAAAGTTAAGCTTGATGTCAGGGGGGAAATACTTAATAATTAGAGCTGTCCAAAAGTGCAATGGACTGCCTAGAGAGATGGTGGCTCCCACCTTACTAGAGAGCTTCGAGATGAGACTCGATGACCATTTATCAGGCATGCTGTTGTGGGAATTCTTTTTTAGTTATGGTTTGGTGTAGAAGACCACTGAAGTGCCTTCCTATCCTGAAAGTGAAAGTCTTTGTGTTTTTTGTCTTTCCCATTTTCATTCCCTTTCTTCAAATAAATAAAATCAAGGTTTCCACAGTTCAGAAAAGGCAACTCGTTTAGCTCAGGCAATCCTACTTACATAGGAGTTTGTTTTTATTTTTGTTTTCTGCAGTAGTAAAATTAGGAGCTCTGCTAAAAAAGAAACACTTATTAAGCACCTAGCACGTCCTTTGCTAAAGAATGAACAAAATGCATGAGATTGCCCTCTGTTTTTATACATCTTACAGATTAGTGGGGACATGAACCAGGACACCATACAACTAACAGGGCAAGGGTAGGTGTGGAAAAAGGGACATGGGAAGGGCAGAGACAATGAATGACCATCTGCAGCTAGCTCAAGGCCTCCAGTGGTGAAGAATTTGTTGGTAGAGAAGTCTAATTTATCTTGGCCACAATAATGAGATAGTGTCTAATCTCCGCCCCCAACCCCCATAATTGAAAGAAATCGATGACTCTGGGCACCAAATGCACATTAGTTTGCTTTCATTTATTTATTTATTTGATCATTTATTTTTTTATTTCTGCTCTTTTGGTTTCTAAATAGCTCAGAGTAGGGGGATGTAGAGCAGACCAGAGATTGATTCAAGTGTCATCCCAGCGACAGGTAGTATCTATCCAGAGATCCAGGAAGAAAGAGCATTTGAATGAAAAAAATCAGGCAGGACATAAGAAATTTTACTGTATCACCAAAGGTCATTTCATTTTTGGGAAATTCCTTCAGATTTAGCAATGTTTGGATGGAAATCAAATAACACATTAACAGTAATGGGGGAGGGGGAGTCCTGAAGCTAATTACTGAGGGGATGTGCACTTCATTAAGATAAAGCTGGAAAAAAATCAATGTTGGGTATGGCTGGGTTTTTCCTTCTGATTGGATTTGAGAATGACAAATTGTGAATGTGTCGGCCCTAAAGATGTCTTTTAAAAAAAAAATTCAGATAAAGGCCAGCAGATTCTTCTGTGTGAGAAGCCATCTTGACACGTGGGTAGGGGAGAAGCATTATGGCAAGAGCTGTGATGTGGCCAGGGAGGGCCTGAGTCATGGTTCAATATGAGCTAATTCTATTGCATGTCAAATCTTCCGCTTCATTAGGAATATTGACAATTGGTGATAAATTCTTGGGCTTGACTGTGCTGTCTATAACACATCTTCATTAACGTATCCAAATAGAGAAGAAGATCCTTGAAAGCTAGCATAGATCTGCACTGCATTCTCATACCTTGCCCTTATCCCTCAACAAAAAAAAAAGGGAGGTAGGGAAGTTTTCAGGGATAGGTTTTCATTCACCATGAAGGTAAACATCTCAAGATCCTTCTGAATGTAAAAAATTTCATACCTTGAAATCAGGGCATAGTGGGTTCCTATAGAATGGGATTGCAAATTACAGTCATAGAGATCAAATGGAATTTAGACGCCATCCAGTTTAACCCCTCATTTCATGATTTTTTTTGCAAGGCAGTTGGGATAAAGTGACTTGCCCATGGTCACACAGCTGATGAGTGTTAAGTTTCTGAGTCTGGTTGTGAATTCGGGTCTGATGCTCTATCCACTGTGCCATCCAGCTGCCCCTCGTTTCATAATTTTTTTTCTGAGGCAATTGGGGTGGAATGACTTGCCCAGGGTCACACAGCTAGGAAGTATGAAGTGTCTGAGGCAGGATTTGAACTCAGGTCTTCCTGATTTCAGGGCTGGTGCTTTATCCACTGTGCCATTTAGCTGCCCCTCATTTCATAATTTTAAGGAAGGATCATATTGGACCTAATTCTAGCATGTTTAGATACTGAAGAGATCGGAGGATGATATTTTAAGATGTTCTGACCAGTCACTGAAGGTCATTAATACTAATTGCCATGTCCTTTCTTCCTCTACCCACGCACAACATTATGAGGGTTCTAGTGCATTCTGGCTAACAACATTAATACATTATGTGCTGGCCATGTAATATATCCTGTGGTGTGGGCTACAGAAAAAATGGACAGTATCTCCCCAACCTGACAGGGAGACTTAATTCATCTCCTTGGAGAGATAGCTTGGAGGAAAAAAAGAGGTCAATGAGGTAAGAGCCCTTAAAAACCATTATTGAAAAGTCCAGACTGAGTATGAGCATGAAGGAGATGTACTGTGAAACTGTCATCTAGATACTGATATGAGGTGCAGGTTTCCTTACAATGGAGCATTTTAGCAGGATTTTGCAAAAAGGAAATTTAATTCTGCGTAGATAGCAAAAAAGAAAGCATCCCAGGTAATGGGAATAATATGAAGAAAGGCATGGAAGTAGGAAGAGGCAACCCTTTCTTAGCTTTGGACTTGCCCAACTTAAGAAAAAACTAAAACCCAATCAGTAACTGGCAGCTTAGGGCTTAATGTTAAAAGTTTGAAGGCGTTTGAATCTTACCTTTGCCATTTACCTAACTGTGTGGCCACCTAGTGTGGTACCTAGCTTTTCCGAGTCATCATTTCCTCATCTGCAAAAGCAATCAACAAGCATATATCAAATGTTTATTATCTTTCAGGCTTTGTGCTAGATGGTACCCACTGTTCAGAATTGTTGAGGTAATTGGATGATGTAATAATGTATGTCAAGTACTTAAAGGATTACTTAGATGTCTGGTATTATTTTCCTTGTTCAGCAGATACTTGCTGGGCACTTGCTGAGTGAAGGGCCCTCTTTGGTGCTATGAGAAAAGGGTTAGACATGAACTGTGTCCTCAGGGATCTCAGAAATGCAAGTTGGGGTGATAAGACAGCAGTGTAGGAAGAGTTTCTGGTAACTACAAGAAATGCCGCGAATCAGAATGTGAAAGTTTAGTGCAATCGCAGGGTTCCGACGAGGGACTGTGCCCCGAAATGATCAGAGAAGGCTTCTCATAAGAAAAGAGACTCGTGCTAGATCTTGAAAGACAAGTAGGATTTGGAGAGGTGGAGAAGAAGGGACATTCTCATGGAAGAGTCAGTTCAGGGTCACCTTTCTGGAACAGAAAGTATATTGGCTCATCCTGCCAGACCAGTTTTAGCCATTCTTTCTAACACTTACCAGTCAAGATAAAGGAGGGATAATGAAATCAGCTATTTCCCTGGCTCACATTCTCCTCTCCGCTACATAGATCAGGGAAATATTATACCCAGGCTGTCCCCTGACAGAGATTAATCCCTTTCTAGACCAATGAGAGGATGAGTATGATTTAACTCATGTTAATCAGCTGTCTTATTATATTGGTGGCTTGTAAACTCAGTTGTTTAGAACTAATGAGGTCAAGGTTATGGATTTGAACTCTTGATAACTTCCCTTTGTTCCTGCGCTATAGAATCACTCTTCATGATGGTCTATCATCTCACAATGTAATCTCTTGACCTGAGGAAGGAAGTGAGGGTGTGGATACTTTTATGCAGATCATACCCACTACTGGTAATATGATTCAAGAAAAATGTCCCTGATGATGGTAGATCAATGGAAACATTTGAGAGGTGTGGGGGAAAGAGAAAAGGAGGAAAATTTCTTCATGTAGTCATTTATCTCCGCTTTATCTTAAATGTGAAGTAAATACATGCATGCTCTACCTCTACCTACCAAAATGCCCTTTTTTTCCAAGGAAGCTTCAAGAGAAAGCTCTGTGAATGGGGCACCATGTTCCTACTGCTGCTGAAGTCTTTCTTCACCAAAACATCATTATTTTTGATGAATGGTGTATTGGGTAAGAAAACTAATTTTCTAAAAAGGAAATCTTACTCTGACTCAGTGCAGCTCATTTAAACGAATATGACCCTCACCATACCCCCTCCCAAGTTCACATTGATTTCAAATATTTTATGCAGATGCTTCTAAGAGCCAAGTTTGCATTTTCTCAGCTTTTTCACTGTCTTTGTCCTAAACTCACAGCTATGGCTTTAACTCCTTAGCATCCAGATAGTTTGGAATTGAGGACCAGAATGACTTATGAGCAATCAGCCATATGTTGAAGGTATTAAAAGGTAGTCATTGATAGAGCCTGAACTAGAACTGAGGTCCCCTCTCTTTCTATTTTAAAATATATCCTTGAAATGTCCCCTACTGATCTGGCAAGGTCATTTCTATAGTCGGTCCTCCTGGGTTTCTCTCCTTTATTCTCGGTCTTGTTTTTTTTTTTTTCCCTGCATCTTTGTCTTCTCTCCACACCCATCCATCTCTCTCTCTCTCTCTCTCTCTCTCTCTCTCTCTCTCTCCTCTCTCTCTCTCTCTCTCTCTCTCTCTCTCTTTCTGTCTCTCTCTCTCTCTCTCTTTCTCTCTCCCCCTCTGTCATCTCTCTTCCTCTCTCTCCCCTTCTCTCTTTGTCTCTGTCTCTTTCTCTGTTTTGTGTGTGTGTGTGTGTGTGTCCCCTCATCCCCACATCCCATCCCTGGCTCTTTCTCTCTACTCCTCTCCATTCTTCTGAATGGTGATGATGAGAAGGGAAAGTCAGAAAAATCTCTCTCTCAACATGAGGTATCCAGTATGTCAGAACCACAGCCTTCTTTATTGGTGATATGTTTTGAAAGATAAAAGTGTTAGATAGTTGTCAGTCACCCTTTCTGGTCTGTACCACACTCTGACAGTGGACAGTGTATCTTCCTGAGGTAGCTGTCTTGCATTTCAATGATTCTAAAAGTTGTTTCTTCTCCTTGACGATACTCCTGGTATACAGGTATATTGGTGACTGAAGAAACACTTCTTACACCTTGTGCATTATTATTCTAACTTTGCCTTTTGAAGGGACCCAGCACCCCCTCATAATAATTACTTACATTTCTGTAGTATTTTAAGATTTGCAAAGTATTTGCTTACAAAACTGTATGGTAAATAGCAGAAGTGTTATCATACCTATTTGATAAATAAGGAGGTTGTGTCTCTGGCAACTAAAGCAGAAATCAAACCTAGTCCTCCCTGATTCTATGCGGGACCCACTTTCCACTATATTTCATTCTCTCAAATCCCAATCCTGAGCAGATATTGATGACACTGAAGTTTCTTGGTGAGTGCATATGGCATCTTCAGAAAGCCCAATCAACCAAGGTACTGTTACAAATGAAGTGCTAACAAGTTAATTTTTTAAAAAATCTCACTTGTAAACCAGATGCCCTGTGTGAAAGTTTAGGGAGCTCAACCTGCAGTAATGTCAAGGAAGGGGCAACAGCAAGAGATGAGAGCTGAAAGCAAGTGCTAGAACTAAGTACAATGGATTCTTCTCACAGTCTTCTAGAATATCCCTGGTTCTGAAAGATGGTGGGCAGGGGCCTGGAGATCTCCCAGGTCACATAAAAATGTAATGTCCATTAAACCTTCCGTTATGTACAGTTTCCCTGCTCACAGACCTAATGACCAAGTAGTTTATGTAAATCCCAGAACTCTGGAAAAGAAGCCATTTGGAAGCAACTGCATTGGGATATCCCAGCTATGGAAGATCCACGAAGGGGCCTTTCCCTCATGGCCTTGTCCCCATCCTCCTCCATGGATCCAGAAGCCCAATGCTTTGCTAAAGCTGGTAAAAAGGAACCAAATCACCTGTGCGATGGATTTGGTCCCCTTCAACCAGCTGTAGCTGTGCATTAATTGCGCCGGTGAGACTAAGAGGATGTTGTACTCCGGGTAGCCTGAGTATAAAGAGAAGTGGGGACCAACTTGGAGGATAATCGGCCAGGAGATGCATCACAGCAGCTCCAGCAAAACTGAATCCTCTCTGACTGCAAGTGCATTTCATATAGACAGACCCTACGCTTCCCAGCACTTCCCAGATAGCCTTCTTTCCCCTCACTCTCCATCAAGATGGACCATTCTGCATCTTTTCTCATTCATCCCCATTGGAATTCAAGATTATATTTCTGGGAGACATAACTTTAAAAAAAAAAGCCAATTAGTCTATCAACAAGCATTTGTTAAGCACCTGCTATTTTCTAGACAGAATGCTAAATTCTGGGGATACAAAGAAAAATGAAAGACTCTTAGCCTTCAAAGGTGCTTACATTCTGTTGGAGAAGACAACAAAATGCAAGATAATTGGCGGACACTAGCAGCAAGGGATTCAGAAATCTCTTGTAGGTAATGGCATTTGAGCTGAGCTTTGCAGGAAACCAGTCTAAGAAGTGAAAGTAAAGAGGGTGTGTATTCAGAGCAGGCTGCAGGCTCTAAAAAAGGGACATATCCAAGATTAGGAGATAGGTGTGAATGCTTTTCTACCCTCCCCCAACTCCAGCTAAATGGAAGCTAGCAAGAATGAATATAAAATGGATAGGATGAGTTGCTTGCAGAAGGTTCCTCCTCTTCCACCCCACCCTCCAGCCAAGAGGTGGTTTATAAATGGAGCACTGATAAGATTGGTCTGTGCTCTATAAATTACATCTGGTACATGGTAAGCTAAGTTTAACTATGTCTTGAACTAATGACAAATGCCAATAGAAGAGAACCGTTCATGAGGAATCTGGGGAAAAGAGTGGATGAACAAATGATTATTTGACTATCTCTATCTCTGCCCAAGGACATGAGCTGTGTTTGTCCAGAACAGGTATTTCAGTCCTAGAAAAGAACACTCTCCAGAGAAGCAGGAAGATATTTATTTTCCTGTCATAAATAAAAAGTGTATTCTATAGTAGAAAAGGGATGATTCTCACTTCTTTTTTTCCAATACACACATTTCTCACTACAGTTCGGTAAGGAATGCTTTACTCCCACCTGGACCATGGAGAGGGTTAGGCTGTGAATAAAATCTCTTAGAGACCTGTGGAAAGCGTCTTTCATTTGCATTCTCATCAACTTATTATTAAAATGAATTTTCTTTTTTTTAAGAGACGGTTTTATTGAAACTATTCATGGTGTTCTCATCTCTGTGGTAACCAACATGAATCAGAGTGCTGCTACAAGCAGCAACTCCAAGTCTTCAAGAGGCCGATGAAAAGAGAAATGAATCATAACAGTACCTCAGCTACTGGCTTTGCTCATGGATTAACCCTAAGCAGACAGACGTTTTCCTTCCTTTCTTTCTTCATCCCACCCCCCATCATCCCACCATCCCACCAACAAGATTTTCTGTTTCCCTCTTCCTTTAAAATGACCTTATGCTCTTAAAGAACTTGGCAGCAGGCAAAGCCCCCAATCTAGGTATAATGAGCATTGATGTTATGCTAATGACTTAAAGAAAATCACTGAGTTTTCTCATGTTATAATGATTTGTGGGAAAGGAATACAAGTGTCATCTTTCCCTAACTTTACAGCAGGGCCATCGGGAATGGCCCAAAGACTGAGGCCAGTGGATGTGTCACTTTCCCCTTTAAGACAGTTGGGTTTTCACAGTATGTTTTTCGAATTACATTTTGAATTGAGGGAGGGAAGACTTTGCCCCCAATTTAATGCTCACATTGGCACTGCCCCCTTGTTGCAGAAAAGTATGAATTTCAAGTGGGGGAAAAGAAGCAGGAATTAAATTGTTCTATATAAAAATCTGCAGACTTTTAAAAAAAAGGGGGGCAGGGGGAGAGGGCACCTTCCAGCAGAGAAGGAAGTATCATTCAGAGAAGAAAGGAGTGTTTTAGAGGAGAATAACTTTATCAGCTTAACATGAAACCACCAGTCAATAGAAACAGCTGGAAGGGAAGATGGCTTTGGTTAACAAATTTCAATAAAGCAAGAATGACTCGAGTCCAAGGATCTTTAAGAAATAAAATATAAGTGCCTTCCCACACTGTGTAAGAAGGCAGGCCTTTATTTATTTGTTAAAAATTATAATTATCCAGGATTTATGAGTAAATCTTCTCATAGAACTGTCTCCTGGTCCTGGAGTCTATGAGAAATATTTATGGTCCAGTCTTAAAGAAAGCACAAGAACACACATATATGTCCTTTGGAGACAGTCTGCGATTTCAATAGTACAGAAATTCTATCCACTTATACAGATTATCTTAGAGAGTTTTCTAGGATCACTGAGAGTTGAAGCAACTCATCCAAAGTCACTTTGCTATATTATGGCCAATTGGACTGGAACTGAGGTTTTTCTTTAACCATTTTGCCATATTACCTCTCATGCCTAATTTATCTATCTATCTTTCTATCTATAATATCCATAATTAACCTACATTTTAGAGGCAGTATTAGAACTTCCTCATTTTACAAATAAGGAAACTGAGGCTCAGGAAAATTAATTTTCTTCCTCAGCTAATGAATATAATTAGAATCCATTGTTTCACCATGAATTTTTGAGGTTCAAATGCTAGCTTCACTGCTCCTGAGCAGTGACTTTGGGAAAAGTAACTTCTCTGACCTTCAGTTTCCTCACTTTTAAGATATAATTCCTACCATTATTACCCTCTTCTAATACAGATTGAAGCCCATTTATTACTTGGTAAATAAGTCTTAGATATTTTATTGAAGCAAATCAGGGTTAAATGTTTTGCCCAGGAAAACACAACTAATAAATGATGTGGGGTTGAATACATGTTTTGTTGAAGTCGAATTCAGCATTCTCTCTACCATGACACACCAAATTACTCTGCACTCCTTCCTTTTTCCCGACCAGAATGAAGGCAATTTTCAGTCTTTCAGAGACTGGGTTTGTTCAAGCTGCTAAGGAAAGTCTCTTTTTAATTTGGTAAACAGACAGCACTTTTCAGGCCATTGCAAACCAAATATGTAAAAATAACTTTAGAAATGTTTTCCTAATAGGTTGACAGAGAAACAAGTATGTGACCTGATATACCACAGTGTCCCAATCATCACACTAGTCACCTGCTGGTATTGACAAGCATTAACCCCTTGAAGAGGGGTAAACCTTATATCATAAGGAAAGGGAAGGTCCTAAGCATTGAAAAGAACTCGTTTGTGTATTTTTCCCCTAACAGGCTGACGGTAGATATTCTGATATCCTATATATTCCTGCCTCATGACCCAGCACTCTATTTACTGCTCCATCTTGTTGACTCTAAGATGTAGATTAAATATGGATATTATAGATAGATATAGATATATAGAATGGGACGGTGAGGACATATAGGAGAAAAAATCTTATTGAACAAATACTTTTCTTGTCTGAGTACCTAGGTTTAGGGAAAGAAAAGACAGAACCTAAACAAATCCTATCACTTTCTGTTCTTCCTCAATCTCAATAATTCTCTCTAATTCCCAAGAGCAGGTTCTAATGTAAACAACACCATTATTAAAATTCTTCCTTGCCTGATGATAATTAAGTTACTCAAAAAAGACAGAGAAGAAATCCAGCAAGAAAGCTCGAGGCATCATAATTTGCACAAAACACTGAATGTAAATGGATTTAAATCATTTTTTCTCTAAAAAATACAAAATTGGATCATATATATCTATGACAACTGCTTTGAGGATTTGGTGGGGGGAGCAGGGAGAAGATTTATAACTACCTAGAAAGATAATATAGTTAAAGAGTGAGGGGTTTGGGGGAAAAAATACTCAGGAATACTCCGGGGAATTCTTCCCAATGGTTGATTCTCCAGGAAAAGAAAGAATAGTGAGTTGGAGAAGGAAGCTCCATGGACCAGTTAACAGAACCGGGAAAATTTCCAGTGAAGAAAAGAAGACTGAGGGGAAGACCACGGTAGAGGTTGCTCCTAAGGGGAATTCCATCATTGGCAGCAAACTGCAAGCACTTCCCTAGAATTCTCACTGCTTTTCTATATGTGTGTCAGGGGACAAAGGGAGGTAGAAATCTCAGCCAAAAACATGATTTTCCTTCCCTCCTCCACTCCTCTTTCTAGTGGGACTTTCCTCTTTTTTGTGTTCCCCCTTTCTCCAGATCTCTTATTTCCCCTATTCTCTCAATGTTTACCAATCTCTCCCTGCTCATCTAATTCCAGAGTATAAACACACTCTCAATCTGATATTATCCTTCAGTGCGTCCTAGGAAATTCATCCAAGGGGTAGAAATTTCTAAGGACAAAAGAGAATATTGGTTTTTAAAAAAAGGGAATCTAGAGTTCCCATGAAAAGGAGATAATGACAATTCCACATTGCTCAACATTCAGATGACAGATTGGAAAAGTCAATGTTAGCACTGGAATAAACTATAGCAATCAACTTAGACCAAATTCGTCATTTTAAAATGGCAGCAACTGAGGTATAGTAAGTGGCCTTGAATCCAGGTATCCAGATTCCACACTCAGAGCTTTAACCAGTCTAAAGCACTACATTCATCCTTAGACCTTTCAATGTCAATCAATTGAGATGGTCTGACATTCTTAGGAATCAGAAATTGGAAACATAGGATCATAGATTTAGAACTAGGACTTTTCAAAATTATCTTGTCCAATTCCTTCATTTTGCAAATGAATGAACTGAATTCCAGAAATATTAAGTGACATATCCAAAATCACACAGTTTTTTTCACAGGCTGAGATATTTGATGATGAAAAGTTTAGGATATGACAGCAGATCATTGTTATCTGGATTCAGAAATATCGTGAGTAAAATTAAGTACTCCTTGAGCCCAATGAATCTATTTAGTATTTTAACACTATCGGATATCCTCATTTACCATCAGTTTTATAAAATGTCTACATGACATAGGCAGGAAAGTTCTTATAGATGAGGAAATTGAGACTCAAGTGAAATTAAGCACTTTGCCCAAAGTCATTCTGAGGAAGCATTAGAGCTAAGACTTGGGTCTGGAGTAGGATGACTCACCTTCATGAGTTCAAATCTGGCCTCAGATTTTCCTAGCTCTGTGACTTAGACAAATCACTTAATTAACCCTGTTTACTTCAATTTTTTAATCTCTAAAATGAGATGGAGAAGGAAATGGAAACTAATCCAGTGTCTTTGCCAAGAAAAATCTTCTGGGTTCAAAAAGAATCAAACATGACTGAAAATGACTGAACAACTTCAACCTCAAAATACGGTGTGAATTAAAATTGAATATTTATTAAAGCACTTTGAAAATCTTAAAATGCTACATAAATGCTAGTTGTTGTTTTTATTGTTATTACTGTTTCCACTGAATCACAGCAGCTACCTCATTAAAAAACAGAAGCCATCTTCTGTGACCTATTACCTCTTTTCTCTTCTTTACATCCTATCACTTAGGTACCTTTCTGCCACTTTCTCCTCCTTTGCCCTTAGTTCACATGATGAAGTAGTTCTACTACTTACAAAGCCTGATTCCTCTACTTATTCAAATGATATATTCAATCTCATCTCCATCACTTGCCTCTTCTGTCATCCCCACTCTTTCATTTATTTTTTCCTACCTCTACTAGCTCATTTCCTATTGCCTACAAATACATCCATGTCTCCCTCACTCTGAAAAAAATCCACACTTGATCCTTCTGTCCCTGCTAACTATTATCCTATTTCTCTTCTGCCTCTTGTAGCTAAACTCCTCAAGAAACCATCTACAATTAGAGGCCTCCATTTTCTCTCCTTTCACTCTCTTCTTCCCCTCTTACAATTTGACTTCCAGCCTCATCATTTCACCAAAACTGCTCTCTCCAAAGTTATTAATGGTCTCTTAGTGGTCAAATCCAATGGCCTTTTCCCAATCCTCATTCTCCTTGACTGCTCTGCAGCCTTCAACTCTGTTGCATACTCTTTCCTATAAGAAACAGAGAAAGAGAATCTATAGATTATTAGGACACCATTTGCTTCCAATTCTCCTTCTGCCTATTTGAGCACCCCTTCTTAGTCTCTTTTGAGGGATCCTCTTCCAAATCATGTCCTCTAACCGTAGGAATCCCTCAGGGTTCTGTTCTAGGCCCTCTTCTTGTTTCTCTCCTACTACTTCACTTGGTGATCTCATGGATTTAATTACCATTTCTATGCTGATAAATCTTGCCTCCCTATCATGCTCCAGCTTCTCTGCTGACCTCCAATCTCAGATCTCCAACTTCCTTTGAGACATCTTGAACTAGATGTTCATAGATATCTCAAATTTGATATGTCCAAAAAGGAATTCAGTATCATTCCCCTTAAACCCTCTCCTCTCTTCTACCTTACCTATTGTTTAGAGGGCAATATTATCTTCCCACTCCCTCGGGCTCAAAATTTAGGAGTCACCTTGGATTCCTCATTTCTTTCACCTCCACATCCAAGTAGTTGCCAAGGCAATTTCACCTTTATAGCATCTGTCAAATATACCCCCTTCTCCCCTCTGACACTGCCCCCACACCCTGTTGCAAACCCTCAAAACTTCAAGACTGGATTATTGTCAGCTTGTTGATAAGTCTGCCTGCCTCAAGTCTCTCTCCACTTGAATCCATCCTCCATTCATTCACTGAAGTGATTTTCCTAGAGCAGAATGTGATTTTATCATTCCCTTATTTAATAAACTCCAATGGTTTCCTTTTACTTCTAAGAGCAAATGCAAAATGTTCAATTTCAAAACAAACAAAAAAAAGTTTTACAAAGCCTTTCATGACCCAGCCCCCTCCTTTCTTTCCAGCCTTCTTACACTTTACTCCCTGCCAAGTAATCTTCAATTCAGTGACTCTGGCCTCCTGGTTTTTTCACAAACAAGCCACTCCATCTTTAAACTCCAGCCATTTTCTGAAGCTGTCTCCCATTCTACTCTCTGATTAATGATATTTCTTACTTCCTTTAAGGCTTAAATAAAATTCTACTTTCAACAGAAGACTTCCCCAGCTCCTCTTACAGTATCTTCCTTCTCTTAATTATTTCCTACTTATCTGCTATATAACTTGCTTTGTATATATTTGTTTCCATGTTAAACTGTAAGCTCTTTGAGGGCAAGATCTGTAGTTCACCTTTTTGTGTCCCCAGTGCTTATCAAAGTGTCTGACACAAGGTAGACATTTAATAAATGTTTATTGATTGATTAATAAGCCAAATATCATTTTCAAGACATTTTATACCTAGTATGGCAACATCCAGTCATTTTAAGAGGTTCATTTTCATTGAAAATAGATGTATCATTGCAGTAGGGAAGCAGGCAAACATTGCCCTGTCCCTAAAACCAAGGAAAGAAGAGGAATAGAGTTGTTATTATTATTAGAGAATGTATTATTGTTAAAGAAGAGGAATTCCATCTTCTTTAGAGCATGGTGACTCTGCCATTTATTCACAATGTGACCTTGAGCAAGTAAGTCACTTTTTCCCCAAGGGCCTCAGTTTCCTAATCCACAAAATGAGAAAGTTGGCTTGGAATATTTCCAAAATTCCTCTTAACTCTGAGTTCGTGAGACTTTGAGGTAGCAACCATAGCAGCCTGGGAGAGTTAAAATCTCCTTAGGGCTACTTTCTCTTCCTGTTCTCAACACCTGCCCTGGCCCTGCCTGACAGTTGGCCTTTCATGCCAAAGTGGAAATTCCCATTTGTAGTCCCATGTGAAATATTTCAGTCCAGTATGAGCTAAAGAGATTTCTGAGTCATCCTGAATTCAACATTCACCTTGTGAAGGGGGAAAAAATCTGACACTTTCTCCATCCCTACCCCCTCCTCTTCACTCCTGAGACCAAAGTACTTATTTATAAAACCCTTAAAAGTCAATCAATTAGCTTTTAAATTGATTAAATATAACTCATGTCACCATAGAAGAGTGAAAACACCGAAGTTCAGTAAATTCTCATCTTCTTCTGCTGGATGACCATCCCAACTCTCCCTAACCTCCAGCACCCTACTCTTCAGAATATAGCAGCAGCCCTCTTTTACTTCCCATGTAACCTTCCACAATCTCAGTTTGACTTTTAACATGACCTTTAAAATAATAGTCCACTCCCCTTATTGGACGGAGAAGGAAACTCAAATTTTCTGACTGAAAATTCAGGACCTTTTCATGGTGGGTCGCACATTAATCATTTGACTAACTACAATTGTTAGAGCACTCCCAATCGTAAAGATTGTGCATTTTCTCCACATGCAGGTAACTGGCACAAACACAGATGGCTCTAATAAGACAGAGATGAACTGTGTCCACAGATGCTTCTCATTTTCTCTTACTATCTCTCCTACCCAAGCTAATTTATTTTTATTTCCTTGCTTATTTTTCGGCTTTGCTTCCCCCACTCCAGAACTGGCTGACCATTGGTTACATTTGTTCTTTAGCTGGAGTCCTCAAGATTGGGTAGCATTTCACATTGACATTTTCAATATCCTAGCACACTGATCCAAGTGTATTTGCAAACAATCAATTAAAAAGCATTTAGTAAATTTCTACTGTATTCCAGATCTTGGGCAAGTTACTTCCCTTATATGATCCTTGATTTCCTCATCGGTAAAATGAGGGCATTGGGATAGACGAATTCTAAGGAAAATAAGTCATGTGTTTAAGGGGAAAGAGTTCATGAATTTTCTAAGCCCTTTCCTCACAACAGTCCGATGAAGTATTTATTATTCCCATTTTACAGATGAAGAATCTAGGCAGGGGTCCTCAAACTTTTTAAATAGGGAGCCAGTTCACTGTCCCTCAGACTGTTGGAGGGCCAGACTATAGTAAAAATAAAAACTTTGTTTTGTGGGTCTTTAAATAAAGAAACTTCATAGCCCTGGGTGAGAGGGATAAACGTCCTCAGCTGCTGCATCTGGCCTGCGGCTGTAGTTTGAGGACCCCTGAGAGCATAGGAATTTGAAATAATTTGCCCATGTTCTCTTTCACAGCCAGTAAGGAATAGTTCTATTGATTTAAATCTTGGCCCACATGCAGTGCTCTTTCTGCTGGATTTTATTGGGATATCTTGTCATGTCAAAGGTATCTTTCTGCAAAAACAACAACACAAAATGCAGCAATACCATATTATAAAAGAGAAAAATAAGAAACTGAAAAGTTGGCAATTTTCTGAAGGTCATACAGATAGAATCAGTAGCAGAGTCATGAATATAACCCAAGATTCATAACATTCAACCCTACATACTAAGTGAGTTTGCACCAGGCCTAAAGGAACATTTGAGTTAATCTCAGATACAAGTTATATGACCCTGGACAAGTCACTTTACTTCTCTCAATCTCAGTTTCCTTAACTGTAAAAATAGGTAAGAGTAGTATCTACAATCCCTCCCAGGATTGTTGTGAGGATAAAATGAGATATTTGTAAAGTACTTTGCAAACCTTAAAGCACTATATTGATGATAAGTACCATCATCATTATCATCCTCATCCTCATCATCATCACTGGTATGAACAAAAACAATATAAAAAATATCTGAGTTGCTGCTTGAATGTGTGTGCCACATTCTGTACCTGTGATGTTTGGGCTAATTCCCACTAAATCTCCTTCTTGGCCTGATTTGCATTCAAGATAAGTTACAATCTCATTGTAGCCATGACAACCTGCCAGTGCCTGGCACAGAGTAGGTATTTTAATATTTTTAAAATTGTACTGAATTTAAATTGACTAAAGCAACAGGTGAAAAAATGGAAAAGCATTTATTCAGTATTTACTATAAGCCAAGAAAAGCAAAGACATTTCCTGCCCTTGAGGAACTAACTCCTTGAAGTATCTCCTTGCTTTTGCTAAAATAACTGAGGGACTCAAATTGATGACTGTTTATTCTTTACAGTCTTTACAGAACTATAGCATCTCTGGGATTAAAGGAACTTTAGAGGTCATCTGACCTGATTCCTTCTGGAATATTATTGAAAAGTGGTTATCCAACTTCATCTGAATGTCCCTCAGTAATAGGGAACCTTCTAAGGCAACCCAATCCACTTTTGAATAGCTCTAGAAATTAGAATTTTTTTCTTAGATTCAACTGAAATTTACCTTTCTGAAACATCAACCCATTGCTTCAAATTCTGCCTCTTAGACAAGTAGACCAAGTAAACTGTGGCGTACGTGAAGTTCTTCAGATGCTTCAAAGCTTAGTCTCCCATCACAGGCTAAATGTCACCCGTAGCTCAGCTGATCTTTCTGGGGTCGGGGCTCTATTCGGATGACCATTCTAGTCATTCTCTTGTGGACACAGTTTCTCAATGTTCTTCCTGAACTGCAGGGTTTAAAAACACTTGGCTGTTCTGGACTTTAGTTTCCATATTTGCAAAAATGGAGATAATCATCCTTTCATTATCTTTTTCACAAGATTGTTATGGGGCATCCGCTTTAACATTGTAAGGTGTTAATAGAAATATGAGCTATTATATGTGAGCTTCAATACTTAGTGGTTCTGAGATCTCATCAATGAAGATTACCTCATACAGTGTAGCTTGCAGCCCATTCACTCTTCAGCCTGCATGGACTCTTATACATGTGCTCTCATAAATCTTCTATATGGAGTCGGTCCAATGTTCTGGGAACCTTCCATTAGTTCTTTTCATGTTCCCTGGCACATGCCAGGCTATCTGACATCTCTTTCTATTGATAGATGACCACTCCATCCCCCTTTCCTGTCGTACATCTTTTGAATGATATCTATTAGGTTACTTCTTTCATGTAAGTCATTGCTTTAATACTAACATTCTTCGATATAGCTGTGAATCATAGGATATAATCTCTGAAAAATTAAAATTGCAGGTGACCCAAAGGGAAATGCAAAGACAAATGATGGGCACATGTAACTATTAGTATTCATGATCATAGTTTCTAGTAGAGGCTTTACTGGGAGTATGTCCATGGAGTGGAGGACTTAGGGGTGAGAATCCCAGGGAACAAAATTCCCCATTAGAAAATTGTGTTCTTCCTGATTTTGATGATTTCCTTTCTCTTTCTGCCAAACTCCCTCCACCATCAACACTGGGAGTCTTAGGTTAGTGCAGGGGTCCTCAAACTTTTTAAACAGGGGGCCAGTTCACTGTCCCTCAGACTGTTGAAGGCCGGACTATAGTAAAAACAAAAACTTTGTTTTGTGGGCCTTTAAATAAAGAAACTTCATAGCCCTGAGTGAGGGGGATAATCATCCTCATCTGTTGCATCTGGCCCGCGGCTGTAGTTTGAGGACCCCTGGTTAGGGTAAGGATAAAGGAATGAAGACTATCCTCCCCTCTTTCAGGGAACTATTGGATTATAACTTCCAACAGGAAATGAAGCAGTTCACAATGAATGGTTAAAACCAGTTACATTCCAATTCAGTTGCACCATTACCAGCAACTTTCCATTATGTGCGTGTAGTTTATGGAGCAAGTTTTTCATTGCTGTTTTCATTCATTCCTTCTAATACCAAGCTCCTACTTTCTGAAGTCAGCCAATAGGAGCTCAGATTAAGCAAATTTATTTGGGGATTCACTTATTTGGGGTGGGATGACACAATATCAAGCATTTTTAAAGAGTTCTTAGATCTCATCTAGCTCAAACTCCTCATTTTACAGAAAGTAAATGGAGAAAAGGGAAGAGAGACCTGATGTCACATAGCTCACTTGCCTAAGATAAACATAAAGAGGAAGACAAATCTGCTACTAGAAACACAAAATCAATGGTGAGTCCCAAAGGCATCATGGTGCTATAGAAAGTGATCTTACCTCAAAGTATGAATACCTGGTTCCTTGGGTTCATCCTGATCCTGACCCTTGTAAACAAAGTGACTTTGAGCAAGTCAACTTACCTCCCAAGGTCTCAGTTTCCTTATCTGTAAGCTAGAAATGATCACTCATACAATCTAACCCAAAGGATTAAATTTTGTAATCCTTAAAGTGATACATAACACTAAGGTTTTTTCAAAATATATGTCAAATATCAATACCCTACATCAATATCGCTATCAAATACCTTAGGGCTTATGCATTCTGGAGGTTATCCAGGTAACTAATGTATTCTTTCATTGCTGTGAATAATTGATAACTGACTGTGTCCAAACTTATTCCAAAGTTGTTGTTTTTTTTAATATGGGTTGCGAACCCATAAGAGATCATATAACAATGTGGGGATCACTAAAAATTTGGCAACAGTAAAAGATTTCTGAACACAATGACTAAAAATTAATACAAAATCAAAAATGAAATGAATCTGAGGTATTTCTGGCAGTGTTTGCTCATGTTGTATCACCTGAATTCACTTCAGCCTTGTTTCTGAATACACAACATTTGCATGTCACACTGCACATGCACAGATGCTGCCAGAAACACCTAATCTCAGATTCAGGATAGAGATGCATAAACATTTTTTCAGACAAAAAAGGACCAGGAATGGAAAAAGTTTAAAAAGCCCTGCTTTAGTCCACTCGATTCTATTCAATCAACAAATGTTAGTGCTTACTCCAGGCCAGGCCCCATAGTCAGGCTTAAACAATCTCTGTCACAACTCACGGTGACATATTGGCCCTCGGGGATCCATCAGAAGAAATCTAAGATAAAGGTGGCAGAGAGACATTTTAAATTACTTTAGGCAAGATTCACGTGTTTGAGGAATAGATATCTGAGTATCCTGATGACTCTCATTCCATCGGGAATTCTTGTCTAGGGTCACATATGTAGTGAAAAGAATATTTGACTTGGAGTTAGAAAAGACACGGATTCAAAACTGGCTTAAACCAATTACTCACCATATGACCATAGATAAGTCATAAAACTTGGCTGAACCTCAGTTTTCTCATCTATCAAATGGAGATCATAATTATTGAAGTAGCAACATCAAAGGGATTCTGTGAGCATCATGTGAAATAATGTAAGTACTCAAAATTCTTTGTAAAACTTAAAATGCCATAAAAATGTCAGCTATCATTGTGGTTTCTTGTTGCTTTTTAACAGGTTCCTTATTTAAAGCACACACATGAAAATCCACTTTTGTGAACATATGCACAGATATAAAAGTACACCAAAAATGCAAATAACTCTAGCAAACTGCCCTCATCTTTCTGTCCTAGTGAATTATAGTCTCCAAGGCCTTGTTCATCATTGACTGATGATTGGGCTGGTCATAGAAGTGATCCATTCAATGTCTGGCTTTCTTTCTTAGAACTCTATTGAATGTCACTCCTATAGCTCTGAAGGCTGCTAGTATGGCTAGTCCTGACACAATTATCCCATTTGGAAAAGAACTGTAAATTTTGTGGCTGTATCCACTGAATATAGCAACTTTTGACTGGACACTTCAACTTAATGATATGGAAGTCATTCCCTAGTATCTCTGGTGGAAAAGTAAAAGATAAAGGGAAGGAGAAGCAGAAATAGAAATCAGATATGGCCCATAATTCTAGTGTCCATGAATTGTGTTATAGACAAAAGGTAATAAGGAAGATATAGGTATAAGCAAAATTGTAAAAGTAGTACTTTTTGAAATCAGCCAATGTGAGCTCAGATTAGGCAAATTTATTTGGGTATTTATTGGGGATTTATTGGGGAATTTGGGTTATTTTGGGTGGGTTGTTCTCATTCTCATCTTTTTCTCTCCCTCAGGGCCAAGAAAGGACCCTCAGTGAGTGTCAGTAAATGCTTGATGATAATGATGTTGATCATCTAAATTACTGATGACAAATATTGACCCCCTAATCTATTCAGAGGACTTAGTGTGTAATTAGTGTTATATCAATATATCAGTATTCTATCAATATTAGTAGCTCATACTCCACAGTTTGGTAACAGAGTAGAAAGAAAATTGGATTTGGAGTAAAAATGTTATTGATATATTCAACTCTTTGTGGCCCCATTTGGAGTTTTCTTGGCAGAGATAATGGAGTAATTGGCCATTTCCTTCTCCAATTCATTTTACAGATGAGATAACTGAGGCAAACATGGTTAAAGTGACATGTCCAGAATCATAGAGTCAGTAAGTATCTGAGGCTGGATTTGAACTCAGGAAGATAATTCTAGGTTCTGCATTCTGTCCACTGCAGTTGTCCCCCAAAACTTCATACTTAACCATGTTGCTGTTCAGTCGTGTCTGGCTTTTCATGATCTAAGATTACTATAGTAGTTTGCCATTTTTTTCCTCTAATGGATTGAGACAAACAGGGTTAAGTGATTGCCCAGGATGACACAGCTAGCATTTGAAGCCAAATTTGAACCCAGCTCTTCCTGACTCTATGCCCAGTGCTCTATCCACTGAGCCATTAAGCTGCACGGCAACTCTAAAGGCTTAGAGTGAAGATGACCCAGGTTCAAATCTTACCTGGGATATTAATTAGCTGTGTGACCCTAGGCAAGTAACTGAAGCACTTTGTGCCTCAATTTCCTCATTTGTAAGATTCAGATATGACTACCTTATAGGGCTGTTGTGAGGATCAATTAAAATAACATATGTAAACACACTTTGCAAATCTTAAAGTACTATATCAGCCCTAGCTGCTGTTTTGTTGTTAATGTTATTCATTCTATCCTCAGATGCTTCATTTTAGCCTGGAGGTGACCTCCCATAGTATTCTAAAATTCTATCTTTCAGCTCACCATTTGTTATACCCATCAGTGTCTAATAGTATCTATCACATGGGGTACAGTGAGAAGGCTGAGAAGGAGAGAAGAAAAAAAAGGGAAAAAAAGAAATTTACGTGATAACTTCATTACCTATTTAAATGAAATAGCAAATTGTACATAATAGATTTGCATTTTCATGTGCAATTACCTTTTGTTTTATAATACAGTGTTATATAAATGCTTGTTTTACTCCATAAATATAAAAAAAAAGATTTCTAGCAGAACACAATCTCTGGCAGGTCCCCATCAAGCTGGAAAGGCTGTGGATATAGTCCTAGTTGTGGAGTAGGCACTTGTTGTTCAAGGACATCTCTTAGACAGGTTCAGATAGACTCATTAGCACATTGACTGCAAAAGGAAAATATATATATATATATATATATATATATATATATATATATATTCAATGTCTGGCTTTGTACTGACGTGTGTTCTTTGAGAGAATACTCACATAGAACTCTGAAGTATTCAGTACCATTAGGACTGATATTAATGTCGAACCTTGTAAAACACATCTCATCTGTGAGCTTACCTCTATGTCTTAGAACCAGTATGACCTTAGCCCAGTTATTTCTAATTTCTAATTTCAAGTTATAAAGCTCATTTTTACATCATTTATTATATTTGTTATATCATTTGATTCCAACAAGAACTCTGGGAGCTATTATTATCTCTATTTTTACAAATGAGGAAACTGAGCTTGCAAGTTGTTAAGATGTTTTGCCCAGGATAACAGAGCTCATAAGTATCAGAGGCAAATTGGAATTCAGTTTTCCTGACTGTGATTCTATCTACTGTGCCACCTGCTGCCTCTCAGCTTTAGTTTTCTCATCAGTAAAATAAGATTAGAGTAGGTAACTTCCAAGTTCCTTTCCAGATCTAATTCTATGATTTCATTTGATTCTCAGAGTATCTCTTTGAGCTGTTTACACACAAAGCACAGGGTTTAGACCTGGAAGGGATCATGGAGATCCAGGACCTTGCTAAAAGCAAGGAGAAGAGTTTGGATTTGAATCCACTTTCTCTGAGTCTCAATCCAGTGCTTTTGGTACTATATCATAACTATCTAAATGTCCTATTATACCCATTTAACAGAGGAGAAGATTAAGACCCAGATAAGACCCAGAAGATTATAGTTCCATAGCTATTGTCAGATTAGGATTTGAACTTATCTTGCTTGAATTCAATTCCAGTGTGATTTCTACATGCTCTTTTCCCACATTTATATAAACTCAGGCTTATATGCTACTTTACACTTTACAAAATAATTCCTTTGTGATAAGTTGTTGTTGAGTTATTTTAGCTATGTCCTACTCTCCATGATGCCATTCAGAGTTTTTTTGGTTTTGTTTTTGTTTGTTTTTGTTTTTTTGTTTGTTTGTTTGTTTGTTTTTGGCAGAGATACTTGAGAGGTTTGCCATTTCTTTCTTCTTCTCATTTTGTAGATGAGGAAATGGAGACAGAATTAAGTGATTTATTCAGGGTCACACAACTAATGTTTGAGGCAGGGCTTGAATTCAGGTTCTTCTGACTCTAGGATCAGTGCTCTAACCATTAAGCCACCTGGCTATGCGATAAATAGTGCAAGTATTAGTCTCCTAATTATACAAATGAGAAAAATGGATAGCATAGTAGGCTTCTTAAGGTTTTGTAGGAAGGTGCAGAAATCAGAGGTTAAACTTCAGTTTTGTCTTTTTATTTCAAATATATTTTAATTCCTCCTTCCACACTAGAAGCTTTTCATTACTTCTGTGTATGATTTACCCCCAGTTATACAGAGAAGATGCCTGGTTATTGTCTTGAAGCACCCATCCTCCACTATGTGAACCAGAGTCAGAAAATCTCACATGCAACTTTCACATATAATTTCAACCTGTGCTTTCTCTGAAACATGAATATCGGGTGTTTTTACTGGCAAAAAGGTCTTAAACCGCAATTTCCTTGAGAAAAGATACTTTTTTTTCCTTTTCTTTATAAGCCCTGTGCTTAATATAGCAGCCTAGCATATAGTAGGTGCTTAATGAATGATGATTGATTAACTTCAAGGCCCTTATATTGCAAATGTGAAGAGACATACACATGTCTATTTCATCTCCCCAAGTCCTAGAGAGGGACCTCACATGCAAGAAATAGTAAAATCTAGGGATGCTATGGGACGATTGTGATCAACTTTCAGAAAAAGACAAAATGAACTCAAATGGTAGTTTCTGATCTTGTCCAGCAAGTATTGCTATCAACATTCAGTTCTGATTTTCTACTCAGGAAGGAACTATGATCTTTAGAGCCAGTGTAGCACAATAAATAGAGTTTGAGGGTTAGAGGCAAGAGCCCTCGGCTTAAATCCCTTCTCTGAGGTTTCCTAGTTATGCAGCCATGGGAAAGATACTTAAACCTCCCATTCTCGTTTCTTCATCTGTAAAATAACAGCAATGATACTTGCATGAGGCACCTCACTGATCTGCCATGAAGGAAGTGTTTAGTAAACCTTATAGTGCTATGGAATGATTCGCATGTAATATATTATCTATGTATATTTATGGACTTAAATGCAAATTAAAGATTTAAATCGTATTCACGTTTTTAAGGCATTGCCCTTAAAATCCTGGCAGATGATATTTTTAAGTGCATTCAGTCCCACATAAACATACAGGACAACTTTGTAGTTTTAAAAAATGCATTTCTCCCAATTTCTTAAAGAAAAGGATGTATCTTTACTTGGGATATTTCTACGTCTGAATATTTCTTCTACCTCTCCTGGGACTTGTTTTAATAAAATGCTCTCACAGGTTCAGGGGGATTTAGCAACAAGATCACATTTGTTAAAGGAAGCTTTTCCCTGTTTCCAGTCAGACTCTTTCCTTCAAATTACTTTGTCTCCTGTGAGATGACACCAAAGCTTCCTTTCAAGTCATGAAATATCTCTAACCCCTATTTTAGTAATGAAGTAAAAAAGGCTGGTTTGAAAGAGAAATCTCCCAGAGATTTAGCTCTTTATAAGAAACACAATCTTCCCAATCCTCCAAAGCCAATTTGAAAAGAATTGTGAATTAGTTTCTTTTTTAAAAAAAATTGCTTAGTAACTATTTAAACCTAAAATAATTCATTTCAGTGGATAAAATATCTCAACTCTTTAGTTATTCTTTCTAAGTCTCCAACAGGATTTTTCTTGCTTTGTTCTTTCTTATTCATTTTTCTTCTTATATGGTCAGTTAGTGGGTACTTTTAATTCAATCTTTTTCTTTACATTATTTCATGACAGCTTTTTGGTTATTTTTTCACATTTTTTTCTATTTGCTTGTCTTAATTGCAAAGTATATTATGGGGGTTGTTCCTGATCCCTCCCAAGCAATAATGAATTTTCATGAATTTATCCTTGCTTTTGTCATTTCCTTCCATTAAAGTGTGAGCTCCATGAAGACAAAATGGGTCTTAGCTAAATTTGGTGTAACCTCTAACATTGAACATAGTCCATTGTTGTAATTTACTTCATACAGAAGTATTTCTTAGTTTCTTTACTCAGAGAGTTTCAGACTTTAACAACTTTTTTTTGGTATCCCTCTTTTGAATGTATTTTAAGTTGTATTATACTTATCTTTGGGGCACCTAGGTGGATAGAGTGCCCAACCTGAAGTCAGAAAGACTCCTGTTCTTGAGTTAAAAGCTGACTTCAGACATTTACTAGCTGTGTGACCCTGGGCAAGTCGCTAAAGCCTGTTTGCCTTATTTTCCTCCTCTGTAAAATGAACCAAAGAAGGAAATTCCAAACCACTCCAATATCTTTGCTAAAAAAATAAAGCAAAACAAAATTCTGAGGTTGCAAAGACAGACGTAATTGAAAAACGATTGAACAATAACAACATTTATCCTTGCTTTTGTCATTTCCTTCCATTAAAGTGTGAGCTCCATGAAGACAAAATGGGTCTTAGCTAAATTTGGTGTAACCTCTAACATTGAACATAGTCCATTGTTGTAATTTACTTCATACAGAAGTATTTCTTAGTTTCTTTACTCAGAGAGTTCAAAGCCCTGTTTTTCCTCCTAAAATTATTGTCTCCTATGTGCACAACAAAAACTTAGATTGGCTAATACTATAAATGAAATGGATTTAAAAAATTTTTTTAAACTGTCAATAGACAACAAAGTAATATGAAGTCATCATCTTTCCTCCAAAATTATCCCCCCTTCCAAACTTTCCTATTGCTATCCAAGTCACCAAGCTCTCAAACGAAAGGCTGACCTCAGTTTCTCACTCTCCCTCACTACCACATACAGTTTGTTACCAAGATCTACTGATTTAACATTTATAATATCTTTCACATGTTCATTCTTCTCTCTACTGCCACCACTCCAAGCCCCATCACCTCACATCTGGATTACTGAAATAGACTTCTGTTTGGTCACTTTGCCACAAGTCCCTCTCCGCCTCAGTCCATCCTCTATTCACCTTCCAAAATGTTCTTCTGACCATGTCATCTCTTCCTATCCACACTTTGCTATTCAGCCAGGTTCAATTCTTTGTGACTACTTCTTATTGACATAGGAAATTAAAGGGAGAGCATGGATTTTTGTTTTTCTTCCCGGGTTATTTATACCTTCTGAATCCAATTCTCCCTGTGCAACAAGAGAACTGTTTGGTTCTGCACACATATATTGTATCTAGGATATACTATAACCTATTCAACATGTAAAGGACTGCTTGCCATCTGGGGGAGGGGGTGGCGGGAGGGAGGGGAAAAATCGGAACTGAAGTGAGTTTAAGGGATAATGTTGTAAAAAATTACCCTGGCATGGATTCTGTCAATATAAAGTTATTATAAAAAAAAAAAGAAAAAAAAAAAGGAGAGCATGGGCATTAGTCACCTTACAAAAAAATAATCAATGAAGTTAAGTGACTGATGAAAGTGGGTGATGAAGAAGAAAGGAGGACACCAAAGTGAAACTGAATAAAATATGAAAGGCAGATGCATCACCTTTGATACACATTTGCATTTCTCTAAACAAAAATGAGTTAGAGCAATTTTTCCATATGATTGTAGTAGCTTTGATTTCTTTGTCCGAAAACTGCTTGTTCATATCCTTTGACTATTTATCAGTTGGGGAATCACTTATATTCTTATAAATTTGACTCAGTTCTCTATATACTTGAGAAATGAGGCCTTTATCAAAGACACTTATAAAAATTATTTCCCAGTTTTTTTTTCTTTCTGTCTAATCTTGATTGCATTTGGTTTTTTGGTGCTATTTCTTGGTTGCATTTGGTTTTTTGGTGCGATTTAATGTAATCAAAATCATCTATTTTATATACTATAATGTTCTCTATCTCTTGTCTGGTCATAAATTCTTCCTGTCATCATCCCCAGGATAATACATCATGATCAAGTAGGATTTATACAAGGAATGCAGGGCTGGTTCAATATTAGGAAAACTATCAATATAATTGGCCATATTAATAATCAAATTAACAAAAACCATATGATCATCTCAATAGATGCAGAAAAAGCATTTGATAAAATCCAACATCCATTCCTATTAAAAATTCTTGAGAGTATAGGAATAAATGGACTTTTCCTTAAAATAATCAGTAGCATCTATTTAAAACCAGCAGTAAGCATCATATGTAACGGGGACAAACTGCAACCATTTCCAATAAGATCAGGAGTAAAACAAGGTTGCCCACTATCACCGTTACTATTTAATATTGTATTAGAAATGCTAGCTTTGGCAATAAGAGTTGAGAAAGAGATTAAAGGAATAAGAATAGGCAATGAAGAAACCAAATTATCACTCTTTGCTGATGATATGATGGTATACTTAGAGAACCCCAGAGATTCTAACAAAAAGTTATTAGAAACAATCTACACCTTCAGCAAAGTTGCAGGATATAAAATAAACCCACATAAGTCATCAGCATTCTTATATATCACTAACAAAACCCAACAGTTAGAGTTACAAAAAGAAATTCCATTTAAAGTAACTACTGATTGTATAAAATATTTAGGAATCTATCTGCCAAGGGAAAATCAGAAACTTTATGAGCAAAACTACAAAACACTTTCCACACAAATTAAGTCTGATCTAACCAACTGGAAAAATATTGAATGCTCTTGGATTGGGCGAGCAAATATAATAAAGATGACAATACTACCTAAATTAATCTACTTATTTAGTGCTATACCAATCAGACTCCCAAAAAACTACTTTGATGAATTAGAAAAAATAACAACAAAGTTCATATGGAAAAACAAAAGGTCAAGAATTTCAAGGGAATTAATGAAAAAAAAATCAAATGAAGGTGGCCTAGCTGTACCAGATCTAAAATTATATTATAAAGCAGCAGTTACTAAAACCATCTGGTATTGGCTAAGAAATAGACTAGTTGATCAATGGAATAGGTTAGGTTTAAAGGACAAAACAGCCAATAACTTTAATAATATAGTGTTTGACAAACCCAAAGACACCAGTTTCTGGGATAAGAATGCATTATTTAACAAAAATTGCTGGGAAAATTGGAAATCAGTATGGCAGAAACTAGGCATTGATCCACACTTAACACCGTACACCAAAATAAGGTCAAAATGGGTTCATGACCTAGGCATAAAGAATGAGATGATAAATAAATTGGAAGAGCATAGGATAGTTTACCTCGCAGACCTGTGGAAGAGGGAGGAATTCATGACCAAAGAAGAACTAGAGATCGCTATTGACCACAACATAGAAAATTTTGATTATATCAAATTGAAAAGTTTTTGTACAAACAAAACAAATGCAAACAAGATTAGAAGGGAAACAATAAACTGGGAAAACATTTTTACAATCAAAGGTTCTGATAAAGGCCTCATTTCCAAAATATATAGAGAATTGACTCTAATCTATAAGAAATCAAACCATTTTCCAATTGATAAATGGTCAAAGGATATGAACAGACAATTCTCAGATGAAGAAATTGAAACTATTTATAGACATATGAAAATA
This sequence comes from Antechinus flavipes, assembly GCF_016432865.1. Taxonomy (NCBI): domain Eukaryota; kingdom Metazoa; phylum Chordata; class Mammalia; order Dasyuromorphia; family Dasyuridae; genus Antechinus; species Antechinus flavipes. The sequence goes on from NC_067399.1 coordinate 253,276,846, forward strand.
TGCTCCAAATCATTATTAATTAGAGAAATGCAAATTAAGACAACTCTGAGATACCACTACACACCTGTCAGATTGGCTAGAATGACAGGGAAAGATAATGGGGAATGTTGGAGGGGATGTGGGAAAACAGGGACACTGATACATTGTTGGTGGAATTGTGAACACATCCAGCCATTCTGGAGAGCAATTTGGAACTATGCTCAAAAACTTATCAAACTGTGCATACCCTTTGATCCAGCAGTGTTTCTACTGGGCTTATACCCCAAAGAGATACTAAAGAAAGGAAAGCGACCTGTATGTGCCAAAATGTTTGTGGCAGCCCTGTTTGTAGTGGCTAGAAGCTGGAAAATGAAAGGATGTCCATCAATTGGAGAATGGTTGAGTAAATTGTGGTATATGAATGTTATGGAATATTATTGTTCTGTAAGGAATGACCAGCAGGATGAATACAGAGAGGACTGGCGAGACTTACATGAATTGATGCTGAGTGAAATGAGCAGAACCAGGAGATCATTATATACCTCAACAACGATACTGTTTGAGGATGTATTCTGATGGAAGTGGATCTCTTCGATAAAGAGAGCCTTAATTGATTAAAGATGGACAGAAGCAGCTACACCCAGAGAAAGAACACTGGGAAATGAATATAAACTGCTTGCATTTTTGTTTTTCTTCCCGGGTTATTTATACCTTCTGAATTCAATTCTCCCTGTACAAGAAAACTCTCCAGTTCTGTACAAATATATTGTATCCAGGATATACTGTAACCTATTCAACATGTAAAGGACTACTTGCCATCTGGGGGAGAGGGTGGAGGGAGGGAGGGGAAAAATCAGAACAGAAGTGAGTGCAAGGGATAATGCTGTAAAAAATTACCCTGGCATGCGTTCTATCAATAAAAAGATATTAAAATTAAAAAAAATAAAATAAAATAAATTCTTCCTGTCTCCATAAATGTGACAGGGAAACTATTCTTTGATCTTCTGATTTGCTTATGGCATTATCTTCTATGAACAAATCATATACACATTTTGACTTTATCATGGTATAGATTGGTCTATACCTGGTTTCTGCCCTATTGTTTTCTAGTTTTCCCAGTAGGTTTTGTCAAATAGTGTGTTCTTTTCTCAGAATCTGGAGTTTTGGGGTTTATCAAATAATTGATTACTATGGTCATTAATTACTGTGTCTTGTGTACCTAATCTATTCCACTGATCCACCACTCTATTTTTTAACTAGTTCCAAAGCGGTTTAATGATTGCCACTTTATAATACAGTTTGAGATTTGATATGGGTAGGCCACATTCCTTTGCATTTTTTTCATGAATTTCCTTGAAATTCATGACCAAATTTTATGCTATCAGATAAATGTTATTATTTTCCTAGCTCTATAAATAATTTTTGGTAGTTTTGTTGACATGGTAATGAATAAAAGTAAATTATTTTAAGTAGAATTATCATTTTTATTATATGGGCTTGGCCTATCCATGAATAATTGATATTTTTTTCCAGTTGGTGAAAAGTAGTTTATAATTGTGTTCATTTTGGGCTTGTCTTGGCAAATAGACTCCAGGTTACTTTATATTGTCTATGATTGTTTAATACGGAATTGTTCTTTCTATCTCTTGCTTCTGGGCTTTCTTGGTAATATGTAGAAATGCTGATGATTTATGTGTATTTATTTTATACTCTGAAGCTTTGCTAAAGTTGTTAATGATTTCAAAGAGTTTTTAGTTGATTCTCTAGGACTGTCTAAATATACCATTGTATCAACTGCAGTTTTGTTTCCTTATTGCACACTCTAATTCTTTACATTTCTTTTTTCTTCTCTTATTGCAAAGATAATATTTCTCAGTATTGAATAATAGAGGTAATAATGGGCATCCTTATTTCATTCCTGATTTTGCTGGGAAGGCTTTTAGGTTAACTCCATTACAGATAATGCTTGCTGGTGATTTTAGATAGATATTACTGATCATTTTAGGGAAAGCTCCATTTATTCCTGTTAGAGTGGGGATTCTTTGAATATGAGTTGGATTAAATGGTTGCTGAGGTCCCTTCCATCTCTCCTAATAATTCTATGAATTGGCTCCTATGAGTTTGTGGAGAAAACACATACTTAATTAAGATACTTTCATGGTCCTGCAATCATATTGGTCCTTTTCACATATATCATCATATCATGAAAGTATTTGTAAATTTCTTACCACATCAAAAGAAAAATTAAATTAATCATTTTCTCAGGCAGGTCAAAATAACATATCTAGAATATGATATCTAGTTCTCAAACTTGGGTTTTCAAAAAGATATTGATGAGCTTGGAGCCCATGTAGAGAAGGATACTGGGATGAGAAGGAAGCTCGAACTCATTTCATATGTGGATCGTTGAAAGATTCGGGGGTATTTAGTCTGGAGATTAGAAGTCTTATTAAAGACCTAATTGTTGTTTTCAAGTATTTCAGATGTAGTTACATGGAGGAAGAATTAGCAGGTCCCAAGACCTCTGGTTGAAAGACTCCCAAGACTTGTGTCACAGGTACACCTGAAAGAACAGCAAAAAGCTCAACTAGTGTGATAGAGGATATAGCTGTCTCTGACACAGTAAAGTTATCACTGCCACATTTTTAAGTGTTTTTTGTGCATAAGACCTTGTGCATCTCAAGGAATAGCACAGCACAGAGGATATCCCCAAAAGCATATACAATACACATGAAACCAGAAGCTTTCAGGGAAAGTTACCTCAGGAAAAGAGACCATACTCTGCAGCGATCTGGCTGACTCAGCCTTCCTCTAAGACCCACATTCCTGAAACAGCAATAGAATATGCTCGACTTATCAACATCAATGAAGTTTCTTTAAAAAAAAAAAAATATATATATATATATATATATATATATATATATATGTATATATATACATATATATGTACATATATATATGTCAATGCTGTAAAATTACCCATGCATATAACATAAATAAAAAGCTATTAAAATTTTTAAAAAATAAAAAGTATCTAATTTTTTAAAATTTTGTATCTTGTTTTATAAAAAGTTACTTTGTTTTTGTCTGTTGCTTAGAGGTAGTTCTGGTGTAGAAGATAGATTGGACCCCTCAGCCATTCCCTGGACAGTTAAGTGGTACAGTGAGTAGAGTGCTAGGCTAAAGTCAGGAACTCATTTTCTTGAGTTCAAATATGGTTTCAGGTACTTCCTACCTGTGAGATCCTGGATAAGATCTCAGTTTACTCATCTATAAAAATGAGCTGGAGAAGGAAATGACAAACCATTCCAATATGTTTACCAAGAAAACCTCAAATACAGTCATAAAGAGGCAGACATGACTGAAAACAACTGAACAACACAAGTCATTCCCAACTATAACTGTCTTTTTGCCCTCCCCCTCCACAGCTAAGCAGCCTTAGCCTCCTATACATGGCAACACATTCTGTGCAGGGGCAGAAGTAGAACTAGCTGGCAGAAGTTACAAGGAAGAATATTTTGGCACTGTGCAGAATGGGTCTCCCTAACTATTAAAGCTCTGCAACAAAGGAATGAGGTAGTAGATTGTTGGTCACAAATTGTGCACTCAAGAAAAGATTGGAAGATTTTCAAGAATGTCGTAGAGGGATTTCTGCAAGTTTGGACTCAGCTATCTCTAAAATCACATCTAGTTCTTGAAACTAATGTGAAATCAGGATACTTAAGTATAAAACTTCCTGATGACTTTGTATTTATGATTATTAAGATATGAGCTATCTTAGTCTACCTTTGAAAAAACCTTTCAAAAAGAGGTATATTAACAAAGAATATGAATGTAGGATCTTAGATATAGGGATAAACCTTAGAAATAATTTTGTTAATCTTTTCCATTTTGCAGGGGGAGGGGGGAAGGAAATTGAAATCCAGAGAAATTAAATGATTTGTCCACAGTCACAAAGATAATAAAGACACAAATGAGTATTCAAACCCAAGTCCACTTACTCCAAATGTCATATTCTTTCCAGTATATTATACCACTCTCTTAATTGAGCAAAAAATGTTTTTGGGGCAGTTAGATGGCACAGTGGATAGAGCACTGGTCCTAGATCAGGAGGATCTGAGTTCAAATCCTAAATCACTTAACTACAACTACCTCATCAAAAAAGAAAAATAAAAGAAAAGCTCCAGGTCTTCTCTCAAACAGCACTGCAAGATAACTGTTTTGTCACATTTGTTTAGTCATTCATTTGTGTTACGATGCATGAATTCAAATAATATGCCTTGCCATGTTTACATGCTGTCTCCTCAATAAATGCTCAGAGTTTGTAGCAGTACCTAATCCTCTCCATCCCCAGCCCCCAGAAGAGCCCCTGCCCACAGAAAATGCTCACTCAACCTTTGATGTTGTTGATGGTCTGCATTTCTTATAGAACCTTCTTTAATTTAGACTTTTCACTAAATAAGACTGCCATGCTTCCCATTTGTCTGAGTTAGGGAGGCTGGGCTATGGGCCAGTTTTCTAAAAATAGCAGTCTCCAAGTGGAATAAAGTAGGCAAGAAATCCTTGTGCATGGTTACCTTAGGCTAGGGAGAGTTTGCCTTAGGGTGGTCCAGCCTCCTTCTGGACCAGTTTAGAGCTGAGTTGTTTGCTCATATGAGGCAAATTGCTCTTGTAGATCAGGTAGTGAATGAATTTTTTTTAAATAGAGAAGACTGACTCACACATCTCCCAGAGTGTGATTTGGCTTCAGATAAAAGTGAGTTCCCTATCTAACCTGATTGATTTGCTGAAGCACTAAATTGCCCAGCAGTATTTGATCTATCCTTGATTGTAAATAATTAGCTTTTTTGTGATACTCATCTAAGAGTAACAGGTTTTTTTTTTTTTTGGGGGGGGGGACACAGAGAGGAAGAATGTTTGCTTGTTTTGTTGAAATAACCAAAGTAACATTTTAACAAATTGATCTTAATGTGATCTGATGACATTTTAGGCATTCCCTTTAACCCCACTTTCTTTTTTTAGTTACTAGCAATATATATATAATTACCTGTCTTATTATTACTGCACCACTACCACCACCTACTATATGATTTCCTTTAGGACAAGGATTGCTTTATGGAATTTTAAACAATAGGAGCTTAATAAATGTTTGTTCAATTGAATTGAACTAAATCAAATTCCCTCTCTGATAGGTGGCACTGCAAAATCTCACATCATAAATGCAGATAGTAACATTTTAAAAGTGGAAAGTCATTTGGTATTCAGTTGTGCTATTGCAACTCTGGACATTCAGTCCAATGTGCTATTGGACTCTAAGGCTACATTTGGTTTCAGTCTGACAGTCCTAGTGTCCTTTTGGCTCTTGCTCAAAAATGAAATTAGGTATGTAATTACATAGTAATTAAAGGATGCTTACTGATTACTAAGAGCGAAGCCATTGGGAGAAAGAATCTCCATAAATTCCTAAGCAATTGAGCATAGATTTGCTATTTTCCTCATTGATGTCATAGTTCAAAAGGGACCATCATTTTGCTATCTATGGATTTAATAGGAAGGAACTTATCCTATTTGAGATGGGAATGAAAACAGCTAAATGATCAGTGTAAATTTCTTCCTTTTAGACAAAAATGTACCCTTCCCATATATGCCTCATTTCTCTACTGTGACAGGGATTGGAGAATCTTTCTTTACTTTTTCCACTGGAGAAATGGGCATTCAAATTAAAGCTATGAGAAATTCTACACTGGAAATTTTTAAATGAAGTGTTACTATATCTTCAAGCTTGAATAAGTTGATTCAATAACTGAATAAATCAGATGCTTTTTGCAAATGCAAAACTGACATCATTTCCAACAGCTATCCGTTAATAAAGCATATTCATCTGCTAATCTGTGCCTTCCTGCTAAGTGCCTCTCTCATGCATAAAAGTATCAAATCAATAGCCAAATGCTATGGTAAAGTGAATGTGAGCTATTAGAAATATTGTTATCACCATTTCCATAAATTGCTTTTTTTTGTTGGCTTAGCTTTCTTTCTTTTTTTCTTTCTTTAAACCTTGCATGTTACTGGCTTTTCTCAGACCCAAATCTTAAGTCCAAAGGGGAAGCAACTAGATCAGCAGCTGTCTCAGGGACTGGGAAGAGAAAGCATAGGACACCTGGCGTGAGATGTACCTGGCCTTCCTGCACGCAAGTCTCTTTTCCCCACTTCTATTTTAGGAAGCTCTGTGCTTCAGCCCTGATTTGAATCCAGTTGGGGCAAGCAGAGAGGTAAAGTAGAAAGAGGAGAGCCTCCGATTTTTCCCGGGGAATAAGCAATGAAGAAAGCACAGGAGTGCTTTTAAAAACTAGGTTTTGCAACTGCTTCTGTATAAAGCTGCAGCTGCCTTCATCATTCAGGAAGCCTGATGTCCTGGTCTCTTCTCCAGTCTGAACTTGATCTCCAATCCATTTCTAAGCCCAATTCATTATCTATTTGTAAGCTGATCGATAGAATTTTCTCATGTGGTCCAATTTAACAAATGGTTGTTTGTATGCTGGAGAAAATTGTTTTCTAATAATTCTGCTAATTTGCTTAACTTTCACAGATTGTGAACAGCACTCTTCTCCAACAGAGATTTCTAAAAAAAAAAAAAAACCTAGACAATTTCTCACAGAAGGGAGGGGAAAGGAGAATTAATGACTTTTACACAAGGTCTTTCATTGTTGACCTTTGAACCATAGTTCAGACTTGAAAATGAAAACAGGAATCTGGGTTTTATTTCTTGAAAGATTAAGGATTTACAATAACTACTGTTCCCTGGTAATTATTCCAATGTTATGTCTTCCATAAATTAATTAACACTCTTTTTTAGAGCCTGCTGGTGCCTTTCTCTTTGATATTTTGATGGGCCTGTGAGCTCATCAATGTGGATACCCTATTCACTAGAACAGATCTCAATCCTTCCCTACTATCCTGATCTTGTACAATTCTATAATATGCTTTTCTAAAAATTCTTCAGTACCCTGCATATATCCCTTTTATTCTTTTTTAAAAATTTTATTGCTGATATCTTTTGTTTTTATTTTATCTTCATTTTCAAATGAATCCCCACCAGATTACAAAGAACTAAAAAGGAAGAGAAAAAAAGTAATACCAAAAAAATGATCAACAAATTAATTAAGTTTGGAAATAAATATAATATTAGACACCTATAGCTTACTACCTCTTCAAAGAAGGGAGGGATGTGAATTTTCTCATCTCTTCAAAGAAGATCTTGTTCATTATAATGACAAAGTTCAGTTTTGGTTTAGTTTGGTTTTCTGTTTACATTGTTCTGAGTCATTGTGAATATTGTTTTCCTGGTTCTGTTTATTTTATTTGGTATCAGTTCACAAATAACTTCCAATGCTTTTCTGAATTCGTCCTATTTACCTTTTCCTATGGTACAGTAATTTTCCACTACACTCACATGCCCTCAGGTTCTTTTCATGGCTTAAAGTTACTAATATAACATTGGAACTGTCAATCTATTGGCTTTTTTTGTGTCCCCAGCTCCCAGAGCAGTTGTTCTCTTTAGACAACATTCACCCTTGTAGCATGGCTATTTATATCCACATCATAACTCTTTTAGTGGAATGTAAGCTCCTTGGATAAGAATTTGTGTCATATCTATTTTTGCAACACCAACTTCTAATACAAGTTTCTCATCTTCACTACATGATTATTCTTTTTCTTTTTCTAGTCTTGAATCACATCATTTATCAGTAAGTCAGCAGTCAACAAGCACTGATTAAACATTTCCTGTGTAACAGACACCATATTAGCACTAGAGATAGAAAAGAAAAAAAAAAAAAGATCAGGCCCTCTTTCAGGGAGCTCACAGTCCAATCAGATGCAAAGAACTATGCACAAACAAGATATATAGAAGAGAAACTGAAGATAATTTTAGGAGAATGGTTCTAACAGAGGGATTAAGAAAGGCTTCCCTCCCCACACAAGCACACACAGAGAAATTGAGATTTTAGCTGAGATTTGAAAGAAACCAAACATTTCAGGAGACAGAAATAAGAAGGTAGAATATGCCAGAGATAGTGAAAAACTGCAAGAGTCCAAAATGACTGAAAAGTGGCTGAATAAGACAATAAGCTCCTTGAGGACAGGGACCATCTTTTGTCTCTTTTGAGTGTGTAGCACAGAATTTGGCATAATAAATGTTTCTAAAAAAAAGGAAGGAAGGAAGGAAGGAAGGAAGGAAGGAAGGAAGGAAGGAAGGAAGGAAGGAAGGAAGGAAGGAAGGAAGGAAGGAAGGAAGGAAGGAAGGAAGGAAGGAAGGAAGGGGTTGTAAGAGCATCTCTCTAGCTCCACTCCAAGGAGGGGACCTTAGGAGCAGAGGATATTCCCTAGGTATGAGATTCAGGGAAGAAGTGATCTTCCAGAGTGAAGAGGTTTCTGGGATGTGATAGAGAAGATCAGAGGAACACAGCCCCATGAAAAATAATCACATGCTTATACCAATGTACACCCACTGTGTCCTTTTCTTGCAACTTTGGCTTACTTGATATTTAGACTCTTAAAGATCATTTCATTTAATGGCTCACTGCCATATAACATCAATAGGAAATTGGTGATGTCACAGAAATGAATTTTGGTGCAATCTGCAACTTAGGACTGCAGAAAATGGTACATATTCAACTTGATCTCCAGTCCAGTTCTAAGCCCAACTCATTATTTACCTGTAACCAATTAAACAAAAATGTTTTTGAACATGGCCATCCAGGAAAACTAGGTTATATTTACCTAGGTTGCTAAAAGCCTACCTGGACCAAATAATTCACCTCAATATTTACTAAAGGTGCCAAAACACTCTGCAAAGTTCCGGAGACCCTGTGGTCCCAGAGCAGACTCTGCTCTCAAATAGTGTACAACAGGTTTGATAGATAATTCGACTTAGTGAGATCACAGAAGTGTCCCTGAAATCTTTGAGAAATAATCATGTGTGTCTTAAAGCTCCTCACATAAGATCAGCCATAAAAAAGAGTTGGCCAGTGATTGTGCTAGGCACTACATAATATAACCCATATCTCCTGATTGTCCAAACCTTAATAGAAGTCAGGACAAGTGTGTGAATAACTCTACTGCTATCAGGGAAGGTCATATAAGTGCAAAAGAGAAGTCTAGGTTAAGTACTATGAGAAATTTGAGGAGGGAAAAATCATTCTCTTCATTGGGGTATTCAGTAGAATAATTATAATAATAATGGGAAGACATGTGGTGTGGTAGATAGAGAAAACCTGAAATCTTCCTATTTAGGTTGCCTGTATTGTCCATGGGATCTTGGGCAAGTTTTTTAATACCTCAATGTCCCCAGGATGTTTCAATCCTATCTGACTCTTCCCCATATCATTCAGGATTTTCTTAGCAAAGATACAGGATTGGTTTGCCATTTCCTTTTCTAGCTCACTTTACAGCTGAAGAATTGAGGCAAACAGGGTTAAGTGACTTGCCGAAGGTTACACAGCTAGAAAGTATCTGAGGCTAGAATTGAATTCATGAGGATGAGTCTTCCTGATTCCAAGCCCGTTATATCACCTAGCTGCCCTAGGAGATTCTCAGTAAAGTGTAAAAACTAGAAAGCTGTTGGAGAAGGTTATGGTTGGCTTTGAATCTCAAAGAGGATTTCTTATTTAACTCTGGAGGTGACAAGGAGCCTTATTGGGTAGAGGAAGGATGACATGGTCAAGTTTTTCCTATAGGAAAATCACTTTGACAACTGAATGGAGAATGAATTGGAGTGGGGAGAATCTTGTACAAGGGAGTAGAACCAGCAGGCTCTGCAGTAGTTCAGAGATGAGGGGATGAAGGCACACCAGGGTAATGACAGAGTCAGAGGAGAGAAGGGTACATATCCAAGAGATGTTATGACAAGGTAGGTCCTGGCTATAGACTGAATATTGGGGTGAGAAGTCAATGATAACAATTAGGTGAAAAGCCCAGGTGACTGGAAGGGGACAAGTGAGGGTTCCCAGCATAAAATCTGTTAGAAAACTATAAAAGTAGCCCCAAATCCCTACCTACATTTCCTAATAAGCTTGTTATTCTGTTTTTCTGCCCTTATAGTCCCAAAGCTATGAGATTTTACTTTTTAATTTATGAAATGAAATAAGCATTTCTATAACATATAAAGATGATTGCACAAGAAATTGCAAATGTATTATTACAATTTGCTATCCCTTTTAAATATATAATAGTTATCATGTAAATGTCTTTTTTTCTCCCCACCCACTCCAGAGAATACAGTCAGCATCTGTGTGTTTTCGGGTGTTTATCATTTCTCACTTAACATTCCTATATCAGTCCTAACTGGGATTCTTGCCTCTAGCCTTGTATCTTCAATTGGTCTGCTGTAAAATAATCTCCTAATTTACAGGTGTGATATTACTTTGTTACACAGAAACCTTCAATGGCTCCTTTATTACTAATAATACAAAATACAGAAGTCTTACCTTGACATTTAAGATATTCTAGCTGGATCCAACCTTTTCATATTTGTTTCATGTTACTTTCCTGTACAAGTACTAAGTTTAGCCCAATTGGAATTCAAAAAAAATACTTTTCTATTCTATAAAGGCATAATTTATAATGTGTAGGTACAGGGAACACCCACATTGATGAGATCACTGATCTTTCAAAATATAGAAATAACTTTTGTCTTTGAATGACAAGGAATCATCTTACTACCTAATCAAAAAACTTGTATGATCACAGGTATAAAGTTGGGAAAGTCCTTTGAGGTCTATTTATTCCAACTCCCTAATTTTTGTTGTTCAATTGCTTCAGTCACGTCTGACTCTTTGGGACCCCATTCAGGATTTTCTTGGCAAAAGTACTGGAATAGTTTGCCATTTCCTTCTCCGGCTCATTTTACAAATGAAAAAACTGAGGGAAACAGAATTAAGTGGCTTGTTCAGGGTCACATAGTTAGGAAAAGTCTGAGGCTGGATCTGAACTCTTGAAGATGAATCTTTCTAACTCTGCACCTGTGCTCTATCCAGTGTATCACCTACCTGCCCTTCCTAATTTTAGAGAGAAAAAAACTGAGACCCAGGCAGAGTTGTTGACTTTTCCTAAGTTTCACAGTCCTCTGACACCAGAACCAGAGTTCTTCCCACCATGCCAAGGATTCTCAAAGCAACAAACTCACTTGAATCATTCATTTTATCAACTAAAACAGAAACCAGCTCAATTGCAGGACCTTTCTAGTGCTTGATTGATATTGAATAAGAACTCCAGGCCCAGGGCTACAATTTCATTTAACATAAAGGAACCTTGCATCCAAAACATTTTCCACATTTTAGGTCCAGGTAAGAGCTGAGGAAGGATTATACGTATCTCTAGTGAGGAGATATGCTTTAAGCAAAATACAAAATACAATCAGTTCAACATAAACAGTTCATACTGCTCATCATACCCTTTCTTGCCCGAAGGGCCAGACCAGGCACTGTGCCAGACCATCATTTGATCCTCTCCATGCAACAAGGGACTTTCATGCTGCTGTCTGCATGCATAACCAACTTTTTATAAGATATTTCCCATAGCTTTAGTCTCAGTCACCATTAACACTTAGACCTATTACTGAGCAAGGAACCTTTACTAGCCTCAACCCCTGATACTCAGATTCATGCGGAGTGAAAATAAGACTTTTCTACTATATTCCACTTCATGTAAAGGGGACTTTTGAAAGAATTTTACTCATAATAACCTTAATTTTGGTGATATCTTTTGAGGTTTATAACATGTTTTATTCACAAAAGTGCTGTTGAGATTGTAGTGTAAAAAAAGTAGTGTAAATATTTCAAATGAGATTTTTAAAAGTTAAGTGATTTATCTGTGATCACAGAACTAGCATGTGACAGAGTCAAGATCTGGACAAGACCTGGTGTTATGTCTGTAAAGCTAGTGCTAAGCAAAGGAGGATACTGTATAGGACACTGAACTGAAGATCTGGATTCAAATTGTGCCTCCAATACTTATTGTGTGATCCTGAGCAAGTCTTTTACCTCTGTCTGCCTCAGTTTCCTCAACTATAAAATGAGAACAATTAATAGCATCTATTTTACAGGATTGCTGTGAGGATGAACGGAGATAATATTTGTAAGAAAAAAAACTCATCACCATAAATGGCACACCATAGGAGCAATATGTTTATTCCCTTTAGATGAATAGAATCTCAGAAAATAGATCAGATATGAGAGAATAAGCAGAAGCCTGAGGAAGCTTTGAGAAGTCTTTTCCTGCATAGGGTAGGAAAAAAATCCTCAGGGGACAATTTTAGATAGCAGTTTGGACATTTCTAAGATACAGAAGGATAGGGCAAAGAGCAGAACCTAGAGTGTCTGCAATCATCAGGCATTTATTAAGTACCTACTATGTGTCTCTATTTCTCATCTATATAAGGACCTGGAGAAGGAAATGGCAAACCACTCCAGTATCTTTGCCAAGAAAATCCCAAATGAGATCAGGAAAAGCCAGACATGACTGAAACAACACCACAACAATAACTATGTGCCTGCCCACATAACAAACTAAATAAATAGCTTTAAAATTTTTACCTTTTAAAAAATATTTAAGCTTTTTTTAAATCTAGTAACTCCAACCATCCATTCACTTGGCGTAAAGACTTCTAGCTGTGAAGAGTAGTAATTTTAGAGAAAATACTTTCATCAGGTGATTGAGGGTTTTACATTGAAAAGTGTATGAAAATATCTGAAAAAGGGGTTGCTTTTGTCTCTGGATGAATGATGGCTGTGATCTTGTACTCTGGTTATATCTCAAGGATCATTAAGTATGTATGGTATCCCCAGAGAGAGGACCATGGGAACTGACTATGGACCACAACATAGCATTCTTACTCTCTCTGGTTGTTTGCTTGCATTTTGTTTTCTTTCTCAGTTTTTTTCTTCCTTCTTGATCTGATTTTTCTTGTGCAGTAAGATAACTGTATAAATATTTATACATGTATTGAATTTAACATATATTTTAACATATTTAATATGTATTTGACTACCTGCCATCTAGAGGATGGGGTAGGGGGAAGGAGGGGAAAATTTGGAACAGAAGGTTTTGCAAGGGTCAGTGTTGAAAAATTACTCGTGCATATGTTTTGTAAATAAAAAGCTTTAATTTTTTTTAAAAAGTGTGTATGGTGTCAGATCAGGACTAGAGCATATGTTAAGCTGGGGCAAGTCTGGCTCAAGGAAGAGAAAGGACTAGGGAGGGGAGTAAGAAGTAGAAAGGGCTCCTGGTCACTGCCCACACGATTTCCCAGCTGGAGAACAGGCTGCCTAAACTAAAAGTATGAGATCTATTCTCATTGACCCTCATGATGCTTCTGATCTTAATTGAACTTTCTGTGCTCTTCCTTCCAATTGCAATACTCCCCAGTGTATACATGTTTTCCCCATTTCCCAATCACGTCTTTCTCTTTTCTACCTTTACACTTTGGTTTCTTCTGGTGGTCTCGACAGTAGCAAGGTGCAATGGTAAGCACCAGCTCTGTAGTTCAAATCCCATCTCTGCTGCATATTGCCCACATGATCTGAGATAAATCACTTTAGTTGCCAGATCTCTGTTTCCACTTTGATAAAATACACTTACCCCTTCCACATTATGATTTTCTCCATCACAATTTCAATATATAGCAGGTCAGCATAAGAAATTAAATGGGAATTTTGGGTAAGTTTTGCAGAAACTGCAAATGACACGAAAAGGTCAGCAGATGACATATAGCCTATGACAAATACTTAACCTCAATTTTATAAGAAGACACTGTAAGTTTCCCATAAAAGAAAAAGAAAAAATTCAGACTTCTTCTTTGATGTGAAAGGAGGACCAAAAATTTTTATTCAGGTTTTCAGATCACAGGGCACTGTGCCTCTAACTCCTGCGATGTGGAAGGGGTCATTGTAAGGGAGTTGGCAAATTAGCTTCTGGGGAATCTTCTCACATTCAAATTATGACCTTTTGAATGCCCTCTCTGTCTCTCCAAACCTTAACTGATTGTCCCACACAGAGCTCAAGTCCCGTTTTCTCTGAGAAGAGTTTCTGGGCTACTTCAGCCCATGCTGACATTGACCCTTCTTGAATGCCCGTACTGCCTTGCCACATATTATGACACCATTTTGTATTGTTGTCTAGGTATTTTCTATTTTAGCAGTTGGTGTATATGTGGTGTTATTTCTCAAATGAAAGTCTAGAGTTCTTAAGGGCAAAGTCTGTATCTTCCCTATCTCTTATCTCCACAGTGTTTATTTCTGAGCATGTAGCAAACATTCATACAACCCTCAAATATTGACAGCCTCAAAGATTATCTAATCTCGCCTCCTTGTTTTGCAGAAAGGAAACCTGAGATTCAGAGTAAGGAAAATATTTGCTCGACACTCCAGAATGGCTATGTGTAAGGCACAACCACCCCGTCTGCCACCCTTGGAATTCCATTGCTATGACACCCAAGCCCAACTTCCCTCGATTCCTCAGGAGTAAGGAACACGGCTCTCTGGTGCATGGGCTACAGTTGACTGTTCTCACAATAGAATTCCTGGTTTGTCAGGGTGATGTTTGATTTCTCCCCATAGGTATCCCCGGCAGGGGAAGGGCAGTGATGGTATTGAATTCTAGCCACTTTTTAGGAAGAATTAACAAACCTGAGTCCAGGGGAGCGTCAGAAAAATAGTAAAGGGACTGGAGATCATACTATAGCAAGATTAGCTAAAGGAGGAATGGTTAACCTGGAGAAGACAAAACTTAAGGAAGACATGATTGAAATCTTCAAGTAGTTTAATGACTGTCATGGATATAAGAAATTATTTTATTCTTTTGGCGACTGTTGGAACAATGGGTGGAAATTGAAGACAGAGATTTAGAGTTGGTATAAGGAAAAGAGAAAGGAAAGGAAAACTTAGTGTCAGAAAGACCTAAATTCAAGTTCTAGTCTCTGACAGTTTTGGTGACCTTGGACAAATCACCTAACTTCTTATTGCTCCCAGGCAACTTGTAAAACTTACAAGTTTCCAAGATATTCATCTGCATGAATCAAGCTTTTCAATGAGGGCTCCCTCTATAGATGAAGGTACCAATCTGGTAAAATGCAACAAGAGCAATAACAATAATGAAAAATTTCCTAACATTTAGAATGGAATAAGCCAGTATAGAAAGTAGCAGGTTCTCTCTTATGAGAAAAGACACTTTTTATTCAATTATGGATCACAATGGATGACCTCTGAAAGCTATTCTCACCCTGAGATTCTGTGACTAATCCTCTCCTCATAGATTGGGCGCCTCTATCTATATCAGTAACTCCTTACTAAGCACCTTGAGGGCTAAGCACTAGGGCAAACTCTGAAAGGGATGCTGTACAACAGCAGCCATACATGAGTGAGCCAGCAAAGCCTGGGGTTTGGGAGCCAGCTCTGCCCCTTACTAATCATTTGACCTTGGACAAGTTATTTTTCTCTACTTCACCTTTCTTCATCAAAAAGAGAGCTGATTAAATGATTGCTAAGATTCAGAGCTATCATTTAGCAAAATGCTCTCCCTGGGAAATCCATATAGAAGTGAGAGCAAGTGGATTTCCACTCTAATCTCATTTGCTTGGGTCTGGCATCTCTGGTTAGCCCTAAAAGCCCCCAGCTTACCCCCATCCCTTCCCTATATTTCTGAAACTCCTCCAGGTCTCAGGGTAGAAGGTGGTTACACTCCAGGTGAATCATTTGCTCTCAATTACTTCATTTCAATAAAGGAATTGGGGAAACATAAATCATGTATTTGACATGTTTTGGATCCCTGAGTCATTTGTTGTTTATCTTCAGAAGTTTTGACTCACTGATTTGATGGGCTGGGATTGGTACTGATGTGATACAAGAGTCAAGGAGAGAAAGGATAGGGAGGAACATTTCTTGGGTTTATTAAATGTCACACTGAATCGGTGCATAAAGCCATGGCAGAGAGAGCATTATAGATCCCGGCGTCATCTCTCTTTTAATTGTCTCACAAATCATGGTGAAGAATACCAAAAAAAAGGCCTACTGAGATTGCAAACTTGCAGTGGAAAATTGGCCCATTCTAGTGAACCTGCCAATGCCAGCTCTGAAGGCATACCCCTTCGCAAGCAAGTTCTTTAGGGGAAAGAGCCTGGGATTTGGACTCAGCAGACTAGGTGTGAATTCCTGCTCTGCTGTTAACTATCTTTTTGACCTTGAGACAGGGCTCTTCCCCTCTCTGGAGGCAAAGTACCTGGATTCCAATCTCAGCCATGTTTCTCATTAACTATATGACAACTTTTCTGATACTCAGTTTCTTTATCTGCAAAATGAGTGGTTGGACTATATGACATGTAAGGTTCCCTTTATTTGGAGATCTTATGATATATATTAGCCAATATCTCTCAGTTACCAAGTCTCTCCCAAAGGTTGTTTCAGAAGCCACAAAAGGACCATCCCATATTCCCATATCTGCCCTGAGATTTTCCCCTTTATTTTAAGTTTTGCAGAGCCACTTACACTCTTTTTTTTAAGTTTCTCATCTTCATGGTTTCCAGTGACCTTTCTGAGCACTGGGTTGCTCCTAATGATCATGTTCATAAACTCAGAGATTCAAAGCTGGAAGGGACCTTAGGAGTCACATAGTTCAATTCCTCTTACTTTTCAGGTAGGAAGTCAGAGAATGAGAGAGTCTAAATGACTTGCTAGCATTAGATAGAGGCAGTTAGGTAGCACAGTGTATCAAGAAGATACATCTTCTTGGGTTTAAATCCAGTTACTTATTAACTGTATAACACTAAGCAAGTCATTTAGCCCTGTTTGCCTCAGTTTCCTCATCTACAAAATGAGCTGGAGAGAAGAAAATGGCAAACCATTCTAGTATCATTGCCAAGACTATCCCAAATGGGGTCAAGAAGTGTGGAACATGACTGAAAAATGACAAATAAATAAATGAGCATGAGATAGCTAGTAAATGGCACATCTGTGCTCACAATTAAGATTCTTTGTCTTCTCATTCTCCATTGGTTTCACCACTGTATAAGATTACCCTTAGCATTGATCTTTCCTCTATCTATACCTACTTCTTCCTTCATTCCCTTAGAGCCACTTCCCCATTTTCCCTTGCTCAAGTTTAAAATCTATATATTTATCTCTTGTCACCTTCACAAAATGTCTAGATTCCTTAGATGCACTCAGGGAAAAAAAAGCAGAGATAACAGAATGATGCTTAGACCTGAGGAAGCTGGGGGTGATCTATTTCTGCACAGTAGAAAGAGCTTTGGAACAGGATTGTAGAAGCTGAACTTCTAGAATCATATTATCATTGGTTCATACGCCTAAATGGCTCTGGAGGGGAAAGTCAGGCAGATGATCTTGCACAACCCTCCCTCACTTAAATTCAATTCTCTTGTGTGTCATGACATTGCCTCCCTGTTGTCATGATCTTCTTCAAGAAGGAAGGACAAACAACAATACCTCGAGCAAGGAAATAATTCAAAAAGTAAGTAATTTTTTAAAAAGGTAATTCACCTTCCTTACTTTAAAAATAATGAAACTGAGGTCTGTAGAGATGAAGTTATTTTTCTCATGCATATACAAGAAGGCAAGATTTGAATGTAGGTCCTCTTGTTGAGGTTCAAAAGGAGACCTCAAAAGGTTGGGGTCGCAGATCAATGTCATGAGGTATTTCAAAATAATTTGCAGGCTTGAACCCATCTCCAAGTTAAAGGGGAAAGTTTATTGTAATTGTAACATGCTAAGTTTCAAAAGCATTAGCAAAGAACCAGGAGAAAGAAGATAATTGTATAGAACAAAGAGAAACCAGAGCTTCAGATTACTTATTTGCTAATTTTAAGGGCTTACAGATAGGTTTGAGGGGTGGTCTAGGCACTAAGCAGGTCTCAGGAACCTGGTTACCAGTGACCATCAGATTATCAATCTGATAATCAGCAATGTTTATAGGACTATTCTAAGGCCAGATGACAGAATCATTGACAGACAGATTGTTAGAATAACAGCACTTTAAGGTCAGGAGACCTCAGGATCGCTGCTATATTTCCTGTTCTACCCCATCACTCTGACTCCAAATCACTAATCCTGACTCTGCTATCTAATTTGCCATGTGACATTAAGTTTTACCCTCTGAGGTCTCCATTGCCGTCTCAAAAATGAGAGAAGTACAGCACAGCCTAAGGAGGAAAGGTACTGGAGTAAGATGATCTGGGTGTGAATCTCAGCTCTGTCACTTACTACCTGTGTGACCTTAGGCAAGTCATTTAGTCTCTGTGTACATCCATTTCCCCATTTGGTAAAATAAAGAGACTGGAAACAGTGACTTATAAATTCCCTTCCAGCTTGAAATCTATGATCCTCCAAATAAATGCTCTCTGGGGTCCTTTCCATTTCTAACATTCTGTATTCTAGCATTCCATCCAGCTCTTGTCATTCACTATTCTAAGGGACCTCCCAGCTCCTGCTAACATTCTAAGGCTTATGATTTACAATGTCACCTTGAGCAAATAATTTCACCTCTGCATCTTGGCTGTTTCATCTGTGCTCCGAGAGTAACAAGATCTGCCTAGTGAAGAATATTACCCTGGCTGGTTAATTAATGCTGGTGCAGCACTTCATTAAATCTGTTACCAAAAAAACGCAGAATGTCCCAATGTGAATCTTTGGCTTTGCTTTTCATGCATGCAACACTAGCCAGCTTCCAATTTTGCTCAACTTCCTGCATGCCCATCTTTTCCAAGGCAGTTCTTTAGGACACCTTTTGGAGAACAGAGGAATTAGTGACAGATCATACCGCAATGCATGCACATTTTATGACACTTCAATGGGTATGCAGTTTGAGTCCTGGCAAAGGGGATGTCTAGAAGTTATCTCCTTTAGTCACTGCAGCAGCAGGAATAATTTCAGAACTAAAAGATTTGTTGCCATTCATAAAGACCTGAACCTCTAGTCCGAGTCCTAAAGATGAATTGTATTTGTTGAAGCTTTGAGTTTAAAAATGAGGGAAACTAATTTATGATTTAAGAAGTTAATTAAAATACTTACTTATTAATGGTTACTAGAGAGAATTAGGAAAACTTGTTCTAGCTTTGTGATTCTTAGACATTTCAAGACCTCCTTTATCTGAAAATAGTGCTGCATAGGGCAAAGAGTCACTGTATTTGAAGTCAAAAAGACCTGTGTTTAAATTCTACATTTGTGTCATTTACTAATTCTGTGAACTTGGTCAAGTTAGCTCATATTTCTGGGCCTCAATTTCTTCTCTATAAAATAGGGATAAGAAGTCATATTTTTGCCTTTTCAATTTACAAAATTCTTTTCTTATAGAAACCTTGTAGGAGAGATATTTCAATGCCTTCAGGTACTATGGTTTTATTTTCATAGAAGTCCCTCCACTGACTGATACAAAATCCTCTCCACCTTTTAGTATAATAATGTCCATCCAGCTAACTAATTAACTAAGGCTAACTAATTCCATTATGAGGTGGTTAATCCCTGTCTATTTAGACTGTTCCTCAAATAAAAGGAACACAACTAAATAGGATAATTACTCTAGATCTGAAAGGGAGATTAGGAGGTGATCTAGTTCAACTACACTCTTGTTTTAAGTATATATACATTGGGGACCAGAAAGCTTCTGGTCAGTATCTGAAGTGGAAAAGGAAAAAAGGAAAGAATGGAGGGAGGGAAGGAGAAACGAAGAGTGGGAGGGAGAAAGAGAAAGAGGAAGGAAACAAAAAAAGAAAGAAAGGGAGGGAGGGAGGAAGGAAGGAAGGAAGAGGGAAAGGAAGGAAAGAAGGAAGGAAGGAAGAGGGAAAGAAGGAAAGAAAGAAAGGGAGAGAGGGAGGGAGGGAGGGAAGAAGGGCGAGAGATAAAGAAGAGAGGGAGAGAGAGAGAAAGAAAAAAAGAAAAGAAGCACCCTTACATCACATAAGCACAGTCAAGCAAAATATATTTCCATATAAACAGAAAAAAAGAAAGAGTGAGAGAGAAAAAGAGAGAGAGAGAAAGAAAGGAAGCACCCTTACATTACATAAATACAGTCAAGCAAAATATATTTCTATGTAGGTCACGTCCAAAACATATTTTTTTATCTTGAATGTTAGTCTGTCATTTCTGTCATGAGCTGGTCATCATTATCTTTATCAGTCTGGTATTGTGGTTGATCATTTGGAATTTCTAAGTAATTCAACATTATTTTTATAATATTGATGCTATCCTTAGCTTCATTCAAGACAACTCAAATACCACCTTCTGCAGAGGGCTTTTTTCTGGTACCCTCACCTGCTAATGCTTCCTCTCTGAAATTATTTTTATTTACACTGTACATACTTTGTATTTGCAATTTTTCACATAAGTCTTTCCCATAAGAATGTGAGCTCTTTGAGGACAAAAACCATATTTTTGTCTTTCTTTGTATCTCCACCTTACCATCTATCTGGCAAATAATAAGTACTTCATAGATGCTAGTTGTTACTGCTGTCCCTGAATCTGCCTTCTCTGTCCTCTTTTGGCATTGGGCAACATAACCTTCCTGCAGACAATGACACACCTACCAAGCTTTTGGACAATTGTATATACCTATAATTTTATTTTTCCATCTATCTGTCATTCATCCATCCAACTATCTATCTATTTATCTATCACCCAGATTTCTCAAAGACTATTCTTGCAAAGTACAATTTTTGATAGAATCTACCAAACTAAAAAGGTTTATGGATTGAATCTCAGTTATGCAATATCCATTTGTTTAATCTTTCCTTAACTTAAAAGCATCTTTAGCCTCCAGTTCTTTAGCACTTATAGTCTTAGGGAGTTTCCAAGAGTTCATTTCCAGAATTATCTGTCTATTGTGTTTGGGAGTCAAGATTTTAAAATCCCATTTTTCCTAATCATAAGGTGAATCTTTATGCACCATACCACAGTGCTTCACAATTATTGGAAAGAGCACAGAATCATCAGAATCACTAACCAAAGAACACAGGTTACAATTCTGACTCTGCCTCTTAGTACCTTTGTGATCTGAATCAAGTCATTTAATCTCTTCAGATCTAAGTTTCCTCGCCTAGCAAATGAGAAATGATTGGAGTAGATTTTCCCTAAGGTCTCTTTTAACTCTAGATCATTGGTATCCCCACAGTAGGTACACACAAAAGGAAGATATACTTACACTTACCAACCTCCTCCATACCTTCTTGTGTCCTTGAACCTCCAGAGTTATTCCCTCAGGGGACTGTGCTTGAGAATGAGAGAACTGCAGAAAAACAAAAGCTTTGAGAGATATCCCATTCCCTTCTGGCAACTTACCCAGGGATCATAGTCATTCTATCTGAACAATGTGCCTTTTGTTGGAATCTCAACAAAAGCCAAAAAGACCAGTCTAGCATCACCAGTCTGTCTGAGTCTGTCTTGTAATTATTCCTGGGACCCAAAGAAGGCTTATTAAGTGGAGGGAAGAAGACATTGGGCTTGAATTATATTTTAATAGAAACCTCAATTTCTTTTAGAGAGGAACAGCTTCTTTCTTGAGGCATGTTCCATCATTTTTAAACCACTGAAGAGGCATCAAGGAAATCATGTTCAATGATACCAGTTGGGGAATGGGGGAGAGGAGAATGGTAGGAAACTTCCCCAGAGATAGTCCAGAACCAAAAGGTTCCAATGCCCAAGAAACAGAGCAATGAGCACAGGGAGTAAAGTAGGGTTCAATTAAATGCAATTGTGCATAATCCTCTTCTGAGCCTTGCCTGGTATATGGTACTATGAAACATACTTTGACTTTGGCGTTGAACAACAGATGAGCCTTCAATACATAAAGAGGGATAGAGTGGGCATTCCCAATAGTGGAAATGAGCAAAAAATTGGAAATAGGAATAAGTATTTTGGGGGACAGTGGAGCCAGTCTGGATAGAATGTAGCAGTCTCTATTTATCTAGGTCTGCCATGGGTTGCATCATTTTTAGGGAAATTTTTACTTTGATGCCGTGTCAAATACTGACTTTATTCTTCCAATCATTTGAATTTCTTCTTCCTGACCTTTGAATAAGACTTCCTTTTTTCCCTTCAGAGAACTTTGCTTACAACTCTGTAATGTTAAAACGTAATAATGTAATGTACATTATAGTTATCCATGTTGAGGAGTAGAGGAGACTACCTAAACCTTGTTTTTCTACTCGTGCCTGACACAACATTTGATATAAAGAAGGCACTAGTAGAGATAGAGAGCTGGATGCAGAGCCAGAAAAACAGATCAAGCTTGACCTTAGGCTGGATACTTAACCTCTTAATATTCCAGGCCAATGGTGTAAAACTCAAAAAGAAATCAATTTCTGCTGCTGCATATTGAGTCAGAAAACAACAAATTAATATTCTCTATGTTGTATCATATTTTTATTTATTTTATTAAGGATTTCCCTCTTACATTTTAATCTGGTTTGGCTGCATTCAGGAATAAGCATGGCCCCTGGCTGCATGTTTAGCAACTTTATTTCAAGGCAACTAAATGACTCTAAATTTCAGAGAAGGAACCAAACTGAATTGGAAGAAAAAGTTCCTCATCCAGGACTTCCTTAAATTAATGACGTCACAGGCCAAGTCTCTTGTCAAATTAAATTGAATTGAATTGTGCAGGAGTAGCCACAATTATTCTAAAGGCTTGAAAGGATGTGATGAAGAAATGCAGGAAGAGAGATGAAGTGAAAGGTAAGGATCTTCCCATAAGACTGGGAGTGGTTAGAGATTAGAAGAACCCTGAATTTAAAGTTAGAAGACATGGATTCACATCCCAGTTCTAGTATTGATTACCTATGTTGTATACGTCTAAGTAAGACATTTTAATCTTTCTGAACTTCAGAAACTTCCTGAACCTATTCTGATGATAAGAATAGAGGGGATAATATCTGTTCTTCAAATTCACAAGAAACTTTTAAAAATCCTCATAAGATAAAGCACAAGAAAAAAGTAGGATCCTGGGAATTAAACCTGGAATTGATCTTAGAGACTGATGTCAGACATAGCTTATGTCACTGTGAAGGACAGTCCAAACCAGATTCAAATGTAATTGGAAAATATTTAACAAAATAGATAAAAATCCAAGGACAGAGATGATATTATATTTCCATACTGTCAACATGCAGCTCACAAAGATTCTCAGGAACATTATGGGGTGAAGCTTGGGGGTTTTTGGATTTTGGAGTCCAGTATTATTTCTATTATATGACGTCTTTTTTATTGTTGTTATTATTCCTTCTATAGCTAGTTAAAAAAAAAAAGAAACCCCACTATCCTGAAAAATTGGAGGGTTCTGCTTGTGCTCTTGTTTTCTCTTACGCTCTCCTCTCATTTTTTTCTCTCATTCTATTGTTCTCTCTGCCTCTGTCTCTATGTCTGTCTCCGTGTCCCTGTCTATCTGTCTCTATCTCTCTATCTCAGTTTGTCTGTCTCTGTCTCTCTCTTTGTCTCTCTCTCTCTGTTTCTCTTTCTCTCTCTCTCTCTCTCTCTCTCTCTCTCTCTCTCTCTCTCTCACCATCCATCCATCCATCCATCATAGGAAAAAAAGGTTTTTGTGAATATTTTCTCCTTCTGTTTCTCTTTCATCTGCATCCCAATGACTATAACCCCACTCAAAATAGAAAGTAGTTTTGGCCAAGTTGGAATGGCCAGGGAGGCCAATTTTTTCAGATGATGCTTTCACAAGGACATGTCCCACTATTCATTTTTTGAACTTCTTTTTTTTTCCCTCAGTATTGTTTCCAAACAGAGCATGAACTACTTCTCCCAGAATCTGCCCCTGTAATGGCAATATCCAATCAGTGCCTGTGGCTTGACTGGTGCCAGATTTTCTTCCTATAAGTTAAAACTTGAGCACTGAAGCTGGTCATAAAATATTCATCTAGGAGCCTAGGAGAAAGTTCCTGGGGAGGAGGGAGATATAATAGTCCTCCCTACACAGGTTCAGGAGGCAGGCTCAGAGCAGAAGTGGCAGCTCCTTCCCTTGTCCATCAATGCTGAGGTCTCTAAGATCTCTTAAAGATGATAATAGCTGACATTTATACAGGGCTTTAACTTTTTTTTCCTTTTTATTATAGCTTTTTATTTACAAAACATATGCATGAGTAGTTTTTCAACATTGACCCTTGCAAAACCTTCTATTCCAACTTTTCCCCTCCTCCCCCCCCCCTTCTCCTAGATGGCAGGTAGATCAATACATGTTAAATATGTTAAAGTATATGTTAAATACAATATATGCATACATATATATACAGTTATCTTGCTGCTCAAGAAAGATTGGATCTAGTAAGAAGGTAAAAAAAACCTGAGAAGGAAAACAAAAATGCAAGCAAATTAAAACAGAAAGAGTGGAAATGCTATGTTGTGGTCCACACTCATTTCCCATAATTCTCTCTCTGAGTGTAATTGATTCTCTTCATTACTGAATATTTGGAACTGGTTTGGATCCAGTGCTTTAAGTTTTGAAAAAAAATTTTTACATACTAATTTGGTTCTTAAAGCAACCTAATGAGGTAGATACTAAAGAGATTATCATTTCCATTTTACAAATGAAGAGACTGAGGCTCAGAAAGGCTATCACCTTACTGGGATTCTCAGAGAGAGGTTTGGAGCTCCGGTTTTTCCTTCTTCCCTGTCCAGCAATCATTCCACAGTTCTTAGACTGTGAAAAAATAAATCCCCATCATACACACACAAAAACATTATTCTAGCCAATTGTGTCCACATTCTGCCTCACTTTTCAAGGTTACAAAAACCCTTTAAGCTTATAAAGTCAAGTCCTGCTAAAATGCAGAAACCCTGGCCATGTCATTGCACTGGAAAAGAAGATTGAGAAGATAATGGGGATGGAGAGTGATAGAGTACAATGAGAGAATAGGAGAAAGGATCACTAATAGGTGTAAGGAATGTGGGATATGGGTTAGAACAGGAAGTTTAAGGGGAGAAAAGGATAGATCAAGGGAAAATGGGTAGCTGAGGAAAAGAGCTTATTGAGAAGGTCTGGGGAAAGATTGAGAGGAAGTACTTTCATGGTTAACAAAGGAATTTTTAATAAAATCACACTAAAAATTAAGTCCAATTATAGGGAATGTGGTAGTAATTGCAGAAACTTCAAACTAGGATATAGGAAGAGGAATAAGGTTATAACTTGTGGGGCAAAAGCAACTGACCTAATGATCTTGGGCAAGTCATTTCCCCTCTGTAGGCCTCAGTTTCTGCCTTCATAAAAACAGGGAAGCAAGGTGAGCTAAATTATTTTGCAAGGTTTTTTGAGTTTTAATATTATGGTCCTGTGAAATGAAGGAACTTCCTTTTATTTGCAGAGTTGATGGCTCCTTTGAATTTAGGATCATGTTTTTCTGGATATACCATTCACTTCTACTGCTTTGGACTGAACCTGGAAGATTCTTCTTATAATAAACCCTTCCTTTCTTCAGTGATGTTTCCATTCAGAAAAAAAAAATCACTTGGAATTGGAGGAAGAAATAAATACAGAGGGAAAAGGCCATAAGCCATCTAAGAGAATTGATTATTTGGTGAAGAAGAGTGCATTCTGTTATCTTGCTACAGAAAAAAGCTAAGAAAAGAACTAAAGTTCCTGCCATTGTGCCTTTTCTGAGTATGTTAGCAGCACAACACTTAGCTACTCTTCCTGAAGGCAACACAGTATCCAACTACACTGTGAGATACTTCTGAGAACTCAAGTTATTTGCCAATGACCAAATTATAGATACGCATCCTTTCTGATATAGATGCTTGATTGCCTGGATCCCGAGGAAGTCTGTATTCTCTCTTTCTCTCAACTGCTTCCACCATCGTCTAAGCCAAGGTGTTCTATTATTCTACATTTGCCTCATCTCTTCTTCTATTATTATTTACATCTCTTTGTGTTTGTAAGTCTGTCTGTCATCCTATCCTGGACATCCTTTTGATTACTAAGGAAGCATGATCTTTTTGGTATGGTTCTCTAGGTCTTATCTAACTCATCCTGTACTAACCAGGTAATTAAGCCTGGTTTAGGGGGACTGTTACCAGGGTCTTCCAGTGCTCTGTCTCCTTAACACCTCTTACTCATGTTCTATTAATCGTATATCTCCAACTGGGGTATATTTACTGGTCAGCCTCATGCATTAGATGCTTACCTTGGAGATACTCTAATGAAACTAAGTCTAATGAAACTAATTTATTAAGCCTCTCTTTTCTCCTGAACTCCAAATTTGATTGACTCAGAAAAAACCTTATGTCTTATTTTATATAGAGAAAAGATGAAAGCATGGTAAAGCAAATACCTCTTCATTAGCTAGTATGCCAAAGGATGGTGGGCTCATCAATTAATCAGCCAGCATTTATTAAAGACATACTTTATGTCAGGCATTATGCTGAGTGCTAAAGATACAAAAGCAAAAGTGAGATAATCTCTGCCTTTAGGGAGCTTACATTCTGCTGAGTGGATATAACTGAAAAAAAAAAATACAGAATATATTCAAAATGAATCCAAAATAATTTGGGGGAAGGTAAGGATAGTAATAGCTGGGGAAAATCAAGAAAGGCTCTCTCAAAGAAGGGGCACTTCATCTGAAAGGGCTTGGAGTGTAAAAAGTAGAATTGAGCTGGGAAATCATTATAGACTTAAGAGGACAGCCAGTCTTTGCAAAGGCAAGGAGGAAAAAGATGGAGTTTCATTTAGCAGACCAGTTTGCCTGCATCATAGAGAACATGAAGGGGAATGAGGTGTAATCAGCCTGTAAAGATAGTCTAGAGACAGAGTGGGAAGGACTTTGAATATCAAAGAGGTAAGGGAACATTTATCATAGGACAGGGGTTCCCAATCTTTTTTGGTCTACATGTTCCTTGTCTTTCTTGTAATTTCTCCATACCCTTTATTCAATATGAAAGGAAGTACATTTTAAACATTTGCATGTTTAGTAAGAATAGGATGTACTTCTCTAAGGAAATTCATAAAATTTTGTAACTTCATGGATGGAAATAAATGTGGAAAAATCAAATCGACATACTCTCCTTGCTTTCTTGGCAAGTTTATCAAATCTCTGGGGATACACATAACCCAAGTTCGGAATGCCTATCCTAGAGGCAATGGGGGAACAACATTGAAGAAAGCCAGAGGGGTGAGATAGAAATATCAATTAGATATTAGGTATTTGCTTTGATTGGGGGAAGCAGACAGAAAAGAAATGAGGAAAACCTTTAACTGCCTCCAGCTCACCTTGAATTAAAAAAAAAAAAAGCTGTGGACAAATTAAATTGTTGCTAACTGAATCACATTTTAGGTGCACTTGGGGAACATATTATTAAAAGGAATTCTACGTGGATATCAGTGGACTTCAGTGAAGTGAATATTTTATGTTTACTATATGTCAGGAGTGGGTATGTAGTAATGTAGTAAAGGAACACTGAACTGGGAGCCAAGAGATTTAGGTCTGAATTTCTTATCTGCTTACTACTTAATATGAGGCAGCTAGATGGTGTGGTGGATGAAATGACCAACCTGAAGTCAGAAGGACCTGAGTTCAGTTACCTCCTTAGTTATGTGACTCTTGGTAAGTTACTTTACCCTGTTTGCCTCAGTTTCCTCATTTGTAAAATGAGGGGGTTTGTGATGAACATTAATGATCCTTCCAGCTCCAGATCTCTTGAGATCTCACAAAGCTATGATTTGTACTCTCTGGGGAACCCTACACTAAGCAACTTCATTGCCCCTAACTTCCTGTTCCCAACCACCCCTATCCTATTGGAAAGCAATGGAGACTACTTAGCTAATGTTTGTAAATCACTACAAAGATAAAACGTTTTATTATGTATACCTGCCAAGGGAGAAAGTGCTTCTGCAGCGAGGAGTGAGCAGCATGTGAGTTATATGGAGTGAAGATTTACTCCTCCACTTTGAGTGTGAATATCCAATTCCCTACAAATCTGCCACTACTTTTGGATCTAGTTCCCTAATAAAAATTACCAAATCAAATTCATCATCTTGGGCTAGATGGCCATTTTATGAGAAATCTCCTGCTCTCTGTTAATTATGTGAAATTTATATCACGCCTGGCAATTACATTAGTGGGTTCTTTAATTATTGGAAACTGGAAGTGTCAGTTTTGTCGAGGTTGGGTGAGCCAGAGAAAGACGCAGACCAAATCGTCCACATTTCCAAGAACCCTCTACAATGAAACAAGGTATCCCCCAAGCTTTAGACCTTAGATAATATAGTTACTAAATTTCACAGGCTTGATAGAGTATCACAATGATCACCTGAGAGAGTGGACGGGATCATTTGAAATGAATTTCAGCTAGTAAAAGGAGAAAGAAACGAAGACATAGGAACACAGATATAGAGTTATAGGAGACCTTAGAAATCACTAAGTTCAACCCCCTCTTCTTACAGATGAGACCCAGAAATGAGATGTGGGTTGCCTAAACTGGTGGAACTAAGATTTGAATTCTGGGTTTTTGACTCAAAACTTACTATTATTTCCTGGTTTTAATAGTTAATAGCTGAGTTATCATGGTAAAGTTGCTTTGCCTCTGTGAACCTCAGTTTTCACATCTTTAAAATGGGGGTGAAAATATTGTCCATCTTACAGATGAGGTAAATTTTTTATAAATCTGAAAGTGCTATAGAAACCTATCGTTTTTTTTTAATTTTTTGTAATTATAACTTTTTATTCACAGTATATATGCATGGGTAATTTTTTATAACATTATCCCTTGCATTCACTTCTGTTCCGATTTTTCCCTCTCCTCCTTACACTCCCTCCCCTAGATGTTAGGCAGTCTTATACATGTTAAATATGTTATAGTATATCCTAGATACAATATATGTGTGCAGAACTGAACATTTCTCTTGTTGCACAGGAAGAATTGGATTCAGAAGGTAAAAATAACCTGGGAAGAAAAACAAAAATGCATACAGTTTACACTCATTTCCCAGTGTTCCTTCTCTGGATGTAGCTGATTCTGTCCATCATTGATCAACTGGAACTGAATTAGATCTTCTCTTTGTCAAAGAAATCCACTTCCATCAGAATATATCCTCATATAGTATTGTTGTTGAAGTGTTGTTGAAGTGTATAATGATCTCCTGGTTCTGCTCATTTCACTCATCATCAGTTCATGTAAGTCTTTCCAAGTCTCTCTGTATTCATCCTGCTGGTCATTTCTTACAGAACAATAATATTCTATAACATTCATATATCACAATTTATCCAACCATTCTCCAATTGATGGGCATGCATTCATTTTCCAGTTTCTAGCCACTACAAAAAGGGCTGCCACAAACATTTTGGCACATACAGGCTCCTTTCCCTTCTTTAGTATCTCTTTGGGGTATACACCTAATGGTAACACTGCTAGATCAAAGGGTATGCACAGTTTGATAACTTTGGGGGCATAATTCCAGATTGCTCTCCAGAATGGCTGGATCCATTCACAGTTCCACCAATAATGCATCAATGTCCTAGTTTTCCCGCATTCCCTTCAACATTCATCATTATTTTTTCCTGTCATCTTAGCCAATCTGACAGGTGTGTAGTGGTATCTCAGAGTTGTCTTAATTTGGATTTCTCTGATCAATAGTGATTTGGAACACTTTCCTATGAGTGGAAATAGTTTCAATTTCATCATCTGAGAATTGTCTGTTCATATCCTTTGACCATTTATCAACTGGAGAATGGCTTGATTTCTTATAAATTAGAGTCAATTCTCTAAATATTTTGGAAATGAGGCCTTTATCAGAACCTTTAATTGTAAAAATGAAATCTATTATTCTTATTAGAGAGAGCTAAGTATACTGCAAAGAATCCTAAAAAGTCAGAGATGAAGAAAAATGTCTCATCCATTTTGCTTTTTACCAGGATAGAGAAAAGGAGACTTGAGTGAAAGGAAGAAACTTTGTTTCAGTGAGTAACTGAGTATCTAGAACCCAGGTCTCCTGAGTTTTAGTCTAATGGTAACTTTGGTTTTCTATTGAATTTTATTTACTTTCCTTTTCTTGTTGGATTTCGTTTTTGAACATTAGCCAAATAGACAAATCTTGCCTGCCAAGGCCTGATGCTGTCCTGGCTCACATTTCAGAGTGAGAATGTCTTTTGTATTTGGGAAGTCCCTGAAAACTCTCTTTGAGAAGCTGAAAGACTGGACCACTGGAGAGCCTTTGTAGGTCACTGCAGGGGGAGTACTAGGGTCTTTTTTCCTGAACTGACAAGATGAGGAAAGAGCTAAGATTTTCTTGGATTGACTTAAGCCTGGAGATGTGTGTGCCCTTCTCTTAGTCAAAACCAACACAAAAGATTGATATTGAAACAAGTAAGGGTGAAGGAGGCGGGCAGAGAAAGGCTGCTGAATAAACACACCTAAAAATGGCAGCAGAATAAGTAAACCCAGCCCTAATTAGGGAGCCCTGAAGGCCAGCAAGTACCTTCAGCCAAGCATAAATCAAAGTCCTGATTTCTGCATGTGTGGTAAGGGTTACTGGAGGAGGGGAGGAGCTGATAATAAAAGCTAGCATTTATATAGTTTTACAGTTTTCAGAGTGCTTTATAAATATTATTTTATTTTATATTCAAAACAACCCCCAGAGGTAGGTGCTATTATTATCACCATTTAAATAGACCAAGAAAATGGAAACTTTGAAGTTAAGTGACTTTCCCAGGGTCACAATAGTCTGAGGTAAAATTTGAACTCAAATCTTTCTGACAAGTATAGCTTGAAGATTAAAGAATTACAGAATGACAGAGTGAGGTGGGACCATGTGAATCAATGTTTACATCCTCTTCAACATCTTCAACAAGAGGTCATCTAGCTTTTGCTTGAGGATCTCCATTGAGGGGAAAGCCAGAACAAGGCAGCCTTTTCGACTTTCAGGCAACTCTAATTGTTAAAATGCTTTCCCTTGATATCACAACTGGATTTATTTTCTTGATGGTTTTCACTAGTACTGCCTTCTGAAACCAAGTAAAACTGGACAAACCTTTCTTCTGAGTGACTATCTTTCAAATACTTAAACTCAGCTATTCTCTCGCATTTCCATCCCCAAGAATTCCCAACACACACACACACACACACACACAAACACACACACACACACACACACACACACTTCAAATGATATCATTTTGAATCCACCTTTGCTATCTTGGCAGCCTTCCTACAAAACAATCCACTTATCCATTTTAAAGTTAGAAGGACCTTTTGAAATCATGTAGCTCAATGCCCTGATTTAACAAATGAGAAAACTGAGACAGAGGGAGAAAAAGGGAGAGGGGGGCAGGGAGAGAAAGGGAGAGGAGGCAGGGAGAGAGGGAGGGAGGGAAAGAAGGAAGGAGAGAAAGAGAGAGAGATAGAGACACAGAGAGACACAGACATAGATACACATACACACACACACACACAGATACAGACAGAGAGACACACACAGAGACAGAGACAGAGACAGAAACAGAGACAGAGACAGAGAGAAAGAGAGTAAGTACATGTATGCAAATAAACCAATTAGAAATGCATGTCTACCATAACCTCTTCTATGGGTATGACTAAAGAACTTTTACCCATTTCATCTCTTTTGAGCCCCACAGCAACCCTAAGGCAGGTAGTATAAGATTTATTAACTCCATTTTATAGCACTGAGAGCTGAAATAATTTATTCTCCTAACAGAAAATGTCTGAATAAGGACTAGAACCCAGTTCTTCCATTTCCCTTTCTAATATTTTCTCTATCACTCCATTTACAGAAAAATCAGATCTGAGAGAGCCCTTAGAGGTTTAATTTATTTTATTTTAACACCTTGTTTTTTTAATTTTATTTTTCAATTAATGCTCATTTATTTTTTGAATCCCTACCCATTTAAAAAGAAATTGAAAAACAAAACCCTTGTAACAAATATGCAAAGTCAAGCAAAATAAAATTCTGGCAGTGGCCATATCCAAAAAGTGTTTATCTCATTCTGCACCTTGAATATATCACATGTCTATTAGGTCACTGTAATGGAAGAGGATACTGAGATGTTAATATAGGAGATTTGGCCTCAGTCATGTAGATATGTCTTCTTCTTCCTAGATCACATACTCAACAAAGCATCCTCCAGCACACACACCATGCCATCCCCTCCTGCAAGTGCGTGCCTCCCTCAGTCCCCCTCACTCATCCAGAGCTAGTGCTGCAGTGCTTGCTTTACAATTCAAGGCCAGTGGCAGTGCCTGGAACTATTTATAAGAAAGTTCCTTTCCCAGCAACAAGGTTTAGTGACAGGATAGCAGATTCACTGCAGTCTCTAATGGACTGGCAACCTTTTCACAGGGAAGAAAGGTGGGAAGGTAAATCCTTCCCTTGTTGTATCATTTTCCTAGAGTAGTATAGAGGGGAGACTTCCCTATCCTCCCAGAAAGAGGTGAGTGTTTTTGTTTATTTTTTAGTTAATAAGTTTTTTGCTCTTTTTTGCCTAAGGAAATGAGACACCGGCTAGCAATTCCTTTGTCCTTTGATATATTCTAAACTTTTATTCCCTGGGCTCCTGGTTCTTGCAAAATCCTATCCTTTACCGCCATCCTCACCCCCATCAGAACATTAGGGAGAAAAGATCTAAAGATTCCATGTATAAGATCCTGCAGGCAGAATAACTGCAGGTAGAGATTTGTTTGGTATTATCCAACTTATGTATAGAAGAAAAAATAATGTTTTGTTGAAAGGAGCAATAGATCTGAGGTCAGAGAAATGAGGTTCGTCTTTCTTCCACCATATACTATGACTTTGGACATATCACTTAACATGTTTGCCTCAGTTTTCTCAATTATAAAATTGGAGGAGGTATAAAAGCATCTCCCTCACAAGGACATCATGAGGATAAAAT
Organism: Antechinus flavipes; assembly: GCF_016432865.1. Lineage (NCBI taxonomy): Eukaryota > Metazoa > Chordata > Mammalia > Dasyuromorphia > Dasyuridae > Antechinus > Antechinus flavipes. The sequence goes on from NC_067399.1 coordinate 253,309,718, forward strand.
GAGATAATATCAATAAAGGCTTAGCACAGTGCCTTGCATATAGATACTATATAAATCCTTATTCCCTTCCCTTGCCCGATATATCACACATGCTTCAGAGCTCATTCAAATATTACCTTCCCTATGAAGAAATTCCATGATTGCCTCAGAGAGAAATTCATAGATTTTTAGGCTTTTGAGTTGAAAGATTTCAACCTAAACCAATTCTGTCTCAGTGAGAGAGATGGGTGAGAAAATTAAGGCCCAGAGAAAGAAAATAACTTTCTCACAGTCACACATATAATAATAATAAGATATTATTATATAATATATCAGGTCCCCTGATATAAGAGGTCATGGGGTAGATGGGAAATGGGATGGGTGAAAGCAGAGAGACTAGGTACTGGTCCCAGCTTTATTGTACTCTTTTGCTTGGTCAGACATCAAAGATGCTGGCATCTTTGGATGCTGAAGCTTGGGGCTCTGCCAGTCATCTTGACTTTGTCTTGCCACTGGACTTCCAAGATTTTGGAAGAGAGAGTAAGCTGATGACTTTGCACAACTCTGCCTCATTTAAATCTAATTCACTCAAAAGTCAAGACAATCATCATGATGACATTAATCCTCTTCAAAATGAAGGATGAACAACTATACTACTTGGGGCAGGTTACTTTTCTTTGGGCTTCAATTTCCATTTCTGTAAATGAGAGGATCAAACTAGATGATTCTGAGGTCTCTTGCAGCACTATATCTATGATTTTATAGTCATAAAAATCCAAATCAAGGATTCTATCTCTATTTTGAACATTAAACATATTTTCCCTAGTTCCTTATTGGTGACAAGCTTCTTCCTCAAACCTCAGGGACTATCTTCAGTACATCCATCATGTATTTTGTCTATTATAGTTATTTGTATGGGTCACATACACAAATAAAATTATGAACTCCATGAGTTAAAGGACTGTGACTTTGTTGTTTAAAGGTCTTGTCCAAGATTATACATATAGTGGATCCTTAATAATTTTTAAATGAATTAATAATACTTCAAAGTTTTTATTTTATATTGCAGTTATTCATATCCCTGCCTTATCAAGAAGTACCACAGTGGATAAAACACTAGGCCTAGAATCAGAAAGACCTGTATTCAAATCAAACAGTAAACATTTTAAGGTGCCTACTATGTGCCAAACACTGTGCTGAGATACTTCCTAGCACCATGTGAACTAGAAAAGTCCCTCAGCCTCAATTTCTTCAACTATAAAAAATGGGAATAATAATGGCACCTACTTCTCAGACTTGTTTTGAAGATCAAATGAGATCATATCCATAAAGCACTTGGCATAGTGTCTGGCATGTAATAGATGCTTAAAAATGCTTATTGCATTCCGTTTCATCTCTGATTTCCGACCTCAACTGATTTCATAATATTCTCATATATGCAACATTTTTGACAAACTTCCTACTTCAGTTCCCTATAGGCCACATTCCATCTTCTGTATGATTCATCCCACTTCTGTATCTTTCCATAGGCTGTGGTCCATACTTGGAATGTTTTCTTCTCTTACTCTCTATCTCTTGCAAATCCTAGTTTTCTTCAAAGATCAACACAGGAGGATCCCAATCCTTTCCTCCCTCCTCTCCTCTCTCCCAACATTGTTAGTATTTTCCTGTGCCCTATTACTTTGAACTTAGTTTGTCTATATTCAATATTTCCTTTATATATTTATATAGGATATTATCTATAAAATATATATGCATATATATTTATATTTACATTTTCTAGTCATAAGCTATTTTTTCTTCCTATTCCTTTGGAGAATGTAAGCTCCTTGAAGGCAATAGATAATTTTGATTTTGCCTTTATATAGATATAAATAAGTGCATCCTCCTACACACACACACACATACACACACATACATTATGACACCAAGAAGACATTTAAAAGGTAGATATTTCAATTAATAAATTAATTTACCAAGTGTTTCCATCAAAGGCCTAAAAAAGTACTTGGTATAGAATGGGCACATAATAATTACTTGTTGGATTGAATCTTAGCTTATAAGTTCCTTGAATACAAGACTGTGTTCTATTTATCATCACATCTTCCTGAGTGTATAGGGCTTCATCAAAGCTGGCTCTTAGTTTGAAATAATAAAGTATCCAACAACTGTATGATGCAATTATGAGGGCCCTAGGAGTAGAGATCAGGCAAAAACTATGTAAAGAGGACATAGAACCCTATCAGAAAGGAGAAGGGAATTTCTTCCTATATCATGATTTTGCCAGGATGCAGCCCAGAACTCCCAAGCCCATAATATACTGTGTAGGAATTAGAGGAAACAAAAAGGGATGATGAGAAGGAAAGTGTGAAGACTCAAGTCAGAGACTGAAGAACTATAGACTTTAGTTGAGAGACATCTGGATGACAAGACAGTGAATGCAGGGTAGAAAATTATTCTAAAGAAGGGCCTCCCTGAGCTTTGGTCACTCCCAACTCATTTCATTTCTCATTCTGTAGCTGGCAGTTTCTGATTCTGTAGCTGACTTTCAAGGCAAAGGTTAGGAGGTTTGGGAAGGTTAACAGAGGGAAGACTGAGCTGTGGTTGCAATTCTTCATGCGAACAGGTGATTTTCCAGGCTTCCAGTCAGCAAGGTAGTGATGTTTCTGCTGATGTCTGTTTGTTTTTCACCTAATGTGGCTGTCCAAGCACCTTGGTAATCTATAAATAGAGTGACAGGAGCTCACCTGGGTTTGCTCTTCCCTGTGCAGATCTAGTCTTGCCAAGCCCTAGACTTACTCCTTTGATTCAATGTAGCAAATATTTATTAAGCTGTTATTATGTGCAAAATACTGTGTATTCTTTCCTCCCACCAATGCTGAAGGATAATATTAATTAACTCTCCAGGAAGGACTGATCCATGACATAAGTAGTCTTGTAAAGAATGATACATGAATGCTAAGTGGGGCAGTGGACAAAGTATGGGACTTGGATTCAGGAAGACTTGTTTTCACAAGTTCAAAGCTAGATTCAGACAGTTGTGGCCATATCATTTTAATCCTGTTTGCCTCAGTTTCCTCAAGTGAAATGAGCTAGACAAGGAAATGGCAATCACTCCAGTATCTTTGCCAAGAAAACCATAAATGGGGTCAAGAAAAGTCAGAAATGACTGAACTGAAAAGGGAAATTTCCCTCCTTTTTTTTACCCCAAATATATCTCTTTATCATTGTTTCCCATAGAATTGGCTACTGAGAAGTAAGCAATTTTAATGCTGGAGGGACACCTTAAAGACCATCTAGTACAGAAGTGGGGAAACTTTTTTCTGCCCAGGGCCATTTGGATATTTGTAACATCATTTGCAGGTCATATAAAATTATCAATTTAAAAACTCAAGCAGTGGGAGGTTGTAGTTTCTAGTTTTCATCTTGTCATCACCTGTGGTTGCCTTGGAAAGACCAGAGCAAATGATTTTGTGGGCAATCTACAGCCTGCAAGATGGAAGTCCCCCACCCCTGATCTAATCCAACCTCATCATTGTACAGAGGAAGAAACTAAGGTGTGGAGAAAAGCCATTGACTTTCCCAGGGTCCCATAGCTAGTTAAATGCATGGCTGGTATTAGAAACCAGGTTTTTGACTCCTAATCTACTGACCTTTTAGTCTGTTTCATGTGTGTTTTAATTGTATCTTACACCTAGAGTATGAGATTCCACATAAAAGAAACTATGTCTTATCCCACTTTGTCTTCCGCTATACACCATACTAAGTTTATGGTAGGCTGCTGGGAAATATTTATTTAATTTAATATATTAATTGAAGAATCTTACTAAATGGCTCCTTGCATTTGACAGTATCTATGTATACATACTTAGTATACATACTTAAACACAAATTCATATTTTTATAAAAATCACTTCAAGGAGCCACAATTTTGTCATTGTTAGTATTACTCCATTAACTCCAAACATGAAATCAAGAAGATGTAGGTTCAAATCTTGCTTTAGGCACTTGCTTTGGGACATTAGTAAATAGCTTGTTCTATCTATATCTATTTCAGTCTCTTTGTCTGTAAAATGAGGGGGTTTGGAGTTGTCCCTTCTAGCTCTGAATCTCTAAAGCTAAGATTTTTTTGTTTATTTGTTTTTCAAATCTTTTTTTTTAATTTAATGATTACTTTATATTGACAACATTATCCCTTGCACTCGTTTCTTTTCCGATTTTTTTCCCCTCCCTCCCTCCACCCCCTCCCCTATATGGCAAGCAGTCCTTTATATGTTGGATATGTTGCAGTATATCCTAGATACAATATATGTTTGCAGAACCGAACAGATCTCTTGTTGCATAGGGAGAATTGGATTCAGAAGGTATAAATAACCCGGGAAGAAAAACAAAAATGCAGATAGTTCACATTCATTTCCCAGTGTTCTTTCTTTGGGTGTAGCTGCTTTTGTTATTTTTCAAATCTTTTAAAAATTTTTGATAATAGCTTTTTATTTTCAAAATACATGCAAAAATAGTTTTTGATATTCACCCCTGCAAAACCTTGTGTTCCGAATTTTTCTCCTTTCCTCCTCCCTACTGGCCTCACCTAGACAGCTATTAATCCAGTATACATTAAACATATGCAGTTCTTCTAAACATATTTTCCCATTTATCATGCTGCACAAGAAAAATCAGATCATAAAGAGGAGGAAAAGAAAAAAAAGTAAACAAACAGCTGCAAAAAAGGTCAAAATACTGTGTTGTGATGCACATTTAGTCCCCATAGTCCTCTTTCTGGATGCAAATGGCTCTCCCCATCACAAATCTATTGGAATTGGCCTAAATCACCTCTTTGTTGAAAAGAGTTGAGTCCATCACAGTTGATCATCATATAATCCTATTGTTTTTATGTACAATGTTCTCTTGTTTCTGCTCACTCAGTATCAGTTTATGTCATTTTTTCCAGGCTTTTCTGAAATCATTCTGCTGATTGTTTCTTATAGAACAATAATATTCCATTACATTTATATACTATAATTTATTCAGTCATTCCCTAACTAATTTGTATTCCCTCAGTTTCTAGTTCCATGACATTATAAAAAGAGCGGTAAAGCTATGATCTTTTAAGTGGACTTCATTCACTGAAATGGTTATTGAAAGTCATCTGGTGATCAGCTTTCTGATAATACATTTCTTCATACCAAGTTTTAATGGCTTTTCATACATGGTTTTTACTACTTGGTATAAGCATAGTCAGGAAGGTGGCCCAATGAATAGAATGCTAAGCTTAGAATTAAGAAGACCTGAGTTCCAATTTGGCTTCAGATACTTATATGTTGTGTGACCCTAGTTAAGTCACTTAACTCCATTTGCCTCAGTTTATTCATCTATAAAATGAAGGAGAAGAAAATAGCAAACTATTTCAGTATCTTTGCCAAGAAAACCTTAAAAGGAGTCACAAAAAGTCAGATATAACTGAAAGTGACTAAATAACCACAACATGGACAACAAAGATCATTTCCCGCCTTCGGGAGCATTGCCAAATAATAAGACCATTTATTAAAGTTGTAGAATTATAGATACAGATCTGCAGTAGCTAGATGTTTACTGGGTCCATATCTGAAGACTTTGTAGCTTAGAGGGATTGTCAAGGGCTTGAGTTTCATTGGCATGGCTTTTGAGATCCCAGGATTATCTCCAGAGGCCCATAAGGCTGTTAACTATGGTTCATACCCACAAACACTCCCACTAAAATATTTAGTCTCTGAGAGAGGTTTTCAAGGAGGCAGATGCATTAGTAGAGCCACCATTAGTCCTTCTTCGGGTTCCCTTGTGTTCACCAATCTTCCTAGAATCATAGAATTTCAGAGTTTGGAAGGATGGCAAAAGTCTAGTCTCAACCAAACCTGGAAAAGACTGCTCTTCACAGACCCTCTAGAAGGTAGTGAGACAACCTCTGCTTGAAGACCTTCCAAGGACAGGTTATCACACCAAGACTTCAGAGATCTAGAATCTGATTTGGAGTGACTGACTTTCTCTGGCAGCTATGCAGATATTCTCTCTCAAACATTAAAGAAGCTTCTTTTTTTTTCTCCATCTCAGAAATAGAGGGTCCTTAAAAGCTGAGGTGTTAAGATTCCACTTGAGTCTCGCACTTTGATAGATCACAGGTAACTTGTTTGAGGGTAACTCAGAAACAGGGAGAACCTCATAATAGCTGCATAGTCATTTCATATGATTGGGTTTAATTGCTGATGGAAGTAGAGCCACTGATGAATCCAAATAGCTTAATTTATCAGCCACACATCCAACTCATGCTTGAAGCAATACAAATTTGGCAGGCTGTGCTAGAACATCATGTGAAATTTGCTCAAGTGGGAGGCTAGTTCTCAGAGGCCAACAGCTGCACTTTAGTTAATGATCTCACCAGTGGGTCAGGATTTCATGCATCTTCTCTCTTCTACCACTGGGGTTCTCAGGGCAAGTCTATGCAGATTTAAAGAGATTATAGTCTATTGTCTATTTAAAGAAAGCTACAAAGAACTTCTGGAACCCAAGCTTTGGTTGAGAGAAGAGAGTCTATACTCTATTCCCTTCTATTTCAACTGAATTCAATATTTGTTAAGAATCTAATATGTACAAGACATTGTGCTAGGTAAATTGGGGGATGAAAGAACAGGAAAAAAGAAAAAAAGAATGAGAAAAAAGAAGAGAAAAGAAAGAAAGAAAGGGAGGGAGTGAGTGAGGAAAGAAGGAAGGAAAGAAGGAAAGGAGTGAGGGAAGAAATGAGAAAAAGAAAGGAACAAAGGAAATGAGGAAGGAAAGGAAAGAAAGAAAGGGAAAGAAAAGGAAAGCAGGAAAGAAGAAGGAAGAAAAGGGGAAAGAAAAGGAAAAAAGGAAAGGAAGGAAGAAAAAAGAAAGACAGAGAAGTGAAAAAGAAAGAAAAAATAATAAAATCCTCATATCAGCTTCTTGAGAACAGGGTCTGTCCAATGCTGTGTGTGTGTGTGTGTGTGTGTGTGTACACAGTGCTTATCATGCTGCCTAGTACATAGTAATAACTTAATGTATATATATTGACTGACTGACTTATATTCCATTGGGAAATATAGCACATAACAACATTGCAAAAATCAACAACTTTGAAAGATTTAAGAATGCTGATGAACACAATAACCAACCATGATTCCATAGAACTGGTGATTTAGAATGCTATCCAACTCCTTACAGAGAGGTTCTGGACTATGCAGAATAAGATAAACATTATTGGACATAGACAACATGAAATTTTGTTTTGTGTAGTTGTAAATATTTGTTACAAAGGTTTTGTCCCCCCCCCAATGGAATGGGAAAAATGTAAAGAAAAAAAATGCTAGACAATTAGGGGAAAACATAACATTTAGTTAAAAAACAGATGATACAAGACAATTTGAGGGAGAAGACAGTATTAAGAATTAGGAGGATCAAGAAAAGCTTGATACTAGAGGTAATACCTAACCTGAGCATCAAGGGAATTCAAGATTCCAAGAAATTCAGGAATGAGGACAGGAAATTATGAGCATAAGGGATAGCCTATGAAAATGTGTGAAAGTAGGAATGGAGTATTTAGGTCAGGAATTTCAAGTTACCACTGCATTAGTATTAATTTGGTGAAATAAGTCTATACCAATGGACAGAAACTAGCTATGAAGGACTTTAAATGATTAGGAAGAGGAGACTGAGTGGGAATCACTGAAGGTTTTTGAGAGAAGTTATAACATGGCCAGACCTGTGCTACAGGAAATTTTCTTTGGCAACAGTATGGAGTTTATATTAGAGAAAGTAGAAAGCAGAAACAGGGAAATCAGTGAGAAGGTAACATATAATTGGTATAATCTAAGTGAAAGGTGATAAGAGAGTGATGAATTTTTTTCTTTCAGCAGAAGCAATTAGGGTTAGTGACTTGCCCAGGGTCACACAGCTAGGAAGCATTAAGTGTCTGAGGTCAGATTTGAACTCAGGTCCTCCTGATTTCAGGGCTGGTGCTCTAGCCACTGTGCCATCTAGCTATAAGTCTTGATGATTGATTGAATGGAGTGGAGTGGAGGTGGGAAATAAGGGAAAAGGAAGAATCAAGAATGACTCTGAGGTTGAAACAGTAGATGACTAGTAGAGTGATGGTACCTTATGTCAAATAGACATAAGGAAATTTAAAGGGAAGACATGGAATGAAGATGAATTGCACTGCATTTTATTCCCTGTCTATTCTAACAAATTAAATTAAAGAACATATATATAAGATTTTACAAAACCTAAAGGACTATGTGAATTTCAACTATCATTTTTATATTATTATTTTTATTGTATTTAACAAGTATTTATTACATGCAGAGAATAAAACAGAAGTATAAGACACAGTCCCTGCCATCAAGGAACTCATAATTTGTTGAGGGGAGAAAAGATTCTCTTTTGTCAAATGATTAGAATTATAGGATTTTAATTTATCCCAACCCCTAATTCAGAGGGAACTAGAGAAAATAAATTACTTGTCTAAAATCACATAATTACATAATATAAGGCAATATAACATAAAATACTAAATTGAAAGTGATCAAGTATTCGAATTAGTGGCACAGATGAGAAGACATTGTCAGGAAGAGGTGAGAGCAATATTACTTGAAATTATAGTATTGTATTGTTTTAAAGCTGGAATGATGCTTAGAGATTATTTTCAATTTTGTTCAGTCATTTTTTCAGTTATGTCCAACTCTTTGTGACCCTATTTAGGGTTTTCTTGGTAAAGATATTGAAGTAGTTTTCTCCTTCCTTCTTCAACTCATTTTACAGATGAGGAAATTGAGGCAAACAGGGTTGAGTAACTTGTCCACAATCTACATAGCTACCTAATGTTGGAGACAAGATTCAAACTTCAGAAGATCAGTCTTTCTGACTTCAGGCCCTATACCACTCTATCTACTGTGCCACCTAATTTCCTCTAGAGATCATCTAGTGCAATCTTATTTATTTTATAGGAAAATGGTTTACCTAAGGTCACATGAGTAATGCATGATAGAGACAGAATAAAACTCAACTTTTTGGTATCCAGTTTAGTGATCTTTGTCAGGAAAAGCTTCACTGAGAAAGTGGAAATTAACATGTGCCTGGTGAGATTAATATGTACAATGAAAAGAGGGGAAATCAGTTTAGTGAGATGAACAGAGTAAACAAAGGCAAAAATGAGGCTGGAGTGTTGGGGACTATAATCAATTTTTTACTTAGAATATACCAATTTTAGATAGCCTTCCAATTAATTTCCCTGCTTTTACTCTCTATCTTCTCCAATCTATCATCCCAACTTGGCTGGAGAAGAAGATGAATATTAGTGAAGAATAGGAAAGAAGGTTGAAAAGGTCATGATTTTTCCTTTTTAAAAATTCGATTATCATGACACAATTAAAATGCTGTAATTATACCTTCATTTTGGATAAGAGCAAAGGGCATAGATTCCCCTAGATTTAGAATCAGTAACTATGGGTTTGAATCTTGTCTCTGCTAATTTACAATGTATGACTTTGGGTAAGTCTATTCCCCACTTTAAGCTTCAGTTTACTTATCTGAAAATTGAGGGGTCAGATTAATTAACATTTTTTTTGGAGGTAAGTGGGGTTAAATTTAAGGTTATATAGGTAGGAAATATCTAAGGCTGGATTTGAACTCAGATCCTCCTGACCCCAAGGCCAGTGCTCAATCTACTGTGCTACCTAGCTTCCTCAGACTAATAGATTTCTAAGGGTTTTTGTAATTATAATAATAGTAGTAGCTTACATTTAGCATTTTAAGGTTTGTAAAGCACTTTACTTACATTATATCATTTGAATCTAACAATAGTTTTGTTAGATGGGTGCCATTATTATTTCCATTTTGTAAATGAGAAACCTGAGGCAAATGGAAATTATGTGACTTACCAAGTGTCCAATTAACATCAATCTTAATAGTATCTGAGAAGGGATTCAAACTTTGTCTTCCTAATGTTTAATCCAGAGTTGTAGCCACCAAATTTGCTTTTAACTCTTTGATCCCTAAGGTTTCTCTTGGTAAGCAAACAAATGAATTAACGAATGAGTAAATAACATTTTAAAAAAAGATTCATTTTTTCAAAGAGTCTGCTATAGTAAGTTTTGTTCAGAAAGTTAGCATCCTTCTGTTCTCCTGAAAGTCACCTGATCTTGGAACCAAATCTCCCTAAACCTTAGAGATAATCTTGGTGAGTCATCCCACAATCTGGTAAGTAATCCACAGATCAGGGTTAGTCAGAAGGAGATATAGGGAAAGGGAAGGGATACAAAAGTGACAAGAGGAGAGAAGAGGCAATGAAGTGAGTGGAGGCATGGACTGCTCTTTGTTAGCTAAATTTTGACATTCTCAGGACTTCTGATGACAAGATACCTGCAATAATGAAAGATCAAAAACTTGGCTAGAACCTTTATGGTCTTCTCTCCACCTTAGCCTCAAATAGCAACTATCAGCACTCTCTTCCTCACCTGTCACCGTCTAAGCAGAGGCTATTGAAACATGTTCTTGGATCTAAAAGGTACAAGTACATGATTGCTGACCCCAGTCTGAAGATATCATTTTTACTGTCATTCCTGGTATTTATCTTTTCTTTGATCCTTGCCAGAAAATAACCGTTGTTTAAACTGGCTTCCCACTTGTACTTTAATTCATACTTCTGCATTTGTCACATTTTTGAAAAATCTAGCTTATTTGAGTAGAGTGCACAAAATGTTCCCATTTGAGGCAGATGACTATTTGCCAGTAAGGTGGCCAATTTGTCAAAAATAGCTTCCTTCTCTGAATTGCACTCTTTGATGCTTGGACCGTTAGGACAAGTGTAAAGGCTCTTATGAGATCCATTTGCCCAAATCTCCTTGCTATTCTCTATTATAATTGTTCAAGTATCCATCCTTTATGTAGTCTTATAACCTTTTTCTGGTCTCTCTGTGGCTTACAACAACTTTCTTCGTTCTTGTTTGCATACAAAATGTACCAGTGACCTCCTTGGAGTTAGCTGTCCTTGAGTTCAATGTTGGCAGTTAAATGTTCTCTGCATTTCTGCCAGCAGCACCAATCAGAATTATATGGAGATATTTAACCTGAAAAAGAGAAAATAAAACCTATGGAGACATGATCATTGGTTCAAGCACTCGAAGGGCTGTTATGTGGAAGATAGATTAGATTTGTTTTATTTGGTCCCAGGGAAAAGGAATAGGACCATTGGGCAGAAGTTTCAGAATGGAAGATTTTGGCTTGAAATGAAGGGAGAAAAAAAATCTTAACAATTAGACAGTCAAAAGCAGAAATGGCCGTGTCAGAAAACAATGAGTTCCCATTACCTCCAGAGGATAATATAGAGGAGATTTTGAATAAATATGAGTTGAACTCTGAGGTGTGTTTCAACTTTGAATTTCTATTATCTTAAGATATTTGTGTGACCTTGGGCAAGTATTTTATTTCCTTTACTTTTCTCACTTGTAAGATTGGGGTTGAAGAAATGAGTGCAAGGGATAATGTTGTAAAAAAATTACCCTGGCAAGGATTCTGTCAATATAAAGTAATTATTAAATAAAAATTAAAAAAAAAAAAAGATTGGGGTTGAGGGGTAGGGAGAGAAAGAATAGCTAGAAAAACTCCAAAGTCTTTCTTGTTTTAAAGCCTATTATCTGTCAGATTCATTTCCACTTCAGATAATTTTTTGATTGTTTCCATTTCATCACATGCCCCAGCTCTGTGGCCTAGACTCTTTGATCATAGATTGTCTTGAAAAGTCTCCTTTTAGTTCTGTCAGAAGCTGGAGGAGAATAGAGCCCAATAGGGCAAGCAAGTAATTTAAAAAGGAGTGCTATATGCAGAATGTTGCCCGTCCAGTAGGAAAATAAAGTTGAGACTATGAGCTCTGAGTTCTACAGCCCGGTACAGAGCATCAATTAGGATGGTGGATGTGTTATTCCTAACTTTCTATTTGCTCTTTCAAGTTTGGAAGATTATCCTGGGCCTTCTTCTCCCTCCATACCCTCTCTCAGGGTAATCTCATCAGCACCCATGGATTTAATCATCTCCATACAGAAAATTCTGTAATTTAGTCTTTCTTCTGGGTCCTAGTTCCCTTCTACTGCCAATTGGACATCTCAAACCAGATGTCCTAGAGGCATCTCAAACTTAGGATGTCCAAAACAGAAATCATTATCTTTTCCTCAAAACCCTCCTCCTTTCCAAACTTTTCTATTACTATCAAGGCACTACTATTCTCCCTGTCAATCCAGATTCCCAAACTGTCTCATCCTCAGTACCTCATACTCAACCTATGTCTGTTGTCAAATTTGTCATTTCTCTCCTGAACATCATCTCTCATATACTTCCCCTTCTCTCTACTCAGACCATCTCCCGCCTCTTACTGGAACTATTATAGTAGACTGCTGGTTGTTATCCCTCCCCCATGTCACTTCCCTCTCCCATCTATCTTTCACATAGCTGCCAAAGGGATGTTCCTGAAGTATGGATCTGATCATAACTCTCTTCTCCTCATCTCCCAGACACACACACACACATACTAAACTCCAGTGGCTCCTTATTACATTAAGGATCAAAAATAAAATCCTACTTAGCATTTAAAGCTTTTCATAATAGGGTCCTCTTCTTTCCTTCCTGCCTTCTTCCTTCTTTCCTTCCTTCCTTTTTATTTTCCTTCCTTCTTTCCCTCCCTCTATCCCTCCCTCCTTCCTACCTTCTTTTCTTCCTTCCTTTCTACTTTCCTTCTTTTCTTTTTTCCTTCCTACCTTTCTACCTTCTTTCCTTTCTTATTTCCTTTTTTCCTTTCTTCTTTCTTCCTTGCTTCCTTTCTTTCTCCTTTCTTTTTCATTTCTTTAACCATTTTTTGTATCTCTAATACTGAACACAGTGCCTAGCACATAGCAAATTTTCAATATATATTGAATGACTGATTATGTTCCCAAATGGAGAAAATAGTGATAGAGGCAAGAAAATTCCTTCTTTTCTATTTCTCATTTCTTCTTTACAAGAAGTCTGTGAAAAAAAATACCCAATAACAACAGCCTATGGAGGTGCAACTAAGTATAATGGAAAGAATATTGGACTTGGGGCTGGACAAACATGATTGGCTCCAACCCTTACTAGCTATGTAATGGCAGACATAATGTCTTTGAATTTCAGTTTTTCCTTCAATAAAATGGGGGTAATAAGGCTTGTACTGTCTACTTTAAATGATGTTACATGAGGAAAATGTTTTGAAAACTATAACATTTAAAAACTATAGCTACATTTTGAATATACCATAGCCATTCCATATGGAATGTTTGGGGCCTTTAACATATAGAAGTCCTATAAGCAACCTGAACCAAAAGCTCTTCACAGACAGCTCTTCTTATTTGGGGTTTTCCATATTCACTCATCAATTGTAAGGTTGAGAGTATCAGAGGAGAGAATGTTAAGGACTTGAAGGTGGAAACCTGGATTCAAATCCTGATTCTGCCATTTACTAAGTTTATGATCTTGGGTGGAGTACTGTTCTCTCTGAGTTTTCCTTTGCAAAACAAGAGGGTTGAACTAAGTTAGGTCCCTTTCATCTCAAAAGACAAATCTATGAGGGATAAAATCCCAAATTGTTCCTAAGGCCTATTGAAATCCACAAGTTCAAGGGGCTCTGCTGCATTTGGTACTGTTGTTCTAATTATAAACAATTAAAGAAAACAGGCAAATTTGAAGCTGATGGCATAACTCATTGGACACATGATCTGTCTGCTGCATGGCTTTTCAGGTTTAGCTATGAAAATCAATTTGCCACAGTCAAAGGACAGGCTGAAATACATATGCTTGCCTTTTTGGGGAAAAAGACTTTTCAAATAATCCCCATTGGTTTCTGCCTGAGTTTCCTCTAGGACTAACTATATCAGTAATTACATATTAATATAGCCATTACCCTCACGGTTTTCCTCCAAGGTTAGAATTTTTAGAAAGTATGGGGCAAGTGATAAAAAGTTAAAGCCATGTAACCCTACTATATTATAGCATGTATTTTCTGAGTTAATTATATTCATACAAGCTGAATGTCCTTTTCCCTCGGACTAATCTTTCCTAGATATAGTTTTCAATCTGACCAAGGCTTCTGCTGACCCCAAGAGATTTTGGTCTTAGGGATGAGAGATAGAAGGCATGAAATCCTAAGAACCATTTTTCTACAACTACCCCTAAATTCTATTATTATACTGGAATTGTTGGGACAAGAATTTGTCCTATTTTATTGTTCTTTGTAGCATAGTCCATCCTCAATAATACATACCTACCCCACAGGGTTTTACTAGTGAAAGAAAACTATAAAACCTTCAAGGGCTATGGAAATGTGAGTTCTTCATTCATACATAAGCATTTAGCAAGTTCCTACTGTGTGCAAAGCAGGATGCAAGTTGAAAGGGGAAAAAATTAGGTTATAGAACCTCAGAGATAGAAAGGGGTCATGGGGTCATTGATGTAGAGTTAGGTGTCTTAGAAATTGTAAAGTCCAAAATTCTTATTTTACAAACAAGGAAACTGAGACTCAGAAAGAAACTTACCCAAGATTACAAAGGAAGCATCAGAAATTATACTCAAACCCACATTCTTTTGACTCCATTCCTTTCCCTTAACTACACTGCCTCAGCAGCTATTCAACTCCAATTCATATTTTGATAAGAATCTGTTCTATAATATTCCTGACAAGTAACCATATATCCTTTGCTGGAAAACCCATAGTAAGGGCAAACTATGATATAGTGAAAAGAACAATGGCTATACAAGGATTATAGTTCAAATCCTAACTATATGCTTAAACCTGAACTTGAAGAAGTCGCTTATCAATCAAAGGTTTCAGTTTCCTCATTTGTAAAATGAAAAGCTTGGACTATATGAACCTCTTAGATCTCTTCCAATCCTAGATCTATGAATCCATCATTCCAGACTTCAGCTCAGCTAGCTCTTTCTACTAATAATGACTAACATTTAAGGTTTGCAAAATGCTTTACAAGTAATATTTCATTTCAATAATCCTGGGAGGTAAATCCTGTTATTATTTCTATTTTACACATAAGAAACCTGAGGTGGAGGCATCTAGGTGGTGCAGTGGGTAGAGCACTAGCTCTGAACACAGTAGTAACTGAGTTCAAATCTGGTCTCAGATATGTAACACATCCTAGCTGTGTGACCCTGTACAAGTTACTTAACCCCAATTGAATCAGCAAAAAGAAGGAGGAGGAAGAAGAGGAGAAGAGGGAGGAGAAAGAGGAGGAGGAGGAGGAAGAAAAAGAGGAGGAGGAAGAGAAGGAAAAGAAGAAGGAGAAGAAAGAGAAGAAGGAGGAGGAGAAGGAGAAGAAGGAGGAGGAAAAGAAGGAGAAGGAGAAGGAGAAGGAGAAGGAGAAGGAGAAGAAGAAAACTGAGACAAATAAGAGGTGTCCAAGGTCATACAGCTAAGAAAGTGTCCAAGACTGGATTTGATCTTCCTGACTCTAGATTCACAATTCTAACCACCTTGTCCTCTACCTGCCTCTGCCCTTGTACTTAAAATTTAACAGAATAAATAATTATAATGCATACATAGCAAGTGCAATGGAGAAGTGCTATATGAAGTCTTATTCCAGGGAGGTTTCATGGAAAAGGTGGGATTGATGCAAACAGTTGGGAAGGAGAATATTCCAAGGCAGAGAAGATACAAATTGATCAAAGGAAGGAAGATATGAAGGGGCAGAATGGAGTGAGAGTGTGGGACACTTTGCATACTGGGCAGAAAGAAGTTTGATCTTGACTCATTAGAAATTATCAGGGAAAGAAATAGCTCCTGACTTGTCTCCTCTAACACCTTTGACGTAGTGGGCTCCATAGAAGAGATCCAAAGCAAGCCTAGCCCTTAAAACTCATTTGCTCTCCATTTTCCTTTAGTTTTTTACTGTCTCTGCCTCCCAGACTCTCTCCGTGCCTCCCACATTATGTATCTCTGTCTTTGTCTCTGTATTAGTCTTTGCTTCTGTGTTTCTCTTGCTCTGTCCAGGTCTTTTGGTCTTTATCTCTCCATTTCTGCCTCGCCTCTTCACGCCCCATCCCTCTATCTGCCTCTCTATACTCTTGTCAAAGAGTGGGCATCTCTCTGTGTCTCTGGTTCTGCCTCTACTTCTGTCTCTCAGTCATTTTCTCTCTTTCTTTCCCTGTTTATTTATCTTTGTGCCTCCCTATGTCATTGTCAATGGGTGGGCTTTTCCCTCTCCTTCTCTCTTCCTCTCTCTCCCTCCTCCTTTGTATAATACAACAAACTTGCTTTTTCCACACAGTCTCCTAGCATCACTCTGCAGTAAAACAGTCAGGATGGGAGGAAGCAAAGCTGCAAGATTGGAGGAGTCTGTCAGCAGCGCCTGCAGGAATTGCAGTCACCATCCACTGCAGCTCTGCTCAGTGCAGTCTCATCCCTCACACAAACATCCACATCTGCTTCATGCTGCCAGGGTCTGAATGTCCTGTCCAGCGCCTAGGGGCAAATAGCAATTTGGACAAGCTCTGTGACTGTGGATGATGGGGCTGCATTTTTTCTTTTTTACATAGATGCCCCTCCATCTCAACTTTTTCAGGAAAGGAGCATTTAATACATTGGCAAACCCTTCTTTCCTTCTTTTACCCAGCCCAATTTTCAGGCCATTTCTCCAAATCCTTTCAAGACAGTCTGCTTGGAAGTCTCAGAATGACCTTATCTGCCTCCTCAAAGTCAGGATGGGTCTCTTTCCTTTCTTTAGGATCATAGAATCATAAATCTAGAGCTAGGTTCTTGTTGTTTGGTCATTTTACAGTCATGTTGGCTTTCCCATGACCCCGTTTTTCTGGGTTTTCTGGGCAGAGATACTGAAGTGGTTTGCCATTTCCTTCTCTAGCTCATTTTATAGAGGAACCTGAGGCAAACAGGGTTAAGTGTTTGAGACTGGCTTTGAACTCAGGTCTTCCTGACTCCAGGTTAGGTATTCTAACCACTGTACCACTTGGCTACTTGAAAGATATTCTAGGGACCCTCTAATTAAACTTCACAGATGAGAATGAGACCTAAGGTCCATAGTAAATATTCTAATCCAAGTCCTCTGACTCCAAAGAGAGTCCTATTTCCATCATATCACATGGGATCCTATTCTGTTCTGAAGAAAGGTTTTGTATCACCCATCCCTACACTCTTTGTCTTAAAGATAAAACAAACCAGAGTATATTAAGTCTCTTAAATTACTGTATAAAAATTAGCTGGAATTGTGCATTGTAGAGCCAGAAAAGAGCTTCACCATCACTTAATCCAACCCCTCTTTTTAAATTGAGGTTGGGAACGGGGGGTAATGGCTTATTCAAGGTAATGTAGCTACTAAATACAGAATGGTATTTAAACCTAAATCTTCTAATCTCAAATTCAGCCTTCTTGCCCTACACCACTGTGGAAGGTGTAAATTTTTATTTTTGCTCTCCCCCACCACATTTCTTTCAATTCAAATAGGAAAATCTTATTCTGTACAGCCTAGTGAATAATGAACTGGCCTTGAAGTCTAGAAGTATGGTTTGATACATGTTGATATATGATACATGTTGACTGTGTGATCTTGAGCAAGTCACTTTTAAGAGATTATGATCTGGCACTGGAGTCAGGAGGATCTGAGTTCAAATCCAGCCTCAGATATTTCCTAGCTATGTGATTCTGGGCAAGTCACTTAACGCTGATTATCTCACAGACCTACACAGACATACATACACACACAAACAGACTATGTTGCAGAGGAGTTGCCCATCTGCATTGGTAGAAGGAATGTCCTTATCTGGCTCTTCTTTCTGCTAGTGAAATCACAGGTCCATCTTATTGGTGTTCTGCCATTGTGACTCTCTTTGTACCACTTTCATTGGCATTCTGCCACACTTAGGTTGTAAACAAGTCAGCCTTGGGAGAGGACATCATATCCTATATTTGGACTAACAAAACATTATTATCTTCTACCAGTGTGTCATTTCTGGATCCAGAGACCTGGAAGGGATATTAGAGATCATCAATACCAATCACTGCTATTTCCAGAAGAAGCAACTGAGGCCCAGAGAAATTAAACGACTTTCCCAGTCAGTCAGCCAATAACCATTTCTTAAACCCTTACTATATGTCAGGCATTGTGCTAAGTGTTAGAAATAATATAATACTGGTCAAGCTGGGAATTAAGCTTGGGTTTCTTGACTTCTAATCCAAGGACCTCTTCCCTCTTTTCCCATAAAAACAAAACAACAAAAACTTGGAAACAGAAATAAATCTTAGGATGGGACTGTCAAAGATTAAGAAATAAAGCACTTAGGGCAAAAGAAAGATGTCCTTCTCTGGATCCTATTCTGTCTGTGTTTTCCTAACTAGTATTTTCATAGAATTTAACCCTTGAGTGAACTTTGAAAATTCCTCCCCTAACCACAATAAACTCTTTTTTCAAGAGTGTTTGTTATCTTTGTATAAAATAAGAGCCAAAACTTATAATGTATTGAGATAGGATTAGAAAAATTTCTGTTCAGTGTCAAGACCCCATTTAGATTTTGTGTGTTTTGGGGGAGAGGAAAGATACTGGGGTTCAAGTTCCACCTTTGATACATGTTTGCTATGTGACCCAAGTGGTTTGCCATGTTCTCCAGTTTACTTTATAGATGAGGAAACTGAAACAAACAGGGTTATGTGACACAGCTGATTAGTGTGTGAGGCCATAGTTGAACTCAAGAAGATGAGTCTTCCTGACTTCCAGCCCTGCACTCTATCCACTGTATCACCTAACTACCCCAAAGAAAACATCCTAGATACTGATTTTTTCCTCATAGAGGTTTGTTTAACTTTCATTGAAGCATCCCTCTATTTCTTGGGGCTTAATGTACTCTTGCAAATAGTAGGTGCTTCATCAGTGCTTGCCAGATTGTCTTGAAATGGATTGGATTGGATTAAATTGGATTGGATTAGATCAGATCATATTTGCCTGCAGCCTGGGGATGGACAGACCTTTAATCAGATAAAGTGATTCATTTAATCAGATAAAGTAATTAATCAGATAAAGAACAAAAATACAGAATCCCCTGTCACTTCATCACAGGCATTCACAAAAAATAACAGATTGAGATTTATATTATCAGTTTACACTAATGGTAACTAGAAAGGAAGGAGGAGGGAAATCATTCTGCACTGGTGACCATTTTGATTCTTAAGAAAATTCAGTTGTATTCTTTCACCTATATACATGAATTCCCACTAAAAGAAAAGAGTATTGTCAATAGAGTTCCTAGTGGACCTACTTTAATGAATAAATAATACTCCATTGTAATTAGTAGCATCTATTTGCATGAAAGCAATTAATGTGCTAAAATGCAAAAAAAAAAAAAATTCTCCCTTGACTAGATTAAACGCTAAGATTTTGCTCTACCCTTGTCCTTCCCCCCAACCTAGTTTTCATCACTAAAAGGTTTATAAAACTCTACTTTTAGTATTTGGTGCAAAGGTCAATTTCAATAGAGGGCCCCTCTCCCCAAAATTAACTATCACAAACCAAAATTTTGTTTCTATTCACTTCTTTTTTGGCCATATCTGACTACTCATGACCCCATTTTGAGTTGTCCTGGCAAATATACTTGAATGGTTTACCATTTCCTTCTTCAGATCATTTTAAAGGGGAGGAAATTGAGACAAACAGGGTTTACTGCCTTGGCCAGGGTCCCATAGTAAATGTTTTGAGTCTGGATTAGAACTCAGATCTTTCTGACTCCAGCCTTAGTGCTCCATGCAGAGTGCCACTTGGCTGCCTCTGGGGGAAGTACAAACCTCAGTTTTGTTATCTGCAAAATAGGTATAATGTGGGTACTACTTATAGTACAGGGCCATTGCAGAGAAATTATTTTGTGAACTTGAAAGTGTTTAGAAACATGAAAGGAGATCATTAGTGGAACACACCTACAAGATGGACTCTTTTGATGAATTAATTAAGCCCTCCTTTCCATAGCATTTCAAGGTTTACAAAATGCCTTGCCATAACAACTCTGTGAGGGAGTCAAGATAAGTCCATACCTCATCATTTAGCAGATGAAGAAGCTGTCGTATATAGAGGAGAACTGATTTAGTCAATCTCACATGGTTAGGATGTACCAGTGCTAGGGGGCAAAGTCAGGCTCGGAGGCCAGTGTTATGATTATTGAAGGAACTGGCCTAATTGACTGGTTCTCCTGAAAATTCTACCTGTTTGCCTTAAAAGTGAAAAATAAAAAGAGAATCCTCTTCCTTTGCTTTCTTATGTAATAAATTTGAACTGCTCTTCCCAGGCGATCTGAAGGTTACATTGGCTGCTTCCCAAAACACCGTGAGCCCTGCCTAACAGGGTCTCTTACATTCAACGTGCCATGCTTTTAGGAGCATTCTGTGATCCTGGTCCTTGGCTACCCTGCCGTCATTAAACCCACTGATCAGAAGTGTCAGGCGCACTTATTCAAAGAGACTATAAATAAGGCAAAAGAGCTTGTCAAAGTGGCTGGGCTCCCTGGGATGTTTTTAGAAACTGAAGCATTTGTAGAGAAACTTTCTTTGTTCAACTTTATTACTGATTTCTCTGGACCAGAGATTCAGGTCTGGCGTATAAGGAGCCACAGCAGGCTCTGATTGGTCCCCTTTTATTCTATGATCAATTGTTTATAGGATCAAGAAAAGGATGCAGCAAGTTAGAAGAGAGCTTTTTGGAGAATATTAAATGAAAGGGTTTGGGGCAGGAGTTCTGGACCTGTGGCGTATCATTTTTAAAAAATTCTTTTTAACATTTTAACATTAAAAAATTTTTTGAATTTTTTTAAACATTTAAACATTTTTAACATTTTAACTTTTTAAAAATATTTTAACATTTTAATATTATTTAAATATCTCTGCTTTCTTTTGTAGCCCTATATAATTAGTTTTATGCACTTAAAAAAAACTCATCATTTTAAAAGAATTGCAAGATGGCCATGGCACAAAAAAGTTAAGAATTCCCAGTATACAGAGATGAGCATTAGTTTTGGCCTCAATAGCTTGGGTCCTAATGCTGGGTCACTTCTTTATTAGTTGCAGGATATTGGGCAAGTCTATTTTCTATGGATCTCAATGTTCTCATCTGAAACATAAAGGATCATAGAATTTAGAGTTGGAAGGAACTTTTGTTGTTCAATTGTTTCTGCTTTTTCGTCACCCCATTTGGTGTTTTCTCGGCAAAGATATTAGAGTGGTTTGCCATTTCCTTCTCCAGTTCATTGAGGAAACTGAGGCAAACAGATTAAATGACTTGTCCAGGATCACACAGATAGCAAGTGTCTGAAGCCAGATTTGAATTCAGGAAGATGTCTTCCTAATTCCAAACCCAATGCTTTGTGTATTATGGCACCATCTAGCTGCCCTGGAAGGGACTTTAGAGTTGTCTAGTTCAACTTCACTTCTTGGATGAACACATTAAGAGAGGAAGTAGCTTGTCCAGGGTTTCATAGGCAATATGTAGGAGAGCCAGAATTCAAACAAAGGATCTCTGATTCCAAATCCAGGGCTCTTCCCAATGCATCATGTGCTTGGCATTATGGGATCATAAATCCAGAGACTGAAGGGACTTCAATCCTTCATCAAATCCAGTTGCTTCATTTTACAAAGGAATAAGTGAGGTCCAGGCAAGGCAAGGACTTGCCCAGACCCACACAGCTAACAAGTTTCAGAGGAAGAATTTCAATCTGCATCTTCCTGTCTCCAAATTTAGTTTTCAATTTTGGTTTGCTTTGCCAATATTATAGGACTCGATATAATTCAAGAAGTATTTGTCCCTTTCCATGAACAAGGAATATATTAGGTGCAGGGGAAGGAAGGAAGTCAGACATTCTATTAAGTGCTTTACAAATATTATCTCATTTGATCTTCATAATAACCCTGGGAGGTAGGTGCTATTATTATTCCCATTTTACAGTTGAGAAATGGAAACAAACAAAATTAAAATGACTTGTCCAAGATCTCACTGATAGTAAATATCTAAGTAAGAGTGGATTTAAATTCAAGTCTTCTTGATTTTAAGCCCAGAACTCTTTCCACTTCACCACCTAGCTGTCCATAGGGGAAGTGTAAAGATGAAATATGTACTGTCCTTAACCTTCCAGAGCTCCCTTTCTAATAGGCAATGTGTCCAAAGAGCATACTTTAAGGCACTGGTGTAATAAGTATAAAGAAGAAGTCCAGACAGTGTATTATGAAAGCTTTGTGGAGGGAGAAATCACTTTCAGCTGGGGGATCAGCAAAGGCTTCCTGATAGAGGTTGGCCCCAGAAGAAAGAAAAAACCTTTTGATCAGAAGAGGAGAAGAGTCTGTCCCAGGAATGGGAGATGGTGTGCAAAAGCACTGATTGAGTCTGGAAAGGCAGCATGAGAAAGGAAAAGAGTTAGTTTAGTTGGAGATCTCAGAACCTCAATTTCCTGTCTCTAAAATAAAGAATTTGGATTAAATGTCCTTCCAGTTCTAAATCCTATGATTCTATAAGAACTTGGGCAATTAATAAATCTCATAGTGTCATGCCTTTTTGATTCCAGCAACCAAAATTAGTCGACCCAATTAACAAATATTTGTTAACTAGGTTTAAGAAACAATGTTGGGTGTTTTTTCCATCCCTCTCCCGGTCTAATCCCTTGGTGGGTGAAGAGAATATGTCAAAAGCATAACAAACTTGGAATATTGCATGAAACAAAGACAAGGAAGGCAACTGAGTGTAAAATCATGACATGAACCACCGTTCACAGAACACTTAGAGGCCATTAGTCACACATTACTAAAGAATGTGACCTTTCTATGCTAAGATCCTGGTTCTGCCTAATTATAGCACCTAATACCATGTGCTCACACAAATCTAACAGCAGGAACATTCTATGTAGGTCAACCAAAATCAGGACCCACCAGGAACTTAGACCAGACTGTACAGCCAGCTACTCGTATGACCATTCAGACACGCTACCACACTTTGTCCTGGAAGGTCTAATGTCGATAAATCTGATTACAACTAAGACAGAGAAATTATAGTTCTCTTCTCTTGCCTTCTTACTTCTCTTCTTTTTCTCTTTCTATCTTTGTCTCTTTGTCTCTGTCTTTCTCTGTATACATGTATACACATATATGTATATACATGCACACATACACACATCTATAACTTGAAGTAATGATTCCTATTCAGTAAACACCACCTCTGTCATGACAAATTTTTTAGAGCTTCTGATAGGGAGGAGGGGGAGGGAGGTTTCCAGTCATTTTGCCCAAGATTTGGGACACCACAAGTAAAGGGAATAGGAGACATGTAAGAATATTCTCACTCCAGGCTTGCTTTCTAAAGTACAAATGTATTCCATACTGGGAAAGAAAAAAGACTACTCTCTTTTTTTTCCACTTCAAAAGTTTTTATTATTTATACATTTGTAAAATGAAACCATAAAAATATCTGAAATTCCTTTGTATAACAGCAGCTGAGATCATATTAAAACTTATGACAAAAGGAGCTTTGGAGATCTGAGTAGTCTAGTCATTAGTTTGCCTCGGTTTTTCAATAATTATACATCTCATCAGTGATAGTGACCATTAATAATTATTTCCAGAGATCTCATGAGTCCTCTCATTTGTCCTCACTCTGTCATGGAGGAGGAAGACTTTTCCTCAAATAGAAAAATGTAGCTTTACATTAAGGGGAATGTAATAATGTTTCCTATCCTCTTATTATGTTCATCCTCCATCTACCGCTAGTCTCTGTTGATTTCCCTTAGCTGCTCAGCAATGGGCCTGAACAACTTGGGGCTGATGAACAGTCCCTGTGAGTGTCCAGAGAAGAAAACAGGAATGACTTTCTGTTCTCAACGATTTCAGCACTGCTTCCCCTTGTGATCTAGTCTGAGCTTCTAAGTAGCTGGCATAGCCCCAGGTGGTGGCAGGGACCCTAGGAGGTCCAGGAACAGTGCCAGGCTCCAAAGCATGCTGGACTGTGGGCTCTGGGGATCTGCAGCCTGGGCACATGTTATTAAGATTCTTAGCTTAGTGATGACCAGAGAGCTCTAAATTATCTCAAGCCTCTAAAAACAGCTCTGGTATGCAGATGGGGTGGGGTGGCAGAGGGAATGTCAGAGCCATGAGGAAAATGTCAGGGGAGTCAACTTCCTATGACTCCTCAGACCAAACAGTATTCAGATCCAGAGGAATCACCTTCTACCAGTGAATTTTACCAAGGTTAAGCCATAGATAAAATTATTATAATGCAGATTAAACTTAAAAAGGTCTCAGGCAATTGTTAAAATATTTATAAGCATACTTCTGTCTGAGAGGTAAAATAATTAATGCTATCTAAGATCAAAAAGGTGAATTGCAACCAGATTGCCTGGATAAGGTAGTTTGCATTTTATTTTATTTATTTCTTTTTTGAAGCAATTTGGATTAAGTGACTTGCCCAGGGTCACATATCTAGCAAGTGTCTGAGACTGGATTTGAACTCAGATTCTCCATGTCTTAAGGGGCCATGGTCTATATAAGTGAATTATCTAGCTGCCTTTATATTTTTTCTTATATACAGTAGGAAGTTACTGAAGACAAGGCAGGAGAGTATTATGAACAGGCCGATGATGATATCAAAAACTTAAAAATTTGTTCCTTGTTACTTCTAGGTTCCATCAGTCTTCTAGGTTCAGGGAAATATTCTCCCATTAAATTTTACAGAAATCAGGTTTCTCAAAAATGCTGTTCTTTAAGTTATTAGCCCATAATTGTGTTTTAGCAAACAACAACCACCAAAAAAATAAGAAAAATCAATCCTGAGATGTATGTGGTATTGTGGTTTTAAAAGCAGCTGCTGCCTGTGAAGGCTAACAACCCTTTTCCATTATGTGTTGGGTATTTTATGAGGCTTATATTGATATTACCCATGTCTCATGAATCGCCATTGAAGTTTTCATATTATCCTTGTAAGGGATCCATAAAGAAGAAAACCACCTCCAGCAGTGATAGGGAGGTTTTCAATTCAAGAAAGGAAAGCCTAAACTTCATACATACCAGACTGCTAATCTCTTGGTCTTCATGTTTCTAAATGGCTGTTTAGCTAGGCTTCCAATAAGCAATTACTTTCATTGTTTCTTTCAGAAACAAATATAGGGAAAAATCACAAAAGCAGGAGTCTATTCCAATTTGTCCCACAGCTAAACATTGGTCTGATGCAAAGCAAAATTCTGAACTGGCAAAAATAATCATAAGGCTACAATTGTGGAGTTGATTTCATGTGACATGGGTTTCAAGGCCACTAGTTCTGATTGGCCCTGGAAATATGAATAGAGGAATGAAAAACCATTTAATAAATGCTTACAAACTGCCTGACCTTCTGATGCGCACTGGGCTTACAATACAAAAAGCAGATGAAGTAATCAAGCCAATTTATCCATATTTCTTTCCTGATGTCTTTGTTTATATTTTGCTCCATTGTTTAAACTGCTCATAAACACTTTTACTTGGTAGATTTTCTAGTTGTGCTTGGCTAACATGCTCCAGAAAATCAGTAAGAGATAATACATATGATTTGCCCTTGGAGATCTAGTTTTAAAGATTCAAGTAAATTTTTCTTTTCTCCCAGCTGATCATTTCACCTTTTTAGTATTTAATCAATCAAAAGAACAGAAATTTATCAGGCACTTGTCTGAGAGACAGCCTCAGGCAAAGATAAGTCACCAATCTCAGTTGATCCAGGTGCTGCTGCATCTGGCTTTTTGGAACTCTTTATTCCTTAACATTTTTAGATAAAGAGTAGGAAAATCTACCTTCCTTTTAGGTAAACCAAGACGAGATTTTTTCATTGTAACTCTATTAGAGAATGAAAAGAAAAATGATTGATACTGAAGCCTTCAAATGTCTCCCTAGGGTGTGACAATGACCTTGGACTCATAAAGACTATGCCAGTGAACCTCTGACTAATGCAAAACTTTTTCCAGATTGGAGAGACCAGGAGAGAACTAACCCAAGGGTGGTCCATATCTGCTCAGACCAAGGAACAGCATAATTCTCATTAAGCTTTGATAATTATCCACAGAATAGTTATCAACCAAGAAATGATTTCTTTTGGCTACAGAAACTCATGAAGACCATCTATTAAGACATGGTGGAGTTGGAATCTACATTAATAGGTAGAGGAAGTACTCATTCTATAGAATCTTTGTTCTCCCAAAGTCTTAAAGTAAGATGAAAAAAAAAAGTTTTAAAGCACAATAATAAGTCTAATAAAGATCAAGTTCTTCTCCTGGAGCAGGGGAGAGTTAACTTTCTTTGCATTTCACAGATCTCTCTGGCAGACTAGTGAAATCCTGTTTTCAGAATACTTTTAAGTACATAAAATAAAATAAAAGGATTGCAAAGGAAGTAAATTTTATTGAAATACAAACACCAAAAACATTTTTTTAACTTCACAGATCCCAGAACCTCTATCTAAAGTTACTTGAGGAAAGCCACAAATTGATCTGGGCAGTCCATCTTAAAACAATTCAAGTCAATAACAATTATTAAGTGCATACTATGTTCCAGGCAATATGCTAAGCTCTGGGGATGCATAAAAGGACAAAAAATAGTCCCTGCTCTCAATGAGTTCACAAACTAATGGAGAAGACAACACAGAAACAATTATAGCATGTATAAACAAACTACATATGGGAAAAATTTGAAATAATTCTAGAGGAAAATAGCAAGTCTAAGGAGAGCAAGAAAGAGTTCTTTTTTTAATTATAGTTTTTTATTTACAAGATATATGTATGGGTAAATTTTCAGCATTGACAATTGCAAAACCTTTTGTTCCCATTTTTCCCCTTCTTCCTCCCATCATCTCCCCCAGATGGCACGTTGACCAATACATGTTAAAAATGTTAAAGTATATGTTAAATACAATATATGTATACATGTCCATATAGTTATTTTGCTTACAAAAAGAATCGGACTTTGAAATAGTATATAATTAACCTGTGAAGGAAATTAAAAATGCAGGCAGACAAAAATAGAGGGATTGGGAATTCTATGTAGTGATTCATACTCATTTCCCAGAGTTGTTTCGCTGGGTGTAGCTGGTTCACTTCATTATTGCTCTATTGGAACTGATTTGGTTCATTTCATTGTTGAAGAGGGCCACATCCATCAGAATTAATCATCATATAGTATTGTTGTTAAAGTATATAATGATCTCCTGGTCCTGCTCACTTCACTCAGCATCAGTTCATGTAAGTCTCTCCAGACCTTTCTTAAATCATCCTGCTGGTCATTTCTTACCAAGCAATAATATTCCATAATATTCATATACTACAATTTATACAGCCATTCTCCAATTGATGGGCAACCACTCAGTTTCCAGTTTCTGGCCACTGCAAAGAGGACTGCCACAAACATTCTTGCACAAACAGGTCCCTTTCCCTTCTTTAAAATTTCTTTGGGATATAAGCCCAGTAGTAACACTGCTAGATTAAAGAGTATGCACAGCTTTTTGAGCATAGTTCCAAATCGCTCTTCAGAATGGCTGTATGTATTCACAATTCCACCAACAATGCATCAGTGTCCCAGTTTTCCCACATCCCCTCCAACATTCCACATTATCTTTCCCTGCCATTCTAGCCAATCTGACAGGTGTGTAGTGGTATCTCAGAGTTGTCTTAATTTGCATTTCTCTGATTAATAATGACTTGGAGCATTTTTTCATATGGCTAGAAATAGTTTCAATTTCTTCATCTGAGAATTGTCTGTTCATATCCTTTGACCATTTATCAATTGGAGAATGGCTTGATTTCTTATAAATTGTAGTCAATTCTCTATGTATTTTGGAAATGAGGCCTTTATCAGAACCTTTGACTGTAAAAAATGTTTCCCCAGTTTATTTCTTCCCTTCTAATCTTGTCTGCATTAGTTTTGTTTATATAAAAAATTTTCAATTTGATATAATCAAAATTTTCTATTTTGTGATCAATAATGATCTCTAGTTCTTCTTTGGTCATAAATTTCTTCCTCTTCCACAGATCTGAGAGGTAAACTATCCTATGTTCTTCTAATTTATTTATAATCTCATTCTTTATGCCTAGGTCATGAACCCATATTTGGGTGTATGGTGTATGGGTCAATGCCCATTTTCTGCCATACTAATTTCCAACTTTTCCAGCAGTTTTTGTCAAACAGTGAGTTCTTATTCCAAAAGCTGGGGTCTTTGGGTTTGTCAAACACTAGATTATTAAAGCTATTGACTATTTTGTCCTTTGAACCTAACCCATTCCACTGATCAACTAGTCTGTTTCTTAGCCAATACCAAATGATTTTGGTAGCCGCTGCTTGATAATATAATTTTAGATCTGGTACAGCTAGGCCACTTTAATTTTATTTTATTTTTCGTTAGTTCCCTTGAAATTCTCAACCATTTGTTTTTCCATATGAACTTTGTTGTTATTTTTTCTAGGTCATTAAAATAGTTTTTTGGGAGTCTGATTGGTATAGCACTAAATAAATAGATTAGTTTAGGTAGTATTGTCATCTTTATTACATTGAGCAAGAAAGATTTCTGACGGAAAGTGGAATATTAGCTAAGACTTGAAGAAAACTAGAGAAGTTTGGTGGAATTGAGGAGAGAGATAATTTCAGGGATAGGGAATAATCTATGAAAATGCCCAGAATATCATGTATGAAAAATGGCAGGAAGACAATGCTACTGCATCATGGTATATAAAAATGGTGGGGTAAAGTGAGGTAAGATGTAAGAAGATTAGAAAGATAAGAATAGGCAAGGTTTTGAAAGTCTTTAAAAACCAGAGAATTCATATTTAATCTTGAAGGCAATTTGTAGCCATCAGAGCTTACCTCATATACCCTTCCGGGAGAATTCCTTGGTAAATCTCAACTTCTGGTCTCTCTGGGGGTTTTAGAAGAGCCTTAAAAGTTCTAGGGCCACATGGGGTTGATAGAAGGAGCTATCATTCCTGTAGCATTGATATATTATTACAACTTTTTCCTAAAACCCCAAACAAACTTTTTTCAAAGTATGTGACTCCTATTGGATTGATCATTAGTTCCTGGATGAGAAAAGACACTTCTAGTTTATAACTTATTTGCAAAACAAAAATGGTAGCTATTCTCCCAACCCAGTAACTGGTCAATTTCCATTACCAGTTGTATCCAACAACTCACTCTAGTGATTCTCTATCATTATTTTAAGGAGTGACTTTTATTGATTCATATCATTATAACATTAAAATAGGAATCTATCATACAAATGTGCCAACATAATAACAATAAACAATTCCACCAATTCTAAGGTGGGTGGATTTTTCCTGTATGGCTTCATTTTAGGACACATAAGTAGAAAATCAAGAATGACTTAAGTTCAAAGATTGTATAATAAAATAGGATTATGATTATCCTCTACAGTATACCTAATATAGGGTCATCCCACTTTTAATCAAAGATTTTTTTAATTGTACACACATAATAGATTTTCAATTTCATGTGCAATCATCTTTTATTATTATTATACTATGTTATAAAAACACTTATTTGATTCCAAAAATTAAAAAATAAAATGTGATTTTTTTTAAGAAGACCTCTCATGAGAGGAAATTCACCACTTTATGAAATAGCCCATTCTACTTTTGAAAATGTCCAATTTTTAAAAATATTGAATCAAAATCTGCCTCTCTGCAACTTCAGCTCGTTGTTCTCACTCTTGCCTTCTGGTGCAAAGCAGAAACAGTCTAATCCCCACACATACTTGAAATCTCTTCAGATAGTTAAAAAAAATATTTATGCTAGTCTTTTCTTCATTGGCCTAAATATTGTCACTATCAATCTTTTTCCTAAACAAAGTTACTATCCTGATCACTACGTGGATATCCTTCCTTGTGCTTATACACACACACACACACACACACACACACACACACACACACAACATACCATTTTATAATCTATTTTGAGAGATAAAATCAGTGTTTGTGAATGTAACTAAATGTGAGATGGTCCCTAAGTGTTGCGGGAGCCAAAAGAAGTGAACAAATAATAGGAGCTTCTCAGGGACAAGGACTTTTATGTTTAGAGCCATTTCCCCCATGTCTCTGTCTCTGTATCCCCATGATTCTCACTATTTCTGTCTCTATCTCTTTGTCTTTGTCTTCCCTAAGCCCTTGGGAGCAGATAGAAAAAAGGTCCATGCTGACTATTGCCAGGGTTCAGTCTAGGAAGTTGTTTCTAAGAAGCAGCTCCATAAATGAGCTTCCACTCAGCAGTTTTAGGACAGCTCCCAAGAGAGATTAGACCCCTAATTTCTAGTCCTAACTAATTCCTACTCCTTAATAGTCTTTGACTTAGAGGAAATTTCACCAAAGAATCTGACAGACCAGTAATGTATGAAATGATAGGCCTTTTATTATGTGCATTTTAATTTTCACAAAAAGTTGGGAATCCAAAACAAAGCACCTAGAGGCAGTAACATGAGTAAGCAAAAGCAATGAAGGAGTTGACCATGTAGATCACCAAGACCTCAGGGCCACTGGCCTGTGATTAACAAGCAGAGTGTACATCACTCCTCCCAGGAAACTGAGGAGGGGTAAGGCAATGGAAGAAAGCCTAAGACAAGCAATAGATGTCAGGCTGGAAGAGGGGAGATAGCTGTTTTCTAGAGTAGTCAGTCTGAAGCAAATGAACATTATGGGGAAAAAAAAGTTCTAGGTTATTTTGACTGTCAAAAGGTTTTTAAAGGAAAAAAAGTTTTATTGGTGTCTTTTGTTTCTATATAACATTCTTTTTTCAAATATGGTCCCCCAAATTCTTCAACTTAGTACTCTTCCCTTGTAACAAAGATTTGTATGTGAATACACACACAATAATGAAAATACATTCTTTTTTATTATAACTTTTTATTGACAGAACCTGCCTGGGTAATTTTTTTTACAACATTATCCCTTGCACTCACTTCTGTTCTGACTTTTCCCCTCTCTCCCTTCACCCCCTCCGTCAGATGGCAAGCAGACCTATACATGTTGAATATGTCACCATACATCCTAAATACAATATATGTGTGCAGAACAGTTCTCTTGTTGCACAGGAAGAGTTGGATTCAGAAGGTAAAAATAATCTGGGAAGAAAAACAAAAATGCAAACAGTTTACATTCATTTCCTAGTGTTCTTTCTTTGGGTGTAGCTGCTTCTGTCCATCCTTGATCAATTGAAACTGAATTAGCTCTCTTTGTCGAAGAAATCCACTTCCATCAGAATACATCCTCAAACAGTATCATTGTTGAGGTATATAATGATCTCCTTGTTCTGCTCATTTCACTCAGCATCAATTCATGTAACTCTCATCAATCCTCTCTGTATTCATCCTTCTGGTCATTTCTTACAGAACAATAATATTCCATAACATTCATATACCCCAATTTACCCAACCATTCTCCAATTGATGGGCATCCATTCATTTTCCAGCTTCTAGCCACTACAAACAGGGCTGCCACAAACATTTTGGCACATACAGGTCCCTTTCCCTGAAAATACATTCTGCATGTGTTTCATATGTTATGTGAAATACATACATTTCGCCTGTACATATAAATATATTCTAAGCAGTTCTCCAATCTTAGCTTACCACCTCATTTTTCCAATGAAGGAGGAGAGTACATTTTCTCAGCTTTGGTGATTATGATTATATAATATTTACTTTTATTTAATCTTTCTTTTGTATGCATCATCAAAGTCACTGTGTATCCCTGTTCTGGTTCTTCTTATTTCATTATATGCTATAGTTCATATAACTTTTCTTATGTTCCCCAGAATTCTTCATATTCTTTGTTTCTTATGGCATAACAATATCCCATTTCATGCATGTATCATAATCTTTTTAAGCACTCCTCAATCACTGGGCACCAGGTTAGTTTTCAGTTTTTGCAATCACAAAATGTTTAGCTGTGGATATTTTGGTTCATATGGAGAGAACCTTTCTTTTTGATTTTGACCTCCTTAGAGGATGTGCCCTAGGTCTGCTTCTTTGAGAGAAGTTGCTCCTTCATCAACACCAAGGCTTAGCTCAAACAGTTCTCCAAATGAAAGTCATCAAAATACTTCTTGTAGGAAGTCATTAAAAAGTCAATTTACTTAAGCTTTGGGTTTGTGGGTTGTGGGATGTGTGTGTGTGTGTGTGTGTTGTTAGTAAGAACATACTGTTACTGCTTATAGCTAGCTCTGATATTTTCCCTTTAGGGATACAATGTGAGAGAGAAATCATCCTAACCAAGGTCACCTCTAAACACAAAAGAATAAAAACATATAACAATGTGTCCAAGTTATGGAGCACATGTTTCTATATGTAATATATGTACATATGTAACAAGTTACTCAGTGCTGATTACATAAATACTCAATATTTATTATGGAATCATAGAATTCTACTGCTTAAAAAGGACCTCAGAAATCATCTAGACCAACAACTATACTTCACAGATGAGGAAATGGTCCAGAACAGGGCAATACATTGTTTAAGGGCATATAACTGGTCTATAGCAGATTTGATTCTTATCCAACTCTTCTGACCTTTAATCTAGTGTTCTTTCCAATGGTCATTTGTTTCAAAACTTTCTTTTTCTTTTCCTTCTTAATTGAATGAAAAATCTTTTTGATATTTCAGGGATAGCCATGTGATATTGAGGTAAACTTCTCCTTTGTATCCCTGGGTCAGATTCCTTAGGGATCTGAGGAGGAAAATGAGGTATCTAATCAACAGCTAGAGTGCTGATAATGCAATTGCCTAATTATGTAGGATTACATAATTGCTTAAAAGTGTTATGTCACTGAACAGTCATAGAATCTGACTCAACAGAGGTGGAGGAAACCTCAAAGATCATCTTATTTATTCCTTCCCTGTGCAAGAATCCTATGATATTCTGTCAAGTGCTTGAGGGCTTTTAGTAAGTGAGAAGCCACTCCCTTCTGGGACAACCCTTTCCATTGTAGGACAGCATTGTTAGGAAGCATTTCCTCTCTCGAACCTAAATCTGCTTCTTGGCATCCCCCATTCATTAATATTACTTCTATCCTTTTTGGCCTTTCCTACATGACAGTTCCTTACTGAATAGGAAAATGACCTGAGCAGACCTCGATTGAAGGAAACAACTTGGACAGTCAAAACAAGAATAGATTCGAGGGGGCTCTGGGATGTTGTAAAGGCAGTGCCTGCTTTCAGCAAGGATTGGTCCAGATGCCCTCTGATATCCTATGATTCTAGAGCGAGGATTTCAGGTGTAATTCATGTAGGGTCTTTCCCAGTGAATTTTGAGTCACACTAGGGAGATAATGACCTAACTGCCCTCCAAATCAGTCCAGACCTGATCCTGCCTTATCTAATCTGTCCTTGGGCATTGTAGGCAGATCTCCTCAACAAGTCTGTTACAAATACAAGTGAAATCCATCTCTGTATCTGTTGATTGAGGTTTCTTGATGTTTTAACTTATTCCAGGTGTATTCAACTTCATCTCTCTCCCTCCCTTTCTCTGTCTCTTTGTCTCTTTTTCTCTCTCATTGTCTCTCTCTCTTTCTCTCTGTCTCTATCTCTCTCTGTCTCTGTCTCTGCCACTCTCCCTTCTTTCTCTTTTCTCCCCCTCTCTCCTGCCTCCCTTTTCTCTCCTTTTTGTCCCCCCCCTCTCTTTCCCTCTCTCTTCCCTTTCTCTCTTCTTTCTCTCACCTTTCTCTTTCTTTCCCCGCCCGGCCTTTCACCCCCCATCACTTAGCTTAACCACCCAGCCTATCTAAAATCCACTCTTCCATGAGTGAAGTATAGTATTGCTTAGTGATTTCAGTTGTGTCCAAATCTTCATTACCCCATTTGAGATTTTCTTGGAAGAGATATGGAGTAGTTTGCCATTTCCTTCTCCAGTTCATTTTCCAGATGAGGAAACTGAGGCAAACAGGGTTAAGTGACTTGCTCAGAGTCACACAGTAGTAACGGTCTGGGGTTGAATTTGAACTCAGATATTTCTGATTCTAGGCCTGGAACTCTACCCACTGAACCACCTATATGCTCATATAATACTTATAATATAATAATATTATAAATTATAATAAATTATAAATAAATAATAAATATAATAAAGTATATTAGATTACAAAAGAAACCAATTGTATTGAAATGGAATATTCCAACATTAAGAAACTCTAAATCCTTTGGAAAGAATTTACAAATAGAGGAGGTGAAAAACAGCAGAAAATAATAGGATAAACAATGCAAAAGCAAAAAAGATGATCAAATAGCTTTAAATTTTGTTTCTCACTTTTCCAACTGAGAATGTCAGAAAAGAATCGAAAACCTACTGGAGGATATATGACAGAAATAAGCTACTAACAGCTTACAAATAACCCTTCTTCTCTCAAGTTGTCCTCTATCTTTTCTCCAAGATTTAGTCACTCTGAACATGTATTTATTTTAAGGAGTAGAGGAAGGGGAAAATTAAGTCCAGTTATCATCGCCTTACCCAAGGCTTTAGGCCCATTTAAGAGAAAAGTTTCATCTTCTTACTCACTATAAGAAAACCATTAAGACAAGGCACCAGAGTTTAGGATGTTGTCATAATATAAAAGAGTTGCAAAAGCCTGGACGATGTAGCCAAAAAACAAACAAACAAACAAAAAATAAACCCACAAAATGTTTTCAAGAGAACTGAAAGTCAGGGGGTAGGTGAGGAGACAGAAGAACATTTTTTTTTTCTTTTTAATTTTAAGATATGTCTCCCAAATGTTCTGCAAATTCCTGACTTTGATACAGAGATGAACTTGTTAGCTCATTAGTGTGGATTCAATTTGGTAAATATTTATTAAGCATTTATTAATAAATCCCTGTTGAATTGAATGCATCTTTTACTGGGGCAGATGACAGCTCTTCCACATTTGTATTTCTATCAATGATCCACTATGTTAAAATCTTTCTTCTGTTTACCACACCCACCCTTCAATGACCACTGTCAACACTTGGGAAATGTATCAGTCATTATGCATATTACTAATAACAATGGACCAATTTTATTTCTGATTCCTGCTACATGACTAACCTACTTCCTTTTTTGTCTATACATATTCTTTCATTTATAGAGAGAGTATCAATGAAAATGTAGTTAGCTTCCTCTAATTGGTTAGTCATTGGACAAGGACATTAAATGCCAATAGTTAAATTGACTTTTCTCTGTAATCTGAGAATTAGGGGATCCTTAGAATTTTATTTACTTTATCTATGTATCAGAAACTTTGGAAATACAAAGATATAAAATTGAAATTTTTCTGCCCTCAAGGAATTTATATTCTATCACTGCAGAAGTGGAAGGATGCCCCCCCCCCAGAACTGAGAGTGAATTATGTTTTTGTCTGTTTCATGGGTCCCCATTCTTCAATCATTTTAGCATCTATAATAATTTAATTGACCTGGATACTCCTATCATAAGTGTTTGTTAGAACCTCTCTATGACTTAGTGGATGATCTTTTAAGAAGCACTATTACTGGAAAAATTCATAATCCTGCAGGTAATCTAGTGATGAATCCTTTGGAGTTTAGCTGGGCTGGCCTTGCCTAGTCTCTACTTCCAAAGCTTTCCCAGCTTGCTAAAGCCTGCCAGATCTTGAATTCCACTGATTTAGCTTGCAAAAGTCTAGGTCACTGCTACACTATGATGAGGCATCATAGGGAGATTTTGTGGAAGCTGCAAACTCCAAATCATTCCCCTCTCCCCCAAAAGTTTGGAGACAGTGCAGGTGGAGATAAAAGAAGACAACCTCATTACTGTAATAGATAAATATCATTGCAGAAGCATTTACCAGAACATACAACAAATGGCTCTCTATAGCTTAATTTATTTTGCCTTTTATTTTGGAGGGCATTTTCATGAGAAATAGCTGGCAAAACTTCAGCATATATTAAAGCATTTAATATACTGACTGGTCCCTTAATTTATTGAAGTCAGGGCAGCTGACTCAGAAAAAGCAGGCCATAGATTGCACACCATGTCCCCAGTGCCTGTATAGAGCATACTCTTCATTTCTGTGAAAGAAATGATTCTCTGTGCTCATTTCCAATACTTGTGAGCTCTTCTTATATGCTCTCATCTTGCCTTGTGAAGCCATTTACTACTTTCCGGAAAGCTAAAGCTTCTGGGAACTGTTCACCCTGAATTCAGTGTCTTCAGAGACCCATGATCTGCTCATTGTGTATTCTGAAAAGAGGTGTTATTGGTAGTGCCCTTTACTGCTATTCACTGACAAGAACTGGGACTGAGCTACCCTGGACCATTCACAGGGGAGCTAACTTGGGAAATTCATTCTGGATGCTGAGGTCATCATCAAGAATCTAATTTATGTCACATCTGGCTCCTTGTAGGGTTCATATAAATAATAATCATGACAATAAAAGTAATAATGAGAGCTGACATTTATATAAAACTTTAAGGTTTATAAAGTGCTTTATCTCACATATTTTATCTCACTTGACTTACCCAAACAACCTTGAGAATTTGGTAATGTACTTACATGATCAGATTGGCCATAGAATATCAAGTTCTTTCACCAAAGATCTATCAAATTGAATCCTGGTTTGAAAAAATACAACTTCCAGATAGTTTTCAATCAGAAAATTGTCTATCACTTGGAGACAACTTTAAAACAAACAAACAAACAATAAGAAACATTGGCCATTTATTTGTTTAGTACAGTGCTAAAATAGGGTGGAAAGAGCAATTGGGGCTTTGCTTCAGAATACCAAAATTTTGAAGTCCTAGGAACAAATGAGCAGAGAATTTAGTTAGCAAAAATAATTATTTAAAATAGGATCATAGATCAAGAGCAGAGGATCTTAACTGTTTTGGGGTGATGGACCCTTTTAATATCTTGGTAAAACTTATGGATCGCTCTTCTCATAAATTTTTTTAAATTATAATTTTAGGAAGTTCTAAATTTTACTTAGAGATTAGTGAAAATAAATAAATAAATATAAATACACACACACACACACACACATATATATATTCCCATGTAAATTCATGAAACATTGAAATGTGTCCACAGACCTTCAATCTAATTTTAAAAGATTTCTCATTAAGTCCAACCCCCTCTTTTTATAGTTAAGGTGACTGAAGTACATAGAAGTTGTGATTTATTCAAACTACACACTTCCAATACATACCAGATCCAACTCTGCTCCCTATCTCCATTCTTAGTTTGTTCCAAGTCCAAAAAGAAAAAAAAAAAAAATTAAGAGCTGTGATTAAGTATCTCCATAGTTCTTACCTGAGGGGGGCACCAGAATCCTGTAAGACACCAATACCTACAGGTGTCTTGAGCTTGAGAGTAGTGTGCAAGTTGAAAAGCAAGGGAAGGAAACCTATATGAGAAGTTTCTCCCAGGCTATATAATCCAAGTAGAGTACAGTGCAAACACAATAACAAACCAAGCTGGTATGATGAGCACATATAATTTTTAGAAGAAATAGCTGTTAACCATGTTAACAATGGTCTCAGGATCATGACAATAGGTACTTTGTGGGATCCTCCCAAGAGGCTACAGGATATATATTATATTCCAGGCACATTCTAGGCAGAAAATTTTTCTGTAATAACCGATAACCCAGTGGTAGAGAAAGGGGCTTTATATTTCATCCGTGTTTAAGACTTTACTAATCATGCCTGGAGGATAGCAGTAATATTTGATTAACTAGTGATTAGAAGCTGAGAGTTGATGAGTCCTTGTATTGCAAATACCCAGACAAACATAATTCTTCCTGATTTGTGTTAGATTCTTGGATATGTATTGGAAATGGGATTTTATGGAAGCAGGGGAGTCCCTATCAAGAATCCCTCCAGAAGAAAAAATAGAACTCTCCTGTCGATGCTTTCCAAGAGATGAAAGGATATAACAGAGAAACTGCTTCAGTAAATCCAGATTTCTAGTCCTTCAACCCCGGATCCCCATTGCCTAATCAGATTTGGTCTGAAAATGCTGAGCAGAGAATAATCATATTAAATACCAACAATCGGAAGATCAGGACCCTTATTTCCAATTCATGTTTATCATCTGACAAGTTCCAAAACCTGAACCCATTGCCCTGGAGATTTGCTTTAATATTCTCCCTGTAGTGCAAAGGCAAAAATATTTTTATAAATGAATGCATTGTCCTAAGTGTGACTATGAAAACTAGAGATCAACTCTCTCTTTCCTCTTTAGCCCTTTTGCAAGTTAAATGCACAATCCAAGGTCTAAGGCTTTAGAAAAAGTGGGGATGTGAGGGAGAGGGGACAGTTTGGACTCCGCAGCCAACTACAACCAGGAATTTCCTAAGTATCAAATGCAACTGACTGGTTTTTTGTTTGATGAAGAAAACAAAGGGTTAATGAATACTGTATAACTTTGATGACTAAACTAGATTTCAGAGAAGAGTCAAAAAAACAAACTCACCTCCCTTTATGGAAGTGAAGGACTGTTGGTGTAGAATAATACATATATGATTAGACAAAATGGATATATTGATTGACTTGGCTTGACTGAACTTTTTTATCCCTTTCTTCTTTTTCTTTGGAATCTTTATTCCAAAGAATGGCTTCCTGGGCATAGAAAAAGAGAGATATATTGAGAAATTTAAAAACAGAAGAGACCAATAAAAAAGAAATGTGTAACTATATCATTATATATTATGTAATGTTATTTATATAATAATATAAAAACAGTTAAACTGAACTAAAAGCAACAGGAATCAAAGAGGATTCGAGCTAATGCAATGATTTAAAGGAAATTTAGATGAAAACAAATAATCTTCCTCCTTCCCTGCCCCACCACTACCAAAAGACCGAAATATAAAATTATAAATTAAAAATATATAGAAATGGAAATGTGCAGACAAAAGATACAGAAGCCAAGACTATACTCTTTATCAATGATTTGAATGATTAATAGACTTGGTTATACCACTCACCAACTGCATGACCTTGGTTTATTTACTGAAGCTCTCTGGGTCTCAATTTCCACATTTGTAAAATGAGAAGATAAGACCTAATGATTTTTTCTTTTGTTTTTATTAAAAGAAAGACAGAAAAAAGAAAAGAAAACAGAACAGAACAGAACATTGTCATGCAGAACATCAGGGAGAATTCAAAATATGTAACAATACATTTTCACTTCAAGAAATGATATACAATAGTAGAAGCAATTATATTCATAATATCTATCTTTTCTTTACTTCCTTGTGAATTTTCCTTTGTTCCCTGCTGGGCACTTTTTTTACTTTATTCTGTGTTCTTTCTTTTATCCCCCTCCCCCTCACTTACCTCAAGCAGATTAGAGGTAGGCACAGATATATTTACTTTTTCTCTTTCTTACACACACACACACACACACACACACACACACACATATAAAGTAACAGACCTATTCACACATACACACATCTATATACAAACATGCATAGAGCAACACGAATGCATATCTACAAATACTCAGACATATATATAAAACGCATCCATCCATATGCAAGCATGAATCCAAAATAGCATCAGTATGGCTAACATATAATGTAGAATTCTCTTTTAGTGGAATCTTTAAGTTTGATTTCTCTTTTCTTTTCTATCCCTGCTAATTCTTCTGCTATAGTTTGTTTCTTAACTTGTCTTGCTCTTTATATATATATATACATACACACATATACACACACACAAGCATTCACACATATAATATTCACACACATTTATTCACACCAACACACAGATCACACACACATATATATAGCTATATACACACATATAGAGAGCAAAAATATAGAATATATACATATTTATATATACTCAGACAACATATATATGTGTATACACACACACACACACACATAGGCATTTTCCCATATATAAACATGCATCTAAAACAATATTAGTATGACTGACATATAATGTAGATTTCTCTCTTGATTGAATCTTTGTTTGACTTTAAGACCAAAAATTATTAGCCATACTTTTTCTAATAAATTCAACTCCTGATTCTTGTTGTAGTGTTTATGTATATGTTTTCTTTCCTATCCTTGCTAACTCTTCTACTTTAATTCTACTCCTTGCCTTGCTATCAATTAACCTCCTCCTATCTAAGGATCCCCCCCTTGTCTTCTTCCCCCACCCTTTTCATTCCTCTTTGCCCATTTCTCCCTCTTTTTTTTTAATAGATTTTTGAGGGTACTATTTAATATTACTCTTTACCTCTCTACCCACTCCCCCAAGCCTCACACTGTTCAGGAGGGAAAAGTTTCTGTAGTTCCTGCGGAGACTCCAGCCAAACCCAGCTCATCCCAGAGCTTCCCACTTGGTGTTTTTGTGGAGCTAACCCAAAGGTATTTGCACTTCTCACTGGTTAATCCCCTGGCCTGGGGTCATATATTCTTGGGTTGTACCTGGAGAAGTTCTGTTCTGCCCAAATCTTTTTGACTTTTTCACCAATCCTTTTCAACAACAAAAATTTGTTCTGTTGGGGGGGGGGGGATCTGGAGAGCTTAAAATTTACCGATCAACTCCTTCATCTTCCCAGAATCCTCTCCCAAATCAATGATTTCTAAGGTCCCATCCAGATCCAATCATTGATGTTCTCAAGTCTCTCCTAGCTCTAACAAAATATGTTACAGTCTAAGCCCTCGTGCATTTACAAAATAATGGTGTAGGATTGAATGACCCCCAATGTTCTTTTGAAGTATAAAATTCTATGAAGTCATTGAAAACCCATTTGTTTTTTGTCCTTCATTTTTCAAGAGGACCATGACATCAGTAAAGTTATATCATGACTTGCAAGTGAGTTGGATTTAAGTGAGGCAAGCCTATGCAAAGTTATTAGCTTCACTCTCTCCTCTGCAGCCATCTGGGTCCGGTGGCAAGATACAGGTCAGGATGACTGGGGATGGCTCCAGATACAGTGGAAGACTCGGCCTTAGTGGATAAGGAAATATACGGGAAAAATATCCAGACTTCTCATTTGCTTTTCCTTCCTGGATAACTCAGGAGGGAAATTCCAACATTACCACCTATTCAATCGGGTTCAATTAAGAATAGAACTGGAAGCTTTTAGGTTTCTAGATCAAAACAAGTCTAGTAATGAATATGTTTGAATGGGCCTCAGACAGCACTGACTGTGTTGCACTGAGCTAGGTAACATGTTCACTTGATTCAGATTTTAATTATTTATGCTTTAGTAAATTTACCTAAAAACCCTTGTGTTATTCAACTTGTAATAGGTTGTCAGTGGCAGCGGTATCTTGGCTTCAGTCACACT
Organism: Antechinus flavipes; assembly: GCF_016432865.1. Lineage (NCBI taxonomy): Eukaryota > Metazoa > Chordata > Mammalia > Dasyuromorphia > Dasyuridae > Antechinus > Antechinus flavipes. Next base: position 253,351,047 of record NC_067399.1, read on the forward strand.
GAGAACTGTTGAAGATCTTAGCTTAAAAAGGCCAAGGTGTCCCATTTCATCCAGGGCCATTTCCAGCTGTCTCGATCTATCTCTATATCCCTAGACCCAAAAGGCTCTGGAAGGGAAAGTGAGGCAGGAGACTTTGCACAGCCCTCCCTTACTTAAATCCAATTCACTTGCATGTCATGGCATCATCTCCCTGATGTCAAAGTCCTCTTGGGGAATGAAGAACAAATGACAATAGTTCTAGTCCCAGGAAAAGAAAATGGATCATTCTCAGTTGGAATGAGAAGCCCCTGAAAGCTAAGTTAACCAGGGATATAGAATATTAACGGAACCCTTTGGAGGATTCATGTATAGACTCTATAACATCTTCAATTTGGAGTTTCTAAACATCTGCCTCATTTCCCCAAAACTTGCTTTTTTGGGAATTTATTTAGTATTTTAGAACATCCATGATTTCTTCCTACTTAATCTCCCTGTTTTTTATCTTTCACCTTTCTAATGCATCCTCCATACCGTTGCCAAAATAATTCTTACTACCAACCTGACTATGGCACTTGTCTATTCTAAAATATTCAGTGGCTCCCTATTGACTTTAGGAAAAAGAAAATTTTCAGCTGGGCATTTAATGTCTTCTATTACCTGACTCCTACTCTAAACTCATTCCACATTATTCCCATTAGTGTACTCTGTATTCCAGATAAACAGAACTATTGGCTATTCCCTGAACTCCATGTGTGACTGTTCATTTCCATTTCTTTGCACAGTCCCTCATCTCTACCTCTTAGAATCCTTAATTTCCTTTAAAATCACCCTAGATGCCACATCCTATAAAAATCATTTCCCAGCTCTGCAGTTATTAATGTTATCTTCCTCCTGGTATTACTTTATATTTATTTATTCTCTTATATTCCCCCTATGGGATACAAGCTTCTTAAGGAAGGGACTCTTTCCTTTTTCTGTCTTTATAATTCTAGCACTTAGTATAATACCTTGAATATAATAGATGCTTATAATTTGTTGAATTGGATTTCTTCTACTGGGTGAGAGAGGTAACTAGAATGGGACTTTGTTCCAGGGTTCTACCACAGGGGAATGGCACAATTTCTCTTTCTAGGGCATGTCAAACTCACTTTTTTGTGACAATTCAGAGATCACTGTGCACATTGAGAACTTAAGACAAAGGTATTCTGAGAAATATTTAACAACCAGCTCTCTAAGAAACACTTAAATTTAATTTGCACTATTAGCACCCTCTTCATCTCTTTAAAAACTTTAGACAGCTAACAAATCAATAAATTGAAGATTATTCTATAACATTTTGCTGATTTTTGAGATGTAAGTGCTCATAATGAAAATTTAACAAATTGGTCAGAGATGATTCCAGTACATTCCTTTCTCTAAAGGACCTTAAAGACCACATGGTCCTGCTCCTGTATTTCAGTAAGGAAACTCAGGCCTGGGGGAGGTATTAAATGCCTAACAGCATGCAGGCAGTGAATGTCAGAGGTTAGATTTTACCCAAGCCCTTTCACTCCAAATTTGGAGACCTTTCCATACTTCCCCAGGACATCATAGGGTTGCATAGACTTAGAGCTGAAAGGAATCTTAAAAGCCATATAGCCCAACTTTCACATTCTTCAGAAGAGAAACTAGAGCCCAAAGAAGATACTGACCCAGGGCAAAAAGGTTGTATGTGACAGAGACAAGATCCAAACTGAGGTCCTCTGACTCTAGACAAAATCTCTGTCTACTGCCTGAAGGCTTCCCTTTTAGTCTGTGCAGTATCAGTTCTTAGAGGAGGCTCTGATGTGGGTCTTTCCTCCATTTTTGTAGATCGTGGTCTCTCCACACCCCAGCAGATTTGTGAGTTCCAAAAAATCATAATCTGGTGGGGAGCCTCTCTGCAAGAACTGGTCTTAGTGTGACATATCAGAAGTCTTTATCCAGACTATATTCCAAGGGGCAGATGGGTGGTATAGTAAACAGAATAGTTGTTTGTCCTTCATTCTCAGAGGACCATGACATCAAGGATATGATGCCATAACATGCAAGTGAATTGGATTTAAGTTAGGGAGGGCTGAGCAAGGTCACCTGCCTCACTTTCTTCTCAAGAGCCATCTGGATCCAGATATAGATCAGGAACTGGAAATGGCCCTGGATGAAATTGGAGACCTTGGTGGTACAGTAGACAGAGCAGTAAGTCTGGAATGGAGGAAGATCTACATTCAAATTCAGCCTTAGACACTTGCTAGTTGCATTATCCTGGTAAAGTCCCTTAATCATTTTAACCTCAATTTCCTCATCTATAAAATGTGGGTACCTACCTTGATCAAATAAGATGATAATTGTAAAGTATTTAGCATCGTGCCTAGCATATAGGAAGCACTATGTAAATGTTAGTTCTTATTGTTATTATTATTCTATTTGGGTGAATCTGTCAGAGCTTATGTTCTATTGTCATGAGCTTTGAGAAACAAAGTTCTCTGTCATAACTATGAAATATCAAACAGCAGAAAGTATTGAAATAAAAAGTTCTCTCGTTATAGCACAGTCTTCTATCCAAAAGATTTTGCTCCCAGGTGGCATCTTTCTGATACTGTAGGCAACTTTTAAAATGCAAATGGCAGTGAGAGTAGGAGAGTATTATAAAAGAAAATGGAAGCTAAGAGGCAATAAAATTAACCTGTAATTTAGCTAATCTCCCTAATTGAGCTAATAGCCTTACTGTTTGAATAAAACACTCAGCCCTGTTTGCAGGCCAAATCCTCCAGTGAAATTAGGGTATAATAGGGTTGATTATGTTCCTGAGGCCACACTTGGAAATGTTTTTAGGTTTGGAGAAAGCTGTTCTTACAGGTCCAGTCCTCACCCCATTAAACCAGAGGCAACCCCATTAAACTAAAAATCTCAACTTGGGAAATAGCTAAGACCCTGCCAAGACAACTTGGAAGTTACAAATGAGCATCATGCCTTCAACTGGCATGGAATCACCAGGATTGATGGGGGAGTGAATTGCAGTAAGTAGAGGAATATTAAAGCACAGATCCCTTGTCAAAGGATTAGCATCTTTGGGCAATCAGTAAGTCTGGAAAAGAGGATTAGATACCACAAAAGCAGATATTAAAATGTACCAGCTTTCTCTGAAGGCATTGACCTCCTTCCAGAAGGGAGCCAACACCTTGTTTAGAGGCACTTCTCCTTGTTGTTCAATCATTCAATTGTGTCCAACTCTTCAGCATACCAGTACTGTCAATGAGGTTTTCTTGGCAAAGACACTGGAGTGTATTGCCATTTCCTTTTCCTGAAGTTAAATGATTTGTCCAGAGTCACTCAACTAGTAAGTGTCTGAAGCTGGATTTGAATGCAGATTTACCTGACTTCAGAATTCTATCTACTGAGTCTCTAAGCTCCTTCTTTAAATTCACTTTAAAATGTTCTAAATTCTATCTTTTAAAAAATACCATGTGAACTAAATATCTAAAAATTGTTATAATTCCAAAATTCATCCTTAGCTATCCATACCAGTACGGTCCTCATAAGTAAGCCTACTGTTCTGTGAGAAAGAGTATGACATGACAATTGAAAAATTAGAAATAGAGATTTATGTGACTTGAATGATGATGTTTCCCCCAGACATCTAATAGAAAAGAAGTTCAGTCAATCAAAAAGCATTTATTAAGTACCACCTGTTCCCATTGCAATATAAAACAATGGTAATTCATACACTAAAATTTTATAGCTTACAAAGTACTTTTGTAAGTATTATTCCTTCTAATCCAAGACTCCAAAAGTCTTAACTAGGGTAAATCAATCCAATTCAGCAAGAATTTATTAATACATTAATAAATAAAGCACACATTGATATTTCTTTAGTGTCCTTCTAGCATAACCATAAATATTATATCTTCAAGTTAGGAACTAAAAGAGTTTTGTTTCTACTTTCCAGTAGTTGGCACTACAGAATTTGAAGGACCAAGAAAAAGAACAAAATACAGCCAAATTTTGTGGAAGTTAATTGAACTGAATCTATGACCTCTAATTCTACAGGAACTGGAATTTTGACCCCATTTTCCTATATCCTTCCAGGCTGTTTTGGCTCTGCGAGGACAGAGAAAGGAGAGACTGTATAATATAGGAGATCCCACTGCACATTGGATATTGTAAGGAACTGAACTTACAAAGAAATAAAGGAATGATTCTTTCCATTATTAGAAAGCTCACCAAAGTGTTTTTTCCACTGAAGCGTTCTCTGGATGCTTTCAATCATTTATGTACAGGACAGTGTTTGACAAAGAAGCTAAGTCTTTGGATAAGGAGCTTAGAAAATTCAGGCTAAATTGCTAGGAGCCCCTGAAACTGACAAAGAAAGTGAAATTAATTTAGCACAACAGGAAATAATAGTGTAAATCACTGAGAAATTAGGGTTTAATTTACATAGATTCAATTTGCATGCAACATTTCAGTGACATATCTGTTTTCCCTGCACTAAATCATTCCTTTGTGGTACAAGGAAAAAAGTATCAGATTTAGAGCTAGAAGAGCTGTTATTATAATTTGTGTGACCTTGAACAAGTACTTTCCCATCTCTGAGCCTCACTATTCTTATCTCTGCAATGAAAGGGGTAGGTTATGCGACTACTAAAATGCTTTCAGCTGTTAATCTGTGATTAACCTATGATGGCTTATGATATATAGTAGAGGTTCTTAACATTTCTGTGTATCCCATGGACCTTTTGGTGGGCTGGTGAAGCCCATGGACTTCTTCTAAGAATAATGCTTTTAAGTAATGTAAGGAAAAGCTAAATTCCAATTAGTTCAAGTTCATGGACTCTATAATTTTTATCCATGGAACCCCTTGAAGGTGTGTGGATCCCAGGTTAAAAATTCCTGTCATAGAGGAAAATGACATTGGGTTTTCCAAGGTAAGGACAGAAGAACAATAGCTTTGCTATATGATACCATTATATGGAAAGTATTCAAGATATACAGAAGATAATGAGTTCATCTTCACTGAAGGTCTCCTTGAAAAATCAGATATCCAATTATCAGGATTCTTATGACAAAAATTCTTGTTCAGTTATAGATTATCAAGCCTGGAAAGTCTTTTCCAGCTCTGAAATTCTGTATTTTTTAGTAAATGTTCCATAGAAGTGTGTTTGTCATCCAATACTAGCCCAGTTGATAGGTAGAAGACTAGTAAATAATGCTAACTGATGAATATTTTTGACTATAGCAACTGATGAAAACTGTTCACTAAAGAATGGATAGAATCTCCACACTGATAAAATTGCACATATTTTGCAGCATGATTAATATTAATTATGTATTATATTTAATTCCTCATCAAAATACTCTAGAAATTAGGTCATGAAAGTATTTTTATCTCTCATGTTTAAGGTAAGAGAAATAAGGTTTCAGAGAGGTTTAGTGACTTACTAAAAACCACAGAGTAAGAAAATGTTGAAATAGCAGTTTCTTGCCTAATATAGTGCTGTGTAATCACAAAGGCTCTGTAAATATTTGTTGAATAAAGAAGGGAGATGAACACCTGGATAAGAATTCCTATTAAAGATTAGTTTGAGCACTCACTAAAACTCTTCCTCTTTCTGGAGTCTGAAAGGAGTTAAGCAGGACAAAGTCTTTTAAGTGGCTCAAAGTCTTTCTCTACAGAGTCAAGGATAGAGCCAGTATTTGTTCTCTGATAGCAGTCACCTATTCCGTATTGACTCAAAAGTGTCTCCTAAGTCATACAGTGAAAAAGCAACTATCTGCCCCTTACTCAGAGAAACTAGAAGAAAGGAGCTGAAAAAGCAGACAATCCATAGAGAAAAATAAAGAATAATCAAATAAGTTTTCTAAGGAGAAGGAACCTTAAAGATTATTTTGCTCAATTTTCTGGGAGGTGAAACACTCTTTTTAGAAATGGGGAAGGGAGCAAAACCCCTTCCTCTTCTTCCTGTGTATCTCTGGAAAAGGAAGGACAGATAGAGGTATGTGCTAAGGCCTACTATGTGTTAGGCACTGTGCTAAGTGCTTTACAAATATTATCTCAAAAAGTTTAGCCTCTCACAATCTCAGTTTTTTCATATGTAAAATGAGTGGGTTTTGACTAGATGTCCTAAAAGTATTCTTTAAGTATAACTAAGCATCTATGATTACTCAGTTACCCTATACACTTGTCCTCCCTATGCTTTCACTTTTCTATGTCCCAATACTGCTGATTCTATCTAGGATTCTAAGCTGGGCTGGCTATTGCTACCACTTTTTAGAGAAAACACTTTTTAGTAAGAGTGACTAGCATCAAGATGTTAGGAAGAAAATTTGAAAATGACTATTTTCTTTTTTGGTCAGGATTAATAGACTAGTAGTAGAACACCACACATACAGCATACACAAATTTTAGCAAGCCTTTTAACAAAGTCTACTGTGTTATCCTAATGGTCAAGCTGGAAAGATAGGGGACAGATGAGAGTAGAGGGTCTGGATAACCAGACCCAAAGAATAGTCATAATAGATTAAAATTTCTAGTGGAATGCCTGCAGGATCTGTCCTTGGTTCTGATATCAAAATATATAATATATCTCTCAGCATTTTGAATAAACATCATAGATGTCATACTTACTCTATTGGAAGATAATGCAAGTCTGGAGGGTTAGTTAAATAAAATATTGGATCACAGAGATGGAATTCAACATTTCCTTGATAAATTATAAGAATGAAGTGAATACAAAAAGATGGAATGTAATAAGAATTAATGCAAATTATTATATTTGTTTTCATAGGCATAGGATTGGAGAGACATTGCTAAACAAATGTTTATATAAAAAAGCTGGAATTTTTAGTAAATTGCAAGCTTAATATGAGTCAAATGTGACATAGGAGGGAAACAATCAAATATGATGATATCAATAACAGAAGTATAGTGTCCAGAATGGAGGAGATAGTCCCACAGCACTCTACCCATAGTCAATCCATGGTGGTGAATTGTATTTAGTTTTGGTGTCATATTTTTGGAAGAACACAACTGTTTTGGAGTATGACCAGGATCTAATGGGAATACTGTGGCATAATCAATGAACTAACAGATATTTATTAAGTAACTACTATGTTCCAGGTATTGTGATAAGCACAAAGATAAGGTAAAAATAGTCTCACCTATCAAGGACATCAAATTCCAATGGGAGAGACAATATGAATCTGTGTAGGCATATACAAGAGAATCAATTGAATGAACAAGTAATGTTTAGTTTGGAGAAGAGATGATTTGGTCTGGGATGATGAGGAGAAAGGGTGATGGGTATTTGAAAACCATCTTCAAGTATTTGAAAGATTGTCATGTGGAAGAGGGATTAAAACTATTGCCAAATGGGATTCTAATCACTGTAAGTAGAGCCACCCAAGTGGTCAGTTGAGCAACACAGCTTGCTCTTCCCTCCTTCCTTCCTTTCTACTTTCCTTCCTTCCTTCTTTCCTTTCCTTTCCTTTCCTTCCTTCCTTCCTCCTTCTCTTCTTCTTCCCTCCCCTCCCTCCTTCCCTTCCCTTCCTTCCTTCCCTCCTTCTTTCCTTCCTTCCTTCCTTATCTCTTTTATTTTTAATACTATTTCTCTATTAATTATTTCCTACTTATCCTAAGGTTCTGGGAGAGGTTAAGTAACTTAATTAGGATCACACAGCTAGAAAATGACTGAGGAAAGAATGGAATCCAGAGCTAGCAAACACCAAATTCAATACTCCATCTTTTGTGCCATAATGTCCTAATATGGTAAATTGATAGTAGAACTGAAATTAGATAAAGGCATCCAAGTAAGTCCTATGCTAAGCCCCCCATCCTAGAAAAAGATCAAAACTTTCTTTTCTTTTAGTTCCTGCTCTAAGAAGAATTATTTCTGAATATAAATAATTAATCATAATGTGCATGAGCTCAGAGGCTGCCATGTGGTTGGGCCAGTGGCTTGGTTGGGAGGAAGAAGCCAGGGAGCTCATGCTTAAACACAGCCCATTTGGTAATGAATAGCAGGGAGGAGAGCAAGCCAGTGAAAGGTATGGGGCATGACAGCTTAATGGTGTTGGGTTAAAAGATTTTCTAAATTTGCTAGGGAGAGGGAGAAGCTCTAAGTGGAGAAGGTCCTACAATTACTCTTTCCTGTGGAAGTCTCCATAGGCATTGGGGGGCAGAGACTGAGCTCTGTGCACAACTTACGAGCTGCAAGAGAGAAATGCATCCGTTCATTTCTATTCAGAGGGGGCATTTGTGTGGCGCCTTGTACTGTAATGCCAAAGCACTCAGACAGAGATATTGGACTAGGACAGGAAGGAAGGGGGGGTTGGGTGGAGAGAGCGTCTCCTGCCCTTCTGTCTGGGCTGAGCTCCAAATGAGACTATACCTGGCCTGGACCAGGCTCCTAATGGCCAAGGGATGCTTGCTCTTAAGCCCTTTCCCAAAATACTGCCAGTGTTCCATTATTTTCTTCCCACTTCCACCCTCCATACCTCAAATATCTCCTTTTCTTTCTTCTGTAAGTCTTCCCAGGACTTTATTGCAGGTGCATAGAACGTCACTGGGCAGCAGCCAGAGACCAGAAAAGTGAAGGACTGAGGCTTTGCATCTTTTTTTAAAATTTGAATTCAACTTGCTGAATTCTCTCAGATCCTGAGTTCCATGATACATTCTCATTTCTATGATGGGACAAGAGTTCTGCTTGGCCCTGAAGGTAAGAGTAGGAGCAATGAGTGTGTATGTGGGAAGAGGGGTATCTAGATCAAAGGATATACCCTTTAGTACCTAAGATCATAGAAGTAGCATAAGCATGTAAAGAAACAAGCAAGAAATTTTAAAGCTACCTTGGAAAGAGATTTAAACTTGTTTGATTTTTTGCTAGGCCATCAGGGTTAAGTGACTTGCCCAAGGTCACACACCTAGTAAGTGACATATGTCTGAGGCCAGATTTGATCTCAGGGTATCCTGACTCCAGGGCTAGTTCTCTATCAACTTGCCACCTAGCTAGCCCTGACAACAAAGATCCTAATCAAATTTTGTTTTCCCCTTAGTTCCCAGAAGAGTGTCCTTCACACAGTAACTACTTACTGAATATTTCTTGAATTTTCATTGAAATGAGTCAAATTGACAAATTTAAATGCCTCAGCCTGACAAATTCTAGAGACAATAGGAATTTCAGAAGGAAAAGGCCTATCTGTATATATATTCATTAATGATGCAAGTTGTGTGCATAATTAAAGTCATGTAATTTTGTCCTCTCTTTTTAAAAGAAAAAAAAAAGAATATCTGTATAGTGTTTGCTCAGCATGTATTTGAGAAAGAGGGTGAAGTTAGTTAATAATCAACAAACATTTATTAAGTACCTCCTATGTCCAAGTACTGTGCTAAGTACTGGGGAAGAAAAGCAAATATTAGTTCCTTCTCTCAAGGAGTTCATAATTTAACATAGACAGAATGGGGGGGGACTCTGAATTTGAACTTGAATCTTCTGTGTTGGAAATGTCCCTTTGCTATACTTACTACCACTGTATGTCTCTCTCTGTGTGTATGTATTTATTTAAACAATGTATTTAAACATTATTTGTTTTTATGTATGTACTTAAATCCTTTCCCTTCTCTTGGTCTCAGTTTCTCTGTCTATAAAATAAAGGGATGAGACCATGAGCTTTCTTCGGTCTGTTTTAATCCTAAATAATCATCCCCTTGTTTTGATCCCCAGAATACACACATGCATACAGGCAGTCTTGCACACTTTGAGAGCTAAGCTATCACTAGCACTAACTGGTCTTGTGACAGTGGAGATGATGGATTCATTTATAGAACTGGGATGCAGAAATGGGATCAAAGGATTCAGCTATGGCAAAGTAAACCAGGGGAGTTCTCCTGGGCTCAGACCTTAATTCTTTTATTTCTTATGGATCACTTTTTGCTAGTCGTTTTAGACTGAACATCCTTCACCTGGGGCCCGTGAATAGATTTCAGGCAGTCTGTGAATTTGGATGAGAAAAAAAAATGCTTCTTTATTTTCATGAACCTCTGGCTAAAATTTAGCATTTCCTTCAATTATCTAAAAACATTATTCTGAGGATTTCACAGGTTTTACCAGATTGTCATGGAGATCTATGACAAAAAAACAAAAACCAAAAAGACAAAAAAAAATTAAGAATCCCTCTTTTAGGATTGTGGGGACTGAATGTGGATCCCAACATATTATTTTCATCTTTTTGTTGTTGTTTACTTGCTTTTTTCTCCTCTGATTTTTTTTTCCTTTTTGATTTGATTTTTCTTGTTCAGCATGATAAATGTGGAAATATGTGTAGAAGAACTGCACATATTTAACGTAGATTGGATTACTTGCTATGTGGGGAGGGAGTGGGAGAAAGGGAGGGAGAAAATTTAGAATGCAAGGTTTTGCAAGAGTGAATGTTGAAAAGTATCTTTGCATATATTTTGAAAATAAAAAGTATTATTTTTTTAAATCCTCTCTTAGATGGTAATCAATATTCCTGTGGTAGAGTTAACTCATCCCTGAAAAATAAGGATCACCTGTACTTGCTTTGAGTACTCTGAAATCACCAGCATACATTAATGAAGTGCCAAATGGTCTTGGCCTGGAGACAGCCTAAATTGGGAGGGACAGAGGATCTAATGTGTGCTCTCTAAGCCCAACATATGCCAGTATCCACCTACCTCTTTGCGAATCTGCACCTGGCTCCAACTGCTTGTACCCTGCTGGAATAGCTTTGAACAGACATCAAATCATCTTCCCTTATTACTAGAAAAGCCTTATGGGATCTTTTATATAATGTCCTTATTTTGACCAGAAAAAAACTAAGGTTCAGGAAGGAAGAACATTGCAGGTCACAAAGAAAGTGATTCAATAGCAAATAGAGCTCAGGTATACCTGACTCCTTACAGAGGGTTCTTTAGGCTACAGAAAGTGTTCTCCCTGTTTAAACTCAGTCTGAATCTTTCTCCAACTCTACTCTGTTTCCAACCAATTGTCTTCAATGACAAATTAACTAATCTCTGATTCAACCAGTCTTTTCATAAAGACACCATTACTTCATTAACATTCCTTGAAAACTTCATTTTTCCTTTTATTTTTAATAATAGCTTTTAATTTTCAAAATACATGCAAAAATAGTTTTCAACATTCATCCTTGTAAACTGTGTCCCAAGTTTTCCTCCCTCCTTTCTTCCCACCTCCTTCCCTAGATAGCAAGCGATAATCCAATATATGTTAAACATATGCAATTTTTCTATACACATTTCCACATTTATCATGCTGCTCAAGAAAAATCAGATCAAAAAGCCAAAAAAAATATGAGAAAAAAAAAACAAGCAAGCAAACAATAATAAAAAGGTGAAAATACTATGTTGTGATCTACATTCAGTCCCCACAATCCTCTCTCTGGCTTTCTCCATCCCAAGTCTATTGGAATTGGCCTGAATCACCTAATTGTTGAAAAGAGCCATGTCCATCAGAGATGATCATCATGTAATTTTGTTGCCACTGTGTACAATGAGAACTTCATTTTTTTAAATTCCCTAACATTCTCCATGTGAAAAGAAAAAATACAGGAAAGGAAAAAAGATCAATAAACCTGGGATTCTACAATATATGCCTGGAGTCAGGATGAGTTAGATTCAAATCCTTGCTGGAGAAACTTGCTACTTTTATGACCCGGTGAAAGTCACTTAGCATAGGTCTCAGTTTCTTTTTCTGTAAAATGAAGAGATTGAATTTGTTGGTCTCTAAGGACCTTTGCAGAACTGTTTGTTCTCCTATAACCTAGTTTAAATTGATCTCGTAAAATTATTATTGCTCCCACAGAGGCTGCCAGTAGGAAGTGGGATGTGAGAGACTCTACTATATTCTTTGTTATTAAGGCTGTTTCATTGTCTACACCAACCTAGTTCTCAACTCACATAACTTAGTTGGAAGTCTAAGAGGCTGATATCAGACAAGTTCACAGCAGTTTAAAGTCTCAGGCATTCTCTTAAGATAAAGCCTCATAGATGCCCATTCTTTCTCAAGTCATATTAACCCACTGTTCCTAGAACTTCGGAGCTGGCTGCAACATTAGAAATAATGGAATTCAACAATCTAAGCAGAAAAAACGACCACAACAAAGCTGTCAAAAGTTATTGTTGCAACATTGCAAAGAATTAGTGTGCCCCCCAAAGAGATTTATGAAAAAATTCTCCCCACACACACACATTTGCAGAGGGGAGAAGTCTTCAGGTGAGAAATATTGCATATAATTTAAGCGTTTTTTGATTTCCCCTCTTTCCTTTTTTCAAATACAGCCTCAAACATTTACTAGTTTTGAGATCCTGGGAAAGTCTTCTACCTGTTTCAGTTTTCTCAACTGCAAAATTTTTGTTCTTATTGTTGAGTATTCAGTTGTGTTCAATTCTTCAAGATTCTAGTAGATCTAATTAAAGATTCTGGAGTAGTTTGCTATTTCCTTCTCTAGCACATTTTGGAAATGAGGAACTGAGGGAAACAGGGTTAAATGACTTGTCCATGATTACACAGCTAGTAAAGTATTTGAGGCTAAATTTGAACTCAGATATTCCTGACTCCAGGTCCAGGACTGTAGCCACTGAGCAATCTAATTGTCCCTCAACTGTAAAATGGGGAGAATGATAATACCTATTTCCTGGGCTGTTATGAGGATCAAATGAAATAATATTTGTAAAGTGCTTAGCAAAGTCCCTTGTACATAGTTGGTGCTTAATAAATGTTTGTTTCTTTCCTTCCCATTTCTTCTTTTCCTTTAAAATAGTATGTGTTATATGGAATGGTTCTGGGGATAGGATAGGGGAAGGGAAAGAAATGAAGGGAGATGTTTTGATGATATACAAACAAACAGTATTGATAAAATTTTTCGGGTTTTTTTTAAATCATATAATTCAACCCACTCATTTTACTGATAAGAAATCCAAGGACCAGAGAGGGGAAAGGGGTTTGCTGAATGTCAGAAACAAAGTCAGAGCAGATCTGGGAAGGGAATCTTCTTTTCTCTTTCATCTGTCCTTAGGCTTTATTTGATATCATGACACAGAAGCTCCTAACTTTATCCATACATGATATATTTATAATATTCATTTTAGAAATCTTACTTAAATACACATAAGTTTTTGTGGGGAGAGGGAGGAATTTCAAAGCAGCCTGATGGATAGTTGGGGAGGGACACTTAAGGAGGCTGAATACCTGATACTTGAAATCTCTACCATAAATGAAAGCACACTCCCTATGATGCTTAAGCTGCTAAAGGGACATCAGCCTTCTATTTGTTTGGTCCCACAGATTCTATATTCCCATTTCAGGGATAGCTTTGATTCCTGGGGTTCTTCAAGATCTAGCATCAATCCTTTGCTCTCCAAAAATAGAAGAGTGCATATTATACTCTAAGAACAGAAAATAGAAATCAGGCCCTTCATTCTTTTTTATTTAATATTTTCCCCAGTTGCATTTAAAAAATAATTTTTTGACATTTGTTTTCAAAATTTTTGAGTTCTAAGTTCTCTCCCTTATTCCCACCCACAATTAAGAAATCACATGTGGAGTTATGCAAAACATTTCCATAAAAGTCAAATTGTGAAAGAAAACATAAATCTCCTACCCTAGTGAAAATAAAAATCCTCCAGAAAATTAAGTGAAAAAGAAAGAACAATATAGAAGGAGAAAGAAAGAATGCCCTTCACTTTTGAAAACAACTTCTCCTATGTGGCTGGGAGTAGTTTTGTGGAGAGCAGAGAAGTTGCCCAACAGCTCTAAAACTTACTCTTACAACTTGTATAAACAGATATGGATTGCAGTCAACAAAACCAAGATAGTACTATAAGTATACTTACATGCCTGCATTGTAGTTTTGCAAATGTGTTTTCCTTTAAGAAAGAAAATATTCATTTACTGGATGGTGATGGAAATGAGTCAGTATATAGCATATCATAAATAATTGTGATATGAAAACAAAAGACTTAAAAAAACCCACAATATTATCTTATAATTCAGGGTCTTCTATTTTTGATGACAAAATCTAAATATGTATTTTTCTTTAGGTTCTACTTTTGTTTGGTACATGGACAGCTCAGTGGCAAGTGTATTTCAGCTCTGGTTCTTTGTTCTGTAGCTTCCTGGGTGAGATCTACAAATGACTAATTGTAATACTTTATTATTCATTGTATTAATGATAGCGTTTATTATTAATGGGCCATTGGCAAAGTACATGATCATCATTAGTATTAACAATATTATCTTATTATTTATTATTAACAACTTCCTCATATGTCACTTTATGGCCTGATGAATAATTGGTTCCGCTCTCCCCATAGACATTTGCATAGTAACTTTTCTGCAAGATATATTTTGGAGCAGCTTTTGGGAAGAAATGAACATACCCTTATCTGCTAAAGTTTTCCTCTGTTGCTTTTCATAACTTACTTTTTCATGCACAAATAAAGGATATTACTGCAAGCATAAATCATTTCATTAATAATGAATAAAGCATTTACGAATGACACCTTAATTTTAAAGTGATGATTAACTCATTTGGTTTTAATTCAAATGCAGCAGAGTCATCTTCAATTCCATGGGGTGGAGGAGGAGGAGGAGAAGAAACATTATGCTGGATGTGTGAACCACAGAGAAAAACAGGAACCTTGAACCTGATGAGATTTCTCCTCTCTAGGAAAAAAAAAAAAAACCACAAACACATCCTTTAAAAAAATATATCAGAAGAAAAGCAAACAGCAGCAAAAAAGAAAAGAACCATGTTCAAAGCAAAATGTGTGGGAGGGGCAGCCAAGGATGCCAGGAGCTACTCAAGCTCTAAGGGTCCAATCAGTGACCTTGTGCTGGCAAAATCTGGGCCTAGGGCCAGAAAAGCACTCTCCCAAGTTGATAGTAGGCCCATTTTGTAACTGGTGTTATTTCATTAGCAATTTTATTCAGCTAGTTGGCAGTCCACCAAGACTTGGGTTAGCCTTCCCACTTAGAATAATATGGTGCTTTCTGCATGATTCCCCAAATCATTGATATTTACCTGTTTAAAATGCATTATCAAATCTGAGTTCACCATAAACACATCACTCTTCCTTATTAGTGTTCTGGGAAAGAGGATTTCTGGAAGAATTTCACCAATCCCATAGGACTGTTGGAGTCCCTCTTCATTGTTTCTGTGAATCTGCAATCTTTCCCAGCTTAACGGAATACTATTAGCTTCATATCATGATCAAGGCACTTGCCATATCCATGAGTTTTCCAGGTTAATTTTAAGTTGAAGGAGAGAGTAAAGCTGGTATAATAACATTTGCACTAGTTTCAAAGGTCAAGAAACCCTTGACAATTTGCTGAAACATGGAGCCATCTCTCACAGTCTGCCTGATTCCACTAGAAAAGCCACATTTGTTAAAACAGCTCAACCCTGGCTAATACAAATTCTTACCAGATCAGCACTAGACACATGATCAAATGTTGCAAATTGTGCTTTAAAACTAATCCTGACTAAATACAGTTCAAAATGTGTCCAGCAGCAAAAACATACACTGCATTTGGTATCCAAGAATCAGGAGTTTAAATCTCAGATTGTCTTGTATATTTTCCATGTGATTTTGGGTAAGTCACTTAAGAGATCTGGGTTTCAATATTCTCATTTGTAAAGTGAAAGAGTTGTAGTAAACGGCCTCAAAGGGCCCTTTTAACTCTCATTCTATGATTCTCTGATGCTCTTAGAGAAGAGAGTACTGAATTGCTGTCTAGAGTATGTCCTTTCCCATCTGGACTAATTCTAGGTAATATGGCATTCCCTGGGAGAACCATCCAAGGGAACTAGAAAACTGTCACTGCTTAAAAGGAAAAAGGCATGATGTATTAAAATGGTGCTCAGAGAGCAACCTCTGAAAGCAGCATTGCCCATATTGCCAATTATATTCTTAATGTGCATTCTGTCACCTAAGTCTAAAAATCAAGTGGTTTCCTTAAAACAAGGAGGATTACACTATCATTTCTAAGCCCAAGAGACTTTATTGCCCCTAGACAGAAAATTATAGTGAAAACTCAACAAACTGCTGCCCAAGCCATATAATTATCAGAGAGTGACCTAATAAAATGTCCCATAAATCTAGAAGAGATGCTTCAATAATATTAGTTTCTCTTCTGACCATATAGAGCACTTGCCTATAATTCCAGGTCCAAAAACACAGGATGAAAACAGCAAAAAAAGGAGTATCTATTGAGGGATTTCTTTTCTGGGTCTATGTTATGCCTATGGTCATCTCTACTGCTCCATATGTTCCACGTGTCAGAGTGATCATTTAGCCTGCATGAAATTGTTCAGGGTTTCCAGGGGCACATGCCAGTTCATACACTTAGTTATCACTTATAATATTAATAGATCTCTGCTTTTGGGAGGCAATGTGATGTCATGGAAAGTGGACTGAATGAGAATTTTAAAGACCTAAGGGGTCTGGTCCCAGCTCTTTTAATATAATCCAGGAGTCTTCAAAATAAACTTGTATTGTAATGTGGTGGTACAGGCTCATAATCCCTTCCATTAGGGAAAACTGAGGCTGATAATGAGTTCAAGAGTTCTGAGTTGTAGTAAGACTAAAGTTATTTGGGTATCCAAACTAAGTCTGGCATAAATATGGTGAATATCCAGGGGAAGAAAACCACCAGGTTGCCTAAGGAAAGATAAATAAGACCAGATCAGAAAAAAAAATATGGAACAAGTAAAACTTTTCATGCCAATCAGTATAGGCATCAGCCAATGAAAAAAAAGAAGCAAACACAACAAAACAAACAACAAAGAAAAAGTGAATATTTCCTTTTTGACTGTTTTCATCCTATGCTTCTTTTGGACCTGGAATTCCAGACAAGTACTCTTTATAGTAAGAAAATAAATGAAAGAGGGAGAAAGAGGGGAGGAAGAGAGGGAGGGAGAGAGGAGTGGAGCAAGGGAGGGAGAGAGAAAGGGAGGATACAAGGAAAGAAGGAAGGAAAGAGAGGGGGAGAGAGAGGAAAGGAGAAAGAAGGGGGAGAGAGGGGAGAAGAGAGAGAGGCAAGGGGGAAAGAAGGAGGGGGGAGGAAGAGAGAGAAAGAGAAAGAGAGACAGAGAGAGGGAGGAAGGGAGGGAGGGAAAGAAGAAAGGAGAGAAAGAGGAGGGGGGAACAGAGGGAGGGAGGAAGGAAGGGATAGAAAGAGAGAAAAAGAGCTCTGGGCCTCAGTTTTCTGCGAAAAAAAATGAGGGATTGGCTCAAATGATCTCCAAGGTCTCTTTCAGATGCAAAATTATATTACTATGTAAAGAAAAAGTTGAACAGGGTATATGGAAATACAATGGCATAGTAAAAGACAGCATGATGTAATGGATAGAGTTATAAACTGGTTATCAAAAAAAGCCTGGGTTTCAAATTCTGCCTCAAATATTTTTAGCTATATGTCTTTGAGCAATCATTTAGTCTCTCTGTGACTCAGTTTATTCATCTGTAACATGAAGAAATTATCTCTGAGGATACCTAAGTTTTCCTCTAGTTCTATGATCCTATGATTTTAACCAGATCCAAAAAGATTTTATGATTTTATGGATATAGAAATTCTCCACCCCAATGTAGACTGATAGCTTATCTGTTGTTTAAAATCTGAGAGATTTGCTTAAGAGCACATAAAGTTTGCATGACTTCCTTAGGTATATATCAGAAAGAATCTTTGACTCAAATATTTTTGACTACAAGTCCAGTTCTATAACTATAAGACATGCTGTTTCTCTTCCAAAAATGCTTTCTAGAATCAGAGGTCTTATTATATTAAAGATGTTAGATTTTACTTTTGAAAAAGATTCATATGATTTTATTATTTCAAGCTCAAGAACAATATTTTAGTAGTAAAATCCAGGATACATGGGGAAAAGTGGTTTAAAAAAATGAAAATGGGCATCACTGCATTTGCCATCCCAAGGAGAAGGGAGCTAAACAATCTATATAAAGGAATAAAATAGTCAACAGAAATTCAAATGGATGGAAGGAGAGAAAGACCCCAATCATCCATTGGTGACAGGAAGACACATGGGGTTCTTCCCCACAGCAATGAGACAAAAACTGAGACTCTAAGCCAAGAGAGGAAATGAAGAAGGTATTTTAATTCTAGGAACTTAATTCTAAGAAGATCATTGGAACCAACATGGACTGACCTTACATTCTAGGGGAGAAAAAAACTGTAAGAAAGAATATATAGAAGAAGAGAAAGGAGAAGAATAAGAAGAGGCAAAAACAGAGACAAAGAGAGAAAGAGAGACAAAGAGAGAGAGAGGGAGGGGAGCAGAGAGACAGAAACAGAGAAAGACACATAGAGACACAAAGACAGACAGAGAGACTTGAGATTTATTTATGGGGCTGTTACTTTCTACCCTTTGCATCTGTGTATATATTAAGTTGCATAAAGAAACCACGCCTTCTATATTGGAGATGAAGAAATTACTGAACACATGGCTAATTTTCATCCTGAACAAAAGGTTGGCTATTTAGAATTATAGAATCATTGGTGGTTAAAACGTGACCTGTCTGTTCACTCAATAATCCCCTGTACACAATTGAACTCAATTCAACAAATATTTCTTAAGCATCAATAATGCACAAGATACTACACTAGGCACTGGAGATACAAAACAACAACAATAACCAGAGAGTTGTCACCCTCAGGGAGCTTCCATTCCACTGGAAAATATATTGTGAACACAAGGTGAGGGGACTCTCCCTACAAATACACATGGTATCCACGCTACACTTTTTTATTTTATACAATTTTTGTCTATTGTTCCATCCATCTTCCTTCACTCAATCAGCTGGAGGCGTTCCTCTGGTTTTGTTTAATATTGAATGAGTATCAATGTAGTGCTTGGGCATATTCCCCCCTTACTTTTACTATGGGACCATCTCATCTCATTTCCTCACCACCCATATTTTTGATGGTATAATAATCATTGGATATTTATATTGCAGTGGGGCATGAAGGTGCATGGATTTGCTCTTCAGACCTTCGTGTAATCAAATACCCAAAGATCACAAAAGAAAATGCTTATCCATGATCTTCTGCAGAAGTGAACACAAACATTAACTGCACAGATGCAAGGAGTATGAATGGCACTTCAAGTACTAAGACAAATCTGGATGGCTCCAAAATTTACATCTACCCAAGAGGATATCAGTAAAAATGCTGTCTGTTGTATTTCATAGCAGAGGAGTTGGGCTTTGAATTCATGTCCATTGACTTCAAATGTAGCAGCACTCTCCCTGTACAATATTGCCTCTCTAGTTTGTTTGATAAATAAAAGTATTCTTTAGCCCCCCCCCAAAAAAAGTGATGTTCCTGGTAAAATGTAAGCCCCTTGAGAGCAGGAACTATTTTATTTTTGATTTGTATCCTCAGTGTTTAGTGCAGACCTAAAACATAGTATATGCACCATAAATGTATTGCTTGATAACACACTAATGAAATTGAGTTTGGGTCATCTTTCTTTTAGAGATTTCCTACCACTAGCCACCACCCCCAGAAAAGAAAACTAAGTGTTGGAAATGATTACCTTAATCATAAATCCTCATCCCAGACTGGTTTCCAAATCATAGGAGCACCTCTCACTGCAGCTGTAGCTGACATGAGATTTATTTATTAAGGTTTTTAGGCATTTACTGAAGGGTCTGGGTGGCAGCCATTTCATGGGGTTATAAAAATTCTATTTCCTTAGACAGTCAAAAGTATAAAATGCATTTTGGAAACGTGAACTATAACATTTACATTTTAATCTTACCCAATGCTTTGATTTCTGACAAGGTGGGTGTGTATTTGTTCCCTTTGAGAAATAATGGGAAGACCAGCATAAGTGATAGAAATCCTAGTGGCAAATTGGGAGGAAAGTCAAAAACCTGGAGGTAAAAATCCCATCAGCAGCACTTCCATTGTGCATGATCTGGGAACTGAAATGCACTATTTAATTTTAAAATTTCAAAATCCTATCAATTTGAGGGAACCAAGACCCCAGAGTTTATAAAAGAGAGAGGGTCCTGATATTTGGCAGCCAAGGATATGCCCTGTAAGCTCAAAGCACTGAGAGAGCCTCATGTTTGGGGGTGAATGGTTAATGGCTCCACCCTATGATAATCAGTCTCCTGGGGTATGAGCATGGCCAGCTGAGAATATGCATGATATCAAAAGAGTGATACTTAAGTATTTCAAAAGATCTGTGATATCATCAGGATAGACAACCCCTCCACTGAAGCAAATTAAAGACCATCCTGAGTAGACAATGATAATAGCATTTCTAGAATGCATTCAGGTTTTCAAATCCTTTTAGAAATATATCATTTTACTATCCTCATAATATCCCAGGCATTTAGTAATACCATTATCTCCATTTTACAGATGAGAAAAATGAGATAGAGGTTAAGTGGTTTTCTCAAGATTGTGTAGTTTGCAGATAGCTAGGCTGACGATGAATTCAAGTCTTCTTCCCTTAAAGTCTAACATCAGAATGCTGAATCTGGAGTCAGGAAACCCTTGTCTAAATCTGACTTTGACCTTATTAGCTGTGTGACCCTGGACAAGTCATTTGAACACTGCCTATCTTAATTTCCTTAACTATAAAATAAGGATAATAATAAAATCTGTCTTCCAGGACTGTTGTGAGTATTGAATGAGATAAGATTTATTAAATGCTTAGCATAGTGCCTGGCACATAGTAGGCACTAAATAAATTATTCCCTCTTTCCCTTCCTCCCTCCTTTCTTTCTTCCTTCTCCCTCCCTCTTTCCCTCCCTTCTTCTCTTCTTCCCTACCCTCTCTCTCTCTTTTTCCCTCCCTCTCTCCTTTCCTTCTTTCCTATCTTCCTTCCTTCCTTCCTCTCTCCCTGCCTTCCTTCCTTTCTTCCCTCCTTCCTTTTTTTCCTTCCAACTGTTCTATCTATCTGTGTGAGTTGCTATGGCCAAAAATAAATCTACCTCCCAGTGATGACCCTTCCAACAATCAGCCTTTCTCTGCTTAGTCAGACTTGTCCTCAGATAAAGAGACTCTCAACCTATCACTAGTACAACACCCAAAAGTTTCTATAACTTGCCAGTGATGATATTCTATTGGAATAGCTTTCAGGGACTCAGTAGAAGAACTAGATTCTTTTAGGAGGGGAATGATACTAAAATCATCAGCTGCAACAACCCTTCTTTTCTATCTAGAAGAATGGAGGCTTGAAGGTTCCTGCTTCCAAAGGGCTGCTGTTGTTAGCAGCAAGATGGGAAGGGGGAGGTATTTGAGATCAGGAACAAGCCTGAGGAAGGTATCAGTCTTTCTCTAGCCCTAGAATCTCAATTATCTCATTTCCTCATTCCTGACCCCAACTCACATATACACATAGAGGCACCTTCCACTGCCTCAAAATAAAAAAATGCACATAACAGCAGAGATTGAAACTGAGAAAGAATTGCAATTCCCACTCAAGTTGCCCCACTGGGAAAGGGGATAAGGCAGCCACACAAATCAGCTGGGGCACCTCAGACCCAGAGGCAGAAGGAAATTCAATCTCACTCTGAGTAAGCTGGAACAAGAATGAACATCAGAATTCCCTGCCGGTTTCATTCTCTCCCTTGGGGGAGGATGCTCCCTGCATTCTGATATCATCATGAGTATCTCAGTGGTGAGGTTGGGGGAAGGGAAATCCTGTTCAAAGTGTAAAGGGAGCTCTGGGACTTCTTTTGTAACTGCTCTGCAAAGATGGAATGAGGTGGTTGGTCTCCCTTGCACCTGAGCAATCCAGGATACATGTCAGAGCTCTGAGAGCTAACTGTACTTACAAATTACTCCCTGGAATCAGATCAAGTATTTCTCTGATCTGGCCCCACTGTCACTGCACAAAGAATAAAATACAGCCTAAGAACACCAAAAAAGATCAAAGACAAGCTCTAAGAAACAAAATGATATGAGTACCAGCCTCTCTTTCTTCTTAAGAGCCCCTCAGAAAAACAGGCTTAAGAACTTTGGAGGATTCTCAGCTGTTACTGTAGTTTGTGGCCCAACTACTGAGAAAGCTACTAATTGCAAGAATTATTAGAGAGTGAGACTTAGAAAAGAGTGGAGTTCAAATCCCAGCCCCATCCTTAACTAGCAATTTGGCCAAATTGCCTTAACCTTTCAGGCTTCAGCTTTTTCATCTGTAAAATGAAGAGGTTGGCCTAGATCAGACCTTCTTAACTAGGTTTTTGTTTGTTTGTTTGTTTGTTTTTTGGAGGCAGTGGGGAACTGTGAATTTTGGATGAAAAATAAATTATATCTTTATTTTTACTAACACCTAACTGAAATTTTAGCATTTCTTCCCATTGTGACTTTAAAAAAAACATTGTTCATGACACACAAAAATATTATAAAAGGCTGATCTAAATGATCTTCAAGATTTCTCCTAAGTCTTTATCCTAGGACTTTAATTTCTAATATACATTCTCTTTGGAAAAGAAAGATGAATTGAAAGAATGGAAAATATTTCTTTTGAAAACTCAAATTGTTTCTCTCAAGATTCTCTGAACTAACTTTGATATAATGCTAAAGTTGCTAAATATTATAGAACCTCTTTTATAGGTCACAATGGACTACCTACTCAACAGAGCACAGGCTTTTTGCACTATACCCTGCTACCCAACACTACTACAACATATAGATTTCCATAAATATATGTTTTACTCCAAAGACAGATTTTGACTGAGTATAACCAAATCAAAGATTATAGATGTCTTTTTATTTAATGCATTTGATTTCTCTAGATTAAGTGAAATGTGACTAGTGATCCTCATAAGATCTATTACCAAAAATGAACCCAAAGCTCAACCTTTTATTTTATTGGTGAAGAAATTGAAGCCCAAAGATCAAAGTCAGGGGTATTTTACTATGCAATTTGTTTTCAGAATGACAATGACATGGGGCATTAGGAATCATCTAGCCCAATACCCCATCTTACCCCCAATTTACAGATAAGGAAACTAAAACCTTGAGAGGGAAAATGATTTACTTAGTATCAAAGAGTGTGCTAATAGAAAATGCCATTTGACAAAAACATAGACTCAACTTAACTTAGTTCAATCAAACATTTGTGTCCTTTGTATGTAAAGTGTACTGTGCTTGACTGGGAATAAAATCTGGAAGATGGTAAAGTCTCTGTTTGCTATAGTAGTACTGGGATTGGAATCAGGGAAATCTGTGTTCAGTTTCCCCCTTATCTGTGTGACTGAGCAAATCACATTGACCTTTTTTACTCTTAATTTCCTGGCATGAAAAATAAATATAATGCTAATACCTATCTTACCTAAGATTATATATGTAAAACACCTTGCAAACCCTATAGCTTTTTATATAGTTATGAGGAGGGGAAGAAGATGATGGTTGTGAGAAGTGGTAGCTTGGTAAAATATATACACAACTTTAAAACAATTAAAATGTGACAGAGAAGAATATGAAATTTGTAAAGAAAAGACTCTAAGCTGGGGAAAATTAGGGAAAATTTCATAGAAGTGGGCATACCAGACCTGGATCTAGAAGGATTTCAGTACAGAGGAGGTACACTTCAGATATAGGACTGAACTGCATAATTGCACAGAGGTTGGAGAGGGAATATGAAATCAAAAAGGGGTTTGCAATCTGGTTTGGATGGCACCATTGTCAGAACCAGATCTCCTGGCTCCCATTCAGACTCATGCCCTTTCTATTCTATCATGCTCGTCTAATCCTTACTCTAAGAACCAGTTTTATCACCTATAACTCCTTGGGTGATGGAATTCTTATAGATATCCTGATGTCTAACGTGCTCTGACTTTGTTTTAAACTTTTTCTCCTCCCAACTATGCTGTTTCTTTAATATATTCAATCACCTCTCTTCTTCCCCAACTTATGTACATACACACACATTCTTGTCCACATATTAGGAAATTTGCATAATAATTGGCCCCTGATAATCCCAATTATATGAGGAAACAATTTTTAAATATTTGCTAGAAATGTGGGATCTAATTCTTATAAATAAATGACACTTAAGGGTCTTTTGTTTTTGTTTTTGTCCCTCACAAGCTTGTCTGTCTCACAGAACTTTGTTCTTATTTCTCCTAGAACATTTAATACTTCAGCTAAAATGTCTCTTCAACAAAAATCTTCCTGGGTCCCCCTTAATGCTACGGTTTTCCTTCTGAAATTGCTTCCAAATTCTACTTCTCTGTTGTCTCCATTATCAAAATGTAAACTCTTCGAGAACAGAGACTATTTTTTACTTTCTTTGTATCCCCAGAATTTAATTCAGTGCCCAGCATATAGTAATTAATACTATATAATAATATAATAATAAAAACTTAATAAATGTTGATTTGTTGACTTGATTACTGCTCTAGTTCTAATAACATGTAACTTATCTCCGCCAGAATATAATCTCCTTGAAGGCAGGAACTAAGACTTTTTGGCTTTTTAGAATCTTTTAAACCTCTGAGTATACAGTAGATGCTTAGTGGATATTTGTTGAAAGAAATTAAGTGGTTCCCGATGATAGCCTCATGACAGTTTTCTTCAGAATCTAACTTGGTCCTTCCCAGTTGGCTCAAAAGTCATATCCACATTGTTTGACCAAGTGAGAGCAAAGAGTAAAGACTAATAATTTTTGTTCATAACCCAGAGGCATAATTAGACAAAGTTTCAGGGAAAAGATGAGGCTCTAAAGACACTACAATTTAGTAGTCTCAAATTAAGAAGTTTCAGAATCATATGACTCTAGCATGGAAGAATGATACATCTTTTGCCCAGAGTAGACAGCCTGGTTCTCCTTTTAAAGCCTCACCTGGGTGAAGGGCAGGCAGCTTTTCTACTATTTGGTAGTTTGGGCGAATGTTCAATACTGTAAGATCAGCCCTTTCTCTAAAGGACAAATAAAGTAAGTGATCTTTACTTTCTCCAGAGGGAAATATTAGGTTCCAGGCCAAATTTTCTTTGCTCAGCTAAGGTCAATGGTACTCCCTCTGTAATCCCATGAGATCTGCATCTCATCTTCCTGAAGTGAAGATTTCTGAGTCCTTAGTTAATAGATCATTTCTAAGGTAAACAATTTATATGCTCAATCAGCATTGGCTCAAAATGATACTTACATTTTCATAATGCTTACAATGCATGTATAAATACAGTCTTATCATATATATTATATCCTTTGATCTTCATAACAACTCTGTGATGTGGTTGGGGACCACAAAATCAAAGAATTTTAGGGTTAGAGCAGACCTCCTAACCCCCACCACACCTGAAAAAGAATTTTTGATATCATAAACCCTACAAGTGGTCATTCAACATCTGTTTAAACCAATCTTACCAGTAAGGGTGAACCCACTGCCTACCAAGAAACATTCCATAAAACTAATAGTGCAGATTGGCTGAATAAATTATGGTATTAAGTTAATTACTTAATTTGGTTAATTTAGAAAAATAATGAAACAAGCCAGTTTTGAGTACAGGAAGAGTCAGTTTCAGAGCCTACTTCCCATGAATACTGGCTCTGTGAACATGGGTGAATCATATAACCTCTCAAAACCCAAAGGCAATTCTAGAAGATTATAAGTTATGGATGATTTCTTATTGTGGAGAGAGTTTTCCACACTGAAATTACAAAAACATACATAAACATATACACAGATAATATAGTGCGTAAATCAATGCTTGTTGATTGACTGAAAAAGGACAATTAAGCATACAAGTGTATATATATGAAATGATACTAAATAGGCAGAATTAAAACTGTTTAGAAATATGTATATATATTTATACACATATATTTATATTTTGATAAAATAAAAGGAAGAAAGAAAACCAGGTAAAGACAGTAAGAATGTGGGTAGGTCTGTGAACCCCAAATCATTTTTGTTTGCATTTCTACATGTTAGTTTCCCTTTTGCCTTCTCAATGGGCTAGAAATTTTTTCTATTTTGCTTCTTATGTTATATGTCTATTTTTGTATATTTTTGAGTATATTATTGTATGTATTGATCATGTTAATTTTAATATGTCAATTTTGGTCATTTGTTTTTTATCAGTGATTATTAAGCTTTCAAAGAGTACAGCTGAATTTTATGGGAATTATGATCTTTATTTTACAGATAAGAATAAAGCAGAACCAAGCACAAAAACTCAGATTCACAAAATTTCAGAGTTGGAAGGGATTCTAGAACAAAACCTTATTCCTCTTCATACTTAAAAAAAATTTTTAAAAACTTCCTCTACAATATATCCAACAAAACTTCACTCACAAAATTTCAGTATTGGAAGAGATTCCAGAAGAAAATCTTAGTCCTCTTCATACCTAAAAACTTCCTCTTCAATATACCCAACAAGTTACTAGCCAATCTTTTTTCCAAGAACTCCTACAACAATTCTTTCTACTTTTCGAGAACTCAGGTTATTTGTTGCTTATTCACTCATCTATTCAATATACATTGATTAAACATCTGGTGTTTCGGGTCCATGTTAGATAATGGGGATGTAAAATCAAAAAATTTTTAAATGCTTTTATTATCAAGAAACTACCACTTGATAGCTTAGAAGATTCTTCTTATATTAATCCCAAGTTTCTCTCCCGGCAACTTCCACCAATTTAATTCAACAAATATTTATTAAGTATTTACTATATACAAATACAAATATACAAAGTCTCTGCTCTCACAGAGCTCAGAATATAATAGGAGTCACTTGACAGTCAACCTGACAGGTTGAATGCTGTAGGGGTAGACAAGATCCAATAGACTGGAAGAGCCTTCAAAAGCCACCTGGGGCAGCTTCTTAATTTTATAATTGTGGTAACAGAGGTCCAGGGAAGTTAAGTGACCTGCCTCATTTCCCACAAGTAGAAAGTATCAGAGGCAGGTTTTGAAGTGAGATCCTTTAGCTCCAGAGTCAATGCTCTTTCCAGTGCTACAAAATATGAAGAAAATATGGCTGGGTTGGGAAAGGGGAAAATTACCATTAACTCAGAAAAAAAGTGAAACTTTATGGAGAAAGAGGTTCCTGAACTCTTTGTTGAAGGAGAAAAGATTTTAATAGACAGATATGAGAAGGGGTGCATCCTGAAAAATGCACAGAGGAGAGGTAAAGAGAGAATAAAAAAGTTTGGCTGCAATATGAAGCACATGAAGTGTGAAGAGTTAAATAAAGCTACAAAGGCAGTTGGGAACCAGTTTATTGATGCCAGACTAATTAAGTTTGCACTTTATCCATACACCAATGGGGAGCTGAAGTTTCCTAATATAATAGATTTAGAGTTGGAAGGACCCTTATCTTATGGATATGAAACCTAGAAAGAACATATGATTTCTCAGTGTTACAGAGAAAGTAAGTGACAAGAAGTAAGAAGTAAAGAAGTAAGTGTGTAGAATCATAGAATTTCAGGTTTGGAAGGGACCCCAGAAGTGATCTAATCAAACTCATACATGAAAAAGCACACGACCTTTGCTTGTAGATTTTAGATGAGGAAAATCTCACTTTCTTTCAAGGAATCCATTCCATTTTTGAGGAAGTCCTAATTGTTAGAAAATTTGTTTTCTCCCTAAATCAAGTCCAAATTTATCATTTTTTCAATTTTTCTATTTCTCTAAGCTCTGTCCTCTGAAACCACATGAAACACGTGTAATTCTTTCATAAGTGGGGGGGGGGGGAAGGAGAGGGAGAGAGGGAGATTTTTCAGGAGTGAGGAGGAGGGTCTATCAGTTAATTAGTAAATACTTTTTAGGTGTCTGCTGTGGAAGCTCAGAATTGTTGGGCATAAATATAAAGGAAGTAATCCCTGCTCTCAAGGATCTTGTATTCTAATGTGGTATGTGATCACACACACACACACACACACACACACACACACACACACACACACACACAAGTATATGCAGAATAAATAGCCCTGGAATTAGATTGGAAGTAACTATAATGTAGTTAGTCAGCTGGATGGCACATTATCAGAACACTGGATCTGGGGTTAAGGATTTATTGACTAGTCATCTTGGGCAAGTCAATTGACGTCTCAATTTTCTCAACTATTAAATGGGGTAGGGGGTGGAAAATAGTACCTACCACAGTGGGATATTGTAAGTGTTTAATATACGCCTGTTTTCTTCCTTCCTACAAAATTGTGAGGGAAGGAGGGCATGATACTGAAGCTATATCTGAAAAGGAAGCAAGAGATTTTTATGAGGCAGATATAAAAAGGAAACACCACCTAGGCATAAGGAAATGGCCAGGATAGATCAAGGACTAAGGAATGTTTCTTGGAGGACTTGACTCGAAGTAACAGCCTTCTTTGTCATAACATTAAGGTAGAAGAGATCCAACCTGACTTAAAAATAAGAGGTCTCCAGAAGAGAATTATCCCTGACTCCTCCCTGAAATAATCACAGAATGAGATTGAATAGCCTCAAGGCAACACAGACTTTTAGTAGAAGGTGGTACCTGGAGCAATAGAGAAGCCAAAATCTGAACGCTTTCCCTTTCCAATTTACTTGTCTGGCAGGAATCCAGCTCTCTAGCTCTGAGTTCAGCCAAAACCACTACCCTGCCCCATCCTACAGCTGCCAAACAGTGGCAGGCAGAGTATCATTACTGTAATAGGTTGCGATGATGCTAAACATGAAAAGATTGCTTTCCGGTAAAACTGCTGACATGTGGAACTATCTTGGGAAAGAGAATATGAGAAAGACAGGTCTTACAGATCTATAATATGGGTGATGGTTCAGGCTTTAATCAATTTTCAATCCTTGAAACTAAAATACTCTTGATTTATGAAATTCCACAAGTCACTTCTTTTTTGTGTAGTCCATGCATAATGAAGAACTCAGAGAAGGACTTTTTTAAGAGCCCTTCTTTAGAAAGCAGGGCAGGTTTGCACCCCAAGATTCAAGGGAAGTCCACAATATTTACAGATTTGTTTAGCAAACATTTATCCTATTATTTATGTGATTAGCCAAAATGGGGTGTGGCAATGCATCTTTTTATGGTATGGAGACGACCTTGAGCTCTCATGGGCTGTGTCAGAGTTCAAGTTTTGATAGTTCCTACCAAGTGGGAAAGGCTTAAAGTGCAAGGTCAGTGATAAACAAATATTCCTTCCACATCATGAAGAGTAATCATGCTCCCATGGTGTGGAAAATATATATTAAATATTTTAACTTCATACCAGAAAAAAGTTAGATTTTTTTTCTTCTATATAGTGTTTACAGTAACTGTTTTGTAAATTCTGGATTAAGTATTTGATATTAGACTATATGTAGGTCAATAAAAGTAAAAATACTTTTTCTGTGACTTCTGACCTTCATATGTCATCTATGGCTTCTGAATATCTCTCCCAAAATTCCCATTCTCTTATGTTGATCTACCATATAGAAAAACCGAGTTGGGGAAAGTCACAATGTGGAAGGGATAACTGTACTGTACACATGCTATACAAAGACCAGAAGAATGCAAGTCCCCTTGATATCAGAACTCTTTTGTTTTGTCTGTTTGTTTTCACTGTATCCCCAGTGCCAAGTACAATACCTTGTATATTTTTAACATATCTTTAGTTGAGCAATCTAGCTGAGTTCAAAAAGAGTCATCGTCAAAAAAGACAACTGGGCAGGGATTGTTTTTGGTAAAAGTACACACACATACACACACTTAGGCACAGGAGAACTGTGAGCTAGGTTGGAGCTAGAGCTGGAATGGCTCTTAGAGCACAAAATCTGACCATTTTGTTTAGCCCGTGAAGTAGCTGAGACTCAAGGGTGATGAATGGCATTTCCGAGGGGCCACAGGGAGTAAGCATCAGAAGCAAGATTTGAAGCCCGTGATCTTTCCATTATACTATACTGCCTCCATGTGGACAGAATATACCCCCCCCTCCCCAATTAAAGAAATCAAGAGGATCCTTAAAGGATCCCTAGAGGATATTTAATGAACCCCAAAGGAATTAGAGGAATTAAAGTATTAGCTCATGTACCACCCACCCATACCTACATAAACACATGTGATTTCCATGGTTTTCATGGAAAGAACAATTTGAGGGGTTTTTTTGTTTGTTTGTTTGTTTGTTTGTTTGGTTTGAGGTTTTTTAAGGGACAGAGGAAATAATGTTTTAATTTCTTTCCAATCCATTTGATCACTTTCCACATGTGCGTTTCATGGAAAAGGCTGTTCACATGTTTCCACAGACTATGAAGTGCTCAATTAATTATTTAAGCAAGTAATTTGTATTGGGAGTTCAGAAACCCTTGATGAAAAGGCGCTATGTAAGTGTACAGAATTATTGTTCTTCATCTTTAGCTATGAACTAAATAAATATAAGTTGAGTCAATTAACCATGATGAAATTTCTTACTGTAATTTTTTCTCATAAAATATACCAGTCAGTCTTTTGGCCAACTTGCTGATAAATCTTTTTTCTATACCAATTGATTTTATTCTACAGATTACTTTTATATTGAATTATTTCACATCATAATGCAAAAAATCATACACTTTAACTAGACAGGGAAACATCCTGATTAATGAAGATACACATCATGCTTTCTGCTACCATCAGAATCTAGATTGTTAATTAGCATAACAAAGGTGGGAGAAACAATCAGAAAAGCATAAAATAGAATGGGTATAATAATTTCCTTACGATTGAAATTGATGAAGAAATAATTTTAACAAATGAATGGATGAAGAGGTAAATGAACAATATATTTCTTTATGTCTCTTTCTGTCTTTTCTAAGTGAACACAAAATATGTAATTTTTCCTATGCTGGTCATCCAGGTATAACTCAACTTTCTTCCAAAGTAATAGGGCCTTAGTTAAAGGTTGGAGAATCCTGGAAATTTGGTTATAAAGTACATAGAAATAACCACATGACTATGAATGCAATCTGGATTATAGATTCAAGTAAACAAAAAAATCAATTAAACTTTTATTGAATGCCGACTACACGTGTGTTGTGCTAGTCTCTGAGACAGATAAACTTATGAAACATAATACAGACATATCATGGAATATTACTGCAGTATATAAAACCATGAATATGAATAATCCAGAAAAGCATAGAACAAATTAACATAAACTGATGCAAAATAAAATAAATAGAACCTGGAAAAATAATATACTCAATGAGGGGAAAAAACAACCCAAAATAAAAAATAATGAAATTTTTTCTTTTTAAAAAAATAAAGTGGATAGTATTAGCTTGAGAACACCATCCAAATTAAATCAAAATATATTTTGACATATACTTTAAAATGAAAATGTGGAAAAGAAGTCAGTGTAAATCAATTGCCATAACAAGAAGGCCCAAAACAATCCTTACTTGGAAAACACTTGGGGATATTTCCCAACCAGGGAAAGACTGCAGCTAATGGCAATCAATAGTTATAAAATATGGTTCATACCAACATTCTATCAGTGTTATTGTGTGTTTATGAATCTTGGAACACAACCATCTCTAAAGAGCTGAAAATTAATAACAAATAGGATAACAAGAAGAGATGTGTGGTGGATATAAGCAGACTAGTAAAGCAAGGAAATGAATGACTGAGAAAATGGTGTAGTCATGTGACAAAAGTGGGCGATGATAGTAGATATCCTCAGTGGATTGCCCAAGAGCTAACTCCACTGATAACCTTAAAATGTTAAGAAAAAGCAAGAAGGACCTCTAGTTCTTTGGGTAAATTCCCATTTGGTAATTTTTGGGAAGACATGGATGGATAAGAGTTGCACAGGAAGTATAGATATGAGCAAATTGTAATCTATAATATTAAGGGAATACCCAAATCAAGGAAATCTATTATGATACCAGTAGCAGCTAGCATTTATATAGCATTTTAAAATTTGCATAGCACTTTATAAATATTTTCTCATTTTATCTTCATAGCTATCCAAGGAGGTAAATTATATTATTATAATACTCATTTTACAGATGTGGAACCTGAGACAGAAGTTAAATGACTCTCCCAAAGTCATACAAGTAGTATCTGAGATCAGATTTTAGTTTAATTTCTTTAAATCTAAATTATAGGTCTAGCATTCTATGTTCTGTACCACCTAACTGTCATTTATTTGATCCATGTGAATATTTGAATATTAAGTATTTCCTTGTCATCAAGGATAAATTTTTTCAATTCTTTAACTACTATCTGATTTACTGAGAGAAAACAAATAAGAATCTTACAATAGGAAGGAACATTTAAGTTCATCTAGTCCACATTATACTGAAGTATAAATGTCCTCTACAACAGCCTTTTCTTGAAAAAAAAAAAAGAGAACTTTTGTTTTTATAACACATTTATTTTCCAATATATTTTCTTGTATTTACCCAGAGAACTATTCCTTATAATCACAATTCTCAAAGTTTAGTTTGAAGACCTTCAGGGAGTTCCTGAAACCCTTTCAGAGAGAGCACAAAGTTGAAACTATTTTCATAGTAATACTGTTTTAATTTCTGTATAGTAAATATCAATAGGGATAACTTAAAGGAACAAAAGCTTTTAGAGGAGGGAAATCCTCAATCCTTTAAATATTTGAGAGCTACTGTCTGATAACAATGGAATTTTAAAAAAAATTAAAAGCAGCTCAACAGAACTAACAAATACAAAATCCTTCTTAAAACATTTTCACCCAGCATCTTTTTGAAGACCTTTGGTGATAGAGGCGTCACTAGTTCTATTCATTTTTGGATAGCTCTAACCATTGAAAGAGTTTTCATTATGAGTTGAAATTTATCCCTTTGTGGCCCAGTGATCTAAGTTCTGCCCCCTGGCATCAAGCAAGAGAATTCCAAACCTTCTTCTATGTGATAACCTTTTAAAAATCTAGAGCAGCAATTGTCTTTTGTTGCTTCAGCTTATAATAATAGTACTAATGGGTTACATTTATATTGCTCTTTAACATTTCAAAATACAATCTTTATGTTATCCCATTTGATCATCATAGCAGTCTTGTGAGATAGCTGCTATTTGCCATCCCCATTTTATGTGACAAATTTGTTATGCTATGCAAGAAAAATCAGAAAAAGAGAAAGAAAAACAAACAAAAAAGGTGAAAAAGTAAGTTTTGATTCACAATCATAGGTCTTCACAGTTTTCTCTCTGCAAGGGGATACCATTTTTCAGGCCAATTCTATTGGAATTGCTTTGAATCACCACACTGCTGAGAAGATAAGCAGCGCTTCTTAAAAATTTTCCACTCAAGATCCCTTTTTACCCAATAATTTTTTACATGACCCCTAATATATAGGTATACAAATCAAACATTTATTAATAATAATTCATGATTTCATGACTCCCATATTCATTTATGTAATTCCATAATAAATATGGAAACATATTTAAGAGGATTGTACATGTTTAACCTATATCAGATTTCTTGCTGTCTTGGAAAAGGGGTAGATAAGAGAGGGAAAGAGAAAGATTTGGAATGCAAAATCTTGCAGAAATGAATATTGAAAACTATCTTTGCATGTGTTTGGAAAAACAAAATACTATTGGGGAGACAAAGAAGAAGAAGCCCTGCCTATACCATGGTATCTCTTACGAGTCTCATATGGCAAGGTTTTATGTCCTATAATTAAAATGGTCACCATTCTCTAGATTCTCTGCATCTTTTCAGCATATTCAATTAACTTGTGCCAGGCACTGTGGTAAACACTGGATGTTAAAAAAATTCCCTTCCCTCAAGGAGTTACATTCTATTGGAGCAACAATATGTATTTGTTTTACATAGAAAATATATCCGAAATAAATATATGAACACAAAATAATTTGGGGAGAAAACTGTTTGTTTTTAGGGGAGAACTTTCAGAAAAGGACTCATGTGATTCTTTTTTAGAAGGTTCTTGAAGTTATTTAGAAGGCAAGTTATTAAAGATTTTCCATGATTCTATGTAAATGATGAAGATATTTTCATTAAATAAAATGCTATCCAATTGTTTTGAAATTTTAATCAAAATCTATTTGGTAATAGACAATGTACAACCAGAACCCAAGCCTGAAAATTAATCATTGGCTTAGTTTTGAGTTCAAAATATATATTCTTGGTCACTAATTTTCAGATAAACAACTATCTACTTTTAGAAAAAACAATTCTGTCCTATCTTATTAAATTGAGCAAATATATTGTGTGATTCTTGATACAAGCTTTCAGAAAAGATAGAGATAAGGGATAAAGAAAAGAAGAGAGGGAGTCCTAGGAATTTTTGCGCAATCAAATAAGGAGACTGGAACTAGAGTGTCATGCAGAAAGAACAGCAAGGTACATCAAGGTATCCTCTAAAATATCATGCTCAGAACTGAATACAAAGTCTAAATGTGACCTGACCAGGTAAAAAGACAGAAGAACTAGCATTTCTACTGTGATAATGGAGATTTTGTCTAATCCATTGCATTTATCTCAAAGAGGGACAAAGGTGTCAGTTGGGTCTCTTTCCTGTTATTTTTCCTTACTTAAGGAGGAAAAAAACCTCAAAAGTTCAAGTTATTTGAATCCATCATTTTGACATTTGATTAGGGCATATGAATTTTTGAATTCAAAGTTATTGCTATCCTCCATATGCTACACAGTGTTCTCATTAACACAAAATGTTTTCAAGCTTACGGTATGGAAATCATTAACCTCTTCCATGAGAAGTGTAATGTATTTTCCACAGTAATCCCCCAAATAGCCACAAAGACACAAAGGTTATTAATTCTTGTACTTTCTTCCTCTCCCTTAATATCCTTTCTCCCTATGACCCATCAAGTGCAGTCCATAAGAAAATGGAAGAGGAGGTTTTGTGTTTCTCTGCTCTTAATAACTACAACATAATTAGGTAAGTTCTTAAGGAACCTAAAAAGTGATTTCTTTGCAGGACTTTGTAGAAGAAGGGAAGGAAGGAAATAAGTATTTATTAAGTGCCTACTATGCATCTGCAACTGTGCTAAGCACTTTATAATTATCACCTTATTTGATTCTCATAACCACCCTGGGATGGAGGTACTATTATGATCTTTATTTTATAACTGAAGAAACTGAAGTAGACAGAAGTTAATTAAGTGACTTGCCCAGAATCACACTGCAAGTCAGAGTCTGAGACCAAGTTTGAATCCAAGTCTTCTTGAGTTCAGGCTCAGGGCTCTCTCCATTGCAGCAGAAAGGGGTAGGAAGGAGAGTTCCATTACAGAAAGTATGACTCCAAGCCTTGGAATGGGAATGCAGAGTTGTGTTTGGGATTAACATAGCTGGAAAAGCTTCAGGAAAAGAAATGAATGAAGCAAGGAGAGAAGAGCAGATTGGGATCATCTTATGGAGGAACCAATATCTATTTGCTTAAAATGAAACCCTTGGAATGAGTGCTTCTTTAAAAGCACCAGAGGTCAAGAAATCACTTACATTCAGTGCTCCTGTAACATCCACTACTGGCCAGCAAACAAGGCTCTCTTCCCAGCATTGCATGTACAGTGCATGTGGTATATTCTGTTCCCAGAATAACATGTGTCAAAGATCCTGAATCATCAAAGGCATATTCATGAGCATTCATCAGACGGACTTAAAGAGGCTTCAGTGAAAGGGAACAAAGACATTTTGGAAAGGATTTTGCTTTGTTTTGTTTTTTAATAAGAAGCATGAAAACAAAATGCTTATCTTGTTTAACCTTCAGTTACCTAGAAAAATAAATGGACCAGAACCCTGATCCTCAGGCAGTTTTACTAACCCAGGTTTGTAATGTGGTGATTGGAGCACGTGGCAGAAAAAAAGAAGCCTAAGGGATGAGGTGAGGAAGGGAAGAAGGTCCAAGTAGTGATCCAAATGGGTATTAGTGATGGATGTTGTTTATATAATATTTTAAGATTTATGAGCCACTTTACATATATTATCCCAACAGGTTCTCAGAATAATCCTGAAATGGGTGCTATTATATACTGTATCTTGTACATGAGGAGATGGAAGCTGAGAGGTTAAGGAAGTTGACTAGGGCATCCAAAAAATATCAGAAGCAGGATTTGAACCAAGGTCTTCCTGATTACAATTATGGCATCCAGGATGCCATAATAATATGTACACTAAAGTCTGAGAGTTGATCAATGCAAACAAATCCAAATGGCCAAGCAAGAGTCATTCAACTAGCAGAAAGGAAGGTGGGCAGATGGGTATATGTGGGGAAGATTTCATCATGTCAGTGAGATCACTTTATGTGGCCCTTAACCTTGATGTGCCAGTTACTCCCTGTTCGGCGCTTAGTTGGATCTATGCAAGTGGGGATCTGAACACTTTGTTTACTATCACCACCACTACCATCACTGCTATGGGCAGGCAGATGGATAAAGTATCAGACTTGGAGGCTGGAAGATATGAGTTCAAATGTGATTTCAGATACTTAGTAGCTGTATAACTGCAAAAAAATTGCCTCCGTTTCTCATCTATAAAATGGGAATACACTCGAGGAAATGACAAACTACTCCAATGTCTTTGCCAACAAAACATAAATTTAAATATGACTCAACGACAACTACTACTACTGTTACTATTACAATTACTATTATTTCTTCTTTTTCCTTTTTTCTTCTTCTTTCTCCTCCTCCTCCTTCCTCTTTTTCCTTCTTATCCTTCTTCTTTTTCTTTCTCCTCCTCCTCCTCCTTCTCCTGGTCCTCCTCCACCATCATCACCATCATCGTCACCACTGCCAACATTTATAGCTAGCATTTCTATAGCACTTTAAAGTTTACAAAGCACTTTGCACATGTTATTTCATTTTATCCTCCCAACAAACTGGGAGGCAAGCACTATTTTTATTATCAAAAAAAGAAACTGAGATAGAAGTTTACACTTGCCCCTATGTTTACACCGCTATTAAGAGAATCTGAATTTGAACTCAAATCTTCCTAACTTCAAGTCCAGGATTATATGTATTATGCCATACAGATGCCTATCAATGAAATACTATGAGGTCAAATAGAAGTAATTATTGCTTCATAGACACATTACTAGTTTAGCTGCATACGAGGAGGCAGGAAGTCTCTGTACCAAATGTTTAAACATCTGTATTTAACTGGAACCTAAGTCAGAAAGACTCATCTTTATGAGTTCAAATCATATTTTAGATCCTTACTAGCTTTGTGACTCTGGAATGTTACTTACCTGTTTCCTCATCTATAAAATGTCTTGAGAAGGAAATGGCAAACAACTCAACTATCTTTGACAAAGAGTTAGATATGACTGAAATAACTGAATACCACCAAGCTTCTTGAAGGCAGGAAATATCTTCCCCAGAGCACCTAACATACTACTAGGTACAGAAGAAGCATGTTGTTGAATTGAATTAAATGTACATTACTTCAAAAGAAAGTTTGATGAATCAAAGAAAGAAAATAGTGTAGAAGCATTTTTTTAAATTAAATGCAATATAATACTGATTATTATAGCGGTCCCACTGTATTGGTATAGTATTTGTGTTAATGATGTGAATGCAATTTAAGGGGAAAGACTATAATAAAAAACAAAAGAATAGGAAAGAAATGGCCAATAATTTATGCACAATAACTTAGAGATGAAAAAGCAAATAGTCTCATTAAAAACATGAAGATATTTGTGCCTATGTAAAGAAAGACCCCAAGTGTAGAGAAAGGCCTACTAGTAGTGAGGGTTGTTGATATAAACAGGGGCTAAATGGACATAGAGGCAGAATTTAATAGATCACAGTAAAATATAATGAGTCTGGGTTAGAGAGACAGAGAAAAACAAATAATTACCAAGCCAAGGAAAAAAAACATAAAAGTAAAACAGAACTCTGTACATTAAAAGAAGGTTTAAAATGCAAAAAAGAAGCAAAGGCATCAGAATATGATTCAGTTTCAGGATTTCAATCCTGGAGGAAAAAAAAATCAGAGAATCTGTACACAAGCTTTCTGTTGTCCTGGACTTGGCGATTCTAGAGAAAGTTCCATGGCTAGAATGATGAGAATAATGTAATCTTCTACATTTTTTTAACCCTGATCCTGAGAGTAGAGACCCAGGCTGGTCTCTCTCACTGGTCCACATAGCTCTGAAATTTATGGTGAAATCAAAATCTGGTGACCCCATTGCTGGCCTATGAGTTAAGTTGTTTTACTTCATTCAGTTCAGTTCTACTCTGCAAGCTTTTATTAAGTATGGCTGCATAGAAAAAGTATTTTGGCAGATACTGTGGACCTGAAGACTAAAGGAAAAACAGTCTTTGCCCTCAAATTAATTCCTGGTTATGTACTTATTAATTCCCATATTAACAATGGTGTGGCCACTCCTCCACAGGTAACCCCTCCTTGATTTAATTGGTTATTTGCATGGGTTGCTAGGGCTAGAAAATATTAATCTCATGATATTCAGCCTCCTGGTAATGAGAGTCCCCAATATTAATCCAAAAATGAGAGTATATAGTCCACTGTAGAGTCCATTCTTGAAGCCTCTCCAGGCTAGTAGGAGCTTCTAGAACTCAGAACTTAATGCTTCTTGACCACTCCTTCCCAAAGAACAAATTTTCAAACTCCCAAAATGAAACTGTCACTATCCCTAATTATACCTCAAGCACTTGCATGCTAAAGGGGGAAAAGAGACCAGTATACCTTGAAAATCTTAATGTGTTTAAAGATCCCCAACAAAATTAAATAGGACAAACAAAAGGCCTGGAGTAGTTTTATTCTTTTTTTGATAGCCTCAAGAGAGGAATGGAAAGAAATAGCAAAAAAGGTGGTGTAGCATATATTGTATCTAGGATGTACTGTAACCTATTTAACATGTAAAGGATTGCTTTCCATCTGGGGGAGGGGGTGGAGGGAGGGAGGGGAAAAATCGGAACAGAAGTGAGTGCAAGGGATAATGTTGTAAAAAATTACCCTGGCATGGGTTCTGTCAATAAAAAATTATTTTAAAAAAAAAAGGTGGTGTAGAATGTTTCCTAGAACCCAGAATCCCCTCAATGTCCCCTGAAGGCCTATGGGTAAGAATTTTAGCGTCTGACTGGAGGCAATCACCTCAAATACTTCCTCTAAGTGAAGGTGTTCTCAAGAACAAAGATTAATAGCAAAAGCTTATATCGTTAATAAAATTGCAAAGGTGGAAGGGAAATGACAAATTAAAAGTCCAAATCCTCTCTACCTTTAAAAAAGAATAAGAACACTATCTCCCAGATATGTACATCCGAGGTCATCTTGCCCAGTGGGCTTTGAATCCCAACTACTGCTTTTTGTGAGGCAGCTAAGATGCACAGTGGATTGAGCAGTGGGCCTGGAGTCAGGGAGACGAGTTCAAATCCAGTCTCATAGACACTTAGTAGTTGTGTGACTCTAGGCAAGTCACTTAATCTCTATCTGCCTCATGTTCTCACTTGTAAAACTGGGATAATAACATCTGCCTTCCAAGGTTGCTGTGAGGATCAAATGCAGATAAATTTGTATCATGTTTAGCACAGGTGCTTAGGAAAGGCTTATTTCTTTCCTTCTTTCATATATCACACTGCTCTTCCTGTTTGCATGTTCCTTTCTATGTTAAAATCCTGCTGTGTGACTATGTCACCTCCCTAAATTATTGGCTCAGTTTGTTAGGAGTCCTCAATTTTAATTCCCTAGAAACTGGAGGGTAAGACTGTTAATCAGAGAAGCAGAATAATTAGTCCAGGTGCTCATAAGTACTGACAGAAGGAGTTTATGAAAAATCAACTGCATTTGGAAAAGAGAACAATGATGTCTCTGCTATTCCCATCTACCAAAACATTGTGGTTAAAGGATTTGCTTTGGCAAAGAGGAAAAAGGAAAATAAACTGATGGAAAGCTAAATAAAGTCGTGCCCCACTAACCATCCCACTGCTTGAGGCTGAGAGCTGAGAGGAGCTGTCCAGGAATTCTAAAAATTGGGGATAGAGTAAGGCTGTCTAAATCAAGAAAAAATACATTGAGAGTAGAATAGAGCACCTTAGGGACTGAAAAATCCTTTGCATATATCATCTTAGTTGGAAAGAAAACATGGCAGTTATTAACTTCATTTTACAAATAAGGGAGTGAGGCTCATGGGCAGGTGAAGAGAATTTCCAGTAGCCACACAGATAGTGTTAGATGTCTTCTAAACTAGAAGTTTTCTGACTCCAAGTCTAGCACTCTTTCCTCTGCACCAAGTTACCTAATGAGGATAGCACTGGTAGTATATATAGAATATGAATCACTTTTCATCACTAATGCATTTTTAGTGAACACTAGAATTAAAAACATTGGCCCCAGTCTTGGGTCACTAGCTGTTCCACTTCAGGATGTTCTTAGCTTTAGGAAGCATTTATTAAGTAACTATCTTCAAGACACTTTGCTAAGTACTGGGAATGCAGTTATCCTTTTCCCATCACATTTCAATATGATGAGAGTTAGCATAAGAAATTAAATGGGAATTCTAAATGGGAATTTTGGGAGAGTTTTGTTATGATGCAAAAAAGACTCACAGATGACACAAAAAAAGTTTAGAAACTCAGAAATGCATAATAGATATGTACAGTGTTGTATGATATCAACATGTTTTATCTTTTCATATCACAATAATTCAAACTTCTCTGACTTGAAGGAGGGTCGAAACATTTTACATGGATTTTCCAGATTGCCAGAGAGAGAGGGTGGAGGATTTCCATGCTCCTAATCCCACAAAGAGAAGGAAAATTTCTGTTGTTTGTTCTATGATATCAGGGAGGTGATACCATGACATGGAAGTGAATTGGATTTAAGTGATGGAGGATTGTGAAAAGTCACCAGCCTCACTCTCTCCTTCAGAGCCAGCTGGGTCCAATGGCCAGATATAGATCAGGATGACTGTAGATGACCCTGGATGCAATGAAAGGCCTTGGTTTTTAAAGTTGAGGTCCTTAACAGGTCTCAAGTTGATTGAGGCAATGCCCAATTAGTGATTAAAGCAAGTTACAAATACAAACAGAAAGACAGTCCCTATGCTCAAGGAGCTTCTATTTTTATAGAGGAAGACAACATATAACAGGAAGATGAAATTTGGAAGGGGAGGAGAAAAGACTGACAGTAGGGAGCATAGTAGAGAGAAAATTCAGAAAGTCCAGAGCATTTCCTGCTGGCCTGGCTATGATTCTTTAAGGAAGGGCTCAGGGAGGAACCAGCCAGTTGGAAGAAGAGGCAGACAGTACTTTGAATATAAGAAGCTCAGGGGTAATAGCATGTTAGATAAAATGCCATTTTGAGAGTCAAAAGTGTAGCCTGACTTAAATTAGACTAGATCGAAGATAATCTTCTATGCTTTGTGACTCTAATTGGAATCAAATTATAATACATTTTGCAATGTTTTTCATTGCCCACTAAGTCCTAAAGAGTTCCTGGTACAGGGACCAAACTAAGTTAAAGACACTTGAATCACTGTTTTGCGGACTGAAACTTTGTAGTGAGAACCTACTTGAAGCCAGTACATAATGCATCATCAGCTATGGACATCACAGTGGGACTTGGGGCTCATCCTTTGGTGGGATTTCTAGTGTAAGGAGGTTAATGCTCTGTACTTATGTCATAGAATGACTAGGGGAATGCAAGAGAAGAAATCTAAAGTAGAGAGAGCAAATGCAAGTATGCAACGACACAATGAATACAAGATGAAATAATGTGACTTCCCACAAAGCACAGATCTCAGGCATTGTGCATCTCTTTGGATCAATTAATCAAGCAATGTGCATTTAATAATAGCTACTGTTCTAGCACTGTTCTAGCAGTTGTTTCAAAGACAAATGAACCAGTCCCTGCTCACAAAGAGGTTTCATTCTATTAGGAGAGACAACATGTCTATCTAATAGCATATGCAAAGTATATAAAAATAAATACAGGGTAGTTTGGTGAGAGGAGGCACTAGAAGCTGAGGGAATGGAATAAAGTGTCAGAAAAAAAAAGCTGAAGCAGAAAAGCTTCATGAACAGAATACTCTTTATTTTACCCTAGAGAAAGCATAAAGGTTAGGTGGCCCCAGATTATAGTGCTGGTCCTTGAGTCAGGAAGACCTGGATTCAAATCCTGCCTCAGATACTTACTATATGGGTGACTATAAGGAAGTCCCTTAATATCTTTTGGCTTTGTTGGTAAAAGATGTTTACTCACCTGCAAAATGGAGTTAATAATAGCCCCTACGCTACTATGGGTTGCTGTGGAAATAAAATGAAATAATATTTGTAAAATGTGTTTGTGAACCTTTGCAAATCTTAAGTACATTGTAAATATAAAAATATACTATAAGTAGAAGTAGAGGAAGAAGGAGAAGGAAGAAAAGAAGAAGAAGGAGGAGGAGGAGGAGGAAGAGGAGGAGGAGGAGGAGGAGGAGGAGGACGAGGAGGAGGACGAGGACGAGAAGGAGAAGAAGGAGGAGGAGGAGGAGGAGGAGGAGGAGGAGGAGGAGGAGGAGGAGGAGGAGGAGGAGGACGAGAAGGAGAAGGAGGAGGAGGAGGAGGAGGAGGAGGAGGACGAGGACGAGGACGAGGAGAGGAGGAGGAGGAGAGGAGGAGGAGGAAGAGGAGGAGGAGGAAGAGGAGGAGGAGGAAGAGGAGGAGGGGAGGAGGAAGAGGAGGGAAGAAAAGAAAGAAAAAAGAGGAGGAGGAGGGAAGAAAAGAAAGAAAAAAGAGAAGAAGAAGAAGAGAAGAGAAGAAAGAAAAAAGAGAAGAAAGGAGAAATAAAGAAGAAAGAAAGAAAGAAAGAAAGAAAGAAAGAAAGAAAGAAAGAAAGAAAGAAGAAAGAAAGAAAGAAAGAAAGAAAGAAAGAAGAAGAAAGAAAGAAGAAAGAAAGAAAGAAAGAAGAAAAAAGAAAGAAAGAAAGAAAGAAAGAAAGAAAGAAAGAAGAAAAAGAAGAACTGGTTTTGATTGTTTTTGGTGGTGATGGTGGTAGTGTCAGCAACAATAGTAGTAGTAGCAGTTGGCAGTAGTAACGGTGGTGGCAATAAAATGTCTCTAAAAGACAATCGTGTGGGGGGGGCACTCCCTGCCAGACCCACAAGGTTTGACTAACCCCCTGTCACAGTATGGGGCCAAGTTCAGTCCCTCCTTTCCTCAGGTCAGAG
This sequence comes from Antechinus flavipes, assembly GCF_016432865.1. Taxonomy (NCBI): domain Eukaryota; kingdom Metazoa; phylum Chordata; class Mammalia; order Dasyuromorphia; family Dasyuridae; genus Antechinus; species Antechinus flavipes. The sequence continues at coordinate 253,394,131 of NC_067399.1, forward strand.
TTCCCCTTCTCCGCTCCTCCAGAGTGAGAACCATCTGGCCATTCTTTTTTTTCCCCAGGAGGCAGCAGGAAATGCCTTTCTTCCTCCAGAATGTCCAATCTCTGAACTCTCTGCTCACCCACCAGGCAATCCTCAGGGCTGCTGCTACTCAGGAAAGGTACTTTATTTATCTAGACAACTAGATTCTGATTCACAGTGACAAAGTGGTTAAAATTCCCTCCCTCTATACAGATGCCTGGAGTTCAGGAAAGTGCTGTCCCGCAGTGCTGCTTTGGGGCTGAGCACATACACAGTTTCCACAAGCTATTGCAAGAAATCTGTCTATGCCCTGGCAGTGCCATCACTTGGGCTTGGAAAGTTCAGTCAAAAGCTCTCCTCATGTCATATAAGTAAATTTATGGAGCTTGCCTGTATGTCTGCCCCACAACAGCCATTACCAGATTATGGGATGGAGTTGGGGAGGGGGGTGGGATTGAAGGGGAGGGAAAGATGTTTGCCCAGGGTCCTCCTCCTTTACAACAAAGGCCTGATCAGTTGGGCTCTGGTTGAACTCCAATCTGTCCTCCAACTAGGGAAAATGTAGGGAGGAAAAGGAAAAGGACAAGCTGTTATATTAACTTGGTTTTTTAAAATTATAGCTTTGTATTGACAAAACATTTGCATGGGTAATTTTTCAACATTGACCCTTGCAAAAACTTCTGTTCCGACTTTTCCCCTCCTTCCCCCCATCCCCTCCCCTGGATTTCAGGTAGTCTCATATATGTTAAACATGTTAAAATATATGTTAAATATAATATATGTATACATATTTATATAGTTATCTTGTTGCACAAGAAAAATCGAATTTAGAAAGAAGGTAAAAAGAACAAGAAAGAAGAAAAACAAAAATGCAAGCAAACAATAACAGAAAGAGTGTAAATGCTATGTTGTGGTCCACACTCATTTCCCAGTGTTCTTTCTCTGGGTGAAGCTGGTTCTGTTCATCATTGATCAATTGGAACGGATTTGGATCCTCTCATTGCCAAAGATATCCAAGTCCATCAGGATTGATCATCGTATAATCTTGTTGCCATGTATAATGATCTCCTGGTTCTACTCATTTCATTTAGCATCAGTTCATGTAAGTCTCTCCAGGTCTTTCTGTATTCATCCTGCTGGTCATTTCTTACAGAACAATAATATTCCATAATATTCATATACCACAATTTACCCAGCCATTCTCCAATTGATGGGCATCCATTCAATTTCCAGCCTCTAGCCACTACAAACAGGGCTGTCACAAGCATTTTGGCACATACAGGTCCCTTTCCCTTCTTTACATATTAACTTGTTTTTAGAGAACACAGAGAGGGGTGGTTCATATGATAAAAATTCTGACTTCCAACCAGCCTATAACCTTGGATACCAGTCCAAAGCTGACTGTAGCTTCCTACAAAATGGCAATACAAATGGTCACTTTCTGATGGGATCCAAGAGAAAGAATCAGTAGCTCTCAAAATTCATCAGACTGATTATAGACTATCAAATTGGTCAGGACCTCTCTTGATCAGCTCTTCTGCCCCTTGCAATATTATTTTCTTCGTATCCAAGCTTATAATATTGTCTTGCAGAAGGAATAGAAATGTCTGAAGAAAGCAACTGTGGAAAAATCAAAACTGTGAACCTCTAAGTCCAGCACTTAGATGCTGTTTCAAAGGTTACAAATAATTTAAGTAAATACAATTTTGATCCAGAATACATTTGATTCCAGAAAGTACCACGATGAGATCATCTCAGCCTATTAAAGGACGAAGCTTATATATCTTCCATATGTTATTTGGATTTACAGCAGGAAAAGACATTAGAGATCTAGCCCCTGAGGAAAGGCTGCTAATGAACAAGCTGCGTCTCTTCCATTTGCTCAGGCAGTCCATCTCTTCTTGTTTTTGCATCATAATCAGCTTTTTCAAGTGAGAAGACTTCAGATCGTGTCCTGATGTCTTCCATCTCCTTCTGGGTGTAGTGCAACCCCTGAAGAAAGGCTGCTAGACAGCATCTTCTATATGCCCCAAGCAACTACTTCCATTTGTGATACCACAAGGCATCTTCCACCTCCTGCTGCCCTCCCAAAATCCTAACTAGGATGTAGAGAATCTCCAGTGCAAAGCAGAACAGTCAACCCTCTCCCTCTCTCCTCCTTTACTCAGTAAACTTTTCCCTTTAATATTCATGCTATTCCTCTTTCCATCCCATCTCCTCCAACAGACTGCCCCTTCTGCCATTGCTACTTTTTCCACTTTTATCTCCCTCTTTACTGACTCATTTTCTGACTCCACTCTTAACTCCACTTTCTCTCCTCTCACTCTCTTCTGACCTTATCAGTCCACCAAAATTGTTCTCTCCAAAGTTCCTAATGATATTTTAGTTACCAAATTTAATGTCTTCTTAATCCCCATTCTTTGTAAGCTCTCTGCAGCCTGTGACACTATTGATTCCTCTCTTCTCCTTTATACTTTCTTCTCTCTAGGTCTTTGGGATACCACTCTCTCCTTGTTCTTCTACCTAACTAACCACTCTTTCTCTGTCTTCTTTGATGGACCTTTCTCCAGATAACACCCTCTAACCCAGGTGTCCCTCAGGCTTTCATCCTTTGTCCCCTTCTCTTTTCCCTCTATACTACTTCACTTTGCAATCTCCTTAGCTCCCCTGGATTTAATTACTATCTCTGTGCTGATGATTTTCACATCTACCCATCCTACCTTAATCTCTGCTGACTTCCAATCTCACATCTCCAAGTGGAGGGTTGGACATTTGGACATTTCAAACTGGACGTCCTGTAGACATCTTAAACTCAATATGACCAAAAATAGAACTCATTTTATTTCCCCAAAACTTTGCTGCTCTTCTACATTCCCTATTACTATAGAGGACAGAACCATTGTCCTTCCTCAGGCTCACAACCTAGGAGTCATTCTGGATTCCTGTTTCTCATCTTTAATATCTAATCTTTTGCCCAGGCCTGTACATTTTTCTTTTGTCACATCTCTGAAATATGTCCCCTTTTCTCCTCTTACACTGTTACCACTTTTTTGCAGACCCTCATCACCTCTTGCCTTGATTACTGAAATAGCCTGCTAGTGAGTCTGCCTGCCTCTAGTCTTTCCCCATTCTAGTCCATCCTCCATTAAGTCACTAATGTGATTTTTTGGACCTATAGGAGGTCCAACTATATTACTCCCCTTAATTAATTGTAGTGCTTCTAGAAGCAAATACAAAATGTTCTATGTGGCAAAGCCCTTCAAAATCTCCATTTCCAGTCTTCTTACACTTTTCTCCCTGACACAGACCCTTTGATCTAAGGATACTGACTCCTTAGTTTGCACAAGCAAAACACTCAATTTCTTTGCTCCAGGCATTTTCTCTGGCTATTTCATATTTCTGGAACACTCTCCCTCCTCTGCTCCAACTACTAATCTCCTTGGCTTCCTTTAAGTCTTAACGAAAATCTCATTGTAAAACAGAAAGTCTTCCCCAATCTCTCTTGACTCCAGTGCCTTGATTTCAATATCTTCCCCCATTATATTGTAAGCTCCTTGAGGTTAGAATATCTTTTGTCTCTTTTTGCAATCCTCTGCTTAGTAAAGTGCCTGGCATATAGTAGACACTTAATAAATATTTATTATTGATTGATCAAATCCAATTACTACATTTTATAAACACTTAAACTAGGTACTAAATAGTTAAGTTAAGATTCAAACCGAGGTTTTCTGATTTCAAGTCTAATGTTTTTTCATTACTTTCTATAAGTCATAGCTCAAAGAAGAGGAAAATATAGAGCATCCTCTCAGTTTTTCAGTAGCCATATTAAAAGAGAATGTTTAATAAACATTACTGATGCGGCAAGTCCCCCTATTCTCATGTCGAAAAGATTCTTGATTCCTCCTTGGTTGGGTTGCTAACCAGCCTGTCATGCAATGATGCTCTGTGTTTGAAATTCACAACCATCTCCCTAGCTCTCAGAATTAAAAATGTTCTTTGCCCTCAGATCTAAATAAACCATTCCACATATGCAGGGGTGTTTTCCATAGTCCCAGATTCCAGGACATGAATTTCCATATTCATGCTTTATTAATGAGATAGAATGAGGTTCCCACCATTTGGATTTCACCCCTGATAATTAAAGGTGACCTACCTACCTTGGCTGGATGAAAGAACTCCACATGGTGAGCTATAAAAATATAAGCACCAATTTTCCAGTTGAAAGTGGTCCCCATTAAAACAATCCCCACTGATTTTTTAGCATGGACGGCAGCAGCCCGTTGTCTGTTTAATTTAACCTGGGTACAATAAGCAAAGAAGAGGAAAGTAGTTGCGGATGTGGAATCAATGAATATCTCTCCCCCCAATCAATCAATGGTGAGGCTGCTGAGGTTATCTTCATTAGCCATTCCCATGTTAAGAATATTAGCTTCTTGTTTAAAGTAAGTTTTGTTTATACATCTATTGCCTGTCTGCTTGATCGATTTCATACCCCAATGTAGGTCCTTTGTAATTCATAAAAGCAAATAAATGTCCAAAATCAGGAAAATGATAATAAAAGGCCACCTAATATAATATAAAATGTTAGATTTGGAGGCAAAGGAATTGCCTCTAAATCAGGATGTGCTAAAAATATATATTATATATTTTATATATTCTATATACTTTTAAGTATAATTTGCATCATTGACATTTTCTCCATCACTTTCTTAAATCTAGACAATCAACAAAACAATAAATCAGGTCATTGATGATTTCTGAGGTATATTAGAATATAAATGCTCACACCAAAAATTTAACAACCAGCTCCCAGAATGACCCTAGAACATTCCTGGCTTGAATCCATTTACAGCTTCTTAAGTTGCTTTTCCTCTTGCATCATTTTTTTCTTATCTACAAAAAAATGAGAAAATTGGATTAGATACTTCTCTTAAGATTTCCTAAAGTTTTCAAGCACTGTTCCTATCATTCTTCTGTCCCAGTTACACAATATCTGGATTATTTCATTCAATTTAGAATGACAACTTTTAGGAAAGATATTATGAATTGGAATAGGCTTGGTCATTAGAGAACTGAGACCATGACATGCAAAGATCAGGTGAAGGAGTGTTTAATATCAGAGTTGCTTAATATGAAGAACAAAAGACTTAGAAAAGACATAATAGTCATCTTTGAATATCTAAGGACTGTCATCTGGAAGAGAAATTAGACTCATTCTGCTTAGCCTTAGTGAAAATAACTTGGAACAATTGGTGGAAGCTGCAAAGAAGCTTATTTCTGCTTGATTTTAAGGAAAAACTTAAGTTATGGCTGTCCCACCTCAGAATGTAATGAGTTTCTCACAGATGATGGTCTTCTGGCAAAGGATAGTTAACCAATGATTGATGATGTTTTAGAGACTATTCTTCAGACATAGGTTGGACTAAATGACCAAATACATAGCAAAGAGCAAGGGAAAGAATCCTGAATTTGTCAGAAAGCCTAATTCACATCCAAGCTCTGTCATTTATTAACTATGTGACTTTGAACAAATCCTCTAATCTCCCTGCTCCCTAATATTCTGATTTATACAATGAAGGAGTTGAATTAAATTACCTCTAAAGTCCCTTTCAAATCTAAATCTATGAACCTAAGACATTTGAGATTTCTTCCCATTCTAATACTCTATAGTGATTTTCCGTTGTTCAATTGTCCAACTCCCATTTGAGATTTTCTTGGCAGAGATTCTGGAGTGATTTGCCATTTTCTTCTCCAACTCATTTCATAGATGAAGAACTGAGGCAAAAAGGATTAAATGACTTGGCTACGGTCACACAGCTAGGTCAGGTTTGAACTCAAGAAGATGAGTTTTCCTGACTCTGGACCCAGCATTTTGCCCACTGCTTATGGTTCTTAGACCATATAATTACAAACTAAACCTTGGCATTAAAATGAAGTCTGACTGTAATAAAAATAAAATAAAAAGATAATAAAGGATGTTCATTCTGCTATACAGAACTCTGAAATGTGAAAAGTCGAAAGTTCTTGCAATTTCATCTGTTTTTTTCCTTATTATATTACTAAAGTTTTGCTCCTGAAAAATCACATGTTCTCTTTATTACTGTTAAGCATTCTTGCCCTTAGAAGCTCTTCTATTGCAACGGTTACTACACCCATACCTCAGTGTTAAATGGGTAAGTTCACTTAGCTGAATTGAAGAATAGTAATCCATCTGCAAAGTAAGAAGGTATAGAGCCAACCTCTACTCTTCTCTACCCAAGTCTAAGAATAGATGTCAGGAGTTCATTTGCTAGACTTTAGGAATGTTATTTCCAAGTTAAGGTAATTATTCTAGAAGAACAATAGAAGGAGTTAGTTAATGTAACATTAGTTAGTTAATTATAGTAAAATAAGAGGAATTCGCTGATCAACTTGATAAACTTATAAAGTAGTAAATTTTAACTGAGATCTTCCTGACTCCAGATCTGATACTCTATCTGTTCAACCACCTAGCTACTCTTATATAAAAGTGCCTTATAAATATTAGTTAGTGTTGTTTTATTATTATCATTATTATCATCATCATTGGAAGATGAACTGAATTGTTTAGATTCTTTTTTTTATTATTTAATAGCTTTTTATTTACAAGTTATATGCATGGGTAATTTTACAGCATTGACAATTGCCAGATCTTTTGTTCCAATTTTTCCCCTCCTTCCCCCCACCCCCTCTCCTAGATGGCAGGATGACCAGTAGATGTTAAATATATTAGAGTATAAATTAGATACACAATAAGTATACATGACTAAACATGCTGTACAAAAAGAATTGGATTCTGAAATATTATACAATTAGCTTGTGAAGGAAATCCAAAATGCGGGCAGGCAAAAATATAGGGATTGGGATGAATTGTTTAGATTCTTGTGAGTTGGGAACAGCACTTGTGTTTTGGCTTTTGTGACAAGGTTGAAATCTGTTTTGCCCTACTTCTTCTCCTTTTCAAAGAGATCCAGGGAGAACTTAGCCCTGAATAAAATCTCCTGAGGGATTATATAGAAATGGATAAAAATGTCCCCAGCCCCCTATGCAAACAAATTACTAAAATAACAATTTATATATTGGGTATAAGAGCTGGAGCTCAGCATTGGGGCAGCAACAAGAATTTTTGGACCTTGGATTCCTAGGTTCCGAATGTCTCTTGCCAGCCTTGGAGTGGCCAAGGTGGGGACATGTAGGATGCCATGCTCCCAACCACATGATTCCAAGAGAGGGGGAGGTATATAGCCAAGGAGTTTCTAAACTCAAGTCTTCTGGAGAGAGAGGAGAGGAATCCCTGATCAGTACCAACCTTGGTGTTGCTTCCATAATAACCACCGATTTGAGAGTTTGAGGATTCCTCCTAACAAAACCAAGCGTTATGCTAGCCTCCTAAGGAAAATAAAATTATAGACATGATCCCTGAAGCTGAAGGAGCAGTGGGAGGGTGTAAGCCATGATACAGGAAATAAAAGACTTGGAACTTAGCTTCCACTATTAGTTATTGATACAGTGCAAATCCAATGAGAAGGAAATTGCCTCTTTTGCAACCTCAAGTTCGTGTTCTCTTCTGAGGAGAGCACAAACCACAGGATAGTGCCAAGAATGAGTCTGGGGAACAGTCCAGTTCCTGGAGAAGGAAGGGTACATTAGAAAAGGTGAAGAACTGCACCAGTTATTTGTGGGTTCCTGTGAATCTGTTTTATGGGATTTGGATATTTTCTCTAGAGTGAAAAGAGGGCTGACTTTTATGTCCATTATTATCTCCACCAATTGTCTGAGAATTGGCTGCTTTATTTATATCTCAACCTTATTACCTATATTTGATTTGCATTTTGAGGTTTCTCAGGGGAAAACTGTCTGAGAAGAAAATGAGCCAAAAAGAGAATGCTTTTGGTGAGTAGCCCTCTGTGGTATGCTGGTAAAAGTTTAACATTTGGCTCTGGATGGGGATGGGGGAGAAAAATTACATATATCACACTTTTAAGTTTGATCTGCATTAATCTTTTTTTTCTCTTACTTCCTCAAGTCTAGAAATAAACAAAACAATAAATCAAGCTATGATTTGTAGTGTTTGCCAATTTCTGAATTGTAAATGCTTGCACTGAAAATTTCACAATTGTTTCTAGGAGCTGGTCTGATCTACCTTCAGCAGCCTCCAAGGATGGATTAAGGCCATGTAAGCCCAGGCCTTGGGAAAACTGATTATCACCACTCGCATTTATATAGTGTCATAAGGGTTTGGTATATTTTTCCCAAAATAACTCTGTGATGTAACTAAAGTAAGTAGTGAGGTGGGTGGAGAAGAGGGATGTCGCAAACATCTTAGTGCAGTGTTAAGCTTTAATAGCTAATAATTAATCATAACGATGATGGCTAACATTTACATAGCACTTAACTATATTCCAGACACTGTGCTAAACATTTTATAATTATTATCTCATTTGACCCTCATCACAACCCTGGGAAGAAGGTGACATTATTATCCTCATTTTCCAGATGAGCAAGCTGAGGTAAGGAGATTAACTGACTTGCCCAGAGTCATACAGCTAGTAAATAGTGAGGGAACACAATTGGAATTCAAGTCTTCCTGACACAAGACCCAGAACTCTACCCAGTGTGCCATGCTGCCCAATAATAGCTTAATATTGCACTAAAACTTTTGGAACACTCCGCCCCCCACACACACATATATAAATAAAAATATTGTATATGATTACATTTTATATTATATTATATTTCATCATATACAATATTATTATATAACATTATTCCTAACAAAACATAACACATGAAAACACACCATACATATACATATTCACATGTATATGTATACACATAGATACATAAAATAAAAATATTACATAGCATTGCTATATGTTTTTATATGATCATATATGCACACATACAATTATACACATAGATGCACAATACACATATATGTTAAGATGCCCCTTTTGAAGATGATGAGATCTTTATAGCTCATAGATCCTTAGAATTATGTCTTCTTAGTCCCTCATTTCATAGCTGCAAAAACTGAGACCCACAGAGTTTAAGTATCACAGGCAGAATTTGAACCCAAGTCTTCTGACTCCAAACCCATCATGGCTTTCACAACACGGTAACACTTCTGCAAAGATGTGAAAGTAAAGGAAAATGCATTGACTTCATAAACTGGCATGAAAAATGTGGTCAAATGGAAAATTCTTGGAATCTAAAACCAGATCTGTAACCAGGGATTCCAAACTGGAGGAAAAGCAGTAGGAAAGGCACCGCAAGTCATTTTTTAAAAAAAGACAAATTGAGGGAAGAGAGGGAAGAGACCTTGGATGCAAAGGCAGAAAACTCTCTTATGGGAAGATACAAGGGCAAGGCCAGATAGAGATCAGAAGAGCCCGGCTTGGGGTGAGCCAGTCTGGGAGAAGTCCTTCCACCTGTGTGCTAAGCCCCGGGGTTCCCATCAGCTGAAAGACCCTAAATGATGTGGGTATCCCTAAGTTACAGCTCCATCAGAAGTCCTGGGGTCAGGTCCCAGTTTTGTTACTTACCAACTATGTGACTTTGGGGCAAGTAATTTCCTATCTTCAAGCCTCAACTTGCTCATCTGCAAAACATTTCCTCTACCTTATCCCACTGGATTGTCCCTGTAGTGAAGAAAGTTCTTAAAGTCCACATGTGTGTTTGATAATGAATGCATTGTATAGGAATTTGAGTAAAGTAGAGGAACTCTGACCAGGAAGTTTGCCTAGGTGGAGGAAAAGGAAAAAGCCTACGGGATGACTTTCTTTCCCACTAATATTCAGCAGATAGTTCTCTACAGCTAGGTGACATGGTGTATAGAGTGCTAGATCTGGAGTTGGGAAAGCCCATCTTCCTGAGTTTAAATCTGGTCTCAGACACTAGCTGTGTGATCCTGGACAAATCACTTCATCCTGTTTGACTCAGTTTACTCTTCTGTAAAATGAGCTGGAGAAGGAAATGGCAAACTGTTCCAGTATCTCTGCCAAGTAAAACCCAAATGGGGTCATAATGAATCAGACATGACTGACAAACAATCGAATACCTCTCCCTCCTTGTTGGCTGTGCAACTTCTGAAGAATTTAGAGAAATAATGGTGAAAGAATTAAGGAAGGGGAACCAAAAACAGGAAGCTTGAGATCATGGAGGAATAAATAGGGTTGGGATGTTATTCCTCCTGAGGTTAAAAAAAGGTTGTGGTCAATACAAAGCAATCAATTGTCCTACACAGATTTACTCTCTTCCTGAGTGGAAAATTATTCCATCAACTCTTGTGGGAAGAGAAAAAAGCGATGTAAAAAAAAGACATGCTTTTTTTTTTCGCAAGTTTACTTGTCATAGCCATATAGTAAGGAATAGTTTGACTCTTAAACATGTTTCCTAGGAAATACAAGTTCCAGAAGGAAGCACAGGACTATAGATTTAGAGATAGAAATTGCCTTGGATGCTATCAAATTCATCCCCATAATTTATAGATTGAAAATTTTACAAATTGAAAAATATTTTATAAATAAAAAATTTAGTGGTTTATTCTTGGTAATGGGAATATAGCAGGAAGTAGTTTAATAAGAATATCATCTTTGGGTGTTGAGAGAAACTAAGGCTTAGCTAAGTTAAGTGATGATCTCAAGGTCACACTAGTAAAATGTGAAGTGAGATTTGGCTCCAGGTCTTCCTGGCTCCAAGCTCAAAAGACTACCCATTATAAAATGCTAAAATAATGTTGATACTCAAATAGAAGCAAAGCACTACCTACCTGGTCTCAACAATCTGAGCGGAGAAGAGTATACCTGACTGCTGGGATTCTGTATCTCCCTAAATAAGCCTGACCCCTGAACCAGAAAATGCTCATGTAGTCCTCTTCATTGTAGGAATTGCATCTGTAAAAAGGGGAGCAGGGAAATATAAAGGAGACAGGAGGGGACAGGAGGAGAGAGAGGGGAGAAGGGAGAAGAGGGGAGGGAGGAGAGGGGAGGAGAGGAAAGGGAAAGAGAGAAGAAAAGAAAAGAAAGAGAGGGGAGGGGAGGGAAAGAGAAAGGAATGGAGAAGAAAAAAGTAGAGAGATGAGGAGGGCAGGAGAAGAAAAAAAGATGAGAGGATGTTGAAGAAGGAAGGAGAAGGGACAGAGAAAAAGAAGAAAGGAGAGGAGAAAGGAAGAAATTCCAACTATGTTCTTTCATGAAATAATCATTACATTCCACACACCCTTCATGAGTTCTATATGGCTATAGGTTGGAGACCTATATGTAATCCATGGAAGTCCCTTTTTCTTAGGATAACAATTTAGAACTAGAGAAGATTTTAGAGATTACTTAGTCAGCATCTTATTTTTTCAACATATACATTAGTCGAATAGCTCTTAAGTAGCAGAGAAGGAATTCAAATCCATAACTTTTGGCTCCAGATCTCAGACTCTTTTGCCAACACTTATCTGATTTAAGGATAACAATAAAACTCTCCATTTTAGCTGAGAAATTCAGCCAATAACACTTTATCCATTTGTAAAACATCACTTCCATGGGAGCAATTGCTTTTGGAAGCATAGAGATCATACTTGTTCTTCACCGTGCCTTTATTCCGAATGCCCTTAAAAGGATTTTTTCTTTCTAGTAACAAGTGCTCCTAACCATGGTCACTGTTGCCATCTTCTGGTCCAATATAGTATATCTGTATATCTAGGGTTCTTTTTCTTAAAAATATGTAGAAAAATTTAAACAAAAATCTTTATCGTATATATGGAGATATATGGAGAGAGAAAAACAGATAGAGAGAGATAAAGAGATAGAGAGAAAACTACCAGCCATATTTCTGGATTTTCTAACTGAAACAGAGAGTCACTATGAATCAATTACTTTTCCATCATAAAACCTACATGTCAAATGTCATCCAAGTTAGATACACAAATGACTTTAGGGTCAGGAGATCAGATAGAAGTAGCCAAAAAGAAAGGATATAAAACAGCATAGATTAAAGCCTAATTAAATACTTCCCAAGAGCTCTTTCTGTTAATAATAACAAAAAAGCAATTTAAAAAAGTCAGAACCAATCAGATCCAGAAGGTATCATCTAGTCACCAAGTCATAAAATGCTAAAGCTGGAAAATTTCAGACATCTCATCCAATGTGAAAAGAATTCATTCAACAATGTTCCTGCCAAATGATCTTTCAGTCTTTGTCCAAGGGCCTCCAGTGAGAGTAACGCATTACCTACTAAAGCAAGCCTGTACCATTTTTGGACAACTTTAATTGTTAGAATGTTTTTTTTACATAGAGTAGACATCTACCTCTGCAAATTCAAGTCATTTCCCCTCATTCTGCTCTACAAGACTAAAACTCTCATTTTAAAGAAGAAACTGGTCAAGAAGAGGGTCTTTTAATTAATATCTCATCAACAACCAACCACAATAAGGAGAAGAATGAAGGGAACATTTTTGGATATGACTAACATGAGGATTTGTTTTGCTTGACTACATATCTGATATAAGAGTTTTATTTTTTTTTATTTCTTTTGGTGGGAGGTAGAGGGAAAATGATAGAGGGAAAGAACTAGTGTTGAAGTTGCCAAAAATTAAAGATAAAAATGAGAAAAGAGTCAATGAGATATTTTAAAATGTGTAAAAAAAAAAAAAAGATCAGGATGGAAGATCAATAGAAAAAAAGGACAGCTTTGAAGATATGTTGAATGTATTATCTGCTTAAGGAAAAAAAGCAAGATGTGGCTTTAGAGAGAGTTCACTTTTTCTCTTTTGTTCTGCATATGGAAATCTGATGTGATTAAGTTCTACTCACTTTATTTGATATGGGTTAAGTTCAAGGTCTGGTTTTTTTGTTTTTGTTTTTTTTTTAAGATTTCTGTCAAGATGCTTTCATGGAGTTAAAATAAAGTGTAAAAATAATAACATGAGAGTAATAAGAGAAAAAATTAGCAAAGGGAAAATTAAAGATAAGATCTTTTAGTTAATCATTCATGTCCAATCCCCATTTGGAGTTTTCTTGGCAAAGATCCTAAAATGGTTTTCCCATTTCCTTCTCCAGTTTACATGAGGAAACTGGGACAAAGAGGGTTAAGGGATTTGCCCAGGATCACATAGCCAGGAAGTGTCTGAGGTCATATTTGAATTCAAAAAGAACAGTTTTCCTAATTCTAGGCCTTGTCCTCTATCCATTGTGCTACCTAACTGCCCTACTAAGATCCTACCTACTCTGAGATGCACTGTGATAAGTATCTTGTAACTGGCAAAACAATATATTTCTATGTGATCTAGTTCACTTGTTAATAAGCTGTTGTTTTCCCTGTTTTACAGGTGAGGAAACAATTTTGTATTGAAAGGTGAAAAACTTGCTCGTGGACACACATTAAGTGTCTGAACTGGAATATGAATTCAAGTTTGTTAGCCTTTACTTTAACCCAAGTCTAGCACTCTATCAACAATACAAGGTAGATTACTTGAAAGGGGTGGTTTAGACTATAACAATTATTGGAAATTTTGTGAACTAAAAAGGTTGGCATGTATAAATTGAGGATGTAAATCCTCCCTGATGCCTTTATTTTTTTTCTGCCATGTCCTCTTCCTCATTCTGACAAAAGTAAGCTATTATTCTACATTAATAGGCCTTCTATATTTGCTTATCATTTTACTAAAATCAACAATGATTTCCAGGCTGGGACTTACCAGAATTCTGCGGAATTCAGTTTCTACAACTGACATTTAACAGAAATCAGGATCTATCAATGCTATACCTCAAACTTTGACCTCTTGAATGTTGTCTTTTTACAAGTTTATAAATTGTTGAGGATTATGCCTTTAAAACACAAATAGTCTTTGGGTTTTACCATTAAACAACTCTATTTCTACTTTAAGGTAGCATTTAGTTCTGTGAGACAGCAGCAAATGGAATTTTCCAGGTTAGGGAGAGGGGTTTTGTGGTGCAATGGAAAGAATATTGTCAGAATAGAATCAAAGGACTTAGTTTTGAACGCTACCTCAAATTCTGTGACTTTGGGCTTTTCTGGGTTTCAGTATCCTCATGGCTCAGATGACTTTTACTGGTCCTCCCAACTCTAAATCTATGATCCTTTGTACTTCCTATCTGTAAATTCCACAGTAACCCAAAATGGATCTCATCCAGGTGAAAGTTGCTTTCCCATGGTTTACAATTTCAATTCATTTTCTACAAAGTGAATTAGAAACTAGTTATGCATTACATCTCTATCTACACTGTCTGTGCACTTTATGACTTTCATGTCATGATTCTCCACTTCCTTTGATACAAATGAGCCCTCTTTCGAATTTAGAGGTTCCACTTAGTTTAGAAAAATTAAGCTCTCTTCTGTCTCCTTCATCTGTCATCATTAACAATGACATCTAACAGAAAGAATGTATGGGATTTATGAATGATTGCCAGTCATTACATTTTCAAGAAGTCATTATCACAGTATTTACAGGACCTATTTCATGAACTGCTGAACATCACAAATACCAATTACATTTTTCTGCACTTCTATGAAAAGCAATATTATACCAACTAGGTGCCTGAGCCTTTCCTTAGATGGGAAGCAATTCAGGGTTATTTCTAGATACATAGTCAAATTTTTGATCATTAATAAGTTATACTACTGCAAGAAACTCTAGCATGACCAAGACATTAGTACAATTCTGAATGAAATAGAGCATGGTAAATAGTATAACTTTTTAAAAAAGCATTCTGGCAATAGTATTAAGAGAATTTTTGCCAGTCTATTTGGAGCTTTTTAAAATGGGAACTCCTTAGATTAAAAGGAAAAACTTTTTTGTCATTTTTTTCTGTGACTTCTTGGGTATAGAGAATTCCTATTGAACAAACTTTCTTAATGAATATCAGCAAGTGTTCAACAACCTATAATCATAGAGAGTTGGCTGGACACTGAAAGACTGAGTTTCCCGTGTTTACAACATAGTCAGTTTATATTAGAGCTTTGACTTTGAAACGAGGTCTCCTAGATTTCAAGGCTACCATCAATTTTGTCAATTGTCTCAGATGCCAGAGAGCCTGGAAACCACTTCAGTCAGTGATTACTTGATCTTTTTGCCATGTAGAAGATATAGCAGCCAAGGTATGGACCAGTTTAAAATATAAACTCATTTGCAAAATTTTATAGAAGAAGATGATGGAAGAAGGATTATTAGTGAAAGTATCTCATAAGGCAACAAGAAAAAAATGAGGGAAAAACAAATTTGCAGAATTTTTTGGAAGACCAAATTAAGTCAAATAATCTTTAGAGCATTTAAAGATGAAACTAGAACAACAGATAGAAACATTAAAAATATCTTTAAAGATTTTTATAATAAATTCTATCAACGACAAGAGAAGCATGCTGTTTGAATTGTACGTCACAGCCCCAAATATGCTGCATAGACTCATTGAGAGTAAGGACTGTTTTGTTTTTGTCTTTGGATCCCCAGGCATTAGCACAATGCTAGAGGCAACAAAAATTGGAGAACACTGAGGAATTGGTTCTCAAGATATATGTAAGAAGAGAGAATACTAAATTCTTGGAAGCAAGAAGAAATCATTCTCCCCAAAATATATTATGTTACTTTATCATTACAAAAAAACTCAAGAAATTATAAATTCGTATCAATATATATGCCTTTTTCCCACATCTACAAAATTTTAGTAATGATAATCTATTCATTGATCAAGAGCATTCTTTCATGGATTTAACTTGTACACATTCTATAATGCTTATTTATTTACATGTATTCCCTAATTGAATGTATGGTCCTTGGGTTATAAGGATTATTTCTTTTTTTCTTTACTTTTTATTATCAGCATCTAAAACAGTGTTTGACACATTATAGGTACTTAATAAATATTTGCTGATTAATTATTTGTTAATGTAGAATGGCTGGTCTAAAATTCAAGTGGAAGAGAGGTTTCCAATAGAAACTGAGATCCCTCTTCTTCTTCTGAGGATGATATTGTGTTCATGGCACTAAACCCTATGAATTGGTATTTATTCTCTTAAGTGAAATTCATAATTACTCAAGAGAGTTTAACCTAAATAGGCACATAGAAAAAAGTGGATGACAAATACCTATTTTAAGTGTCTATGATAGACAGTTGGACAAGGATAGAACTTGTCTAGCAGAGCACAAATTATAGACTTATGTGGCAGAGGGCAATGAACTGGTCCCAGAATCAAACAGAAGAAGATACAGAATTGCTTTTGGTAGTGCTTTTTATTTTAAAAAATGTTTACATGTATATCCATTTTTTTCATTTTCTATATGAGTTATGTTAGGAGATAAAAATCAGAACAAAATGAAAAAATCATGAGAAAAAAATACAGAAGAAAATAAAAGGTGAAAATGGTCTTCTTCGATCTGCAGTAGGTCTTCATAGTTCTCTCTCTGGAGCCAGATGGCATTTTCATCCAAAGTTTATTCCCGTATCACCGAATTGCTGAGAAGAGCCAGGTCTATCATAGTTGATCATACAATCTTATTGTTTCTGTGTATAATGTTTTCCTAGTTCTGCTTGCTTCACTCAGCATCAGTCCATGTAAATTTTTTCAGGCTTTTCTAAAATCAGACTGTTCATTATTTCATACAGAATAATAATATTCCATTACTTTCATAAGCCTAACTTATTCAGCCATTCCACAATTGATAGGCATTTACTCATTTTCCGATTCCTTGACACTTCAAAAGGAGCTGCTACAAATATTTTTGCACATGTGGGTCCTTTTTCCCTCTTTTATGATTTCTTTGGGATACAGACTCAGTGGTGGCACTGCTGGGTCAAAGGGTATGTATAGTTTAATAGCCCTTTGGGCTCCAAATTTCCCTCCAAAATGGTTGGATCAGTTCACAACTCCACCAATAATGCATGTGTCCCACATTTCCCATATCCCCTCCAACATTTATCACTTTCTTTTTCTGTCATCTTAGCAAATATGACAGGTATGAGGTGGTACTTCAGAGTTGTTTTAATTTTCATTTCTCTAATCAACAGTGATCTAGAGTATTTTCCCCCCTGAGACAATTGAGATTAAGTGACTTGTCCAGGGTCACACAACAAGGAAGTGTTAAGTGTCTGAGACCTGATTTGAACTCAGGTCCTCCTGACTTCAGGACTGGTGCTCTATCTACTGCACCACCTAGCTGCCCCATTTGGAGCATTTTTTCATAAGACTATAGATGACTTTAATTTCTTCATCTGAAAATTGTCTGTTCATATCCTTTGACCATTTATCAATTGTGGAATGACTTGTATTTTTATAAATTTGACTCAGTTCTCTATATATTTTAGAAATGAGGCCTTTATCAGGAACATTGTTGATTAGAGAAATAGAAATCAAAACAACTCGGAGATTCTGCCTCCCACTTCTCAGATTGGCTAAGTGACAGGAAAAGATGATAAATGTTTGAGGGGGTGTGGGTAAATTGGGACACTAGTACATTGTTGGTGTAGTTGTGAACTGATCCAACATCATATAGTATTGTTGTTGAAGTATATAATGATCTCCTGGTCTTGCTCATTTCACTCAGCATCAGTTCATGTCTCTCCAGGCCTTTCTGAAATCATCCTATTGGTCATTTCTTACCGAACAATAATATTCCGCAACATTCATATACCATAACTTATTCAGCCATTCTCCAATTGATGGGCACCCACTCAGTTTCCAGTTTCTGGCCACTACAAAGAGAGGGAATTTGGAACTGTGCCCAAAGAGCTATTAACTCTAGATTTGTATATTCTTCACTCTTAGTCCAAGCTTTCCTCTCATATCATCTAGACTATTCCAAGAATTCCTTAATTGGTCTCATTACATACAACTTCTCTCCAAATGATCTCACATTCAGTTTCCAAATTGTTATTGTTAAAGAACTGATCAGGTCATCTCATTCCTTTGCTCAGACTTTTTTGAATCTCTTCTGCCTTTTTGAAAAAGAATACAAACTTCTCACTTCAGCACTTAAGGCTCTTCACAGTCCAACTTCAACAAGCCTTATCTCATTGATTTTACATTGCTATCCCACCCTTCAAATGCTCTCCATATCAGGCCAAATGGCCTACTTTCCATTCTCAGTATGTGACTCACTATCTATTTCTTCAAACCCTCCAAACTCTGTTGAACGTCCCTATTTCTCTGTCAAAAGCACCAGTTCCCTGAGTTCACAATTCTGGCCTTATTCTGAACTCCTCACTTGCCCTCATCCCACACAGCTAATCAGTTATCAAATCTTGCCATCTTTATCTCCAAAATATCTTTACACATGGCTCCTTCTAACTACTCGTCCAGCTACCAACATTGTGCAAGCTCTCATTGTCTATTTCCCAGATTATTATAATTGCCTAATTGTTTTTCTTTGCCTTGAGTCTTTCCCCATTAGATTTTATCCTGCACACACTTGCCAAAGAGATTTTCCTTAAGTGGCCATATCACTCATCTACTCAGTGAACTACAGTGACTCTCTTTTGTTTCTAAAGGCTATTAATGTTAATTGCTCCATTGAGCTCTTAAAACCTTCATAACCCGGCATTAAATGATCTTTTCAGTGTTATTGTGTATTTCTTTCCCATACTGTACTATACCCAAATTTACCTTCTTTGTTTCTCACATGTGAAGCTCCATCTCCTATCTCCCTGCATTTGCTCTCTCCTGTGATTAGAATGCCCATTCTCCCCTCTGCCACCAAATAAAACCCTTCTTCTTCTTACTTAAAAAATGTTCAAGCATTGTTTTCTATATGAAGCCTTTGCTGATCCACACCTCCCACCCAATGTTAATGCCCTTTCTTTATAAATGCCTTGGTATTGGTATTATTTTTTTATTATAGCTTTTTATTTACAAGATATATGCATGGGTAATTTTTCAACATTGACAATTGCAAAATCTTTTGTTCCAATTTTTCCCCTCCTTCTCTCCACCCCCTCCCCCAGATGGCAGGTTGACCAATACATGTTAATTATGTTAAAGTATAAGTTAAGTACAATATATGTATACATGTCCAAACAGTTATTTTGCTGCACAAGAAGAAATGGACTTTGAAATAATGAAACTCATATTTATAATAGAAGGAAATCAAAAATGCAGGTGGACAAAAATAGAGGGATTGGGAATGCTATATAGTGATTCATACTCATTTCCCAGAGTTCTTTCACTGGGTATAGCTGATTCAGTTCATTACTGTTTTATTGGAACTGATTTGGTTCATCTCATTGTTGAAGAGGGCCACGTCCATCAGAATTGATCATCATATAGTATTGTTGTTGAAGTCTATAATGATCTCCTGCTCCTGCTCATTTCTCTCAGCATCAGTTCGTGTAAATCTCTCCAAGCCTTTCTGAAATCATCCTGTTGGTCATTTCTTACCAAGCAATAATATTCCATAATATTCATATACCACAATTTATTAAGACATTCTCCAATTGATGGGCATCTACTCAGTTTCCAGTTTCTGGCCACTACAAAGAGGGCTGCCACAAACATTCTTGCACATATGGGTCCTTTTCCCTTCTTTAAGATCTCTTTGGGATATAAGCCTAGTAATAACACTGCTGGATCAAAGGGGTATTGGTATTCTTTTTAATTATTCTGTATATGCTTATATATGGGCAGTTAGGTGGCCCAGTAGAAAGAGTGCCAGACCCAGAGTCAAGAAAACTGTTCTTTGTGAGTTCAAATCCAGCCTCAAATACTTACTAGCTGTATAACACTGGGTTAGTCACTTAATCCTGCTCATCAATTTATAAATATGCTGAAAGGGGGGGAATTGGCAAACCACTCTATTATTTTGGCCAAGAAAACCCCAAATAGGGTCACAGAAAGTCATACATGGCTGAAAAAATTATTGAACTGACTCAGCCCAAATCCTTCTTCCACATTATAATCCTTTGAATACTTTTGTTCTACCATCACATGCTCCTTAAGTTTCTCTTCTCTGGACCAATCATCCCTAATGCCTCCAAATGATCTTCTAATGGCACAGTTTCCCATCTCCTCCCTCTCCTGATCACCCCTTTCAGGAAACTCCTTCATTTGAGTGTCCTTCCTAAAGTGAGCTGATATTCAGAACTGAATACAATATTCTAGAAATGGTAGGATTGAAGAAAGTAAAAAAGGAAAATCCTTTTGTTCTGTACACTGAACTTCTATTATAAATATGATCTGAAGTTATGTTCTTCTGTTAATAACAATAGTAAGAGCTAGTTTCTATAAAGCACTTTAAGATTTACAAAGTACTTTACAAATTATCTAATTTTGTCCTCATAATACCCCTGGGAGGTATCTCCATTTTACATTTGAGTAAAATGAAGCAGACAGAAGTTGTGATTTTCCCAGAATCATACAACCAGTAAATGTTGGAGCCATACTTGAACTCGTCTTCTTGATTTCAGCACCAGTGCTCTATTCTAAGATACCTCACAGCCTCTATGAATCTCCATAAATGTCCTAATGGTTTACTGAGACATGGATATGACATTGGATTCTCAAGGATAAAACATGTTTTTTTTATTTGTTGCTGTTTATTCATACCTTTCCAAAATAGATTACTCAGGTAAATTAAATTTAAATTACTCTTAATTTTTATTAATCTATATATGATGTATCTGTTTTTACACTTCTTTGTAAAGTTGACTTGATTGTGGTACAAACTGGTGGTTGCATTGTACCTGACTTTAGTCAGGGACCAACCTGATCCAATTGAAAGGGCACTCAGTTTAGGAATCAGGAAACCTGATGTCTTCTTCCAGATCTTTCTCAAATTCAACAATAATTCAATTCAAAAAACATTTATGAAACATCTGTTATGTACAAGTCACTGTGCTAAGCCTTAAGAATATAAAGGCAAAAAAAAAAAAAAAAAAAGGAGAGAGAAAGAAAGAGACAGGTCCTACCTTTAAAGAGCATACCTTTTACTGGACATAGAGATTAGGAGAATACAGATTCATAGATAAGTAAATACAAAAGAGTACAAAGTAATTTCAAGGATGGAAAAATCAGTAGTAACTGGTAAGGATCAGAAAAAGTCTTATGTGGGAAGGCGTACCAGCATTGTGCTAACATAAATGCCTCACTCTCTCTGGATTTCAGTATCTTCCTTTATAAGATAAGAGAGTCACATATGGTTATTTTCTGAGAACCTCTCAGATTCCCCCAAATCTCAAAATCTGTTGGAATCCTAGTGTTAACTCAACTTGAAACAAGATGATAACTCAAGGGAGATGTTAGAATCCTTGTGTTAACTCAATGTAATTGATACAATGCTTGTGTTCACACCTTTACAATGCTTTGGAGTTCACACATTTGGGAGATTTCAGGTTTAGTATGAAATATCCAAATTCACACCTCCCTTGAAGCTCTCTGGGAGAAACCCATAATCCCACTCTCTCTCAGAGGAGATCATATATAAGAAACAGACAGAGGCTCTCTGGGAGAGTTCAGCTGAAAAGACTTGAGAGGGGAGCGTCAAGTTAGTTCAGGAGAAGCCCTCTCTCGGAGGTGCAACCAGATTCACTTCATCTCACACCACTGTGGTGGCTGGGCTCCTGCACTTCCCCGACTGAGACCAAGCTGGTCTGAAAGGCTCTCCAGAAAGCTAGCCGAGCCCCAAGTGAGGGAGGCAAGAGACATTCATTTCATTTTCCACCTGGCTGGCTGGAGGCTGAAGGACAAACCTTTGGATTTGGAGACATCCAGAGGGAGCTCTTGCAACCAAGAAGAAAGATAGGTCTTTGAGAAAGCTAACCGGGCTATATTGAAGGACACAATAAAAGATCTGAACTTTCAGCACCTGGCTGCATTTGGGTGATTTATTTACTTTTAACTGAAACTAAGACTGCCTCCAGAAAACCTCCCCAAGAAACCTGCTCTCCCCCAGAGAAAACCATTATATTATTTTAAAGAAAAGAAAAATACCACAAAAATCAAAGAATTTTTTATCAAAGAGAATTATAGCTGAATCCAAAAAATAAGGAAAAGAAAATTTTTCATGAATTAACTAATAGAGAACATTAATTCTTAGAGATATCATTCAGTGACTTCACCTCAAACTACCTCAATGTGCTCACCAAAGTCAGTGTAAATAAGCTCTCATGATGGTAAAGATGCGATTCTCCCCAAACCTCTCCTTCCCTGATCTTTCAAAGGGCAGAACACCCTATTTATGTCTAGATATATAAAAATGAAAAAGTACGGTGACAAGAGGGAACTGGTTGAATAACTCCAGCTAGCTGCAACATGTGTATAGTATCAAAGGTCGCAGGTGAGAGAGTAATTAGTAACTGGGCCAAAGGCCTGGCTGAGTACAGTCACCTTCCCCTATAAGTTGATTAGCATGAGGATGCAGGCAGACCTAATTGACTACCAAATGTCCCAATATAAGAAGTCTGAGACTACCCAGCAAACCAGCTCCTATGGGTTGTGTAGCCAAAGAAGGGTGAGAACCAGAAAAGCAAGGATTCCCAAAGTGATTTATGGGGAATACTAGAAAAAAATTAAAGATCAAAAGAGAAGAATCTTGAATAAAAACTCATCTCATAAGCACATAAAACCAATGGAAGGGATCCCAAAAACAGAAGTAAAAAAAAAAAATAAGTAAAATCTCAAAGCAAAGCTCTTTGAATAATTACTATAATATGTGAACCAATATTTCCTGATATAAAAGAGAATCCTGTGGACTTCTTAAATTTCTTAGAACTACAGCAAGAAACTTAAAAATATTTCAAGTGAGAAATTAGGAATGATTTTGCATCCTAAACTAGAGCTCTCAATGCATAGTTGAAAAATACAAAGAACAGCGGAAAAAAATAAATGCATAACAGAGAACCTCCCCAAAAGATTTGGAGCTCTGAAATAAAGAATAATAAATTTGGAATACAAAATTGCTCAAATAGAAGAAAATTGGCAGAAGAAAAGTAAAAAGCAAAAACATGAAAGAATATTTGAAATCAACATCTTATGTCATAAGCCAAAATAAGTTCAAAATAGACATTTGACCTGTATATTAAAAATCATACTGTTTTTAAAAACCAATAGAGTACTAGGTAATGTAACTTTCACATCTTTGGCTAGAGATTCTTAACCAAAGCAGGAAAATGGCTGTCTTTTTTTACATTAAATTTTTTAAATTTAATATTCTTATTTTCCCCAGTTACATGTAAAACAAATTTTTTACATTTGTTTTTAAAACATTGACTTTCAGATTCTCTCCCTTCCTCTCCCCTGACCTTCCCATTAAGAAGGTAAATGTGAAGTTATATAAAACGTTCCCATGAAAATCATGTTGTGAAAGAAAACATGTCTCCCACAAAAAACTCTCAAGAAAAATAAATTTTTACAAAAAGAATATACTTCTTTAATCTGTATTCAGACACAATCAATTCTTTCTCTTGATATGGATAGTATTCTCATCATAAGTCCTTCAAACTTGTTGTGGATCATTGTGTTACTGAGAATAACTGCTGAGGAAGAGCAAAGTCATTCAGAGATGATCATCCCACAACATAGCTATTATTTTGTACACAGTATATTTCACTTTGGAGGACTTTCCAGGTTTTTCTAAACGTATTCTACTCATCATTATCCATAGAACAATAATATGCCATCATAATCACATGCCGCAATTTATTCAGCCATTCCCCAATTGATGGGCATTCCCTCAATTGCCAATTCTTTGAGATAAGAAGAGAGTTGTTATAAATATTTTTACATCTATAGATTCTGAAAAACATAAAATAATTTTGATTACTGAAATTAAAAATGCACAAATAAAATCAGTACAACTAAGATAACAAAAGAAGTTTTCAGGGCAGTGAGGTGGCGCCGTGGATAGAGCACCAGCCCTGAAGTCAAGGGGATGTGAGTTCAAATCTGATCTCAGACACTTAACACTTCCTAGCTGTGTGATCCTGGGAAAGTTACTTATCTGTTTTTCCAAAAAAAACCAACAACGACCAAAAAAAAAAAAAAAAAAAAACCTCAAACCCCCTCACCCAAAAAAAAGAAAGAAAAAAAGTTTTCAATTTGTGAATGTTGGTAATGATAGAATCTTTGCATGAAATAGTTCAATATCCTGTGTGTGTATACACACATATATACATATATTTTACACAATACACATAAACACATATATTATGTATATGTATGTACATAAAACTAAATCAAAAACATATATGAGTATCTATTATGTACCTGTTACATGCTAAGTACAAGGTATACAAAAAGACAAAAGACACTTCCTGACCTTGAAGAGTTAAAAATATAATAGAGGAGACAACATACAAATAACTATGCACAAAAAAGATATAGATAGGATAAATACAAAATAACTAAAAGGAAAAAAAGCATTAAAATTAAGAAGGATGAGGAAAGAACCAGAAAAAATGCCTGGAGCCAAAAGATAGTGTCATGGTCAGGGAACAGGACTGCAACCAGTATTATAAGATTAAAGAGTACATGTGGGAGAATACGGTGAAGGGTATATAAAGACTGGAATGGTGAGGAATTTGAATATCAAAGAGAAAATTTTATAATTGATCCTGAAGTGATAGGGGACTCTGGAGTTTTTTGAGTATGGGGGCAACATAATCAGATCTGCCTTTTAAGGAAATTCCTTTGGTTGCTGAGTAGAGGATTAACTAGAATGGGGAGAGATCATAGCAAGGAGCTAACCAGCAGTCTATTGCAATATTCTAGGTGTGAAAAAATGAGGACATATACCAAGGTTAGTGTTGGTATCTGAGGAGAGGAAACATATTTCAAGAGATGCTACAAAGATAAAATCAATAAGTCTTGGTCAGAGATTGTATAAAAGGGTGAGAATGAGAGAGAGTGAAGAGTTGAAGATGATATCTAATTTGTGAGTCTGGAGAACTGGAAGGGTGGTGTTGTAAGCATTAATAGGAAATTTTGGAAGGGGAAAGGACTTGGGGAAATGATGAGTTCAGTTCTGGACATGTTGAGTTTAAGGTATCTATCTCAACATCAAATTTGAGATGTCAAATACGGATTTAGAAATGTGAGACTGGAAATCAGCAAAGAAACTAAGGCTGGGCAAGTAGATTGGTAAATTGTCAACAGATAGCTGAACTCATGGGAGCTGATGGGATCATGAAGTGAATTAACATAAAGGGAAAAGAGAATAGAGCCCAGAAAAGGTGTCTTTGGTGCACACCATGGTTAGCAAGAGTGACCTGGATAAAAATCAAGCAAAAAAGAATCAGAAGAAGTGATCAGATATAGGAAGAGAACCAGGGGAAAGTCTTGAAAACTGTGAGAGAAAAACATCAAAAAGAAGATGGTGATCATCAGTGTCAAAGGTTGCAGAGAAGTCAAGAATGAGGATTGAGAAAAATCCATTGGATTTGACCACTGGTAACTTTGGATAGAGAATTTCAACTGAATAATAAGGTCAGAAGTCAGACTGTGGAGTAAAGAAAATAGTGAGAAGAGAAGACGTGGTAGATCCCCTTGTAGCTAGCCTTTTCAAGGCATTATTCCTCAAAGGCAGCAGACATATAGGATGATGAAGGGGATGGATAGATCAAGTGAAATTTTTTTTAGGATGGAATGAATATAAGCATGTTTTCAGGCAGTAGAGAAACAGTGGGCAGGGAGAAATCAAAGATAAATGAGATAAATGTTTATATTGATAAGAAGAAGTTCCCCATCATCAGGTGAGACATAGGTAAAGGAGGAGGTAGAGATGGAAGTCATCTTGGGAATGTGAAGAAGGAAAAGGGGAGAAGAGGAAGCTCTTGGCAAATTTTTAATTTTGGCACTATTTTTAGTTAAGATATAAGACTAAGTTTTCAGCTGAGTGAGTCAGAAGAGAATGATACACAGGAGGTTTAAGAAGGGATGCAAAGATTTAAAAGAGTCATTGCAGTGAGTGGGCTAATACGTCTGGCAGCAGTGAGGACCCAGTTAGGTTATGTAACATAAAACCAAGAGGTTAAAGTTGAGGAAGAAGGAAAATTCAGCCATGTAGGATGATGATCTGGTAGAGAAGAGAGAGGTTCGAGGAACTGTGGGGCATGGTGTGAGTGAAGAGTTCACGAAAAGGGAAGTGGCACTTTTGTGGGTGGTGAAAAGATGGCCACATCTGTGTGACAAGTGGAGTGGAGGAGGATGAAATGAGTGAGTTGAAGAATTGGATAATTAAGGTGTTTGAGGAATTGTTCATTTATATGTTGAAGGTAGGAATTGTGGAGGAGAGAAAGATTGTGAGATAGGTTCTGAGTTCACTGAGGAAAGAAGTGGAGTTTCATGGAGATCTATAGACAACAGCTAGCAGAAAATATAAAACCAGAAGATATAGCTAAAACTGTGTCTAAAAAGAAGGAAAAATGAGTGGTTCATAGTGCAGTGAAAAGGGATTTAGTTCTGGATCAGAGGACCTATATTTTATCCTGGCCCTTCTCCTACTTTCCCGTGTGATCTTGTCCAAATACAACTACTCCTTATTTCACAACTGAAGAGAGTAAGGTCCAGAGGGCTTCTGCTTGCCCAAGTCCATGACTTCAAAAATCTCTTTTGAGGAAGGGAGAGGAGAGGCAGCTAGATGGCAACAGAAGATTAGAAAGGAAGAAGATAAGAAGTCAGGAGGACCTAAGTTCAAATCTGACTTCAGACACTTAACATTTACTAGCTGTGTGACTCTAACAAATTTCTTAATCCCAATTACCTCACCAAAAAAGCCAAAAGTCTCTTCCAGCTCTAAATCCTTGATTATAAGACTCTAAGAATAGATGTTCCCCAAATAATTTCTCCATTCATATGTAACTACGAACAAAACAAGCAAAAAAAGGTTTTTCTAGTTTGTTTCCTGTGACATTGAGTTTGTTCTATCTTGTGTATTGTACTTTGAAAACAATTGCACTCATAATGGTAATTTTCCATAAAGGCCCTTTTTCTGATGTGACTCAGACCTGATCACAAATACACACAAAAAATTTCCCAATTGAAGCTTTCAACTTTGTAAATTCCATATTGTCAGTTAGCCATTGTCTCCACCATCAAGCATGGCGCAGGAGGAAGAGTATATTGTGAAGGACTGACCATAGAGGGGGAAAAAATGGTGGTGATTTTTCCTTTAGTCTCTAGTGTAGTATTTTTCCACTAATTTTAAAATAAGTACTCACTGAGAACAATATAAAAATGATAGTTCAACTGCAGGGCATATTTCCTGTCTATTATGAAAATTCAGCTGGCACCATAGAAAACTTTTTGCTATGCTCTTCTGACTTCATTATATGAAGAAGTCCTGTGGGCCCAGAGATACCTTTCTATACACTCCTCTACAGACCAAAGAAAGTAGCATTAAATATTAGAGACAGAAAGAACTTTAAAAACCATAGCTTATACCCATCTCCTCCTTCTATTCAAAGCTTATTTCAGGTCCTGATTCACTGAAATCCTATTAAAGAACGATTATGAGATAATTGAACAGTGATACAAGCATAGAAGCCAACCCAATGTTATAATTTTAAAAGGTGGTATAAGAAAGTTTCCACTGGATCTGAATCTCTATAAAAGACAGGTGATCCAGTTGACCTTTAACTTAATAGAAATTTAAAAAAAAAGAAGTGTATGGTTACAGACTTTTGAATGAATAGTGTTCCAGATTAAGATTTGGAACAATAATATGACGCAAAAAAAAAAAAAAGCCTGAGATAAATGAGGTTGCCATACTTAATGAAGTGAGACTAGATTAGATTAGATTAGATAGGAAAATAGTTGCACATAGCACCTTTTAAAGTAAAGAAGGTAGTTGGTATTCAGTATGTCTGACTCTTCATTGCCCCATGAATCCATATGGGGTTTTTTTTGGCAAAGATACTGAAATAGCTTGCTATTTCCTTCTCCAATGGAATAAGGCAAACATAGGTTAAATGACTTTCCCAGCATCACACAGCAAGTGTCTGAGAGCTCAGGTGTTCCTGAAATTGGGTCTAGTGCTCTATGGAACCACTGAGCTGCCTCTAAAGGAGCCAAAGCTCTTTAAAGATAGAACTTCAGTAATGTTATATTAACATATTAAGGAAGTGGTCCATAATATTTTTTTTACCATTCTATAGATAAAAAAGGTATTGTTTAAGAATGTCAAAGGTCAAAAAGTAAAGCATTTATAGATCATTTAAAGCATTTAAAGACTCTCTGACACCCACTAGAGTGACCTTTTCTAGGAACCTCTGGCCTGGAGTCTGAGGGTTATACCACACAACAAGTCAAGCAACATGAAATAAATTGGGGGAGAAGAGAAGGAAAGGCAGAGGAAGACCTCACTCTCACCATCTGGTAGCTTCTTTTGTGTTGATATGCTCCCTATTGTAAATAACTATTGTTATTATTGCTCAATCATTTCAGTTATGTCCAACTCTTTGTGATCCTATTTGGGGTCTTCTTAGCAAAGTAATGGAGAAGTTTATCATTTTCTTTTTCAGTTCATTTTATAGATAAGAAAACTGAGGCAAAGGGGTTAAGTGACTTATTTAGGGTCCCATAGCTAATAATTTTCTCAGGCAAGATTTGCACTCAGGTCTTCCTGACTCTGGGTCTTTAACCAATATACTCCCTACTATCTTCTGAATAACTAGTCTATATTGTTTCCAGACCCCAAAAAAGGATTGTAAGTATTTTCAGCCCTATCCAAATTTCTAAATTTAGCATCCTGGTTCAAATTATGGCTCTGACTTATTAGGCAACAACTCTAATCTCATTGTTAATAATGATTTCATTTCTAATTTATTCAATTTTATTAACATAAATCAATCAATAAGTATTTATAAATTACTGTGAGGTTCTATGCTAGGTACCAAGGGTACCATACACCTAACTTTTACAAATGAGCAATATTGTTCAATTTTCTCTACCAAGATTCCTACTGATAATTTGAGGCCATTGACTTGGTTAAATGTATTAAAATAACTAGTATAGGCAAGAGTAGAGTGTGTTCTGGGTATGCTAGGAAACCATGGAATGAACACTTTATTAACACCGAATCTATTCAGGGAAAGGGACAGTGTGAAGTCACACACATCCCACGCTCTGTGAAGGTCTACGCAATCTGGGAATATAAAGAGAAAGGCGTCAGTTCATGTCTTTCCACCTACTCAAGAGAGATTGGCTTTTCCCTCACTATCCCACTCACAGAGCACAAGCCAGAAGGGCAACGACAAGTGTTTTCCATTTGAAGAGTAGAAATGATCCCTTTCCTGATGGTCTGTAGATGGATAAGAAGTAGTGATTATGGGAGGCAGGGCAGCAAAATAGAGAGCCTGTCTCAAAATCAAGAAAACTTGAATCCAGCAATTGTCTCTGACCCTGGGTGAGTCACTTAACCCCTCCATCCATTAGGCAGTTCTAGAATACTGTAAGTTGTAGAGAAAATACCAATATGTATTGGCAGAGACAGTTCTTCAGCTGAGAGTTCCAGGGAAGTCACAGGCTCAGTTCTATTCCTATCTAATCAATACTTCCCTTGTCCCCAAAGAGAACCTCAGTTCAATTAAGTTAATTCAACAAATATTTACTTTGTGCTTGTTATGTATAAGGTATTGTGTTAGGAACTATCAGACCTGAATTTCCTTCATATCTTTTAAAAGCAATATTTTTATTTTAGAAAAGTACTAAACCAGGAAATGAGTAAAATATGAATAAACCAATCATGACATTTTCTGACCTATCATTTTTGCTTTTTCATTTTTCATTTCATAATGAAATTTTACATTAGAAATATTCTTTCCAGGAAAAATCTTCTTGTATGGATTGATCCCATATTTACTTTGAATTCCACTAGGTGGTATTATCAAACCTGTAGGAAGATACACACATATTTATATGTATATGAATGTATATATTTACACACACAATGTACATGTGTATATTTGTATACATGCACACACACACATACATGTGTGTGTATATACCATATTATTTTGAGGGAGGGAATTGGACTGTATGATTTCTGGGCTTACATAAACCAAATGAATCTGTGATTCCCTATTTATAGCATTATGGGATAATGAGATATGTGTGTATTCACACATATATATTGAACTATATTTACAGATGTATGATATATATGTGTGTACATAATTACAAAACCCTTTACACAGGGAATCACAGATTCATATGACTATATAAGCTTAGAAATCATATGGTCCATTTTCCTCCCTTAAAATAGTATGGCAATCAATCCATAAAAGTCATTTACCCCTTGGTAATTTTTTAAAACTGCTATTGAAGGTGTTATATGCCATCTAGGCCAAGAAATATTTCTCACCAAGATGAGCTCCCCCAGACTCTCTCAATCATGCCTCAGAAGCTTATTTATTCTAGAAGTTCATCTAGCCCTGGAATTCAGAAGGAAGTATTCAGTCCCACCCTACATGTGGGTGGTTCTTCTAAAAACCTTCATATAGAATGCTCAGACCATGGATGTCTTCATTTCTCACTAGACTGGATTTAGGAGTTCTCCACCATCCCCCTGGGGCTGATATTATTCTCATTTCTCCCTATCTCTCTTTTTAGCTTCCTTTAACACATTGTCTTTTCCCATTGGATTATAAGCTCCTTGAGGACAGGGGTTCTTTCTTTTTGTTTATATTTGTATTGTTTTTATATTTGTATTCTCAGCACTTAGCACAGTGCTGCACAAACACAGAGAGTACCTAAGAAATGCTTGTTAGCGGCCTGATGATAAAAACCAGAGGGGATAAGTGACTTGTCTGAAAGAGAGAGGACGTGAAGAAGGTAGGATTGAAACTTAGGTTCTCTGATTCCAGAGCCATCACTCATGTCATTATCCACCCCACCCCCCAATTTTTTCCCCTCTGTAGAGGGGAAAGCTTCCAGTGAGATGCTCCTTCTGTAAATGCAAATGAGCATATTTTTCATACCTAATAGTCTTTAAAAGTTTCTAGGGAATATTGAGAAGCAAAGACAGCCCTGTATGTAGCAGAGGAGGGACTTTAACACTACAGCACTACACCATACTGTCTCTTTGCTTCAGAATATAAACATGTTTTTAAGTCACTATAATTTGATTCCTGTCCATATGTTTTCTTCTTTTTTCCTGTGGTTCCCCATCAATCTGAATGCTTTTCTTTAGAAATGATGTGGCAGGGTATGGCCAAGATGCTAGCATCTCTATAAAGTTCTCTCAACATACCCTGCTAAACAACTTTAAAAATCATGTCAAACTCAATGCTAAATGGGATAGTCAGCAAAAAGTCACAAGGAATCACTTTTCCCATCCAGGGCAGGTTAGGAATTCAGAATGGGATGGCTGCGGTCACTAAGGTAGAAGGCCTTGGAGATTACAGTAGAGGGAGCAGTAAAACTAGAGTGCTCAATACCCATGGACAGTAAGAGAATGGAACTCTTGGTAAGAGGAGATCCCAGAGCCCCTTGTGCTAGCACTGATCACTAGAACAGCACCAGGTACCATTTGTCAACTGCATGCACAATTCCAGATTCTAAGTCCAGGGAGAAGAGGAGTTATGGTGATCCAAAGGAAGAAGGGGCCCTCCCTCAGTAAGTGCAGACCAGGAAGGCAGCTATCAGTCACAGAACCTTGGAAGCACAAAAATCTGCAGGCCACCAGGTGAAGCTAAAAAAACAAGAGAATATAAAAATGTGAAGATAAAGCCAGACATCTCCACCCCGTCCACTGATGTGAGCAGAATCCAATGCTAACATAAAATCCAAAGTCAAAAATAGTCTGGGAACAATGAGGAAACAGAGAGAATCTTACCATTAAAAAGCTTCTGTGGTAACTAGGAAGCTCAAGGTACAAATCCTTTTTTTGAGAGACAATTGGGGTTAAGTGACTTGTCCAGAGTCACCCAGCTAGAAAGTGTTAAGTATCTGAGGCCAGATTTGAACTCAGTTCCTCTTGATAACAGGACCAGTACTCTCTCCACTGTGCCATCTAGTTGCCCCAAGATATTCATAAGATGATAATGACTTGAAAACAAGTATAGATTATATGTAAATTGCATAGTAGATATAAGCTTATAGGAATTCCCCAGGAGAGCTTTTAAAAAAGAGGTGTTTTTTTTTTAATTCTTTAAAAATCTTTAAAATTCTTTAAAAATCAAATAAAAGTATAGAAAAAATTAGGAAAAATAAGAACAAGGTAAGAAAATGATGAAAAGAGAATTGACAGTTTGATAAAAGAAACACAAAAATCAGAATTGGTCAAATGATAAAAGAATATGAAACCTCACTGAAGAAAATAATTTCTTAAAAATTAGAATTGGCAGAGTTAGTGGAAGCTAATGACTCCATAAGACATCAAGAAATGATTTTTTAAAACCAACAAAAAAATGAAAAAATAGAAGAAAATATGAAATATCTCATAATAAACAACTGCCATAGGAAAAAAATCAAGGAGAGAGAATTTAAGAATTACTGGACTACCTAAAGTCATGATTAAAAAAAACCTAGAGGGGCAGGTAGGTGGCGCAGTGGATAAGAGCACCAGTCCTGAAGTCAGAAGGACCTGAGTTCAAATTTGGTCTCAGATACTTAACATTTCCTAGCTGTGTGACCCTGGGTAAGTCACTTAACCCCAATTGCCTCAGCAATAATAATAATATTAACAACAATAATAATAATAACCTAGACATCAACAAGTTATGGAGGAAATGCTTCAACATTATTGAACAGAGGGCAAAGTGAAAATTGAAAGAATCTACAATCACTTTTGGAAAAAATTCCCAAAATGAAAAATTTCAGGCATATTATGGTTAAATTTGAGCTTTTAAATCAAGAATAAAATACTGCAATTAACCAGAAAAATAATTCTAATATCTTGGAACCAGGTAGGATCACACAAGATAACATCTACTACTCTAAATGATCAGAGTTTGAAATATGATATTTGAGATGACAAAGAAAGTAGATTTATAACCAAGAATAACCTATTCAGTAAAACTGAGTATAATTCTACAAGCAAAAAAATTATACATTTAATGAAAAAGAAGACTTCCAACCATTCCTAATGAAAAGACAAGAATGGAATAGAAAATTTGACATTCAAGACAAAACCCAAAGGAATTATAAAAAGGTAAACATGAGTAAAAAACCATAAAATCTTAACAGGCCAAACTATTTACATTCCCAAATAGAAGGGTTATACCTGTAAACCCTAAAGACTTTATCATTGTTAGGAAAGTTAGAAGGATTCTACTTTGACAGAGAACATAGGTATCACTCTATTATGTTGGGATAATATCAAAAAGAAAAATGAAAGGGTGAAAAAGAAGGGAGAGGAAAAAAGGAGATAAATTACATCACATAAAAGAGGCATGCAAGGAAGAACTTTTACATTGGAGGAGAAAATGGGAAAACGGGCAATGCTTCAACCTCATTCTCATATGAAATGGTTCACACACAAACAGTTGGATATAGAAATTTATCTTAATAAAGAAGTAGGAAAGGAAAGGTATAAGAGAAAGGAGGTGTAAAAGGGAGAGTAGATAAAAGGAGCCAGTGGTCAGAAGCAAAACAGATTTTTGAGGAAAGAATGGAATAAAAAGAGAAAAATAAATGGAAAAGAACAGAATGGAGGAAAATGCATGGTTAGCAATCATGACCACGAGTATGAATGAATTAGGATAGTAGAATAGATTGGAAGTAATAATCCTATAATCTGATATTTAAAGACACATTTGAAACAGAAAGCTACATACAGTGTGAAAATCAGGAACTAGAGCAGAATCTATTATGCTTCAGTTGAAGTTAAAATGTAAGCATAGCAATTATGAACTTAGACAAAGCAAAAACAAAACCAGATCTAAGTAAAAGATGAGGAAAACTATATGCTTTACACCATAATTTGTTAATGACAATATTATACATACGTGCTTCAAATAGCATAGCATCTGAATTATTGTAGAAAAAATTAAATACTTAGAGGAGGAAATAGAAAAGTTATATTAGTGTAGGACCTCAATTTACTCCTTTCAGACTTAGGTGAATCTAACCATAAAATGAATAAGAAAGAAATTAAGGAAATGAATAGAAATGTAGAAAAGTTGGATATGATAACCTCTGGAGAATATTGAAAAAAGAAAGGGGTATACCTTTTCTTACTTGTACATGGTACTTTCACACACAAAAATTATCTTATTAATGCATATGAACCTCACTAACAAATGCAGAAAAACTGAAATACCAAATGCAAAAAAAAAAAAAAACTAATAAAAGCATCTGAAGTATAGGTTTAAAATTAATAGGAAAAAATCTAATCCTAAAGAATGAGACAATAAATAATAGAAACAATAATTTCATAAAGATAATGAGAACAATGAGACAACATGCCAAAATTTGTAGGAAACAGCAAAAACACTGTTTGGGGAAATTTTATATTATTAAATGCTTATGTTTATAGACAGAGAGAAAAAAAACAGATTAATGAAAAAGGAATACAAGCAAAAAGAAAGAAAGAAAGAAAGAAAGAAAGAAAGAAAGAAAGAAAGAAAGAAAGAAAGAAAGAAAGAAACCTAGAAAAAAAAAACTAAGTATCTGTAATTAAACATGAAAATTTAAAAAGTGATTAAAAATAAATTAACAAATTAAAACTAAGAGCTGGTTTTATGAAAAAATATTAAATTAAGGTAAACTATTGGTTAACTTAATAAAAGATAATGATGATGAAGAAAACCAAATAACTAGTATTGGATATGAAAAGGGCAAGTACACAAACAATGAAAATGAAATTAAAGTATTCAATTATCTGGAGCTATTTTGTTCAATTATATGCCAGTAAGATAGCAATTTAAGTGAAAATGATAAATATTTACAGAAATATGAGCTACCCAGATTGACAAAAGAGGAAATAGAATATTTAAATAAACCTATCTTTGTAAAATAAGTTGAATAAGACAAATGAACTCCCTGAAAGCAGGGGGGAACTATGGATTACATGGATTTACAATCAAATTCTTACAAATATTTAAAGAACAATGAATTAAAATATTATATAAATCCTTCTGTGACATATTTATGGTTTTGATATCTAAACCAAGGAGAGCAAAATTAGAGGAATAAAAGTGTTGACCAAATTTCCTAATGAAAATTGGTACAAAAATTTTAAGTGAAATACTAGCAAGTATACCGTAGCAAATAAAAGGTCTCAGAAGTATAACCAGGTTGAACTTATACCAATAGTGCAGGGCTAATTTTACATAAGGAAAACTATGATTGACCATATTAATAATAGAAACAATAAAAAGTATATGATTTTATTAGTAGATGTAGAAAAAGATTTTGACAAAACATCTATTGCTATTAGAAATACTAGAAACCATAGAAATAAATAGAGCTATCTATTTGAAAGCAAAAGTAAAAATTCTGCAGATAAACTAGAAACCATTCCAATAAAATCAGAGATAAAACAAGTATATTCAGTATCATTATTATTATTTGGTATTGTCCTAGTACTGCTATCTTTTGTAAAGAGCTAAAACTCTTTGAGTCGATGCACTGAGGCTAATTACCACTTGGACAATATTCTATAAGCATATGGTGAAAATGCAATAATAGACATTTTGATAAGGCAACTTGCTAAAGAGTCTTATAAAAGATTGCCACAGGGAATGAAAAACAGCCCTACTATGTGTCAAATGTATGTTGCTGACGCTCTTACTCCAGTAAGAAAGCATTTCCAAAAGTTATGTTATAACATTACATGTATGATATATTAGGATGTGCACCTGAGAAACAAATGTTAGAAGCCTGTCTACAAAAGACCATAGAAACACTAAGGTACTACAAATTGCACATAGCTCCAGAAAAAATTCAAAGACATGCTCCTTTTCAATATTTAGGATATGAAGTATCCTAAGGTGCTTACAGTACAAAAACTTTCCTTAAGAACAGAGAAGCTAAACACCTTAAATGACTTTTATAAATTGATAGGAGATATCCAATGGATGCATTCAGTGTTAGGCTTGACTTCCTATCAATTACAACCATTATATGACATTTTAAGGGGAGGCAGTGCTTTAAACTCACCACGCCAGCTTACAAAAGAAGCTCAAGAAGCTTTGAGAGAAGTTGAACTGGCTTTATCCAATGTGGTTGAAAGAGTCACTCAAAAATCCTTGAAAATATCAGTTTTTGCTAAACAAGAGGCACCTATAGCAGTTCTTCATCAAGGAGACAGTGTGATAGAGTGGGTGAACCTCCCAGCATAACCAGAACAAAACTTTACTCCTTACCCAATGCTTGTGGCTAGAATTTTATTAAAGACCATTAAGCAAGCAGTACAATTATCTGGGATAAGACCTGACAAGATATACAACTTTTATACTAATGCACAAATTAATGTATGCTGTGAAACCATACCAGAGTGGAAAATTTTATTAGCCATGCACATGGGTCTCCATTAAAGATAACCAGACTATTACATAATTGGCGATAGATTCTTGAAGAAAAGGTTTCTAAAGTTCCTCTTAAAGGACCAACTATCTTTACAGATGCATCCAAACATAATATTTATGCTGCATACACTCATGACTTAACTATAAAGAGAGTAGTCAGAACTCCTTTTCAATCCACTCACAGAATGAATTGTATGCAATTATTTTAGCTCTTATTATCCAGGAGATATAAACATAATATCTGATTCAGCCTATTCAGTAGGTGTGGTACAAAGAATTGCCACAGCCCAAATAAAATTTGTAGCCTCTAATATATATCAGCTCTTTAAAGAACTTCAAGAGCAAGTGAGAAAGTGTCCAGGTAAGATTTATATCTTGCATGTTCACTCTCATAGTGGATTTCTAGGTCCTATTTTTATAGTAATTCAAAAGCAGATAGCCTTCTAACCATGTTGGCCAATACGCCTTTATTTCAGGAAGCCCAAGAATCTTATTTAAATACCATCAGGCTGCTCCAGCTTTACATTTACAATTTGGAATAACAAGAGAGAAAGCTAGGAGCATAGTAAAAGCCTGTACAGCTTGCCTTTCTTTCCACGCTCCTACACTGCCTCCAGGGAAGAACCCTTGTGGTTTGAGACCCAATGAAATCTGGCAAATGGATGTGACCCATTATAAATCTTTTGGTTGTCTGCCTTTTATCCACGTTGTGGTAGACACCTTTTCAGAATTCACTTTTGCAATACCAGCAGCAAAAGAGACAGCCCGAGTGGTCACTGAATTCCTAATACAAGCTTTTGCAATTATGGCTGTGCCACAAGCAATAAAAACAAACAATGGACCTGTATATACTTTTAAACATTTTGCACACTTTTGTGCACAGTATAAGATTTTACACACCACTGGCATACCCTTTAATCCTCAAGGACAGGTAATAGTAGAGAGGAGAAACAGACATTAAGTTGCTCCTCCAAAAACAAAAGAAAGGGGGAGCCACAGGTAACCCTAGAGAATTACTAAATCTAACCCTTTATACTATTAACTTCTTGATTTCTGACAAAGATGCACTGGCTCCAGCAGACAGGTTTTATAACCTACCGGAAGGGCAGTGTCTAGTGTGAGCAGCTCCACTATCTTTAGATAATTGCCAAGTGATGTAGAGAGACCCAGAAAGTGGTGAATGGAAGGGACCAGATAGATTAACTCCTTGGGGGAGAGGGTTTGCTTGTATCTCCACAGATGGAGAAGGAATCAGATGGGTGCCAATGAGCCATATTTGCCTTGTCCACCAGAGAGAGATGGAGCAGACCCTTGAAATGAAGGAGAAGACCCAAGAAATATCGGATGGTTCCGTCGCTGACTGTGCCTACCACTGAAAGAGCATGGCAGTTATGTCATTTGAATCATGGACATCAAAAATTTTTGACTTCAAAACCCTCAGGAATCATTGGATTCTCAGAGAAAGATTGTTGTAGGACTTGAAAACCCTCAGGAATCATTGGAATCCCTGAGACATGAGAAGATTGTTGTAGAACTTGAAAACCCTCAGGAATCATTGGATTCTCTGAGACACAATAAGAGTGTTGTAGGAGTTCAAAACTCTCAGGAATCATTGAATTCTCTGAGACACGCTAAGACTGTTGTAGGATTTCAAAACCCTCAGGAATCATTGGATTTTCTGAGAAATGATAAGACTGTTGCAGGACTTCAAAAACTTGCGGGGATCATTGGAATCCCTGACAAGTGAAGCAATGGACAATAGATTGGTTTTTGACTATCTTTTGGCTGCTGAAGAAGGTGCATGTGTGACTGTTGTTTACATACCCTCCTTCTAGGACCTCTGGAAATCTTTTACAACACCATGCTGATTCATATTGTTTGTTATATCACTACTTACATGTACAATTCATGTTTGTTACACCACATCGAGCCTGTATTGACTGTGGGGAGAGTTACTAATAGCCTGTGTGTTATGGCTATGTGCTCATGTAATACCTTCCCATGCTGATAGGTTTGTGCATACCTGTTTCTAATAAGACCCTTCAGCCCATAAACCTGCTAGCAATCCCCACTTCCCTTGGTGCTTTTCATCTCCCTTCCTGAGAAGTCAGAGGGGATGTGATCATCTCCTTTTCGGTGTTTTCACCTGCTTTCCTGAGAAGTCAGGGAGGGTGTGATCACCTTGTTCTAAAACAAAAAAAAGCGGGAATGCAAAGGGTTGAAACGCTTGAGTGGATGCTCTGAGGTCGGACAATCAAGCACTTAAGGCTAATTACTGATTGGACAATACTCGATAAACATATGCTTGGAAAATGGCCCTTCCCACTATCCTGTGCTGGCTCGATAATTGGTGTATACAGAGAATTGTAGGAGGGACTAAGGGATGGAGTAAGACTAGCCAGAGTCACTTGTGGGTGGGAAATGAAGAAGGAAGGTCGCAAAGACTCTGCTTCCATTAAATTCAATCCTACCTCTAAAGACCAAGAATAAAAGCCAAGGACTTGCTTATCCTAGCTCCGGCTGATTCTAATGTATCCAGAGTGCTAACACGGTCATCACAATCTTTGGCTATAAAATAAGAAAAAGAAATTGAAGGAATAAGAAGAGACAACAAGGAAACAAAAATTTCATTTTCTACAAATGATGGTATAACTAGAGAACCTTAGAAAGTCAAATATGAAAAAAGTAGTTAAAACAATGAATTACTTTAGCAAAATTATAAGATATAAAATAAACCCTCACAAATCATTAGCCTTTATATATATTGCCAATGAACCCCAGCAGGAAAGGATAAAGAAATTCTATTTAAAATAACTGCTTGAGAATCTACCTTCTAAGATACATGTAGGAGCTATATGAACACAATCGTAAAACACTTCATACAAATAAAGACAGTAAACAAGTGGAGAAATATTCATTGCTTATGGGCAGGCTGAGCCAACATGATTAAAAGGACAGTATCACTTAAATTAATTTATATATTTAGTGCCATGCTAATTAAATTACCAAAGAATTACTTTATAGAGCTGAAAAAACACAATTCATCTGGAGGAACAAAGGTAAAGAATGACAAGGGAATAATAGTCCTGGAAAGTCAAGTTCTTGATGATTAGAGAATGATTAAAAAATTGTAAATGTAATGAAATATTATTTGTCCATAAGGAATGATAGATGTGAAAAATACAATGAAATATAAATAAAGTAGGAGAGAAAAAGAGAAGCAGAATCAAAAAAGAATACTATGTCATAGTTTTATCTATATAATAGAAGAGAAATTCAAACAGCAAAATTCATAGTAAATACATGGAGCAATATTGGTGCTATCTTCATTTCTTTTATCAACTGATAAATTTTTAAAGGGTATAGTTGAATTAACATTCATTCACAACTTGCTGAGGTTGTTTTGTATATGTATTTATGAGGTATAAGTTTATATTATTTATTTGTTTTGTTCCTTCTTTTATTGATTTTTGGAAGAACCATGGATGTGTATGTGAGTGGGGGGGTAGGTAGAAATAAAGATATATGTATAGATGTTAAGGTCTTGTGCTCTTCTTATATTTTCACAGAGATTATCTTTAATAATGTGCATAGGCCATGTACCTAAAATATTATAAAGATTATAAAGTAAGCATTTAATTTAATATTTTCTCAAATAAAACTTTTTGGTAATAATGCCATCCATGATTTTTTTCCCATTCTTTTGGAATCTTACTTTTTGAAATTCCTTGAAAACCAATCTCTGGGAAGCTTTAAAATTTTATTACTTTCTAATGGAATAGTATTGTTCTATTTAAAAATAATGAACAAGGTAATTTTAGAAAGACCTGGAAAAATTTATACAAACTGATGCTGAGTAAAACAAACAGAACCAGGAATACATTGTACACAGCAACAACAAGATTATATAAGGATCAACTATGATAGACTTGGTTCTTCTTAGTGGCTCAATGATCCAAGGCAAACCCAATAAACTTTGGATAGAAAATGCCATTTGTATCCAGAGAGAGAACTAGAGAGACTGAATGAAATCAACACATGCTATGTTCATTCCCCTCCCCCTTTTTTCTTTTTTCTTTTCCTCTTGTGGTTTGTCCCTTTTGTCCTTGTTTTTCTCTTCCAACAGGATTCATAAAGAAATATGCATTTAAAAATTAATGTACATGTACAACCAGATAAAATAAAACAATATAAAAATTATTACTTGACCTGTTAATTTTTTTTTGCTTTATGTATAATTGTTCAAATCTAGTCATTTTTCCAGAATTAATCCCCATAAGTACTATTTACTCATTATTTCCTCACATAGGCATTGGAAACTCAGATGACTGAGCACTATTGAAGTGGTTCTGACTATGATTGCTGATAATATGTTACCATACAATACTATTAAATCTTTTTTCATCTTATTTTCATTGGTTGTGTGCTTCTAATTAAAAAAAAAAATCTTTGGATGATCTGACTTAGTTGGGTCTCATGTCAAGCTTTCTTCAGTTTCGTCTTTTCCTCCAATGCTTTTCATTGTTTTATATTTATGATCTTCTACTCTAAAATGGTTGCTCTTAACTATCATCTATCTTTGTCTCAATCTCTGTCTCTCTTTCTCCCTGTCTTTTTTCTGTGTGTTATGTCTCTCTTCTTCTTCTTCTTCTTCTTCTTCTTCTTCTTCTTCTTCTTCTTCTTCTTCTTCTTCTTCTTCTTCTTCTTCTTCTTCTTCTGCTTCTTCTTCTTCTGCTTCTTCTGCTTCTTCTTCTCTCTCTCTCTCTCTTTCTCTCTCTCTCTCTTTCTCTCTCTCTCTCTCTCTCACTCATCAAATGTTGGCTGACTGAGTTGGTTTGGTTTCATCATTTTTTTCAGTTGTTATTCAAATGGTTTAATTTTGAGAAATGGTAAGAATAGCAGTCAATGTCTTTATTTTTGTTCATTTCCTATTTTTAAGTTGATAGGTTTTTCTATTTTCTTAATCTATTTTATCTATTGCTCCTCTAATATTGCGTTATACTTTGCATATGCCCAGGCACATGATAGTTTATCATGGACAGTTAGGGGACACAATGGATAAAGTGCCAGGTCTGCAGTCTGGAAGACCTAAATTCAAATTCGAACTCAAGACATTAGCTGTGTAATCTTGGACGAGTCACTCAATTTCTTTCTATCTCAATTACTTCATCTGTAAAATGGGGATAAAAATAGCACCTATTTCCCAGGGTTCTTCTGAAGATTAAATGAAATAAAAATTGTAAAGTGCTTAGTACAATGGCACTATTATAAAAGTTTGCAGATTCTCAATTTAACATCATGAAATAAAAATAAAGTGAATTAGTATTTAATGCCCCCCCCCAAAAAAAAGATAATGACAGAGCTGTGATCTCTTGGATTTTTTTTTCTTTTGACCTCTTCCCTTTAGAATGGTCCTACCATAGCACTACCAGCTTACAACTGAAGTCATAATGAATGGTTCAAGAGAGGATT
Source organism: Antechinus flavipes (assembly GCF_016432865.1). Lineage (NCBI taxonomy): Eukaryota > Metazoa > Chordata > Mammalia > Dasyuromorphia > Dasyuridae > Antechinus > Antechinus flavipes. Next base: position 253,436,040 of record NC_067399.1, read on the forward strand.
CACACAATAAAAATTAAGTCAAAATTATGGTTACTCAATGGCCTACAGAATTCAAAAGCAGTAAATTAGCTGAAATATTACAATTTGGGGGTTTTGTTCTGTTTTAACTTGATAGTTGTGTATACAGAATTGATATTCATAAGTATCGTTAAAATATCATATGCATTCAAAATAAAATACTTAACATTTATTAAACAAATACGTTTGCTATTATCACCTAATATGGGATGTCACCCCCAACTTGTCTTTCATATGGGAAATGTCATAATGCTCCCAGAAGAAGACATCCTACATTCCTCTACCATGTGGGTATGAACAATCCCTTTTCCTCTTTAAAATAACCAGACTGAGAAAGTCTATCTCTATTTCTACTAGCATCCAAAGGGCAAAGGTGCTACTCCTTAAGCTGGGTGAGAAGCAACTTTTTTTTCCCCTTTTAGGCTCTGTGGCCCTGAGAAATAGGCTGAAGGGTTTGTTCTATTTCGTTTGTCCTTTTCAGTTTTAGGTTCAGATGGTATATACCCAAATTTAGATCATGATAATCTTGCAGGCAAAGTTCCAGGAAGGATGTGGCAGGCAGCCCAACAGGGAAGCCCTGAGAAGTTAAAAGTACACAGGTTTCAACTTCAAGAAGGGCTTGGGAGTTGGGACGTGGTGGGACTAAGTGATGTGGGGACTGAGTTAAGCTATGAACCTAAAACCCTCCTCTCCCCAGAGACCAGAGGTAGAGTGGGGGAGAAGGAAGAGGTGGATTATCTTCCCTACAACTTGGGGCAAGGATCTCTCTGTGTGTTCTTGCTACAATTTTGAAGTAAATGTTTCTTTGTAAAAATGAATTTTTTAAATATTGGAACTGGAATATAGGAAATCCCTAAAATTGGGAGAACACAATTGTAGTGGTCTATAGTAAATGGCAAAGACCATTAATTTTTAAATAATAATATCTTGGGCAAAACCAGCTGACCTCCCTTGAGTTTCCATATCTTTATCTATAAAATAGAAAGGATTGGAACTTTAAGGCACTCTCAAGCTCTCAATCCTATGACCAAAAAGATATAGTTTCTGTCCCCATGGAGCTTACTGCATAGGAAGAAGGTACACAGATAACAAGGTAGAATAAGAAAAGTACCATAAGAAAAGAATAGGGTGCAATAAGAGATCAGAAGAGGGAGACAGTGTTGGGGGTATTATTAAGACTATGATAAACTGGATCTTGAAGATTGGGCAGGATTTCAACAGGTAAAGATCAGGAGTAGGGGAAGGAATTCTACTCCAAGAAAACCATATACATAAAGGTACAGAGCTAAGAGTACCAAGAGCACGGGAAAATTATATGATCCTACGATAATTCCAAATCCCATTTTCCCATACATGATGGGGAGGATATGATATTCCCATACACGAATTTGAACCACTTACAAGAAACCACAGATTAACTGAGCTCTTTCTGTTTCCAAGTGTCGTTGCCAACAAAGAGCTCTGAAAGAATTCACTCCTAGAGGCCATGACCCAAGTATTTTTGGATAATCTTTACACATTTTGCAGGCATTTTGGTTAGTATGAATAGACAAAAACTTTTATAAACTATGGTCTTAGAATGATGGTGACTCAGACAGTTCAGTAGCTACAAGGAAATTAAAATCAGAGGCATAGGGGTAGGGACTAGGGGAGGGAGAGGAAGCTACTTAATTGAATGATCAATAGCTGAATAGAAATGACTCTTTGATTTAAGCCCTGCCCCAGGCCCTGCCTGAACTCTAAAGCCAAAGATAGATCCTCTGAGGTCAAGTTTGCCTCTGATATATTCAGTTTATTCATTCAATGAGAAAATCTACAGTACAATTTCCCAGCTTGAAGTCCTCTATCTTCAAACATGCTGAAGCAGTTGAACTTACGTGAATACAAGAATCTTTCACTGGGACAATCCAATGAACTACATTGTACAAGTAAACAGCTGGTCTTAGTTCAATCAAAATCAAAATAGGTAAATAAAATCCATACAAGCTACAGAAGCAAGGAAGTTGAAGAAACCAAGAATTAGAAGGGAATTAAAAGATTGTCTAATTGAATCCGGACAGAGTATAGTAGAAAAAATTAACGATTTGAGGTGAAAGGGCTTGGACTCAGCTTCTATACTATTCAGATGATCTTGAGCAAGTAAAATACCTCTCCAGGTTTTCATTTCTCCTTATGAAAAATCAAAGATGGTCTCTGTTCCTTCAAGTTTTGGAGCTGTGATCTTATAATATAACTGGCAAATAATAGTTTAACCTTTGTTCAAAGATCTTCAGTGACCGAAAACTCATTTGTGACAGCTCATGTTGCTTTGGGAATAGCCATAATTTTTAAGCATTGTTACTTCATGCTAAAATTATTTTTAAGATCATATATTGCATCATTGTTGATGCAATTCAACAAACTTGTATTAAGTATTTGTAAGCTTGTAACACATTCTGGAATGTGCTAAGGATTCAATTGTATGTGCCCACAATTAATTTACATTTCATTGCCCAAACACAATTTTTAATTCTGTAGAGTGTCACAGTTCTCTAATCACTGCAAAGTACTGACCTTCCCCACCTCCTTAACATGTGAGTAGTTTGGCTGATAAAAGGAGCAAAGAAACTTTAATAAATATTGTTTTAAAATCCACACATAAACATGGTTTTCAAATAAGATTTGAACACTCTCAAAAGAGGCAGAAAATGAGTTTCTATATAAATAAAAATATTTAAATAATTTTGCAAAAAATAAGTTCCCTTTGAATGTGAAAAGTTTGGAGACCCAAAAGAGGCAGAAAAAAGAACTTTTATATACGAATAACATAAAATGAAAATCTGAAGAAACCCAGTGTTCAAAGGGACAGATCATTAAAAAGGTCTGCTTAAGAATTAAGAAAACAGTGTCTACAAGGCATTTGGTTCTTTGTTCATTTGCATGTAACTGTTCTTTAGACTTAAGAGAATGATGTTTACAAAATGATAAAACAAATAACTAGAGATTATAAGGTGATGACAATATAACATTCTCACTTTTTTTGTTGTTATTCACTTGCATTTGTTTTCTTACTCATTTTCTTTCCTTTTTGATCTAATTTTTCCTTATGCAGCAAGATAATTGCATAAATATATTTACATATATTAGATTTAATATATATTTTAACATGTATAACATATATTGGATTGTTTGCCATCTAGAAAAGGGGATTAAGGGGAAGGAGGGAAAAATTTGGGACACAATGCTATGCCCGGGTCAATGTTGAAAAATTATCTGAATATATGTTTTGAAAATAAAAAGCTTTAATAAAAAATAAATAAAAAGAGATTATAGGGTGATGAAATAAGAACTTTGGACTTTATAACTAACCATAAATAAAAAAATAAAAAAAACTTGACTACTATACTTACCCAAGTTTCCCACTGGTAGTACTATTTTCTCTCTAAGTTTTTGTAATTCAATTCTCTCCTGATTCTCTTCCTATCTATCTGACCACTACTTGAGGTCTCTGGCTGGATCTTCAACCAGCTCACACTCACTAACTATGGCTATTTCACACTGCTCTGTCTTGAACAAAACATATGCATGGATAATTTTTCAGCATTGACTCTTGCAAAACTTTCTGTTCCAACTTTTCCCCTTCTTCCCTCCACTCCCTCCCCAAGATGCAGGTAGTCCATACATGTTAAATATGTTAAAAGATATGTTAAATCCAATATGTGTATACATATTTATACAGTTATCTTGCTGCACCAGAAAAATCGGATCTAGAAAGAAAAAAAAAAAAAAACCTGAGAAGAAAAACAAAAATGCAAGCACACAATAACAGAAAGAGTGGAAATGCTATGTTGTGGTCCACACTCATTTCCATAGTTCTATCTCTGGGTGTAGCTGGTTCTCTTTATTACTGGACAACTGGAACTCGTTTGAATCATCTCATTGTTGAAAAGAGCCATGTCCATCAGAACTGATCATCATATAGTCTTATTGTTGCCGTGTATAATGATTTCCTGGCTCTGCTCATTTCACTCAGCATCAGTTCATGTAAGTCTCTCCAGGTCTTTCTGAAATCATCCTGTTGGTCGTTTCTTACAGAGCAATAATATTCTACAACATTCATATACCATAATTTGTCAACCATTCTCCAATTGATGGGCATCCATTTATTTTCCAGTTTCTGGCCACTACAAACAGGGCTGCCACAAACATTCTTGTACATACGGGTCCCTTTCCCTTCTTTAATATCTCTTTGGGGTATAAGCCCAGTAGTAACATTACTAGATCAAAGGGTATGCACAGTTTGATAACTTTTTGAGCAAAAGCATCGTTCCAAATTGCTCTCCAGAATGGTTGGATCCTTTCACAGTTCTACCAGCAATGCATCAGTGTCCCAGTTTCCCCACATCCCTTCCAACATTTGTCATTATCTTTTCTTGTCATCTTAGCCAATCTGACAGGTGTGTAGTGGTATCTTAGAGTTGTCTTAATTTGCATTTCTCTGATCAATAGTGATTTGGAGCACTTTTTCATACCAGCATTCCTTTTTAATGTATCCAAAACCTTTTGCAAATCTTAAAGCAATTACAAAAATACAGTTTTTATTTTTCTTATTGTTATTATGGAACATTGCTATCCCATGCTATTAAATCTATAAATTATTAGGAATATCCTCTTAATTTTGAAAATGTAATGTTTTAATGACTGCTGAAATGAAAATTTGACCTTGATTGCTGGTTGTTACTAGGATAGTAGACACTTTGAAGTTTTTTCTGGTCTCTCCTTCCTCCCCACTCTCCCAGCTGCTAGTACATTCCTCTCCCTTTTTCATGAGGTCACACTTTTTATTTATATTTTGTATATATATCTATACATATTGTCAGGAATGTAAGTACTTTGAGGACAAAAATTCTTTCTTTCTTTCTTTCTTTTTTTTGTAGTCTTAGTACCTAACACTACCTGACATATAATACCTAGCACTTAATAAATGCTTGATTTTTTTTTAAAACAAACATTTATTAAGGAATATTGTACAGAATCCTGTGCTTGGGTCGAGGGAGAGATTAAAAACTTTGGATAAAATGCTCTGGTCACCCATAGAGTACTCATAATCTAGTTGGGCTTATAAATGCTCATTAACAAATTGATGACAAACTAACAAACCATCTCCATCCTTAAACAATGATATAATACAAATTAATCAAGAAAACATTGGCATTATTAGGTGAAATTGGATAAATCATTGAAACATTGGACAAGTCATAGAACCATAAAATCTCAAACCTGAAAGGCCTCTCAGAGACTATCCAATCCAATTCACATTTTAGCTTCCATGAGCCTCAGTTTCTTCATATGTAAATTAAGGATAACAATACTTGTTTTATTTCTCAGATCTGTTGTAAGGATCAAATAAGATAATATAAATAAAGTATTTCATACATTGAAAAGTTTTGTATAGATTAAGAAATTGTTATTGGATTGCTATTTGTATTTTACAAAAGATCATAGATCCAAAACCAAACAAGACTTTGTATATCATTAAGTTCCCACTCATTTATAGGAAATACAAGGCCACATTGGTTAAGTGATTTGTCCAAGTTCACATTGGTGGGAAATAATAAAAGCAGGATTGAAACGCAGAAAAAAATACAATTTTCTGTGCTAATATATATAAAGCAAATGCCAAATTCTACTTATTATTATTGTTAAAGAAAATTATTATCCCATGTACTAAACCTATGAATCATTAAAAAATAAAATTTCTATATGGCTCTTTGAATTAAAAAAAAAAATCACAAACTTGAAAAGCTGAATCTCTACTGGCCTCAAATTTTATAAGCATTTACCTTTGGGTATTCTCTTCTGCCAGTGCAGTCCAGTTAAGCTGGTTTGGGTTGTTCTTTGTTCCACCAATTAAGTTTTATGCATTTTATCCAGTACAGAACTGTGTGTGATTTTCTGAATGATTTCTCAGTCGAAACACTTCCTGACCTTTTCAGGTACTAATGATATGTAAAAATATCTCTGTGTGCTTGTTAATGCTAATATTGAGAGTTTCCAAACCAGCAACTTTATTAATCCATAAAGAAGTATTTGTATCTATTTTCTATAGTTAGGATAAGGATGCTGAGATAAAGGAGATAAGTAGTTAAACCAAAAAATGGGTTAGGGTTTCATTGTTTTTTTTTTTTATTTTACAACTTTGATTTGTATGTTTCTTAACAGATTTTTTTAAAATTTGCAACTAAGTTTTATTTTTTTCATTTACCAAGCATTTATTTTTAATCCTGCCCACTTCTCCCATCTCCCTCAACCCCCAGAAAACAAATAAGGATAGTCAACCAAAATAAATTCTCATATTAGCCATTTTTAAAAAATAAATGCTTTATTGTTCATATTTATTCTACCACCTCTACGTCAGGAGATAGGTATCAATCTTAATCATTGTTTCCCCGGAATCTTAGATGATTATTAGGTTGATTTAGAGTTCTTAAGTCTCAAAAATTGTTCATTTTTACAATATTATAATATTAATTATTCTTCTGGTTCTGCTTATTTTATCTTGTACCCACTTAAATGTGTTCCAAGATTTCTTTGAACCCATCCCTTTCATCATTTCTTATAGCACAATAGTATTACATTACATTCATATCATAATTTCTTCCGTCATTCCCCAATTTATGGGCATACTCTTAGTTTCTCATTCTTTGTCAATACAAAAAGAATTGGTACAAATATTTTTGTATGCATAAGAGGTTTTCTCCTTTCTTGAATTTCTTAAAAGAATATTTAACTTGAATGTGAATATTTAACAAAATGGACTTAATTATGAAGGTGACTTTTTCTAAAGGATTTTTGGTTATTTTGCATTTGCTTCTTAGACTAGATATGGTCTGCAAGAATAGTCTTCTTATTTCACACATTTAATCACATCATTTATCTTTTTAAAAAATAAAATAAAATAGTGGTACTCTCCTGCCTATAGATGAAAGTACAGATCCTTAGCCTGCCAGTCCAAGCTCTGTCCAAACTGGTTTCCACTTAGCTTTCCAGGCCCACTCGCCACATATTCTAATACCCAGCTGACATTTTATTTTACTGCTCCTCCACTGTACTTTTCTAGGTCCATCCCCTGTATTTGGAATACATGCTTACTTTCCAATCTCTGCCTATTTTACTTCTCTTCCCAGACCTTAACAACCAACATAAGAACTATCTCCTCAATGACATCTTTCCTGAATATACCAGCTACAAATGAAATCTCTTCCTTTCAAGCTATCAACCTGTTCTGTTTGATCTCTCCTATATCTCATCACTTTCAACCTACATTAAAGATACTCAAGTAAAAAGTCTTACATTTCTAATTAGATTGTAAGCTCTAAGGTCATTTTTTCATCTTTGTATCACCTAACACAGATCAGGTACGTAAAAAGTATTTCATTCAAATATTTTTTAAGAATTTGAATGAAATTGAATTATTAGTTCATAAATAGTCTTGTCCAGTATCACCTAAGTGTAGCATTTCCCTTTAGGGTTCAGTTTTTTTCTCAGTAAAATGGGACATTTCACCTCACATCCACCTCACAAAGTAAGTCTAACTCTTTTATTTTATCATTGAGGAAATTGAAGCACAGGTAGGTTAACTGAATTGTTCAAGATCACACAGGAGATATCAGAGGTGGAATTAGGACCCAGATCTTTGATTCCAGAGCCACTTAATACAAAGCACTTAGCACAAAGCACAAGCACTCTTCTATAAATGTATTGTTATAATTTGCTGTTATTTATTGTCTAATGTTTGGTTGGTTGTTTTTGGGTTTTTTTGGTTTTGGGTATTTGTTGTTATAGCAATGCTCTTTGGGGGGAAATTGTTCTTGTTGAGTCATTTCAATTATGTCTGAGTCTTCATGATTCCATTTGGGTTGTTTTTTTGTTTTTTTGGAAAAGACTGGAAGATCAGAAAAGAGACCACGAAGTTCACTTTTACAATGCCAATGTGCACTTTAGAGTAGACCCTAGTCCACAGAGCTTTAAATTGGGAAGAGAAATGATTTAAATAACCACTTTTGCAGGCCTACTATTTCCTTCCAAAGATCAGGAAATTTAATGCTTACCATGCCTGAGGATAGGCATTTTATTGACTTTGTAATTTTCCAAAGTAGAACTTCCCTAAATGGCATGAGGAATATTCAGGTGTGCCAGCTCAACCATAATGTTTTCTGTTGAACTAACAATCACTACCCAATCCATTACAATATTCTACTGAATATTGGGAGGTAGCATTTCACAGTAAAAAAAAGAATAATAGATTGGGACTAAGAAAACCTGGATTCTCTCACTAGCTGCACTACTATGAACTTAGTCTTTCTGGGTTTTTGTGTTCCCATCTATAAAACAGGACTAATAGCATTTGTATTACTTAATCACTGAGGCAGTGTTGCATAGAGAATAGGGAGCCAATCAAAAAGACCTGGGTTCAAGTCCAGTCTTTAACAAAGCTGGCCAACCCTTGACAAATAACTTTACCTCTCACTGTGGAGGTTGAATTGAGAAGTCCTAACAACTAGTTGGATAAGGAACGTGAGAGAGAGGGAAGCATAAAACATGATTCAGAATTTGTGAACCTGTGTTATTGGATGGGTAATGGTTCTAAAGAGGAAATTTTGGAGTTATGAATTTAGGGAAGAGGATAATGAACTGTGTTTTGAACATAATGATTTTAAGATACCTACATGTAGTAGAGAAGCCAATCAGGCACTTTGAGATGTGAGGGAAGAAAAGACAGATCTTTATTGATTGAAAAAAGAATAAAGTTTAATTTTTAAAAACATGAAGAAATACTGTAGAAAAATAACATATGGAAACAGTTATTTATCTCTTAAATTAAGAACTAATTATTGAATTAGGACCAAGGTTTTCCTCTTTTTTCTGCTTCCTTATCCAAATATCAAGTAGTGTGATCTTTCTTAAAGATTTATCCAAGCCAAGATCTACTCAGACAGTAAATTCTAAGAAATTCTAAGTTTAGGCTAATGAGATGATTCCTGCTCATTATGTTTACTCAGACAAGTTTGAGGAAATAATGCTTCTCCTTTTTGTCAGACAAGTGATATAGAAATTGATATCTCTTTGACAATATATGGGTGATCTAAGTCACATACCCTAAGACCCTCACTGTAATATAGTCCACCCTCTCATTGTAATATCCATCTTCTCATTAATTGTTTCCCAATCACAGTTGATTGCCACCCTCAGGAACATCTACCTTTTTTCTAATAATAGCTTTTTAATTTCAAAATATGTGCAAAGATAATTTTCATCAATCACTCTTGCAACTTTGTGTTCCAATTTTTCTCCCTCCCTTCCTTCCTCCTCCCCTAAACATTAAGTCATCCAAAATATGTTAAATGTGCAGTTTTTCTATACATATTTTCATATTTATCATGCTGCACAAGAAAAATCAGATCAAAAAGAAAAAAAAAGAGAAAAGGAAAAAAACAAGCAAACAACAACAAAAGAGGTGAAAATACTATGTTGTGATCCATATTCAGTCCCCACATTATTCTTTCTGCTGCAGGTGGTTCTCTGGAACACCTATTTTTCCAAGACATATAAACTGAACTCTCTGCCACAAGGGTCCTTGGTCTAAGAGATATGGCCTAATAACCATTCTTTTATTAACAAATATGCTGGCATTATTAATAAAATGATTAAATTACTCAGAAATTATGTCTCTTGAACTTAAACCCTCCTTATATATGCCTAACTCTGCTATCTTCAGTTCCATAAGAATTACACTTCCATGTTGAATGATCAATACTTTGGCCAACTAATTGGCACAAACATTTTCTCAGCAGCTATAGAGAAAGAATCTGTTCTACTATGCACTACCAGCATTCCTAAAGGATATTTTCCTTTGATCTGTTTAATATCAACCAAAATCAAAGAGAGAGAACATTTTGAGTTTGGCAGGTTTCCAATAATTACAAGCTGCACTCCTAGGAACAACAGGAATATCATTATCATCACTGTTCAAACCTGTGCCAGGGGTGTGGTTAGAACAACCTGGTGTTAGTGCCAGAAAACCAAGAAGGGAAAGAAAGTCACATGCTGTTTCCTATATGAAGCAGGTTGGATTTTGAGGATACTGAATATTCATGGGTACAAAAAAAAAAACAGGAAAAATAGGTCAATTACTATAGCACCCAAAGGCCTTATAACAGGTGGTTTTTAATTTCATCAAATTAGCAGTAAATGTCATGCTCCATTAGATATATATCTATGCATGAACTGTGGTTTGAATGATGCAATTCTACCGATAGATGAGTTCAAAGATCATATGCTTCTACCAGTTCTCATCTCTTAGTTAAAGCAAGAATCTCATGTATTAACTCAAGCCTTGTACTTCACCAGTAGCACTACACTCCCCTCCAATTTTGCTAAAGCTGGAGTTAAGCATTGTTGGATTTTTGAGCTTGGCAAAAGAAACAGCATGCTCTGGTTTTAGTCACTATGGATTCTATTAATTATGCCATAGCTAAAGGGCAAAGTCCAATCAACATCATCTTAATGTGTATTAGTAGTGCCCATTTCACAATGCACGTGGATAACTATTGTCTACCAAAAATATCAACTAGAGATGTTGCACAGAGGCAAGTTGCATCACTACTGACAGTTTCCTACTCCGTCTTTGCATTGCCCAATTCCTCAATCTGCTGTTCCTACTTATCTAAACTCTCCAGCAAGATCCAATGCATCAATTTGTGACTACCTTAACCCCTTCTTCCACTGCACTCCATTCACTCACTTGTTTTCCCCCCAAAAAAATTCTTTTTGCATAATGATAAATCAAAACTAAAAGAAAAAACCAAAAGGAACTCAGGAAATTTAGTGTTTGGCTTTCATGAGGTAATATTTCATGAGGTTACAGACAAGCCATTCCCCAATATATGTATGCTCAAAGAATATACATATGTAATTCTCAAGGGAAGAAATTCAAGCTCTCTATAGTCATGTAAAAAATACCTTATATCACTAATAATTAGAAAAATGTCTATTAAATCAATGCTGAGGTTCCATCTCATACCTATCAAGTTGGCAAAGCTATTGAAAATGGAAAATGATAAATATTTGAGGAGCTTCAAGCCAGTCTGGAAAGCAAACTGGAACAATGTACAAAAAGCTGCTAATTTACGTATATCCTTTGACCCCACAATATAATGACCAGGCCTATACCTTAAGGAGATCAAAGAAAGAGGAAAAGTTCCTAGATGTACCAAGAATATTTGTAGCAGCTCTTTTTGTGGAGGTGGAGAACTGGAAACTAAGGTGATACCCATCAATTGGGGAATGGCTAACAAATTATGGTATAAGTGCAATGGAATAGTGCACTTATAGCATCGGTATCCCATAAGAAAGTAAGAAAAAAAAAAGAGTTGGAAGAGTTGTATGGACTGATGCAGAGGGAAATAATCAAAACCAGGAAAATAATTTACACCATAATATCAAATTGTAAAAGATAAACAATTTTGACAAACGTAGTCAATCAATCCAGAGATCATACATAATTTCAGAGGACCAATGAGAAAGAATGCAACCTGTCTGTAGAAGGGACATAAAATGAGACACCCGTTTCAGACTTGGCCAGTGTGGGAATTGTTATTCTTGACTCTTTTGGAGAAGAGAGATTAATTTTTTTCTTCTTTTTTTTTTCTTTTTTCCCCATTGGGGAGAGAAGTGAAAGGGATACAAAATAAATGCTTGGGAATTTTTAAAAATAGGCACAGATATCAGAATTTTAATATGAAGACACCTCAAATATCATTTCATCCAATCTCCTCATTTTACAAGTTAGGAAACTGAGACCATGACAGTTGAACTAATTCTGCCTGAAATTATATAGCTAGTTTGCAATTGAGCTAGAATTGACTCTTGTTTAGATGGTTTTTTGTTTTTGTTTTTGTTTTTTTAGAACTTTAAAGTTTATTTGAATGGTTATAATTCCTTTATTTCTAATCTGGTCATTTTAAATGACCAGCACATATGAGATAAAGGAAAGCATTTCTCTCAAGAGAAAATAAGCTAAAATGACTTAAACAAGGTTGTGAGACAAATGAGATAAAAATAATATAAAGGAGAATTAACTCCTCCTGAAGCATTTAGCTAAAATAACTAATGAAGTTCATGATGAAATATATTAATGTTCTTGGGGTTTTTTCCATTTCCTGGACCTAATAATGCCAGATGTAACTCATTAGTCATTTTTTTGTTGTGTTAACCAATACTTACCAGTTTGACTCCATTACTATGCTCAATCATGTAGTAAACTTTAAGTACAGAAACTATGTCTGATAGAATATTCCAGACTGGGTAGTAATTACACAGTACAGGGAAATAAAATGTTCAAAACATCACACTTAGCATCTCTCATTGTTAAGTGGGATTAACATCTTAGAAGCCCATCAATGACAAAATATATTCATTCATTCATCCATGCATTCAAAAAAAAACCAAAATTTGCTCTTATTACACCTATAACATTATTGAGCACTGAGAGCCAGAAAAAGAAAGCATAAGACATTGAAACAGCATGGGGAAGTGGTAAGAACTCTGGAGTCAAAGATAAAGGGCCTAGGTTTGAATTCTAGATAAGCCAAATGATGTTAGAGGAAATCACCTAATCACTCTGGTCCCAAATTTCCTTAGTCAATGAAGGAGAAGAATGGACTATATATCTATAATCTTTCAGCTAGCTCCAAACCTATGACCTTATAACACTAGTGGTAAATAAATGTATAAATGGAGCAGATAAAAATGATATTATGTACTAAGAGAGTTTGAACTAAAAAGAAAACTTGCATGATGAAAGATGAATTGGATCATTCTTCCTGGACAAAAGCTAATCTGACCAGAACTCCAGAAGAAGGTTTGAAGGGAATAGAAGGTTCTGGTAAGTGGCCAGAATAGAAAAGAACATTTGCCAGGAAGAGGTAGCATGAGCAAAAGCTTGGAGCTGAAAATAGAAAGAGTGTGTGTGGTGTTCTCTTCTTTTTCTAAAATATATGATGGTTCTCTGGGAGCAAGTTTCTCGGGAGGTTTCTGGAGGCAGCCTTAGTTTCAGTTCCGTGTAATAATCACCTCAAATACAGCCAATTGTTAAAATCCAAATGTTTATTTTCTCCTTCCAAGTCTTGTCTCTTTCCTTGGACCCGAGAGCTCTTGCAGCTGTCCTCCATCGCTTCCAGCTCCCTCTGAATCTTGGTTTTGAATCTTCACAACCAGTCGCCTCCACTCACTCTTGGGTCTCAATCTCCCAGAGTGCTCTTTGACCCTGAGAGCTTTTTGCTTATATGCTGTACACTGAGTACACACCAATCATTATATCACTGGGAAACCATTATTTGTTGTAGGGTTAAATCAATGCTAAACTAGATTTAACCATTGTCTCCTCAATTCCACTTAGTACCTTGTTTCAAGTTCTGGCCCAAACATCTCCTTGTAGGATCAGATCAATCATACTGAACCATGCTAAATTAGATAATTATTGTCTCTATCAATTTTAATGACTTAACACTTTGTAAGGATTCCAACAAGTGTGAGGGGAAAATGTCTTGCTTGAAGAGAGAAAACACTGAGAAATGTAGGTGGATAAAGAAGGTGTGGTCAGTAATAACAGCTATATGGCTTAAAACTGCATTTATGTCTTGGAGACACCCTGTTTGGGTGCTTTACAACAACCCTGATGGGAAGTTTCTATTATAATTCTAATTTTACAGATAAGAAATCTGAGATACAAAGAAGCTAAATGACTTGCTCCAGCTTCACATAGCTAGTGAGTGTCTGAGAAATATTGAACTCAGGATTTTCTTGACTTTGTGCCCAGCATTCTATCTACTATGCTACTTCAGTGGAGGAGAACTTGACTTAGAAAATCCAGCTGAAGAGCCTGATCTTTTTCTTTTAGGAACATATGAAGCTTAGGAACAAGGGAATGATCTGATGAACATTTACTTCTCTAATGGGGCAGAAAAAACAAATTTTAATATTCCCTACAGATTAAAAAAAGTTGATTATATCACCAGGATATTAATTTGTTGCAGAAATCCCTTTTAGGTCTCTATGTTTCTGCTTTGGGATTGTTTTTTTTTTTTTTTTTTTTTTAAGAAGATGATTCCATGTCCTTTTTCCTAAGGCAAGAGTATCAAGTTTATAGGGGAGAAGCTTAGAAAGAATTTTAAAAGAGCTGTGGGCTTGAGGGCATCTGTTCCCTGCTAATTCTGAAAGATGAAAAATTGGGCCCAGATGGGTCAATTGTATTGAAATTTTCACCAGTTTTCTTTTCTTTTAGTAGCTCTCATCCAGTAAATCCATACTCATAGAATTGCAGAATGGAAAGGAACTCTAGAAATAGTCCAATGTGTTTACATTTTCTGTAAAACATAATTTCTATTTAAGATGGCTAAATCAGTAAATATATTTAGGCATGTTTCAAGAATAAGACCAGAATGAACCTTAGTGCATACTCATAATTCCAGCTACCAAGGAGAGTGAGGTAGAGCCCCGGAATTTTGAGCTAAAATAGGGCTAAAGGCCATAAGATGTCCACAATAATCTAACATCCAAGTGATCCCTCAAGTCAGGGGACCAGCCTAAGTCAGAGAAAGGACAGATTAAAGCTTCCATACCACTCAGGAGTGGAATTGGCCATTGCATTTCTAGCCTGAGTTAAACAGGAAGACTCGGTTTCAAAATAAAGAGAAAAAGAAAGGAAAAGAGGGAAGAGAGAAAAGGAAATGAGAATAAGGCAAGAAGAGAACACCAAAATGATGTGACATAGTAGGTAGTATACTGGAGTTGAAATTGGGAAGACCTCAGACCCTTGCTAATGTATGACTCCAGGCAAGTCACAACTTCTCTGAATCTCAGTAGAAAATATGTAAAATAAAGGAGTTGGATCCTGTGAACCAGGTTTGCCATTTGCTATCTGTGTGATTTTAAATGGATTCTTTAACCACTATGGGCCTGTTTCCTCATATATAAAATGAGAGCACTGGGTCAGATGACCTAGCTCTAAAGTCTCTTCCAATGATCTCTCTTATGATCCTATAAAGTTCTGGGTGGAACGTATCTCATTCAAGATGATGGAAATACCAGAGACTTTTCTTGAGAGAATCCCAGGGGAATGAAATATTGCACTCTGAATTAGAATTTGGGATTAGTTCCTGATTCATTTCAATATTATTACCACATGATTTTAATTACTTCCATGATTGTGTTTTTTTTTAATAACAACAATTAATTATAACCAGTGCTATATGTGAACTTTCAGTTTTGCTTGAAAGTGAGTTCTCTAAGAGGGCTCTTTCCTTCCTTTGAAGATCTAATGAACTTTGCACTATTCAAATGTTACCTAGTCCATTCTGCCTTATGTTATAGTTATCTCTGTAAGAGTCTTATTTCCTCCATTAGATTACATGTGCCTCTCTCCACCACCCCAAGACTTTTCACAAAGTCCTATACAATGTATAATAAACATTGATTCATACATATACGTAGCTGAAAAGGCCCTTTTTAATGTAACTTCATTTTACAGATAAGAAAACTGAGGCCCAGGAAAGTTTAGTGACTAAATAACCGTGGCAGTAAGCAGCAAAGAAAAGATTTGAACCCAGGCCTTTTTGGCTCCAGAATTAGTATTTTTTATTGTATGTGTTTTTATTGTATTTACTTATTAGTATTTTTTATTGTGTATTTTATTGTATATTGTACTGTATACCACCTCTTATTTGCTGCTCGGAGCCCTGTAATATAAAAGGCAGTAGTGGGTAGTGGATGGAAAACTGATCTCAAAGTCCAAAACGTATGAACTCAAGTCTGGCTTCTGACATACTGGTCCTTGTGATCCTGGACAAGTCATTTAACTTCCTTAACCTCTCAGTGCCCTCAGGAATCTCTCCCATTCTATAAATTGCAATTCTGCATTAGTAGAGGAGAGAGTTTCCTCAGGAGGAGAGCCTTACAGCAATAACATCAGTTCTGGACCAAAGGAAAAACATATAACACAGCTTCTATTGACTGCAGTACTGACAGAAACATCACCATTTATAGGGTCTTCCATTTGCTTTTAAAATTTGTTAGAAGTTAAATTTTGAATAGAAAATACCATCCGCATTCAGAAAGAGAATTGTAGAGACAATGTAAATCAATACATACTATGTTCATTTTTTTCTGTTTTTTTTTTCCTCTTATGGTTTTTCCCTTTTATTTTGATTTTTTTCTCCCATAAAGATTCATAAAGAAATGTGTATTAAAAAGTTAATATACAGGTATAATTGGAATAAAACAAAATTTTTGTTTTACTAATCTAGTTTTAAATCTGTTAAAGGAAAATAGTTTGCATACGTACCACATTTGAAATCTGTCATGTTCTCTCATATTCAGTGATAGGTACAATGGAACACAATAACTTTTCTGTAAAGGAAAATGCAGAAGCAGCAGAAAATTCACCTAGATTTCCAAAGAAACTTATCTTGCCAAAACACATCAGTTTAGCTTGTGCATACTACACCTTTCCCAAGAAGGAATGCAGATAAACCTCTTTGATAGTGGGGAGCCAACTCTACAAGAGAGCAAAGAAGAAAAATGAGACACAGAAGAAAAGAGATTGGGCTTTGGCAAGGCCTTTTTATGACTGAAAGAAAAAAATGGTTAAACCTATTTGTTTTTATATGATATTCAGTTACAAGTTCTACCTCCTTCTTTGCTTTCTGGGATCCAATCAGAAAAGTGGGCCTCATCAACCCAATTCACTTTAACCAAGTGTACCTTGAGCAACAAAGGTGTTGGGGACTTTGGATGAGGAGTTATAGGAAGGATCCTTCCCTTTAAATGTTTAAAACTCAATCACTGATGTTTTACAATCTAGCTGGGGAAATAAAACTATTGAAATAGACTTCTGATTAGTCCCTGCCTCAAGGATATCACCATACAATTCTTCCCCCAATTAACTGCCCAAGTAAACTTCCTAAAGCACGGGTAGGACCTCCTTGATGACTCCCTGTTACAATCAGAATTAAATGTAAAATATTCTTGTTGGACTTTTAGAGTCCTTTATAATATGGATCCTTGCTATCTTTCCAATTTTCTTCTTTGTTGTTTTCTCCATGGGTTCTACACATGATCTGCTATCTCCAACTCCATGCCCCCAATCCTGTGTAATGCTCTCCTTCCTTATTTCTAGCTTCTTTGGCCTCTTTCAAAACTTTTCTCCATCCTCACAGCTGCAAAAGGTCTTTCCCCATTCCCTACCAAATTAATACTTTGCTTCTGAGATAGCTTTATACTTATATTGTATATATCTTATGTATACTGTTTTTTAAATCTAATCTCCCCCATTAGAATATGAGTTCCTTGAAAGCAAGGGTTATGTTTTTGCCATTTTTTGTGTCCAAGTGTCTGACACATAGTAACTACTTAATAAATGCTATTGTCTGAAAAGCCCCAAAATAGCTAAATAATCATAAAGGAAATTTTGTTTTACACTTTCTGAAGAGTGGTACAAAATGTCATAAGAACTCAAAGGAACAAATCAGTATGGCTTGTCCTAGTCCATGAATCTTTTCATAATAATTGCTATTGACATGATCAGGGTTTTTGTGAAAACTTGTTTCTATCAAATTATAACTTTGGAAAAGATAGTTCTTGAAATACTAGATAGAACACATGAATTCAGCCTGATCAACTACTCCAACTAGCCTTATTTTTAAAAAATTAAATTAAAAATATAACGATTGAGTATCCCTCAAAATGAAACTCCTTGGGAATCTGTCTAATAGCACCTCTTGATAGTTATTGCTAAATCTGTGGCACTTTTACTACTTGCTCCTCCAAATCTAATCAACTGCCAAGTCAATCTGTCATTTCTACCAGTTTAACATTCCTTGTATGTGACTCCTTTTCTCCTCTGACTGCTCTGGTTTAGGATTTTATCACTTTATGCTTGGACTATTGCAATATCCTTCTTGGTGATGTCCTTGCTACAAATCTCTCCCATGACAATCCATCCTCTATTCAGTTCTTAAAGTGATCTTCTTAAATCACAAATATGATCATGTGGCCTTACCACCAACTCCATTCAGTAAATTCTAATGGCTCCCTTTTGCCTCCAAGATCAAATATTGAATCTCTTTTATTTCCAAAGGTCTCTATAATCCAATCCCCGTTTATCTTTTCACTTTTCTCCATCTTACGCCCCTCCACATATGCTGCCATCCAGGGACACTGATCTCCTTGCTGTTTCTCACATTCCATCTCCCAGCTCTAAGAATTTTCACTGTCTCCCATGTTTAGAACTCTCTTCCCCTTTATCTCTGCCTCCTGGATTTCCCTTCAAGTCTCAGCTCACATTCCATCTTCTTTAAGCTGTCTTTTCCAGTGACCCCTAATTTACCCCATATCTTATTTGATGTAGTTGTCTTCTTGCTGCTCCCAGCATCCCACTTTATACTGTGAGTTTCTTTAGGGTAGGAACTGTATTTTGCATTTCTTGGCATCCTCAGAGCTAAGCAAATACTGGCACATAGATAGGTGATTGATAAATGCGTGCTGACAGACTGAACTGAGTGATAATTATCCATGTCAAAAGACAACTTATAAGATTCCATTTCCATTAAATTTCTCCAGCAAAACCAGAAGGACACACATAACATCTTACTAAATAAAAGGACATTTACTTAAAGTGAATTTGAGATAGGAAATGAGCAATCAAATTAAGACTCAAGAACTCTCACAACTCATTTCTCAAGGCTTCCCATCTCTCAAGGCTCCCAGAACTTCAAGGTTGAAAGGTGAAAGTTAATCCAACCTAGATTATTTGATGTCTTTGACACAAAAAGAGAGGAACACAAGCAGTTTCACTCATATCTACCTTTTAAAAAATTGAGCATCCATAAGTGATTCCACTTCTTCCTTTTTCTTTGCTCCTCATTGACCTCTCAGCATAGTACTACAGGCTGGTAAATGGTTATGCTCTGAAGTCCCTGGATTTGCAAAGAATTACTTCCTCAGATGGAAATGTTGAAGTTTCAATGCCATGCCATATGCAATGTATCATAAAATGGTGGAACATTGCAGTTAGTGTTGTTGTTTTCTAGGGAAAAAAGCAAAACAAGCCTTTTATAGTTTCTTCTACCAGGGTACGTTGCCCCTAGTTTATACTAGGTAATATATACTTAGATGCAGTTCCTATTTTCTTGTCTTTTTATCTAGCTCTGCTATCATCTCTTACATGTCTCATCCTTCCATGAGAGAATTGCCACAGACTTTTGCTTTTTTGTTTGTTTGTTTGTTTTTAACCAGATGCATGAAAAGTATGTGTTTCCAATGAGAGTTCATTTTGAATATCATTTCCTGTCAAAGATCCTTGGATGTTTCATTTCCCAAAGAAAGCATACATTTGTGCCCCTTATATAAGGATTTGGATAGGTAAATAGAAAATAGATAGGAAAAATAGGTAGAAAATAGGAATGGGTGGTAGGAAAGAAAGGGCATTACAAAAATGGAAAATGACATGATACAAAGGCAGAGAAGTGATCAAAGTTTTATTGATTAATTCATCAACCAGCCAGTTAATTAGTTTTCTAATTAGCAAAGTTGAGATAATCTATGGCACAGTAGAAAACTAACATGGTGGTGCTGAGGATTTAAGTTAGAGAATATAAGGGTGACTTGGATAGAAATAAACTTAGGATAACTTAAGATAAAAATAAACAGCCAAAGTGTTGAAGGTCTTAAAATGTCAGTTTCAGAAATCTGAATGACAGTGGGAAGACACAAAAGACTTTTTGGTTTGGTTTTGTTCGTTTTAGTTGGATAGTGAAATGATAAAAAGTAGTCTTTAAGGAAATATAAGTTTTCCTAATAGTTGATAAGGCATGTAGGTTTTAAATCCCATCTGAGACTTGTATTACCTGTGTGATTCTGGGCAAATTGCTGAGTCTCTCAAGACCTCCTCCTTATCTCTAAAATGAGGGGATTCATCCCAATAGCTTTTAAGGCTCCTTCTAGCTCTGACTCTGTGATGTCACTAATCCCTTCTTGTCCTGACTCACCATATTGTGAAACTGGCTCTGGCTATGCCAGTGGAGTCCCAACTCTGGTATTTATCAAGTTGGAAAGTTTGAGTATGAGACCAGCAACAGAATGAATATCTATTGCATGAAAACAAGCTTGGCTAAATGCAGAGAGGTCCAACATCAAAAAATTGGGTCCTGATTACCATATCTACATATATGATGATGACCATATCTACATATACATATATATGTAGATATCTAAAATTAACTATATCTATATAATTAAATTATATATAATATATAATTATTACATATATTATATGGGCAATTAATACATAATTAAATATCTATTTGTATCTATTTGGGTCATATTAATTCATAAGTATCTAGTAAGTTTAGGAGTGATTAAGATCTATATTGGCAGAGCACCTACACTGATGAAATCACAAAGTTTTTGAAATACAGAAGCAGTGTTGAAGATAAGGGATAGGGTATATTTGAGGGAACTCAACAATGCTTTAGGCATTTAGAACAACTCTCCCACCTCCAAACATTGATCCAACTTGAAAAGCATATTTTGCAGTAAGAATCTTTGTACCTGTTGTCCACTTATTCTCAGTAATTACCTCATCTTTTTACTTTTTCTTTGTTTTCTTTTCTTCTTCTTTGTTTGTTCTGTTTAGTTTACTGCAGCAGGAGAAACAAGTAGAAACAAGTAACCTTATTGAGTAAGCAGAGACCAGGCAAGAGACACACATAAACAAATGAGACAAATGAAAACTGAAATTGGAATGAACTGTCTAGTCAGTAAACAAGTATTTATTAAGCACTTTATATATCAAACACTGCTAAGCTTTAGAGATACAAAGACAAAATGAAAGTCCCTACCTTTAAGGAACTTATATTGTAATGGAGGATATAATAAGTGCATAAATAGTAAATACATGTATATATGTAATCAATATAAGTACTACATATCCTACAATTACATATAATTATATGGAAAGGAGAATGGAGAAGAAAAAGAGGAAGGGAGAAGAGGGAGAAAAAATGGAGAGTAGAGAGGGAATGAAAATATAGTTTGAGGGAAAAGTACAATAACATCTAAGGGGAATCATAAAAGACTCTAAGATGAAGGTGGTCCTTAAACTGAGTCTTAAAGGAAACTAAGAACAAAAATGAACAGGGAGCATATTCTAGGTGTTCAGTGCAAAGACATGAAGGTAGGAAATAAAACATAGCTTTTCCTATGTATAGAACAGCATATGTAGTTCCATATGGCTTGATGGCAAAATGTAAAGAAGGTAGTCAAGGCATAAGAAGAGTGGAAAGAAAGATAAATTATGAAGATCCTTAAATAATAAATGGAAGTTTATATTTAATCCTCAAGGCAATAGGGAGCTACTGGAGTTTGTTGTTCAGGAGAGATTGATATGATCAGATTAGCACTTCAGGAAAATTAGTTTTTCATTCCTGTGGAATATGGATTTAAGTAGCAAAAGATCTGAGGAAGGGAGACCAACTGTTATTTTTTCTAATGTACTTCAATTCCAAATATCATGGAAATCCATTATAATGTAAAACTTTCTGCTATACATAAATTCTACCAGGTTAAATCATACATCTGAGAGGCATAGTGCAGTGTACATATTTGTCTACAATTCAGAAAATACAAGAAGAGAATAGAAAAGAGCAGGAAAAGCCAGGGTTTTCTCAAAAGGAAGCCTTTAAAGACAAATGATACATGGGCTACATCTTGAAGAACAAGTAAATTTGGTACTAATAAGAGTGAGGAAAGCATTTCTAGAAGTAGAAGTAAATAGAAATAAGTATCATATGTGTGTGAAATGATGAGGAATTCAGCATGTATGGATATGCCGATTAGAAAATAATGTGAAATACACAGTAGTGTAAAATGTTATACCCTGTTCAGTAAGCCTCACCTACCTTCTTCTGGCAACTCTGTGTGCCTCTAGTTAAGTCACAGAACAACTATTAAGAGACATCTGAATAGATGAGGAAATATGGACAACTAACTATTTTTTTCTACTTAAAATCCTTGTCTCTATCATCAGGTTCTTGTAATTGAGGGAGTTGGTTTCACAATAGTTTCAAAGGCAAGACTACTCGGCTCCCTTCCTGATTGAGTTCTGAAAAGTCCTCCATGAAGTGCTCTACAAATTTACTTCTTAGCTCTAGATTTTCAGTGAATTGAAGTTTGCATTCATTCACTGTGTCTCCAGTTATTGTTGACCCATAGTGAGAGTTGAATGATCACTTTCAAAAGTTACTTTAATTTGTGCAATTGATGCTTTGTTCTTGCACAGCTGTATCAACAGAGGGCCCACTTTCCTATAACAAAATGCTCTAGCCATTTCATTTAAAAAGAACACAAATGCTCTGATTAAGATCAAATCATGAGTTCTCCTAAAGCCAACAGGTTATTTTGTGAATATAAGGAATTATGTAGAGAGAATAAGATTTGTGTTTATTTTTTACATCTATATCTACAGAGAGTTCTAAACTTGGATTAAGAGATATAAATTCAAATCTATATTCTGACCTTGACTGTATGACTTTGAACAACTCAGTTCATTATTATGAGTTTGTTTAGTGGAAAGCATGCTAAATTTTGAGTCAGATCACCTGAGTTCTTGATATCCTGACACAGTACATCAGAGTTCGGATTTGGACTTTGCGATTTTCTTATTGTGTGACTACACGTAACTCATTTTATTTCTTTAGGCCTCAGTTTTTTTAATCTGTAATATGGATAGTTGTGAGAAAAGCACTTTTGGAGGTGTTTTTAAGGCAATTATGCACATACACACATGCTATTCTTGTCTTACTTTTTTTTACTAGTGAGGACTAGCTCCCATACTCACAGAGCTGACAATCCAATGGGAAAAAAAAAAGACACAAATGCAAATGATATAATATATAATGTCTTATAATAAGTACATTAAAGAAGTGCAAGAAAATCTAGGAGTAAGAATGTTACCGATGAGATTTAGAAGAGAATGTAAGAATTTATGGAGAAGATGATGTTTAAGCTGAGCTTGCAAAAACAAATAAGAATTCAATAGGCAAAGAAAGGAAGGAAGAACAATCTAAACAGACTAACTAGTAAAAATAACTAGTATTTGTAAAGCAGAATCCTTTACATTCATTTTTCCATTAAAGCCTCACAACAAGTTTGTGAGAAAAGCTTTACAGACAAGAAAACTAGTATTTAGAGAAGTTATTTGGCTTTCCAAAGCTCATACAGATTTAAGAAGAAGGATACAAATCCAGATATTTCTGATTCAAAACTCATTTATTTATCCCTTTTGTCAGGCTACTTCTCTAACAATGGAATAAAGGCATGAATGTAAGTATCATTGTTCATATATGTGTTTATGCACACATACACTTACATATAACTACATATACGCATCTACATACATACAATGTGTGTCACTCTGACTTATTGATTGGCCAACAGTAGGTTCCAGGTCAAGCCCCAATTGGTCATTGTTTGGGTCCTGATTGACTAAAGGTGAATGTAAATAGCAATCATTTCGGTTTTGGCCAGAAACACTGGGGGTCTTCCCTTTCCTAATTTATTTATTTAGATTTTTGTGGGGGGCCATTCTTTGCTTCAGTTACTACCTAGGCTTAATCCTGAATGGCTGTGACTTCAGTCAAATTGTGACCTGTTGAAAACCTTAGTTTAAAAAGGCCAAGGTCTCCCATTTCATCCAGAGTCATCTCCAGTCATCCTGATCTATATCTGGCCATCTAGATGGCTCCGGAAGGAAAAATGGAGCAAGGTGACCGTGGACAGAGCCTTTCTTTCTTAAATCCAATTCACTTCCATGTCATGGCATCATCTCCCTGATGTAATGGTCCTCTTCAAAAACAAAGGACAAAACAATGCAGACACTACACAATTGTATACACATGTATGCACGTGTAATAAATATGTGCGTTGGTTTGTAAAGACTATTTACATAAGGAATATGAAGTAGTTTGGGGAAGGAGGGCACTAGTAGCTGGGGGAAATGAGAAAAGGTTTGGCATAAAAAGTGGCAGGGTATTCTAGGAACAAAGGGGAGAAAGGAATGTATCTTAGCATGAGAAACAGCAAGAAATAAGAGTATGGTTGGACAGGACTAGAGAGTATAAAAAGACTAGAAAGGCATGAAGGAAATAAGTTGTTAAAAGGTTAAAATGTTAAATTGAGGAGATTATTGTTGATCCAAAGCAGACAATGCCTGGCATATAATAAGCCATTAATAAAACTTGTCAACTTGACTCAATTCAACCTATGAGGAAAGGGAGGTTTAGAGAGGTGAAATTATTTAGTTGAAGTCAAAGCAAATGAATGTCTTAGCTAGAAGTCAAACCTGTGTTTTCTCGAGTTCGGTTTCAGTATTCTAGTCATCCTCTCACATAGGTCAGATTAAAATTTTAGGAAAATAATATTTTAAGCCTGCGTGGCACATGATTGTAAGGGATAGAGATTTAAGACAGAAAGACCAAATAGATGGGTATTATGATAGTCCAAATAGGAGGTAATGAGGGCCTGAATGAAAGTAGAAAATGTGTGAGTGGAGAGAGGTGAATATATGTAAGAAATATTGTAAAGATAGAGATGATAAGATTAAAATTCAAAAAAATTAGAAATGTGGATTGAGTCAGAGTACAGAGTGAAAGATGAGACTGAGGTTGAGAATTTCAGTCACTGGAAAGATGGTAGGGCAAAAGTAAGAGAACTAAAAAGATGTGGGTTTGGAGGGGAAGAATGAGTTCTGCTTTGGACATGTTGAGTTTGAGAGATCTATAAGGAAAAACCAGTTTGAAATGTCCAGTAGGCAGTTGTGATATATGATTGGAACTTGGGTTAGGGACTAGGGTTAGATCAAAAAGTTGGATCAACTAAGATTGGATCAAAGAGTCATCTACACAGAGACAGCAATATGAGATATGTTTGAGAAAGTATATTGGGTTCAATAGAGACACTTAAATATCAGGTAAAAGAATTAGGGATAATAATGGTTGCTACTGTCTTTAGAATGGAAATGCTACATTGTGAGAAGAAAATATATTTGTCCTTCCCGGAATGTTTTCTAGCTAATCCCATTTCAATTAGGGGTGTAGGTAAATCCTTAACAACTGGATCATAGTAGGGAATGTACACTAGACTAAACATACCTTTACATTGAATCTACACTAACATTTTCGCCATCATTTTATCAAATCTGGATAATCCAAAAACAATAAATTAAGCCCCAGTTTGTAGCATTTGACAATTCCCAAGATGTAGCTACACTACAAATTTAACAATTGGCTCTTGGGAACTAATTTGAATTGGTTCCAGAATAACATATTTTAATTTCTTCCATCCTGATAGCTACTAGGTCTCTGTAGATTGAGAGGTTTGAATGATTCCTAATTGGGTCAATCATTCATAAGGACCAATTCTTAACTAACATATCTCTTATTTGGTCACCTGTACACTGTTTACCTATCCATAAATCCATTGATTTTTACTTTTTTATTGCATTTACAAAGCAGGGATTGGCTTAATCTCACATGCCTTCTAGACCTTTCCATTGTCTCCAGTCCAAATTCCACTTTATCTCATATCATCATGTCATTTACTCTCTATGTCAAGAGAAATATGACATTGTGGACAGAGAGCTGGCTTCAAAACCAGAAATGAATTAATGGAAAAAGTATTTATTAAGCTCTTATTATGTGCAAAGAATTGTAATAAGCAGTGAGGATGCAGATAGAGAAATAAAAAGTTCCTCCTCTCAAGAAGGTCATGTTCTAATAGAGATAGTTAACTACATGTTTCAGCTGCAAGTCAGAAGGGAAGGTACTATGGTCCTTAGAGTGAAGTAGCAAAATAGATGATAAGGCTTGTTCTTTTACTTCATTCACATTAATAAAAACAATTATTCAGTTCTCTCACATTGAGCCATTTGACAATACCAAAGACTTTGGTAATGAATATTTTCTATTCTAGGTTCAAGAAAGACCTAGTTTCAAGATCCTTCTCTAATACACTATGTGACTGGGCAGATCACTTAATTTCTCAGTAACCCTCTAATACCACAAGGTGTATAGAATGTGCAAATTTGCATTAACTAGAGGGAGTTTCCTCACATGGAAATTTCCTTTATCAATGATTTCACAGTCTAGTCCCTATCTCCTTCAATTACATAACAGCCAGAATAACAGCATTTAATAATTTAATAATTGTCCCCACTAGAGCTTGAAAGGACCACATATTGAAAACAAGACAGGTATTTTTTTCCAAGTATATATACCAGCAAAGGTATTTCTCAGTCCATAATTGATATATTTGCAGAGTTTCATTAAATCAGTAGCATCCCATTCCTGGCTTTGACCTTAGTTTGTTCTATGACTATGAGAAAGTTTATTAACTGTAATGTTCTTTTCTCTCAAGTATATTGTTCTTTGGGAGCAGGTTTCTTGGGGGGCTTCTGGAGGCAGTCTTCCTTTCAGTTTAGTGTAATAATCACCTCAAATGCAGGTGTTAAAGTCCAGTCCTTTATTGTCTCTTCCAAAATAGCCCAGTTACCTTTCTTAGAGGCCTATCTCTCTCCTTGGTTGCAAGAGCTCTTGCCAGTCGTCTTTTGCCTCTGCCAGCTTCAGTCTCTAGCTCCCTCTGAATCCAAAGCCTCCAACCAGCACAAAGGTGGAAAATGGAATGAATCTCAACTTCTCCTCCAACAGTGGGACTGTGGGTTTCTGACTTGTGAACCTCCCCGAGAGTGGGCTTGTTCTTTAATGGGCTCCTCCTTATATATGCTCTCTAAAAGTGTGAACTCTAATGTGTGAACTCTCTTACAGGTGTGAACTCTAAAAGTATGAACTAAGTACATAAGCATTGTCTCTATCAATTCCAGTGACTTAGCACCTTCTTTCAAGTTCTGGCCCATAACACTTAGCCCATGCTTCTTTTCCTAATTGAAAAAAAAAATCTATCCATATAGATAAAATTCATACAGACTACTTAGAGAGGGAGAAGAGAACTACTAAAAACACAATCTTGCTTCTTTTCTTCAGGCTTCTCCAAATTTACATAGGAAAAATGAAATTGTACTTAAAGTTGTCAAACAATGGTAACAAATCCTATGTTAGTGCCTGAACATGGAAGGATTCCCCTTAACAGCTGTCCTAGGGGGAACATTGAACTTGGTCTTCTGTCTCCTCCTTTGTTATTTTTCTCTCATAAATAACATTTGAGAAAACAATATAAATAAACTGTTATTATTCCATAATGCTACTAGGTTCCAGTCCATCAGGTTTGTTGTGCTATGTCCTTCTGACCTGCATTTCTGTATTGCCTCAGATGATTTTCTTACGTTGTGGTAGAGTTAACTTTTAGAATATGCCATGGCATTACACAATGTACTGAAATAACAGGACTCACCTCCCACCTGGTGCTTCAGAGGAGATCTGAGGGCCGGCAAAAAGCAAAAGAATATTTTTTTAATGATGCAGTATTCCAAAGAATAAAACTGAAGGTTGAGTTTGGACAATTTAAATTAATGGCTGTAATGACTGAAACATTGGAGTCCCGCATTTAATCCTTATATAATGTTTTTAAAGCAATCTAGTAATTCTCTGGGCAAGGTCTAAATCACTAAAGGAAATGGGTGAATTATAGTGATTGCTCAGGTTATACAAGTGAAGCTTGGGTTCTTGATAAAGTAGCCATGGAGCCATCACAAGCATTTTTGAGTTACTATGACTATGGTTACTTGCTAAAGAAGCAGCAGCAATAAACAGTGGGAAAAGTATGAACAGGCCTGAGTTCAATTGCACTTGGTCTCAGTTTCTTCATCTGTAAAATGATTACATTTTATTATTCTAAAAATACCTTTTAAATCTATAATCCTATGTTTTTCCTCTGTCTGAATCATTTCCTTGTTTGAGGAAACCAGTTGTTGTTGGGGAAACCCACTAAAGAAAAATCCCAGTTGAGAAAAATTACTCCCTTTCCCTCATATTATTAACAAATTATTAAATTAGGATTCAAGTTTGTCCTTTCTGTTTTCTTAGAAAGCCCAGTCTCTCAAAAACAATTCTGACCTTGCACAAAAATTTATACCACCAAGACCATCTTTTCTAAATGGAATTCTTATCCCACCACTTCTCATTGTTCACTGATTGGGTAGAGGATAGATTCCTTTGTATAAACTGCCCAGAGAGTGGTTTGGCTTGACATAAGGAGTGACATAATCAATGTCATATCCCCCAGCCTCTCATTAAAATAAGACTACCTCTCATTATACTATTCATTCTCTCAGTTATTAAATAATCAGAGTTGATTTCTACCTGTCCTGAATACCCACTCTTCCAAGTACATACATGCACCAGTGGCCTCCATGATTCCTCTTTGGTTGATAAAGCCAAATGACTATCTTTTTATTAATAATTTGCTAACTGTAATTAATAAAATGATTGATAATTACCCAGAAATTATGTCTCTCAGACTTTTTATTTGTCATACAGTGCTTAAAGTTTCCATATTATCCTTGATCTCATTTCCTTTTCCCTGTTATGAAGTCCTAACACCAGAATACACACTGTCCTCCTCCCTATCAATAACTATACTCTTTTCTCATCATTTTCCCATTCATTTTCCTGAACTGTCTTATCAGATTTCAATGGTTCATGATTGCTTTTGATAGAAACATGCTACCCATTAGAAAATAGAAAGAACAAACTTTAATCCTAATTTAATAATTGGTTAATAATATAAGAGAAAGGGAGTAATTAATTGGAGCAAGTATCAGATAAGTATTAGGTTGAAGAAGTAGAATGGGTTCCTTACAAGGAAAGATAGTTCAGCTTTCTGATACCTGCCCACTCCTGCTAGCCAATTCCCAGAGATGATATTCCACCTTTCACCTCTGTATCATAGGAGAAATGGTTCCTCTTATCTTAAATGAACTACCTTTTTCCTTGCATCTTTTAGATTTCCTTGCTTCCTTCAAATCATAGGTTGAGCCCTTTCCTGCTTCTTCCTCAGTTATTAGTATTCTTTCCTTCTTGAAATTTACTCATTTGAATATTTACTTACTTGTGTACATGGTCCTTCCCCATCTGCCAAGGTGTGAATGCAGCATACTGGAGAGCATGGATTGTTTCATGTTTGTCTTTATATCTTCATAATCCAGCATGGTATCTTATATATAGTAGAAACTTAATAAATATGTGTTGTAAATTTCATTGAAATCAATTGCTCGGACTCCTTGGATAGGCCATTGGTACTTCATGACAGGTTCTGTCCTTTTCTGAGTAAAATATAGAAAATCTTTAAACAATTATGTACAAGGCATTATGCTAAATGCTAGATACACAGAAATGAAAACACAATCCCTAGTTTTAAGGAATTAGCAATCTAATGGGAGAGATAGGCTACAATTAAGTACAATAATGAAGGGGTAAAGGTGAATAATAGATAAATTTCTCTGGGAAAACTCGGAAGAGGGGAAAATCACTTTCAAGAATGGGTGGAAGTTGCAAAGAGAAAGGGTTCTTTGAGCAGAATCTTGAAGGAAGATATGGATTTTGAAAGGCTAAAAACCTTCTAAGAATAGAGAACAGCTTATAGAAGGGAGTTGGGGGGGAGAGAGGAAAAGACCACATGGGGAGCAGCTAACAGTACAATTTCATTAAAACCTAGAATGTGGGGAGGCAGATTATGGAGGGCTATAAAATTCCAGAATTGAAATTTCATGCTAAAATTTTTCATAGTTTCTTGGCTTAAACAAATATTCATGAAAAGAATGAATAATCTTGACATAGATGTGGTAGGTTTTAATTTGACAAGGGCTCCTGAAATTAAACCAAACAGTTCAATACCACCAGGAAAACTTGCTTAGCAGAGCTCTAGGGATCTTAGCACCTAGGTGTAGTCCTCATATCCACTTTCTGTCCCTTGGACTACTCTTCCTTCAGTTTGCCCCATTTCCCTGTTATTCCAATAAAGCCTTTCCTCTCTCTCTCTTCTGTGACCTTCCCTTTCCCTCTAAAACTGGAGTGAAAAACATGGAAGTATTCACCCCTCAATATAGTTGGTACCCTATGGCAGTTATTTTCGGTAAGGCAGGAAATAGTTGTTAATTTCACTTCCTCCACACCCAATTTTTCTGCCCCCCCCTTCCATTTCCCCCCTAAAAACAAATATTCCTCTGGTAACTATCCTACTTCTGCCACTCTAGGTTGATGACTTCAGCAAACCTTCGTTTCTTCATCAGTAAAGTGAGAAGGCTGACCTAGAATGATCTTCAAGGTCCCTTCCAGTTTAATTTTATATATCTATTTCAACATCCAGAACGAATCTCTCGTTGCTCTTTTTAACCTTTCCCCCCTTTACTTCGATCTACACCCAGCAGGTTCTGACTATTTGTCGAAGAAATTAATATTTTCCTTTTCTATTGCACGCCTTTTCGAAGATCCATTCTCTCCTACAGACTTTCCTTCACTCAAATCTGCCAACCTCTCTTTACAAACCCTCTCCAACTGTCAATTTCAGGTGCTCAAACTGGGGCTAGTTGGGGTGGGAGGGGGGAGGCTGTGTGTGGGAGGGGGAAACGGAGGATCCTGAGCCAGCACGGCAATTGGCCACTGTCAGTAAGGCCATAGACCTATGTCCTGTCCGATTGGAGGCCGTGACAGCCACTCGAAAATAGGGGCGGAGTCTCGGTGAAAGGGGATGAATGAAGTCAAAGTGGGCAAAGGAGGAGGCGGTCA
Organism: Antechinus flavipes; assembly: GCF_016432865.1. Classification (NCBI taxonomy): domain Eukaryota; kingdom Metazoa; phylum Chordata; class Mammalia; order Dasyuromorphia; family Dasyuridae; genus Antechinus; species Antechinus flavipes. The sequence goes on from NC_067399.1 coordinate 253,466,888, forward strand.
GAACGTGTAGTAGCAGCGTTGCAGCCGGTGGCTGAAGAGATAGGCTACGGATGCGGTAAGTGAGGAAGATTCTAGGGATTCTGGTGGGGAGGACTACACCTTGGGGGCAGCGTTCTTTAGATTAATTAGGATTAATCTCGTCCCCCTCTTAAAATGAACTTGAGCAGGTAACTATGTGAAATAGGTCGGGGACTGAGGAGGGGATACTTTCCTGCCACCTGAGATTATCCTGAGAACAAAACAGCCCTGATTATAGGAAGGAAGGAGAGAGATGGGGTCTGCGGGTCTGCCAGGGATGGAGTGCCACGTGAAATTGAGAGACACTTGAAGATGTGCAAATCTTTCTGCTTCAGAAATTCTAGGGACTTTTAGGGGGGATCCCCAAGTAACGTTCTCTCATCTCATTCTTAGTCCACGGAAAAGTGTGAAATTCAGTGTCTTTTATTTCCTTCATATAACTCAATTCTAGATGTTTTCTATGATTATCGCTATCCTCTCTCGGGGGGGGGGCGGTGTAAAAGAGGGGGAACTGAGTGCGGAGGGAGGGGAATAAAGCTAGGAGGATTGTTGGAAACTGACCTGAGTTTACTGTTCTTTTCCAAGATTGGGTTTTGCTGGGGTTGGGGTGGACCTGGAAATGACCTGCGTGGGAGAAGCAGCCTTAGAAGGTGAGACTGAGCTCTGGAAGCATCAGCTATATCTAAGAGATGGGAAAGGAGGAAGCTTTCCAATGATGGGAGAAACTGGAGGGTATGGTTTGTTGCTGAGGCTGGAGGCTTCCTGACAGTCTCTTGCGTGGGAGCTAGAGACAGGGGGTGGGGATGAGGAGAAGAATAAGAGAAAAGAAGCTCGCCCTGCCGTAGGGCAGCTGAGGTTTCTGGTACAAGAGATGTCTGATATATTTGAATCGGGAATGGGAAGGGATGGGGGGCATCGGTTAACGGAGAGGCGCCAGGCGTGTGCTGCAGCCGAACTGTAAATCATTAGATTATTCGCTCTCTCATCCCCAGCCCTTTCTGAAATGGGTTGCTAGAAGAAGCACGAACCTTGTTGTAGCTTTGCTTCCGCAGGTCTGCTCCCTCCTCGATCTTGGCGAGGACGGAGGGGGCTGGGGTCAGGGACCACAGCCGTTGCTTGCTCCCCCAAACTGGCTGCAGAGCTTCAGGCTGTGCGCTGAGCTGCTCTGCGTTGCGGCTGTCTTTTGTGCTAAGGAGGCGGGAGGGTGGTTGCCGCTGACTGAGGCTACGCAGAGGTTACTCTCGGTCATCCACCTGCCAGCAGAGGTTGGGTGCTGCTGATTCAGTCCGGAAATCAACATTTACCTCACGAAAGAAAGAGGAAAAAAAAAGTTTTATGATTGGTTTCCATCTCACTGTCCAATCATTTTACTCTGGAAATCTCCTCTCCTTAAAGAAAGACCAAATGAGTCACTCCCTCGCTTGTCGGAGAACACTGGGAGGAGGGAGAGGGACTTTACCTCCCCACGCAAAGTAGGCACAAAGACCTTCCCTGCCCAGCTGGCTGCCCTGCCCTGCCCGGGCCCGCCCCTCGGTTTCTTGGGCCCTCGGGGCTTGCAGTTTAATGGAATGGACTTGGTCTCGGCATTTTCCGACCTACGTGAATGGTTCTAAGCAAGGCACGCTTAACTAGAATACACAATGTTACTTGGCTCTCGGTGCAGGATTCTAATCAGTGCACTAACGGTGAGGGTGATTTTCTAAACTTTCTCTCTCCTGATCCCCGGCACAATGCTGTAGGAGGCCCTGACTTGTTTGGGGAAATGATCTACGTGATAGCCTGAAATCAAAAGACAGAGTAAAATTCCGACTTGCTACTTATTACCTGGATAATGTGGGGCCATTTCTCATGGCCTTGGTGCCCATTTTTATCAAATGAGGCTTTTGGACTAGATGAGGGAGTTAGGCAACTTGGTGGAGAGACCTTAGACAAGTCACTTAGCCTTTGGAACCTCAGTTGCCTCATCTGTAAAATGCCGGGGCTAGATGGACTTTGAGGTCTTTTTCCAGTACTGTATTCTGAGGTGAATCTACTGCAAACCTTATAACTGTGTCCCAAAAGTATTCTAGGTCACTTTCATCTTTCAAACCCATAAACCACATACGTACTCTGAGGACCCCAGAGGATAGATTCACTAATGTCTAATTTGATGTCCTTATTTCACCCTTAATCAGTAATTAAATGATGAGTTGTTAAAATTCATCGGACTTTGAGCTCACTTTCCTGGCTTTATTGGAATTGGAACTGTATTTTACCTCTAGAAACATCTATAGGATTGTGTTGTTTAAAGAAATCACTCTCTCCTCTTAACATTTTTATGGATGTGGAAGGAGAGAATAAAAACATTTTGTGAGAACAATTCTAAAACAGTAATTCCATCAAAATGTCATTTAATCAATTTCAAATTTGAGATCAAATTATAATCTGGTTATTCATCTAGTTATACACTCTATTGTTTAAAAAAGTTATCTTCTTTCAGAAAAGATATCTTTAGATTGTGGAATCTCCATAGTTCCCAAAATGCAAAGCCATATTTTCCCTTAACACTCACTGTGCCTGGAAGGTAATAAGCACTTAACAAAGGCTCCCTGATTGATTGATTTCTCTGCTATGAGATGAGGAGGGTTTCTTTCAAGTTGCATAAGGAGAAATCTGGCCCTCTTTGGATCCTGGGGTATTCAGTAAAATTGTATGCTTTTCCATAAGAAGCAATTACAAGGTACAAGAACTTAAGCTGGGATTATAGTAGATTTTTATACAATTCAAAAATGTATGTGGGTGGAAATAGGGAGAACCTACATAGGGAAGCATAATAATTTATAAACCACTCATTCCCCTACTTTGTGTATATTAATAAATACTTAATGTATTTGGGGACCTCAAAAAGGCTGAACTGCTTAGTTCCAATATTTTAAGCAGATGCTTTAGATGATGATTATCTAGAGTAGCACTTTAATTCCCCTTTTCAAAAATTTCAATCTAATCATGTATTCATTGATCCTCTCATTAGAAGCTATATTTTCACATGCTTTCATATAGAGGGAAGATGATTAATAATTTTATTTGGATTTGAAACATCTGAATTAAGGAGCAGATGTGAGCATTATGTCTGAAGAAAAGCTAAGAATAGCAGTATTTTTCCACAGTTATTGTACCTGATTTTTTTCAATGTCCAAATTGCTCCAGGAAACATCTTTGAGAACAGCATTGCCTTTTTCAGGACCCTAGGGTACAGCTCAATAAATTACCCCTTAGACCAGTGAATGTTCTTCTACTCTCACCATACCAAAGCTTGAATGGAATAATACCTTCCCAGAGTGCTTAATGTCGTGGTATTCACAGGGAGTATTCATCGGGTCCACATGCAGGATCTGGCTCTCTTTTTTAAAGCAGTTATCCACTAGTTACAACAAATGTCCACTAGTTACAACAAATAAACTTATTATAACTAAAATTGGACGAGATAGTTTAAGATGAAAAGAAATAAAAATACATTGTTCAAATATATTTTAACTGATACAATCCATTAGTCTATTTTTATTAACTATATCATTTCTTATATAACTGTATTCCAAAAATAAAGATACTCAAATAAGAACAAAACAATTTTTAGAGATCTTTCTTTGCATAGTTATAGGATGTAGAAAACTCTTGCTTATAATTTTTTTTGTGGAGACTTGTGATTTTATTGATATAAATTGTTCTTATTATACCAATGAGGTGAGGTGAAGGAACTCCTTCTACCAATGCAAGTCAGCACCAGCACTGTAATTTATAGAAAGTTCTCTGGGTGCATTGTGAAGTGTGCAGTGTGAAAATCATTATAATGGTTTTCCTGGGCTCACTTAATGTGTGTAAGAGGCAGAACTTAAGACCAGATCTTCCTGACTCAAAAGCATCTCCATATTCACAGTGCATACCTAAATGTAGAATAGTTAGATAAAATAATAATGGAAGTGTGGTTAAGTGGGTATTGTACTCAATTAATAAGACATGGGTTCACATCTTACTTTTGATACTAGCTGTATGATCCTAAACTAGTTACTCAAACTTTTTATCCCTCAAGGAACTCCTTAAGATGCATATTAAGTCATATAACGAGTTCTAATTGTACCTCAGTAGAGGGACTTTCCACTCTGAAGTTCTATACAACCAAAACCAAAGATCTACCTTGTATTTTACTTTGTTTTCAAAACACACATGGAGAATTATTTTAAAAAAAAAAAAGGTTCTCTTGCAAGGTCAGGTTAAAAAAATAGTCAATGTTTCATTTCTCTATGTCTAATTGATTCATTGAGCATGAAATACTCATTTCATTTTTTGTTTAGAGATGTATCAAGCAATCCCAACTTTCCAAGTCTGCTGAAAGGTTAGGGTTAAAAGAGTGGAAGAATCTAGAGAAGCACCTTGTCTAACTACCTGTCTCTAAGAGATAGTGACCATCATTAAGAGAGCATGTGTGCTAACTGGTATCAATGATGTCTAAGAATAAGGATCTTATCACATTCCTGACAGAATCCTAAAGTAGCCTTAAGATCAATGACTTTAAAGGCCACTTATTATTTTACAACCCTCTTAGAAAAGACTTGAAGATATTAAATTCCATTGCCTGAAAAACAATATTATTTAACTTGGAATTGGAACAAAAGATCAAAGGCCTTTTCTGAAAATTAGCCTGGTTTCTCAGCCCTCTTAAAGTAATGATTCTGAATGAAAGATAATAGTGGTTTAATTGACCTTGGAATACCCATTTCATTTTCTTTTCAACGATGGATTAAGCAATTCTAACTTTTCAAGTCTGTTGGAAAGTTAGCATTAAAACAGAAGAATCTAGCGAGGATTCTTGTCTAGCCATCTACCTCTAAGACCTATTTTCTTACATTGTGGGTCTCAATCCCATATGGGATCTCATGATTGAATGTGGAGGTCATGAAATTATGATTTATTATCAGTAAATGTTTGATTTTAATACCAATTTATATACCTATACATCCAGGTCATGTAAAAAATTCTCAAATGAAGTGGGAAAAGTTAAAGAAGCTCCTCTCTAAGAGATAGCAACTGTCATCCCGAGAGTACTTGGATACTAGTTGGTATCAATTAAGAAAGGGAACCTTTCTTCCTGTCAGTCAAGACTGATAGATATAGTCTTGGAAGTACTTCCTCTTGATGATACTGTTCATTATGTCTGTCTAGGTTGATTTATGTTGAATTTGGCAATTTTATGAGAGCTTGGAATGAAGTTCATTTCACAGTTTATTTGTTTGCCCACTCCCTAACCTCAAAGACGAAAGTCCAGGGGAAGTAAATAGGCTGAAAAGTCCTAATGATAAAAAGGATGGGCATGTGCAGATCTGGAGAGGGCAGTACTATTGCTGATAATATTGTTTTCAGTGCAAAAATGGCCAAATATATTTCTGGAACGGGATCTTGGAGTATATGCCCTGACTATATGGCAACTGGAAAATGGCTAGTTTTCAGCAGGCCTCCAATCCAGATCTATTGACTTTCATCAAGTTAATTTAATTACAAAATGTTGTAAGAGTAGAACTATATCAGAATAAATAAGTTATTTTGGGGTTTCCTTCTTAATCAGTTTTGAAAAACAAAGTTGTAGTCTGTCTTTTATAGTTCACCAAAAAGAAAATATCTGTACTTTTTAATAGGTAGTAATTATTATTATTTGGTTAATCTTTTTCTTAAAAAAATGCATCAGTTAGTTGTGTTTAATTAATTACCGACTATTTGCCAGGCGCTATGCTAAACAATGTAGAAGCAAAGAAAGCAAAAAACAAACAAACAAACAAAAAAACAAAAGAAACAGGTGCTTGCTCTTCAAGAGCACATGGTCTAATAGGAATGACAACATGTCAACAATCATCCCAAAGGAAAAATTAAGGATAATATCAGAGGGAAATCACTAAGATTAAGGAATCCTTGGAAAAACTTCTTGCAGAAGATTTGATGGAAGCCAGTTAAGCCAGAAAACAGACATGAGCATGGGGAATCATATTGATGGTATATTTGGACAAAAGGGCTGTCCCTAGAGTAAGGAAAACTCATCTTTGTGAATTCTAACAGTTACTATCTGTATGACCCTGCTCAAGTTACTTTATCCTGTTTACTGTAAAATGAGTTGGAGAAGAAAATGGCAAACCATCCAACATCTTTGCTAAGAAAACCCCAAATGGGGTCACAAAGAGGCAAAAACAACTGAAAACAACTGATGAGAGAGAAAATTCCAGGAATGGGGAACAGCCAGTTAAATTCTTGTAATTAGGAGGTAGAATGTCATGTGTAAGGAGCAACAAGGTCAGGAATACTGAATTTCAAAATGTATGGAGGAAAAGAAGGTATAGAAAGACAGGAAAGGAGAAAGGGACCAGGTTATGGGAGTTACAGAAGACTTTAAAAGTAAAGGTGAGATTTTGGTGGCAATAGGGAGCTATTGGATTTTATTTAAAGGACTAATGATATAAGTCAGACCTGTGTTTTAAGAAATCAATCTGATAGAAAATCCTGGAAAGACTTACCTGAACTGATGCTAAGTGAAGTGAACAGAACGAAGAGAACATTGTACACAGTAATAAGATTATTTGATGATCAACTATGATAGACTTGCCTCCTCTCAACAATTTAGTGATCCAAAACAATTGCAATAGACTTGTGCCATCCACATCCAGAGAAAGAACTATGGAGACTGAAGTGGATTGATGCATAGTATTTTCACCTTTTTTTGTTGCTGTTGTTTGTTTGCTTGCTTGCTTTTTCCCCTTTTGATCTGATTATTCTTTTTTTTTAAATTAAAGCTTTTAATTTTCAAAAGATATACGTGGATAATTTTCAATATTCACCTCTAAAAAAATTTTCCTCCCTTCTCCCACCCCCTCTCCCAGTCAGCAAGTGAGCCATTATACATTAAACATGTACAATTCCTCTATACATATTTCCACAAATATCATGATCTGATTATTCTTGTGCAGCATGATAAATATGGGAATATGTTTAGAAGATTGCACATGTTTAACCTATATCAGATTGCTTGCTGTCTTGGGGAGGGGAGAAGGGAAGGTGAGAGGGAGAAAAATTTGGCACATCATAAGGTTTTGCAAAGATGAATGTCGAAAACTATCTTTGAATGTATTTGGTTTTTTAAAATAATAGCTTTTTATTTTCAAAATATATGCAAAGATAGTTTTCAACATTCATCCTTGCAAGACCTTGTGTTCCAAATTTTTTTCCTCCCTTCCCTTCACCTCCACTCCTACACAGCAAATAATCCAATATATGTTAAACATGTTTTTTATGTATTTGAAAAAATACAATCAATCAATGTTGTTCTAAGGATTGAATGTGTATACACAGGATGTCCCCAAAGTCGTAATGCAATTTTAAACTATTAAAACTTTAAAAGAGCACTAAAGCCATATATTGGGACACCTTTTATGTTTGAACTCCTTTATAAATTTTAAAGAAACAGAAAGAAGTTAACTGTAACTATCACTATTATTTCTACCATCTTTCCAGGCATTGGGGGGGGGGGGGGAGACAGCTAATACAAAGGCACAAAGCTGAAAGATGCAATAGTGTACATGAAGGATGGCAAAAAAATCAATTTGACTTCATCATGTATGATTGAAGGAGAAAAATATCTAATAAGACTGGAAAAGTCAGTCAATAAACATTTAAGTGCCTACTATATGCTAAATGCTGGGCAAAAAGAAATTGTGGCTGGCCCAAGAAGGGCTTTAAATGCAAGAGAAAGTTATATTTTAAAATTTTTTCTACCTAATAGTATTTTATTTTTTCCAATTATGTGTAAAGGTAGTTTTCAACATTCACTTTTGTAAAATTTTGAGTTTGAATTTTTTTCTTCACTCCCCAAGACAGCAAAAAATCTGATATAGGCTTTTTATGTATAATCATTTTAATCATAGAAGTTATATTTTCTCCTAGTAGAAAACCACTGGAGTAGATTGAGTAGGGGAAGATTGTGACTTGACCTGAGCTTTAGAAAAATCACTGCCATATGGTGAATGTATTGGAAAGGGAATAAACTGAAGGCAGAGATTCCTCATAAGTTGATATTTTTGTTTAGTCATGTCAGTCATATCCAATTCTTTATGATCCCATTTGGAGTTTTCTTGGCAGAGATACTGGAGTGGTTTGCCATTTCCTCCTCTAGCTCATAGATGAGGAAGCTGAGGCAAATAGGGTTGTGACTTGCCCAGGATCACACAGCTGGTGAGTGTCTGAGGATGAATTTGAACTCGGGTCTTCCTTATTCCAGATTTTGTGCATTATTTATTGAACCACCTAGCTGATATTGCTCCTCACAAATAGAAATGTCCAAAAGAAGCATAAACTTCTTCAGGAGGGGATAGATTCACTAGTTTTTTTGAGCAGAGACTGAATGAGCATAGGGTTATCATACAGAAGGATTAGTACTTAACTGATGATTGGATTCTGGGACTTTGAATTCTCTCTCATTTCTAAGATTATATGATTCTAAAAGAGTTCAACTCTCTTCTTCCAAATTAAATTGCCAAAATACTAACAGGGCTTCCTTCTACCAAAAGCCTAAAGTTGCATGTAAAGGTCTTTTTGAAGATAATATTTTATTGTTGTTAAAGACCTATTGGGAGGAAAATAAAAAGGAACCATTTTTTTTGTGAGCATTTCATGTGTAGGAGGTAGGAAAAAATGAAGGGGTGTGAAAGCCATGCAAATCACATCCTTGTTTTCTTTCCTTGTTTGCCCTATCCTGCATACTTCTGCCAAGTATCAGGATGGGGAGGTCCCCAAAATATTCCATCTGGACCCATGTGATCTGAAAATTCTCAAGCATGGAAAAGGACATATTGTTCTCTGAAGGAGGGGAAATGGAAAAAAATATCAAAAATGAGAAGCATGCTATTGTTTTAGGGCAAGTGGAGATGGTTGACGGACTTTTTAGAATTGAGAAGTAAATCTATCTTTAAACAGCTGCTGGGCAGGCATTGTCATACTCACTGAGTGTGGGAGATCAGAGCAGATAGAACTCTAGGCCTGGAAATGTGTCTGAGCAAAGTATTCAAATTCTAGCAGATGTTTGATTTCAAGCACAATGGGCACCAACTAAAGTCCTTTATCTATAAGGAAATCCCAGAGCTGATGAAGCATATTTGGATGACTCTAGTATCAGTTATAAACTGGTCAATGCACCGAGAGAGTAACTAAGAGAAAAGATGGAGAATCATTTGGTTTTATGGACTTCAGAAGCCTTTATTATTTGGGGAACTATGATCAAATCTGTTTATGTTCATTTCTACTCTGGGCTGCCCTGTTCCAAAATAATTAATAAAACAAAACACTATCCTGCAGTATTTAGTTTGAAAAACAAGAAGGCATAATTCCCTGAGCCCCTTAGAAAAATTTTATCTCTCTGGAGGTCAGGACTATTTTACTTTCTGATTCTCTGAATTCGCATTAAATTGTGGAGAAGTATGTCACTCTGCAAACTTTCTTCCACAGATGACCAAATTTCTGGTTGGTTGATTGCTTCAGGGTTTCTTTTTAAAATGCAGTGACTCAGCTAGATATAAAAAAAGTTTCCTTTAGAATGTTATTGGCATAGTATTTGCAGATAATATCGATTGTCAGCAGTTACTAGATATTGTGATTCAGAAGAAGAATAATAGCTAATACTTATCTAGAATTTAATGTGACAGTTCTTTATGATTATCTCATTTGATCTTCATGATAACTTTGGACGGTAGTATTATTTTTAATTCCATTTTATTGAAAAGAAAACAGACAAATAGAGGTTAAGTGACTCAGAGCAACACAGCCAGTAAATGTCTGAGGCAAAATTTTGAACTCTGGTCTTCCTGTTTCTATAGAGTAGACTGATTATCAGTTGGATTGGAAAGAAGTTTTAGTTTCTCTCATTTAATATATATACAATCCTAGTTGAAGAAGGGATCGGAATTGAGTTGCATTGGGAAACTTAGGTTTAAATTTCTAGAATGAGACTGAAAGGAGTTACCATATGCATACCTTTGTATTATATTTTCAGATTCCTATTTGGCTCCCATGTTAACTCAGAAATATTTTTTCTTTCATCTACTTTATGGCATATTTTTTTTTGAGGCAATCAGTGCTAAATGATTTTCCCAGGGTCATACAGCCGGCAAACTCTGGAACTGGATTTGAACTCAGGTTCTTCTGACACTGGGTCAGTGCTCCATCTATTATATGGCCCTTAAAACTCATTTTTCCCTAGTGGATCATATCCTAGCAGTCTTTCTTGGCAGACTACTTAGGAAATGGACTGCTCACTAGTACAAAGACTGGTCAAACTGTATTTTTCTATGAGGCAGAAACTTTTTTTATAGATACTGCTTTTATGTATGAGCCCATCAGTATCTATTATATGTATATATAATAAATGTCAATCACCACATTCTAAATCAACCTACCAGAACATTGAGGTGATGGTTGCCTATTACCATCAGAGGAAATATAGAACTTTAGAGTGGGAAATTTTCAAACTTTTTTTTCTTTATCTCGGGAAACCTTTTTGACTATTGAATGTTGACTATCCTCTCCTGTTTCCCCCCCCCCAACCCAATCCAATTTATTTATATGTCATGACATTGCTTTCCAGACATCTCAGTCATTCAGCAGGAAGGACAAAGAATAACAACCCCTGCTCCAAGAGATTTTGTTTATGTAGGCTATACCAATGTGATTTACCAAATTAGAAAGTAAAATGTTTTAGTATTATGATAATAGTTTTGACTTCTCATCCCGCCCCCTGGAGCCTTAGGAATCCCTGGGCCACATTTTGTTCTATGAATAACGAACTTTTCTCAAGTCTCTATCTTATAGCATCACTGTATTTGTTTCCTGGCATTTTGATTCACCATTTGTCCTTGGGGTACAGTTGAGAAGATAGCTGATTATTCAAGATCTCTTAGACTGGTGGAACCATAATTGCATTCTATGAATGTCTGTTAAATGCTGATTGTTTAGCTTCAGGCAGCTAGATAATAGGTAGAGAGCCCAGACCTAGAGTCAGGAAGATTCATTTTTGTAAGTTCAAAACCAGCTTCAAACACTTACTAGCTATGTTGACCCTGGGCAAGTAACATAACCCTATTTACCTCAATTTCCTCATCTATAAAATGAACTGGAGAAGGAATGGTAAGCCAGTCAGTATCTCTGCCAAAAAAACATCAAATGGAATCAAGAAGAGCTGGACAAGATTGAACCCATGTTCTAAAAATTGTTCTAGGAAGACAAAGCGATAGATAAAACTCTTAAAGAGTTTTCATTATTTTGGTGGAAACAGCATTGTGCATCTGTAAGGAAAGAAATGGCAAACTTACTATGTACCAGATACTGTGCTAAACTCTGTATAAAAGAGTTTATAAAGGTAGGTCCTTTTATTCTTTTTGTTTTACAGTTGAGGAAGCTGAGACAAACAGATTAAGTGACTTGTCCAGGATCACACAGTAAGTATTTGGGATTGGATTTGAACTCAGTTCTTCTTGATTCTCGGCCTAATGCTCTTAACTACTGCTTTGTCTACTTCCTCCTATGTGTATAAATACAAGGCAGGGTAATGGTTAAGGGAAGTTACTAACAAATGTAGTTGGGGATGGAAGATCTGGTAAGGTTTGATATATAAGGAAAAACTTGTTTTGGAAAAACAAACAATTTCAAGGATGATCCTTATTCAGTCTTGAGTTTGTTTTGTTTTGTTTTACATTATGCATAGGTAATTCACAAAAGAATTTCCCTGGTAATAAGATTTTTTTTTAAATCAGATTCTCAAATATAGTTATCAGTCTCTCCTTGGAGAATTGTAGTTGTTTGTTGTCAGTATCAGAAGCAGCTCCATTTAAAGCTAGAGACCTTGGCACATAAGACAGAAGTCTTAAAGTTACAACAGCAATCAGAAAGCTTGCCAAATGGCTAATTTCAGTGTTTTCTTTGAGACTGATCTCTAGTATTCCATATTTGCCATTGTTTGGCTATATTCCAAAGGCAAAGCCCTAAGGGAGCTGAGCAGCATCATTGAAAGCTTAATAAGATACATCACCAGATGTGTACTCCAGGGAGGTTGGGAGCATGTTTTCAGTAAGTATCCTTTCTGTTTTTCCTAGATTTTGGTCCAGGAACAGATGGATAACGATAGGAGAACATATGGTACTTGGGGTTCCTCTCTACATACCTTGCTGGTATCTTGCTTGAACTTTTTCTTCTGTGTACTTTCATAGCTTCTTGAAGGAACTTGAACACTCACCCCTACTCCCATTTAGATCACTTTTCCCTGAACTTCTGTCTGCAATTAAATGCTACTACAGCCACCACAAGCATGCAGGAGTCCCTGTCTTTGGTTAAATGAAAGAGTTGCCCTGGCTCTGACTAACCACCACTTCCTCTTTGTCATGTTCTTCTTTGGGGTAAAGAAATGTAGCTAGCCACATTCTCATGGCTATTGCACAGACTAAGACACGAGGGCTGCCCTTAGGTTTCCCCCATAGTTTCTTTTTCTTTCTCTGATTAATTATATTCCTCCACATTGATTTTATGTTGCCTGGATGACCTTTTTCTGTTCATTCCCTTGAAAGAAAAGACAAAAACAGTGATCATTTTCTTCCCTTTTAATTGCTAATAAATAAATAAAATACAATTAGTTCTATTAGTCCCACCCATTCCATCAGGGGAAAAAATTCTACAACCAAAAATGATCTACAATCTCTTTTTTGCTACATCTCCTTCTTACTGTTGTCTGAGAGGCAAACAGTAGAATGAACATTGACCTGAAATCAAAAGACTTGGCTTTCAATCTTCTGTCTGATAGCTATGGACAAGTCACTTAATCTTTATGTACCTCAGTTTCCTCATTTGTGAAATATGGAAAATATTTAGAGTGATGCCTCACGGGATTGTTGTGAGATTCAAATGAGAATAATGTTTGTAAAATGTTATCAATTTTAAAACATACCAAAAATGTCAGTTATTAATATCTTTAATGATTGTATCATTATCATTGTTGAGAGCTATTGTGAAATATTTGAAGAAGAGTTCTTGACTTTAATATACACTTTCCAATGACACAGGAATTTTTTTTTTAAGTAGAATCATAGATCATTTAGATCTGAAAGAAACCTTAGAGACAATTGAGTCTAACTCTTACATTTTACATAGAAAACCGGGATAAAAGGATCTTAAATGACTTGTTCAAACTCTCAGAGCTAGTAACTATGTGATACAAAATTTTATATCTGAGTCAAACATTGTGAATCAAAAAGTAAGAAAGGCAACATGCTGGTTCACTCTGTAATCTTTAAATAGTTCAGTGCCCAAATGCAAATCTGTAAAAATATCATAGTATAGAAACTGTGAGTGATTCAAGATGAGCACTCTTTCCCCTTAGGTCAGAAAAGCATCAGCATTGGATTCCCCCTTTTCACACTACAGGGTTCTGGACAGTTACATCCTCAGAGTGAATTAGAAAGGGAAACATGACTTCTTGTTTTAAAAAAAAAAAAAGTTATCTTTGCTCATCCCTTCTTCATAAGTCCTACTCTCTGATACAACCCTTTTATTGTTAGCAGCCTCCAAGCAAAACTTGTATTATTCTCACTTCATAGAAAACTAACTCAGCCTTCATGTAGAAGTGCTTTCTTACATATGGTAATTATATATGCAAATTGGAAGCCCTCGTGACTTGCCTGCTGAGTGTTCATCTCCCAAACTGTGGGGGGCATATGGTTTCTGTTTTATTGCTTTTGTCTTTTATTGTAAAAGAGTAAGAAGTAAAAAGTGGCACTACAGAAATACAGATGAGTGTAAATTTATGAAGAGGGAAGGAAAAGAATCCAATTAGGGCATTTGGCAGCAGCATGAGGAGAAAAAACAGAAGTGTACCTGAGTGATTTCATTGTGAAAGAAGATTCTGAAGGGACAAAATCAAAACCCAGGAGAGTGATGGGAAACCTGAGGCTATGGGGAGAGAATGAGCAAGCCTGCTTATCTGAGACATGCTGGTGGCAATTGGGCCCAAATGACAGGAGGACAAAGCAAGACTATTGAGGTTTTATGGGCTAAATGTCTTGATTAAAAACAAGAGAAATTAAACTGACAATTTTCAAACAGTTTCCACTTTCTGAGTAGATTATAGCTAAAAGGACTTGAGGATCTCTCTTCCCAACCTTGCTAAAATTGCCTTTAGACTACTAGTGGTCAGCTCTTAGCTCTGTTTCTCCCATGAGGATTTAGCTTAGTCCTGGCTAGCTTGTTCCAGCTAGCCACCAAATGGAAATATGGACAAATGATCTGGCTATCTGAAGGATTAAAATGTTATTCTGAGATAATCCTAGGTACAGACTGAATGGCCGCTTTGCAAGATTAACTCTGTGAAGACAGAAATCTTAAAGTACATGTGTTTTATGCCCTAAACTGGTAAAATACCAGACAAGCATTCTTAACCTGGAGTCTACAGACTGTTAAGGAGTGTGGGGATAGATTTCAGAAGGTCTGTAAACTTGGTTGGGAAAGGGGAAAAAATTACCTCTTTATTTTATTATATTTGGTTTTCTTTGTAATTCCCTCCATTTTATTTTATGTGTTTTCAGACATTTCAGGAAGAGTTCTCTACGCTTCACTAACTTCCAAAGGAGTTCATGTTACAAAAAAGGGTTAAGAGCCCTGATCTAGAGTCTCTTATAATCCTTTCTGAGAAACAAAGGATAAATTTTCAGAGATTTAAAAAATATATTTATATTCTGTCTATATATCTATCTAGTCATAGCTTTCCTTGTGACACCCATCCCTAGCTTATATAAGGTTTGTATTGCACACATACCAACTTTGGTTAGTACTAGTAAGCCAGAAAAACTTCAGTGCAAAAGGGCAGAAGGAAAAGGGGAACCATCCTAACAATGGGAGCTGTCCAAAAGAGAAATGGGCTACTTTGAGGAGGTATTGGGATTGCTCTCCTTTTCTTCAGGCTGAAGAATGAATGACCACTTGACCAGAGTTCTGAAAAAGGATTCTTGTTGAAACATGGGTAAGACCTCTACATCCTGTTTCAACTTATGAAATTCTGTCTGATTCACATCACAACCTCTCTGTGCCTTAATGGGCAGCTTCACAGATCTCTGTGTCTGTGTCTGTGTCTGTTTCTCTTTCTTTCTCTCCCCCATTTCTGTCCGTCTGTGACTGTCTTTCTTTCACACATACATAAACATATTATTTCTCTATGTCTCTCTCTCTCTCTCTTCTGTTTCTGTCTGTCTGTTTCTGTCTGTCTGTCTCTGTCTCTTTGTCTCTGTTTCTCTCTCTCTCTCTGTCTCTGTCTCTCTCTCTCTCTTTAGTCCTAGTAATTCATGAACCTGTGTGAGAGAAGCTGTGGAGAGACTTTGCATCCTAAGGGCTTTTGGAAATACTGAAGAGTAGCTGAGTTAAGTGCCTAATGTTTGCAGGGTCCATGTTTAGGTTATGCAGTGGGGAAGGTACAGCAAGGGATTGATCATCTCATAAGGAAAATTAAGACAAGTACAAAAATAACTCTAATAGCAGGCACAGTGCGATAAGTCTAAAAAAATTTATTGTGGTTATGTTCTAAAAACAGCTTGGCTTCAAGTCCTGGCCTGCAACTTGTGCTTTACTAGTCTCAATCTCTTAAAATAACATTTCTAACATTTTCATTGTATTAATGAATGAAAAAAATAAATAGATATAAAATATCTACTATGTGCAGACCACTATGCTGAGAGAAATAGAAAGATAATTAAGATCCTGTCCTTCCTTCCCTTCTAGTTTAAGTGAGAGGACAAGACAGATAACACTGATAGTCATAATTCAGAACAGAACAGATATGTGTTTGAAGGTACAATTGGTCATTTCTGAATGGACAGATCATAAAAAGTCTCATGGAGGGTCAAAGGATCTGGAAGAAATCTTAGTTGTCATCCAGTCTATCTCTTTCATTTTAGAGATGAAGAAACTGAAGGCCAGGGAGATTAACAGACTTGCCCAAGAGGTATCATTTAGATCTATCATGACATATGAACTAGGTCTTTATGACCTAGCTGTTAACCTGACCTTTGTCTTTGTGTATCCTGAAGACTCCCTATCTACCTTGCTGCCCATTCACCATCTTCCTCCCAGCCTTGCTTAGAAAATGATAATCAAATGAATAGCAATCTAGTGTCCTGGGCTCCATTCAGAATCCTTCTGACTCAGTTGTAGGCTGCCTCGATAGAAGTTCCTTTCTCTGGGTACTACTCCCTGATCTCTCATACCCATTAAGGTCAGTCCCATCCCTGCTCTGCTCCTAGCAACTCAACTCTCCCCCTCTGTTGACTCTATGAAGCCCCCATTCTATTTGTAACAAAATTTTCTACAAGTTAGACTTGTTCCTTTTGTCTCCTGGCAATCACAGAAGCCTGGACTTTCCCAGAAGACTCTGCATCTGTGGCTACCCTTTCTAACTGTAGATGCAGATTCATTCCTCCCTGACCCCTCTCCCACACACATTTTGGGCCAAGAGGAGGAATATGTATACTTTTTGCTCTTTATTACTGCTTTCAGATTCTCTCTTCCCACCTTCTTTGAGGTATATTCCATCCTAATATAGCATCCTATCCAGACCCTAGTGGTTATTATCTATCAGCTTCCAGGGCATTCTTTCTCCCTTCTCAAGGAGTTCAGTATCTGATTCAGTTATTCTCTCCTTTGCAACTCCAATCTTATAATTGAGAACTTCAGTTACATGCTGATAACCCATTATTTTCTAACAATTTATCAACCTCCTCAATTCCAATGATCTGTACCTTCATTTCACCATTACAACTCACAGGGATGACATCATAAGGATGACCCTATACCTCTCAGCTCACCTAAACTTATTTTTGGCCTCACCTATTCCATACAGTCACTATATCTTCCTTTCTTTTCCTGGCTACAACTCCTGCTCTGTCCTATTTCTTGCCTTCAAAATCTTGATCTTATAGTTAATCAGTCTAACTTTACATTGTCTTTTAACTTTGAGTCCCTTAACCCACTGTTAAATTGCCTTCATTCTTTTCCAAATCCCAAATCATCTGGATGATGATCATACTCTTAATTAACTTATGTTTCTAGTCCAGGGATTCTTAAACTTTTATATATGGACCCTTTTGCAAGTCTAGTGAAAGCTATGGTTCCCTTCTCAAAATAATATTTTTTAAATTCATAAAATAAAACACACAGGACTACAAATGAAACCAATTAAGTCAAAATTATCTATAGATAGATATATAGATATATGTGTATCTATATATCTATCTATACATATAACCAAATAGACATTACCAAAGCAGAAGGAAGACTATACCATTTCCCTGCTGTGAAATTTCAATAGTACTCTCTTGCCTATAGGACAAAATATAAAGCTTAACTCACTTTAGATTCAAAGTTTTTTTTTTTTTTATCTAGCTCCAATCTACCTTTCTGGACTTACTACAAATCCCTTTACCTTTACACATTCTATTTTTCAGCCACAGTGGCTTACTTGTTGTTCCTCATGTACCATATTACACTTTAGTCTTTCCCCCATGCTTAGAGGAAACTCCTACCTCACTTCTTCTCCCTTAGAATCCCTAACTTTATTTAAAGAACAGCTAAAATGCCACCTGCAAAAGTAAACATCAGGATCCTTACAGTTGCCAGTGCCCCCCCCCCGATTCCATTAAGTTATATATATTTTATATCTATTTTCTGTATGTATTGGTTTACTGTAGAAGAATGTACTTGAAGGCAAGGACTTTTTCGTTTTTGTTTTTATATATTTAGAGTCTGGCACACAGTAGATATTTAACAAAGATTGAATGAATCAGTGGGATTTTAATAGGTTGAAATGGAAAGCAAAAAGGAATTAGGTCAATAAAAATATCCTCCTTAGCAATTTGTCCAAGATAATTGGCATGGCTTAAAAAAAAAATTCTAGAGAATGGGAGTGGGAAAAAATGCAAGAAGATTCAAGTTGAACCTATGACCCCTAGATAACTGATTAGGGACTGGATCTCTTCTTGTCATTTAACAATTAAAATGGCTTCTATCTTTATGTATTTTGTAATTGTATGAGTAGACCTATTCACTTGTAGAGGAAGAGGGAAGATGAAAAAAAATGGACAAAAGTAAAGCAGAATTCTTGTAAATGAAAACAATTAATTAGTTTTTTTCTCCTCAGATCTATTTGATTTTTTAAAAATTATTATTATTTAGCACAAGACAGAGATCAGGGGAATATGAAGATTTTTGTTGTTTTTATTGCTCATATTAATATCAGGTGTCATTTGTACAAGAGTGAATGGGGCTTCTTCTGGAGGCTTTAGTTTTCTTCCTTATTAAAAAGTGCCATAACTATATATGGTAAAGGAATTTTTAATAACTTTTTTATTATGAGTAACCCACAGGACTTCCCAATAGATCATAAAAGAGAGATATATTTTCAGTTTCTACCATACACAGTCTGACTTTACAACTGAGGAGACTAATGTACAAAAAGAGGGAAGCAAGGACAATATTACCACAGTTGCATTTAAACGCCTAAATGCCTTCTAAATACCTAAAATTGGAAGTGAGGTCAGATATTTTAAACTATTACAATAAATTGACTAGTTTTTCTATGTCTGACAGTCTGAGAGTTTATGAATATCAAGTATTTCTTGTAAATGCTTGAAATAAAACTGTTTGAGAAATAAAATACCAGAAAGATTGGCATTTAGCTGGTCTCAGTAGCTTTTATCCCTGACAGCTGAGGTAGGACGATGAAAGAATTTTCCTAAATAAACCTTTCATAGCAATGTAGGAAAGGGTTGTTTTAAAACATAAACATTTTATAAATGCTTGGAGATTGATTGGGACATTAGGAAGGTTATGAGACCACAAGTTGTATTGTATATTTTTCAGTTCTGTCTGGTTTTTTTGTGACCCCATTTGGAGTTTTCTTGGCAGATAGTGGCTGGGTTTGCCATTTCCTTCTCTAGCTCATTTTATATATGAGAAACTGAGGCAAACAGGATTAAGTGACTTTTCAGGGTCACACAGGTATGAAGTGTCTGAGGCTGAATTTGAACTCAAAACATAAATGTTTCTGACTTCAGGCACTCATCTGTGCTATCTAGTTACCCTTAACCAATATCAGTCACCTGGAATAAATTAAATGATTGCTTCTCAGTCTTTAAAGTATCAACTCTATCAGCTTCCTGAAGATACTTCCTGAAATGGCATATTGCCTGTACAAGCATCCCTTCTTTTAATAGCAATCTCCTGAGGAGAGACTAACCTTATATTTAGGAATATTAAGTAGATAAAGATAGAAATTGATGCCAAAATGATCAGAGAGTGGAATCTGTGCTAGATAAGAGTTTATAAGTTTCAACTTGCCTAAAAAGAGATCTGATCTAGAAAGAAACTGCCATATAGCAAAATTAAATTAAATTTAAAAAGTGATTTTAGAATGGGTAGATAAGGAAAGACTTCTGAGTTCACTCTACTCTCTAGTATTTCCACTACTATCTAGTATTTTCTTGTAAGAATATAGAACCTTTGATAAGAATGTTAGAATGTAAATTAAATTTAATGGGAATCAATGTAAAGTCCTACATTTGAGTTTAAAAAGTCAACTGTCCAAATAGAAATTGGAGAAATTATAGCTATACAACATTTCCTGTGGAAAAAGCCAAGAGGTTGAGGGAGAGGGAGGAGGAAATATGTGGTATTTTAGGGCAAGTTCAATATGAGTCAATGATATGACATGTTAGCCACAAGCAAATATGATACTAGGCAATAATGATTGAAATCTAGTTCCCAGAAGGAGGGAAATTACATTCTACTGCTTTCTATCCTGGTCATATCAGGGGGAGTACTTTGCTTATTTCTGGGTACTGCATTTTAAAGAGGATATTGCTAAGCTAAAGTAGATCTATATAGGAGGATAACCAGGAAGGTAAGGGAATTTGCCATAGGAGGAATTGAGGAAACAGCTGAGTATTTTAGCCTGTAGGAGAATATGTCCTAAAGGATTCCAAGAGCCCCTATGTGGAAGAAGTCTTAACTTTTTTTTTGGACTCCAAGAGGCAGAATGAGGAGCAGTTAGTTGATATCACAGTTCCAAACAAAAAATTACAAAATTCCTAATAATTAGAATTGTCCAACAGTAGAATAGACTGCCTTCAGCTGAAGTAATGAATTTTCTCTTCCCTAAAATCCTCAGGCAGGGATGCTAAAGAAGGAATTCTAAACACTTAGTGAGTTTATGTATAAAGACTGAAAAGTGATCATCTGGTGTAGTACAAGTGACTAATGAGTAATCATGGTCTCATTGCCTTCCCAATCATAATCAACAAGAGATTTTTTGTATTAGAATAGTAGCTCTTGAGGTCCTTTCCAAGACCCTTATGGTGTCATTTTATGATCAGCTGCTACTGTTAGCGGGGAGAAGAAGGGAATCTTCCTATGTGCCATCCAGACTATACCAGCTTACCTGAATTTGGCCCTGTGACCTAGAAATAAAAGACACTATGCCCTATAGCTAACAGACTTAAGGTGGATAATCTCCCAGGTAATCCAAATATCACATCATCTCATTTAATCAAATTACTATGTATGGGAGAACAGATGACTGCACTTATATGAGATGTCCTAAAGTTATATTTTGGTGCTATTTCATATAGGCCCTCAACATTAGGAGAATTAGGGGCTGAAAGCTCAACAGAAAAGATATCTACCATTTCCTGGTTTTATTTCATGTATTTATATCCAAGTGTTGTGGATTTTATTGGACTATATTTATGCTAATGGTATAAGGAGACTGACCTGGGTTTTGAGATACTCTTGACCAAATGAGTTAAGTCCTGCCAAATGGGCTGTTCTTGCTGCTTCTCATACAAAATACACTCACCCCCTTTTCTATGCCTTTGTATGAACTGTCATCCATGCTTGCAATATACTTCCTCACCTCTGCCTCTTAAAATTCTTATTTACCTTCAAAGCTCAGTTCATGAAGCCTTTCCTGACACTTCTTTCTCCCATAGGTAACTACCTATTTTCTTCACACACACACACACAAAAAAAAAATTACCTTGAAGAGGGGATCTAGCAATAGTATTGTTTCTGCCTCATCCCCAATAAAAAAAGTCAAGAAAAGAGAGTCTTTGAAACAGTTTCAAAAACAGAGCAGAAATGAGTTCAGAAGGAAACAAAGAGAATCATTTGAAAGTAGCATATAAAATTCATTCTATACTTTTTTTTTAAAACAACTATGTATAAGAGAATTGGGTTTCCCATATAATCCTCTTTTCTATTCTGCTTCATATGTTTGGGCTGGGGAGAGGACCAGTTTTTATGAAGTTCAAAATAAAAAATACAATAAATACGTGAATTGCTTATTTACATGTAATGTCAATATTAATTATAAGCCTATCCTATCCTGGGAAACAATATTTGCATCACAGTCATTAGATTCTTCTTTCTGTATGAAATAAAATAATTTATGTAAGATGCTTTGCAAGCCTTCAAGTGCTTTATAAATGTGAGCTATTATTATTATTGTGTAGCCAGCCTTTTGTTATTTGCTGACTATTTTCTGAAGTCACTAAACTTCATAGATTTTAAAATTGGCAACTTAAGGATGCTGGCAAATACATTGCACAAGTTCTGGGTTCTAGCTTTGATTTCCCCAGGTCCTTGTTCCAGGGAAGTAACTGTAATTCTCTAGACCTTGTTTTCCTCAAGAGTGAAGACAGATTCTTTTTTTACTCTCTCTTCTATCTCTAACAGTTTGTGCTTGATTCGTTTATAGCTTAAAATATATTTTAAAAATTATTTCTTGCTATATTAAGGCAGTAAAATGTAGGCCAAAATGTATCTAAATGTTCATGGGAAAAAATCTACTTTAACATCTGTATAGAAAGTAGAAAATATATTATTTTGAAAACCCAGAAAATTATCCTATTATATTTGAAACATTCTAGGGTCTTCTACTTGAAACAATGTAACTGCATTCTGGTGACCAAAATTGTGGCTTCAGATTCTATGATAATGGAGCTACAAACTCTAGCTAAATAATACTTTTTGCATTGTTTGCACATTTTGGCATGTTTTTTTGACTGACATGTCAACCTCAGAGACCTAAAAGTACTATCAAATGGAAATTTTTATTTTATAGTAGATAAGAGGGAAAGTTACAAAGTAGTCTATAATAATTTACATACTTTTTTCATTTCTCTGCCAGCTCCTTGAGGGCAAGGTAAACTGGAGTAAGTTCCTTAAAAGCAATAATTGTCATTTCTCACCTTTGTAACATCAATACCTTGTATGAATTAAGCATTTGAAAGTTTAAATTGAATTGAATTGAAAATACACAGAGAGAACCTCGCTTTTTCAACACAATAAGATAATAGTTTGTACTATAAATCCCATAATATTGTAAACTCACAGAATCTCAGAACTAAAAGGGATTTTCAAAAGTCATCTAGTTCAAAATGCAATGGATATAAGCTCTCTTCAAGCTTCCTGAGAAGTAATCGTTCAACTTGTGCTCGAAAGCTTTCAATGACAAGAAATCCAATGATTCTGATGGACGGCTTATTCTGCTTCTCCAATTCTCTAATTATGAAATTTTTCTTTAAATTGAGTTGAAATAAAGTGCTAAAAGGTTCTTGTTTTATGTATTTAATTACTTTGTTTTATTTTTTCAAAATAATGTTTTACATGCCAAGTAAAAACAATAAATTACTTTAAAAGACATCATAAAAGTTTCTTTTGAAAAGTGATGGCTAATCATAATTGGATTTGTTTTACAAATAATCCTGTCCACTCAAAAAAATGTCAAATTGATAGCTATTTGAGTCCTCAAAGCCAGCATTTATGTAGTTGATGTCTTGATACAGTGATTTGGAAAATGTTTTGGAAGATCTATGAATCAAGTAACATTGAATGAGATTCAAAAACAAAAAAACTATGATGATATTAGATATAGGTGGCAGTTTTTGATTAAATGAAGGCAAAAGCCTACCCAAGTTGAATATATTCTTTCTAAATGCTAATAAACGTGCTTATTAGAATGACATTATTTTCAAGTTAAAGAATTTTCTAGTTTAATTCTTAAAAACTAATGCTTGCCTATTAGCTTCATATCTTCAAGACTAATTGTATATACTGATATACACATAATTAAAGGAAATGTTCCTAGTCGTTTAATTTGTAAGGGTTTCTCTATTGCCTTAAGTATTAAAAAAAAAAATTCTTAAAAAGGCAACACATAAATATCCTTCCCTGTGATATTTAGATGATGCTGACCACTGTAAAGTATAAATAGGGGCATAAACTTAAAGCTAGAAGGTCACCAACTCTAATGATTTACAGATGAAGAAACTTTGGGTCACAGAGGTTAAGTAGCTTGTCCAAGTTCACACAGCTAGAACACACCAAAAGCAGGTTTTGAAAATAGTTCTGACTTTCCAACCAGCATCTTAAGTAGTCTTACCAACTGCCCAAGCATCTATTAATTATCTGTAATGTGCCAGGTACTATGCTAGGCACTGGTCATTACAAACACAAAGAATGAAACAATCTCAACTCTGAAGGAGCTTGTTTTTCAATGGGAGGGTTATGCCTAATAATAGGATATTCTTTCTGAGCTCTTTATTCAAATTATTTGCATATAGAGACCCAACTTTCTAGTGAGAAGCAAGCTTCAGCTTTTTTTTTTTTAAAAACTTGTAGAATGTGCTATGTTCACTTTCTTCCCCCTCCTTTTTCTTCTGTTTTTTTTTTCTCTTGTGCTTTTTCCCTTTTGTTCTCATTTCCCCCTCCCAATGTGATTCATAAGGAAATATTTTAATAGACCTTGTATGATGTCATTTTTAAAAATATTTTTATTTTTTAATGCAAAAAGTAATTGTATAAACAGTGCTCACTTTAGGATACTTGTCACCCCACTCTACCCCCTTAAAAGGTTGCCTTATTACTAACAGCATAAAATGTAAAAATAAGAGCTTTTCTCAAAAAACATTTTTCGATGTTTCATTGTATATTTGATTTGACATAATTCGCCATATATATGGCATTATATTATGCACTGGGTTAAAATATAGGCTCCTTGCAGTACAGGTTTCTTAGTTATGGTTAAATGAGGGTATAGATGCATGTTTGTGAAATCTGCAAACAATTAAAAAAAAAAAAAGCTGAGCAGCACAATTAGCCCCTTAAATAATATGCTCTGTACCTGAAATAATAAACTGAATTTGCTTGAATAAAAATAAAAGGCCTTTTTTAAGGGGTTACTATGTGCCAATGGACTTGCTACATGTTATGGATACAAATACAAGAATAAGATAATTCCTGCCCTCAAGAGTGTTTATATTTAGATATAAATGATGGCCAGTAAAGGTTTGTTGTTGGTTTTTTGTTGTTGTTGTTGTTGTTGTTGTTTTTGTCAGAAAAGTGACCTGGATGGTAAATGAAGTTAAAGACAGTTGATTGGAAAAACCTTTTTTCAGATTCAAGAAATAGAAAAGTGAAAGGGGGGGGGATAATTTTTTCATCACCCAGACCACATTCCCTATCTTATTTAGGAAGATGGTCTTTGGTGGGTTTTTAGTTTTAGGTTTTTGGTTTTGTTTTTTGATTTTGTAACAGCATCTCTTATCCTGTGGTTAATTTGGTAATAAATTTTTCCAACTGAACTAAGTTGATCCTTAGGAGGCATAAGTTGCTAAACAGTTTTTCTTAGTTTGGCAGAATTTACTGGAGCTTAAGCTCCACTGGATCTATGCCATAATGAAGTATTAAGAACAAAATTTTTTTTAAAGAAAATAACATTTCATAGGATTAAACAAGATTGGATCCAAAGAAGAGATAGAAGTTACTTCCACCTTCTTTGCAGGGGTAGCAAAATATGGGTGTGTGTAATACTACATACAATGCTATGCTTTCTCCAACATATTGGCTAATTTTAATGAATTGTTGGGGTTTTCTCTCTCTTTTTTATTCTTGGTTAAAAAGGATTCCTGAAAGGGACAGTGTTTTGGGAAATGTAAGTGATTAAAGATAGATAAATAATTTTTATTTTTAACAATTTATTTTAGCTAAAAGTGAAGTCCTATATTGTTTGTTGTTGTTTTAATTAACAGCACCTGTCTAAGATGAGAAAAGCATGGCTAAAAGTTTTCATGTGGAGAATATCTGGAGCATTTAGTGGACCCTTATTGTAATGTAAGTCAACAGTGTGATAAGGTTGATAAAAGAAGCCAATACAATATTAGGCCATTTTAGTAAAGATTTAGGATTTAGAATGAAGGAGATGACAGACCCACTGTGCTCTAGTCCATAGAGAATATTGCCTTTAGTTCTGGGCATCATGTCACAAAAAGATTTTTACAAATTAGAACATACCCAAAGGAGGACAGTCAGGATGATGAATGGATTGAAAATCATGACTTAAAGCATATTGTTAAGGAAAAAAAAATGAGGCTCTTCAACATAATAGATTATAGGCTGAGGGATGGAGACATGATAACTGCCTTCGCATATCTGAAAGTAACTATAGATGCTAGAGATTCTATTCTGCTTGGTCCAGAGAACAGAACTGAAAATAATGAATGGAAGCTGTGGAGAAGAAGATTTCACCATTTAAGGAATAATAATTATAACAACAGGGCATGTTTACTTGCTTTAAAGTTCACAAAGCACTTTGTGTACCTTTTAAAGCCTTTCAAAATCTGGCCTTCCTTTTCAGCTTCCTTTGAGTTATCTTACTTAATTAGAATTAAATTTCCTTGAAGTCAGGGATGATATTTCTTTTTTGCTTATATTTATATTCCCAGCACTTAGCACAGGGTCTAGCACATAATAAGCATCTAGGGAATGTTCGTTGATTGCCTGACCCTGTACTCTACAATCCAGACAAATGGGCTTTCTCTCAGTTCCCCATTCTCAAAAGCATCTGTATCCCTTTGCGCTGGCCATCTCTGATCCCTGGCTTGCACCTCCTCTTTACTGGGATAAACTTCTTTCATCCTTCTAAATGCCATTTAGATACTCCCAATTCAAAACCTGTCCTGATCTATTCCCACTAATTATACCTATCATTCTAAATCACTACACTTAAACTACCACTATCCGATATTGAACTTATTCTATTCACATGTATTCATATATGATATATATATTCATATATATATGATATTTCCTCTACAGTACATAAAGTTCCTGAAGATGGAGATGATTTCATTCTTTGCTTAACACATAGTAAGGACTTAATAAATGCTTATTGATTTGGTTATCCCATTTGACCATTTGTTAAGGAGAGGAAAAGGCTTCCCAACAAAATTGTTCCTGGTGAGAAGATCATCTCTGTGACACTTAAAACATAGATAATTTGGGAGATTTGTCTTTCAGAGAAGAACTTGTGGTACGTTACAAAAATCTGACTAGGCCTTTATTCTTAGTTTTAGACTCTATGGCTCTAGGTGGGAGAGAGGGAAGTGGGCAGGATCATGGAGAGACACAAATGTGTTAACTTATACATGATTCTGCATGTTTAGAATGCTCAATCTACCTATGGACAGATAATTTTTTAGCATCATGGTTTTATACATTTTCTTAAATAAGCAGTAAGATAGTCCCTCCCTACATTCGGTTCATTAATCTATAGCCAGCTGCTGTGGTCTATATGGTTTCTGTAGGCTCTGGGCCAGCTAACAAATGCAGATAAAGGAGCAGATAGCAGGTGAAGAAATAGGTGACTCAAAGGCCCAATGAAAATTTCTTGCCAAGTAACACTACTTCAAATTAGATCCACCTGTTTCTACTCTCCAGCTGTCTCTGGGAAATGGTCTCACCCAATCAACCTAATTAGTTAGAATGAAGGGATTTTACTGACTACCTGCAAATGGCTCTGAGGCTTTGAAATTTAATCAGTCCAAAAGAGGAAACTTCTTGTGAGGACTTGAAGCTGTTTTTGAACCACAGGCTTAAAAACATTAACAGGAGAAAATGCTCTGCCAAATTTCCCAAAAGACTAAAATTATGGCTGCCCTATATATTCACACTGTGAAAAAATAATGATACTTCTTTCTTGTTAAACCATATGGTTGCTGAAGATCTCATCCACCTTGGTTATCATGCTAGTTCTTACTTTGGTTACAGATATTTTACAAACTGGAAAGCAAAACATCACAAGATAAATTAGCTCGATTTGCTGATCCACCATTAGGAATCTTTGAAATACTGTCAGTCATTAGTCAATAAGCATTTATTAAGCACTTACTAAGTGCCAGACACAATGCTAATTGTAGAGACAAAATGACTAACAAATACTATAACTATAATGAACAAGAAGTTTGTCCCTAGAAAAGAGATTAGAAAATTTACTTCCCTCCATTCTTTTCAGAGGATGGGTGACTATGGTATAAAATATTATATAAGTTTTAGACTCGGTTGATGTTTTAGTTGGTTTTGCTAATTTTTTTTTCTTCTTTTTAATTCTCTTCCTCCTGCTGCTCTTCCCCTTCTTCACCTTTCCTTCTTCTCTTTCTTCTTTACAAGGTAAAGCTCATTAAGTAAGGAGGAGACAGAAATATTCAGAAGTGATAATGAAACGAAAACAACTCAATAAAATGTTGTGGTCTTTTTTCCGAAAGAAACATTGTGGAGGCCACAAAAATAACATAAGTCTAAAGAAAGCCAAATGTTCCAATCTTCAAAAACTGAGAGAATAATTGAGAAATTACAGGCCAGTGAACTGAACTCTGATGCCTAGAAAAATTCTAGTATGTATTATTAAAGTGATAGTGTATATCTAAAAAGGAATCAATGATTACAAAAATTCAGGTTAACATGTTTTTCTCTGATGGGGTTATTTAAACTCAGATTCAGAGGAATACTATAGTTTAGTTTGCTGGGTTTTTTTGTTAAATCATTTGACAAATCTTATTCCATTGTTGTATAAAAGATTGGAATACATAAGCCAGATAATAAAATTTAGGTGAATATGAAACTAGCTGAATGGCTGGATCTAAAGGATAGTCATTCATGATATGGATGAATTACAAGCTTCATGTAAGTGAAATACTGACCAGCTGGAGGACTGCAACATAACCTCAGGAAAGATTAATGGGCTTTTGGGCTTCATTTAGGGTGGTGAGAAAGGAGATGCCAGTTCCACTACTTTCCATCTTGGTCCAATCATGTCTACACTGTTGATTAGAGAAGTCAACATTGTATTACAGGCAGATTGCTAAATTCAGAATTAAGAAAGAAATCGGTTCTGATTCTGACTCACATTTACTGTGTGACTCTGGAAAAGTAATTTTACTTCTCTGAACTTGTCACCCATCTCTAAAATGGGGATAATAACATGTACTTTGAATAATAATGATCAACTGAGCTAGTTAATAATGTATGTGATGTATTACACTATGAAAGCTTTAAGGTGCTATAAAAATGTGAATTATTGTTATTATGGCCAGGACATCTTAAGAACAATACAGCTAAGCTGTAAAGTGCCCAGAGGAAAGCAGTCAAGATAGTCATAGTACAGGTATTCCTGTTAATAGGGAGATGGAGTTGAAGGAAATGAATGTTTAACCCAGAAAAGGAGGAGTCTTGGGCGAAGAGGATAGTCATCTTCAAATATCTGAGTGATTCATGTGTAGAAAAGGGATTGAATTTGTTCTTTGTAATATCCATAGTTAGAGCTAGGAGCAACAGGAGAAAGTTGTTAGAGGAGAGGAAAAAATTAACAATTTGCTGTCCCAAAGTCTAATCTGGGAGTCTAATAGGTGCTTTCTCATTAAGGAAAGGCTATTGATCACATTCAGCCATGTTGTAGGGAAGACTTCTTTCAGTTTGCAGCTTAGACTAGATGACTTTTGAGGTAATTTGAAAGATTTGTCATTGTTTGTATTTAGTTATCATATTGATATTTTTCTCACATTTTTATATTCATTTTTATCATATTGATTTCTTTTTCCTGTTTGTCTTAATCCCCTATAGAATATAAATTCCACAAGAGTTAACTTTTTTTTAATCTTTATATTCCCAGTGTCTACTTAAGTACATGAAATAGTTATTAAATGTGTTTGAGTTAAATGGACCAGTTATAATAGGTAATATGATAAAGATGTCTGAATCTTTAACTGATTAAAAATATACATATACATGTACACTTAGATTCCTAAATCAATTAAAAAATATTTATTAAGCATTATAGGTCACGTACTGTGCTTGGTCTTGGGAGTACAAAAACAAAGATAGATGCTAGGTAAGTTCCTAAGAAGACAGAAACTATCAGGGGAAATAACACATACGTATAAACATATTTAAGAATATAAAAGGTCATTTTATGCGGGAGGCCCTAACATGTGTAGAAAAGTTGCTCATATGCATTTTATTTTATTTTTTTTCATATGCATTTTAAGTCTTGGACCTTGGAGGTTCCAAGACATGGAATCAAGGAGGGGAAGGCCTTGCAGAGCTCAGTGAGCAAAAAAGGAAGGTGTAATGATGCCACAGGAAGAACAGTAAGAAGGCTAATATAGGGACTCTAGTAAATCTAAGAAAATTGGTTAGAATATGAGTTTGCATTTGATTGTAAGTATTTAGAGGGAGCCATTAGAACTTTTTTTAACAGGGGAATGACATGATAAGGAAAAAGGGACTTGATGATAAGGAAATGAGTGAGAGTGAATGCAATTTCAGAACCCAGAAACCATATGAAAGGATTCTGGAAGGCCTCAATGTCCTTCCTTGAAACAGCCTTGAAATGTATAACCAATAAACATAAAATATTGTCTCCTTTTACTATGAAAACAGATATGATTATGATTTCCTTCAAATTTCACTTTTTTCAATTTTATAATTTACTTGAAATATCATATTGAATAGTAGGATCAGAGAATGTGGCCAGAAATTACCTTAGAGATTATCTAGTTCAAAACATTTAGCTTAAGGGTGAAGAAAATGAGGAAAATGAGAAGGGGTTTCACCAAAGTCATTAAAAAAAGTAAAGAGCGGAGTCAGATTCAAAACCATGCTTTTTGAATCCAAAGTTAAGCATTTGGGTTTTAGCTTCCCCACTAGACTAGAAACTCCACGAGGGCAAGGATCTTATCTAAACTTTGTCTCTCTGAGGACCTAGCACAATTCTCTGCACACGTGTGGTTTATTTGTTTGTTTATATATATTAAATGTTTAGAAGTTTTCAGAAGGCAGTTACCATTACAGTTAGTATTTCATGCATTTATTAATTGCTTAAACATCTGCTTAAAAAAAAAAAGCTTCTATTGTGAATCTCCAAACATTATTGGACAATTTTCCTGTGATAAAATAGAAAGAGGACGTGGTTCAGGGTCAGAGGAA
The DNA here is from genome assembly GCF_016432865.1 of Antechinus flavipes. NCBI lineage: Eukaryota > Metazoa > Chordata > Mammalia > Dasyuromorphia > Dasyuridae > Antechinus > Antechinus flavipes. Next base: position 253,497,314 of record NC_067399.1, read on the forward strand.
TTATGTCGAAATCCCATTCTGCTATTTATATTCCTCATGCGGCTTTGTATAAATTACTTCATGCCTCTGGACCTCAGTTTCTTTATATATCAAAGAGAGAGGAGGACTAGATCACTGAACTCTAAATGCTTTAATCCTATCATGAGAGAATTAGCTGATTATTCATTCCATAAAATTATCATTAATATTAATATTTAATAAAAATAATCATTAATAATAGTTCATAGCATTTTAAGGTAAAAAAGCAATCAATATTTTTAAAGCATGTTTAAGGCTACAATGGAGCTTTAACACAGCAACCTTATGAGGGATATATTATATTTATGTGGGTATGTTTATAATATACATCTTCAGTAGTTATTGAATTTTCCCAGTGTAAAATATACATAAAGCAGGAAGAAATCTGCCACTCTCACATTGCTTATTAATTCCATGTGTCATCCTAAGTTAAAACTTTCCTCATTTGGTATCTTTGTTTTTGAGTGGAAAAATAAGCATACAAGTGTAGCAATTGTCTTATGAAAGCTGAAGTCATAGGGGTGAGTAAAAAGGGGAATTGGTAAGTAGAGGTGGGGCTGTGGAAAAATTTTCAGGAAGGTGGAATATTTTAGGCTCTCCCCACCAGGCTTGAATTTATTCATGAAGTTGTTTTTAGCTGAAGTTGTTTGGATCCTTTTAACTGTGTGGAAATTCATCACATATTAAGGCTGATTCTGCATCTGCAGTAGTGATTTCCTTAGCACAGATAAGTCACTTTTATTAGTGAGTGAATTATTTGGGGCCTGTTAGTAAATTTTGGTTATCCGTGTCTTTTAAAAGCACAGAGTAGATGAACTGAGTTGGCAGTTTGGCTGATTGACATAAGTTGGCCAAAGAGGACCACACATAGAAAATCAATTCCAAACTATCTGCCTCTGTGATCTTGGGTTCTGTGATCTCTTGGATGCTTTGATATTTCAGAGACCTGGGATTTTCATCCATGAGGGAAATCCTTTCATCTTTTCAGATCTTTACACCTCCATACAAGGAGATAAGTTTTAAAGATACTAAGCAGAATTGGCTTATTGTGCTTTGCTCCCCCCCCCCCTTCTTTATATCCTACTGTCTAGTCAAACTGACCTTGCTATTAGTCACATGAAACATTCCATCTGTTGCCTCCTTCCCTTTTCTTGTAGGATCCTGCACATATCCCTCTCCCACTTTGTTCTATGCTCCCAATGTACCTTTCTCACCTTCCTCCTGAATCTTTAACTCTCTTTAAAGCTCAAGTCCCACATGAGGGTTTTGCTGATACCTCTAGCTATTGGTATCTCACCACCTCTCACCCAGCTGATCTTTTATTTATTTTGTGTAATTTTAATAGACTTAAACATATACATGTTGTTTTTTCAAAGGATATAGATTCCTTCATGCTAAAGATGGCCTTTTTTTTTTCTTAACTTTGTGTCCCCAGACCTAGCATTGTCCTGGGCCCATAGTGGATGCTTAATTGTTGATTGATGGACTATAGCCAGTTTCACTTCAACTTTTTATCCTTGGATAATATACATGCATAGTGTGTGATTAGACTTGTGGCTGAAGATCTTCCAGCTTGGGGTGGGGTAGGATTTGTTTCAGAGCTTGTGGCCTTTAAGACCCTAGTATCATCATCATGATGAGTCCCCATTTCATCATGATGAATCATCAGAAGGAGACTTTACTAGAAGATGATATGCAAGAGGTCCCAAAAGATTCCAGCCAAACACTGTTGTTTATGCAAATGGGAACTTTTTAAAGATCCATGCTCATTTCCAGGAATAGCAGGGTGAACCAACATCCTGCTGAAATTCTACCTTTTCATTAGGGGAATTGGTTCCATGTCCTTAGTGGCAGCACATTTTGTGCTTCACAGGGTGTTTGGTGTTTTCAAACTGATTGATAATGAAGAATCAACAAGGTACTTTGTCCATTTTCTGTGATTCAGAACATATGGATTATTTCTTCAGAAAATAAGCTGAAGGATCCCATGTTCTGTTCCAGCATCAGCTAAATTCAAAAGATTTCTTTCCCTTGTTTCCTTTTTCCATCTCTCTTTTTGTTTCTATCCCAAAGTAACAGAAACAACAGAGTTGATGAAACTTAAGGGCCAAGCAGGACTCCTCAGTTGGCTAAATGCTTTGGCCATCTATTTGTAGCATTTCAGCAAGAAGGGCCATTAGTGGGAGATTTAAGTTTCTCTTAGATAGGGGGGATAGGGGATGGGGAATGACTGAAATATAGAGCCACACCCACTAATTCAATATTCTTATTACAGGATGAAACACATTCAGAAATACACGGATCAGTTATTTAAAGCTTAACCCCTCCTCTTATCATCATCACCGTTTTTTGTTTTTTACTTGAAATTCTGGAAATCAAATCATTTTCAGACTGTTGTGAAGACTGAAAGCTGGATTCCCCTTGTTGATGGAAATGCCACAAAATCCAAGAGGAGAAAACACATTGATTTCCACCCAGCCATTTGTTTTTTCTAGCGTATCCCCTTCAGTTGAGAATGGATTTGACATCAACTCCCCAGGCACAAAAGAGCGATGTCACACACCCTTGAGCAATGGCACTGTACTTTCAAATACTAACAGTCCCTTGGACTCCTGCATTCAACCCCTCTGCAATGTCACATCTGGTAAATCTAGCCCCTGTAGTGAAGAAGTCAAATATGTGTCTGCAGAGGGAGAAAACATTGCCTGCGGCTGGGGGGCTTTCGCCCCCGATTGTTTACAATTTTTCAATACACCCAAAGGAATACTCTTTTTCCTCTGCATGGCTTCCTTTCTGCAGGGAATGACTGTAAATGGCTTCATCAACACCATCATCACCTCCATAGAACGTCGCTATGATCTCCACAGTTACCAGAGTGGGCTTATTGCCAGTTCCTATGACATAGCAGCTTGTGTCTGTCTGACCTTCGTCAGCTACTTTGGAGGCACGGGACACAAACCTCGGTGGCTTGGGTTGGGGGTACTGGTTATGGGGCTTGGCTCCTTTCTCTTTGCCTTGCCTCAGTTTACCACTGGTCATTATGAAGTGAACTTCTCAGAAGAGTTTGGAACGTGTGGCTCAAGTCAAAATGTGTCCTGTACGGAAGGTACCTCAAGCCTCTCCAACTACATGTTTGTCTTCATGCTTGGACAATTCCTTCACGGGATTGGTGCAACCCCACTGTACACTCTGGGAGTGACTTATCTTGATGAAAATGTCAAGTCAAACTATTCTCCAGTCTATATTGGTAAGTATAATAGCCTATTGATGCTATTTTTTCTTTTGGTTATTAAATATACATAGTGGTTATAACACTGTCTCTCTTAGAATGGAAAATCAACTCTTCCCAAATGGGATGCTAAGTGTGTGAGAGTGTGTGTATGTGTGTGTGTTGAAGGGGATAGGTACAGTGAAATTCTAAAATACGATTCTTTAGCCAAGATTTCCTAGATAATAGAAAAAAGATGTAGTTGGTTGAAATAGGGTCTTATTCTTTTTTAGGTTTTTATATGGATAGGAAATCTGCCTTGCATAGTGTAGAAGTCTTAACCATTCCTGTGTCAGGAATGCTCTGGTACAATGTGGTGAAAACTTTAGACACCTTCTCAGAATGTTTTTAAATAAATAAAGGAAACTCTCAATATTGGTTGGAAGTGAGTGAATATAAAGATGTCATTATTTTATTTTTTTCTTTCAATAATATTTTATTTTTCCAAATATACACAAAGATAACTTTCAACATTGACCTTTGCGAAACCTTGTGTTCCAAATTTTTCTTTCTCTACTTTCCCCCCTCCCCAAGACAGCAAGCAATCCAATATAGGTTATGCATGTGCAATTCTTCTAAACATATTTCCATATTCATCATGCTGCACAAAAATATTTAGGGAAAAAAACAAGCAAACATCCAAAGACGATAACAAAAAGGTGAAAATACTATGCTTTGGTTCACATTCCGTTTCCACAGTTCTCTCTCTGGATGTGGATGGCACTTTCCATCACAAGACTATTATAATTACCTTGAATCATCTCATTGTTAGAAAGAGCCAAGTCCATCACAGTTGATCATCATATAATCTTGTTATTGTGAATATATTCTCTTGGTTCTGCTCACTTCACTTAGCCTCAGTTTATATAAGTCTTACCAGGCTTTTCTGAAATTAGCCAGCTCTTCAATAGTATTCTATGTAATTATTTTCTTATCCAAGATCATGAATCCCCTGAAATCTATTGCCAGTTCATATGGTATAGCAATTTGAGGCTACTTTGAGTTTTTATATTGGAACTTCTAGTGTGCTATTCTTTCTACCTAAGCAAATCAGAACTCTATGTATTTTAATCTGATCTATGAATAAATGGATATAAGGAACTCCCATCAAAGAAATCCCTCTACTCTTGCAGGTTATTTTTAGAAGCTGTTTGGAGCACTGAGAAATAAAATTATTTGCCCACGGTCACACCACCTATATGTATATATCAAGAGAAGACTTGAACCCAGGTTGTCCTGCCTTTGAATTTAGCTCGCTCTCCATTATGTTACACTTGCTTCTTATCTATAAATAAGTCTGTATGCATATGTGTAACATATATAAGAACAGCATGACATGCATATGCATATACACATATACATATATGCAGATATGTTTGAGTAAACTTGTATTGGTTCTTGAGAGAATTATTAAATTTTCAATGTGAAGATTTATTTATGTCTCAGAAATTGATTTAAAAAAATTTTTCAAATCAGGATTTAATTTTTATCATTTTGTTGATTTCTAGACTTTAAAAAGTGATGGAGAAAATGTTAGAAATAAAAATTAAACTTTTAAAATGTGGCAAACATGCTATTTTTTTTTTAACAGAGCCAGCTATTCAACATTTACTTGCACACTTATATATGTGTGCACATGTATGTGTGTGTATGTGTGCGTGTGTGTGTAAATAAGAGATTTTTCTTCATCTCTACTCATAGGTGAGAATTGAAGAAGCTCCTTTTATTTTTTATTTTTTAATAACATTTAATTTTTCAAATACATGCAAAGATAATTTTCAACACAATCTTTGCAAAAACCTTGTGTTCCAAATTTTTTCTCCCTCTTTTTCCCTCTCCCTCCTCCAAGACATCAAGCAATCTGATAGTCTAAACATGTTTAATTAGAAGTTACTTTTATAAATAAAATGGCAAAAAAAATTTTCTGAATTGACACATAAGGAAATGCATGAATTGAAAATAAGTCAGTTCATGGCTCTCTTCAAATGAGAGGATTCAAACCAGTTCCAATTGTTCAGTAATGAAGAAAATCAGCTACACCTAGAGAGAGAACTATGGGAAATGAGTGTAAACCACAACATCGCATTTCCACTCTTTCTGTTATTGTTTGCTTGCATTTTTGTTTTCCTTCTCAGATTTTTTTTTCTTTCTTTCTAGAACTGATTTCTCTTGTGTGACAATATGACTGTATAAATATGTATACATATATTGTATTTAACATATACTTTAATATTTAATATGTATTGGACTATTTGCTATCCAGGAGAGGGGGTGGGGGGAAGAAGGGGAAAAGTGGGAACAGAAGGTTTTGCAAGGGTCAATGTTGAAAAATTATCCATGCATATATTTTGTAAATAAAAAGCTATAATAATAATAATAAAGTAAACAAGTCAGCTAAACAATTCTCTCCCTTGCCTTTCTAGAGCCCCAAAAATATGTAATTTGAAAAGAGCACATCATAGTCACTAGGACTAAACAAAGTTCAAAACCATCACCATTAATGAAATAATGCAGAGAATGTGTTCCAAGTAACTTTATAATTTCATCTTTATTTAGAAAGTAGAGTGTCTCACTAGTAAATTTGAAAGAATTTTTGAAACTTCTTTCCAAAGAGTTAACTGGGGATGTTATTGGGATTTCTAATTTTCAAACACAGCTAAATCCAACTTCAGATGAATTGAGTCTTTGATATGCCAGTTATAGAAGAATCCCAATCTAGCATTTCTCTTAGATTTCTAGTTACAATGCTCAACTGAGCAACTTAGATACATTCATTTCAGGGGGTAGGAAGGTGTCATTAGAAAATTCATAATTCCATTCAGGAAAAATTGCAAAGTTAATTCATGAGACCAGAGACAAGTGTTAATGGTTCATTTTAGCCCTGCCATTATTGACCTAAAGGATGGTAATTGGTCTTTTGTGATTTAATGACCCCTCTTGATTGGTGGGTAGGTCTGTCTGTCCATCATCTAGGAGTTAATGAATAAATCTATTTCATCATTATGCTTCTATAAAACTATTCCTGGACCTAACACAGGTGAGAAAAGTGTTGAGATATTTATGATCCAGCTTTGCACTCAGAAAATCATAGATTAAGAGACAGAAGAGACCTTTGAAGTCATCTTATTCAACTCCTCATTGTTGAGTTAAGAAAATGGAACCTAAAGAAATTAAGTGGTTTTCTTAGGGTTACACAGGGAGTGTAATATAAAGCAAAATCTGGAACTTAGATCATCAAATTCCAAATCCTGAGTTGTACTATGCAACTCTTTTCCCAGAAAATGCTTATTAGAACAACATTGTCATGGGGAGAATATCCCAAATGAAGTTCAAATTTGATCTTTTTGTATTATAGCCCCAAGAAAATATCTTTGGAAAATATACCCCTTTTGGAAAAAAAAAGCTTTCATGAAGCCTCAGAGACCATCTGACCTAACCTCTATTCAAATCAGTCTCCTCTACTTTATACTCAACAAATTGTCATCCAGACTTTGTTTAAAGACTTTCATTAAAGGGGGAGTCCACTAACTCTTGAGATATCTTTTGTTATTCATAAAACAAAGGGAAGGAAGGAAGCAAAGAAGCAAAGAAGGAAGGAAATAGCTGTGACAAGTGGATGATTTTGAGATCCCTTTCTATATCTAAAAATCTATGATCCTGAACCCAGGTCTCCCAACTCTCCATTCGATGGCCTTTCTCCTGCATCATATATGTCAACTCTTCCCTCATCTCTCCCCCTCCTGAAGCACTTCTAGTCGCTAAGTAAGAGACTGTACCTCAGACCTGTCAGAAATACAGCAACCAGGATCTTAGTGGGGAACAATTTCTTAACTTACCTTGTGATAACAAAGCAGGTCTATCTAGTACAATCTAGACAATCTGGTAAGGAAAATATGAGACCCTCAATTACAGTGATCTGTTTGGTTTGTTTGTTAACAGCAATTTTCTATACAGCTGCAATTCTTGGCCCTGCAGCAGGTTACCTGACTGGAGGTGCGCTGCTGAACATTTACACTGAAATTGACAGACCGTAAGTAGACATCAATTGTTTTGTTCTATTTGGGCTCAAAGATATATTTTACTAATTATGTGGAAGGATCCTTTTTGGGGGGAGATTGTACCTGTTATTTCGTTGGTATAAAGAACTCAATGGGGAAACTCCCTCTGCCAATGAAATTTGGCATTTTCTTTGTAACTAATAGTCTTAGAAACTGTCTAGGGATGCTTCCAAAGTCAGGTGGCTTGCCCTGGGTTATGTAAACAGTATGTGTCAGAGGAGGGAGAATTTGAACCCAGATGCTCTTATTTACAAGGCCAGATCTTTTCCCACAACATCATGGTGATTCTAATGAAAAAACAAAACAAAACAAAACAAAACAAAAAAACATGGTGGCTCATTCTATGTGGCACCAGATTTACTTGCATACTTTTGTTGAAAGTGATTTCCAATCCTAATTCTAATTGCATAAGAGAGTATCTGTAATAACTCTGACAAATACTCCGCAGGAAACTTGGAATCATAGGACCACAGAGTCCCATAGAAGGGCCTTCAAAAGTCACCTTATTTAGGTCCTCCCAAGGCAGTTCTACAACCAGAGATGAAGAGATGCATCTTGTACATGAGATAGGCCCATCTAGTTCTCTCCCCACAAAGAGTGGAACCATGGTACAGTGGCAAGAATTAAAAGACCTAAATTTTAATCCCCGCCCTACCACTTGATATCCTTGTGGCCTTGGGCAAAATTCATCATATTAATTATTTGTATTTATAATATTAATCCTCTCAACTGCTATTAACTTCTCTCTTTTATATAAATGATTAATTTAATGTTAAGGTTTTATTAATATTAGATATCTTTTAATTATTGATATGTCAACAATATAAATATATGTTATATATTATAACAATATATTATAATAATATAAAATAACTAGCAATTATATAGCACTTGAAAATTTGCAGAAATATGTATGTATATTACATATATGCAAATATGTGTGTGTGTGTTCTCATTTTATCCTCACAACATTTATGGTATGTGCCATTTTGATCTCTATGTTGCAAGTTAAGAAACTGAGTCTGAGAAAAGCAAATTGGTTTGTCCAGGGTCATAGTTTCTCCTAGATTCATACAGAATTTGAACTCAGGTCTTGGAACTCCAAGTCTATACTCTATCCCCTGTGCTCTTTAGCTGACTTAATAAAATCAGGAGGTTGGTCTCTTTCTTTCTAAAGTCCCTTTCAGCTTAGATATGTAATTCTCTGTGTGAACAAGAAAGGGCTCTTATCAAACCATGTGCACACTTACTAGGTAGAGTGCTGAGAAAGGAAAGACTGTTAGAGACACTTAAGATGGTTTGGGTTCTGGAAAAATGCAGTCAGATAGGCAGATCATTTCAGTCATATCCTGCAGTGCTTCACAAAGCAGCTGGAAAGCTTTAGAGAAAGTATTTGTGGATCTTAGGGACTTCAGAGATTGTATAGTCCAGTCTGTGATGTTCTGCTAAATGTTTAATAATTGACTCTCCAAAAAAATGTGCCTGCAACACTAGTAATGACCTTCTAATTGGTTTCCCTGCTTCAAGTCTCTCCCCATTTCCAATCTAGCCTTAACACAACTGCCAAAACTCACTTTCTTAAACACAGATCTAATTATGGCAATCTCTTATGTAAGGTATAAACTTCACAGTTTGGCTTTTAAAGCCCTTTCCAATGTAGTGGAAAAAGAGGAAAGGGGAGGTATAATGGGAAAATTTCATCACATGAAGAGGTGCAAAAGATCTGTTACAATGAGTGGAAAGATGGGATGGAGATGAGCAATGTTGAAGTTTTATCTCATCAGTTTTGGCTCTAAAAGGGAATAACTTAACCATTCAGTTGAGTATAAAAATTTATCTAACCCTACAAAGAAATAGGAGAAAGAGGAAAGAAAGGGTAGAGGCAGAATAGAAGGGAGGCAGAAACATTAGGGGAAAAGGTAAGAGAAGTGGGGAAGGAGTGATAGAAGATAAGGTAGTGAGTAAAAAAGGTAGTGGATAAAAAATCACTACTAAGAAGAGGGTGAAAAGAGAGAACAAAAGTATATACAAGGGAGAAAATAGGATGGAGGGAAATATAGAGCTGGTAATTATAACTGTGAATGGGAATGGGATGAACGCTCCCATAAAATGGATAGCAGAAAGGATTAAAAAAAAAAGAATCCTACAATATGTTGTTTACAAGAAACACATTTGACACAGAGTAGAGGTAAAATGCTGGAACAGAATTTATTATGCTTCAGATGAAATAAAAAAAAGCAGGGGTAGCAATTCTGATCTCAGCCAAAGCAAAAGTAAAAACAGATCTTATTAAAAGAGATAAGGAAGGAAAGTACATCTTGATAAAGAATATCTTAAACAATGAAGTAGTGACAATACTAAATATATATGTACCAAATGGTAGAGCAGCCAGATTCCTAGAGAAGATTTTAAGGCAGTTACAGGAAGAAATAGATAGTAAAACTATACTAGTGGGACACCTCAACCTTCCCCTCTCAGAATCAGACAAATCTTACCACAAAATAAACAAGAAAGAAACTAGGGAGGTTAACAGAATCAAACCAGTTCTTAGGGGGAATTTTATATTACTAAATAGCTACATGAATAAAATAGAGAAAGAAGAGATCAATGAATTAGGCATGCAACTAAAAAAGCTAGAAAAAGAACAAATTTTAAAAACACAAATAATAAATTAGAAATTCTGAAATGCAAAGGAGAGATTAATAAAATTGAAACTAAGAAAACTAATAAAGAACTAATAAACTAAGAGTTGGTTTTATGGGGGAAAAAAACAACAAAATAGATAATCCTTTGGTTAATTTGATTAGAAAAAGGAAAGGAAAAAACCAAATCACCAGCATCAAAAATGAAAAGGGTGACCTCACTACCAATGAAAAAGAAATTAAAGCAATAATTAAGAGCTATTTTGGTCAACTGTATGCCAACAAATCTTACAATCTAGCTGAAATGGATGAATATTTACAAAAGCCCTTTCCAAACTTTTCACCAACCAATCTTTTCAATCACTTATATCACACCCCTTCTCACACTATGATTTTGCCAAATCGAATTCATCTTAGCACTACCTTTCCTATCTCTTTGCCTTTGTATTGACTCTATTTTCTGCATGGAATGAACACCATCTTGACCTGTACTTCATAGAATCTCTCACTTTCAGCAATAAATTGGGAAAACATTTTTACATTCAAAGGTTCTGATAAAGGTCTCATTTCTAAAATATATAGAGAATTGACTCAAATTTATAAAAATTCAAGCCATTATCCAACTGATAAATGATCAAAGGATATGGACACAGTTTACAAATAAAGAAATTAAAACCATTGCTAGTCATATGAAAAAAGTGCTCTAAATCACTATTGATCAGAGAAAGGTACATTAAGACAACTCTGAGATACCATTACACATTTCTCAGATAGTACAAGATGATAGGAAAAGATAATGACAGATGTTGGAAGGGATGTGGGAAAACTGGGACACTAATACATTGTTGGTGGAGTTGTGAAGTGATCCAACCATTCTAGAGAACAATTTGGAACTATGCCCCAAAGCTATCAAACTGTGCATACCCTTTGATCCAGCAATGTTTCTATTGGGCTTATATCCCAAAGAGATCTTAAAGGAGGGAAAGGGACCCACATGTGCAAAAATGTTTGTGGCAGGTCTCTTTGTAGTGCCTAGAAACTGGAAACTGAGTGGATGCCCGTCAGTTGGAGAATGGCTGAATAAGTTATGGTGTATGAATGTTCTGGAATATTATTGTTCTATAAGAAAAGATCAGCAGGATGATTTCAGAGAGGCCTGAAGAGACTTACATGAACTGATGGTAAGTGAAATGAGCAGAACCAGGAGATCATTGTACATGGCAACAAGATTATACAATAATCAGTTCTGATGGATGTGGCTCTTTTCAACAATGAGATGATCTAGGCCAGCTCCAATGATCTTGTGATGAAGAGAGCCATCTACACCCAGATAGAGGTGTGTGGGAACTGAGTGTGGATTACAACATGATGCTCTTGCTCTTTTTGTTGTTGTTCACTTGCGTTTTGTTTTCTAACTCATTTTCTTTCCTTTTTGATCTGATTTTTCTTATGCAGTAAGATAATTGTATAAATGTTTACATATATTGGATTTAACGTATATTTTAACATGTATAATATATATTGGATTGCTTGCCATCTAGGAGAGGGAGTGGGGTGAAGGAGGGGAAGTTTTTGAACATAAAGCTATGCAAGGGTTAACGTTGAAAAATTATCTATGCATAAAAGCTTTAATAAAAAAAAATACACAAAACCCCTGTAAATAGTAAAGAAAAAAAAAAGAATCTCACTTTCTTTAAGATGAAATTTAAACTTCTTCTACAGAAACTTTTTCTGATTTCCCCCAACTGCTGGTAACCTCTTTCACCCTAACTGCTTATAATTTAAATACTCTTCATTTATTTTTTATTTATTCTGTTTACCTTTATATCTGTACTTGTTCTCTCAATATAATGTAAACTTCCTGAAATCAGGGATGATTTCTATTTTTACTTTTTTCCTTTTTCATCTCTTTTTCTTTTTTCTTTTTTTTTTTTTTTTTTGGTCTTTTTTTTATCATTTTCTATCCCAAGATCTTGTAAAGTACCTGAAACATTATAGCCACTTAATAAATGATTGGTTGATTTTCATAAAGTCAAAGATGTTATTAGCAGCAAGGTGGTACAATGGAAGTGCTGAACCTGAAACCAAGTATACCCAGGTTCAAATTCTATCTTATTTTCTAGTTGCATGAGCTTGGGCAAATCAGTTTATTATTATCTGCCTCAGTTTTCTCATCAACATAATGGGAATGATTATAATACCTATTTCCCAGTGTTAATGTGAAGAAAAATGAAATGATATTTGTAAATTTTGCTATTATTTTGGCTGGAAAATGACATCATAGACTGAAATTGAGCTTATAGTACATTAATACTTCTACATCTTTTTTTTCATGTTTTTTTTCCTTTTTTCTAGTTATACTTTCCCTAAATTTTTAAGCTTTGAAAAAAGTTTTTAATAATATTTTATTTTTCCCAATTACATGTAAAGATAATTTTAACATTCATTTAAAAAAAACTTTTGAGTTTCAAATTTTTCTCTATCCCCTTTTCTAAAATGGTAAGCAATTTGATGTAAGTTAAATTTGTGCAATCATGTAAAATATATTCCCATATTTGTCTTGTTGTTAAAGAAGAAACAGACTAAAAGCACATACCCACATACAAACAAAAGTAAAAATAGTATGCTTCAGTCTGCATTCAGATTCCATCAATTCTTTCTCTGGATATGGATAGCATTTTTCATTATGAGTCCTTTAGAATTGTCTTGGATCATTGTATTGCAGAGAAGATCTAAGTCATTATATTGCTGTTACTGTGTATAATGTTCTCCTAGTTCTGCTCATTTCACTTTGCATCAATTCATGATGGTAAAGCTTTCTTTACATGCTGTTTCCCAGGAAGTTCTAGTTCCATTAATTGTGTCCTTTTTTAGTATAAGATTCACATTTGTTTGTGATAGGGCATTATGAATGGGAGCTAGAGGGTAAAATATTTTCTCAAGAGTGGTTCTGGAGCACAATCTAAAAGTTCTTTGGAAAGATAGATTCTACTGATAAAATCATTTTTAGTAGGCAATTGACATTCCAATTTTTTACTTGAAATTCAGATTTCATTTTCTTTTACACTCTTGTTAACTAGTTGGCTTGTTTTTAGCTGTGTGGAGGATTGGGAGGAAAGGGCAGGAAAATTCTACCAGAAAAAAAGAGGTAGCATGGGTATCAGTTTTGGAATCAGGAAGATCTGGATTCAAATCCTGCCTTTGACACCTACTAGCTATGTGACCATGGGCAAATCTCTTAGCCTTTAAGTTCCATAAGCCACTCTTCAAGACCATTGATTGCAGGCAATTACATAAAAGCATCAGTCAGTGAGCAAAAATCAGCTGACTTTTCACAGCAAGAATTCTTAATTATACAAGATCCAAAAAATTAGGGATGGGAGAAGCCTTGTTTATAAAGGTAAAAATTTTATAACCTTTATAAAAAGGTTGAAATTTTCCTTAGATTGATTTTATTGTTGCTTATTATTTACAATTATCATGCTCCATTCCTTTTCAATGAGCAACTAACATTTTCTGTCATTATATTTATTAGACTTTCTTTTCCAAGCTGTCTAGTTGGATTTATTTTATATTTATGAGCTTCATCTCAGGCATTTCCATACCTTAAAATCTTTCCACAGATGGACTTCTTTGTCTTTGGTCTTTCTAAAGCTTTACAGCTGTTACAAATTCCAATATCTTGCAACATACTGAAGAATAGGTGTATCAAATGTTGCTATTACTATATGCACCAAAAATGTATGGTGGATGTCTTGCAAAATCCTTGCTGCAACTGAAACTTCCTTTCCCCTTTACTCTTTTCTCATTCTTTTGGAAACGTAAAACAGAAGCATCATAGTAATGTTCCAGGTCTAGAAAGATTGTAAATGTCCTTAAAAGCTATACAAGAAATGCTCTCATCCTGCCCGTGTTAGACCATTTCTTTCTTCAAAAGTTTTTTAATCTGCTCCATTTTCCCAAATCTCTTTTAGGGGATTCCAGTAAATTGCATGTGTATGTGAGCAGTCCAGCATATTTAAGGGGGTCATGGAAAATGGTTCTTAAAGTCCTTTCTATCTCTAAAGACTCTCCAGTTTTCCTCATGGAAAATGATTCTTAAAATCCTTTTTATGTCATGAGTCATTCCTCTTCAGTTTTCCTCTTCTATAACAGACCTGGAGCTCTCCTTTTATCTTATCTGGTGACTCCAAGTGGAAAACAACCTTGGGGGTTCTAGTCGGGTCAGAACCTGGAAATAGAGGCAGTGTGGTATAGATATACCACTATTGTAGAGTCAAGAAGACCTGAGTTTAATTACTTTACTAGCTCTGTAATCTGGAATCAGGAAGATCTGAGTTAAAATCTGTAATGGCAAATCACCCCAGCCTCTCTAGCAAGAAAACCCCAAATGGGGTTGGATAAAGAGTCGGATACAACTGACTGAATGACTAAACAACAATAAATCTGGGGCAAGTCATTTAGTCTCCTTGGACCTCAGTTTCTTCATCTGTAAAATGGAATAAGAGAAGATGACCTCTAAAGTCCCTTCCAATTTTAACTATGATATTATGAGTAGTTTCCACAGTGGGATTGAACTGACAATTACACTAAAATTCTCCCAAATCATCTTCTTATTTAGATTTTTAGCTAGAAAAAAATTATTTTATATGTTAGTTACAACGAAACTTGTGAAGATCCTTTTGCTGCAAGTTTCCAGCTGGTCCTAGTTGAACTTCTCTGCTCCCACTTAGAAAATTTTATGAGGCCCCAGATATGCAATCTGTTCATCTCATTTCAACTGCTTTAGTTTTAATGGCTGGGGGATAGAATACACTGCATTTGCTCTTCCATGGAACGCCTGCTGATCCTAGACCTCAAAATAGGAAGCCTGGTATCTGTGGGCCTCATTATGATTATTTTGGAGAGAGATCAGCTTACTGTAGTTGCTCACACTAATCCTTAGAAGTGGACACATTAGTCAGAGAGCGTGGTGCCTAAATCCATCATTAGAATTGCTTGAGAGGCCACATGGTGTGGTAGAAAGAGTGAATGCCTTGGAATACTGAGTTTAAAACTCAGCTTAGATCCCTTAATAGCAGTGTGACCTTGGGCAAATCCTGGATCTCTCCAAGCCATGCCCCTGCACATAGCTCCCTTCATTCCAGATCCCCTTTGTGTGGAGTCTTTTTCCCATTAGAATATAAGCTTCTTGAGGTCAGGGGGTATTTTGCCATGCCTAAAATGTACTAATCACTTAATTGATGCTTTCTCTTTCTGCCTCACTATCTGTCTGTCTGTTTACTTAAATACCCATCTACTTACATCTATCCAATCAATCTTTCTTCTGTCTGAATTTCCTAATTTATGAAATGGAGATGATATTACTTACTATCTCATAATGTTGTGAAAAGGACTTTACAAATTGTACTATAACAAAGAGGCAGTGGGATTCTCCAGAAAGAGCAGTGACTTCGGAATCAGTGGATCTGGAGTCATATTCCACCATTTTCTACCAATATGACCTTAGGAAATCAATCACACTTTCTGAGCCTCAGTTTCCTTATTATCAAAATGACAGTTAGAGGCCAGCTAGGTGGTACAGGGGATAGAGCACCAGCCAGAAGTCAGGAGGATCTGAGTTCAAATCTGGTATCAGACACTTAACACTTCCTAGCTGGGTGACCCTGGGCAAGTCACTTAACCCCAATTGCCTCAAAAAAAAAAAAATGACAGTTAGACTAGACAGCTTTATGATACTTCCCATTGTTAGCCTTCCCATTGATTCCCACAGGTATCATGGGAATGAGAGCAGGATTTAGGTTTGCATCGGAATAAAGAGCATATTTATCAATATCATATGCTGACCTAGAATATCAGAAACCATTAGACAATTATGTGAAGAAAGGGCACAAAGTTAAGGTGAGTCCACTTCTGTCTGTATTTATGATAAACAATTATTTGAGAAATCACTTTCTTTTCTTCTCCCCTTTCTCAGGACTGAGCTAACTACAGAAAACCCTTTATGGGTGGGAGCTTGGTGGATCGGGTTCCTGGGGGCTGGAGCATCTGCTTTCCTCATTTCTATCCCCATCCTTGGCTACCCTCGTCAACTGCCAGGTAGGTACTTCCTTTTCCCAATCCTTCCATGCAACAAGACATCTTGGGGCAGGAATAAGAATCCTGTGCAGGGACAAACAATTCATAGCTTCCATCTTATCTTCTTCTTTGTTATTAGAACAATTGGTCTCTGAAAACCTTTGTCTTCATTTCTAATTTGATTGTTCTGGATAAATCAAGGGTGTGAAGGAGACATAATTGAATACTTCAGTTCAGTTATTAATTGTGCGTGGAAGGAGTTTAAACCTTTGTTGCTTGTGCCCAATTTCTGTTTTCCAAGTCAACAAACTTCAGCTTTATATTCCTTTATGGTATACTGATTTATGAGCACATACAGATAAGGAAGAGAATACAGACGTGACTGTGGAATTAGTGTCTGGTTAAATAATTTTGCTTTCCTCTATGCCCTCATCTCTTAAGCTGCTCATCTGTCCTCCATCTCCTATTCTCATTCATCAGACAGGCCCCCTGGTGGCTGCTGGACATAAGTGGGAATAATTTCTTTCTTCCCCACATACCATCCTCCAAAAAACTCTCACATTTTCTAGCATTTTTGCCCCTAAAATAAATTGCTCAAAGCTCTGCTGTCCCTGCAGAATCTGAGTAGCCCCTCAAAGATGATGAACTGAGGGGAAGTTAGAACTTGCAAAAATCTCATCCAAATTTGATTTTCACATTCCTGTCTTCATTGTCTCAAATAATATCTGTGGAAAAAATCCAAATCAACAAATATTGCCAGGACTTTCTGCCTTCAAGTCACCCAGTCTTAGTCCATAACCATCATATAATAGTCTCAATGCTCTCAGTAAGGGAGTGAATGGGTTTGGGGTGTTCAAGTAGGATTTTTAACTGGAGGTGTTAGAAATATAGCTTGCCTAACTGAGCATTGTGGGTATTCTCTACAAATGGATTTACAGAATAATACCCATTCTTACCATTTGCCTTTAAATTTTTCCTTTCATCTTCTTCCAGGATCTCAGCGCTATGTGGTAATGAGGGTGTCTGAAACTCATCAGTTAAAGAATGGGAGCCAAAAGACAGCATCTGATCCAGACTTTGGGAAAACAGTCAAAGATCTTCCTCTGTAAGGACCTATCTCATCAGTCTTCTAAAAACACTGCTGCTGATGAGACTGTTATTTGTAACAAACCTCTCTTAAACTGTGCCTTTCCTATCCTGATTCCCTTTATCCTTCAAGGACTGAAGTTTTCATTATATTTCCCATAATAATACCCTTGCTGGAAAAGGTTTATTTTTATATCTTCAAGATATATTAGAGACTGGTTAAATGATTTTTTTTAAGTTATGTAATGAACAAATGATTGATTTCTGAACCCTTTCTTAAAGTTTGGATGTCACAGAAGTGTCTTTTTCCCCCTGATACTCAGGCTAGGAAGTGGAAGAACATCTCCAGATCATTAGGATTAGACTTTCTGAATCACTGGCTTAACAAATGGGCTTTGCCTTTAAAGAAAAGAGCGCCTTGAAGAAAGGCAGTTTACCTTTGTTAGAATCAGTCTGGGCACCAGTTGCTAGTTAAATGTATCTTGCCCTGCTCAGCAGCCTTAATGTTATCGATGTTAACAGTCTCCCCATGTGCTTGGCATCTGGTAGCCCCTAACCCACCCTAACCCACAGTGGTCCTTTATCTTGACAAATCAGATCTCATTCACATAAATGGAATAATGGGAAATTAATTATCAAATTAGCTTCCTCTAAATCAGAAGGAGGGAGTGCCAGCAGGATTTGCCAGCACCAGGATGATGCAATTTGACCCCCAAAGAAAATTTCTGAGGATTATGAGTTTCAAGTGTTTCCAACAAGCTGAATTCTATGCTGGCTATGTCCTCTGCACAGCAGGGTAATGTCAGGCTCAGACCATTATCTCATGGGGCATTTAAAGGATTAAAGCAAGAAAATATTGTCTATCTTCCATTTCTTTCTCATTTTCCTCTCCATTTATTGGACATGAAGTGCATTCCTTGTTATTTTCTTTGTTTCCAAATATTCGTCTCTTTTTGTTTCATATCATAGTGATTTCATCTTCTTCTCCTCTTAACTTTATCTTGATTTGACTCTGTGCCATTTTCCTTCAGAGTTACTTAATGTATAGTCTCTGGTCACTCCCATAGTGACAATTTACTTCAGAATAGGATTTCCAATGGACCACAGCTGGTGCCCAACCTTTTTTTAGACCCTTTGGAGATAGAATTCAGTTTCACAGAATCTGACAGCTCTGAAAAGATTTGTTTTTTCTGAATCCATTAGTAAATCTAATTGGCCACATTAGACTGAGTAAGGCACTGTTCACTGTGGGAATTGATTATACCACTGCAGGGGGCTAAAAGATGTTGTTAGGGTTACTGCCTTGTTTTCACTAGTAGACAGAAAAGATAAGAATAAGTGACAGGTACAGAATGATGTATCCCTGCAAAGGCATGCATTGTCTCCCTATGCTCTTTCTTCCCAGCTCTGCTTGTGAGGGAAACAATAGAGGCAGGAGAGAAATAGAAAAAAATGCAATGAGTCATATAAGAACTTTAGATCATCAACTTCTTGTTAGAAATCAATTTTTTAAAAATGTCTTTTTGCCATTCTCATGTTTTTGTTTATATCTTTGCAAATAACTTCAGAATATCAAGAACACTATTTGTCATTCTAAGAAGTAGTCATATTAGTACACTGTTCAGTTAAGTAGTATAGAACAAAGCTTCTTAAACTGTGGGTTGCCACACCATATAGGGCCAAAAAAATGAATAAGGGGGTCATATAGTTATGGTTTATTATCAGTAAATGTTTGATTTGTATACCTATTTTATTTACTCAGAGTCCAATAAAAAAGGAGGTCATGAGTAGAAAAAGTTTAGGAAGCCCTGACATAGAATAAAAGCTTGACTTGGCCTCTGCCTCAAGATGAGATTTAACAGGACTCATGGAAGATTATACATTTGGATTTAAAAATTATAAACTACAAAAGTATAGGGTATAGGATTCGTAGGGCAGCTACATGATGCAAAGGACTTGACTTGGAATCAAGAAGACATCCTGATACATCCTACTTATCTCTTCAAACCGAGTCTCAGACAATTACTAGCTGTGTGACCTTGGGCAAGCCACTTTACCCTGCTTGCCTCAGTTTCCTTATCTGTAAAATGAACTGGAGAAGGAAAAGGCAAATCACTCTAATATCTTTACCAAAAAAACTCCAAATGGGGTCACGAAGAGTCAGACATGACTGAAAGATGACTGAACAACAAAACACAAATATAAGATAAAGAAAAGCAGGTATGACTAAAAAACCACTGAAAAGAAGGGATGGGGGAAAATCTAGAGGTTCTAGTGAATTGCAAGCTAAATACAAACCAAAAATGAGACGTGGTAGCCAAAAAGCTGAAGCAGTCATAGATTATATTAATAGAGGCAACATTTCCAGAATGAGGGAAGTAACTATCTCTTTTATATACTTGGCCCTGTTTAGACAGTAACAGAAGAGCCACATTCAGTTCCTTGGGCCACTCTATAGGAAGGACATTGATGAACTGAAGAGAATCCAAAAGGAGGTAGCAGGTAGGGACAGAAAACAACAAAGATGACCAGAGAATCCTGCCATATAAAGATTGACAAAAGCGGGTGGGGAAGTATAGCTCTTCAAAAGTCAAATACAGAGACTAGGGGAGACTTTCTTTTCTATTGTGGGATGGGTGAGATTCTGTAAGGTTTAACAAACTCTTATCAAAGATCAATTGCCCTGATAAATCTTAAGGTCAGTTTGTCCTTTGTCTAGGACAGTAAAGATTGTTTCTGAATGTGAAATTTGGGTTTGAGTTATCAGAAATTGTCCTTCAACCCTCTTATTTTGAAAAGAAAGAAACTGAGACCTGACTGGAGAAAATATTCTGTCTAGATTTCTTCTGGCTATGTCCATCGGTATTCTCACTACAATTTAGAGCAAAATATGAAACTAATACTAAGCGTATTTGAATATTTAGAAAATAATAAGGATAAAAGTAAAAAGAAAGTTGGTTTCAGAGCAAGGAATATCTAGATTTAAGATACCCCTCTGACACATACTGGCTGAGTGACCCTGGTTCTCAGTGCCTCAGACAACTCTTAGTCTTTAAGGGACAGAGGAGACATTGATCTGCTTTTCTAAAAGGTTTTGTTTTTGTCTCTGGGTAACTCCCTACATTAATGAAATTATTTATTAGTTTTTCTTACATACACACATCCTCCAAAAATGAAACCACATATTTCAATCATGTCTTCCTACTTAGTTGGCTTGGACTAAATTATTTGCTTCCTCAAAAGTTAAATTTGTGAGTATTTCACTGAACCAGCTGCTGTCAATGAGATAAATTCCAGAAGAAAAATACCACTTCTTAGGATCATAACTCATGCTCTAGGGAAATTAAATCTGATAATTATAGTTGAGAAAATGCAGATAATAATAAAAGCCAAGGAAACTTTCAATGCAACTTCATACATCTTTTTTATCTCTATTTGTTAATGAGCCTTCTCTAAAACATCCTATTATCTCCTTATATGAGTATTTAGGTAAATCCATGTAGAAGAGAGAATACTTTTCCAAACTCATTGTCTAAGTTCTCATAGCCCAATGGTACCTATTTTACTAGATGGCCATGACCTTAAGAGAACATTAGCTGAGAGTTTTTATTAGGTTGGAATAGGAAGTAATGGTATTATTCTTATCAGAACACAACTTTTAATCTGTTAAACTAAACTAAACTAAACTAAACTAAACTTTTGACTGCCTGGAGAGTGTACCATAAAAGATGCCTGGCACAAACTCTACAAATATACTCTTAAAATCGTAATTTTAAAAACTTCTCAAGTTGGGGGTAGGGGGCGGAAATAACTGGGAAGGGATCTTAAACCTTGAAACATGAGGAGGAAATCTGTACACTACTCATTGGGGGAGAGGGGAGAGAAGAGATGGAGATCTTTAGCACAAAGATACTGGATGGATGCTGGGAGAACAAGCAACAGAGAAGAAGCGTTCACGCCATCTGGTATCTTTCTATTTTAACTCTTACTGTCAAGTAGGTGCTCAGTTGTTTTTCTATGCTGAAAGAGTACAAAGTGCTCTCCACACCCTGTATATTTTTATGCTCTTAACCAAAGTTCTAATCCCCCTTCCTTAGTATGGCCCTCTAATTTGGACTCAAATACTCAAACTTAGTAGCTGTGTGACTCTGGGCATGTCACTTCACCCCACTTGCCTCAGTTTCCTCATCTGTAAAATGAACTGGAGAAGAAAATGGCAAACCACTCAGTATCTTTATTAAGAAAACTCCAAATGGAGTCATGAATAATTGCCTCCTTTCACTCAGAGTCTTGCTCTGATGCTTTCTTGTGGTGCTGAGATAAGCCTTAAAAGTTGTGTTATCAGAGAACAAACCCAGGTACTATAGGGTCTATGGAGTAGGAAGGATTTTGAAATCATACCCAATGAAGGACTGGAATGATTTTTTTTCTGCCACAGCAAATTTCAAAGACCATCTCTTTACTAAAATTATGCAAGTTTTGTAATCTGCACCAGGGGAAGGAATATTCACACTTACAAAATTACAGATCATTAAAGTCACTTCCTGTACTGAAGGGGAGGATACTTCCCTACTCCCCACCCCCATTGAAGGAGAGATCAATTGGTTAACTAGAATGGAAATATCCCAGATTTCAAAAATAAGCTTCTGGAAAACTAGGTTAGCTCATTTTAACGTGTACAGGGAGCAGCAAAAAGAATCTTCCTGTGTTGTTTCCAGCAATTACATAGCACTGACCTAGAATCAAGGGCACCCCAATTCTAGTTTTAGTCCTCTTACAGAATAGTCATGTGACTTTGGACAAGTCTTTCCCCTTCTCTTGACCTCAGTTTGTTCCCCTATAGAAGAAGGAAGGGTACAAATTGCCAAGCTCAGAATTTCTTTCTTGCTTCAAAAGTCTGTGATGCTTGCTGACTTGAAGAGCCAATTTAGATCACAAAGTGAGAAGATGCCATTCCAATGCTATCACCTATAGAGGGTTAGGTTCTTAGGATTTTTATTTCAATCATTTTTGGAGAATGATGAAAATATTTTACAAATAATGTTTTATTTGTAAAATAATTACAATATCTTACAGGATAATTGAGTTGGATTCCTTATTGTAGTGTTGTTTTTATGTTTTTTAAAGGGGGGTGATGTATTATTTCAAAGATAAAGAGATATTTTTACACCATTATCAGGCCAAGAGAAGGTCAAGATATTTCAAATGGCTCAGCTGAAACTTAAATTGAAAAAGCAGCATTGTACAATAGACAACTCTTGGAATTGGAAATGAGATCCAGGTTGAAATTCCAGTTCTAACACTAGATTTATGACCCTTTTCATCTTTCTAGTCTGTTCATTCTTTTTTCTTTTTTGTATTCTTGACATATGTCACCTTATCTGGGCTTCAATTTCCTTATCAGTAAAATTTATCATAGGCATGTATATATATGAACACATATAAACTTTATTTTATATATGTACATATATAATATACATGTATACATTATATATATTTATCCAGATATATAATAATAATCAATTTAAAGGATTATATGTGATTTTATACACATATATACACACACATATAATCATATTTAAGCCTCATAAGCATCCTGGGAAGAAACTGCTTTTATAATCACCCTTTTACATATAAGCAAACTGAGGCACAGGAGCTTGGTGATTTTCTCAGGTTTACATGACCTGTTAGAATCTGAGGCAGAATTTGAACTGAGGTTTTTCTGACTCAAAGCCCAATAATACTCTGTGAAATGTGTCCACCTCGCTGCCTACATTCCTTGCCTAAAGATCTTATTGTGAACAAAGCGCTTTAAGAATTAAGAATCTTAGCACTTTGGGACCCACAATTTTGTCATTATGGATATATAACACAATTTTCTCATGCTTTCTCTTTCTGAGTCATGCTTGTCCATGTTTATCCATAAACCTCCACTAAAGGTTGAGGTGCTAATAGAAGTAGTAAATAGATGGAGGAGGTGTGGCCATTCATACCACACATACTTAAATCTCTCATTTGTGTTTTGAAAGTCAGTAATATATACCTTTATTCTGACCTGGTTTATAAAACACTTTATTCCCCCAAATTCAGAGAACAGAACATGTGTTTATTTCATTGTCATTTGAAAGACCATGATTATATGGCTCTAGAAAATTGTAATTTCACAAAGCACTCAAAAGTCTTCTTTCTAATGAAAAATTACATTTTTTTTAAATCTGAGGACATGAGAATGAATATATTAATTCTTTGAGCCATGACTTGGGGATTTTTTTTCCAGCACCAAATGAGTAATTACTTTATTCATATATTCCTAAGTGAAACTGCAAATACAAGGAGAGAACAGTGATATGCACTCAATTATTCCATTCTGTTGGAATGTGAATTAGTTAGACCTAGAAATATTGATGTGCAGAAACCCTTGGATATAAAGCCCAAGGGAATGGAAAGGAATTAAAGCCTTTAGATCAGGTGTGCTATAATGGAAAGAGTTTTTAGTTTTGGAATCCAAAGGCCTGAATTGTATACCTGGATCTGCTACTTATTAACTGGGTGACATTGGCTAAGTGACTTGCGGCTCAACACTTTGGTATCTTCATCTGTAAAATGGAGAAATTGGATAAGATGATTTCTAAGAGAAAGAAGATGGCAATAGGGGAAGAGGAAAAAAGCATTAAACATCTACTGTGATCCAAGAGCTGTGCTTTGAACTTCACCAGCAAGCCTGAGAAGTTGAGAATATTATTTGCATTTTACAGTTGTGAAAACTAAGGCAGACAAGGTTAAATGACTTACTTAGCTAGTAAATGTCTGAGACTATATTTGAACTTGAGTTTTCTTAATGACTGACATAAAGCTCAGTACTCTACCCACAGCCATTCCAGTCTACCCTTCCCTTTTGCTGAATAAGAACTCCTTTCTAGGAGATGTGGCTTTCTATTTCTTTCTCAGAAATAAACTGCACTGATGCTTAGAGTTCTTGCAGCTCCTGGCTTGTCACCAGAATTCTTCATGCTTTTCTGTCATGGTTTCCAGCAGTAGCCATCTCTGGGACCACTGGATTTTCCTGGAGGAACCTCACATATACACAGCCTTCCCTTGCAGGGAACAGAATTTGATTTGCTGTGTTTCCCCTCTAAATCTCTCAGCTTTGATTCTCTCCCTTTCCCCCTCTCCCTCTTCTTCTCTCCCTATCCTCCCTCTTCCTTCTTTTCTCTTCTTTCTCCTACTTCCTTTCCCTTTTCTCCTTTTCGTTTTTCTATCTCTCTATTCTCTCTCCTTTCCCTCTCTGTCTCTTCTCTCTCCATCCTCTTCTCTTCTTTTCCTTCCTTTCCCTTTTCTCCTTTTTCTATCTTTCTTTCCCTCTCCTTTTCCTTCCTCTCTCTCTTTTTTCCTTTTCCTTCTCCTTTCTTTCCTTTTTCTCCTTTTCCTCTTTCCATTTACCTCTATTCTCTCTTCCGCTCCTTCTCTTCCTTTTCTCTCTTCTCCTTTTTTTCTCTTCCCTCCTTTTCTTTTTCTCTCTCCCTCTCTCTTTTCTTCTCTTCCCTCTCTTTTTCATTTCCTTTTTTCCTTTTTCTCTCACTCTATTCCATTTTCTTCTCTTTCTTTTCCCTTTTCCCCCTTTTCTCTTGTCCCTGTTCCTTTCCCTCTCTTCCTTCTCTCCCTCTCCCCCCAATTTTCAAGGCCAAGCCTAAGAATTTAGCTCAGGTTTCTTTCTAACCATGACTTAATTATTCTCAAATATGGTTTTACTAGGAATGCTTATGTTTTATATGCGGAAACATTATTAATGACACAACAAAAGCTCCACTAGTGGTTAATGATAATAATGTCTGAAAGCATGTCTCTTGCAAATCTCATCTTTATTCTCCATAGCAATACTTCATATATTTGAGGAAAGTGATCACATTCATCTCCCTTCCCAGTCTCCTCCTCTTCAGGCTAAACCACCTCAAGTTGTGTCCATTAATCTTCAATTAAATCCAATAAACGCTTCTTAAGCACTGGGATTACCAAGCCAAAAATACAAGACAAAATAAAACTAGTTCTTGCCCTTAAGGAGCTTACCTTTTATTGGGTTATATTTAAAAAAAAAAAAAACAAGTAAATACAAGATTATTTTAGAATAGAGCATCGGCAACTACATGAATTAAGAAACATTTCCTATAAGAGGTATACCTTAGATAAGTCTGGAAGCTTCTAAGATGAAGGGAGAAAGACAATCTACCTTCCAGTCTAAAGAGAACCATGTTTAGTATAAGGAATAATAAGGCTGATTTGACTAGATCCTCAGTTGCTATTGTCTATAGTAGGTCAACAAACTTTTATAACTTGTTGTACCTGAACTAATAATATTCCAGGTATGGTCTTGCCAGATATGGCACAATGGGACTCTTATGGCACAATGGGACTTGGGTTTTTTCCATGAAATTTCTTTCATTATATCCAAGATTGCATGAGGGTTTTTTTTAATGTTGTTTTGGATTGGATTTTTTTTTTTTTGGCTGCTATGTCATACTTTGGGCTTATTGAGTTTTCAATGCAATGAAATCACCAGGTCTGTTTTCATACAAACTGTTAGCCCATCTTGTCCTAGCAAAGTTGGCATTTCTGATCAAAGGAGAAGACTTCTATTTCTCTCCTTTAAAGTCCATGTTCAGTTAATCTCATCATGATAGTCTGTCCATCTTTTTATGTCCTGTAACTCAGCATATTAGCTTGCCATACCAACTGCATTTATTTGCAGATTTGACATTCCTCCTGTGACTTTGCCTAGAGTACTGATACAATATTAACCAGATTACTGGGCACTGTTCTAAGTTGGCATTAACATATTAATTACTACTCTCTGGGTACAATCACTCAATTAGTTCAATTAGCCACCTAACTGTGCTCTTATATAGCCTCTGTCTCTCAAATAGAATAAAAATTTTGGCCAAGTTCTTTGCTGAAATCTAGGAAAAATTGTGCCTATCATTCCCCTGACTGATCAGAATAGCTGGCAAGAAGGAAATGAGTTTGATCTGACTTGACTTGTTCTAGATGAAGCCTTGGTGGCTCTTCTTGAACAGTTTCCCCTTTCTAGATGTTCACAAATCATCCTGTTATCATATTCTAAAGTTTTTGACAGTCATCTCAGTCAAGCTCATTAGCCTATAGGTGGTAGACTATTCTCTTCCATTCTTAGATAATAAGGACACTTGAAATTTCTAAGGTCTGAAGCATCACTCCCCACCTCCATGATCTTTGAAAAATCACTGACAAAGGGACCATCTATTGCCAGTTCTTTTGGTACCTGAAAGTGTCATTTCTTCATCTGGGCTTAGTTACTTAAATCATTTTAGAACACTGTTATTTTTAGCTTCCTCATTCTTTATAATCAGAGTTGCACTGCTTTCTATATAAAGCCTCTTCCAGTGTTAATATTCTATGATTTTGAGTAATTCAAGAATTTCTGGGTGGTTTCCATCTTTCTTTTTCAGTCCTCATCAAAGATTGGTGTGTTTATGAGTTTGGATACAATGTTATACATCAAACTTCCAATGTATATAACTTCTTAATAAGGGCATTTTGGGTTTTTTTTTTTTTTTTGAATTCAAGTTTTAGTTATTTGTTGGAATTAGTTCTACGCAGTTCTCTAATATTGCTTTATCTAAGTGTACTTTCCAGGGTAGCATTTTAGCTTGTCTCTCCCCCAGCTTCTCAGGCTTCCTAGTCACTTTCTCTTCTTCAATATGACTCAATCTTTGAAATTACTTTTATCATTGAATGATGTCATTGTAAAGATGTCCTTGTGCATACAGAAAATAGTAAGTACCCAATCACCTGATACAGAAGGGAAGTTGTAGAACTTTATTTAGAATGAGCTTCTTTAATTTTGCTGTAAGTTTATCTATGCAGGGAACTCCTTGGGAGGAAGCTTACTCTAGCAACTGTTTTTTGTCTTAGAGGATTGTTTTGGGATACTAAGAGGCTAAGCAATTCGTCCAGTGTTGCACAGCCAACTTTGTGACAGAGGCAGTGCTCCCCACAAGTCATCCTGACTCTTGGTTGGTATTCTGGTCATTATGCTGACCATCACACCATCCCTCAATTAGACTTTATTTTTTGAAAATCTCCTTTTTTACCTTTGTGTCAAGTTGTGTCAAATTGTTTGGCTTCAGCAGCTATTAGTGATGAAGCAAAGTGAGCTACATCCAATGATATGTGTGAGCTACATCCAGTGATATGAAACAGGCCCTCTTCTCAAAGAAGTTATACTCTAATAGGTAATAAATGAGGAAGAAAGAAAATCGCATAACTATCTATGATACAAAGGAGACTGTGACACATCCAAAAGAGATGTCATGAGAAATTCAAGGGAGGAGAAAATGCCATCCCTCCAACAGTGTGGGGGTGAGTTGGGTGTATGTGTCAAGGATGACTTCTATTTCTGGAATTTATAGGAACCCTTCCCTTTCATAGCTATAACTAGCTTTTTGTCCTTTGGTCTAATTCAGGTTAGGGAGAGAGAGAAGTAGCACAATGTTGAATCTGACTGTCACAAAACTATTTCTGGGAAAGCATCAATAAGACTGGGGCCATGGACAATCTCACTTAGAATGTGCTATGGAACAAGAGGACCATGTGAAAATTTTCTCTTTCATTATTTTTGCTTATTTGGTCCTAATCTCAATTGTAGCTAAGCTGTAGAAGGAGTGCAAAAATTGTTACCATTTAAATTTCAGCCCCCTGAGACAAAGCTGTGGTTGTTCTACCTAGTTGTGGCCCTGAGAAACCTTTTCCTTCCCCATACAACAAGTAATGACATAATAATAATATCTAGCGTTGATATAGTATTTTATGAATGGCAAATTCATATAAATTATCTTGTTTTTCAACTATCCTCATGGAGTGAGTGTTATTATTGTTCCCATTTTATGGATGAGAAAGATAAAGTGATTTGTCCAGAATAAAGCAGTTAGTAAATATCTGAGGTAGAATTTAAAGTCAGGGCTTCCTGACTCTAAAGCCAGTATTTTAGCCCTTATATGACCTAGCTTCCTATAATTTAACTTTAATATAAATTCTTTGAGATGCATCATGAGGATAGAAAGTCTCTAAGACTATAGGTCAAAGGGCTGTCACTCATCTGCCTTGGTAGAGGGATTATTTTTAACCAGAACTTCCCCAAAGGGATGAAATCATAGTCTGGTTTAAATATATATATATATATATATGTATATATGTATTTCCTCATTAAAACTTGGCTTGCTACTGCACACATTTGCATATGCGATGACTCCATTCAATCTCCCACCATCCTAGCAACGAGTCTTTTGAAAAAATCTAACAAAACATGTTGAGTCTATAGCTTAAGTGTTAAGCAGAGCTCCTTTCATTAGGGTTAGACAGGACACTGTTTCAGATGAATAAAGGAGAATGGCTCTTCATATTGACTTGTGGTGGGTCTCTGAGAGGAACTCTCTGCAGAAGGCTATTTCTCTGGGTTGCCCTGATTGGTCTCATTATGAGGAAACAGCATCCTCCTCAATTCATTTTTCAGCTTTACAGCCATACCCCCTGCCAGTGTCATCCAAGATGAGTGCTGGGGTATTACTCAAAGGGGGCTCTGTTGGAAGCCGGGCCCTGTTGACCCACCAGCTAAATGCCCTCCTTTCCTTCCGAGTCAGCGAACTTTCACAAGCTTCCTTTCTAGTCATCTCAGTGACAGAGTGCCTTGGGAATGTGACCTTTTTTCTCTTTCTATGACCCAGAAACTCTTCTTCAGGATCCTCTGCCCTCAGACCTTGCAAATGCTCCCTGGGGTCTAAACTCACTGCTTAGTATCCCCAGATAAGCCACAGCACCAGCAGATTTCTTGTCTTTCTTTGTTCTCTCTTTTGTTAGCAGAAGAGAAATTAGTTCCTCAGTTTTCAAGTCTGTGAAACTGAAGGTTATTACTTCTGTTTCCTCTTACTGTCTGTATATGTGGCATTTGGCTGATAGAAACTATAATGGCTGGCCTGGGAATTAACAGATTTGAAAGTAAATCCTAGCTCCATTGCCTTTGAGTGGGACAATAATAAATTATTTCCCCCCTGATTCACTTTTGAAAATGGCTGAGAAACATCAGGACAATGTAAATCACTTTTTGCAATAGGTTAGTACAGCACAAGCAAACCAGATGCATCATCATCTCCAAATCAAGAATTAAAGCAAACCTTGGAAGAAGTTTGCCTACCCCTCACAGTCATGTCCTGCCAGTATTTTGACTTCCCTGGACTAAATTTGCTAGATTCTGTGACCTAATCATAAGCAAATGAGGGTTCCTCTATCTCTTTTTAGGGGACTCCCTCGTGCTCAAGTGAGGAGAGACCAGTAAATCATAAATCTCCAAAAGAAAAGGTGGAAACAAGACTTCTTTGTGGATCTTTCTCTCTTAAAGTTGAGCATCTCAGGGATAAAAAACCTACTTGAGACTGGAAAGAGCATTTTATTTGGGAATGAAAGACTTGAATTTGAGATTGGAATCTTCTGCTTCTTTGCTGTACAGCTTTGGGCAAATAATTTTTTTCTGCACCTCAATCTCTGTTTCTATAATTAAAAAAGTCAGGGGGAGATGGATTAAAAAGATGTTTTAATGTCTTCTAGCTCTAATGCCTTATGATTTTTCCTCCATCTACTCCAATCCGTCTTCCACACAGCTGCGACCCAGGCATGTCACTCCCTATTCAAGAAACCTTAGTTGTTCCCTGTTTACCTGTAGGGTAAAATGCAGACTCTTCTCTTAGCCATTTAAAGTCTTTTACCATCTGTCTCTGAGTTGGATTTCCAGATTGATTATGCCTTCATGTACTACCTGTTCCAGGCAAATTAGCCTACATGTTACTGCCTTGTATATGATATTCTCCCATTTCTGTCTTTGTACCAGGTCTTCTCCATTCCTGGAATACTATCCAATCCTAACCTCCCCCTCTTAAAATTCTCTAACATCCTTTAAGAGTCTTAGCTCACAAAATTATTCTGTATTTAATTTGTATGTATGTATTAAGGTATATATGTATACATATACACATGTATATATAATATATGTATTAATATTATATTTATTTGCATATATCTCATTATCCATAACATTCTGTTTCAGTAAATGAGACTCTTTATGGGTTGGAACTATGGTTCCCAGTGCCTACTATAGTGTCTGGCACCTAACAAATGTTTCCTGGAATCATCTGAAATCTATGATACAATCATTTTATTACATAATTTTTTAGTCAATTATGATTTCTTCCAAGTAAAAAATGAAAAATACCAGCTCAGGACTAGCCGTTTGACTATGATTTGCCTTTTTCTTTTCTGGTTTGTTCTGACCTGCTGTCCAGCTCAATCTGGCTGCTGCTGCGGAACCCTACATTCATCCTGCTCTGCTTAGCTGGGGCAACGGAGGCCACCCTCATTGCTGGCATGTCGACTTTTGGGCCCAAGTTCCTCGAGTCGCAGTTCAGTTTAAGTGCTTCTGAAGCCGCTACCTTATTCGGTAAGAACAGAATGTGTGAGTTGGGATCTCTCTGTAGAGATTATGCCTTTGCGTAATTCGACCAGATGTCTAACAAACCGTTAAGATTGTTTAGGAAACTTTTTTCACAGTGAACTGTGATTTCTCATTGGCTCAGTATGAATATGAGCATAATCTTTAATCAGTAGAAATTTTGAGGCTTTGGGGAGATTTGAGTTTAATAGTCACAGTTAACCAATCTCCCTAGCACACAAATACTGACTTTTTGCCAGTTCAAATTCTTTCCCCTTCCCCTCATTATATGTGAGGTATCCTAGCCTTCATTTGGTAGGGCAGTAACTAAGTTTTCATGGTACCATGTTGTTGTTTTTATTGTTTAATAATTTTCCAATCATGACCCCAGAGATGCTGGGCAGAGATTCTGGAGTGGTTTGCCATTACTTTCTCCAACTCATTTTACAGATGAGGAAACTGAGGCAAACAGGGTGAAGTGACTTGCTGAGGGTCACACAGCTAAGAAATACCTTCCTAACTCCAGGCCCAGCACTCTATTTACTGCAACATCTAGCTATATATTTTGCTGTTGTTAAATGGGAATTTTTCCATTCCTTTTTGGCATTAAGCATCCTTACAATGGGAGACCCTATTTTAAAGCAAAGTGATTCTCCCAAACAATCAAGTTCTCAAAGTTATATAGCAACTACTTTTATTGTTTCAATTTTCAAATGCTTAAATGAGTGTGTCATTATGACCAGACTAGGCACAGGTAGCTGGCAACATATAATTTTCAAAATATAACATCAGTTGGTCTGCCTTGCTAGCAGCAGGTGTTCTTTCTCCAGAATATTATGAAACTTCCTTCCTTACCAAACACAGAGTGTCTTTCTTTCATATCTAGGGCCCAACTAGTGGATACAATATTGGATGATTTGTTAGAAAGAGCTACATTCAAATCCTGTCCAAGATACTTACTTGCTGATTGGCAGCTACATGGAAAAATTGGTTTAATTCTGAACTTAGTATCTGAAAGATTTGTGTTCAAATCCTTCTTCAGACCCTTAACTTGATAACTTTAGCAATCTTAAATCTACATATAAATGTTAGGTGTTATCATTATCATTTTTGTTGCTTTTATTTTTATTTACAGCCGTTTTAACTGTGAGTGTGATTATTCTATGTGGTCAGAAGTCATCACCCCCTACATAGCACCATGCTTCCCTGTGTCCTCATCAACCCCTCATACATGCACATATACACACTCCTTCTCAAAAACCTGTGGAATTTGAGCTATTTTCAACACTGATGTGATAATTTAATATTTAGAAGACCTTATCCCAGTCTCAAATAATAGGTTAGATTTCATGTCAAGATAGAAATTTAGGGCCCTTTATCAATACTCATATTTTTCTTATGGTCTGCAACTACCTTTCTTGAATCAAATTCAGATTAGCCATTCAAATTAGCAAAGTGTCTTATTCCCTCTGAAATCCTGCATTCTGCCCAAGCAATCAACAATCACTTGTTGATTAAGCTTATACTCTATGCCAGGAACTATGTTATGTACTGGGATTACAAAAACAAAAATTAAATACAGCCTGCCCTCAATGAACTTACATTTCTATTTCTGAATTCTCTTACAGTTCTGAATCTTTGCTCCTTCATAAACAATACCCTCAGAATGAAACAGATTAAATATCTTACTTCATTTGAATAATATGTTTTAAATATCCTTTGGTACAGAAAGATATCCCCAGATCCAGAAATGTTCTAGTCCTTGAATTGTAATAATAATCATTCCTCTATTTTGTCACCTGAATTAGAATAAACTTTTTGAGGGCAGGAATTTTTTGATAGTATTTTACTTTTTTCCTGAGTACCTGTAAATATTTTAATATTATTTTTAAAATTTTGAGTTCCAAATTTTCTGCCTCCCTGCCTTACTATCCTCTCCCTAAAACAGTAAGCAATTTGATATAATTCTATATGTGCAACCATGTAATACCTATTTCCATATTTGTCTTGTTGTGAAAGAAGAAATGGATCAAAAGAAAAAAATGATGAAAAAATAAAATAAAAATAGCATATTTGATCTGCATTTAGATGCCTCCAGTTCATTCTCTGGATATGGATAGCATTTTCCATCATATGTCCTTTGGAAGTGTCTTGGATCATTATATTGCTGAGAAGAGCTAAGTCATTCACAGTTAATCGTTGCACAATGCTGGTTTTACTGTGTACAATGTTCACTTTGCATTCATTCATATAAGCCTTTCCAGGTTTTTCTGAAAGCTGGAGTGTAGAAATTCTTTTTTTTTCTTTTATTTTTATATCCCCAGTGCATAGCATAGTATCTGGCTCAGAGTAGTTAATAAGGGCTTGAATAACTGGTTTATATCTTACTTCACATTTTTCAGAGCCCTTTACTTGCACTATATCATTTGACCCTGAAGCTTACGCAATCTAGTAAGGAAGAAGGGACTCAAAGCCATCGTTCAGCAATCTCCTTTTCCTTTGTAGACTTATCAATGAAATTCTCTTTTTTGTAGGTTACCTGGTGGTACCAGCAGGGGGAGGAGGTACATTCCTGGGTGGATTCTTCGTGAACAAATTTAAGCTCCGCTGCTCAGGGATTATCAAGTTCTGCCTTTTTTGCACATTGATAAGCCTGTTTGCCGTATTCATATTTTTCATGCACTGTCCAAACATGCCTGTGGCTGGTGTGACACTTAAATATAATGGGAGGTAAGAGCACAGAGTTTATGTTTTGGTTGGAGTGACACACAGTGATTGTATCCATGAGAAACAAAAGTGGGATGGTGCGTTTCCAGAGAGATCTGAGAAGGGGTTTCAGGTGGAATTGGATTCTCTAGCCTTTCATAGATTTTTAATGTTCCCATAAAATGAAAAATGGATTTTCGGTACTTGTAAAAAAAATTTGTTGGTTGAGAAAATAATCAGTTATAAAGGGTAGATCAGTGAATTTAGAGACAGAGGCCCAGGACTGAAGCCTGCTACTGTCACTATTTTTGCAAACCTAAACAAGTTGCTTCTCTTCTCAGGTAGGGGAGGCAGGTTGTCTAAGATCTGAAGTTCTAGAAGTAGGAGAAGGAAAATCTGAATTCAGTGCCCACCTCTAACACCATATGACAGTGGGCAAGCCATTTAAATTCTGGGAACCCCAATTTCCTCATCTCTAAAATGAGGATAGAAATTCAGGCAATACCTACCTTGCAAGGATATTGTGAAGCTCAAAGCTCTACAGACTTTGGTGTTTTATAAATGTCCATTTTGTCTATTATTGTGGGGGAAATCTCACTTTTCTCCTATGAGAAACTGAATCAGAATAGACGAGCTCTAAGATCTCTCCAGGCTCTAAATTTTATGATTCTATAGCTACTTCTAAGATCTAAAAAATTAAATTGAATGTCTCCATTCCTCTAAAATCATAGGTGATGAGACACCATAGGGGAAGCAATAGATTAATTGGTCATATTCTTTACTTGGGAGAATTTAAATTAAAAATTTTTGTTCCCCCTCCTCTATATTTTCCATCAATCTTTTCAGTGTGTTTTTTTTTAACATTTCTTAGTCATATATTTAAGAATCCTACCCCATCCCATGATTTGGCTCCAACCTACATTAGCAGGCTTATTTTACAGTATCTGATTCCATGGTTCCGTCTGTTTCCAAACTAACTACTAGATACCCTTTGAACTTGCTCTGCCAAATCCCGGCTCTGGCTTTGTGCAGGCCATCCCACATGCTTGGGTTACATTCATCCCTCAATCTCCTTTGAAGAGTTCCTTTCTTTTTTCAAGGCTCTGCTCATGTGCCTCCTTCCTCTGAAGCCTTCCTTTATTTGTTCCAACTATATGAAAATATTTTTCCACCTTGAATTTCTAAATGCATTTTGTTTGGATCTTTCGTTCCCATCTCACTCTACCTTATGGTACAAGGTACCATTTCTCTGTGTGAATGAGGTCAAAGCTATAACCAGCCCATGACAAGCAGTCTTCATCCCTGGAAGCTAATAGCAAGGCAGCATACATTGATTTCCACACTTGGTAGTTTTCTGTGATCCCAGGTGTGATCTTCTCCTGCTCCTTTTCCCAGACAGTCACCCCCAGTGATGCCTTGGCTTTTATCCACCCCTCTCAGGCCCTGCCCTGTCTGACTGCCTTTCCCCCAACACCTACCATGCTAGGAGAATTATATCCACCCCAGGGGGGTTCTTGCACTGTGATGCAAGACCTGGAGACCTGAGAGATCAGTGGCAGTGGCAGGAATGCCAGTCTCTCCAGAAGCTACTTTAAGGTCTGGGTCTCCTCTGACCTCCCAATCAACTCTGTTCCAGGTGCCAGAAGTCTTAGTTATGGCTCCGTGTGTCATATATTCCTTCCTACCCCCAGCTGGATATAAATTACTTGAGGATAGGGAATATATCATTTTTATGTGCCCGTCACATAATAGCTACTTAATAAATGTTCACCGAACTGAATCTCCTGTTTTCTCTAGCATCCTGCCAGAAGGCAGTATACAGCTGTTGGCTTCCTGCAATGAGAAATGTGGATGTTTGAGGGAGATCTACAGTCCAGTGTGTGGTACAGACAATGTGATGTACTACTCTCCTTGCCATGCTGGGTGCTCCACAGTGTCCATACTTCCAAAGGGGGGCAAGAAGGTAGGTGATGCTGTCTCTGCTGACTTACTTCTATGAAAAACTTTAACGTGATCCATTCCTTCCACTGGGTAATTGTAATTGGTCTGATGTTGTTGGGCTTCCCAGGTTTACCGTGACTGTAGCTGTATTCCTCAGCATTTCCCCTATCGTTTGGGTCATGCTACAGCAGGGAAATGCACTTCATCTTGTCAGAGAAAGTCCCTTCTTCTGGTTTTCGTATTCGTTGTAATTTTATTTACATTCCTAAGCAGCATTCCTGCTTTAACTGCAACTTTACGGTAAGAAACCGGGTTGGGTTTTTGATCTGTACTAAAGCCTTGCTTTCAGCAAGTTAAACTCTGGAACATCATGAGCCCAGCTACCAAGTAGCTGGGATTCTGCCCATGATTTCTTGAATAGTTTTTTTCTAAAGGGACCAATTTTGTATAATATTCAGTGGTTATAGAATCCTAGATTTAAAGCTGCAAGAGACTTCGGAGGTCACCCAAATCCAAACCCCTCATTTTACAGATTAAGAATTCAAATCCCCAAGAAAAGAATTGATCTAGACCCAGTTAAGTAGCAGAGTCATGAATTCAAATCTGAGCCTACTGATTGGAAATCTGGTGCCTTTATCATTGAGCCATATGACTGCCAAAAAAGTCAAATGCTATACATACCATATTCATGAAATAAAATAAGAACCCCCAAAAGGGATGTTGATATAGTGTATGTGCCGCTCTCGCAGTGTGTTCTGAAATAGTCATGATCTAACTGGGTCTGAAGTCAAAAAATGCCATTTTTGTATGCTTTTTTTAACTCCGATCCTTTGTATTATAGGTGTGTCTCTGACCGGCAGAGATCCTTTGCACTAGGAATTCAATGGATTGTTGTACGCACTCTAGGTACAGTATAGTATAAAAAGCAGATGTTATTTTGGAGCTTCCATGTGCTTTCTTCTGTTAAAACCATTAGGGGAAGTCAGAAGTACAATTCAAGAATGTTATTTACTAATTCTAAGTAATAAATTTAACTTTTTCCAAAAACCTATCTCATGGAATTTAATGCTCATATCATGAAGACATTGGATATACCAAAACACCTTTCCTTCAAAATCTTCTCCTTTTCCAGATTCCTCTATACTATCAGAGGCACTACCATCCTTCCAATCACCCGAGGCTGGCAGTTATGGTTTTATCCTTCCTCCTCTGTCTCATAATAGAGCATGACAAATATTGTCATTCTACCTTCATAGCATCTCTCATATATGTCCCCTTCTCTCTATCCACACAGCCATGACCTTGATGATAGCCCTCATCACTTCTTGCCTGAGCTATTGTGACAATTGCATTCAAATCTCAAGACTCTCCCCATTTCAATAGAGCTTCCATTCAATTACCAAATAACATGTTTTCCTAAAACACAGACAACTGTGTCAACTCCTTACTTAATGAGTTCTTTGTTACCTCCAGAATCAATTTTTTAAAAAATCCTTGCTTAGTATTAAAAATCTTTTCTAATATGGCTCCTTCCTATTTTTCTAGTCTTATTAGAGTTTTTATTCTCCTACATACTCTATAATAAAACTATACTGTTCTACGTGCAATTTCTGTCACAGAGCAATCCATCACCCAGTTCCATGTCTTTGCCTTGTCTATATTTCTTTCACTCTTCATCTCCCCCTTTTAGCTTTCCTGGCTTCCTTTAAGATTCTGCTCATATTTCACTTTCTGCATGGTCCTTTCACCTGCTAATACCTTGCTCAGAGATTTTCTCTTACCTGCTCTGTGTATCTTGCATTTACCTAGAGAATTACTTATCATCTCCCCCATTAGAATGTGAGCTTCTTGAAGTTAGGGCCATTTTTCTTAGCCTTTCTTTGTATCTTTTCTACTTAGAACAGTACCTAGATTATAAGAAGCACTTAATAAATATTTGATGACTGACTGTGGGACTAACATTAAGACCCAGCTTATAGAAATTCTGTTCATATAAAATGCTATTTCTTTCCCTACAGGTGGAATTCCAGGCCCAATTGCTTTTGGCTGGGTGATTGATAAAGCTTGCTTACTCTGGCAGAACCAATGTGGAGATCAGGGATCCTGCTACATTTATCAGAACTCTGCTATGAGCCACTATATTCTTATTGCTGGAATTGTTTACAAGGTGAGTTAGGGGCATATCTTCTTGCCCCTGGAAAAGAGCCTAGATAATAGCAACATTCACTTTTAATTTACCTATGGACTGTAGTTGTCAATATACACAATTATCTACCCTTAGCGATCTTAAGGAATCAAGAAAATGAGTAGTTCTTCCTCACTAAAAAAATGGGGAACCCCAAAGTTGCATATTTAATTCTATGTATTAATATTTTGATTAATGTGCTAATATTGGTGTAATTCTTTTCCATGATAATCAGCCAAGTATACAAGGTATACAAGGTAACCTTCATCCTGGCTCTCTTCAGTTAGCATTGGAAAACATGAATTCTAATTCCTTAGTTTTATGTTGACTTACTCAATAATTGGTACAACTCAAGAAAGATTAGAAAAAATACTGACTTTGGAGTCAGGAGACATATTCAAAAATCGAACACTGACATTTACCAGCAGTAGGACCTTAAGCATATAAATAAACAAATAAATGAAGGAACAAATGAATGAATGAATAAACAAACAAGTAAATAAGAAGTAAATAAATAAATCACTTAATTTCCCTGGCTCTTAGTTTTCTCATCTGTATAATTAGGGTTGAATGCCATGGCCTTTAAGGTTTCTTTCACCTCTGTGATGCCTTAAGGCAATATTAGAAAGCTACCAAAAGGCCTGCTTACTCAAAATGTCATAAAGATTGCTAGGGTACATAATGGAATTATGGATTTGGAGGCAAGAAGACTTGATTTTATATCCTCCTTAGAAAAACCTGTCTCTCGGACTCAGCTT
The DNA here is from genome assembly GCF_016432865.1 of Antechinus flavipes. Taxonomy (NCBI): domain Eukaryota; kingdom Metazoa; phylum Chordata; class Mammalia; order Dasyuromorphia; family Dasyuridae; genus Antechinus; species Antechinus flavipes. The sequence goes on from NC_067399.1 coordinate 253,535,561, forward strand.
CCCCAGTTGAGGAAGGAAGATTTGATTGGTTTACAACTCTAAGTCTATGATTCCATGACAATTACAGCTCATATTTTTTCTTATTGAAAAAGAAGGAAGAAGCTCAATTAAAATTTTAAATATGAAATCTTTGGATTTCATTTTTTTCTCTGGAAAGGTTTTTCCTGAATTCTATCAAATTAGCCTAATACAGGGGTCCTTATTTTAGGTCATAATATCCTTTTCTAAAAATAAGAAAATTTTAGGGTTGGCCAATGATGTCTTTTGATTTTCTTTTATCATTGATATTATTTAACATAAAATTAGATATGTGCATTACAATATTTTAGGATCACATTGAAAACTGGAAGGAACCTTAGAGAATTTCTTGGCTTTTTTGCATGCCATAATCTCCTTTTGTAGGCTGGTTTAAAGCCCATGGGCTTCTTCTCAGGAAAACATTTTTAAATATGTGAAATAAAATACATAGAATTACAGATAGAACTGTGCTGGCAAATATTTAACAATTGGTTATCTAGAAGGAAAATTTATTCACTACACACTTTTAAATTTAATCTGCATATTAACATTTTTTCCATTCCCCTATTAAGTCTAGACATCTAAGAAAACAATAAATCAAATCTTGATTCATAGCATTTACTCATTTCTGAAGTATAAATGTTCATGCTGAATATTTCACAATTGGGTCCTGGGGCTGGTACAAGCTGGCTTCACCCCACTCAGGAGACTTAACAAAGGAAATCACTTATACTGAAATATAGCTATTAAAATATCTTACAAAAATAAGTTCTTAGGTTCAAGGTTAAGAACACCTACTCTAGCTTAATCTGGTAGTGTTAATAGGGGTAAGCTTTTAATATAAAACTGCAAACTTGTATAACATATCCAAAAACTAGTTGCTAAGCCTCCTTTCAATTATCAATAGAAAGGGTAGCTATGTATCATACATAAATTATATTTCAGAACAATGACTTACATTAACTGAAGCCTTTCAACACTATTACAAATGGTCAAAAGAAGTTAAGATGAAGGATATAGGAAGATAATGTGTTAACTTAATATTTAAAATGAGACTACACACACATTTTACCTTCTATAGGACAGGCAATGGACATGCAATTATAATGGCATAGGGAACTATGCTTATTCATACAAAACCCATATGGGTGAGTTTTCCTGGTTTTTAGAACAGCACTATCCATTATCCAACACTGTCTCTCATTGCCCTCTCTATCTAAAGTAAATTTAATTATTCCAAATTATGTAAAGTCAATGCATATATTCCAATATGCATTGGAGTTCTTTTTTAAAAAAACTTTTAATTCATAATATTGTTTTAATGTTCATTGGCAAGTTGAAATATACCCACCAAACGTTCTTCTGAAAAATAACAATAATAGCTAACTTTTATGTTATACTTACTATGTGCCAGACACTATGCTAAGAATTTTATAAATATTATCTTATTTGATTGATCCTCACAACAACTCTGGGAAGTAGGGCTCTTATCTCCATTTTACAGATGAGGAAACCAAATCAAACAGATATTGTCTTGCCTAGGATCACACAGATAGTATGAGTGTGTATAAGACCAGATCTGAATGTAGACCTTCCTGACCTAAGCCCAGAGTTCTATTAGGTCTGAATTAACAGTTGTACTTTTCAGAACTGATACAGACCTTTACATGCAACTTAGACATTTGCTGAGTGAATTTATTCATATTTAAATTTTAACTCATTGATCATTCAACAAATATTGAATTCATTCATTCAGATATGGAAGAGGGAGTAGATGTGATTTTATTGGTAAAGGGAACTCACAAGTGAGGGAAGTACCTTTACTAATGCAGGTTGGTACTTTCTAGCACAAATTATAATCTTACAGAGTTGTTTGAATACTAAGAAGTAAATGATTGGCAGATTGTGTTCATCATCACGATCATGTATTCAGCATCAGACCAGCCTGGGGATGGAATTCCATATCCTCTACCTCTGCTTCCAGAATGACTTAAAGTAGAACACCATGCTAAGGTTGCTTTCTGACAAGAGTTTGGGAGTTTATGCCCATGCAAATTTAAACTTAGAATATTTGAAAAGGGGATTATTATCTTTAAGAGAAAAATGAAAGTTCTAGTTGTAAATTATGACTTTGACCTTCTGGAATACTATTTCTTTTCTGAAATCCTGCTAGGCTTTTACTCTTTTGATGTATCAGTAAAGAACAAAACCAAACCCAGCTCTTTCTCTTTTTTCGTAGGTGCTTGGGATCATTTTCTTTGGCTCGGCCTGTTTGCTGTATAAACCACCAAGAGGGTCCCCAGACTCTGCAGTAGCATCTCCTCCTAGCAGTTCAAGTGCTTCTGAAAACACCACTGACCTCCAAGAGCATGGCTCTGCCCTACAAACCCAGAACAGTGTTTAAACATCACACTGTCACTCCATCTCAGCCCCATATCCCACTGTATTATTGATACTTAATTTCATCACTTACATCTGTAACCAATAGCTTTGGGTTTCCTTGGAAGGGCTAACTAAACACTTATCTGTTCTTAACAAAACTGATTAACCATTCTGATGTGCTCCAATCTCTTTTAAAAAGCACATATTGGATGCTCATGTTTCAGAGTAACTTGAGACAACTGATGGTTTAAGCTTCGATTTCCTCAGTGAAGAAAACAAAAGTTGTTCTAGTCACTTGCAAGCATGAAGTGAGAAGGAAGGGAAGGATGAGTCCAGTTCTGGACATCGAAGAAAAGCACAAAGTTTCTTTGTTCTAATTCTGCCTCCTCAAAAGAAAAGGTGGTAACAGCAGGAAGAGACTAAACAGAGGAGACAGAAAGGAAAAAAACCACCTGGACTTCATAGGAAGGCAAGAAGCGCCTATCTGAATCCAGCAACACCATCGCCATGCACAGCTTCATAGTGGATATTCAGTGTATGTCATGGATGGATTCCTATTTGATCTTGGGAGCAGCAGAAGGCTCAGCCAAGTCAGCACAAGGAATATCAGACTCCAATTTGGTCTTCCTTACATTCTGCCACTGCCAAAGCCTCTGATCCTGTACCTTTTCCTAAACTCCTTAAGTTCCTCAACTGTGGTTTCTATTTCAAAAATTTGAAATAGGTCATCTTGAAAGATATATAAGGATCTACTTAGAGGCATTGATAGCTTTTTTTAAAAAATAGAGACACAAAACAAGGATCTATGCAATTTTAGATTAGTTTTTTTTTTAATATCAAATGGCTGAATTTGCTTGAGAGTTATGTGTGAATTTTAGAATTTGTTGTTGGAATATTTTTTTCAGAGAAGAGGAAGACTTTGATGGTTTCCTCATATGCTCTTTGATATACAGACTTTTAAAAATTGTGTGTTTTTATTGAATATTATTGGTGAATGTATGAAATTATTATTCTCTCTTGGAAAAAACTACTGATGAGATATGTAGTAAGAAGATAGAGCCAAAATTCTACTCCCCTTTGTCTCTGTTTCTCTGTGTCTCTCTATCTTTGTGTCTCTGTCTCTGTCTCCCTCAGATTTGTACGCATAAGCACAATTTGTATTTATTTATGAAGATATTACCCATTATGGCTTCAATCCCAAGTGTGACAAAAGAAACTTTTCTACATACAAATAGATCCTCTGCATGCCCTTTTAAAAAATCAGACCATTGAATCAAGTAACAGTCCATTATAGCTTCAGTTATCTGTGTAGTTGCCTGCACTTTGATTTTATATGTGTATGTTCTAACAAAGAAAGGCTTAAAGCAGTTAAATTACAGCACTGTGAAAAAAGTTTTCCTTTATGTATACCTTTTTTTCCTTTTTGTTGACCTTTGCAATGTAGAGCTGCTCTGTAACCACATTGCCCCCCACTCAAGCACTTATTGGGCCTGTTGTTGACCACTTAAGTCTGCAGTGACTTCTTGACTTGGACCATTGAGGAGGAGCCTTTGAGAAGGGGGCCATTCACATAAATAAAATGAGACTTGTTTTAAGTAAATACTTGTTAAGCTACAGCTTTTAAGCCTAATAAATAGGATATAGAAAGTGTGACTAAACTATGCTCAGATGTGAAGCTCAAGATATGTACTGGAGGTTAAACCTTATGAAAAATTTGTGTGTATTTACCATATCCAAGCTGAAATTGTATATATGTACAGGTATTGTATTTTTAATATTTAAAGATTTTCACACCTGTTGTAACAAAATCCTATATTTCTATGACTTCAGAATTGACTAGTTTTTTGGTTTGTTTGCTTTTTTTTTAAACAAGGTTTTTGTATAAACTTTATTAGCTCCTAACTTGGTTAAAGAACGAAGAGCACTTCTGACCTCATGGATAACACACCTAAAATGCCGAGTGCCATCTTAGGTCTTTTGTTTTCCTGTGGCCCAAGGAATGATGTTTTGTTTGCCTGAAGTCCATTGAGTCCCAGGGACCCAAGACTTTTGGGATCCTCTTCCTCTTCACAGCACAAGTACTTCCTGCTGGATTAGGACCAGGTAGCATAATTGGGTGAAGTTGTTATGTTTGGGAAAACCAGAATAAAAGTTGTCAGCCATTTCCCTTCCTGGTGGCTCTGGTGTTGCAATTGTGTGTGTGTGTGTGAGTGTGTGTGTGTTTGGGGAGAAATAGACACACTATATCCTCATTTCCAGCTTTAAAAGTAATATTCTCTTAATGTAGCCTAAACCTAATATGAATGTGGGTGGCAAGGAGATTAGACTTATTGACCCATTTCTAGGGCTCCTCCTGCTGTTCCTCGTACATAGGTAATTCCTATTTATGGAGGGATGGTTTCATGGAGAAGAAATCCCCGAGCTTGGGGCTGAAATTTTCTCAGGCAGTCATTAAGATGCTGAGCTTTGATACCTGTGAGAACAAAAACAAAAAGTGTGTGTGTGGATGAGGGAACAAAACCTGAAACTCCGGCAAGAAAAGGCTTCTGTTGAGTAGCACTAGATGCTGCCCGGCTTTCTGCTCTTTGATGTCCTGACCTGAATTCTTAGAGGAGAAATGATCCTTTGGAATTAGACTAATGGGCCTGGGATAGGGAGAGAGAGGAAGGAAAAGGAGCATTAATGCCAAGCTCCTGATAAACTTGTGAACCTGAAACAAAGCCATCGGACTGACAGAAGTCTGCGAGCAGGAAATTTGCAGAGATCAGGACGTTGTATTTCCATTTACCTATTTGTACTCAATTGAGAGAAAAAATAAAGTGGATGCTTTAATGTACAAATAAATAAGTTGAGAAAATGTTAATTTGTAATAATTATCTTAGAGGGCTAACCCAACTGTTTTGGTTAACCAAATTGCTTGACAATTAATTGTATGAAAGTCCTTTTTTTTTTTTTTTAAATAAACACAAACTTAAAAGATTGCTTTTTAGAGAAAGAGGAAGCTTGTGGCAAATCACGAAGCAGTAAACAACAGTGTGTGAAGAATTGTCTCCATGGCTTCTCTATATAAAGGACTGGTGTTCGCCGAGCCCCGACAATGAACTTGTCATCCCAGGCTAGCATCATTGGGCTCCATAGCTCTCAGTTCTTTCTCCATGGCAGCCAGACAGCATGCTGACTGATTTTCTATGTCCTCTCAGTTCCTGGATGGGGACAGTGAATCGGGGTCAATGCTGCGTACTTGAAAAGTTTTAGAGGCAATGGAAATCTAAATGTCTTTTTGTGGCAATGTGTTGTCCATTGTGGTACAGTGAATAAAGTACAAAAATTAAATCTCCTGAGAAGATTTTGTGATATTTGGTTTGAGGGGAAGGGAGTGGAGGAAAAGGGGGATATAGAAAAGGAAACAAGAGGCAGGGGGTGGAGATGAAAATGGGTTTGAGGATAGAGCTCATTTTTTCTCCTTTATGAATTTTAGATTTCTTATGCTGTCATGCTTGGATGGCAGCAGCAATTCAGCTTAATGCCTGAGTCCTAAATAAATTATATTTATTTCTCCTTGGTATACATGAGATAGGAAAGAACAAAGATCAGATAGCAAGCAGCATGGAGCAGTGGGATGAAAGCCATATTTGGAGTAAGACCCTAGTTTGGATTCCAGCCCTGCCACATATTAACTCTGATTTGATGCAAGTCCCTAACACTTTCTGGGCCTCTAATCCAATCCAATCAAAACACAACATTTATTAAGCACCTACTCTATGCCAGGCACTGGGCCTAGTTCATTCCTCACCTACAAAATGAAGGTGTTGGACCAGATGACCTCTTGTGTTCCTTTCTAGTTCTTAGTCTTTTAAAAAATTATTTTAATAATAGCGTTTTATTTTTCCAAATACATGCAAAGATAGTTTTCAACATTCACCTTTGCAAAACTTTGTGTTCCAAAATTTTCTCCCTCTCTCCTCCCTTCCCTTTTGCCCTAGATAGCAAGCAATCTGATATAGGTAAAATGTGCAATTTTTCTAACCAAATTTCTATATTCATCATGCTGCACAAGAAAAATCAGATCAAAATGGAAAAATAAGCAAACAACGAAAAGGTAGAAATACTATGTTTTGATCCACATTCAATTTCCATAATTCTCTCTCTGGATGAGGATGGCTCTTTCCATCACAAACAACATTCATTTTAAAAGTATGTTCCAGGCATTAGACAAATGTAAGGGACAAAAAGACAATGTGGATCGTTTATTACTTGAAGAAATCCTGAAATCATGAATGTGGTCATTCCTCATAATAAGATATTGAGGCTCTGGATCTCATGTAATAGAAACTGTAAGCATAATAAAAAAGGGAAAAAAGCAACTGATAAATAGAAATATGTATAGAATGATTTTACATATATACATATTTGTGTCTAATGGTAGCCATCTCTAGGGTAGAATAATAAATTGTATATACTAGATTTGCAATTTCATGTGCAATCATCTTTTATTATACTATGTTATGGGAATGTTTGTTTTATTCCACAAATTAAAAAGAAAAATAAACAAACCATCACACTCACCTCTCAGCTAACTCTATAGTGTTTATGAAAAGTACAGCATTCAAATTACTGGAAGAACACAGACACTAACGAAAACATCTTCCTTCTCACTGCCTTCATCGGGTCCCAATCTTAATCTAATCTTAGAAAATGGATTTCTATAGTCTACCCCTAGATATTTATTTAAGATGAAATACCAATCACTATGCAAAGTACAGGGAATACAAAAAAAAATTAGGCCTTGCCTTCAAAGATCTCATATCCTAATAAGGAAAATAATATGTAAATAACTATATATATGTACAAGATTTGCACAATATAAGTACAGGGTAATCTCAGAGAGAAGACATAGAAGTGAGGAAGAATAGCCAAGGAAAAGGTGTGGAGGTGGGAGATGGATTGTTCTATTCCAGGAACACCAAGTAGACCATTGCAGTTGGATCATAGAATTCAGGGAGGGGGTCATCATGTAATAATCCTGGAAAGGGGAAGGGGCAGATTATGAAGAGCTTTAAATATCAAATAGAGGACTTTGTAATTAATCCTAGAGGTAATAGGGAGCCACTGGGGTTTACTGAGTATGTGGTTGACATGGTTATACCTATAACTTAGGAAAACCATGTTAACTACGTTGAAGGATAATTACAAAGACTTAAGACAGTAATATCACCTAGAAAATTATTGCAATAGTCCATGTATGAGATGCTGAACTCCTGTACCAAGATGGTAGCTACATGAGTGGAGGAAAGCAGAAATATATGAGAAATATTAAAAAGGTCAAAAGGGGGGGCATCTGGATGGGCATGGTGAATAGAGCACCAGCTCTGGAGTCAGGAGAACCTCGGTTCAAATCTGATCTCAGACACTTAACACTTCCTATCTGTGTGACCCTGAGCAAAACATTTGCCTCCAAAAAAAGAAAAAAATAGCATCTAATGGATGACATTCATGATGGAAGCATCTCTTCTCTCATTATAATTTAATTATTGTAAGGAAAAAATTAAGTTGAATTTGAAAAAAAACTGAAAACAGATGCCTGAAAGATATAGTACAGTGGAAAAAATATTCACTATGTTGGAGTTAGAAAAATTGGATTCAAAATCTTCTTTCTATTATTTAATAGCTATGTGATCCAGAGCAAGTCAATTCGGGAAAGTATTAGACTAGATGTCCCTTCTACTTCAAAATTAATTATCCTATCTGCACAATTGGAAACCATTTTCCTGAATGACAACATGGTATAGTGGGCAGAACCCTATATTTAGAATAAAAAATCATGGGTTTGAATTCTGCCTCTTATTTGCTAAAAACACAAGTCAACTAAACTTTCAGAGTTACAAATACTTCATCTGTAAAATGAGGGGGTCATACTAGACGATTTCTATCAATTTCTTTCAACTCTAAATCTATGATCACAAATTCCCTCAATTCCATAGTATTTTAGAACAGTAAAGACTTCAGCATTTATAGAGTCCAGCATGCTTGTTTCTCAGATGCTGAAAATGATTATCAGACAAGAGAAGTAGCTTGTCCAAGTACACACTTAGTGACAGAACTGAGTTTAGAACTAAGTCTTCTATTTCCCACTTAAGCATTATTTATAAACTTTGGCAGAATGAGAGAATTTTTGCTCACATAAAAAGGAGAGTAATTGTATGTAATAAGAATGTACTTAAAAGTTAAATTTATCTAAATATAGCAAAGTTGAACCGGCAAATACAAGAATTTGAAGAAGCTAATCGTTGTGGCTACAGATGCACTTAAATCATTTCAAAGAGAAGGGCAGTTGGTGATATGATGAGTAAAGTGCTGAACTTAAATACAAGACTTGCCTTAACCTAAAGATAACATAGCACTTATAACAATTAACCTGAAGATAATATAATACTTCAACCTTAATATAATGCCATTCACTTTACATAATTATTATTGGGATCAAAAGATATAACATGTGTAAAGTGCTTTGTGAACCTAAAACACTATATAAATGATAGGTATAGGTATTAGGATATAGAATGTTTAGAATGGGATTATTTTTTAGCTCACCAATAGTAAATCTAGTTTTTAAATGGAATAACCTATAACTGCAACAAATGCCTTGGATGACTTAAATGGGGTCTAAAATGACCTCATCAAGTTGGAACAAAGGGTTAAATCTACTAAAAAATGAAGTTTAATATGGAAAAAATGTAAAACCAGCATTTAAATTCATAACAACATGAGCACAAGATAAAGATGTTACTAGACAACAATGTATTTAGAAAAGACCCATGGTTTTAGTTTACTACTAGATCAGTGGACAACCTAATCCCAGTCCCCAAAAAAATAAAATCTTGGACTACATTAATAGAAGAATCATGTATACAAATAAAAAAGCAATAGCCCTGCTTTCTTCTGTCCTTGTCCAACTACAGCTAAAGTACTGTGTTCAGTTTTGGAAGCCATACTTTAGGAGGGACAGTAACAATCTGAAGAACATCCCAAACATAATTCAATAATAGGAATGGGACTAAAATACTTGGCATATGAGAACCAATTCAATGATATTCAAGCTGGAAAAGAGAAGACTTGATGGTAGGAAGAAACACGCTTGATGGCTTTCAAATTTTTGAAGAGTTATTACATAAAAGAGAGATTCAATGTGTTTTTCTCTGTCCTAGAAGTAAATTTTGTCCCCACATAAGGATAAATTTTCTAATAATTGAATTGTCCAAACAAAGAATGAGCTGTCTTGAGGAACAGGGCAGTCAGAGTCCGGAGGCTAGATGACCAGTTGTCAGGAACATTGTAGAGACAGTTTCTACTCAGGCACAAGGTAGTGTCTGAGGTTTCCTCCAGGTATGATGTTACATTCAAAGCAGTATCTGCTAAAGCTGCTTCATGGAAATGCTGTTTTTATATTTGAAAAAGATTATCCACTAAAAAATGCACAATGACATGAAATCTGCTGCTGAAAGGATATGCTAGCAAGGCGAATGATCTACTTTTAACAATAAAAACAATAATAAAATTTGAAAATAAACAAAAACTCATTAGTGTGAGTTGGAATGAGAGTGCCTCAGAGTTTATGTGAACATATCTTTTGGTCCCCACTTATAATTTTGGTAGGACATATAATTTCATTCAGTATAAGACTGATGTAGCACTAAATGAATAAATCAGGCACAATCCACCACCACAGGCTGCATCAGAGAGCCAAATGAATCATGGAACCCAGAGGAAGAGGAAAGACATTAAACCTTCTCTCACCATGTGGTTTATCATTCAGAATAGGGTCAAGGACTCTTGATCCCTGGAAAATGAGCAGAGTTTTCCCCAAAGGTAAGGTTTTTAGTTCATGTTGTTGGATGGTATCCAACTCTTCGTATCTCCATTTGGAGTTTTCTTGGCTAAGATTCTGGAGCAGTTGGCCATTTCCTTCTATAGCTCATTTTACAGATAAGAAAACTATGACAAAGAGTTAAGTGATTTGCCCAGGGTCACACAGTTGAGTAAGTGTTTGAGGGTGAATTTAAATTGAAGTCTTTCTGACTCCAGGCCAGGTACTTTATCCGCGGCACCACCTAGGTGCCCTGATTAATGACTGTTTTCTAAATGATATCACAAAATATGAGAGTGGGAAGAGACCTCAGTGGCTATGTAGTCTAACCTAAACCCAAGGAAATCCCCAATATTTTATACCTGACTGGTGGTTAGATACATGACTCACCTATAAAGGTTCTCCTCACAGCCAGACCAATCTGGCTTCTTTTTAGCTTATGCCCAATTGTCCCTGGTTTTCTACATCAATAATGTAATAGATATAATTAATCCCTTTTCCATATTGTAACACTTCAAATAATTGAATATAACAATTGTGTTCCTCTTGAATCTTCTCTTCCTCAAACAAAATATTTACTTTTCCTTTCACTAATCTCCATTTAACATGGATTCAAGCTCCTCTATCATCATAACTGCCTTTCTCTAAAAGTTCTCCAGCTTATCAGTGTCCTTCATGGAAAACTGTGACCCTTAAAACATAACACAGTCCTGTCGAAGAAGTCTGTTCAGGACAAATTTAAAAAAAAAAAAACCTCTTTATTTCTAGATGCCTTGTCTCTCAAAATGGCCCATGAATACATTAGCTTTTGGGGGCTGGTATCATCTCATAACTAACTCATAATGGTTAAATATAGCTATTTAGTACAGTCGACTAAAATCTTTTTTTTTTTCTTTTTGGAAGGGGATGAAATAATCTTTATTTGGCACAACCTTAAAAAAGCCAGAAAATATTTTTGGCATGAAAGAGATTTAGAAGAACAATTTATATCATATACCATAAGTTTCAAAAGAACAAGACATTGAAATATGAAAACATATTCTAAAGAATGAGAATAGATTTAATTCAATTAAATAAATATGGAAACTTTTTCTTTTTCCTTCATATTTATTTTATTTTTAATTTATGGAATAGAACAAGAATTTATATAACAGTATATTTTTAAAAAGGTGAAACACATGAAACTATAAATTTATTATGTACAACTTGCTTTTATTTTAAAAAATATGATAAAGTTGGGGCAGCTAGATGGAACTGTGGATAGAACCTGAATTCAAATTTGGTATTAGACACTTAACACTTATTAGTTGTGTGACCTTGGATAAGTCACTAAATTCTGATTGCTTCACAAAAATAAATAAGCAAATAATAAATCATCATTTAAATTTCTTTTTTTTCTTTCCTCCCCCTCCAATATGGCTATCATTAGATATAATTAGGTATGTGTGTGTAAAATTATTTTATACAAATTTCTTTTTACCAGTTTTTCTCTGAATATAAATCATGTTTTTCTTCATATGTCCTTTATAATTAATTTGGATATTTATAATAATCAAAATGATTTATTTACTCACATTTTTTTCAAACAACTCTACCCAATATTCCTCCCTCATCCTATACTTATGAAATTGTTATTTTTTAAAATTCAGATATATGAATCCATTTTTCCTTATTGAATTTAATCTTATTAGATTCCTCCCAATGTTCTAGCCTAGATTTCTGAGGATTTTTCAGTGATTTTTTTTTTATTCTTGACAGGAGGGGTTATTGGAAGGGAGACAAAATAAAAGCTTAAATATACAAACAAATGGATGAATGAATAAATAATTGACATTTGGAAAATTCTAATAATAAAAAGACAACTCTTTTTTGGTTGTTTTTGTTTTTCCTGAGGCAATTGGGATTAAGTAACTTGCCCGGGATCACACAGATAGAAAGTATTAAATGTCTGAAGCCAAATTTGCAAAAAAGACAGTTCTTAAAAATAATATCCAGAAATCTCTAAGAGGGAATGAGTCGTGCCTTTTGGAAGTGACCGACAAAGACATGTAGATTTTGGATTTTGACTTTAAAAGGGAAACAGACAAATATCTGAAAAGATTGACAAATATAAGAGCTGAGAGATTCAGACAGAGGCTACACATTGAAAGAACGTAGAAGAAAATAAGCATTCAATAAGCACCTACTTTGTGACAGGCACTGTACTTTAAGTGTTTTACAAATATCATTTTATTTGGTTCTCACAACTCTGGAATGTAGGTGTTATTATCCCATTTTACAGTTGATGAAACTGAGGCAGAGATTAAGTGATTGCCCAGCTATGAAGGATCTGAAGCTGAATTTGAATTCAGGTTTTCCTAACACCAGGTCCAGGGCTTCATTCACTGTCCCACCTAGATGCCTCCTGGGCACGGGAACGGGTCCATAGGGAAAAAGTCTGCTGATTCAGGCACCCTTCTGCATTACAATCATTTAGGGAACTTCTCTAGTCACCAGAGACACTAGCAGTGAAAGGGCATTGGCCCAATTCCTAGAGGAAAAGGAATATTCCCTAGAGGAGGTCCTAAGGTACTAAGCTTAGCATCCTAGGAGCAAAGGGAGTTCTTAGACAATAACGAGTACCCGTATGTAATCTCCCAAAGAGAAGAGGAATCATTACTGGAGAGCATCAATTTTCTGAACCCAATTCCTTGGAAAGAAAAGTAGGAGCCATGTAGTCCCTGAACTGAGGACCCACAAAGGCAGAGCTATGAGTGGGGAACTTCTTCTCTAAGAAGTGCTCGTGGTGATATTCCCAGGGCTTTTTTCCCTTTTCTTGTGGAGCCTCCATCAAAAGACAATATTATAAATCTGGAGAATTGCACTGATCCCTAGAGAAGACCTGCTCACTGGAGACATGAGAGTTACAGGTTAAAATTTTTCTGCTTTTCATTTTTTGAGGGACAAATCTGTCCTGATTTCAATATGTTGTGCAGCTAACTTCTATACAGGAACTGGGGGCCATTTTGCCTTTTTGTAGAGTCCTAGACATGAGCGATATAAAGATATTGCCAAGGGAGACCCTACCACTGGACAACAGAAAAGAAAATTATTTGTAAGAACGCTCTTTTCTCTCTCTCCGGCCAGAATGGACCCAGTCTCTGGATATTCAGAGCTAGGTTTCTGATCCATGGATTACATAAATAAGAGTGAACAATTTAGTTAACTGGCAAAATCACATAAATCTATTGGAATGGGAGCTCATTCTTTGGCAGAGGTCTCTAAGGCCGTAGAGAAGCCAAATTTCCATCTGCAGTTCTGAAATGTTACCACTAGATGGAAGCACAGACAGCCTCTTCTCACTTGTTGCTGTATTTGAGAAAGATTTGCTCTTCTGATCTTGGAATCCATAAACCAAGAATCAATGATTTTCTAATAAACATCAAGCATTGCATTAGTTGCCAGGGGTCCAAACACTAAAATTAAACAGTCTGAGCTCATCCTTCTCTTAATTACAGTGTAAGCATTGAAAAAAAGCTAACCTGGTTTCATTATATCATGAAATCAAAATGACATAATCTAGCTTGACTTCCTCTTTTTCCTGAAAATTAATTTTCTCACTCCAATAAACATAGCATCCAATCCCACAAGATCAATATAGACCTGATTGTACCATCAGTCATTCTGGTGGCATTACTGTAAACAAACAATGACTTTGTATTTTAATGGCAAAATATAAATGGATGAATATTTGAATGGATGGATGGGATGGAGGGATGGAGGGATGGAGGGATGGAGGGATGGATGGATGGATGGATGGATGCATGGATGGATGGAGGGATGGAGAGAAGGAGGGAGGGAGGAAAGGAGAGAGAAAGGGATGGATGAATGGACTGATGAATGAATTTTTTAAAATGATTAAGTCTTTTATATGCCAAACATTGTGCTAAACATTGGGGGCACAAATATAGACAAGCAAGACACCCCCCGTCTCATAAAACTTACATTCTACTAAGTAGGGAAGACAACACATATAGTGAAGCAGAAATATAGTAAATAAAGGAATAGGAATCAGAGTTTGGTAGGTGGGAGCCAAGAAGAAAGGTTGGATGCAGGTGATTCAATGAATAAATGAATAAAACAATTGATAATTACTTACTATGTGCAAACCACTGGGGCTACAAATAGAAAAATAAAACTGCTCTAAGCTCATGTTTGATTGGGAAAGACAACACATTTGGAAGGTTTCCACTGCAAATTAGACATAAAGGTCTGATCGTCCTTAGATTGCAGGAGCAAAGGGATGTCAGTTTTCAAAGAGATGTGATTTTGTCAATGTGGGAGTTCTCTCCACTAGGGAAGATTGCAACCTGTTTATAACTTAATAGATTTATTATATATATATATATATATATATATATATATATATATATATATATATATATAATATATATATATATATATAATGAGAAAAGCAAATTGACCACAATAGAGATTCACAGTTTTATGTACAGTCTTTGTTTTCTCTTCTACCACATAACTGAAGTACCCCTTTCATGTAGTGTTTGTTAAGTTCAGAATTTTTTAAAGTAAATGATCATCATATCTTTCTTCCCTTTCTCACCAAAGTCCTCTCCATCTGCTGCCTTTGCTTTTTCATTGTTTCTTAGCAAACTGAACTCTGATTCCTAACATCACAACTCTAATGAAAACTGGTCTCCTACACCAGAAATCTCTTACTTGTCAAATGTAGTCTTTTCTCAGTCTTAATCCTCCCTGACTTCTCTAAAGTTTTTGACATGATCTCTCTTATGCTTTTTTTTTTATTTTAATAGCCTTTTATTTACAGGTTATATGTATGGGTAACTTTACAGCATTGACAATTGCCAAACCTCTTGTTCCAATTTTTCCCTTCCTTCCCCCCACCCCCTCCCCCAGATGGCAGGATGACCAGTAGATGTTAAATATATTAAAATATAAATTAGATACACAATATCTTGTGCTTTTAAATATTCTCTCCTTCAGATTAAATTTCTCTTTTATTAATTATAGATCATGTAGTGGGATCATAGATTTAAAACTGGAAGAAACCTTAGAGGTTACCTAGCCCAACCTCCTCATTTTACACATGAGGAAACTGAGACACAGAAAGATTAAATAAATTCCCAAAGTCATGAAGATTGTAAAAGAGACAAGATTAAAACCTAGGTTCTCTGGCAGTTAAATGGTGTAGTAGTGCACAGAATGATGGCGTCAGGAAGACTCATCTTCCTGAGTTCAAATATGGTCTCAGGCACTTACTAGCCGTGTGACACTGGGCAAGCCACTTAACCCTGTTTGCCTCAGTTTCTTCATCTGTAAAATTAACTGCAGAAGGAAATGGCAAACCATTCCAAGAAACCTCCAAATGAGGTCATGAAGAGTTGGATATGGATGAAAATGACTGAGCAATAAATAACTTCTGACTCCATATTCATCTTTCTTTTTTTTTTTTTTAATAAGGCAATTGGGGTTAAGTGACTTGCCCAGGGTCACACAGCTAGGAAGTGTTAAGTGTCTAAGACCGGATTTGAACTCAGGTTCTCCTGTTTCCCCAGCTGGTGCTCTATCCACTACACCCTCTAGCTACCTCCCCCACCTAACTTTCTGAAACACTACCACAAGACTTATAGAACATTTTTCTGAATTGCTCTAAATGTCTTAACATTTCTTCTCAAACTCTTTGCCTGAATCATCCTTCTTCTGTCCCCTAAGCACTGGTGCTATCTATGTTTCCCATCATGGGCTAACTAGGATCTTCATTGAACATAGTGTCAAACCTAGACTAAGCAAGACCTGAGTTCAAATCCAGATCCTGACATTTACTAGATGGTGCTAGTAAATGGCTTAGGCAAGCCATTTAACTGTTTTGTGGCTCACTTTAGTCATATGTAAAAATGAGGATAATTTCTTCCTTTTCAGGGATTTTGTAAAGATCAAACAAGATAATACTTATAAAGTATTTTGCAAGCCCCAAATAAATATATGAATATTTATTGTTATTATTTCTGTTGTTGTTATTGCTATTATGTACTCTTTCCCTTGAAGATCTCTTCTGCTTTCATGAGTTCAATATGATCACTACATATATTATTCCCAAATCTACAATTTAACTCTCATCTTTCATTTTAACTCCATATCCACAATGCCACCTATTTGCTAGTCATTTTCCAGCCAAATATAAAATAAAACTTGAACTTTTTTTTGAATGCAAGGATTATTTCATTATTGTCTTCATATTTCTGGAGTCTAACAGAATGAACAATAGGCTCTTCAAGGAAATTCTTTTAGTATTTGATTGAATCTCAAACTCAATATGTCCAAAATAGAAGTCATCATCAGCAATCCCTCTTCTAAACTTCCCTATGACATATACACAGGTACTTTTAAAAATCTATTTTTGTTTCTGCTCTGCTCAAACCACACACACACACACACACACACACACACACACACACACACACATCCCTGCTGTCTCTCTCCCACTCTGGATTGCCTCCTGAAAAAAAAAAAATAACCCATTTTGCTATCAATTATATGACATCTTATTGTGATGGAGAAAAAAAGAACAATTTACTAAAAACTCAGGATAAAATTAGAAAACACATTAACAGTAATCAGACCCTACGCTTGGCATTAGTTTTAGTGCATCAGCTCCCAATATCTAACCAAAGTGGTATGAAGATGGAAAGGGGAAAAAAAAAAAGAGTAGAAATTTCATGACCTTCCAAACTTTCCTTCTATTTCTTGCTGAATTGTTGACAAGGTATAACCCAGTGAGCTTTCTAGAGCTATCTCCTTCTTTTCATTATCCTAGATCTTTAAGGCTCTAGGGAGAATTGGAAAAGGTCATTGTTATTGCAAATGCCCAAGACTTGAGGAATCTTTAATGATGCTGGTCAGTTCCAGTAATCAATCAGAAGAGTGTCACTCATTCACTGACTTTTATGCTCAGCCTGTTATGGAAAATAGCCTGTCAGTGCTTCAGTCTTTAATATAGTAGATTTCCTTAAGGGATAAAATTAGAACTACAGAATTACATACTGTTTCCTTTCCAGTAAGACTTTCTGGACCTTAGACTCCAAACTCTTGCTGAGATCCTCTTTCTGACTCCTTTTTTGTCCCTATTGTCCATTTCCTCTTGTCCTTAATATTGACCTATCCATCCTAAATAAATATTTGCTAAACAAAAGAATTAGGTATTGGTCTCATGAGGCATTTTTTCATTTAGCTTAATTTTATTTATGTTTGTTATTCATTTGAAATTAAAAAATATCTATTTCTCTCTAGCCTGTAATTTTGACTCCCCTAGACTTTCTCTATAATTTATTCATGGAGACACCTCCATTTCTCCTTACTGCTTCTATTTTATGTAATGTCTTCTCTTATTAGAAGGAAGCTCCTTGAGGGCAGAGACTATCTTTCTGCTTATATTTACATGTCCAGTACTCAGCACTGTTACATAATAAATGTTTGTTGATAACTTGAAATCAAAATTCAGTATCTTCTCTGGGTTAAACCAGATGCTTAAAGATACAAAGATTATTTAACCAAATTTATCAAAATAAAATCTTTCTCTTTTGGTTAAAAAGGTAGATGAGAATTTTTTAAGTTCACTCTGATCTAGAATTTCCATGAGTCACATAAATAACATTAAGTAGGCATTAGGAGATTCAAGGATTGTTGTGCAATCATCCTGCACCTTATCAATATTCCCCTTCATAGAATGGATATAATACTTAACATATCAAACATACAGGGTTATTTTAATTATAAAATAGGTTAGTATAGTTTTTTTAAGTATTCCTTGTACCAAGAAAATTCCTTTGCATACAGTAGGTGCTTAATAAATGTTTGTTGGATTGAATTTGGAAGAAGGAAAAGGTTGAAAGTATACAGAGAGTGGGGGTAATGAGAATGAAGATGTTTGTAAATTGCTAGCATATTCATGAGAAACAAATGTTAGATAAATAGTAAGTGAAGGTGAATCTTCATCAGTTAGATTATTCGGAATCTTTCTTTTTAAATCATCTATGTTTGCATCCTTTGCTCTCATATAGAAATAAACTTCACAGAGGTAGAGACCATGTCTCATATAAGTTTTGGCTCTTCTTTACTGCCTAGCACAATGCACTGCACATAGTAGGTACTTTAAAATGTTTCTTGAATCAACATAATTAATTAATTTTACATTTTCTTTCTATATTCTTTGTGATGGTTTAAATGTTCAGCATCTCGGACCACCCTGTCATTCTTGCAGTACACTGTCACAGAGAAGCATTTATTCAGCTAAGAGAGCTTGATTGGCACTTTTCATGCATCTCCTCCCCCTTGAGGTTCTTCACTAATGATGATTCTCATTTGAAAGGGCAGATACAGATGGAGCAGGGCAAGGATTAGGATGAGCCTGTCTGTGGTTAATTCAGTCTCATTTCTTCCTACAGCAACTTTCATGGCTATATCTTGGGATGCCTTTCATTATCTTCTTCCATTATCTTTGGAAAATGAATTTCACTACAAGCAATGACACAAAGACAAGTTACTGCCTGCAGGCTATTGAAAAATACTGCAGCCTTGGTAGGCTCTCCAATTTTCATTCCTACCTTTTATATTTCCTGCTATTTAATATGAACCATCCTATGTCGTCTTCAGCACTATTGCTACTCCAGGAAATATTCTTGGTAGAAAATTCCAAAGTGCCTGAAGCTACAACATCAAGTCTTCAAAGCTGTTTATTCCCTATCCACCTTTAAAGGCTCCTTAACCTCTCTCAACTAGAATGAGGGCTGAAATCCATCTCTGTTCTACGCCTCATATGACTCCTCAAGCAAAATACCTCTACATCCCAGAGCTGTTGTCAGAATTTTCATGGTTAAAGAGGCATGTTTAGGCTCAGTTATAGTGAATCAATTAGATACTCATAGACCTAAAGACAGAGGGCTATATAGGAAGGAACGAAGGAAGGAAGGAAGGAAGGAAGGAAGGAAGGAAGGAAGGAAGGAAGGAAGGAAGGAAGGAAAGAAGAAAGGAAGGAAGGAAGGGAGGGAGGGAGGGAGGAAAGAAGGGAGGGAGGGAGGAAAGAAGGGAGAGAGGGAGGGAGGAAGGGAAAGAAGGAAGGGAGGGAAGGAGAGAAGAAGGGAGGAAGGGAGGAAGGAAGTGTAATGCCAGAGAAGACAATGAGGCAGGATAGAGATTAGAGTTTTTAATATTTTATTTGTAAAGGAGAGATTTACTGGGACCAAATGGATCCATGGTTTGATCCCAAGGCTGAATGCAACTATCGTCTCCAAGAACTCAGCAAATAATGTGAGTTCTCAATGATATATGTATGCAGGTGGCTCAGCTACAGGGGTAGACCGAGGCAGGGACGGAATCAGAGCACTGAGATCGGGAACGGGACTATTAATCTGGTTCTGACAGGGTGGGGGGAGGCACCAAACATTCTGGCATGGGCGGAGGCATTCTGATAAATAGGGAAGGTTTGGGGTCATGATGTCTAAGATAGAAGATCTTTCTCCTTATCTGGATCATCATGATTAGGAGGAAGGGGTGGTGGTGCAATATTGAGCAGAACAATTAGAAATTGAGGAAGAACAATTCAAGGAAACCGAGGCAGGACAATTTAGGGAAACTGAGTCAGGACAATAAAAGAGAATTGTGGTACAACAGAAGGAAGGAAGGAGAAAAAACTATAAGTAAGCACTCAGATTAGAGCTCAAGGAAATATACTGCGAAGAATACTAGATTTGGAGTCAGAGGACCTGTATAACTTTGGGCTTGTCACCTAACCTCTCTCAGGTCACTTTTCTCCTCTTTATAATGAGGAAGTGTCATCTCTAGTCTATTAATGTCTCTATCTTGAGAAACCTGGATTACTCCTATTATCTGTCTCCTCTGCTCTGACTTGGATTGTTATTCAGTCATTTCAATCATATCCTATTCTCCGTGACTCTCATTTAGGGATTTTTTGGCAGAGACATGGGAGCAATTTGCCAATTCCTTCTCATTTTGCAAAAGAGAGGTAAGTGACTTGCCCAGGATCACACAACTAGTAAGTTTCTGAGCCTGAATTTGAACTCAGTAAGGTAAGTTTTGACTTCAGGCCTGACACTCATTGCACCACCTATTTGTCCTTTGACTTAGAGAAGTTGAGCTGAAAACAATCAAGTAACCAAGTCAACTGGGTCTATTCCAAATTTATGTTATCTAATCTCAACCAGGTTCTCATGAAAACAAAACATTATTATTTCTCCTTAATTGAGTTTCTACTACTTATCTAGGTTATTCTAAAGTATCTCTTCTGTTCCTGAGCTTCCCATACCTCTACCACCTTCCTATCTGTGGATATAGGCTCATACTTAATTGACAAAATAGAGAATAAATAACATTTATTAATTTTACACTTTTCATTTTTTGCTCTGTGGTACTACTTCACACAAAGGTACAAGAATTGTATTAAAAACTAAGAAACAGATTTTGAAAGCCAAGATGGCAGAGTAAAGGAATGAGAAAAATGCTTTAAAAAGGCAAAATTGGCCAATTGGTAAAGTAATTACAAAAATTTACTGAAGAAAATAATTCTTTAAAAAATATAATTGAGTAAATGGAAGCCAATGATTTTATGAGAAATCAAGATACAATAAAGCAAAATCTCAAAAATAAAAAAAAATTAGGAAAAAATATGAAATATCTCACTAGAAAAACAGCTGATTTGGAAAACAAATCCAGAAAAGATCATTTAAGAATTATTGATCTACCTGAAAATCATGATTAAAAAAAGAGCCTTTCAAAAAATTATCGAAGAAAACTGACCTGATACGACCAGAAGGTAAAATAGAAATTGAAAGAATCATCAATCACCTCCTGAAAGAGATCCCAAAAGGAAAACTCCCAGGAATATTATATCCAAATTCTGGAACTCCCAGATCAAGGAGAAAATATTGCAAGTATTCAGAAAGAAACAATTCAAGTATAATGGAGCCAGCCAGGATAACACAAGATTTAGCAACTTCTACATTAAAGGACCAGAAGGCTTGGAATATGATATTCCAGAGAGCAATAGAGCTAGGATTGCAACCAAGAATCACCTACCCAGCAAAACTGAGTACAATTCTTCAGAGGAAAAAGTCGTCATTTAGTGAAACAAAGAATTTCCAAGCATTCATGATGAAAAGGTCAGAGCTTAATGGAAAATTTGATTTCTAAAAACAGGACTCTGGAGAAGCATAAGGAGGTAATCAGGCAAGTGATATCATAAGGGACTTAATAAGGTTTATCTGTTTACCTTCCTACATGGGAGGATGATATTTGTTACTCATTAGAACTTTTTCATTATTATAGCAGTTAGGAGTATATATAGACAGAGGGAATGGGTGTGAATGGAATATGAAGGGATAATATCTTTTTTTAATGATGCAATTAAAGAGTGAGAGAGGAATGTATGGGAAGAAAGGGAAATGAAGTAGTGGAATGGTGCAAATTATCTACCAAAAAAAGGAAGTAAGAAAAAGCTTTGATAGTGGGAGGGGAAGTGAAAGAGGAGGGAGGAGATGAATGATGCTTACTCTCATCAGAATTGACCCAAATAGGAAATAACAAACAAACTCAACAGGGGTATAGAAATCCATCTTACCCTGCAGGAAAATAGGAGGGGAATGGGAGGGAGGGTGATAAAAGAAAGTGCATATTGGGGGAGGGAGTGGTCAGTAGCAAAACACTTTTGAGGAGGAACAGGGTGAAAGGAGAAAAAGAATTAATAAAATACAATTAGCAATAGTAATTATAAAAAAAAAATTCAAAGCAACATTCTCTGTTAAAGTCTCATTTCTCAAACATAGAGGGAACTAAGTCAAATTTATTTTTAAAAAAATAAGAGCCATGCTCCAATTGATAAATAATCAAAAGAAATGATCTGTACCCAAGGGCTAAAAATTCATGAATATTCTTTGACCTAACACCACCACCACTAGGCATGAATACCAAAAGAGATTCAGGGGGGAATAAAGGGAAATGACCTATATGTACAAAAAATATTCATAGCAGCTCTCTTCTCAGGATAAAAAAAAATTGGAAATTGAGGGGCTGCCCATCAGTTGAAGAATGGCTCAATAAACTGTGTTATGCATTTGTGATGCAATATTATCTTTCTCTGGGAAATGATGAGCAGGATGCTCTCAGGAAAAAAATCTGGAAAGTCCTCCAGGAACAAAATGAAACATACTCTATACAAAGTAATAGCAATGTTCTGGGATGACCAGCTGTAAATAACTTTGCTATACTCCGTAGTACAATCATCCATGACTACTCTGAAGCACTTATGATGAAAATCTTATCCATTCACAGAGAAGGAACTGTGTCTAAATAAAGAATGAAGCATTCTCTCTTTCTCTCTTTATCTCTCTCTTTCTTTCTAACTTAATTTTCCTCCAGGGTTTTTATTTTTTAAGAGTAGGAAATCTATGTTTTCCTTCCCAAATTGACTTTTAAGGAAATGTTTTGCATAACTTTACATATGGTTTCTTAATTGTAGGTGGGAATAAGGGAAAGAACCTAGAACTCAAAAATCTTAAAAAACAAACATAGAAAAAATGTTTTAAATGTAATTGGGGAAAACTATTAAATAAATAAATTTTAAGGAAAATATAAAAGAACTAAAAAACAAATTCAAACAAACAAATCAGTTTCTACCTCCAAGAAGTTTACATTCTAATAATGGGGGAAAAAAAGAGAATTTTTAGGGAGAAGTATTTTTGTGGTGGTGATTCTAATTTCTGTTCTCATAGCCAGGGAAGGAAATCAAAGGAAAATGGGGATGGAAGATTATTCTTCTGGTAGCATAAAATGAGCTTGGGATGTATCTAAGGGAGATCTTGAAATATAAGCTAGGAATGGGGTAAGATTGAAATCAGTCTAAATATGATGAATTCACCAGTCAAAAACTAAGGGTTGCAGGTTAGGAACTTGGATAGATCACAATTGGAGACTGGTAAATTGGTCTTCTAACCCTAAATTCAATGTTCTTACAAGTACACTATTGTTACTCTTCATCACCACGCTCAACATTTTTTATGAATCTATTATATTTAAGATCCTATGCTAGAAGCCATAAAAGCTACAGATTAATTTCAACAACCTTATTAAATATTTTTACTCTGTGATGAGACTCTATGGGAAGGTAGAATGTGTATTAAGGAAGTTCTATATTTACTTTAACCAAACTGAGCTTATATTTGGACTTTAGATTTTATCTTTCTATAAAAATTATAAACATAACCCTTGTCACTTCATAGAGGACTGGTCTCAGTCCTGGAGATTAAATTTGTTATTCAGACTATGATAGACTATTATGAGAGGTATTGACCCCTTGGTCTTTAACCAAAGACTTGGGACTTTTCCCTTTTCCCTTCCAATTTTGAAAGCTACATCAGAGCTCAGGAGAACTGAAGAGTAGAAGGAATTTATGGCCAGGAGCCACTAATTGTCTTTTACAGACAGAGACTCACATCGATTCAACCATGTGTCCCCAGAAGAGAAGAACCATAGGCTAGATCATGAGATTTTCTGAATCCTAACCTCTTGGAGGGAGAAGGGAAAATTTCAGGACAGCTCCAGCCTTGATCTGACTTCACCAAGAATTCCAAATTGGAGGGTTCTGAGTACCAATCTTCTAGAGAGAGAAGGGGGATTACTTGGCACTGCCAATTTGTGGAAGAAGGAGCACGCATTCAGTCCCTGAAGCTGGAAGAACCATAGAGGACTCCAAGTAAGAGGGAAGCCTAAGTTTTCTCAAGCTTTTTGCCTGCCTTCACTGATATAATTAGTATTCAGTCTGCATGTCACTATCTCCCAAATCTTTTTCAATGGGAACTATTTCCTCTGCCCAATCTCCCAGCACAGTGTTTGGCATTTAGCTGCCTAATAAATTCTTGTTGAATTACTGACCCTAAGCTTTCATAGGTGATATTTTTAATCCTAGAACAGAGCTCTAAATCCAAAGACTTCTATAACATCCAAAGAAGGTGAAAGGAAGCAAGTGATTTATTCTTTTTCATAATGCTAGCTTTTTATTTTTGAAAATATATGGGAAAGATAGTTTTCAACATTCACCATTGCAAAATCTTGTATTTCATATTTTTCTCCTTCCCTCTCCTATCCCCCAAATAACAAGTAATCTAACATAAGTTAAACATGTGCAATTCTTCCAAACATATTTTCACATTTGTCATACTACTCGAGAAAAATCAGATCAAAGGGGAAAAAACATGAGAAAAGAAAAAAATAAGTAAACAAATAATTGTTTGTTTGAAAATACTATGTTTTGATCCACATTTAGTTTCTGTGGTTCTCTCTCTGGATGTGTGTGGCTTTTTCCATCACAAGTTTATTGAAATTGCTTAGAATCACCTCATTGTTGGAAAGAGCTAAGTCCATCATATAATCTTGCTGTTGCCGTGTACAATGTTCTCTTGGTTCTACTCACTTCACTCAGCACCAATTCATGTCTCTCCAAGCTTCTCTGAATTCACCTTTCTTATAGAACAATAATATCCCATAACATTCATATACCATAACTTATTCAAGCATTCCCCAGCTGATGGACATCTGCTCAGTTTCCAGTTCCTTGTCACTACAAAAAGGGCTGCTACAAACATTTTTGCACATGTGGATCTTTTCCCCTTTTTATGATCTCTTTGAGATACAGACCCAGTAGAGATACCACTGGATTAAAGAGTATGCCCAATTTTATAGTGCTTTGAGCATGGTTCCAAATAAGCAGGTGATTAAAAAAAGAAAGAAAGAAAGGGGGAAAAAGTGTGGAGGAAGGAAAGGAGAATAGAAAAACAAAATAATTGACGGCACCCACAGGATTTCAGTGACTCACTATGTGACTCAGTATGATGTGCTGGGCTCTGGCCCTTTGCCTCCACTGCTATAATTGCGTCAGTTTTTGCAAAAAAAAAAAAAAAAAAGTCCATCAACTAATTATGGAAAATGTAGCATAAATGGGTCTTGATGAGATCTGCACCCTGTTGTGTCAGGTGTGCAGACAGTACCAGCAGTACCTGTCTGCAAAATTTAAGGAATAGACAGCTCTATGTGAAGAGACAAATGCAAACTCTTCCTATGTAACACATACAAAAAAGAATAGTTGTTAGAAAATACCTCTTTGGGATACTATTTCACTGAGAATTATGGGGTATCTAAGTAGAGCCAACCTAGAATCAACCAATTTTCTTGGATTATTTCTTGCACTATTGTGTCAAGGTTTTAAAGATGAAAATAACTCTTTGAAGGTTAAAATTGGGCAAGATGAAGCCAGTGAAGCTATAAGAGACCAAGATATAACAAAGCAGATTATAAGGAATGAAAAAGTAGAATAGAATGTGAAATATAAGAAAAACAACAGCTCTGGAAAACAAGTCAAAAAGAGAAAATATGAGAATAATTGGATTATCTGAAAGCTGTGACCAAAAAAAAAAAAAAAAGGGGGGGGGACCTTGACACAATAGTGCAAGAAATAATCCAAGAAAATTGTCCTGGAGTGATAGAACATGAGGGGAAAGTAGAAATAGAAAAAAATCTACTAATCACTACCTCAGCGAGATCCTTTGGGGAAGACACATGGAAATATTATAGCAAAATTTCAAAACCTCCAGAACAAAGAGAACATTTTACAAGAAATAAGAAAAAAGCAATTCAAATATTCTGGAACTATGATTAGAATTGCACAGAGCTTAGCAGCAGTCACAATAATAGACTACAGGTTCTGGAATTATATACATCAGTAATAAAAAGAACTAGTCTTCTACCAGAAATCATACAGAAAAATTATCCATAATATTGAATGAAAAAAATTGTCTTTCAATGAACTTGCAGATTTTCAGTACTTTCAAACAAACCTGAATTTAATAGAAAATTTAAGATATAAAACCCAATATTAAAGATCAATTTCAAGAAACTTAATGTGGATAAATTGTTTATATTTTTACATGAAAATGTATACCATATGTTTAAGATTGGCATCAATAATTGGGTAGCGAAAAAAAAAAGACTGGGGCAGAGTTGAATATGATCTGACTAAAAAGCAAAACTGCCTAAAAAAGATAAAAAGAGTAATTATGTTATACAAATGAGCTGCAGAGGAAGAACAGATACAGAGGCATTAGAGAAAGAAGAAGGGCTCTTAGTTCTGAAAACCTCCTCACATCAGGAATGGGTTAAATAAGCAATACCATGAAGGGTTTAGCACCTTTCAAAATCTATAAAGAAATAAAAGAGGAGGGATAGATGGAGGGAGAACAAAGTGTGAGGTCAGAGACAAGGGAGAGATCCATGGGTGGGAGCAGATTAAGTAATAGCAAAGCAAAGTTAAGGAACAGAATAAAAACAGAAGAGTGAGCAGGGACAGGAAAGATGAAATATACACAAATACTACAACAAGAATCAAGAGTATAATTTACTAGGGGAAAAAAAGTATGACTAGTAATCACTGATCTTAGACAAAGTCAAACTTTAAGATTTAGTCAAGAGAGAAATCTACATTATATGTCTGCCATACTAATATTGTTTTAGATGCATATTACATATAGGTAAATGCCTCTGTGTGTGTGTGTGTGTGTGTGTGTGTGTGTGTGTGGGTGTGGGTGTGTACACACAGAGGCATTTATCTATATATACCTATATATTTATATTTATATGGTGTGTCTGAATATATATAAATATGTATGCATGTTGCTGTAAGTATGTAGATATGAATGGGTATATGGGTGGGTGTGAATATATATGTGTGTATGTGTGTGTGTATGTATGTGTGTGTGTGTGCAGCAGGAATGTAGGGGGGTACACATGTATATGCATCTATCTATATGTAAATATATCCTTGTTCACTAGAGCCTGCTTGGGGAAAGTGGGCAGATAAAAGGATAAAAAAAGAATAAAGCAAAAATAAAAAACAAAAGGACAACCTACAAGGAAGCAAATTTGAACACTCATTAATATAATTTCTTCTCCTATTATATATTCTTTCTTGAACTGGTAATTTATTATTATATATTTTGAATCCTCCCTGATATTCTACTGAGCACATGACAATGATCTGTTTTGTTTTGTTTTTATTTTCCTGTTCTGGTTTTTTTTTCTGTTCTTTTTTTTTATATAATTTTTTTTTTATTTTGTAAAAAAGGTGTTGGGCTAAATGAATTTTAAATTCTTACAGAATTACAGAATTTGAGAGTTGGAAGGGAACTCAGTAGTTAATGATACATGAAAGGGATTTTTACTATAGTATATCCAATAAGTGATTATACATCTTCAGTCTGAAGACCTCTAAGGAAGAAAATGGATAGCTAAGTGATATAGTGGACAGAGTGAAGGACCGGAGTCAGAAAGACTCCTTTTAAGGAATTCAAATCTGATCTCAGACTCTTACTTGCTGTGTGACTCTCATAAGTCACTTCATATTGTTTGCCTCAGTTTCTTCATTTGTAAAATGAGATGGAGAAAGAAATGGCAACTCACTCTAGTATCTTTGCCAAGAAAACCCCAAGAGAGGTCTGGAAGAATTGGACAAGAGTGAAATGACTGAACAATACCAAAGAGGAAAAATGCAACAATTCATTTTTTTCTTTTTTCCTTTTCTTTTCTTTTCTTTTTTTTTTTTTTTTTTTTGCATTAAAACAGTTTAATTACCTTCAGATAAAAAGCCTGGGTTAACATTCTCCCCATTAAAGTCATCTCCACAGGATCCCTAAGGGAGGGAAGAACATAGATTCTTCAGAAACAGTTACATTTGATACATAAATCCTTATCCCTGAAACTCAGCTGAGGGCTAGAGAAAACTGGTCCTTCAAATGCTGGATGGGAGAGTCAGCCCATCACTGAAGGATAGCTAGGTGCTGGGAGTGAGGATCATCCTATGCCTCTGCATTTACAGAGACCAACTGAAATGCTATGAGAATTAGCCCTAAGGGAAGAGGGAGAAGGAAGGAAACACTGGTCAAGACCTGTAAGTTAACAGGCAGAAGTTTCCTTTTCTCACTTCTCTGAAGCCCTTCCTTTGTGCCTCAATTTACTCATTTGTGCATTTGAGGCTGCTGGAGGCCTCATGGACTGAACTTGAAGTAAAAAAGATAGCATTTATAAATACTCACAAACTCCTTGCAGAAAAAAGGCACCAAAGTGAAGTCTTTTTAACTTTTGTTACTGATCCCAAATGGAGCAAGACTCTGAAAAGGATATTAGAAAAGGGGAGGTAAAGAGACAGAGAAAACAGCTAATGCACCAGTTCTTAAAGGAAACCATTTCACCATTCCAGCTCAACTTTTCCGGACTTTTTCTCCCCATAAAGCCTCAGTCTATCTCTGTAATTTCCACCCAGTGCCCCTGGTTCTTCCTGCTAGTATTAAGCACAATGTGTTCATCCTTGTCCCACATAATAGTGCTTCAAATACAGTGTCCTGCCTCCCACACCCTCAACCCTCTAGCCTTCTCTTATGCAAATTAAATATTCTTAGTTCCTTCAACTGATCCTTAACATTATAAATTCAAGTCCCTTCACTATCCTGGTTGCCTCTTCCTGGAAATGCTCCACATTATTAATGAACTTGCTAAACCATGATGGACAGAACAGAGAATACTTGAGATGTGGCCTGCTGAAAGCAGAGGACATTAGGATATCACTTTTATGTTTTTGGGAGTAATGTCCTGTCTACAGAGTCTGAAGAAAGAGAGAGAGAGAGAGAGAAGAGAGAGAGAGAGAGAGAGAGAGAGAGAGAGAGAGAGAGAGAGAGAGAGAGAGAAGAAGAAGGAGGAGGAGGAGAAGGAGGAGGAGGAGGAGGAGGAGGAGGAGGAAGAGAAGGAGGAGGAGGAGGAGAAGGAGGAGGAGAGGAGGAGGAGGAGGAGGAGGAGGAGGAGGAGGAGGAGGAAGAGAAGGAGGAGGAGGAGGAGGAGGAGGAGGAGGAGGAGAAGAGGAAGAAGAAGAAGAAGAACGAAGAAAGACAGAGATACAGAGAGAGCCAGAGATAAAGAGACAGAAGACAGAGAAAGAGAGAAAGAGAGTGAGACAGAGACAGAGACAGAGACAGAGACAGAGACAAAAAGAGCACCGAGATTTGTGTGGACAAAAACACAAAAGTGAGGGGTTGGAGGGGGAGGAATGTGGTTCTCAAATACAGGAATATGACTGTTTTAACTTGCCTAGAACACACAGATTCCTTGCTGAGGGTTACATTCTTTAGAATCTCCTCAATTGTCCCAATTTTTCTCAATACTTTAATTTGATTTAATAATTTTTTTTAATAATTTGAAGATTTTCAAAGGCATGGAAATGAAAATGAGTGGGTTTTTGTGTGAAGAACAGGGAGCAGATTGCTTTGAAGGTGTCATCACAATTAAGAAAATGAACAAGTGAAGCTGTATGGTCAAGGAGGCAACATGGTAGTCCTAAGAAGATGTCAGCCTCCCTGCTGGTCTGATGCTACCTATGGACATTCATTATGGATTCTCTAGATCCCATCTTCTCTCTCCTAGCTATCTCTTTGTCACCTAGAAGAACCTCTCTCTGAGGCTCATTTCTACTGATTTGTAACTTTTTCAAAAGAATCACTATTTTAAGAACTCTCATCACACATCACTTAATGAATGCTTAGACTCTCTCTTACTAGATTCTTACTTATTCTTACCTGCCACCTTGCCCATATACCCTTCTTCTCCCTACCCCATCTCTATTTCCCTTTATATGTTGTCTTCCCCCATTAGAATAGAACTCCTTTAGGATAGGTATGTTGGGGGGGTTGTTTTTTTTTTAAGTGCTTGACTTTGTGACTTGTACATTGAAAGCCTTTTATAACTTTTAAGGTTTTTCTATCCATTAATCCATCAATCTACATGTTTATCTATCTATCCATCTATCCACAATCAATCCATCTAGCTACCCATATATTTATATCTGTCTGTTTGTTTGCCTTTCTATCTATCCATCCATCCATTCACCTAGCTATCATCTATATAATTATTTATCCATCATAGAGAGTCAAGTCTAAAGAAATGAATATATTTAAGAGGGAAAACAAGAGAGAAAAAGAGAGGGGAATGGGACCATTTTATGACAAAGCATTATGGTTTTGAATTGGTGCCTGAGTAGATTCTCTAAATGTCTGTTTTTTGCCCTCTTATGTTGCATATACTTCTGAGAAAGTATTGTGCTTTGAGATATGCAATAAGCTACCTAAGATCTTAGCTACAAAGAACATTGGAAGACTAGGCAAAAAGTCAGCAAAATCCATATTCTGAGCAATACTTTTAAGGCTTTCCTATTTTCTAAAGAGAGATTCTTAATCTTTTTTTCATGGACTTCTTTGGCAGCCTGGTGAAATTTTTCCCAGAATGTTTTTTTTTCCCTAAATGCATAAAATGCTTACAAAACTAATCATATTGAAATATAGATATCAAAAATTTGCTTCAAAAATTATTTAAGATTCCACATTATGAATTCCTATTTTAGAGCATGTTTTAAAAAATCAATACTCTGGGGAAGCTAATTGGTGTAGTGGATAGAGCGCCAGCCCTGAAATTAGAAGGATCTAAGTTCAAATCCGCCCCAGACACTTAACCCTTCCTAGCTGTGTGACCTTGGGCAAGTCACTTAAACCCAATTGCCTCAGGGGGAATAAAATCACTAATTCTGTATTCAGTCATACAGAGCAAACTTGACTTTATTTCTAAATGTATCCCTAAGGAGTTGGGATTGGATGCCCCCTTCTGTCCTTTTCAACACTGAGAGCCTACACCATCAGCTTGTATTCCGTTCTGATAACACCAGCCTTAACAATCAGTGATTAGTTCTCCACATTGATCTAATTTACTTAACCAATTCACTAATTAGTTACTGGCCATCACTAATGGACTGATTTAACTGATTAACATCAATTAGTATATACAAAGAGATATTTGCTTTCAGAAGATATAGGAAAAACAAGTTACATTTTGCCTCAATATCTGGGGATTCACTCCCCTTTTTTGCCCCTCCTATCTTAGAGAGAATGTGCTCAAACTTAGGCAATTTCTACATAAAATTCTCCCTCAGGTCCAAATGCAGCATGTCTGATGGTTGGATGAGTCTGTCTGCATCTCTGTGATTGCTAGACTGGGCTGGACAGGTTGCTGGATGTTTTGCTCCAGGATAAATCAGTACGTGGGCTCTGACTCATCTGATTCTAATAGTTTATTTACTCCCTTAATCTTTTGACGCTCACGTTCTAATAGCTATCTCCTTTTAGGTGAATCACCTTTACCTTAAAAATAGGAGGAAATAGCCCCAACAGACAAAAGCGCCCATAGTTGTGATCCCAATGGGGAGATAAAGGCTTAAGCTCTCCCTCCTTCCTGAGGACTTAGAATGCTTCATCATTTGAACACAGCCAAGCAAGACAAAACAGATCCTATCTATTTTACCCGATTACTGCCTTCTCAGTGTGTTCTGGCTACAGTCATTCAATAGTCTGCTTCTTCATCACATAGAACTTGTTAGGGAATGGGGAAGCCGAGTCTCTGTTATACAGCACTGTGCCCTTCCAGCAGCAGGATATCCAGCCTCTCTTAAGTATTGTATGCAATGCCTTTTCACCAGCTTCTCCAATCCTTTGGAATTAATCCCCTAAGGAATCCCTTAATAATACATCTATTAGAATGTGAGCGCCTCCATTAAGACACAAAGAGCAGAGACTCTGAATTTTCTATCTGTATCCCTGTACCACTGGCACTTAACACAGTGCTTGTACACAGTAAGTGTTTAATAAATGTTTTTTTTTAATTAAAAAGTTTTTTTTAATTCACTCATTTATCTATGCTATTGGCCAATGTTCCCAAAATTTTTACGTTTTGGTACATTATTAAAATAATCAGCTCTGGTCTCTGTGGTATTAGGTACTTCCCGGAACACTGCACTCAGAGGTCTTAGAAACAGTCTGAGACAGGGCAGTTCAAGCATAGTGATGAATTCACTGTGTAAAGGTTATTCCAAAGAGCTCCAGGAAAAAGCAATAGTCCAGACTTTATTATTATTTCTTCTAGAAACAGCCAGCATGAACCTCAGGGGGAAGGCTGACATTTGCTTGATAGTAACTCTCTACTTCCTGGCAACAAGTCCTGTCTTTGCCAACCTCAAAGGATTGCTCACTGGCACTGAGGTCGCTTCTATTTTCCTATTGTCTCTCTTTCCCTTTGCATGGAAAGTCATCCCTATAGCAACCTGGCATGTATGTCACGTGGGAGAAAAGGTAAGCTTATAGCATCAACATCCTTCCTTCAAAAAGCAGGGGAGTGAGATGCAAACCAGAACTGGCTTCCTTGCCTACTAGTCGTATCTGGTGATGAATCTCTCTGAGTCCCAATTTCCTCAGCTCTAAAATAGGGAAGATAGATAGTGATCTTTAAGGTCCTTTCTGGCTCTGACATAATATGCTGTAGATTACTATCTTTCATTTATTTAGTATTTATTCTATATGAATGTGCTTTGTATATATTTTATAGAACAAGTCCTTAGAACTGCAGACTCTCAGTGTTGAAAGGGATAATAGAGAGCATCCAATCCAACCTACATCTAAAAAGAAATCCTCTTACTAACATTCCTAACAAGTGATCCTCCAACTTCCACTTGAAGTTCTCTGGAGATGGGGAATTAACTACTTCCTGAGGCAATTCATTTCATTTTTGAATATTTTTCTTACAGTGATCCCAAATCTGCTTGACTGAAACTTTTAAGTCATTCTTCCTAGTTCCATCAGAAATCAACCAGTACAAATCTAATCCATTTTTCACATATTGTTGTTGTTGTTCAGTTGTTTCAATCATGTCTGATTCCCTGTGACTCCATTTGAAGTTTTCTTGGCAAAAATACAGGGGTGGTTTGCCATTTCCTTTTCCAGCCCATTTTACAGATGAGGAAATTGAGGCAAAAAGGGTTAAGGGACTTGGCTAGGATCAGACAATTAGTAAGTCTGGATTTGAACTCAGATACTCTTGGTTCCTGGCCCAATCGTTTATCCACTGTGTCATTTATTTGCCTTCTAAATGTTTGAAGACAGTTGTCCTGTCATTTTCCCTGCCCCGGACTTCTTTTTTCTAACCTAGATATTTACCTATCTCCAGTTCCTTCATCGGGTACTTGTGTAATATGATTTCAAGTCCCCCACAATTCTTACTTTCATGATCCAGTTTATCAATCTTTTTCCTAAAATGTGCTCTTCAGAAGTAAATACAATAGTCCAGATGTGAGTTATTCAAAACATCATAAAACAAGTATATTACCTTTCCTTATGAAACTTAGCTTTCTTGGTTGTCTTTTCATGAGCTTGACTGAATTGTCAGTTCATTGTATCTTCCAAAACTTTTGAATAAATTGTTTTTAAAATCCAAGTATGAATCTTTACATTATCCCTATTAAAAGTTACCTGCTAATGAGATTAACCAAAATTCATGCTAGTATGTTTTGTAATCTCAACCAACCCATGACCTCTTTAAAGAAGAACCCTATGCATTTGTTTTTCTTAAGACACTGGACACAGAATAGAATAAACAATAGTAAATAATTGAATATTTGTTGATTGATTTTTCTTCGAGTTTTTTCTAAGATTGTTTTGTTCCTGAAATACAAGGATATCAGCATGGAAATAAGAGATTCTCTCTGAGTCAAAACATTCCTGCCACACTGATATTTTAAAATAAGATTTCATAGCTCATTTTTTTAACAGAAAGATGAAAAATAGCAAAATGAAAAAGAAAGAAAATTCTTTAGTATTCATAACATATTGAGCTTTTACAGCTCTGCTTTTTATCTCTGATGAGCTCTTCAGATCTCTCATCCTCTCTCCAACACATCTGTTAGGTCAGCAGGCAATGTAGGTATAAAAAAGAACTCAGTAAAAAATGATTGAGGTCATGAAGAGGAAGTAGAATACCAAGAAATGAGTTGTTTGTCCCTTCGAAGAGAACACTGGGATGGAAATGATGGGATGTGGATTTCTTGTCTCAAGTCTAAATAGAGTCTTTGAAAGAGAAATGTATACATTGCTGCCCTTGTTACAGAATACCCAGCCAAAGGAAGTGAGTAGGTCACTTCAATCTCTGGACCTCATTTCCATATCTATAAAATGAGTAGATGAAGAGCTGGTTTCTGAAGTTCCTATAAGCTCTAACATTTGATGGTTCTGTGAATGGCTCATGGCAGTGAAAGCTAAATTCTTTTTTTTTTTTTTTATTTCAGTTCTGTACTACGCTCCTACATATTATAGGGGAAGCAAGTATAGGAGATAACAATATCCTGGAGGAATTTCTTAAGAGATATGGCATACACAGTTTAATTCCAGTTTCTCTTTCCAGAAGAATGGTGGGGAGTCCCCCACCTCATTGACTTGGTGCTCGGGTACTTGGGCACTCCCATTTTATTCTAGAATCTCAGTGTTAGATTGGAAACTCAGATCATTTATGCTTGACCAAAATTCCCTTTACCACAACCTCAATAGATCCTCATAATACAATTTACTTAAAGATTTCTACTAATGGGAAACTCAATAACTTCCTGAAGTAGCCCATCACACTTTTAGAAAGACTGTGATCTCACTCCTGGGATGCAAAGATAAAAGACTTAGTCAATGCACAAGACAATTAGTGACAAGGAACTAGCTGTCTCCCAAGGCAGTGATTCCACTTGGAAAAAATGTATTCATTGATGATTTTTTTTTCTTGCACAGAACTGAAATTTGCCTCCTACTTTTACCCCTTGGGCCCAGCAGCAAAACAAGGCTAATCTCATTTCTACAAGGTCATTTTTGAAATATTTGAGGACAGCTATCATGACCTACACTAAACCTTTTTCTCTTCAGGGTATATATCTCAAGTTCATTTAATCAAACAACTGCACATCATGATTTGGTGACTGGTTTTTCTCCATTCTGATTATTTTCTGTATTTTCCCTAGTGTTTCAATCATACCAATATGCTGCAAAATGTGTTCACTAAATATCCTATGAAATAATGCTTCTTGTTGCCTTTGGTTACACAATAAGATCTTCACCAATTCCATTCTTCACTTCCCCAAGTAGTACCTTTAAATCATCTTTCCATTTAGCTGCAATATCCTTCTTTCTTTTTTTTTTTTGGGGGGGGGGGGAGAGGAAGGGGAGAAACAAAACACGTGTATTAATCACTTACTAAATGCAAAACACCCGTGCTGAGCAGCGGGGATACAAATACAAAAGCAAATCAATTCCTGCTCTCAAGGAGCTTTACATTTTAATAATGGAGAAGACACACAGAGAAAGTTTCAGTCTGCAGTTACCATTATCTTTTTTTAATAGCTTTTTATTGACAAAATATATGCATGGGTAATTTTTCAACACTGACCCTTGCAAAAACTTTTGTTCCAATTTTTCCCCTCCTTCTCTCCACCTTGTCCCCTAGATGACAGGTAGTCCCATACATGTTAAATATGTTAAAGTATATGTTAAATACAATATGTGTATACATATTTATACAGTTGTCCTGCTACACAAGAAAAATCGGAATATCCCTCTTTCTTTGGGTTTAATTTATAACAATACTTCTTAATTTTTTGTCTGTCATTGATTCCTTTGACAGCCCAGTAAAACCTATATGTTCTTCTCAAAATAATGTTTTTGAAATGCAGAGTTTAAAATATATAGATCTGCAAAGGAAACTAATTATACAGAAATACAGTTAGCATGTAAATTTCTTTTTCCCCCTTCCCTCTTCCCACTCTAGAGTTGGCTACCATTAGAAACAAATATGTGTATATACACAGACAAAATCATTCTATAAATACTATACATACTATTTATGATAGCCAAAATAACTTATTTGTTCAAAGTTGTTCTTAAAATAATTTTGCTATTACTACACAAAACATTCTCTTGCTTCTGTTCATTTTGCTCTTAGTTATTTGGTGTAAGCCTATATATGTTATTCTAAAATCATCAAACCCACCATTTTTATAGCACAATAATATTTTATCACAATTATATACCCCAACTTGTTCAGCCATTCTCCAATTGATGGGCATCCCTGCAATTTCCAGTTCTTGCTACCACAAAGAAAGCTGCTATGAATATTTTAGAACACATAGGTTCTTTTCCTTTTCCCCCAATCATCTCGGGAAATAGACCTAATAGTGGTATAAATCTAGAAGTAGTATCATCAGATCAAAGGATATAGACAGTTTAATAATTCTTTGAGCATAATTGCAGATTGTTCCTCAGAATGGTTGGATCACTTCACAATTCCACCAACAATGAATTAGTATTCCAATTTTTCCACATTCCCTCCAACATTTGTTATTTCTCCCTTTAGTCATTTTAGTCAATCTGATAGGTATATAAAAATAAAATAAATGAGAAATTTTTTAAAAGAAAAGAAATGCAATTATCAGTTTAAAAAATTTTATGAACTTTAAAGGCTAAGAAGAACCCTTTGGGTATCAAGAATTTCATAATTAATATGATTCAACTATTCTAGCAAACATGCTCTGACCATTGGTCTTTGAATAGGAATTTTATATTTAAAATATCACCAAGCATATTAAAGTTTATTGACAATCTAAAAACTAAGTGGCTCTTAGCCGCTCTTCCCCCTTTCCCACTACTCCCCACACCATTCCTGCAAAAGTGGAAAGGGCACAAGAGAACAAAACATTAGAAGTTTTTTTTTCAACAAGATGTCTCCCAATCATATAGCAGGATCCTTAAAGATTCATTGAAACCTAGAATAGCAGAAATATTCCTGTTCAATGGCCTTCTAATAATAAAACATCAGTAGAGGCATAAAGCAGAGAAATTATGTTCATGAAAGGTTATTGTCATTAGAATCGGGTGACTAGGGCTTCTTAAATTTTTTCCACTCACAATTCCTTTTCACCCAAAAAAACTTTTTACAATCCTGGGTATATAGGTATATAAAATACATATATAAATCAACATAAACTGATAATAAATCATAATTTCATGACTTTCACATTCAATTACAATCTTAACCTCAGTTTAAGAAGTTTTGTTCTAGATAAAAGAGGAATTATTTTTGTGAATCATGAAACTCTCTGAATGTTCTTTTTTGTGGATGATCAGTTTGGGTGCTATGGGATCTATATGACTACATTGGGGGCTAAGATTTTTGCAGAGACTCTAGGAGAGATCTGTAATAATCCAAAAGATCTGGCTTACCCATCCATGTAGGGAAGATCAGATGGATAAAGAATGCCAACCATCCAGATTTCAATACTCATCTGACTGGACACCTTAGAGAGCTTATTTAAAGTGTTTATTATGCCTGGGCTAGATGGTACATATGAACAATGAGTTTGGACCCATGGTTGAAAAGGAGTAGAATGGACTGCATTGCTTTCAGGAAATTATAAAGCATTTTGTACCGACTTTAAGCTTCTCATAATAGCAGACTGAGGCAGAACCAAGGAGGCAGAGAAAAGGCAAGGACCCATTTAAGCTCTTTCCCCAATCCCTCCAAACACCTTTAAATAATGCTGCAAAAGAAATTCTAGAGCAGCAGAATGCAAAAGGAAGGATGGAGAAAAATAATTTTTTCCAATCCAACAACTTTGAAATTCAACAGAAAAGTACACCAGAGTCAAAGTGGAGAGCACCTGGATGCTCCAGCACAGATGGGACTCCAGCAAACCAGGAGCAGACTTTGAGGGTGACTGAATCACGGAGGAAGGAGGGATTTCCAGACCTCTTAGCCTGCAGAGAATAAGAGAGCAGAATAACTGGTCAGAAGGAAATTACAGGGGTCCCTTTGCTGGCACCAGGGTCAGGACTCTATTGCATTGCCCATATTTGGGTATGGACCACTATCCTGGGTTCCAGGGAGGAGGAATACTGAACACCAGAGCTGATGACTACTAGGGAGTATAGACCATGATCAGGGTGGGAAAGAGTGTTTATGAGACTCAATATAAGAGAGTAATAAAATAAATGCACTTCTCCCTAGATCATGCCATCTTGGAAGAACCAAAAACTTACAGGTTCCTGGAATTCTCTGTGAAAACAATTGCACAAAACATCTGAAGCTTGGGACAGTGCTCCCTCTACTTGGGAAGCCGATCCCCTTTGTAGCATAAAGTTAAAAATCAAGAAATAGTCTTGAAAATGAGCAAATAGCAGAAAAAAAGATCCTGACTATAGACAGTTATTATGGTGACAGGGAAGATCAAAACACAAATTCAGAAGACAACAAAGTGAAAATTCCTGCATCCAAAGCCTCAGAGGAAAATATGAATCAGTTTCAAGCCACAGAAGAACTCAAAAAAAGATTTTAAAAATCAAGTAAGAGAGGTAGGGGGAAAATCAGGAAGAGAAGGAGAGTGATGCAAGAAAATCATGAGAAAAGAATCAACATGTTGGTAAAGGAAACACAAATAAATACTGAAGAAAATAATATCTTAAGAAAGAGAATAGACTTAATGGTAAAAAGAGGCACAAAAATACAATAAAGAGAAAAATGCCTTGAAAAGTAGAATTGACCAAACACACACAAAAAAACCCAAAAATTTACTGAAGAGAAAAACTCCTTATTAAATCTAATAGCAAAGGCCCATCTTTTCCTAATTTTCAGGTCATGAATGGGAGTGTTAGGGGACTGACAGATGTACAGGTATGAAAGGG
The DNA here is from genome assembly GCF_016432865.1 of Antechinus flavipes. Taxonomy (NCBI): domain Eukaryota; kingdom Metazoa; phylum Chordata; class Mammalia; order Dasyuromorphia; family Dasyuridae; genus Antechinus; species Antechinus flavipes. The sequence goes on from NC_067399.1 coordinate 253,574,528, forward strand.
TTGTGATCTGTAACTTTGAAGGGAACTCCCAAATCTATGAAATCAGAGCCATTTCAGTACATAGAATACATTCTAGAATTTTGTCAAGAGCAGTCAAGCTCACCAGCTGATCATTTGCTGATTCCATTCTCTTTCCCCTTTGAAACTCAAAACAATGGATGCCCTTCTCCAGTCCTGAAGGACCTTTTCTTTTCTCCCTGATCTTTCAATGATCATTGATTGCAGCTTCAATCCTTAGCTCACAGTGATATGGGAACTCACTCCCCCAAGCTATTGACAACCCCCTTGCTTGGGATTCCTTTCTGTCCAAGAACCAAGAGCCAGACAAATGTGGATAGGGATGTTAAGGACTTCAGGAATCACTTTCAGAGCTAAAAGTCAGCACCATCCATGACACAAACTGTGGGATTCTATCCATGCTAAATAGGGCAGCTATAGGTTCAGTGTATAGAATATTAGGCCTGGAATCAGGAAAACCTGAGCTGAAATCTGACCTCAGATACTTCCTAGTTGTGTGATCCTGGGCAATTCACTTAACCTTAAGCCACTAGAGAAGGAAATGTCTTTGTCCAGTGTCTTTGTCAAGAAAGTCCTATGAACAGTATGGTTTGTGGGGTCAGGAAGAGTTGGACACAACTAAATGTCTTAACAATAACTCCATTCTATAGATAATTCTTATGGAAACTGATCAGAGGAGAGAATGAAAAATCTCTGAATATAACTCCTTAACTAAAGCAATCACAGTCACGGCCCTAAATTTCTTAGAATGAAAGGTAAAGTTACAAATACAAAATGAGGGAACTATGATTACTCTAGAATCCAGCTGAGAACAAAATATACATAAAATGCTTGTTATCACATTTGTTTTCAGAAATATACTGTTTATTAAACTAAATTTTAGTGCAAATTATCATTAGAAAGAAGTTTTTATCAAGAATCCACTGTGGCATCCTGAAAGTAGCTGATATTCTGGAGAGAAAGACACATAAATAGAAGCATCCTAGGATGCCTGTGGTATCCTAGATAGATCTCTGGTCCTGGAGACAAGAAATCTGTTTTCAAATTCCATCACCAATTCTTACTATAACACAGGTTAGCACGGCCCTTACAGCTTGGAAAGCCAAGAAAGATTTTACCACTCCTCCACAGTTGACTGATCTCCTGATAGAGATTGGGAGTTCGCTAGGCTCTTTGCAAATGGCTCCAGTCCTCACTGATATTCTCTCAATTGTAGGGAATGTCTCCTCCAGCCTAGTTCCATCAAACTACAGATAGAGTAACTCTTATGCTACAGTGTGTTTCTACATTCACCTCAGAAGGTATGAATTTAGTCTTGCAACATGTGGGACTTAACCCCCTTCCCTCTTTGCTCTCTGGGGAAGTGAAGATTAGATTTATAGTTTTGTACATTTTTTATACAGCACGGTCCCAGTTCCAAGCCCCCAGTCCTCCTCAGGTTGGAACCCCTGGTTTCTCAAGGCTTCTAAACTGGGCTGGCTGACTGTATCAACCTTCCTGAAATCCTGGTCCAAGGTAGATGTTGCTCAAATTGTTGGGTTCCACGAGAATTATCTCTGGCACCTGAAACGGAGAAGGACAAAACACAGAGAGCAGAAAGAAACACCCCAGTACTCCAGGAAACATTTTCAATCCCTCCTATTAATATCATATTCTGGCAAAAGTGATTTGTAAAGACACTCACCATTAATTACAGTAACAGAAACAGCCTGAGCAAGCAATTACAATGATAAGTAGCTAATTATGGGCCTGATTAGCCCCCTATCCTCAATTTGTCATCCCAAAGGGCCAATAGTGAATATAGTTTGCAACAAAAAAGAAACGTCCCCAAGTCAGTCACATAACCAGCGATCATGACAGCATCAGCATGGATCATAGCACATCAAAACCTTTCTGACTTCCCTAACACCTGTTGAGGGCTGCCTGTTAATCACACTATGTCCCTTTCTAAAAGAGTAGAGGGATCAAGCACCATGACACCCTTTTAAGAAATAGGGACAAATAGTCACAGAGAAGTTTATGATATGTGCAATGACATCTGTCACAACCTTTAAAATGTAAAATATGATATATAATATATAATAAATATATAAATATAAAATAATATGTAATAAAATAATATAATATATAATTAGAAATTATTATTATCTCTAGTGATCTGTACAATGTAGAAAGAACTCTAAATTTGGAGTCAAAGGACCCAGGTTCAAATAATACCTCTTCACTATCTCTGAGTTTGGACAAGCATCTATCTTTCCTCTGACTATAAAGTCTAGCTTTTAAACTATGGATTGTGACCCATTATAGGGTTGTATAACTGAATTGGGGATTGTGAAATTATGATTTATTATGAGCAAATATTTGCTTTTTATACCTATTTTATGTACCTATATACCTGGGGTCATGTAAATATTTCTTAGGCAAAAAGGGGTTGTGAGGGAAAAAAGTTTAAGAAGTCCTTCTATAAAAGGCAACGCCATCCTCCCAGTCCCTCAGGCTCACAAGGTAGAAGTCATCTTCCACTCTTCACTATCTCACACCCTCCCCCCAATCTGTTATGAAGACCAATTGATTTTACCTTTGCAACATCCCTCAAATATGGCTCCTTCTCTCCTCTGATACTTCCACCCCTAAAGTATAGACCATCTTACTTTGCATTTGGACAATCATAGACTGCCTGCTTCAATTTTCTCCCCACTTCAAATCATTCTCCATTCAGCCCCTAAAGTGATTTCTTTAAAGCACAGGTTTGACCGTATCATCCCCTTAATCAAAACTTCTAGTGGCTCTCTATCTCCTTTGGGATCAAACATGAAAGTCTTCCACAATCTCTCTCTTTCCTACCTTTCTGGTCTTCTTTTACTTTACTCCCTGTCACAATTTTTCCAATCTGGTGACTGTTTCCAATCCTGGTTGTTCTAGGCTCTCTCGTGATTCCATTGAACATTTTCTCTGACTGTCCCTATGGTCCCTAGGCTGTCCCTCTTGTCAAGTCTGCTTACTGACCTCTTTGACTTTAAGTTCCAACTAAAATTTCATTTTTCCAACCTCTCTTGCTTCTGTGTTTTCTACCTATTAATTATCTCTAAATTATAATATACTTTATTTATATTTATTTGTTTGTGTGTTGTATCCCTAATTAGATTATGAGCTTCTTGAGGATAAGGACCTTACTTACTTAAGTAAATAAAAAAGAAGTCTTTTACTTCTTTTTTTATTCCCCAGTACAGTACGTGGCACATAGCAGGCACTTAATAAATGTTTATTGATTGATATCTCTGGGTCTCACTTTCCTAATCTGTAAAATGAGAAATTTGGACTAAAAGGGTCTCTAAGATCCCTTCCAGTACTAAATAAATGATCCTATGATCTGATCATTGCATAGATAATAACAAGAACAGTAGTGAAGAAAGTGATAAGAGCTCCCCAGATGAAGGGAATTCAAAATAAAATGGAGGGTGAGACCAGCCCATATATTGCTGAGTATAGAAATATATGCAGGCAAACAAAGGGAGAAGTTGAAATAATTCTTTGCCTAACTCCACAAACCAAAGACAATTGGAATTGTATATCCACAGGGGACACACAGTCTGGTAAAGGAGACAATATTTAGGTAAATTGAAGCTGTATACAGAATAGATGGAAGATGGCCTTGTAGTGGTAAGTAATAACAGCTGGAGAGACTGGGAAAAGCCTCCAAAAGTTGGTAGGATTTGAACTGAGTTCTGAAGAAAAAGGTAGGGGTGAGGTGGGAAAGGTGAGGGGGCAAGATATTGTAAATATGGCAAAGGGAAGGACACAAGAGATAGAGTGTTATTTTTAAGGAAATAAAAAAAGGCCATTGAAGTTTGATGATACAGTATGTGAAAGTGAGTAAAATATAAGGAGATTCTAAAGGCTGGACTGGGAGCTCACCTATTTCCCCTGCTACTGAAAAGCCTGAGACTAATGACTCTCTTGGGCTTGGGAGTTCAGACCTGTAGTGGAATGTCCACACTATATCTGAGTCCCCAGGAATAGAGGGATAACAGGCTGCCTGAGGAGGAGTGAATCAGGTTAGAAAAAAAAACAAATTAAAGTTCTTGCACTTATCTGTTTTGGGATAGAGCCAGTGAGTGGCTACTATACTTCTAGCCTGAAAAGATAGGGAGATTGAATAATTTGAAAGAAGAAAAAGATAAAAGTGGGAAGGTAGGTTTTTGAAGATCTTTAAAAGCCTAACACAGGACTTTATATTGGATCCAGAAAGTGTTGGGGGGCATTAAAATTCTTTGAGCAGTGGGGTGACACGGTCAGACAAGCAGCAATGGATTGACTGAAATAGCAGAAAAAATGCTGTGAGTTCCTTTCTTCCCTTTATGTTATTTTTATGAAGGATGTTCTCAATTGAAAATCAACTCCTACTATCCATACTCATGGCCAAATACCACCATCATTACCTCTGAATGCTACCATTTTGCATTTTCCAAACTCTACTCATCTCATCTCCAACTGCCCAAATAATCTCTCCACCTCAAAAACATAAGCTCTGACCCCAAATCATGGCCTATCTCTGTGTCCAATAATCAATTAGTAGCCCTTAATTCCCACAATTCTTGTAAAGGTGTTCCTCCTACCACCAACACCATGGAAACATCTGTTTAATTATCCACTCTGTTTTTCAGGCAGTGACAGTTTACACAAGGAAATTTTTCTTCACGCTCCAAAAGACTGGTCTCTCCAACACCCTAAAATGCCATTCTCCTAACAATCTGAGCTTTGGAGCAATTTTAGCCCCTTTGGAGCTAAGTGTTTAAGGAATTTGAACACATTTTTTTCACACCGTATCCTTGATCTCTTAGCCAGAAAGTGGAATGCTGGGGGGAAGGAAAGATGGGAATCATCCAGAAGCAGAAAAAAAAAAAAAACTAAAGCAGTGTGAAAAAAAATTTAAAAATATTCTGTGATAGCTCCAGAAGAGATAATAAACCCTGGAGCCCAGTGTCTGGGTGAGGAAGTTGAACTAACTTAGTTTAGAGAAATAATTTTATTCCTCTGTCATAGTCAGTCCCTTGAGGGCACTCAAGAATGATTTCTGTGTTAGTTTGCAGAACAAGCAGGAGGTAAGAATAAAAAATATGTAAACAGGGATCTGTGCTTTACCCATAGATATCCTTTCATGACGTTCTTTTTGTACAATGGCAGAGATAGATATTTTAGTCCTAGGAACTTGTCTAAGAAAAGCAATTATATTTTGTTCTTTTAGAGGAAAAAACAAAAAGATGAAAGAATTCACTATTCTTTATTTTTAAAAATTCAGGTAATATTCATTATTTTATAAATAATAATTATTTTATCACAAAGAACAACATTGTTTAATAAAAATGTGCTCAATTTTGAAACTTAAAACCTTGGAAGTAGTTAATATAAATATATATATATGTGTATATATGTATATGTATGTGTGTATATATATATATATATATATCTTTTCAAAAAGATATATATATATATGGTTTTTTGAAGAGAAATTGTAGATGGGCAATTTGTCAGATTCAGAATGCAGTAGAAGGAAGAAATAGGACTGTATTACACTGAGAAATTGCATAGTGATTTTATTGATATCAAGATGTTCACTACTTACTGCAAAAATCTCTCTTTAAAACCAATCTTCTTCCAAGGATGTTATAAAACATATTATGACAAAATTTGGTTACCCAAAGTTCATCAGTATTACATGTATTAAGTTTCATGATGACATACTTACATAGGTTCTAGACAACAGATGATGTTTTCACACTTTCCCAATTACCAATGGAGTGAAGCAATGCTGTTTATTTACTTCTGTGCTTTTTTGGGTCATGTTTTCAGCAATTCCGTCAGACTTCTTTAATAAGAATGAAAACAGCATCCATTTTTCTGTCCTCTGTGAGAGAAACAGAATTGCAGTATCTCCAAAGAAATTCAAGATGCACGAATTTAAAGACATCTCCACCTCAAATGTTCTTGTGGACTATTTGTGTCCAATCTGTGGTAGAGCTTTTGGAGCTTGTATTGCTCTGATCAGCCACAGTAAGGGACAAAGTGATAGCATTTTGGTCCTCTTCAAGAACAAAGGATAGCAACCACCCAACCAATCAACCAAGGCATCTTATGCATTATAGTACAGGTATATTTTAAGTCAAGGAATCAGTAATTTCAAAAGAATCATGGCTACAAACTGTGGTAAAGGGATTTTTTGTATTAGTTTTATGATCATGACAGCTAGTCACATTAACTAACTCAAGTCTGCAAAATCAAGCTGAGACATAAATGATAGCCCTATTGCTATCTGGTTAGTTTCTGCTGTCTCCAAATTGCAGTGAAATAGTCTATTATTTAGTGATCAGTTTATTATTTTACCTGTTATAGATCCTCTCCTTCTGTTACTAATTCTTGAGGTATAAATCCTTATCGCTTTTGTTCTCTGTGATTCCAACTGTATCAACCCTGCCTTGTTCTATACACATTTTTTGGATATTTTACTCATGGCCCATTGGTTTTTTGTGTACCATAGGACTGTGCTCTGAACATATAATAAACCAGTTATGAAAATGTCTCTGGGTGCTGATCATGCTTGATAGCAGTATCTACCAACAAATCCCTGAATTTTTTATATCACAAGTAATCCCAATGGAAAACTTTAGGTATAAGTAAGCTACAGCACTTTTTTTAAAAATGCAGAATAAACAACATTTTCAAGAGCATGTATGGCTGGAATAGGAGAAAGGCCAGTTGTCATAAAGAAGAGTAACCCACAACAAGTGAGAAGTCAGGGTGCTACACTGACCTCCTCAAAATAGTAAGAGAAGCAGTAATAAATGGATCCTATGTACAAGGTTCACATGGACAAAAATGATAAGAGTAAGAAAGGTCAGGTGGGTGTAAGAGCCACTCTAATCCCCTTACCAGAATTTGTTAAACTTTCAGTGTGAGCATTTATATATGCACCCCAGAAATCAGCAATCACCACAAATCAATGTTTGATTTATTGTTTTGTTGATTTACTAGATTTAAGAAAGCGATGATGCAGATTAAATTTTGTGTGGGAATTTTTTTTTCTGGAGGACCTATTTGTTGAACATTTACTACTGTACCCCTGTATTGGTCTATAAACATTACTTGTGTTCAGTAGGAGAACAGAAGACTTAGGGAATGAAGTCATCAATGCACAGAATGCCTGATGATTATAGGTTAATAATAATAATAATAATAATAATAACTAATATTTATATAGTGTTTTAAGATTCCATAACTGCTTTTTATCCATTACCTCATTTTGGTCCTACAATATTATTAAGGTACACTCAAAATAGTAGAAGAACCAGAGATAGAGATAGAGTATCATAATAGGTGGATCTTATGCAAATGATTCATTCTTATAAAGAGAGATAAATGATACAGAGCAAGGAGAGAAAATGTGACCTGCATTAGGAGCAAATGAAATAACCAGAATAAGAAAAATCAAAGTATCCAAGTATAGTGCAGAATGCCATATACTATTTTTTTGATGAGGGAATCAGGGTTATATGACTTACCCATGGTCACATAGTAATCATCAAGTATCTGAGGCTGGATTTGAACTCATGCCATGCAATATTAGTTTTTTTATTTAATTTAATTTTTGAAAATTTTTATTGTATTTTTTTAACACAACTGCTTTATGAATCATGTTGGGAGGGAAAAATTAAAGCAAAAGGGAAAAACCATAGGAGAGATTAAAAAAAAAAAACAGAAAAAAGAAGTGAATGTAGCATGTGTTCATTTACATTCAGTCTCCTTAGTTCTCTTTCTGGATACAAATGGCATTTTCTGTTCAAAGTCTATTGGAGTTGCTTTAGATCACTGAACCACTGAATAGAACCAAGTCTTTCACAGTCGATCATTGCATATTCTTACTAATATGGTGTACAATGTATTCCTCATTCTGCTTGTTTTGCTCCGTATCAGTTCATGTAAATTTTTCCAGGCCTTTCTAAAATCAGTTTGTTCATCATTTTTAATAGAATAATAATATTCTATTACCTTCACATACTACAACTTGTTCAGCCATTCCCACTTGATGGACATCTACTCATTTTCCAATTCTTTGCTACCACAAAAAGAGCTGCTACAAAACATATTTGCGCATGTGGATCCTTTTCTCTCCTTTTATAATTTCCTTGGGATTCAAAACCAGTAATGGCACTGCTGGGTCAAAGGGTATATGCACATTTTGATAGTCCTTTGGGCATAGTTCCAGATTGCTCTCCAGACTAGTTGGATCATTTCACAACTCCATCAACAATGCATTAGTGTTCCAGTTTTCCCACATTCCCTCCAACACTTATCATTATCTTTTCCTGTCATCTTAGTCAATCTGAGAAGTGTGAGGTGGTACCACAGAGTTGTTTTAATTTGCATTTCTCTAATCAATAATGATTCAGAGCATTTTTCATATTACTATAAATTAATTTAATTTCATCATCTGAAAAATGTCCTTTGACCATTTATCAATTGGGGAATGACTTGTATTTTTATAGATTTGACACAGTTCTTTATATATTTTAGAAATGAGACCTTTATCAGAAATACTGCCTATAAAGATATTTTTTCCAGAGTTGTATTTCCCTTTTAATTTTTTCTATTGATTTTGTTTGTGCAAAACCTTTTTAATTTAATGTAATCAAAGTTGTCCATTTTGCTTTTCATAATGTTCTCTAGTTCTTCTTTGGTCATAAATTCCTCCCTTCTCCAAAGATCCAATAGGTAAATTATCCCTTGTTCTCCTAATTTGTTTATGGTATTATCCTTTATGCCCAAATGATGTATCCATTTTGACCTCATTTTGATATGGGGTATGACATGTAGGTCTATACTGAATTTCTGACATATTATTTTCTAGTTCTCCCAGCAATTTTTGTCAAATAGTGAGTTCTTATTCCAGAAGTTGGAGTTTAGGGATTTAACAAATATTAGTTTGCTATGGGCCTTGATTATTGTATCATGTGTATCTAATCTATTCCTCTGATCCATTCTATTTCTCAGCCAATACCAAATGGTTTTGATGTCTACTGCTTTATAATATAATTTTAAGTTTAGTACTGCTAAACTACCATCCTTCTTTGTATATTTTCATTAATCCCCTTGATATTCTTGACTTTTTTGTTCTTCCAGATGAATTTTGTTATTCTTTTTTCTAGTTCTATAAAATAATGTCTTAGTATTTTGATTGATATGGCACTGAACAAGTAGATCAGTTTAGACAGAATTGTCATTTTTATCATATTAGCTTGGCCCAACCATGAACAACTGATATTTTCCCAATTGTTTAAACCTGACTTTAGTTATGTGAGAAGTGTTGTGTAATTGTGTTCCTATAATTCTTGAGTTTATCTTGGTAGGTAGCCCCCAAGTATTTTATTTTGTCGACAGTAATTTTAAATGGAATTTCTCTTTCTATCACTTGCTGATAGGCTTTGTCAGTAATATATAGAAATGCTAATGATTTGTGTGGGTTTATTTTCTATCCTGCAACTTTGCTAAAGTTGTAAATTGTTTCCAGTAGGTTTTTGGATAATTTTCTAGGATTCTCTAAGTATACATCATATAATCTGCAAAGAGTGACAGTTTTCTTTCCTCATTTCAAATTTTAATTCCTTTAGTTTCTTCTTCTTTTCTTATTTCTAAAGCCAACATTTTTAGTACAATGTTGAATAATAGTGGCAATAATGGGCATCCTTGTTTCACCCCTGCTCTCACTTGGAATACATCCAGCTTATCTCCATTACAGATAATGCTTGCTGTAGGTTTTAGATAGATACAACTTATTGTTTTAAGGAAAGATTCCTTTATCCCTACCCTCTCTAAGTGTTTTTAATAGGAATGGATACTTTTGTCAAATATAAATGGATGCAGTTTTTTCTGCATCTATTGAGTTTATCGGATGGTTTCTATTAGTTTTGTTATGTGGTCAATTATGGTAATAGTTTTCCTGATATTGAACCAGCCCTGCATTCCTGAATAACAGTCTTTTAAAGGTTCTGTTCCATTCCTCTCTCTGTTTGAGTGGGATGAATACTGAAAATAAATCTGGGATGTATAGTAAATGATATGGGATTACAGCTTTTTTCTTTGCCTCAATATGTACTCAGTGCTTAAAGCATTGACAAAGCCCTTGTCTTGTAAATTTGGATTTCTGGCTTTAGAGTACTCCATGATTGAGAACTATTACATTAAGACGCTAAATGGCTTTTTTGTCTCTTGCGAGGTACTTTGGGAAGCCCTGATGATATTTATTCCTGGTTATCTCTGTTTAGCACACTTGGGAAGAACCATAAATTGGGTAGGAGAAAATATTAACACTCAACTATTTCTCTTGGGCAGGGGTGGGGGGAGAGAATGAGGCTGAGTTTCTTTGTATAAAAGTTTCTTTGTATAAATTGAGCCCTCGTTTAGAAGGCTTACTAGGAGAAAGTTGACAGGTGATGTTTAAATAGCTATTCACAAAGAAATTATTTACAGGAACCATTTTTCAATGGAATTTCCCCCCCTAACCGCTGAAAAATATGACAGATTCTCCACTCTGTTTACCAAGGACAGCTCAGTTCCAAAGTAACACAGAGTTTATTGCTACTGTAATGTTCCAGTTGTGACTGCACGTCATGTTCTAACAGCCCCGGAATGAAAAAAAAAAAAAAAAGAAACAGAACTAGGCATAAATTCTACTGGAGTGGGCAGAAAGAGGAAGGAGTAATGGGCCTGAGCCATCCCTTGGGGGAACCTGATTTAACAGTAGGTGGGAGTTGACAAGTGATGTGGGAAAAGGAAGAAAGCCTAATGTCCCACAAAATACCTCCTAGTAGCTAATCATTCCACCTTCAGAGATTTATGAATCTATCCCTGGTTAAAATGCAAATGCAAATAGAACATTTTAACTCTTACTGTATGTACTGGGAGGAAAGGGTAGATTATTTACCTCACTGTGAAAGAGTTGACCAGATCTTCCCTTAAGAGCAGGTTTGGATGGTGGGAAAGGTCAGAAAATACAAGGATTCTAGGTGCACAAGAGAGAAGACAATACTAATGGAAGAGAAATGTAGAGAAAAGAACAGAGGCATCCAAACAAAAATTTCATTAATTTCCCCAATTCTTAAGAGCTTGGGAGCAGCAATAAGAACAAGCTTTCAGTTGGTTTGGTGTTGAGGTCTTGAGGCAATATGCAGTAGTAAACTGAAGGAGAATAATGACTCATATTTCTATTATATTTTAAAATTTACAAAATACTTGCCATTGTGAAGCAGGCAAATAAAAGTATTCTCCCAATTTTATCAGCAGGGATACTGGGACCAAGAGAGAAGATGTTATTTTCTATGAACAAAAATAAATATTAGAGGCAGGATTCAAACCTATATTCAAAAAGTATAAATCTAGTGTTCTTTCTACTATACCATTCTACAGTGAATAATAGTTTTGTCACTGGCAAAAATGAAGATCAAAAAAATCCCTCTCCCCCCTCACCTCCAGTCTTGCTAAATAAAGCTTATTGGGTGATTTGCATGAACCCAGGAAGCAACCAAGGGCATGATAGCAATTGAAAGGAATTTTTTGCACCCTCTCTTAAAGAATGTACTGGATTCAAAATGGCAATGGAGGTAGAAGAAGAAGAACTTTAAAAAAAAAAGCCATATAAAATGTTTCTTTGGCTGACTGGCTGTGACTGAATCACAAAAGAGCTAAAATCATGTCTGGAGCTAGAATATAGGAGTTGAGAAACCTCTCTTTTATGAGGAAAATTTTGAAGGATGGCTGTAATCCCTCAAAGAATTATCATGTTGCAGAAACATAGACCTAGCAGAGATAATCATTATCATAAGAAATACCAAGAAATGATAATATCATGGAGAGAACAGACTAAAGGAGATTCCAGCATGGATGGTGCAATAAATGACAACCCAAAGATATTACAAGAGAAGCATATGACAACTCAAGATAATCCAATGGAAATCACACCCTACAATTATTTCCCCTGGCTACATGTTTTCCCTAGCTGTATATGTTCTTACATGTAGTACACATATACCTTCTCCCTATGTCAGCTTCCATTTATATATTATCTTCATATGTATTTCCTTAGGTGCAATAATCTATAGAAAATTGTGAATGTGACAGATTAGGGATGAGTGGGAAATATCCTTATTCATAGAGACGTTTAGATGGAAGAAGGGGTAATATTAGATTTAAAATCAAGAAGATCTGAGTTTGAATCCTGTCTCCAAATACTTGCTTTTTTTGTGTGTCCCCAGTCAAGTCACTAAATCTTTCTAAATCTCAGTTTTCTCATCTATAAAATGGGACTATAATAGCAACTACCTCACAATGTTGTTGTAAGGATCAAATATAATAATATCCTATTATTAAATAAAAATTAATAATTTTAATATAAATTTTTACTGTTTTATTTTATTATTAATTATATATTACATTATAATATATTAACAATCAAAATGAATAATTTTAAATAGTAAAAATTTAATAGCATGAAATCCTATTATTCTCACTATTTGTATTTCTATACTATTTCATAGAATCTCAGAATCTAAGAGTTAGACAGGACTTTAGCAACCATCTAGTCTGACCCCAAAAGAATACTCATCAATAAGGACTAGATTAGAAGTAATCAGTTATCCAATCTCTGTGTTTGAAAACTTCCAATTTAATTAAATGATTTTTGCTTTGAACTGGTGTGACTTTTGGTTGTTCTGGAAAAGAAACATTGATGACAGCTTATCAGCTAAGATTTCAAGTGCATGCTGACCCAAAACATGCTTTAAATTGGAAGTAGTTTGCAGGGACCCACAAATTAAAGTGTTAAAACGGTAGTAAGGCTATACCATGAAGAGAGTAGAATACTGACTCTATAAAAATTAGGGCAAAATTTAGGTACTAGGGACAGAGAGGTAAAATATGAATATTGGGCAAAAGGAGATAACCAAAAGATTTTTGACTTTAAAAGCAATTTAAGGGGTCAACTAGCCCAACTGGCCTCCAACCCCCCCTGATGTTTACAACTTTAGGTGCATTCAGGATTGGGAAAAATAAAACCAATGCATATTGCAGAAGTTATCAGCCACATTTTTTCTCATCAGAACAAAGGATTATTCTTATGGAATAAGTCTTATGGAAATGTTTGAAGTAGCAAGCAGTTTCTAGGAGACCATAGGACATGAGAGAAGCTACAAGGGGCCTTAGAGACTATTTGGTCCAATCCCCTCATTTAACAGAGAAAGCATCTGAGGTCCAGAGAAGTTAAATAATTTGATCAATGTCATGCATTTAGTCTCTGAGCAAAGAACAGAGACCAGTTCTTCTGTTCACAATCTCTTTCAAACACATTCTGCTGCCAAACATCATACTGAATCCTCACAGCAGAGAGCCAACTCCACAAACACACAGCCTCTAGTCCAGCAAGCCATGAAGGTACAAAACTGCCTGGGAAGTGGGGAGAGATGGAAAGAGAGGAGGGAGAGTGAAGGGCTTTGGACTGACTCTGTCCATTACATTCAGCCAATCTCAGTGCATGATTAATGACAATAAACAGGATGTTCCCAACAGGGAAAGTCTTTGACAGCTAATTAATTGTAACCTAGCAAAGACAAAAACATAGCACAACTCCACCAGCAGATGCCAGAATGGCCATTCCATTCATGAGGCAGATCTCTATTTTTCACTACAAATTTTAATTATGTTTAGGGGTAAATTGTTTGTTTTTTTCTAGACTCCTCAGTTGCCAGATTTGTGGGTTATGTGTGTCTCACCAACAGCAGGAGCTTCATTAGCTCATATGTTATTTAGTTTTGGTATTTAATTTCATTTCTAAATATTCATTCTCTTCTGCTTGTAAACTCTTGAATACAGAACCCTTAGGCAGGCAAAAGGATGAGAAAGTTAAATATGCAATATCCTCTGATTGTTTAATTAGCACATGAAAATGAAAATTGCAAAAATTATTCATGTTAATAATGCCAGTAACTCCTCATATTTTAATGATGATTTGTAGTTCACAAGGCACTTTCCTGGTTTTTTTCATATTTGATATGCATAACAATGCTGGATCGATATTGTTAACCTCATTTTTATAAGTGAAGTTGAGGATAGGAGATATAAATATTATTACCAATGTTAATAGATTACTTAAAACTCTGTTCTACACCTCTCTAATGCATTTTTCATGTAATATTTTGCATTATAATTATCTCCTTGTATCTTATCCAAATATTAGTCTGTGGATTCCATGAAGGCAGGTATACAATGCTAGTTAGCACTAACTAGTCCTAGCAGAATGCATAGGTGTCTAATAAATGGTTGTTGTTGAATAAATGAATGATTTATATTCTTATAACAATTTGCAGTTTACAAAATACTTTCTTCACAGAAACTCTGCATGGCAAATAATATACTATACCCATTTCACAGATGAGAAACCTGAGAGGCAGAGGTTGAGTAACTTACAAGGTCAGAACTAAAAAGTAGTGGGCATGGAACATAGACTCAGTCCACACTTTACAGTACAAATTCATCAGTAAGAGGCAAGGTGTCACAATAACAAAAATGCAGGATTGGAACCACAAAATCTGGATTCTATAGTTTTCTATCTATGTGACCTTGAGCAAGTCACTTCTTTCTGAGCCACAGAGAACTGAATGCTAAGGTTCCTTCTAGCTTTAAATCTTCATTTACATGCCTGTGAATTTGGGTAGTTAGGGGGCACAGTGATTATAGCTCCTGACCTTAGGAAGGTTCATCTTCATGAGTTCAAATCTGGCTTCAGACACTTACTAGCTGTGTAACCCTAGGCAAATTCCTTAACCCTGCTTGCTTCAGTTTTCTCTTCAATAAAAGGAGCAGGAGAAGACAATGGAAAATCATTCTAATATCTTTGCCAAGAAAACTCTAAGTGGGGTCATGAAGAATCAATAATGCCTGAACAACAACTGTGAGCTAGGATGTATATAACATAGAGTGTTCTTTAGTAAGTCACATAATCAAGCTCAAACTCAGAAACCAAAAAAATCTACTACTGACTTTAGTCATGGCTTGAATTTGGGTGGGAGGGGTGTTTGTTTTTCTGTTTTCTTGCTCTGGAAGACTCTCGATGGCTCCCTGGGGGAGACAATTACTTTTTGGTGTCTGGATCTGGGAAATATGGCAAATACAGACTCCAATCATCTAATAAACAAATCTGGAAACTCAGTCCCATGAATGTGAAGAATCCCCTTGCTTCCTCCCTGAAACAGGGCTGGCAGGCAAAACATCAGTCCCTTAGTGGATAATACTGCCAAACTGAAAAGTAAATACTTTTCTCTGCTGGAAGGAAAAGAAGGAGGGAAATAATTATCTAAGAAAACTAATAGCACTTAAAAAAATAATATCTTTCAGAGTAAAAATTTATCACAGAGTAGGAAGCTAGATATGAAGGGATTTTATTAAAAGTTGGAATATGTTGACTTTTTTCCCCCATGTATTTTAAGTTGCTGGAAGAATTTAATTGCTTTTCCATGTTTTTAAGCATGCCATTGAACCCTCTACTTGCTATACTAATACATGTACTGATTTGACTCTGGACCTGGCTTAAAACCTTCATACCAAGGATCATGAATAGCCTGACTCTCCAACCTCCTGAAATCAATAAAAATTGAAGCTACTTAGTTCAAAACTTCAGCAGACTCATGATTTTATTAATATAGTTACTCATATGGATGGTGCAGAACACAATTCTTCCAATATTTTCTAATCCTGTGCAAAGATATTGGTAATCAATCAATAAGTATTTATTAAAGCCCTACTATATATCAGACACTATACTAGGTGCTAAGGATACAAATAAAAAAGTGAAGCAGCCCCTTTCCTTAGCAAGCTTTCATTCTATTGGGAGAGACAACATACAAATATAGAAAATGGATAGATATAAGGTGATCTAGCTGCTGGTACTATCAGGATAGGCTTTATGTAAGCCGTTCCATGGCATTGTACATGGATATTGGGCTAGCAGTCAAGAAAACCTGACTTTGAATACCGCCTCCAATACTCATTGAGCAAGTCATTTTATCTTTCTCATCCCAGGTTCTTTATTTGTAAAAAAGGAGTAATAATAGCATCTGCCTAATAGGCAAATGAGAAAAGCTATGTAAAGTGTTTTGCAAACCTTAGTGTTCAATATTAAATGCTAGCTATTATTTTTATTAGAAGATAGCTCTTGAGTATATCTTGAAAGAAAGTCAGGAATCTAAGAGGCAAGGGTGAGAATCAAGTGTACTGTAGGCATCGGAGACAGCTAGTTCAAAAGCAGATGAAGATGGAGTATCATTTATGAGGAAATGATCCACAGAGAATGTGAATGGAAGTAATGCAAACTAAGGCTGCAAAGGCAGGATAAGGTCAGGTGGCAAAACATTTTAATTACCAAACAGAAAAGTTTATATTTGTTCCTAGAAGTAATATGAAGTCATGGGAATTTATTGTGTAGCAAAGCATCAAAGTCAGAATTGTATGGTAAGGGCTGAAGAAATACAATGAGAGATTTGCAAAATAAACACTCAGAAGAACCTCATTAGAAAATGTACAAACACAGACTCTAATAGCCCTGCCTAAAAGTTCCTGAATCTTGTTCTTTAGTTCATACTAGCAGGATTTTGACTGAAACGTTCTACATTGCTTATCTATCTCTGCTGAAAACTTCAAAAGTATTTTGATGGTCCCTAGTGATTCAAGCTTTTAATCTCCCCACTCCCCCACATATACCCTTTAAGCAAAAGATTTCTGGTTGCATAGTCAATTTAATTACTCTTCTCATTATTTTCTGAGTTAATTAATTAACTAGGGGAGAAAGGATTAGCCACATCCTCATGTCCAAGCTAAATATGCTCTCCAGGTTGTGGGTTCCCAACTTGTTACATTTTCAAGCCTTGATCTTCAACAATTTCACCTCCATCCACTGGAAACAGGGCTATCATTTGCCAGTGGTTCTTGGAAATGGACAAGAATATATAGGAAGGTCCAGCACCTATCTATACTGAGGCAAGGATTTAAGTCTACAAAAGGAGAGGTCTCACGTGAATGATTCATTGACAGCAACTCACTCGTATTAATAGACACAAACCTCTCCTTTGTGGGGAAAAAATGAAATTAACCATCAGAGGAGATCCCAGACCATACTGGAGGGATCTTATATAATGGGCTGAGCAGGAGCCATAAGCCTGAGTTAAATAAAACACCTTCAGGACCTTGGAGAAAGATTCCAATTTCAAGACAAGAAGGGTGAGCGATGAGAAATCAAGAAATACACAAGAGACATTGTCACTGTATGTGACCATACCAGCATTTCCTCTGCTTATAGTAAACAGGAACTGTATGTGGGAGGAGAACAGAGGGAGAGGATGCTCAAGATGCAGTCACTAAAAATCCTAAAAGGAGATTCTCTATTTTTCAGCTGCTTTAATGAGTTGAGCAATGGATTTACAGTCAGGAGACCTAGATTTGCATCTGGGTTCTATTGTTTATTTTGTAAATCTCAAATTTTTTTTTAGTATAAATGTCCACATCTTTCTCCTGGGAGGGTATAATGTACCAAGCAGAAATTTTCCATTTGGCTTGTTTAAGTACCTTCCCTATGACTTTTAGTTTGTTTTTGTTCAGTCATGTCCAACTCTTTGTGACCCCATGTGGGGTTTTCTTGGCAAAGATGCTGGAGTATTTTGTCATTTCCTCTTCCAAAAGCTGTTGTTGTTTAATTGTTTCAGTCATATCCAACAATTTGTGACACTATTTACAATATTTTTGGCAAACGTACTAGAGTGGCCTCCCATTTTCTTCTCCACCTCATTTTACAGATGAGGAAACAGAGGCAAACATAATTAAGTGATGTTCAGAATCAAATAGTGTCTGAGGCCAGATTTGAACTCAGGACATGAATCTTACTAACTTCAGACTTCCATTAGTTAGTTGGGCCACCTAGCCGCCACTAAACTTTTAGCTTACATGCATTAAAAGTAACTTTCTCTGTCATTAGAAGTTAAGAAGCAAATCTTGAGTGACAAGATATCACTAATCCCACAGGGTGTGTATATGCAGCATACCAGAGCAGGTAATTACTGAGAGCCTATGACAATCTAGTACACCAAACTCTAATGAAAGAGTTATCATTTAAGAAGTCTGACTTGGATGTACCTGTTAGAACCCATGAACCAGGGTCAGCCAACACTGTTATTGTAACTATTATTCCAAACTCACAAAGAAATAAATAAACCCAATAATAATATTAATAATAGTAACTTAGATATTCACTGTGAAAAAAGATTTGCCAAACTCTTGACAATAATGATTTCATTTTACTCTTCACAAAAACCCCATAAGTTGGGTGCTATTATTATCTCCATTTTGCAGATGAGAAAACAGAATCAGAAAGGTTAAGTTGCCCAGGGCAACAGAGCTAGTGAGTGTTGGAGGAAAGCTATGAAGCTAGCTCTCTTTGACTCCAAACCTGATGCACTGTCTCTGAGGTCTTGCTGCTTCTCAAGGCAAGGCAGACTTACATTTTTTTCCCTAGAATTTGAGTAGATGATGCTTTGTGGACCTTGGGTCCCTGTCAGACTGGAAATACATACATAAAAAACAGAGCTGTAACTAGAAATAGTTTCACTTGAGGCAAAAATGGTTGATCAAGGATGAGAAGGCAGTGGGGTACGCAGAGGACAGTATGATCGTGGAAAAAAGTTCATCTAGACAGGGAGTTGTTGACCTCTCTAGGAGTTAAGGGGGAGACAACCATGGAAAAGAGAGACCTGGGAATTATTGTGCCATGTGGTGGATGAGCAAAAAAATCACCAAGTCAACTATTAGGTATTCAAGGAGAAATCCTTGCCCAAGAAGAAAATGCACTTTCCCATATCACCACTGTAAAGCTATGACTCTAACAAAAACCCAATCTTCAGCTTTCAGGAAAGAGAAAAGGGTAGGCTAATATTGTTTTCTGGTCAAAAAAACTATTTTCATAGTTCATTTGTAGACTGTTACTACAGGACACCAGTACAAAAGAAAATGTACCTGTAAAAAGGAAAAGATCTTCCCCAAAAAAGAAGGAAATAAGCATTTATTAAGCACCCACTATATACTAAGCTCTTTACAAGAATTATCTCGTTTAATCCTCACAAGAATCCTGTTAGATAGAGGCTGTAATTATCCCCATTTTACTATTTAGGAAACTGAAGTTATTGTTGTTTATCCTTTGTCCTCAAATAGGACCAATGAATCACAAGAGCAGAGATATGTAAAATTATCTACCTCACTCTCAAGTAAGACAGAGGTTAAGTGATTTGTTGAGATTCACACAGCTAATAAGTATATGAGGCTGCATTTGAACTTGTCTTCCTGATTCCATGCATAGCTTGCCAGCTGCCTCCCACCTAGGTATGAAATTAGTCTTCTTGTTCTGTTGCAAAGCCTCATGCCTTCATGAAATACAGATGACAAATCTTCCCGGGGATAAAAAGAAATGGAAAAACAATCTGTCTTTTCACCTTTTCCCCAACATGGAAAACCAATTCTGGTATTCCTGCTGGCTATCTCTCTTTTAGGGTAGCCAGATGGCACAGTGGATAGTGAACTAGGCCTAAAGTCAGCAAAACCTGAGGTAAAATCCAGCTTTCTAGCGGTGTGACCCTGGGTGAATCACTTAACTCTGTTTTCCTCAGTTTTTTCAGCTGTAAAATTAGCTGCAACTCCAGTATCTTTGTTAAGAAAATCCCAAAAAGAGCAACAAAGGGTCAAACACAACTGAACAACAACATCTTTCTCTTAAATTATTCATCCTTGGAGTTTGAACTACATGATCTTTAAGGTCCCTTTCAGCTCTAAATTTATAACTTAAGTCACATCATTACTTTGCATGCTCTTGGACCTTAGTTTTCCAGATAAGGGAGTTCAGCTTATTGAATTCTTTTCCATTTCTAAATTCAATGGTATCGTGGACTTTAGGAAGCCAATTATGGATAATCTAGAAGAGATGGCAATTGTACATATTTGTGCTACATGGCCACAGATCAATAAAAAGAAAATGTGTGTTGTGATATTTTCCTATGTTCCAAAGATTCACTGTGTCAGGTTGGTGCCTCAGTTCATGACTTTGCTGACTTTCAACTTAGCTCAAATTTCTATTTACTCCTTGGATTTGATGTGGACCACTTCTTCTCATCCCCAAATATGGCCTCTCTCTAGGCTACTAGCTCTATGCAAATGGAAGAGAATTCTTTTAAAGTACCACTTCCAAATAAGTGGTTATGAATGAAATAATTTTGTATATATCTTTCAAATGCTCAGTTATCCAGGAAGCCTTCCTTGTTCATCCATTTCTCCTACCTTTGTAGTACTTTGTATCTTTTAAATATATTTTTACATTTTTTGCATTATACTTTATATCACAATAATTAGCCTCTGAAATCTATAAGCTCCATGAGGGGCAAGCCATGTCTCAGTCTCCTTTGCATCCTCTCACAACATAGCCTAACATTGTTCAGGATTCAGAGTAGCATAGATTTGACTGAATTAGAAGGGAGTTAGCTAGTATGCTACAGTTATAAATGGATGCTGTCACTGCTCAGCACTTTGTGTTATTCCTTCCATAGTTTTGTATTTTACTGACCTACTACTGCACGATGACTTTTTCTGACTTTGAACTACTGCTTTTGCTTTTACCTAACCCTTAGAATTAATTTACACCAGGAAATTCTTTGGATTGACCCCAAATTGGTTTTCATTGTATCCTTTCAAGTTATTATTTGCCTTCCCCTTCTACCTCTACAAATTATATCCCTCTGATTTTGCTAATTTTGCCTAATCACTGTTACATTGGGCCCTATTCTTTTTTTTAAATAACTTTTTATTGATAGAACCCATGCCAGGGTAATTTTTTACAGCATTATCCCTTGCATTCATTTCTGTTCCGATTTTTTCCCTCCCTCCCTCCACCCCCTCCCCCAGATGGCAAGCAGTCCTTTTCATGTTAGATAGGTTACAGTATATCCTAGATACAATATATGTGTGCAGAAACGAACAGTTTTCTTGTTGCACAGGGAGAATTGGATCCAGAAGGTATAAATAATCCGAAAAGAAAAACAAAAATGCAAGCAGTTTATATTCATTTCTCAGTGTTCTTTCTTTGGGTGTAGCTGCTTCTGTCCATCTTTGATCAATTAAAGCTCTCTTTATCGAAGAGATCCACTTCCATCAGAATACATCCTCAAACAGTATCGTTATTGAGATATATAATGATCTCCTGGTTCTGCTTGTTTCACTTAGCATCAGTTCATGTAAGTCTCGCCAGTCCTCTCTGTATTCATCCTGCTGGTCATTCCTTACAGAACAATAATATTCCATAACGTTCATACACCACAATTTACTCAACCATTCTCCAATCGATGGGCATCCTTTCATTTTCCAGCTTCTAGCCACTACAAAGAGGGCTGCGGGCCCTATTCTTATAGGAGAAAGGCACCCAATTCAAAGAGTTCAATAAATATTTGTTGTTAACAAGCAAAGAAAGAGATAAAGGCTCTGATGAAATATTATTCTGTTAAATAAATTAAAGAACTGGCACTAATAAAAATCAATAATGCCTGTACTTGGGTGAGAAAAGAAGAGTCAGGTTCTAAAGGGGCAGAATATAAATTCATCTCTGTCTTGATCCAAGTCAGGATCTCGAGTCAGGCCTGTTCACCCCAATTTACTTTGCCTTTTACTCTTGCACATCTCATGATGAGCCCTAAGAGCTGTTTTCATTTGCTTCTGGAATAATTATAGAGGGAAGCAGACTTCTGGGCTTGATTTGTCTAATGCTGATTTGGGGATTGAGAAATAGAGTTTCACATGTGTTTATCGTGTAATTTTTTCCCCACCAAACTTAATCTCCACTATTGTCTATAGGCTATAACCTGGGGCAGCAAACACTGACCACTCAGGAGAAGGCTGACATATTTGAAAGCTATCTTATTGTTTATTTATTGCATCTGACAGTGCTAGGACAGTGCCTGGCACATGGTAGCCCCCTAAATACTTTTTGGTTTATAAAATCCACTATTGCTACTAGCTCAAATTCTTGGCTTCAGAAATTTCTTCTGGCTCCACACCAATTTTCATCCCAAATCATTTTTTCTTCTGCAAATATCAATCATGCAAATTCTTTCAACTCTCAAAAGGTGGTGTTCAATTTTAAAAGTTCAGATAGATTCTCAATTTAGCTGCTGAGAGATTCAGACTAAATTCCCTTTGAAAACCTGAATTGATTCTGATTAAGTTCAACTAATGTTAATGAACTGAAGAAATTTTATGGTCTTATCCAATTTTTTTTCTTTTCAAACTCTTAGAGAAAACTAGAGTCAGAATTTAGTCTCCAACAAGGACACTTAGTGCAGTAGAAGGAAAAGTAGATTTAGAGCCTGAAACTAACTAACTGTATGACCTAGAACAAGCCACTACATGTTTGTGAGCTTGTTTCCCCAACCATAAAATAATACTTACACCAACTACTTCAGAGGATTACTGCATCGAAACTCTTTTGTAAACTCTAAAGCACTACACGAACACAGCTATAAAAGGAATCAGGAAGGAAACAAGATTTTAAGTACCTGTTATGTTCCAGGAATTGTATTAAGTGCTTCACAAATTTTATCTCATTTGATCCTCATAACAAACTCAGGAAGTTAATGTTATTACTCTCACCTTCTACAGCTGAGGAAACTGAGTCCAACAGAGGCTAAGTGACTGGTCCAATAAATACCGAAGCCAAATTTTCCTGACTTCAGGCCCACAACACTGAGTACACCATCACCTACCTGCCTCCTTGGAAAATTCCAATCTTTCACTACTGAGCTAAGGCAAAAAGGCACCTGAACTAGCTACTATAGCCTCCTCTCCATCATGCTGGAAATGTTAGCAGTGACCAGGAGCTGTCCACATCTGGAATTCAATGCACCAAGGATTCAAAAGATAGCTCTTTTTTTTATTATTATTATATATTTATATTATTATATATTAACTCTTTATAAAGAGTTTCTTGAACCTTTATATCTCTTCCCTGCATCAATGCTGAATTTCAAACTTGTTCCTCTAATTCAGAACCTGAATTTGATCTCTGTTTAGTTGGTACGTCAAATGATAGCTCTTCTCATAATTGACCCAGCTTCTCCCAACAAGCTACCTCTTGCTTTTTGCTCTCATAAAATCAAGCAGTGCTGCCACAGACCATCTTGTCTAGAGCTTTTTCTGCTGTCACCTTTGTGTTAGGGTGACTGGTGCTGAGTCATGGAATGTTTTGAATAGCTCCTTTGTAAATACTGGGCAATACCCCTATTTATAATTGTTAAGAATCCATGTATGTTTAAACAGTCCACCCTACCATGATACAATTTCAGAAAGCTTTGTTTTGTTCGTTCCAACCACAAAAATAAAATACCAGTCAGAGATTTTTGCTCCCTACTTCTCTAAAAGAAATGTATGCATATCCTTAGGGGAAATGCATCCATATATTTTGCTTGTCTGGCAATACTGCTGACATATTCCTGAAAGAATGGCACTCCATATACGATATAAAGTTTCTC
Organism: Antechinus flavipes; assembly: GCF_016432865.1. NCBI lineage: Eukaryota > Metazoa > Chordata > Mammalia > Dasyuromorphia > Dasyuridae > Antechinus > Antechinus flavipes. The sequence goes on from NC_067399.1 coordinate 253,598,191, forward strand.
CAAGGCATATTACAGACAAAGCTATGACCAATAAAAAGGAGAAAGCCTCTTAAACAAAAGATCAAAGAAATAGGATATGAGATACCATCAAACTTTTTTAGCAATTGAAATTCCAAGAAACCCAAAGCAGAGACAGAAAAACAGGAGACGAACTAATACTCAGAAAATAAAGAACAAAGAGGAACAATTTTAACTTGCACTATCTTCATCAATGAATCCTCAATGCTTTGTATCACCATGTGATTACATAGTCTTGGAGATGTGCCTCTGAACAAGCTTGAGCAAAAATAATTCTGGAGGGTAAAGTCAATCACATCTTACGTTTTACCAGGGCAAAGTGATTTTGGACAGTGTAACTTTGGCAGTATCATTGAATGAAGTGAAGCTGAAGGCAAGGAGGTATGTACCACTATTTCCATGTGAAAATCAATCTCACTAAGGGACAGGTAGGAGAAACTCATTCCCTCATTTACCTTGACATTGTGTTTACTCCTGACCCAGGTGCTATGAATAGATGCTTAAAACCCTCTTATGACAATTCCAGACTGATGCTCTCATCTTTAGCAGAGATTTTGTTTTGTTTTGTTTGGGGGGGTTGTTTTTATTTGGTTTGTTTTTTCCCAAGAAGCAAAGATATTATTAAGCTACTAACAGCAGGCTAAATCCATAACTATTTTTAGTAAAGAAAAGGAATTTTGGCAATTAGCAAGGGGCCTAAAATGTCATTAAGGAGAAAGATGCCATTAACAGGGAGACTCTATTAAGGGGAAGCCTCCATTAAGGCATGGAAAGTGAGGGATTACTACATGTTGTTTATAAAGAAAAAAAATTGTTAATGAATATCTTAGTATTTGCCTCCAGGTGGAGCTATAGGGAACAACAAAATACCCTTTCATTCCATTTCAGATGGAACTCTCTTCTTTCATATGAGGGATCATATGAACTCTTTGAGAGCTGAATGGTGCTGATGAAAAAATGTAATATGGATGAGCAGAAACAGTCCTATCTAAAAAGAAGGAAAAGAGATTGGACCTGCTATTTCATTGCTATAATTTCATGGCATCCTTTGTCAATGTGTCTTCTAATCTTAGAAAAGGTTCAACAATTTGTCCAGTTGACAATATGTGCCAAAAGCAGAACTTGAATCCAGTTCTTCCTGGCCTCAAGACGAGCTCTTTCCATTATAGTAAACTATTTCTTCATCTAAACCCAGCTTCTTAAACTGTGGGTTGTGATCCCATGTAGTCGTGACACATTAAATGTGGGGGTCACAAAATTATGACATCAGTAATTTTTTATTTGCATACCTATTTTATATACCTATATAAAATATAGGTCATGTAAAAATTTCTCTCTTAGAAAAGGGGTCATGAGTGGAAAAAGTTTAAGAAGCCCTAATCTAAAACAAGGATTCTTTTTTTAATATATGGTTTTTTGTTTAGTATTTTATTTTCCCCAGTTACATGTAAAAACAATTTTTTACATTTGTTTTTAAATAAATTCCAGATTTTCTCCCTTCCTCCTTTCCCACCTCTCCTCATTGAGAGAGCAATTTGAGAAAGCAAGCAATTTGATATAGTTTATACATGTAGTTATTAAAAATATTCCCACAATAGTCATATTGTAAAAGAAACCTTAGGCCAAAAAAAAAAAATCCTTCACCTGTAATCAGACACCATCAATTCTTTCTCTGGGGATGGATAGCATTTGTATTGCTGAGAATAGCCAAGTCATTCATATCTAATCATCTCATAATATTGCTATTACATTGTACATGGTATATTTCAGTTTGTAGAAGTCTTTTCCAGTTTTTCTGAGAGTATCCTGTTCATCATTTCATATAGTGCAGTAGTATTCCATTATAACCACATATCACAGTTTGTCCAGCCATTCCCCAAATGATAGGTATCCCTCAACTTCCAATTCTTATCCCAGAAAAGAGCTGCTACACATATTTTTGTACATATAGGCTCTTTTTCTTTTTATTTTTTTATCTCCTTTGAAATACAGACTTAGTAATGATATTACTAGATTAAAGGGTACGCATGGTTTTATAGCCCTTTGATCATAGTTTCAAATTGCTCTAGAGAATGGCTGAATCAGTTCACAATTTCACCAACAGGGCATTAATGTCTCTTTTTTCCCATATCCCCTCCGCTATTTGTCATTTTTCTTTTCTGTTGTATTAGCCATTCTAATAGAGGTGACCTCAGAATTGTTTTAATTTACATTTCTCCAATCAATAATGAGTTAGAGCATGTTTTTCATATAGCTATAGTTTTGGTTATTCATCTGAAAACTTTCTATCTTTTTATCATTCATCAATTGAAGAATGGCTCTTATTTTTATAGATTTAACTCCGTTTTCTATATGTTTGAGAAATGAGGTTTTTATCAAAAAATTTTTTTCAATTTTTCCCATAATTATTATTGTTAACTGGTTCTTTATGAAGTGTCTGTGAACTTGTTTTTCTTTATGTTTTAACAATTGCATTTTAATATATTTGTTTTCTTTTGTAAACCTAAGTATTTTATTTTATATTTTTAAAATGTTAATCTAAGAAAGGTACATAGGTTCCAACTCTGAAAGCCAAGGGATTCATGACACAAAAAACAATAAAAAAACTTTGATCTAGAAGAAACATATATTTTTATATGTCATAATGCTAGAGGGTCACATTATTATAATTCCTAGGAATCATATCATCCTGTGGATCATATTCTCAGTAAGCACAACTAAGATAACACATCTGAAAACTGTGTAATTATATTGTCCAACTTGGTTCTTGAAGAGATGAAAAATATATTCTTTGCAGAGATAAGGGTACTCTAGGTGTGGCACCCTGCAAATACTGTGTCTTTTGGGCTATTGAATAGTTTTACTATACTTTCTTTTTCTTTTTTTTCAGGATTTTTTTTTCTAAAAAATTTTTTTTCTTACACCCTACTGGGGAAAGCTGGGGATATATTTGGAAATAAAGATGACAAAAGAAAGCTATTAGTAAGATTGGTTTTGATCAATAATAAGAAAAACTTCTTTGAAATTATGCTGCTCAGATAGTGGCAGATTCCTCATCAGAAATGTTCAGACAGAAGCTGCTGGCTGGATAAGCCAGAAAAAAAGATTATAGGTTAAGGTACTTTTCAACAACTAGATTCAGTGATTATGATTCTAACAACTTACTTCCTATCAAAAAAAAAAAGAAAAGAAAAGAAAAAAAAGGCCAAAAACATCCATTAAAGTGTCTGCTAATCAAGACTTCGGCACTGCTCAGGCAGGTCCCTGCTTTTGATTCTCATTTTGAATTATTTTTTGTTTACCAGAAGACAGAGCTGGCTTTGCTGTCTCTTGGCATCAGTGACTCAGAGGAAGCTTTCCTACTCCTAAAATGCCCATCATTATCAGCATAGCAAAAGCTGCTGTTGTTGTTGTGATTTGTTCTTGGTTTTCTCATATATTACTAAAGCATCTCTTCAGGCAGACCCCTGCTGATTTTGTCCTACAGCAGCTGCCACATTCCCGGGCATGAGATAGAACATCCTGACTCCTTTGCCTTTCTCTCCCCCAACACCTTAGACTTCGGAAGGGATGGCTCAAGATGGTGTCTGAGTGAACCTGAAAAATGGAGATCTCTTCCCTGACTTCCTTAAAGGAGGGAAGACACGGATCCTTGGTCACTTCTATATTATTTTGCCTCCACTCCATCCAATATCCTCTTGTGCTAAAAGAACTGAAACTTGGGCTCCTAGGACAGGGACCACTAACAGCCCAAACCAAGTTTCCTCATCTTTTTCTTTGTTAGCTCTACACCATACTGATGCTCTTTCTTTGCTCCTTCCACCTTCCAATTCCCCTTATGTTTTCTTCCCCTATTAGAATTTGTTTCCCCAATACTTAATATAGTACCTGGTACATCATTTAAGTACATCTGCCTTATCATTTGTCTCTCTATAGCTATCTATCATCTATTGATCTATAATCTATTAATCTATTTATTTGCCTAACTAAATATCTGTCATCTATTACCTATTTATCTATCATCTAATATCTATGTCAACTATCACCTTCCAACTATTTATTATCTGTCTTCCTATCTATATATTTATCACCTATTATCTATCTATAAATATCTGTCATTTATCACCTATCATCTATCTATATATGTTGTATTGCCTATCTAGCTATTATCTATATCTATCTATCATCTATTATCTATTTATTATAACCATTATCTGTCATCTATTATCTTTATGTCTATCTATTTAGCATCTATCTTTATGTTCTTTTATCTGTCTGTCTGTATATCATCTATTACCTATCTATCTATAATCTATTATCTATCTTTCTGCCATCTATCACCTATCTCTCATTTATCTATCTCTTGTCTATCTGTCTATCTATCTATTTAGTATTTATCTATCTAAGGAAACAAAAAGGCAAAGACTCAAGTAAGACTAAGGGATTTGGAGTAAATAATATTCGAGACTTGGGAAAAAATTGAGAATAGTCATTTCAAGGAATGCTATAGAGAAGGCATGTTAAACAGAGGTGCCCCTTTGATCTGTGGATTCAAGGTGTTGATGAACTTGGATAGGGAAGAAATGTCACATTTTAGCTTTTTCTAATCTCTAACTGAAATTTAGCACTTCCTTAAATTATAAAAAACAATCCAGAACATTATTCTGAAGAATCCATAGGCTGCCATAGCTGTCTGTGTCTCATATACAAAAAAGGTAAAGAACGTCACTATTGAGAATTGACAAAAACCATAGGATTTAGACTTTTTGAAAAGGACCCTAGAGCTCACCTCATCTAAGCCCTTCAATTTACACATAAAGAAACCAAGTCCTAAAGAACTTAGGTGATCCACTCAAGTTCAGTCATAAGGAGCAGAGGTAGGTTTCAAGCCCAGGTTTTTTGACTCCAACTTCTGGACTCTTTCCATTATGAAACATTTCCTCCTAATATTAAGTCATCACTGTTATATTTGTTCAACACATATTCAGTGAGCACGTACTATATGCAAGATCTTATGCTAGATAAATCTGCAAATATCTATAAAGAGATACTAAAATTTGTATTAATATGATTTAAAGAAGTTATTCCTTGTTTCTAACTTGAGTTTTGACTTGTAATACAAGTTACTTAATCTATCCTTAATAAGAATAACAGCCTATCATTATATTGGTTTTTTTTATAAATATTTTCATTTTTCCTACTCAATAGCATTTTATTTTTCTAATTACATGTAAAGATAATTTTCAACATTTATTTTTGCAAGATTTTGAGTTCCAAATTTTTTTCTCCCTCCTTCCCCTGTTTCCTCCTTCCCAGAAGAGGAAGCAATCTTATATAGGTTATACATGTACAATTCTTTTAAACTTACTTGTATATTGGTCATATTGAGCAGAAAAATCAGACTAAAGGGAAGGGAAAAAACATGAGAAAAGTAGAAACTAACAAACAACAAAAAGGTGAAAATACTATGCTCCCATCCATATTCAATCTCCATAGTTCTCTCTCTGGATGTGAATGGTATTTTCCCAAAGCTATTGAAATTGTCCTGGATTACCACATTTCTGAGAAGAGCTAAATCTATCATAGTCCATCATCACATAAGCTTTCTGTTACTGGGTATAATGTTCTCTTGATTCTGCTCATTTCACTCAGCGTTAGTTTATGTTTGTCTTTCCAAGCTTTTCTAAAATCAATATACTCATCTCTTATAGAACAGTAACAGTCCATTACCTTTATATACCATAACTTATTTAGTCATTCCCGATTAACAGACATCCACTAATTTCCAATTCCTTGTCACTACAAAAAGTGCTGCTAAAACATTTTTGCACACGTGGGTCCTTTTCTCTCTTTAATGATCTCTTTAGGATACAGACCCTGTAGTGACACTGTTGGATTAAAGGGTATGCACTTTGGGAATAATATTAACATTTTTCTCACAATAATATTGTGAGGTAATAGTAAAATTATTGTTATTCCCATTTTGCAGATAAGGAATTGAAATTTAAAAAGATAAACTCACCATAGGACACTACAAGTTCACTATATCCACTGAAAGGGAACAAAAAGATAGATACATGAAATCTGTCCTCAGATGATTGACAATCAAAGCTGGGCAAACAGAACAAATATATTTTGGATTTCTTTTTAAAGACATAATAGTAAGAACAAATGAATATTTCAAGCAATAAAAGTAATAGGATGTTAGCCCAATCAGTTAAATAGAGAAATTGGACAATAGGATCAGGGAAGTAGCATTTGTTGCCAATAGTCCTGATAAAAGGCATTCATCTCTCTCTCTCTATGTCTCTCTTTTTATATTTCTCTGTCTCTATCTCTGCTTGTCTCTTCCTCTGTGTCACTGTTTCCTCTTTGTCCCTCTCTTCTTCTACCTCTTTCCTCTTTCTCCTTCCTTCGTTCCTCCTTTCTTTCTTCCTTTCTTCCTATCTTCCTTCTCCCCCTCCTTCTTTCTTTCTCTGTCTCCCTCTCCTTACCCTCTCTGCCATTAAAATCTTTGTCTTTGTGATGCAGAAGAGAATAATTGCTAGTCTTTTATTTGTAGGTAGTTTTTCCTGTGTATCGGTTTGCATTCTCTGATTGCTGCCTGAGGTCTTTGTCTTGGAGATTATAGAAGGACTGTCACAAAATCAATAACAAATATGTCTTTGAAAAATTTTCTGAGTCTTTCTCAGACATGCCTGTGTCAAAGATCATAGGGCCCTGGCAGTCAGATTTCAAGGGATTATGACATAGGTGCTCAGCAATGGCTAGAAAACTTATGAAAAGCTTCTTGGAACATAGAACTTGAGCTGAGTCTTGAAAGAAAGATAGAATTTAGACAAAAAGAAAGGAATATTAGACTAGAGAATAAGAAGAAGTGAGGATAGGTTTGAACTTCCAATAAAAGCAGAGATTGTGGGTTTTAACAAAAACATAAAAACAAAAACCAAGGGAAATAATTAACTATGAAAAGGCAACAAGCAATTCTTCCTGATGTTCAGTTAGAAAGTAAGATGCAGCTCTGATCACTAGAATGCACTCAATAGGAAAGGAGATTTTTGAGAAAGATATCTAATACTATATAGAACATGAAATAAAAATATCTTTTGTCTTAATCAACAAACATTTATTAAGCACTTTTGATATGTCAATCACCATGATAGACACTGAGACACAATTATAATGTTCTCAGTTAACAAAACTTATTTAAAAACACTCCATTCATAGAACATCCTGGTTAATTGAAATTTCATAATAGGTTTCGACTTTGGTTTGGTTTTTAATCATTGTCATTAACAGTCAACAAGCATTTATTAAAGCCTTAATATGTGCCAGGCATTATATTAAGTGCTGTGGCTATACAGAAAGGTTATTTACAATCAAAACCAGACAAACAGAACAAATATGTTTTGTGTTTTTAAGACAAATCACACTATATTAATATTATAAACAATAAAAACAATAGTATGTGAGCCCAATCAGAAAAACAGAGCAATTAAGCCATAAGCAGGGAAGCAGCAATTGTTGACAATAGCCCTGATAAAAGAGTCTCATCATTCTGTGTCTCTTTTTCTTTCTCTCTGTCTTTAGCTTTGCTCATCTCTCTGTGTAACTGTCTCCTCATTGTCTCTTTCTCTTTTCTTTATTCCTCCTTCCCCCCTCTCCCTTTTTCTCTTTCTTTTTCCCTCCCCATACTCTCTCTCATGGTGATGCTCTCTTTGTCTTCCTGAGATGGATGAGAATAATTGCTAAAGTCTGTTGTTGTTGAGTTGTTTTCCCTATGTATTTATTTGCATTCCCTGATTGCTGCCTGGTCTTTGGTGTAGAGACCATAGAAAGAATCTTTATCACAGGATCAATAACAAATCTATACTGAAAACAAAAACATTTATTAAGTGTTTCTGTTCTCAAGAAGCTCACATTCTAATGGAAGAGAAATAATGTGCAAAAAATTGTATGTATTGTAATATGCATGTATACATACATATGTGTGCAGTGGGTGTATAGATGTGTGTGTGTGTGTGTATATATATATATACATACATATAATTTTTTACATGGAAGTAATCAGAGAAAAAGGCACCACTGAATAGTTTGCTCCCTTCTGTCTATACCATTACCCTCTAGAAAGCATAGATGAATATCAATCTCTTCCCCTGTGAAAATGGCTGCTTCCAATTCTTGCATGCCATTTTTAATGCTATCTCACTGTACCAACTCAACTCAGGACGATCAGGATCTTGGTCACACTGGGTGACCTTCAGGTAGTTGACCTTTCCTAACTTTCCCTACTTGTTAGGTCAGCTGGATTATGCAGCTAATCAGAGCTCCATATTACCCAGGGCAGAATTGGGTTCATTAACACAGGATATCTCAAAACCAGCTGGTGGTGGTCCCAGGTTGAAGGGAGTGGGCATAGAAATGGCTCATCACAAACATGTAAGTTCCTTCCCTTCTCCAGATTTCAGATTCCCTCTCTGTAAAATAGGGCATTGCTTCATGATCTATAAAAGCCCTTCTAGTTCTGTGAATTTCTGACTTTAGGACTCAAGGCCCCTCACTTCTCTTCTTGTGGTACAGGTAAGAAGTCTCGATCAAGCACTGGAAGCACATGAGATCCTTGTATCTACTCTGCCCAATTTCTATTGTGAGCTAAGGGCATAGCTGGAGACATTGCAAAAGATACCTCACTGGTTCCTGCAGGAAAGGCGAGAAAGACCTTTTCATCTTGATAAAGCAGGAGGGAGAGAAAGGACCAAAGAAAGCTTTTGTTCCTGTGAGAGATACCTGGAATCAGAAACTTCCATGCTGATTCATTATTATTGAAGATGAGAGGATGGAAAACTGCCAGATATACTGAGTAAAAAAGAAATAAAATCTTATTTTCTTTCTGAATGTAAACTTGTCAACACAACTGATGAGTCTGCTTGCCCTTTACTACATTAATCGTGAAAGACCAATAGGTAAATCATATTCTCTGGGTTTACATAAAGAATTTCTCATTTACAAGGTTTATATGTGGTGAAGTAATGTGATAGATTGGGTGATGGGAGCCACACAAAAACTCTCTCTGATGACCATTCCCAAAAATAAATTTAAGCAGTTTTTTTTTGGAATAAGTGTGCTACTTCTCAAGGAACTATTTTTAAGGGGACAACCTTCATTTGAATATAAAAGTTTTGCTAAATATGTTGAACAATCTCTCCAAATGCAAACATTTAATACTGAATGCAAGACTAAGGTAGGGAAGATTAAAAATAGCAAAACGTAAGCTCCTGGCTTAGGAAGAAAACAGTATTATTTGATTATTTGATGAACAGAAAATGTGTGGTAATGGCTTCATGACAAGTAATAACAATAAGAAGAAGAGGTAGCATTTATATAGTGCTTTTAAGGCTTTCAAAGTATTTTTAAATACTTAATAATTGTATCTTCATAACTACCTTGAGAAGTAGGTGCTATTATTCCCATTTTACAGATGAGGAAACTAAGACAGATAGACATTGAATGACTTGCCTAAGGTCATGCATTTGATCTTGTCTTCCTAACTCTGTGCAGTTGGGTAACACAGGGGAGATAATACACCAGACCTGGAGTCAGGAAGACCTGAGTTCAAATCCAGCCTAAAATACTAGCTGTATGACACTAGGCAAGTCATTTAACTCAGCTTGCCTCAGTTTTCTTATATGTAAAATGGCTGGAGAAGGAAATGGCAAACCACTCCAGTATCCTTGCTAAGAAAATCCCACATGGGGTCATGAAGAGTCACACACATCTTAAGCAATTCTTAACAACAAGAACAATTTCCTGTCTCCAAGAACAATTCTAAAACTGTATCTATTGGACCACCTACATGCCTAGCAAGGGACTTCCAACACAGGAACCCAAGAGCCTGACCATTCATTCACTCCCTTCCAAAATTCCTACCATTTGTTCCATATTAAAATTTGGGATCACATCTCCCCTTCAGCAGCTGTCACTTGACAGGACAAATCACTTAAGGGACTCCAAACTTCCAGCAACTTTCTAAGACCTTGACCAGCAGAGAATCTTTGAATTCAGGTGTCCTCAAACTTTTTAAATAGGGGGCCAGTTCACTATCGCTCAGGCTGTTGGAGGGCCGGACTATAGTTAAAAACAAAAACTTTGTTTTGTGGGCCTGTAAATAAAAAAACTTCATAGCCCTGGGTGAAGGGGATAATCATCCTCAGCTGCTGCATCTGGCCCGCGGGCCGTAGTTTGAGGACCCCTAATAAGTGAATGGATAGAATTCTCAAACTAATATCACAGGTACTTGTATTGATATATGGTGCAACTTCTACCCATTTCTCCTAGATCTGCCTTCAGTGGTTAGAAGAACAATACTCTCTCTCACATCACAGCTTTCAAGTATTTAAAGACTTCTATCTCACTCCTCCTCCCTAACACTCTTCTCCAGTCTAAGCATCCCTAGCTCGTTCCATTGTAAAAGTGAGGTATAGAAATTAAAATTATCCCACCTAACAGAGGTCTGAGCCAATGGCACTTTATTAAGGAAGTGAACCTCAGATCTTCCTCCCAATCTGAGATGTTTTCTCCTTCCAGGGCCCTATTGTCATAGGGCTAGATGTTCAATCATTCCAGAACAGCTATACCAAATACATAATAATTTCACTGATTGATATATGACCCATAAGCTAAAATAAGCAATACGTCAGCAGTGTCACAAGTTGAGTAAATAGGAATATGCCCTTATTAAGACTCCTCCTTAATTTGGGCAGGAAGAAATGGTACAAGCTGTTAGTCAGTGACCTGAGTGGTCATAAGATGGTCATCTGCTCCTATTGGATAAGGGATTGATCCAGAGGTGCAAAAATATTTGGGGGAACTTCCCATGTAGTTGTGATTTCTGCCAAGCTGGGCTTGGTCACCATCACAAGGCAAAACAAGGGTGGAAGGCCCTTAGTTAACTTCCTATAGTTAAGCAAGGGAACTTGGAATCTGCAGCTCACAGCTCTGAGAAGTTTGGTGTAATTCTATACTGACTGGAATAGAGGTCCAAATAAGTTATTTCTCTCAGAGGTGTGGTGAGTGCAGCTGTTTTTGTCCATATAGATTATACATATCCACATGGATCTGTTGTGAGATCATTTGAAGAAAGGTAAAGATAGATTTCTCTAGTGTTTCCTCCCCCTATCCTTTTTTCAGGAGTACTCTTTCATGCCAGTAAAGGAAGCAGGAATTTGGGGTCAGAGGCTGATCATTCTGTCCTCCTCGTAGCCAAGGACTACCAACATAGAATTATCTATCTGCTCCCTTAAGTACTCTTAATCTGGGGGGGTTAAATTACTACAGGAAAATTAAACAACTAATTTCTGTTCTTTAATAGAGAAAGAAAGTCCCAAGCTTTATATCCAAGATTTAACCCCTTGGAAACATCAGATGCCAGGTCCACAATGAACACACATAGCAACAGCAAATAAACCAGTTATTCAAATGAATAGTAAAACAAAAATAAGAGAAAAATGTATATATGTAATTTGGGGAGCAAAATAACTCAGCTCAACTAAAAGAAAGAGTCCTAGAGAGCTCATTCAAGAGGAAATTCCTCAAATCTCAAAAGCTAGGGATAGAAATAGGATAAGAGAATGTCTGCTTCTCTACATATGAGCTTCTTTTGGATTCTTCCTCCCATCATGGACCTGAAAAGAAATTGAAATTGCATATTTTCTCTCTCAAAGCTGGAAGTCAGGTGAGGCTAGATCTCTCTTCTCTCTGGGTTTTTCCAACTCCATCTACCTTTCAGGCAAACAAAAGGCCTTCAGTAACCAATTTCCACCACCATGAGGAAAGGTGAAAAATGTGGAAAAGATCTGAAAGACCAGACTATGACTGTGTATGATATGTATTTCTTTGGAGTCTGTAGATATCTGGATCCCAGGATAAAGGTATTTTATGTCAGCATCTGAGAGTAGTTTAATTATTTCAATCATACCCGATTCTTCATGACACAATTTGGGAATATCTTGGCAAAGATATTAGAATAGTTTGCCATTTCTTTCTCCAGTTCATTTTGCAGAAGAGCAAATGAGGTAAACAGGGTTAAGTGACTTGTCAGGGTCACACAATAGTAAATAAATAGCCAGATTTGAACTCAGAAAGAAGAGCCTTCCTTACTCCAGGTCTAGCATTCTAAACACTGAGTCACCAATTGCCCTGGGTCTGGGAGTAGATAATATCAAAAAGAGGAAAGAGGCTGAAAAGAAAGGGAAAAAAAGCTTTTCATACTTGATGGTTTACTAACCAAGACTTCAAGAAAATAGAGAGACAGAGGACACATATTTCTTTTCAAAGAAATTGTTTGTACCCAGATATGTGTGTAGATAAAGGAAACAGGCATAAAAGAATTGAAAAATGTCCTTAACAGTGTAAGAGTAGTATTTCATTTTGTTATCTGGAAATAACAAGAACAAACTGTATATATTGTTTTAAAGGAAGTATTGCTCTTAAGCAACCCAACAGTGCCATAAAATGTTTTTATCTGGGGAAAAAAATGTAAAACGATTATATCTCAATCTACCACTGAATCTTTGATTTCATCAATATGGATATTCTTGCCAACAACCCAAATTGCAATCCATCAAAGCCTGCCCACCTTATTTATCTTTTCATAAACCTAGTACAGGAATTCATCCAATAAGAAATATTACAATTCATGATGGAGAATAGGAAATAGAATATAATAAATTATGTGTACGTATGACATTTATGTTTATGTAAAATCATGTAACTATTCAAAATATACCCAAATATAATTAGAATGCTAGAATAATTGATGTTCCTATATAAAACTATTCTCTATTTAAAATATGCAATGAACACAATAATGTCAAGAACAATTCATATAAAGCATGACATAAAATAAATTAAATAGTTCTTGTAATTTCAATATATCATTTGGACTTGGGAAATACAAAATCCTTAATACAGGTCAAGGAAAGATAGAAACGAAAGGCTAAGTCAGGTTTGAATCTAGAGGTCACATTGGAACATGGGACTAACATGAAATCTACAAATGCCTTGATATCCTCTAGTAAGACACTAGGATTTCGTAGAGAAAGCTGTGGCTAAATGTGATAAAAAAAAAATTTTTTTTAAACTTACTGGTTTTCTGATATCAAAGATGAATGAAAAGAACATATTTAAAGCAATTATCATGGAATCCCAGATTTAATGTACATTTGTGTAGCTGTAAAATGTATCTTAGCAGATATAGAAAGCATCCTAACTAAAAAAATCTGGGTAAAATTTATGAAATATAGATCCCAACAATCCTAAAGTAACTATAGAAGATTAATACTTCTAAACCAAAGAGGAAAAAAAAGGATTGATAGATATTTTTAGAGCACATGACAGACTAATCAAAAATCTACAGAAATATTTTAGGAAGATTTGGACATCACTTCACTGCACTATAATAAAGGTTGATAACAAGTACAAGTTATTAAATTTGATTAACATAAATAAAACTAGCTTATTTCCCGAAGGAACCTATGAAATGACTAATATTCAAGAGAGAAATCAAAAGGCCTTACATGAATAACACAGGCATGATCTCAAATAATAATATATCAACAAAGAAAAGTCAAATAAATATCTAATTCATAAAGGTATTTTGGGAAGAGAAGAATCCAAGAGGTTTATTATAGAAATTTAGGATCAGGTCATTACATACAGAAATATTACAGAAAGATTATCCTATCTAGACTTATAGAATAATATCGATAATGTAAGGAAAAGATGAAGAAGATACAGTACTTCATCATAGTCTATCAAAAAATTAGCACCAACTAAATGCCCGGCAAGACATTACCCGGGGGCAAGAATTTTCCCTGAGAAGATACTTCCTTTTATGGACTAACAAACAACAAAGACCACACAACTAATACAGACCTTTTCCAGTTTTTTTGTGATTTAGTGATCCTGGCCTTTTTGTTGTTCCTTCAAATGAGATACCTATCTCTGATTCCTTATATTTTCATGGGCCAACCCCCTGATTTTCTCCCTCCTCTTATCTACCCGTTAGCTTCCCTTGACTTTCTTCCATTCCCCATCATAATCCTACCGTCTTCAAAAAATCTTTTTCTGAGTTCCCTTCATTCTAATGCTTTCCTTCTGTTGATTATTTCTTATTTATTCTCTAAATAGCTTATAAGTTTAAGGTTGTTTTTATATTGCCTCCATCTTTGAACAGTGAGCTTTTCTTTTTATCCCCAGTACTTAGCACAGCATCTGGGACATGGTAGTCACTTAATAAATGTTTTGACACAGTAGATAAAATCCCCGGCCTGGAGTCAAGAAGACACTGAATTCAAATCCAGAATCTGATACAAGATATGTGACTGTGGACATACCACTTAACTCTGTTTGCCTCTTAACTGAAAAACAAACTGTGAAATGAGCTGAAGAAGAAGTCAGCAAACTGCTCCAGAATCCTTGCCAAGGAAACTCCAAGTGAGGTCGAAAAGGGTCTGACAGGGCTTTTAAATGACTGAACAACATTAAGTATGTTTTTATTGATGGATTGATATCAAAATATTCTGGAGAACCCAAGGGCCCATGACTTAGAGTAAAGACAACCTGAGTTAAAAGCCTTCCACAAAAGTCCTCCTAGTGTAACCCTATGCAAGCTCTGTGCCTCAGTAGCCTCCTGAATAAAATGAGGGGACTGAACTTGGCAGCCTCCAAGGAGCTTCCTAGCTCTATACCTATGATCTAATAAAGCGGACCATTATTGCAGACCAAATCATTACCCACAGTTACCCAGCATGCCATTGATTCATAATGCTTATAAGGACAGGGCTTTGAACAGATGTCACCATCCCATATTCTCATTCCTTCCAAGCTACTCAGAATGAAAGGCTTTCCAAATATAGAAACCTAGCCAAGGAGATCAAAATTATGTGAAAACAGCGTGAGGCACATATCATTCCCTGTTGTCTTATCTGCTCCTGGAGTTGTTTCAAGGATGTTTGCAATGAGCCTACCGAGAGTGAGCTTACATCCTAACACTTTTATTCAACTACAAAAAGCAGTTATTTTTATCTACCTGTGCTGTACTCCATGGAACACTGAATATAAAGGAATAATAATGCCAGGACAGCAATTTGTCCCAAGACCATTTTTATATAAGCCCCAATGAAAAGGATGAGAATGAAATAACAACAATGCTCAAACTAACAGCTCAAAGATAAATAGTACTTTTAGATTGGCAAAGCACTTCACACACATTATCTCATTTTATCTTCGTAACCATTTTTTAGAAGAGGGAGATGGTACTCAGAGAGGCTAAGTGACTTAGTCAGAATCACACAGCATGAGGTAAAATTCAAACTCAAGTCTTCCTGACTCTATATTCAAATATAGACTAACTTAAGGTGGCAAAAAAGATGAAATGGGATAGAAAAGCTTTAATTGTTGTTATTGATCCTTCCTTTTTTGAAGAGGATTGATGACATCATGGGGCAATGTCACATGAGTAAATTGGATTTAAATGAGCCAGAATTGCACAGCATCATCAGTCTCGCTCTCTCTTCCAGAGTCATCAAAGTCCAATGGCAAGACAAAAGTAAAGATGACTGACCTTGTACCAGGGTGCAGCATTTGATTTTGGCGACTTCAGGGTCTGACGAAAGTTCTAAGTCTCTGCAGGGTCTGCTTCCATCAACTTTCTGGCCGTTAGAATGAATTGTTCTCAAGCACATGTTCTGCCAGGGGAAGTCTTCACACGAGTAAGATAGAGAACCCCCCACCTCACAAGGGATTTCAGACCCTCTGCCTGGGCTAGCCTGTCGCCACCTGGGCTAGCCATGTTGGCAAATGAAACAGTCTAAAACTGTTAGATTACAGTTGAGGTGAGTTAATAGAAGAGTTCAATTTGAAGTAAAAATTATGTTTTACTTTATTTACATTGCTATTTCATTAAGTTATTTTGTTATTTTTTTAAAATACAGTCACTTTTATTTGACTGTAGCTACTGCACATGCTGCGTCTTCTTGGAGCCACAGGTACTAAGTGAATGAGCAGCCATGAGAAAGGTTTGGCAAACCCTCACTAATCCTCCCTCAACATCCCATAAGCCCTGAATAGGTGAGAGAGATAGAGACAGAAAAAGAGAGAGAGAAAGAGAGAGAGACAGAGAGAGAGAAAAAGAGACAGACAGACAGACAGACAGACACAGAGACAAACACAGACACAGAGACAGACACAGAGAAAGAGAGAGAGTCAGAGAGAGAAAGAGAGAGAGAGACAGAGAGACAGAGAGAGAGGAAGAGACAGACAGACAAAGACAGAGACAGACAGACAGACACAGAGAAAGAGAGGAGAGAGAGACAAAGACAGAGACAGAGAGATAGAGAGAAAGACAGAGAGAGAGAGAGAGAGAGAGAGGTAGACATAGATTTATAAATAGAGGATATAGATAGATATATGAGCAACTATACATATATCCTGCCATGTAGACATATATATATACATATATATGTATGTATGTATGTATGTATGTGTGAACATTTGGTTTCATGACATATGGAAAAATACTTTTAGATAGCTAACTTTGTATTGATTACAGCAGTCTCTGGAATATTGCCTCCTAAATGAGATCCATAATTAACAAAAAATCACTGAAACATATGAAAACTAAAGAATGTTTAATATCCAGAATACATATAGTTGATGGTCCAACCCCCAAAGCTTGGTCATTGGGACATATAGTTTGAACAGACATTGCAAATGCATAATGAGCTGGATTTGGATTCAGCACTAAACAGAAGAATAGGACTATGCTAGATATATTTGGAAAGCGACCAGTTCTTTTAAGCTTCTCCCTGAAGCAAGATCCATTTTTGGCACTAGGGGTCTTCTAGTGGTGCTATGTGACTGAAAGTTATGGAAGAAACTGAAAGTTGCTGAAGAATTGAATTTGAGGAGCATCCAAAAAGCAGTGGAGAGTATATGGTGAGTGTGAATACATTGGGAAACATTACAAATGATGAATTACACAGGAAAAGTGGTATGAATGGTTTAGGGAAAAGCGTTTGGCTCAGAAAAACAAAATGCTGCCTCAAAGTCTCCTACAACATGGAGGATGCATATATCAATATGATATGTGGGGAAGTTAGGCTGTAATAGGGTAGAGAGACCAGGTGATGATGTATTGGTGAACAGAACAAATGTCTCCAGATTTCTAATCAGGATAATCAATACTCTGTATATAGAAGAGAGAGGGAAGTTAAAACTGTTTCTTCACTTCTAATTTAAGGAAGTAAAGCTCTAGTGATGTTTGCTTATTTAGAGCAAAATAATAAGCTTTCTAAGAACTATAATGGATTCCTCACCATAAGTTAGATTACTGTTGAGGTGAGTTAATAGAAGAGTTCAATTTAAAGTAAAAATTATGTTTTATTTTATTTACATTGCTATTTCATTAAGTTATTTTGTTATTTTTTTAAAGTATATAATCTGGCTAATGAGTTAAACACATTAGTGGACTTATATATGGTTTTGAGATGATTATGACTCACAAAGTTTCTAGAAATTAAGTAGATAATAGGATCTTATGGATAAAGGGAGCTGCAATATATATAAATATATAAGTATACATATACACATGTCTATACATATATATGCATATATGTATACATATATTATGCTATATATTATATTTGTGTTTATGGATATGTGTGTATTATTCTTTGGAAGATGTAACCTTCTTCAATATTTCTCTAATTATTCATATCAACCAAACGAAGCTTTTCATGGAAAAGCCCCAATGCAGAACCCAAGTTGAAAAGGGATTTCATGTAGGTGTTCCTAAATGGCCCTACTTATTTACAGTTAGAAAACATTATGCTAGTTGCAACAAGCCATGAAACATTGCAGGGCTTCCTAGACAAAATAAATAACAACTCAAAAGGGCATAGCCGTCCATACAGGAAAAACATTAGAAGATGAAGATGATGATATGTAATTAGGTAGATAATCTGTAGAATACATCTATCAGAATAAAACTCTTGGGTAGACACCCAAAATGAGTCCAAAATTGAACAGGAGAAGAAATGAAAAAAAAATCTCTCTCTCTCTCTCTCTCTCTCTCTCTCTCTCTCTCTCTCTCTCTCTCTCTCTCTTTCTCTCTCTTTCTCTCTCTCTCTTTCTGTCTCTCTCTCTCTCTTACTATTGATTAGAGAAATGCAAATTAAAGCAACTCTGAGGTACCAGGTGCCCATCAGTCCCCCTCCACATGGTTGAGCTTGTCTGCCAAAATGGTTGGCCAGGATGTGGCCTCTCAGAACAGGACACAGTTTTCCCAGATGGTGTGATCTCACTACTCCACTGTTGTGTTATCTAGAAGCACTCTTTTCCATCCTGGAACGGGCGACCAGCATTCTCTTTGCCTTGCAGCCACTGGCTCTGCTCCTCCTTGCCTTGGGACTGCGACCTAGATCTGAGAACAGGCGATTGCTCAGTGCCGGCCGGTCTCCCTCGGATCACTTGTCTGACCCCGTTACCATCTGTGGGCTGAGAATTCTGAAAGTGGCCCTGCCGTTGCTGTTGATGATTCAGGCACCCCGGGGCCTGCTCCAAGATTGCTGGGGCATAACCTGGGCTTCACTATCACCCCGCAGTAATAGGCCTTTCCTGCCAACTTTCTACATTTTCTTGGCCAAAGAAATCGCTTCCCCTCGTTTTTTTATGGGTTCTGCTACTCCCGCACGGGCTTTGAGAGATTAGCTTAGATTGTCTGGGGGAGGATTTTGGAGAGCGTGAGTGAGGGGGAGATTTTGGATGCTTGGATAAGTTGATTTACTTTGCCAATGTACTTTTCAGGGCTATGAACAAAGGTAACAAGATTGATGCATGAATGCACTGCCAGAGCTACCTCAATGTTTAGGAGGCTCCAAAGGAAGTTTTTTTTTACTAGACTGGCATCAAATTGAAGGCCTACTGGGCCATTGTGTCGACCTCATGGAACCTGGACGCTATACCAGGGTCCCGTCAGGAAACTGATTTGCCATGTTTTTAAAATTCCAAAAGTGTGTTTGCCCGCAAGACTATTTTACAGAGAATTTCTGCAAGACAAGCGGTCACACGAAGATCAGCAGGGATTCCAGGGACCTTCTCAAAGATCTCTCTGAAAAACATGGGAGACACTGGCACAGTAGCATCCAGGAGGACGTACCTGCCTCAGAGAAGGCCCTCAGAGACTCACAGACTAACCTGTGAGCAAGGCAGAATTGTAATAGCTCAAAAGAAACAGGAGACACGCAAAGCTAGCCACATCTCCCTCCAAATGGTGACAGATGCTATTTTGTGCCTTCTGAGCTCATAAGGGTCTGAGCAGCCAAGGTCACACACACTGGGCCTTGACCCCAACCTAGTGATGTGGTTTTGATGATCAATAACTATTCTAGTCTTCTTCCTAGCCAACCCATGATTCTTGGTGAGTGTGAATGTTCCCTCTCTGCAAACTAATAGATTTTACACATAGTAGGTGCTCCTATCTTTATTTGCTAGTTTGATTGATAATTTGTATAATATTTGACAATATACTGTTTTTTAGTCTCTGAGGTAGTTTTTTGGGGGGAGCTCATGATCTGTGCAGATGACTTTGATGTCTCCAAACACAAAGGATCTTTTCTTCTCTCTTCTCTATGCCTCCTCAACACCTTGCCCAAGGCTATATATACAAAAGAGGCTCACACTTTTTGATTTATTGGGGGGGGGGAGAAGTATATGTTATGAGAGACAGACAGAGATAGAGTATAGTGGGGTGAGATGGGCAATTTCATATCTTGATGTGGCAGGGGAAAAAATCCACAGAATCTGGAGTCAGAAGATACTACTTCTGTTTTGCTATTTATTACTTGGGCCTTGGTTCCTTCATTTCTAAAAAGAGAGAAGGCTAGAAGATTTCCAGGCTCCCTTTCAATTCTAAATTTGGCAAAGATACTGGAGTGGTTTGTCATTTCCTGCTTTAGTTGACTTTACAAATGAGGAAACTGAGGCAAACAGAGTTAAATGATTGTCCCAAGGTCATATCATTATGACTGGTCTGATTCTAAATTCGAATTCAGGTCTTTCTGAATCCAAGCCTAGCATTTGTTTCACTGTGGTGCACTGCTGATCCCATGGATTCTCTGCTATTGTGATGGCTCTCCTCTTCACTCACACCACATAAATGGAAGCAGAGCACAACACCCTGTTGCACTCCGATCTTCTCCTTTTCTTCTCTCCTCAGTCTTAAGTTCCAGGTTGAACAGAGATATTGCATCAGATATGAGATGATGTGGCGAATGATCAAACAATTTGATTAAGAATCCATTACTCTCAGGCTCAGAAAGCAGTTCATAGAATAGATTGTGTCTTTTAGTGCTTACCTCAGATGTAAAGGAAAGAGACTGAATAGGCTATTTCAACTGCTAGGTGAATGAATGAAGATTATTTTATTTTTAGAACCTGGAAAAATTAATTTTAAAATGGCCTGCTATAGTTGATGGGCTCTAAAACAACAGAATGATTGAAAAACAATATTAATTCAAAGAGATTCAGTGATCTGCCACTCGTTATTTCCAAAAGAGAGGGTCAAGCCACTTATAGAAAGGAATATTTGACTTTCTGTGACTTATATTTGCTAACTGGACCTGAGAGATAATTTTATTTAAGACAATAGAAACATTTCTTTTTTTAGTTCAAAATAGAATTTTACCAAGATAAGTCTTTGGACCTCTAGAGGAAGCTTGAGGAATAGCAGACAACTTAAGTTCCATTCTTCTCTCTGGCCAAAGGAAAAAATAAAAGTCATGAGAGCACAGGCAAAAATGATATTACAAAGACCTAATGTCACTGTTTTTCCTTCTCCCCAGGTGCCTCTACCATCAAAGCAAAAGACTACTTGTTAATCTAAGTTTAGTGAAATTAGACAGAACTTCAAGAAAATAACTTGGGATGCATGGGGTAAAGGGGGTAAGAACTTTCATAAGGTCTTAATAAAAGTACAGCTCATGAAAGACATACTCTCCCATTATTTTGCAGAAATGAGAAGTCTATGATTAAGAATCTGCATATGTTTTAGATTTCTTTTTCCATATATTGATCAGTTTTCTGATTGTTTTTTCTACTCTTTTTTTTTTAAAAAAATTACTTTTTTTAAAGTAATTAAAATTTAAAGAAGAAGAAGAAGAAGATCCATAGATTTTCTTGACGAAGATACTAAAGTATTTTGCCATTTCCATCTTCAGTAGATTTTGACTCTTTTTTAAATTAGTAGATAGCACCAAAGCATGACCCTCTTGATGCTAAAGTGATGATGAGACTCTCAGAACTTAGGTTAGTCTTTACATGGCAAATTCATCTATCACCAGAGCTAAAATGTCTAAACCCAGAGATTTCACTGCTTCCCCAAGGAAGTCATTGATGAAGAGAAAGGCCCTGTGGACACACTAAAATATTTGTAACTACACTTCTTGTGGTTGAAAGGAAGCAGAAACAAAGTAGATGTCCACTAACTGGAGAAAAGCTAAACCAACTGTGACACATGAATATAATGGAATAGCAGTGTACTATAAGAAATGATCAGTAAATATGATGACTACAGAGAAGGATGGAAAGACTTATTGAACAAAAGAAGTTGTGACTACAGTAATGAAAAGTAAAAGAACTGCCACCAGAAAACAATTAAAATAAATTTACCAAATTACAATGAACATGCTTGACCCAAAAAAAAAAGAAATAGAAGAAAACATCTCCTTTTACTCTTTTATTAATAGATTGATGAAGAGATGATAAGGAGAGAGAGAAGAAGGGAAGAGGGGAAGAAGTCATCAGTGATAGAGGAAAAAGAGAAAAAGATAAAGATAGATTAATGTATGGGAAGATGGTTGATAGGGATAGACAGATATGATAGATTGATGGATGGATGGATAGATAGATAGATAGATAGATAGATAGATAGATAGATAGAATTTAACTATCTGTGTACAAGTTGTCCCTCCTTCCCAGTAATATGTCGGTTCCTTGACAGCAGGGATTGCTTTTATTTTTTGTCTCTACATCGCCATTGCTTAAAAGTGTACAATGCCTGATGTATAGCAAGTGCTTAATAAATGATTATTGAATTGAATTGAAGAACTTCTCTGAGCAGAGTCTAGTTCCTAGATGACGAACATCCAGTCCCATACTTGCCTTGTTTCCAATTCATTAGGCCTATCAGAGATTGTGTTTCACTGGCATTATTTTCTTTTCCTCCAAAATAAAGAGGGAATAATGATAGCATCAAGTGCCCAGGACTGTTATGAAGATCAAATGAAATAATATTTTTAAGTGATCTGCAATTCTTAATACATTATAAAAATGTTTATTTTTGTTATTTAACCCATAGCTACCTCCTAGCCAGAAAAGGTACCAGAATATTAAAGAGTTTTAGTGAAGAGGGAAATTTATGAAGGAATAAACTGTTTCCTGGGTTGTAAACAGACAGGATCCAACTTTTTCTTTGTAAATTGAACAGATGGAATTATTTGTACTTCTGAGTTAGATGAGCTGTTTATGTGTTTTGTCTTTTACCCAAGAGCAAATTGCAAAAAAGAAAGTGTCTTTCCTCTGGGTCCTAGTAATTAGCAAATATCCCTCCATTCCAAATTAACTGGAGGATGGGGGTTCAGGGAGGAGGAGGCCACAGCTTCAAAATGTCTAATCTAGAAACATAGGTATATACTACTTCCAAAAGAAGCTTAACAATCATACTGAAAGCTGAACAATCATATTTGTTTAAATCAGACTGAAATGGATGCTGTTAGCCCTTCTCAGGGGAAGAAACTAAGCAACAGTTGGACACATGCTGGAAATTAATATCACAGGGAAGCAATTAATCTTCCTAACACATCCCATTTTCTTTCCTTGCACGTATTTTGGCTGACGTCAGAATCTTGTCAAACTGATTTCACTCTTGTTTGGCTTTCCTGAATGTTATCCCCAAAGCCTCTCTTGCTCCAAATATTCTTAAACACCATACAAATGTTTCTATTCAACCTGTCACTGGGAAAATGAAACGTCTCCAACTGAACTGCCTATAAAATTGGTTTAATTAGGAGCAAGAAGCTGCATTTTGGTGGAGATTTAATCATAGATTTAATAATTTAATGGAAGGAAACCACCTAGTCAAAATGTCATTTTATATATAAGAAAGGGAGTCCCAGATAGCATAAGCAACTTATCCAATGTCTCTCAGGTAGAAGGGCTAGGAATTGAACCCATTCCCTCAAACTTCAAATGCAATTTTTTTCAACTATTCATGCTCTCTCCCATTCAAAATTCCAATAGAGAAAATAGGAAGTGGAATGGACCTCCTTGACCTACTCTTCATTCCTCCCATCCCAAAGGTATCCTTGAAAGGCTTAATAGAGTGAATCTGAGAGATGAAAAGTCATAAAGAATGTTTCAACACAACATTTGGCAAGGAATTAAAAATGTCAGTGCTGACTAGTGTCACTCCTGGATAGAGATCTGTATTATTTCATCAACAACCTTCTTCTCATCTTGCTTCATTGTTCCCTAGCTTCATCCACTTTCTTTCACCCACATGAGGAGTCAGCTGAATAATTTTTCATATGAAATGTTTGGCTCTGCTGCCTCCTCTGCATTTAAATTCCTCATTGTGAAAAAGATTCCTTCATTCTTTACATTGTTTTTCTTCCCTGCTACTTTAAATAGCCCCAGACTGCCAAAGCTCACTCAGATAGAACCTCCATCCTAATCTCATTTTTATACCTGTCCAATTTCTCTCCTTGGATACTCTGACAACTGATGTGTAAAGGCATCATAATAATCATATATCCAGCTTCTGAATTGTTTTGTGCTGGCCTCCAGAATTAAACAGTGAGCTAAGACATTCTTTCCTGCTTTATTTTTCTAGCTTTCCACTACTATTGCTACCATTTTATACACACTCTCAGGCAAATGCCCGTGGGAACAGTTATTTAGGTTGAGAGCTATCATGGTGTGTTGGATGAAACACTGAACTCAGAGTCATGAAGATCTGGGTTCAGATCTTACTACTAGACACTTATAAGGGGTATGTGTATGGCTAAGTCACTCTCTGTGACTCAGTTTCTTCATTTATTAAATCAGAATTAATAGTCTCTAATGTTTCTTTGACCTTTACATCTATGAGCCTTTTAAAAAAATCTATTCTGAATGTGGTTCCAAGAAACTTTTTTCAAGAAAATTTTACAACACTGTTTTCATGTGGTCATAATGGATATTATATATATATGTATATATATATATATAGAGAGAGAGAGAGAGAGAGAGAGAGAGAGAGAGAGAGTCTTGATATTTACATTTGTTGTCATAAGTTATTTTTCAGTCATGTCTGACTCTGTGAGACATGTAGGAGGTTCTTGGCATAGATGCTGGAGTGGTTTGCTATTTCTTTCTCCAACTCATTTTACAGATAAGGAAACTGAGGCAAAGAGACTTAAGAGGCTCAGCTAGGGTCTCACAGCTAGTAAGTCTCTGAGGTCAGATTTGAACTCGGGAAGATGAGTCTGTCTTCTTGATTCCAGGCCTGACATTCTATCACTCTTCCACCTAACTGCCCCAATACCATTTGAGCTGCACTAAAATCGAATTTGAAAAAAAAAAGATGATTATGGATTCTCAAAAACTATTCCAGTGCTGTCCAACTTTGGTAAGTTCTGCTGAATTTGTATTGTTTAGAGCAGGGCTTCTTAAACTTTTCCTGCTCATGACCCCTTTTATCTAACCAAATTTACCAATTTATATATACCTATATATAAACATATATTTGGCTTATAAAATAAGTCTGATAATTTACTGATAATAAATAATAATTTCATGATCCTTACATTCAATTGTATGAGCCCTGTAGTTCTATCATAAAAGGGCTTATCAGAAGAAGATTGGCTACTAGAGGCTGAAAAATTTTTTTTGACTATACCAACTCATAAGATCTCTGACTGTAGGAAATGTAATCTTTATCAGTTGAGAAAATAAGTCCACACTGATGAACTCACAGACCTTTTCTAATATTGTAGAAGGGAAATACACACTTATGCATATGTAGACATAAATTATATATACATATATATATATATACATGTTTATACATATACATAATGCCTATATAAAGTTACTGAGCATCTACTGGATTCCTAGTCTTGTGCTATTAGAATTATAAGAACAAAAGAGGGTATTTCTCCCCTAACAGATCTCACAGTCCACCTGGAAAAAAGAGGTGGGACTGGACCTATAATTTCATTGGAATAGGGAATTTCCAAGTTAGGAAACTCATTTTATCAATGTAGGTCAACAGCTTCCCTGATGTATATATGCTGGCAAATATTCAGCAACTAGCTCTCTAGCAAAATAAATGCATTAAGTTTCCCTGATGTATATGCTGGCAAATATTCAGCAACTGGCTCTCTAGCAAAAAAAAAAAAATGCATTAAGTTTAATTTGTATTATTAACATTTCTCCATCATTTCTTAAGCCTAGACAATCAACAAAAGAACAGATCAAGCTCTGATTTGCAGTTATCCATTTTTAAGGTCTAATGCTAACAATTAAAATTTAACTGAGTCCTACTTACCTACCTAGAACTTAGGGTCTTAAAGAGATGCCTAAAGCACTGAAAGGTTCAGAGTTGTAAAGAAGATTGTAGAGCAGTGGTTCTCAAAGTGTGGTGCAGTGAATCCTGGAGGGTCTCTGAAATCCTTTCAGAGGGTCTACAAATTCAAGATTAGTTTTTTTTCTATTTATGATAAATATCTATTATGTAACCCATATAAACAAAAACTCTTTGCGCATATTCTCAATAGTTGTTAATACCATAAAGATACTGAGAAAAAGAGTTTGAGAATCACTGCAAGAAATATGTCTCAAAGAAAGGATTTGAACTTAGGTTTTCTTGCCTCTGAGGCTGATTTTTTTTTCCCCATTATGTCATACTATAGGGAAAAAAAAAAAGACTACGAATTAGCTAATAGTAAAAAACTGAATATAATTAAATAACAAATTAAGTGACACAGATTACAATAAATGAGAGTTTTATGAAAGAGGTCATCATTCAACTTTACCTTTGCAAATTTTCCTTGAATTAGGTCCCAAACTACATTCACAATACTCACTCAGCTACCCATTGGTGAAGAACATGGGATATGGATGGACTTCAGTTATGTAGCAGACGTATAGACTCTCAAAATCTTGACAAATTAAATTCTTTCTTCCTAATGGTATTCACGGTCATTTCAGGGAGGTAATATTTTCAGCTCTGACTGATCTGAAGCACTCATCTAGCCTTAAGGCTCCTGGCTCAGCACAAAGCAGAGCACACAAAGAAACTCCATAAACCATGAATTTAATTGAATGAAGTGTCTTGAAATTGTGCCATAAGAAATCCTTCATGAAGTTGAAGAAAATGTAGTATTTAGCTTATCCTTAGAGAAGACAGAGGAGACAAGCCAGTTTCCTTCAAGTGTTTGAAGAACTATCACCTGGAAGGGAGAATAGATTTATCCTATTTGGCCCCAGATAGGGCAGAATTAGAAACAGTAGAATGGAGTTGCTAAAGGAATAATTTAGACTTGTGGTGAGGAAGACTTTCTAACAATTAACTCACCCCAAAGTGGAGTAGACTGTCTAGTAGGTGGGAAATTTTCTCTCGGTGAAGGTCTTCAAGCAAAAACTAAATATATCGCTTGTCAGGAATGTTGAAAAGGGTACGTGTGGTCAGATTAGGTTGGACTTGATGACTTCTAAAATCCCTTCTGCCCTCGTGATATTGGATTCTTTCAAAAAATTGCAGATGATTCATTCAACATTGAAATGAACAATGGTAAAAATATCTGCTTGGGCTCATTCTTTCATTCAATAATTTTAATTGTCTTTGAAATTTGTACAAATTAGGGCTTCTTTTTAATATTCCTCCAACCACTTTCTGCAACCTAATTCATATTCAGCTGGGAAGAACATTCTTCTGCCTGTCAAAGTTTGGAAAAGCCAGCCATCCGGGACAGTTTATACCTGGGGGCCAGAAGGGCAATAACTTTCAAGCTAAAAGAATGCAAGCACTTGGGTCAAGAACAGCAAGAGTAGGTATTGGGGTCTGGGCCAGGAGGGCTTCAGTGCTATGGAGGAGCTTGGGAGTCAGCTGCAGTGCCATGTTGGCAGGACTGGATTTGGACTCTCCCTGAGGCTGTGTGAGCCTTTACCCCTTCCCCCAGGGGATCAGAAGGCTGCTCCTACTCCAAGATTGCTAGAAGGAAAATAAATAAAAATAAGGGCCAAAGATCAGTGGTTCTAGGGGCCCTGTTTGTGCTCATCACTCAGCTCCTCCCTACAGCTTCAACAATGTCAATAATGTCTTCTCCTAGAGTTCTCTTCAAGGCACTCCACTGGCTACAACTGAAGAAGTGGGGAGAGACAGCTATGTCCTAGCCTTGGCAATAGGATACTGAACTCCCACTGTCACCAGTGTGTGAGTGATCAGCAGCAGCTCAAGCCACCTTCTAGGAACCAGAGATTGAGTGAAGGAGTGTACTATACATACCACCACAGATTATGGGCAGCAAGATCATATTTTGACTTGTGGCTCACTCCAGTGTGTACCATGTTGTCTGGTGGCCCCAGCAGATTAAGTTAAGACACCGGTCTGTTCATCTTCTGAAGACTTGCCAGCAAAAAGCAGAAACTCAATGGGAGCTACTACATGTCATCCAGGACCTGCATCTTGCCTACCCCAACATGGCCATTCCCATGCATCCGTTTGATGACTTCTTCCAGGGTGAGAGGGGAAAGGATGGGGAGAAATCTCCATCTTGGTTGAGAACAGGCTGGTTCATCAGAATAACTGTCATGGAGCTCGTAACTGGGTCCAAGTCTATGGGATGGTGCTACCCAGCTACTGCAGACAGCATCCCCAGCCCCGGCAGATGCCCTATCACCCCATGACATGAATGTGTCGTCTACATCCAGAATGAGCAAAGCCACAAAGGAAATTGCCATCACTTCATTAACAAGAAGAGACTTTTCTCCTCTTAGTCGAGGGCCTACAACATTACCTTCTTCCATCCTTCCAGGACATAAGGGTATCTCCTAGAAGAGGATATGTTCCTGGACAATCAGGGGAGGAGGGTTAGGACCTGGCCAGTTGGGATTCAGGAGAATTCTGCTGGCCAATCAATATCTCAACTAGCTGGGCTTGAAGCCTATTGTAGGAGGGCAGGACCTCCAGGTTATTTGGCATCTTTGAAGATCTCTTTTATCTAATCAGGATCTTGGAGGAATAATCTAGAGGAGCTAAAAGAATCTGGGTTCATTTTCTAATGAATCTGAGTCCTCCAGTTAATCAGGGCTATGCTCCCATTTCTAAGTTAATTAGAAGACAAGGGCCTGACCTTCTACATGAAAACTTAATTCTAATTTCTTTGGCCCTGAAGTATTTTTCCTTAAAAAGACACTAGAAAAACAAAACAAAACAAAAAATTACTCAGATTTTTTTTTCCAGTTGACTTTAGAGAAGGTTCTGGGCCCAGAAACACCGGGGGCTTGGACCAAGATCTGGGAGAGGAGGCACATAACATGCCCGTTATTATAGGTACAAACCACTTTGAATGGTCTTGGTGCCCCTGCCAAGTTTTGGGAAGCATAATCCCTAGCATTTCTATGTCTCTGCACTTTCCAGGACCTTTTTCTTCACTCCATAGAACTTGGAAGCATTTGCTTCTTCCCATTCTCTGACACTCCAAATGGGGAGAGAAGAGAGAAATGATTGTATGCTGTAAGATAGGGGATGCCTGGACTGAGACTCTGAGATCTAGTCTCAATTCTGCTGCGAATTCATTGCAGAACCTTGAAAAAATGATTTTCCCCCATGGAGTCTCATTTTTCTCGCTCTATAAATAGAAGGGTTCGGACTAGATAATCTTAGTCTCATCCAGCCCAGTCATTTTAGGATTTCATCTATCACCCCATGCTCTTTATTTTTCTTCTCTTTTTCCAGTTCCCATTCGATTTCTGGTTCTGGGCAAGTTTGAGTTGAGAACTAATAACTAAAGAATGCTGCTCTATCAGGACAGGCAACGTCTCTTCCAAACCCCTGGTCCCTTGTCCTGCCAGTACCTCTTTCTTCCCAAGTTGTGACTGGCAGAGAAAAGGAGAGTACCCCAATCCTCCAACTAGATTCATGCACTTCTCCCTGTCCCCTTTCAACTGCTAATCTTGAAAATTAAATTGACTGTGCATCACTTCCTTTTCTCCATTTGTTCCCCACTGTGCTCCAGTTCTACAATGTCTCAGTCTCACTCCAGTGAAGTCCCTTCCTTCCTACCTTCTGAGTCATTGTCCATGAGTTTGGAAAGGAACTTGTGACTACAGGCTCTACTTACTCCCAGAGTCCAGAGAAGGGAAATGGGAATTCTAACAGCAATTTTCCATTAGTTTAGAAAAGAACTTGTGATTACAAGCTCTACTTACACCCAGAGTCCAGAAAAGGAAAATGGGAATTCTAGCTGCAATTTTCCATTAGTTCAGAAAGGAATTTATGACTACAGGCTCTACTTACTCCCAGAGTCCAGAGAAGGAAAATGGGAATTCTAGCTGCAATTGGAATTGTGTCCATACATTATTTCTATCAGGAGGAGTAAAAGGCCCTACTAACCAAAAAGTCAACTGGTTTGACAAGTAGCAGAAGACAGAATGTGGAGTGAGAACACTTGGATTCCAGGTTTGCTCTCTCTGACCTGTCACTTAACTGTTTCTCCCCTAGGAGAGCAGCCCCACAGGAGCTGACGAGGACAGGCTGGATGTGCTCAGTATCTTGTTCCTTAGCATATGTGATAGAGCATTTCTGGCCATGTCTCTTTTGAGGGTGTCTGGAGGTGCTGCGAAGAACAAGGCAGGTTGAGGGCAAAGGCTAAGCTAGTGCTTGGTTTAAGAAGTACATTCTGCTCTTGGATGTGAGTTCCAGCCTTCCCTTCTCCACCACCCAATTGTCTCATCTCCGAGAGGTGGTTGTGTGATGGTTTGTACCAGAATAAACATTATTAAGCTCTCCAAAAAAAGACGAGAATGGATGGAGCAGAACCTGCTTTGCTGCTTTCAGTCTCTGGGCTATTTTTATAATCCCATTAACATGAAATTGTTGCTTGCAGCACAACAGAGACCACACAGTTTCCTGGGGATGAGGATGGGGCTCTCGACTGCAGGGCAGTAAGAAATGCTGGGCCATTGGCCAGTGAGATGCACTTTTATGCTCTTTTCTCTTATTCTCATCCCCATCAGAATTCTTCCCTCAATCCCCCACATACAAGGGTCATTCTGACCTGCGCCTCTCACTTGTAATGCATCCCCCTCATTAACCCTTTCTGTCTCGCCCAGATCAGGAATCTAGCAGTACTTGGAGACTCTACCGTAGTTTTAGCCCAGGTAGTTACAATCTTGTATTGTTTTCTGAGTGTTCCCTATATCTCTGTGACTTTTTGGTCTCCCAGCTAGCCTGAGAGCTCTTTGAGAGCAGAGATCAAATCTGCAACTTTTATTGTCCTCCACGGTGTAGCCAAGTATAGAACCAAGCACATAGTAGGTACACAATAAAAATGTGTTGATCATGTTAATGTTTCTTTTTTTGGACAAAAGAAGCTGATCAATAAATCAGTCAGAGGGTACAATAAGTTTACAGAACACTTAGTTGGCTTGACTTGCTGACTATGTGACTTTAGGCTCAGAGAGAATGCTCTTTGTGTTGTTCTGATGCCCCGGGACTAAAGCAAGGACAAATTAGGCCATCTCTTAACATCCTTGAGCTCTGAGCACATAGCATCATTGGAGTCACCTGTGTCGGAGTTTGAAGGGAAAAAGAGATAATAAAGAGAAAATAAGGAAACAGATAAATTAAGAATGAAAAGAGTACTAGCATTAGAATCAAAGAATATGAATTCAAATTCTGGTTCTGCTCCATACTATCTGCATGATATTGAGCAAGTCACTTTACATCTTTAGATTTCCATTCACTCACATGTAAAAACAAGCAGTTGGTCTAGTTGGTCTCTCTGGGCCTAGCTAAGTTAAATCCCATCATCCTGTAAAATGAAATCTCAGACCTAGAATGGAATTTTGGAGCCATAACCAGGAGGTTAGTCAAAGTACTGGTATTGTTGAGAGTGCCTGACTAGTCTCCTCGGGTCTTTGGAAGTCAGAGAGAAGCCCCATCCCTGATACCAAAGCAGAGAAGAAGGGGGTATCCTGTTGGCACTGAGAGTGGCTGCATAAACTTCAAATACACTGAGAGAGGCTACTCAGGTACATGTCGGCTGTTCTAGGTCAGGGCAGCAAATGAATGTCTTAGTTCTTTGAATACATTAGAGCTCCTTCAAGTAGCTCTGTTCTTTGTACACGTGGGGAACTCTTCATCCTTGTGGAAGACTCCAATCCTTGTCCATATTCTGCATTGGCTAGAAGCATGATATATTCTACGGACTAAATGGACCATCACTGTATGTCTGACCTCATTCCAGCTTGTGGATAACTATCATGGTGATGGAGGGGAAAGACTGGTGCACAGAGAAGGAAATAAACCAAACCTCCTTACACATTTGCCATTCTAGGCCCTGAACCACACACCGTAGAACTAGCCCTCACTTAGGAAGATGAATTGGTTTAAGTGGGGAGCTATCTTCCTCTGTTGCACAGCCAGTTTTCTAACAAATTCCTTCCACAATATGTTATTATTCTCACTTTTCTCCTTCCCCTCTGTCAGCCCCTTGAAATCTGGATTTCAACTTCATCATTCAAATAAAGTTATTCATTGCAAAGCTTCAGTCCTCATCTTTCATATTCTTTCCCTTTATTTGCACTCACATCACCACGTCTCAGGTTCAAGCCCTTCTCAACCCTCACCCAGACCATTGGGACTATTAGCCTCCTAATTACACTCCTGGATTCCAGTCTCTCCCTGTCTCCAATCAATCACAACACAACAGCAAAAGAATCTTTTTTATAAAGTAAGAAGTTTCAATAGCTCCCTGTTGCCTATAAGATAAAGTACAAACTCCTCAGCTTAACTTTTAAAGCCCTTCACAGTTTGAATTACAAGCTACCTTTCCAGGTTTATTGCACGTTATTTCCTTTATAACACCATTTGTTTCAGCCAAATTGGGATATTTTCTGTTTCCCACTTAGTCCAACCTCACACCTGAATAGGAATATTTCCAATTCATCTTGTCTACATCCAGTGATGATTGGAGCATCCAACAATTCAAGGCAAGGAAGCCATGTTTTAATAGCTCTGTTGAATGGGTTGGAGTTAGGAACAAAATAAGACAAAACCATTTCACTGAAAAGTCACATGCCAGTGGATCAGTGCACTTTGTCACAGAGCCCACTAAGGGGGCTACATGATGACAAGAGGAAGCTCCAAATGAAACACTAAATGGGCAGGAGACAGAATGAAAAAGAAGGAAAAACAAAAAAGCCCACAAAGTACCAGCAGAGATACCTTGGCTGGAAGTCTTTTAACCCTGTTTCTAATTAATCATTTCCAGTCCTATCTCTTCAAACTCCTGTTGATCTAACATCAGCATATTTTAAATCCAAGCAGCAGGAGCTTCATAAAAATCACCACAGGCTCCAAGGGCTTGTAGAGGGATGGCGGAGAATGGACTAGTTGGATTAAGATAGCTAATGGCTGTTCTCCAGCCTTATTTCCTTTGGGTGGTTATTTCCCCTAGAATCCTATCTATCTTGAGTAGAGAATTCAAATTAATTCAAATATCTATTAAACATCAACTATGAGGGTACAGTGCTTAAAAGCTGAGAAATACAACCTTTAGATATGATGTAATCTCTGACCTCATGGGGCTTTCAGTCTAATTTAGGGATTTATAATATTTTTTGTGTCCTGGATACCTTTGGCAATCTGATCATTTTGATGGACTTCTTTGGCAGTCTATTGATGTTTGTGAGCCCCCTTGGCAACCTGGTAACGTATGTGAACTCCATCTTGGGATAATATTTTAAATACATAATTCAATTAAGAGAATTATAAAGGAAACCAATTCTAGTGAAATATAATTATTAAGATATATTTTTTAAAACAAGCTTACAAACTCAATGTTAAGAACTCCTGATCTAGTAGATGGATATCTGATCTAGTAGATAGGAAACAGAATGAATACTGAAAAGATTGAATTTGAAGTTAAAATTCCTGGAATGGAATCCTAGCTACTGACAATAGATTGTTACATGATATCTCGATTCTCAGTTTTTTAATCTATAAATTGAAAGAGTTAAATTAGATAACGGCTCTTTTTTTTCCCCTGAGGCAATTGGGGTTAAGTGACTTGCCCAGGGTCACACAGCTAGAAAATGTTAAAAGTCTGAGATCAGATTTGAACTCAGGTCCTCCTGACTTCAGGGCTGGTGCTTTATCCACTGCACCATCTAGCTGTCAAAATTAGATAACTTCTAATGTTTTTTTTGTCTCTGAATTAGTAATCCTGTCACAGACTTTTAGTTGGAGGTGAACTCAGAAAAATAAAATTTCTTTTCTAGCATATCTGGTAAGTATCATCTTCATATCCTCAAAACATACGCTTTTTGAGGAAGAGAGCATTTCATTTTTATCTTTTTATCCCTGGTGTCTAATATAGTGCCAGGTACATAGTATATACTTAATAATTGCTATTTATTGATTCACAATTTCATCTCTAAAAACTTCCCATGTCATTTGTGTTGGTTTTCCTTATAGAATATTTAATCAATGAATTCTACCTATCCTTTTAAAAATATTTTTGAAATCCTCTCTCTAAACCTTTAGGGCACATGACAGAGTGTGCCTGGCTTTTTCTTTCCTTCTCTATCACAAATTCTAGGGAGGAGTGGTAACTGTCCCCTGTTCCCAATATCAAGATTCCTATCATTTCTACTTCAACGACCTGTTTCTCCTTTCATGAAAAGTGCATAAGGGAAATACAAGCAAATTGCTCTGTGAGGTTGGGGTTTGGTATAACAGCCTTTCATAAATAATGGAAGAGAAGAGGGAAGGTTTTACTGAGGAGTATCATTGAATTGAGCTTTAAAAGATGGATATGACACATGAGCTAAATGACAGATGTAGTTCTACATCCTTAGACTTTACAATAGCTACAGTTGACTGCCTGGTGACTAGGGAGGTGAAATCAACCATACACTTTTCTCAAACAGACAGCATTGTAGGTTTGTAACGCTGAGATTTTACATGTTTATTTATGTTTTCTATTTTTAAAATGCCATTGAAATGTTCTAGAGTTCTAGGAGATTTGCAGTTTCCATGGTGTGGGTGGGAAAATGTACAGCTGAACTTTAATAAATTGTATATTTTAATAAGTATGCATATTACTCTGAATCCATAGGGTCTTTAAATAAATTTATAACATTCCTCTCTTGGCTATTTATTAGTGGTCTCTACCAATTACAGAGTTCCAACTAAATGGGAGTGAAAACTGCCTCTTGATTATACTAAAGGCATTCCTGGAAAGGAACTGGGGCAAAGGTGAGTGGGAGTCATCTGAAAAAGTAACCTTATTTTGATTTCCTAGGAAATTCTTCATTTTGTAGACTGATGTTACTTTTGACCTAGACCTTTGAAGATCAGGCCTACAGCCTGAATAAGTGACCTTAAATTGAGCTATATTTTCCTTGTATGAAAATTTATTAAGGAAGCTAAAGAGGACTCTGGTTTGGAAAGAATGAAAAATACTTACTGAACTATATTCTTAAGTCCCAATATCATAAATTTAGACCCTAAAATGATCTTAAAAGTTATTTAGTGCAGAGGTTCTCAACTTTTTTGTGTGTAATGCTGAGTCCCTGGGTTCATTCTCAGAATAATGTTTTTAAGAATATATGACTATAAAAGAAACCAATTATACTAAAATAAAGTTATCAGAATTTTTTTTTAAGTTCATGGACCCCAAGTGAAAAAAGTCTTCATTTTTTCAACTGAAAAAACTGGAATGTGAAAAGATTAACAGCCCAAATAACTAGTAAGTGAGTTGGGATTCCAATTCAGATGTTTTGACTTTCCATTACTCACAATGACAAACTTAACTTTGACTCACAAACTTAAGTAGCTTTTAGAAAGGGGCATTTATCAAGATAGCATAGTGAGAATACTTTACATAAAACATCCCCCAAAAGTCCAACATTGTTCTAAAAGTATATACACAATCCAGAGGAAAGTGGAACTTATGATTTCTATAAATGCCTTTGCTAAAGGTATCTAGATATTCCTCTTAGTAATGGTGTAACTTTTGACTGGGTTTCCTTAAAGTATGCTGAAGCTGTCTTTCTTCAGTGTGCGGAGTTTATTCTAAAAACCCGCACCACTTCAGGGCACATGACAGAGTGTGCCTGGCTTTTTCTTTCCTTCTCTATCACAAATTCTAGGGAGGAGATATAAATAAATATATCCTCCTGATATAAATAAACCCATTTGCCAGATTAGTACATTCTCAGGGTTGCTCTTAAATGTTGATGAAAAGTCTGAATCCTCCAACCCTCCAATGTTCATAAGGTGATTCTTCAGTCAAGAGATAGGGATAGGAAAAGAAACTCATGGACTCCTCCAAGCAATTCTCTTTCAGGAAGTCGAATGGAACTGTTCTTTGCTGGCTCAACATCCTATCTTCTGGATTCTGAAGTGGGCTACTATTTTGTACAGAGCATGACCAAGTTTGGAGACAGCTAGGTGACGCAGGGGATAGACTGCAGCCCCATAAACTAACCAGGAGAGGAATTTTATCCCTGTTTTATGAAAGAGAATGCTGACAATCAGACAATAACTTCCAAGAGCCAAACGATACATAAACAGAAGAACCTGGACCCAAATTTGGCTCTTCCATCTCCTACAGTGATGTCCTGTCTAGTACCCAAAAGAAAAACAAACTCTTCTATTAACATAGCATTTCTTTCTCTATCTTTCACACTCACAGCAGGAATCTCACACAAGAACACAGGATCAGCAGGTCAGAGAAAGCAGTTCCACAGTCTCCCCAGTGGGTTCAGGGTAGCTCATTGGCAAAAGACTCCCTCCTGCCTCCAGAGCCCACTGTATTTTTTTCCAGGCCGTAAAGTTGTCAGGCATCCAATAGTGTATGAGTCAGACAAGTGCCAAGTGTGTTTACGGCTTATTAGCCAGCACTTTAATCAAATGTGATATAGACACAGTTCTCTCTGGGGCTGTTCCCCAGTACCAACTTTATTTACAGGTTTTAGATTTCTTAAGAGGGACCTGCCCGGGGAAATAATAGAAAAGGGATAGTCAAACAGCAAGAAGACAAATACCTCTGCTCCCTCAGGCTTTCCTCCCCTCCTTGTTGCAGCCTGGAAGATCAATATGAAGATTCACACCACCCCCCCAAAAGGATTGGGTCACCAGGGAAGCCTCAGGAAGTTCTGGCTCAACATCTTCCTGGTGACATTTTCCAAAGTGAATTTAAGCAAATGCTCCAACATAATATTTGTCTTAAGTTGCCTTTTGGTTTTATGACTTTTTAAGCTCCAAGGTTGGCCACCCTCTCAAAAAAAAAAGAAAAAAGAAAAAGAAAAGAAAGAAAAAAAAAGAGTGTTTGAAAAGAAATCCAGCTTAATGGAAAGGTCAGGTATTTGAAAAACAAACAACCAGAGGCTTCAGGAAGATATTCAGGCATTCGGGATATTTAGTGACTACATTTTGTTTCTGATTTTTCTTCTGTCCAATACAGTTTCCCTCTGACAAAGTAGTACTCTGACTGAACAGGTAAATGGAAGCAATCGGTCCCTGCTCTCCTCAGACAGAGGCCAGAACTCCCCAGTAGAGAGAAGAATTTACCAGCCAGGACAGGCAGACAATTCAAATAATTAACTACTCAACTATTTACTAGGTATTTTGCCTGGAGTGCCCATCAAATATCAACAAATTCGTATATTATGCCCATATTGACACTTTCAATATGGATAGAATTATTTCTTTATATAACTTCCTTTAACAAAGACTTTTGTGGCATTATAGAAATGAGTTCTGCATATGTTTAAGTGATAAAAGGGGCTTGTGTTTCTTTCCACTTCCAAACGACTTTAAGAGTTGTTTAAAAAAAAAAAAAAAAAAACATTTACATGGTAAAAATCTCTATTTTCACCAGACCTTTAATTTCATATATTTGAAGAATTCTCTATATGAAGATTACCTTTACTGCTACAGAACAGCATCTCTTTCTGTTGTTTAAAGTCCTAAAGAGATGGCTGAGGGATGTTAGAGACATGCCCAAGGTCACATGGATAGGAGATGTCAGAAGCAGGACTTTAAGTTTTCAGGACTCCAAAAGCATCCCCTCCTATCCACTATGTACGCCATGTTGCCTCTGAAGAAACTCTAATTGCATCATCAACATTATTATCCTCAAACACTAAAATGGATCCATAATTTCAATGAGGTGGGTATGCTCTCTAAGAATGCAGATTATGACCCATCCATTCCTGATCAACTAATGTGATTCTTGTCCATGTCTTTCCATAAGTTTATTTTGGATTGGGAGGGGGACAGAGAGAAGAGGCAGGGTTACTATATGAACATCCTATTTTTTTTAAATCCATAATTTAATTAATGACATCATTTACTCCATTTCCTCTTAGTTGTAATATAGTTTCAGCTTGCTCACATCTGCCATACTACTCTTCATTACTCTCACGGTGATATTTAATTTCAATTCTGAAACTATCATTCTGTGATTCGTAGTCATAGACCCACAGAATATTTGCGTAAAAAGATGGCTTCTGTTTAGAAAGGAGTTTGGGATCACAAAAAGAATTTTAATTTCCCAAAGAAAGTCCAGAATGCTCACCTCCTGCTCATCATCCATTGCAATTTCTGTCCTAGATATTTGTTCTGGTGTATAAGTCTACTGGTTGTCCATCAAACTGAATACTGTAGTCTGGACAACAAGCATTCTTCATAATATAGTAGTAATTATGATCATAAAAATAATAGTAGTAAATGAGCAAGTTTTTTTTAAAAGAATATAGTTTATGTTGCAGGGATTTTGGAAATATAGGCATACTAATTCCCTGTTGGTGGAGCTATAAATCAATTCAATATTCTGGAATTTTGCAAAGAAAGTAGCTATCATATCATACATTTTGACCCAGAGATTTTACTACTATGTTCCAAGGAGGCCAGTGACAAAAAGAAAAGCTTCATATATGCCAGAATATTTTCAACAAAACTTTTTGTATTAAGAACTAGAATCAAGTGCTTATTGATTGAGATTGATTATATAATTTATTGTACATAAATACAACAGAATATTATCATGTTGTGAAAAATAAAAAATATGAATATATTAAATAATTCAAAATAATGTGAACAAATACAGTAAAGCTATATATAAAATTACTATTAAAATGTAAATGTAAAGAACAGCCACAAAAATAATTAAAAATTAATATTGAACTAGCATAGTGGTACATGGTTATAATCCCCACTACCAGGGAAACTGAAGTTGATAGATTTCTTGAGCTTGTCTTCGGGTCAAAGCTCTCATGACAACAATAATGTGATTAGTTCTAAAAGTCCCTGCACTTTCAAAGTGGATAAGTTAGGGAGTCTTTAAAAAATAAAAAAAGAAGAAGAATGCAAAATAATGGAGAATAAACTTGATCCCAATGGATATATGAGGAGATATTTCCCCTCCTTGACTCCTTGGCAGAGATGAGGGGTACATAGGTAGAGAAGATTGCATATGGAGGGATTTTTTTGAGATATTGATTGTTTCTGTTATTTTTTTTCTCTTCCTCTCCCTCTTTCTTTTTTAAATTCTTCATTATAAAGAATGGTTTCCTGGAGAGGGAATGGGGAAAAATATGGGGGGAATTTAGGCAATGTAAAAATAAAATATGCAAATAAAATAAAAAGTATGAGGTAAAAGATACAAGGTATCCCAAAAATTTTAGTAGCTTCGAGTTTTAGTAACTGAAAACTAAGATTTGGGGGACATCTTATAAAAGATTTAAAAATTTGCAAGACACTTTATCTTCATGACTTCATTCAATCTTACTACATGAAAGAGACCATGATTTATCCCTGTTTTACAGATGAGGAAACTGAGGCTCTAAAAGATTAAGTCAAATGTTTGTGATCAAGAAACTAGAAAATATCCAAACCAGAATCAAACCTAGTTAAACAAATAAGCTACACATAATGAAGATAATAAACAAATAAGTAAAGCAAAACTAAGTTAGAGCATTAGTTTGCTGATAAATTTTAGAACAATGGATGTTGAGAAAGGGAATATTCTGAAAAAGTTTTCATCTCCATTGCATTACCCAGAAAAGTTACTTTAAAAAAGTACTTACTAAGTATTTATTTAATTGAATTGCTGAATCCTCAGCCAATGCAGTCTAAATTTCTTTATCATCTTTCTTCAAATGATTTCATTTTAATCACTGATACTAACAACAAAAGTATTCTGGTTTCCACTGCAATTGTATGGCAAATATACACAGCAAGATACCTTTCAAGAAAAACAAACGAAACATTTTCCATCTGATTCTACCAATTTACTTTACTTGAATTTCTCTTTGTCTGATTTTCAGTGCTACATAATAAGTAAACATTTAGTAAATACTAACTGAACAATCAGTTCATCTATGCCAAATATTCCTTACTACTTATATACTCTCTTCTGAATTTGTACTTTATTGTTGTTGCCATTATTATCATTATATTAATTATTATTAGCATTATTATGCATCAGTAATCAGAGATCTATTATTAGTCTATTCCCTCCACTTGTCAAGCTCACAGTTTCTTAAAGTGCAGGATGAGACGCCATATGGGATCTTGCAACTTAATGTGGGAATCAAAAATTATGATTTATTATATAAATGTTTGATTTGCATGCCTACTTTATATACCTATATAGCCAGGATCAGGTAAAAATTTCTTAGGAGAAAAGGGGTTGCAAGTGGGAAAAGTTTAAGAACCTGGTGATCTTTTTGTATCTTAGTAGAAAGACTATTTTCAGCAGTTGTTTTAGCTCTCAGTCAATGAGCTTCTCCCTCCCTAATTAGATTTTGATGATAGATATAATCCAAACTTTAAACCCTTCCAACTCCATAGGATCTATCAGAGTTTATACTGAGCACAAACATTAAGAGCCCGAGGAGTTTGCCAGTTACCTTCTGAAAGAGTCCTTTGTTTTTCCTATATAGCAGTATTGCCTCCAAAATTGGATTATAAGCCCCATAGAAGCAGGAGAGGTCAACTATTACTCAATGTCCGCCCCTTCTCCACAGGCATCCTCCAAGTGCCCAGTTGAAGGTTCTGTTCTAAATGATTTATAAATATTGTAACAATTGGATCAATTGATATTGATAATTTGACTTGTCTCTTGATTTTCTAAAGACATTCACCAATTACTGAAAATAATTGACTGAATACACAATAAAGCTTTCCAGTGACACTGAAGTTCTGGTTTTCTGAACTATATGATAGAAATGCCTAAAACTGCTTTCTCCAGAGCCAAAATCCAAGATAACATGTTGAGTTAATGAACTTAAAACCAGCCTCATAGAATTAGAGCTGACTAGGAAAAAAAAGAGCACATGCATTCTATATACTGCTCAGTAAAGAGAAATATGTACTCTGGGAGTTTTCTATAGAAAACAAATGAAATTTCCACCGTAATGGGCTGCAAAATTATCCCATTTAAACCAAAAGGTTCTAAAAAATGCACATGGGGAGCTTTAAGTTATACACACACACACACACACACACACACACACACACACACACTCCTATTTCAGCACAGTGCCTGCTTAGTTTTAAGAAGATTAGAGAAGAACAGATCCAGATTCTTCTCAGATTCTCAAGATCTTTGGATTATTTCTGATGCTCCAATTACACTGATCTGTGTTTTTTCCAGAAGACACAGTTTCTTCTAGTTTCAAACTTCATGGCATGGATACATAAAACTACACTGAGAGAATAGGAGACCCCACACCACAAGGGGTGACCAAGATGGAACCCACCCTGGGTTCTCATGAACTCTGGGAAAATCATTTCCCATATTGGAGCCAGAAATGCCCAATGTACCGAAATCTCTCTTGCTTTTCTACTAAGGTTATACAGGAAAGTTTTGATGACAAATCTC
The DNA here is from genome assembly GCF_016432865.1 of Antechinus flavipes. Taxonomy (NCBI): domain Eukaryota; kingdom Metazoa; phylum Chordata; class Mammalia; order Dasyuromorphia; family Dasyuridae; genus Antechinus; species Antechinus flavipes. Next base: position 253,639,428 of record NC_067399.1, read on the forward strand.
TAATCACAGCCAGGGTTGGTCAGTGATTGGCTGTGTATCCAGTAAAGCATCAAATAGAAAGGCAGGGGCTTCCCAAAAGTACTCACCACCCTTGGGGCGGAAATCTTGTGCAAACTTCAAGTGCCAAGTTTGCTATTGAAAGAAAGATGCTCCTATAGATATCTATAGACTAGAGTGCTGACTACATCACGGTATGAAACCCTGGCATTTTGTAAGTGGTTCAGTGCAGAGTTTACTAATCTTGAAGTCAGGAAAGCTCGGGTTCAAATGCTGACTTGCAGACATTTGTTAGCTGTGTGGCCTTGGGCAAATCACAACTTCTGTTTATTGCTATTTCTTCCTCTAAAAAATAGGATAATTATAGCACCTGCCTCTTGGGGTTGTTGTAAGGACTAAATGAGATATTTTATAAAGTGCTTTGCAAACATTCAAACACTATATAAATGCTACTTACTGTTACTATGCTTCTTATTTATTATTTATTATTATTACTATTAATTATTATTACCACTGCTACTATTTTCACTATTATTATAATTACTGCTATTATTATTCCTACAATTAACTCCTAATATTACTACTATTACAACTACTACTTTTATTACCACTAATATTATTACTAATTGTTATTACTACTATTCCTTATTACTACTACTACTATTATTATTACTAATTCTCTTTATTATTATTTCAATTAACTACTACTGTTACTATTATTATTATTATGATTGTCACTACGATTATATTCACTACTGTTTCTAATTAATTTAATCATAGCCTTAATTCAGGGAAAAATTTAAATGGCAGAAAAAAAGCAAGGATGTAACTGAGCTCTCTCCAAAACCCCCTCCAAACACCTTTAAATAATGCCTAAAAAAATTCTGGAGCAGCAGAATCCACAAAAGGACTGGGTGAAACAACTTTCTAGCCCAGGACAACTTAGAAAATCAACAGGAAAACTCTGTTGCACTGGGATGAGGGTGAAACATAGTCCAACATAGGCAGCACTCCAGCAAACTCCAAGCATCCCTTGGAGGTTACTGAATCAGTGGCTATTCCAAATCTCTCAGCCCAAAGATATTAAGGGATTCAGAAAACTAGTCAGAAGAAGATTGTATTTTCTTTGCTGACATAAGAGTTAGGATTCTATTGCAAAAATTGGATGCGAGTCATGTCCTGAGTCTTAGTTCCTGGACAAGAGGAGCACTGGCACACCAGAGCTTGTGGCTGTAAGAGAAATGAGACTCTGGTCACAGTTCTATGGTCTGACTTTACGTCCAAAGCATCAAGGAAAAAAACGTAAAGTCAGGCCATCGAAGAGCCTGAAAAAAAAGAATTTTTAAAATCAAGTAAGAGTGGTAGAGGAAAAATTGGGAAGAGAAATGAGAGTGATGCAAGAAAATAATGAGAGGAGGATAAAGAGTTAACAGCTTGGTAAAGGAGGCACAAAAAATTACTGAAGAAAATAATACCTTTAAAAACAATTGGCCAAATGGTAAAAGAAGCACAAAAATCCAATGAAAAGAAGGCCTTAAAAATCAGAATTGGCCAAACAGAAAAAATATGCAAAAATTCATTTAAAAAAAACTCCTAAAAAGTAAAATTGGCCTAATAGAAAAAGAGCTAGAAAAATTAATTGAAGAAAGGACTGCCTTAAAAGACAGAATTGACCACATGGAAGATGAGGTATAAAAGCTCACTGAAGAAAATAATTTCTTAAAAATTAGAATTTGTCAGTGAAACCTTCCACCAAGAAATAATAAAACAAAATCAAAAGAGTGGAAAAAATAAAAAAATGTGAAATATCTCATTGGAAAAAAAACAACTGACTTGGAAAAATAGATCCAGAAGATATAGTTTAAGAATTATCGAACTGATTATTAATCAGAGAAATGCAAATTAAGACAACTCTGAGATACGATTACAAACCTAGTGGCTAGAATGACTAATGCGGAATGCTGGAGGGGATATGGGAAAACAGGGACACTGATACATTGTTGGTAGAATTGTGAACACATCCAGCCATTCTGGAGAGCAATTTGGAACTAAGCTCAAAAAGTTATCAAACTGTGCATACCCTTTGACCCAGCAGTGTTTCTACTGGGCTTATACCCCAAAGAGATACTAAAGAAGGGAAAGGGACCTGTATGTGCCAAAATATTTGTGGCAGCTCTTTTTGTAGTGGCTAGAAGCTGGAAACTGAATGGATGCCCATCAAATGGAGAATGGCTGAATAAATTGTGGTATATGAATGTTATGGAATATTGTTGTTCTGTAAGAAATGACCAACAGGATGATTTCAGAGAGGCCTGGAGAGACTTACATGAACTGATGCAGAGTGAAATGAGCAGGACCAGGAGATCATTATACACTTCAATAACAGTACTATATGATGATCAATTCTGATGGACCTGACCATACTCAGCAATGAGATGAACCAAATCAGTTCCAATGGAGCAGTAATGAAATGAACCAGCTACACCCAGCAAAAGAACTCTGGGAGATGACTTCATATGAATCACTTTTGAATTCCCAATCTCTCTATTTTTGTCCACCTGCATTTTTGATTTCCTTCACAGGCTAATTGTACACTATTTCAAAGCCCGACTCTTTTTATACATCAAAATAACTGTTTGGACATGTATATATATATATATATATATATATATATATATATATATATATATATATATATATATATTGTATTTAACTTATACTTTAACATATTTAACATGTCAACCTGCCATCTGGGGGAAGGAGGGAAAAAGTTGGAACAAAAGGATTTGTAATTGTCAATGCTGAAAAATTACCCATGCATATATCATGTAAATAAAAAGCTATAACAATAATTAAAAAAAGAATTATCGGACTACCTGAAAGCCATGATCCAAAAAAAGAGCCTGGAAAATATCTTTCAAGAAATTGTCAAGGACAATTGTCCTGCTATTCTAGAACCAGAGAGTAAAATAGAAATTGAAAGAATCCACTGATCACATCTTGAAAGAAATCCCAGAATGAAAACTACCAGGAATATTATAGCCAAATTCCAGAACTTTCAGGTTAAGGAGAAAATATTATAAATAGCCAAATTATTTTTTAATGTCATGGAGCTACAGTCAGGATAACACTGCTTCTACATTAAAGAATTAAAAATGCAAAAGAGCTAAGATTACAACCAAATTTCACACTCCCAGAAAAATTGAGCATAATCTTTCAGGGAGAAAATGGACATGCTATAAAAAGAGAACTTTCAAGTAATCCTGATGAAAAGCCTAGAGTTGTCAAGAGATGAATAAAAAGAGAAACAAGAAAGAGAAAACATAAGAGATTGAGTAAATTTAAAACATTTATATTGCTACAAGGAAAAATAACACTTGTAAATCTTAAAAACTTTTTCATTATTAAGTGAGTTAGGAATACACATAGACACAGAGAATAGGTGTAAATTGAATATGATGGGATGGTTATCTAAAAAAAAATAAAAAGGGGTAATAAAGAGGAATGTTCTATGAGAAGGGAAAAGGAAAAAATAGAACTAAGTATATTATCTGACATAAAAGAGGTATGAAAGAGCTTTTTAACAATAGGGAACCACTGGAGTTAATTGAGTAGGGGAATGACATGAGTGGATCTGAGCTTCAGGAAAGTCATTTTGTGTGATGACCGCGTATTTAAAATCAGCCGGAGTCAGGAATTCAGGTTAAGGGAAAAATCTTCAATCTTTATTCTTTTTGAGGTGAAGGGGGATTGTGATAGCAATGTGAGCAGCTGTGTCAAGAAACCAGCCAGCAGCCTTTCTTTCCACTTCCCTTTTCACTCCCCTCTGCCTCTACCTACCAAAATCATCATTTCCTATACAAGACATCAGGACTTGCACAAAGAGTGGGCGAGGGCCATTCTTTCTCCAAGCTTATATATTAATAGAGTATAGTCCAATTACTATTTAGCCTCATGTACTTGGGACCTCAGTGCATCACCTCGAGCCTCAGCCCATTACAATTTTGGTAGCTGAATGGAGAATGAATTAGAGCAGGGAGACAACTAAGGTAAGTAGTCTCAACAACAGATATTGCAATAATCCATGTGTGAGGTAATGAGGACTTGCACCAGACTAGTGTCAGTGTTAGAGTGAAAAAAAGGATGTATATACAAGAGATGTTGCAGAGGCAAAATCAACAGACCTTGACAACAGATTGGATGTGGGAGGGAAGAGATCAGGATGACTTTCTAGGTTGCAAACAGAAAGGACTTGGAAGACTGTGTTACCTGCTATAATAATAGAGAAGATAAGAGAGGAGAAGGAGAGTTTTAGGGGGGAAATATGAACAATCTTTTCTCCTTTGAAATGCATTATATTGAAATTTGCTACCTCATTTATATCCTGGCATTTGCAATCCATTGACCCCTAAGTCATTCTCCCTTCTTTCTCAATGAATATAAACCTGGCTCATTTGCTTCTTCTCCTCCCCAACTCCTACCCTTTTATGAGGGACTTCAGTGTCCATGTTGATGCTCCCTCAAAATCCCTAATCTCCCAATTCTTCAATTTCTATAAGTCCAATTACTCATTCCTTTGTTCCATCTTAGCCACACCTAGGTCTCACCAAGAACATTAATCATTAATTATACATTTCCTAAATCAAAAATTTTGGTATTTCTTTATCTGACCACAACCTCTTATCATTCAATCTATTCTTATGAGTTACACATTATTAACTTCTTCACCATCTTAATAATGAACTTCAATTTCTCTATCTCTTAGGACATTATCCTTGTTCTTCTTTTACTTTTCTCCTTTCTCAATGTCAATCCTACAGTTAACCAATTCAATTTCACACTGTTGTCAATTCTCAAATCCCTTGCCTCCTTCTCCTATCACTTCAATTGACTCCCATTATTCATCTCCTTTAGCTCCTATTCACTTGCTGCTGAATATAAGTGAAGGATATGACAAGAGTGCACAGTGCCTGGCACATAGTAAAAACACTTAATAAATGCTTATTGACTTGATTTGCCACAGCTGTGCTGACATATAAATTCATGTTATCCATCTATAACTAGGCCTTCACTATACAAAGACAACCCTTTTATTCATTTCTAATTCAGTCCTTCTCTCACTCCTCTCAGAAGCTATTTCAAAAAAATATTCTTTTCTCAAATCTTCTATATCTCTTTCTCACTAATAAAAACTAAAGTTCCTTCTTCCCTTTTTTCTTAAAACCCCTTGACATTTCTCACTCTTTGATCCTTTCTTCCACTCCCACTTCTCTTCCTTCTTGCTAAAGTTAAGTTTTGTGTGTGTGTGTGTGTGTGTGTGTGTGTGTGTGTGTGTCATGTCCCCTTGATCCCTTCATCTATCTTCTCCAATACATTACCCCAGTCACCTCTTTTTCTCTAATCTTTGATCTCTCCCTATCAACTAATTCCTTCTCTACTGCTTTCAACTATATACAAATCTTTCTCATTCACATAAAATATTCATTAGATTCTACTAACCCCTTAAATTATTGTTTATATCTCTCCTTTTTTCTCATCCAAATTCATTGCTCTTTCCAAAGTTACCAAAATTTCCAAATATGATCATTTCTTCTCAATCCTCATTCAACTTAAGCTTTCTGCTGCATTTGATACTGTTCATCCCTCTCTTCTCATGAACCACTTTCCTAGATCTTTTCCTAACTACTTCTTGGGACTCCTTTTTTGTTTCATCATCTACCTTACAGACTTTCTTTAAGATTCTGTCTGTCCTGAACCCTCCTGTCTTCTCTCTAAATGCTCTTTTTCTTCATGAACTCCTCACCTCCAGTACATTTAATTGTTATTTTTTATGCCAATAACTTCCATAACTATATAGTGTCCCAAAAGTCTTAGAGAAGTTTAAAATTATTAGTTACTTAAAACACAGTAAGCTATTAAAGCTTAAAACTGTACTAATACATCTGAGATACCATATATTTCCAGCACCAGTCTCTCCTTTGTGTTTCAGTTCCACATTAGCAACTGACTGTGGGCATCTCAAACAAGTTCAAGGTCCAAAACAGAACTTATTATTCCTTTACCCACTCACCCTTCTTCTAAGCTTTCCTTTCCTGTTGAAAACATTACCAAGTCTCTCAAGTTCATAACCTTCAGTCAAGTTCATCTTTAACTCTTCATTATCCTCCACACATCCCATCAGTTGCTAAATTCAGTCATTTCTCCTCCAACATTTCTCAAATCCAATTCCAATTTCCTCCAATTTCTCAATCCAAATCCAAATTCCAAATTCATTGATCCATTAATTTCAAATACATCATTTCTTTTTTAAATAATAGCCTCTTGTTTTCAAAACACATGCAAAGATAGTCCTCAACATTCACCTTTAAAAAACTCCATGTTTCTGAACTGATGCTAAGTGAAATGAGCAGAACCAGAAGATCATTATATACCTCAACAACAATACTGTTTGAAGATGTATTCTGATGGAAGTGGATCTCTTCGATAAAGAGAGCTAATTCAGTTTCAATTGATCAAGGATGGACCGAAGCAGCTACGCCCAAAGAAAGAACACTGGGAAATGAATATAAACTGCTTGCATTTTTGTTTTTCTTCCCAGGTTATTTATACCTTCTGAATCCAATTACCCCTGTGCAAAAAGAAAACTATTCAGTTCTGCACACATATATTGTATCTAGGATATATTGTAACCTATTCAACATGTAAAGGACTGCTTGCCATCTGGGGGAAGGGGTGGAGGGAGGGAGGAGAAAAATCGAAACAGAAGTGAGTGCAAGGGATAATGCTGTAAAAAATTACCCTGGCATGGGTTCTGTCAACAAAAAGTTATTTAAAAATAAATAAATACATAAATACATAAAATAAAATAAAATGAAAAATAAATTTAAAAAAAAAGAAAAGAAAACATTACCAAGTCTCTCAAGTTCATAGCCTTCAGTCATGTTCATCTTTGACTCTTCATTATCCTCCACACATCCCATCAGTTGCTAAATTCAGTCATTTCTCCTCCAACATTTCTCAAATCCAATTCCTCTATATTCAGTGATCCATTAATTTCAAATACGTCATTTCTTTTTTAAATAATAGCTTCTTGTTTTCAAAACACATGCAAAGATAGTCCTCAACATTCACCTTTAAAAAACTCCATGTTTCTGAACTGATGCTAAGTGAAATGAGCAGAACCAGAAGATCATTATATATCTCAACAACGATACTGTTTGAGGATGTATTCTGATGGAAGTGGATCTCTTCGATAAAGAGAGCTAATTCAGTTTCAATTGATCAGGGATGGACAGAAGCAGCTACACCCAAAGAAAGAACACTGGGAAATGAATATAAACTGCTTGCATTTTTGTTTTTCTTCTCAGGTTATTTATACCTTCTGAATCCAATTACCCCTGTGCAAAAAGAAAACTATTCAGTTCTGCACACATATATTGTATCTAGGATATATTGTAACCTATTCAACATGTAAAGGACTGCTTGCCATCTGGGGGAGGGGGTGGAGGGAGGGAGGAGAAAAATCGAAACAGAAGTGAGTGCAAGGGATAATGCTGTAAAAAATTACCCTGGCATGGGTTCTGTCAACAAAAAGTTATTTAAAAATAAATAAATACATAAATACATAAAATAAAATAAAATGAAAAATAAATTTAAAAAAAAAGAAAAGAAAACATTACCAAGTCTCTCAAGTTCATAGCCTTCAGTCATGTTCATCTTTGACTCTTCATTATCCTCCACACATCCCATCAGTTGCTAAATTCAGTCATTTCTCCTCCAACATTTCTCAAATCCAATTCCTCTATATTCAGTGATCCATTAATTTCAAATACGTCATTTCTTTTTTAAATAATAGCTTCTTGTTTTCAAAACACATGCAAAGATAGTCCTCAACATTCACCTTTAAAAAACTCCATGTTTCTGAACTGATGCTAAGTGAAATGAGCAGAACCAGAAGATCATTATATATCTCAACAACGATACTGTTTGAGGATGTATTCTGATGGAAGTGGATCTCTTCGATAAAGAGAGCTAATTCAGTTTCAATTGATCAGGGATGGACAGAAGCAGCTACACCCAAAGAAAGAACACTGGGAAATGAATATAAACTGCTTGCATTTTTGTTTTTCTTCTCGGATTATTTGTACCTTCTGAATCCAATTCTTCCTGTGCAACAAGAGAACTGTTCGGTTCTGCACACATATATTGTATCTAGGATATACTGTAACCTATTTAACATGTAAAGAACTGATTGCCATCTGGGGGAGGGGGTGGAGGGAGGGAGGGGAAAATCGGGACAGAAGTGAGTGCAAGGGATAATGCTGTAAAAAAATTACCCTGGAATGCGTTCTGTCAATAAAAAGTTATTAAAAAAAAAAAAGAAAGAAAGAAAAAGAAAAACTCCATGTTTCATATTTTTTCCACCTTTCTCCTTTTTCCCCCCACCCCCTCCCCTAGACAGCAAGCAGTTCAGTATATGTTAAACATGTACAGTTCTATACATATTTCTACACTCATCATGCTAAATAAGAAAAATCAGATCAAAAAGGAAAAAAAATGAGAAAGAAAAAAAGGGGGAAATACTATGTTGTGATCCATATTCAGTCCCCAGACTTCCCCCTAAATGCCAATGGTTCTTTCCTTCACAAGTCCATTCCAATTGGCCTGAATCACCTCACTGCTGAAAAGAGTCCATCAGAGTTAATCATCACATAATCTTGTTGCTGTGTACAACGTTCCCTTGATTCTACTCACTTCACTCAGCATCAATTCATGTCTCTCCAGGTCTTGGTGAAATCATCCTCCTGATCATTTCTTATAGAACAATAATATTCCATAATATTCATATACCATAACTTATTCAACTACTCTCCAATTGATGGGCATCTACTCAATTTCAAGTTGCCACTACAAATTGCCACTACAAAAAGGGCTGCTATAAACATTTTTGCACATATGGGTTCTTTTCCTTTTTTATGTCTCTGGGATACAGACTCAATAGAGACACACTGAATCAAAGGGTATGCCCAGTTTGATAGCCCTTTGGACTTAGTTCCAAAAATAGATCATTTCTCACTCACAATATTGCAACATTTTTCTCTTTAATATGATGGTATGTTTAGAAAAATCCTAGATTCAACCAAAAAGTTAGTTGAAACAATATTCTTAGCAAAGTAGCAGAATATAAAGTAAATCCACATAAATACCAGCATATTTCCCAAGATGATTAGTGGAAAAGGAAAAGAACCTATATATTTATTCTAAAATATTTATAGCAGCTCTCTTTATCATGACAAAGAACTAGAAATTGTGAAGGGCTGAACAATTTGTAATACATGATTGTGATGGAATATTACTTTGCTATTAATAAATGATGAGCTCAATGATCTTAAAAAAACATGGAAATACTTGCATGAAATAATGAAGAGCAAAATAAGCAGAACCAAGAGAATAGTGTACAGTAACAGTATTGTTTTGAGAAGAAATTTGGACAGCTAGGTCATTTTGATATTTTAACTCCAGTTAACTAAA